>NC_133524.1:16322500-17572500 GCF_049354715.1 Callithrix jacchus
TAACCATGAACATGGAATGCTTCTCCATCTGTTTGTGTCCTCTCTTATTTTGTTGAGCAGTGGTTTGTAGTTCTCCTTGAAGAGGTCCTTTACATTCCTTGTTAGTTGTATTCCTAGGTATTTTATTCTCTTTGTAGCAATTGCGAATGGCAGTTCGTTCTTCATTTGGCTCTCTTTCAGTCTGTTATTGGTGTATAGGAATGCTTGTGATTTTTGCACATTGATTTTGTATCCTGAGACTTTGCTGAGGTTGCTTACCAGTTTCAGGAGTTTTTGGGCTGAGACGTTGGGGTCTTCTAGATACACTATCATGTCGTCTGCAAATAGAGACAATTTGGCTTCTTCTTTTTCTATTTGAATACCCTTTATTTCTTTTTCTTGCCTGATTGCTCTGGCTAGAACTTCCAGTACTATATTGAATAGGAGTGGTGAGAGAGGGCATCCTTGTCTAGTGCCAGATTTCAAAGGGAATGCTTCCAGTTTTTGCCCATTCAGTATGATATTGGCTGTTGGTTTGTTGTAAATAGCTTTTATTATTTTGTTATACGTTCCATCAATACCGAGTTTATTGAGGGTTTTTAGCATAAAGGGCTGTTGAATTTTGTCAAATGCCTTCTCTGTGTCAATTGAAATAATCATGTGGTTTTTGTTTTTGGTTCTGTTTATGTGGTGAATTACGTTTATAGACTTGTGTATGTTGAACCAGCCTTGCATCCCCGGGATTAATCCTACTTGATCATGGTGAATAAGCTTTTTGATGTGCTGTTGCAATTGGCTTGCCAGTATTTTAATGAAGATTTTTGCATCCATGTTCATCATGGATATTGGCCTGAAGTTTTCTTTTCTTGTTGAGTCTCTGCCAGGTTTTGGTATCAGGATGATGTTGGTCTCATAACATGATTTGGGAAGGATTCCCTCTTTTTGGATTATTTGGAATAGTTTCAGAAGGAATGGTAACAGTTCCTCTTTGTGAGTCTGATAGAATTCGGCTGTGAACCCAGTGGACCTGGGTTTTTTTGTGTGTGGTAGGCTCTTAATTGCTGCCTCAACTTCAGATCTTGTTATTGGTCTATTCATAGTTTCGGCTTCCTCCTGGTTTAGGTTTGGGAGGACACAAGTATCCAGGAATTTATCCATTTCTTCCAGGTTTACTAGTTTATGTGCATAGAGTTGTTTGTAATATTCTCTGATGATGGTTTGAATTTCTGTGGAATCTGTGGTGATTTCCCCTTTATCTTTTTTATTACATTTATTTGGTTATTCTCTCTTTTCTTTTGTATCAGTCTGGCTAGTGGTCTGTCTATTTTGTTGATCTTTTCAAAAACCCAGCTCTTGGATTTATTGATTTTTTGAAGGGTTTTTCATGTCTCTATCTCCTTCAGTTCTACTCTGATTTTAGTTGTTTCTTGTCTTCTGCTGGTTTTGAGTTTTTTGATCTTGTTCCTCTAGCTCTTTCAATTTTGATGATAGGGTGTAAATTTTGGATCTCTCCATTCTCCTCATATGGGCACTTATTGCTATATATTTTCCTCTAGAGACTGCTTTAAATGTGTCCCAGAGATTCTGGTATGTTGTGTCTTTGTTTTCATTGGTTTCAAAGAAATTCTTTACTTCTGCCTTCATTTCATTGTTTACCCAGTCAACATTCAAGAGCCAGCTGTTCAGTTTCCATGAAGCTGTGCGGTTCTGAGTTAGTTTCTGGATTCTGAGTTCTAACTTGATTGCACTATGGTCTGAGAGACTGTTTGTTATGATTTCAGTTGTTTTACATTTGCTGAGGAGTGATTTACTTCCAATTATGTGGTCAATTTTAGAGTAGGTGTGATGTGGTGCTGAGAAGAATGTATATTCTGTGGATTTGGGGTGGAGAGTTCTGTAAATGTCTATCAGGTTTGCTTGTTCCAGGTCTGAGTTTAAGTCCTGTATATCCTTGTTGATTTTTTGTCTGGTTGATCTGTCTAATATTGACAGTGGAGTGTTAAAGTCTCCCACTATTATTGTGTGGGAGTCTAAGTCTCTTTGTAAGTCATTAAGAACTTGCCTTACATATCTGGGTGCTCCTGTATTGGGTCCATATATATTTAGGATCATTAGCTCTTCTTGTATCAATCCTTTTACCACTATGTAATGTCCTTCTTTGTCTCTTTTAATCTTTGTTGCTTTAAAGTCTATTTTATCAGAGACGAGAATTGCCACTCCTGCTCTTTTTTGCTCTCCATTTGCTTGGTAAATCTTCCTCCATCCCTTTATTTTGAACCTTTGTGTATCCTTGCATGTGTGATGGGTTTCCTGGATACACCATGCTGATGGGTTTTGATTTTTATCCAATTTGCCAGTCTGTGTCTTTTGATTGGTGCATCTAGCCCATTTACATTTAGGGTTAATATTGTTATGTTTGTATTTGATACTGCCATTTTGATGCTAGCTGGCTGTTTTGCCCATTAGCTGATGCAGATTCTTCATTTGGTTGATGCTCTTTACCATTTGGTATGTTTTTGGAATGGCTGGTACTGGTTGTTCCTTTCTATGTGTAGTGCCTCTTTCAGGAGCTTTTGTAAAGCAGGCCTGGTGGTGACAAAATCTCTGAGTACTTGCTTGTTCACCAAGGATTTTATTTTTCCTTCACTTATGCAACTCAGTTTGGCTGGATATGAAATTCTGGGTTGAAAGTTCTTTTCTTTAAGGATGTTGAATATTGGCCCCCACCCTCTTCTGGCTTGTAGGGTTTCTGCCGAGAGATCTGCTGTGAATCTGATGGGCTTCCCTTTGTGGGTGACCAGACCTTTCTCTCTGGCTGCCCTTAGCATTTTCTTTTTCATTTCAACCCTGGTGAATCTGACGATTAAGTGCCTTGGGGTTGCTCTTCTTGTGGAATATCTTTGTGGTGTTCTCTGCATTTCCTGGACTTGAATATTGCCCTGCCTTACTAGGTTGGGGAAATTTTCCTGGATTATATCCTGAAGACTATTTTCCAGCTTGGATTCATTCTCTTTGTCACGTTCAGGTACACCTATCGAATGTAGATTAGGTCTCTTCACATAGTCCCACATTTTTTTTTTTTTTTGAGATGGAGTGTCGCTCTTGTTACCCAGGCTGGAGTGCAATGGCACAATCTTGGCTCACCGCAACCTCCGCCTCCTGGAATCAGGCAATTCTCCTGCCTCAGCCTCCCGAGTAGCTGGGATTACAGGCACGTGCCACCATGCCCAGCTAATTTTTTGTATTTTGAGTAGAGACGGGGTTTCACCATGTTGACCAGGATGGTCTCGATCTCTTGACCTCGAGATCCACCCGCCTCGGCCTCCCAAAGTGCTGGGATTACAGGCGTGAGCCACCACGCCCGGCCATAGTTCCACATTCCTTGGAGTCTTTGATCATTCCTTTTTGTGCTTTTTTCTCTAATCTTGCCTTCTTGCTGTATTTCATTGAGTTGATCTTCGACCTCTGATATCCTTTCTTCTGCTTGGTCAATTTGGCTGTTGAGACTTGTGCATGCTTTGCGAAGTTCTTGTATT
The DNA here is from genome assembly GCF_049354715.1 of Callithrix jacchus. NCBI lineage: Eukaryota > Metazoa > Chordata > Mammalia > Primates > Cebidae > Callithrix > Callithrix jacchus. The sequence continues at coordinate 16,326,016 of NC_133524.1, forward strand.
TGTTTTTCAGCTCCATCAATTCACTCATATTCCTCTCCAAGTTGTCCATTCTTGTTAACATTTCCTCAAATCTTTTTTCAAGGTTCTTAGTTTCTTTGCATTGAGTTAGAACGTGTTCTTTTAGCTCACGGAAGTTTCTCATTACCCACCTTCTGAAGTCTGATTCTGTCATTTCATCACACTCATTCTCTGTCCAGCTTTGTTCCCTTGCTGGTGAGGTGTTGTGGTCCCTTGTAGGAGGCAAGGTGTTCCAGTTTCAGGTGTTTTTCTCCTTTTTGCGCTGGTTTCTTCCCATCTTTGTGGATTTATCCACCTGTCGTCTGAGTAGTTGCTGACTTTCTGATTGGGCCTCTGAGTGGACGTGCAGATTATTGATGATGAAGTATTTCTGTTTCTTAGTTTTCCTTCTAACAGTCTAGCCCCTATTCTGTAGGACTGTTGAGGTCCACTCCAGGCCCTGCTTGCCTGAGGAACATCTGTAGCACTACGGAACAGTGAGGGGTGCTACCAGATTCTTCTTCTGCTATCTTTGTCCCAGAATGATGCCCACCAAATGTCAGTCTGAACAGTCCTTTGTGAGGTGAGTCTTTGGATGTACAGGGGTCAGGGAGCTGCTTCAGGAGACAGTCTGTACTTTATAGGAGCTCAAGTGCTGAGCTGTGAGCTCCGTTGTTCATTCAGGGCTGCTAGTCAGGTACGTTTAAGTCTGCTGCTGCAGAACTCATAAAGCCCCTTTTTTTCCTCAGGCGCTCGGTCCCGGGGAGTTAGGGCTTTATTTATGAGTATCCGTTGCACTGTCCTGCCCCACAAGGAGGCAGTCTAGTCACTGCCTGCTTGCAGAGGCTATGCTGAGCTGCTCTAGGCTCTGCCCTGCTGCCGTGGGCTCCGCCCTGCTGCCGTGTGTAATTCCCTGTAGTCCTGTTTATATGGGTGTGGTTAGAACTGCCGTGGTGATGGTGGCCCACCTCTGTAATGGCGGACTCTCTGTGTTATGGCGGGTTGCCTTGGCAATGGCAGGCTGCGTCAGCAATGGCAGAGTATTTCAGTAGGGGTGGAGTGCCTCCATAATGGCAGATGCCCCTCCCCCACTGAGCTGCACCATCCTGGGTTCAGCTGTGCTTGCCGTGAAACTGTCAACCCAAAGCGTTTCCAATTGCTGTTTTGTTTGTATTTGTGGGGGTGGGACCCGCCGAGCCTGATCACCTGGCTCCATGCCTCAAAGCCCTTTTTTTGTTTAAGTTGAATTGTTGACTCTCTCCCTGGTGTTCCAGTCGCCTGCTGAAAGGGTGCCAGGATCTGTCGATTTCCCTTGCAGCAACCCACTGCTCCAGCTGAAACAACGTTGCTGCCCGGGACTCTCCTGGCCTGGCTTACTGTTTAAGTCCTGTTTAATCAGATGACTGTGCTAATCTGCCTTCTCAAATCTCAAATTGCTGGTTTGACAGGGCAACAGTGCATTTTATCTGGAGTGCTGCTGTGCTGTGGCGCCAGCCAAAACAGCCGTGCCAGCCCAAATAGCCACTCTGGCAGCCCGTGGGGCTTCTCTACACCTGGGAATCTCCTAGTCTGTGGGCAATAAAAATCTGTCTGGAAATGTGGCGTCAACTCACCCTCTGTGCTTTCACTGGGAGCTGCAATCTTGAGTTGCTCCTATAGCGCCATCTTCTCCTCTCCTCCCTTCTTTCAGTTTTTAATTGATGCAATAATTCTGTTATTACGAACATACAAATTTAAGATTGTCATATCCTCCTGCTGAATTGGACTCTTTATGAAATGACCATCTTTACTCTTAGTCATATTAACCCCAGTGAAATCTACTTTGTCTTATATCATTACAGCAACTCCTGTGTCTGTTTTTTAAAGATTAGAATTAGCATGATATAACTTTTCTTATGTTTTTATTTTTAACCTATTTATATCCTTATATTTAAAGTAGGTTTCTTAAAAGTAGCATATAATCTAAATCCAGTCTGACAATCTCCATTTTAATTGGATGTTTAAACTATTTACATTTCATATTTAATTAATTATCTATTGCTGCAGAAGAGTATTACCACAAATGTAATAGCTTAAAACAACACACATTTATTTCACTGTTTCTGTGGGTCAGGAATTCAGGCACAGTTTAGCTGGTTCCTCTGCTTTAGGATATTTCACAAGGTTGAAATCAAAGAGTTGGGTAGGGCTGGAGTCTCATCTGAGGCTCAAATGAAGGAGAATCACTTTCTAAGCTAATGTGTTTGTCAGCAGGATTCAATTCCTTGCCTGCTGTCACAATGAGGGTCCCTTGTAGTCCCTTGCCATGTGAACTTCTTCATATGGCAGCTTACTTCATCAAAGTCAGTAAGAGAGACAGGCAATGAGAAAGTCTACTCAAAAGATGGAAAGTATAATCTTGTATAACAGTCATGGAGGTGATACCTCATTTCCTTGGCCATATTATGTTAGTTAGAATCAAGCCACAAGCCCCACCTACCCTCAAGAGGAGAGCATGAATACACACAAGGGCATGAATAAAAGGAGGGATGAATAATTGGGGGCCATCTTAGAGTTTGTTCATCACATATGTTATTATAGATATGGTTGGGATTATATCTAAAATTTTATTTTTTATTTTCAATCTTTCCTGTCTGTTATTTGCTCCTTTTTCCTCTTATGCTCTCATCTTTTGGATTGGATAATGTTTGTGGTTTCATTTTACCTTCTATATGACTTTATCTATAACTTTCGTGTGCATGTTATTGTAGTGGTAGCTTTAAAATTTGCCATGGTCTGCATTCAAGTGATATTACAGTACTTCCTATATAGTATAAGGACCTTACAGCACTATCATTTCTCACCTCCTCCTGGTCCTTGTGTTATTGTTGCCATGCATTCCACTTTACATGTTATAAATTTTGTAATACATTGTTACTTTTGCTTTAAGTGGCTGATATCTTTTAAGGAGACTTATATAATGAGAACATTTCTTTAAATTTATTCATATAGTTATCATTTCCAGTGTTCTTTTTTGGGTATGTCAAGATTTTAATATTTTATTTTCTTTCTTTAGTATTTTTGGTAATTTTTTTGTCTCCTTCTGATGAATTCTTTCATTTTCGTATGTCTTCAAAAGTCTTTATTTTGCCATGATTTTGAAAGATAGTCTTTCTATATACAGAATTCTAGGTTGATAGTTTTTTTCTTCCAGCACTTTAGAGATGTTGCCCCGCTGTCCTCTAGCTTACATTGCTTCAATGCAGAATCTACTGTAATCCTTATCTTTGTTTTCCTGTGCTTAATATGTGTTTTTTCATCTGTCTGCTTTTAATATTTCCTCATTATTACTTGTTTTAAACAATTTGATTATAGAGTGTCTTGCTGTGCTTTTCTTCATGCTTCTTACACTTGGGGTTTGTTAATCTTTTTGAATCTATGGGCTCATAGTTTTTCATTAAATATGAAAATTTTGTTGACTATTTCTTTAAATATGTTTTCTGTCCTCTCCATCCCCCTTCTCCTTCAGAGATGATAATTGCATATGTATTTGTCCACCCGAAATTGTTTCAGAGACCATTGATACTATGTTCTTCCCTATTTTATGTTTGTTTTATTTTGGATAGTTCCTATTGCTAAATTGCCTAAGTTTACTAACATTTTCTTTTGCAGTATCTAACCTGCTGGATCTTTCTCAAATCTTCCATGTCTGTATTTATCAGGTTTAATTTTTCCTCTAGATTTTGAACAAATGAAATAGTTTTTTTTTTTTTAATTTCTGTATTTGTGTCATCTCTATGTAACTTTCCATTGATTGGTTTGTTTTTTTTTTTCACTTCAGGTCATTTTTCTGCTGCTTTGAATGCCTGGTAATTTTTTACTAGATGCCAGATATTGTGAACCTTATCTTGTAGGATGTTGTATAATTTTGAATTTCTATAAATACCTTAAAGCTTTGTTCTGGGGTATAGTTACTTAGAAATATCTTCATACTTTTGAGTCTTGATTTTAAGTGTTGTTATGTGAGATCAGAGATCTGATGATATTTTTCCCCATGCCTGAGGCAAAACTCTTTTTAGTATTCTGTCCAATGTCCTCTGAATTGTAAGTTTTCCACTCAGCCTGTGAGGAATGTATGCTATTCTTAGCCTTGTGTGATCTCCAGGGATTTCTCCCTTTAAACTTCTCTGGTGTCCCTTTCCTCATGCGCTTGTGCTGGCCCATACTCAGCTGAATACTCAAGAATAACACTGCAAGTATCCAGAATTATTTTTCTGTGAAACTCTTATATATAGCTTATATTCTTGAGAGAAGGGTCTAAGTTTGTCTTAGATTGGGTACTTTAGAAGTAGACCCTCAGATGTGGATTCTTTTGCAAATGCCTTCTTGAGGAAGTGTTCTCAGGAGGAGGAGATTGAGGGAAGCAAAACAGCAAAGAGTCAAGCCAGGATATGATCTCACCTGGAGACCATCTCAGCCTGATTTTGTATGGGAGCTCTGAAGCAGAGATTGCACTACAAAGTTTGTTCCACCTTTAGTCAAGGTTGGGAATATAAGAGCTTTTGTACACACTTGTCACTAAGTTAGTGAAACAAGCTGCCCCTTGCAGGAGATGACCTTCTTAGTGACACAACTCCCAATAACACAATGATGACAGCCAGTACTCGCAGCAACTAAAGGATGGATGCATGGGCTGAGTATAGGGATCTGGGCAGAAAAACAATATCTTCTATATTGTTTTATAAATCCTTATGCCATCAATGTCTTATACTTGATAGGCATTCTACATGTGGATGCCTTAAAATATAGAACTGCAGCAATATCACATTTCCAAGAAATAAATTATTTCATTTTCTATTGAAGATTGCACTTTTAAATACTTTTTGATGGGAATGTTTCTGAAAGGTATCATATATTGTCCTTATACACCACACAGAAGATAATAAGATCAAAATGATTTTTTTTCATGATGGCTCAGGGTGATAATTTAGAAACTTAAACACTTTGCTGGGGTGCAAATCAGTAGGATTTTTCTTTCTCAATCTTTAGATGAATATTGGAACCCACTGTACAAGGTGATATGGTGAGGCCACCCAAATCTCATTGTCAATTGTAATCTCCATAATCCCCATAATCTCCACAGGTCAAGGGAGAGACCAGGTGGAGGTAACTGAATAATTATGGGGGTAGTTTCCCCCACACTGGTCTCATGATAGTGAATGAGCTCTCACAATATCTGATAGTTTTATAAAGGGCTCTCCCCTCTTCACTTGGCATGTCTCCTTCCTGCTGCCTTGTGAAGAAGGTGCCTTGCTTCATCTTTGACTTCCACCGTGATTGTAAGTTTCCGGAGGCCTCTGCAATCATGTGGAACTGTGCATCAATTAAACTTCTTTTCCTTATAGATTTCCCAGTCTCTGCCAGTTCTTTATAGCAATATGAAACCAGACTAATATACAAGGCATCTGTTGGACTGTCAGATATACACTGTCACAGTATACTTAATAGTATCCTGACTTCTTGCAAGTTTCTTCAACTTCAAATCTCTGAGGTCTAAGAAGATCAAAGGTCTAAGATCAAAGATGTCAGGTCTGTGAGAAAATAAGCTGCCAAGTTATGTCCTGAGGGCCTCTCCTAGAGTGGATTACAGGGCTTTAGTGTTTTGGAAATCAACACATGATGTATCAGTTGTTAAAACATGTTGTGTTTGGTTATCATTTGTGGTTCTGCTCTGCATCCTGGGACACTCAAACCTGCAGCATCTGTGGGAATACTGTATTCAGCACCCATTCACTATTAATTTATTATTGACTTTTCAGATGAGAGAAAGATTTGAGCTGACAGATATCATCCTTACAGGTGTTAAAGAATTGAAGAAGAGACCAAATTTGCTTTTACTTGTTTTCTGATTTAGAACCTTTAAAGGTCATGTTGTTTTTACAGGCTGAAATTAGGGAAGATTTTAAAGTAGTGAAGAAACAGAATGGAGTGTAAGAAAAGCAGATTAAGTTTGCATCTCAGTGTTTCATGGTTTACAAAACATATTTTTCCTTTTTCCAAAATGGCAGGGAATTCAGTGGTACATTCCATGTGGTAAACGGAGTTATTTATGTCTCTTTCTTGACAGGAAGCTGAAAATAGAGTCTCCTAATACCCAGAGCTCTTTTTCTACATGATGTAAGAGCTGCTCAGGAACTGAATGTGAGTTGAATAGTGAGTGCTGGGATCTATTGAGTGAGTTTGGCACAATTATGTGCTTGAATCAGTACCATGAGAGCTAATTGCGTGTGTATCTCTTTCTAATTCTGTCTTTAGTGACATCTCATTGATAGCAAGAAATTGGCCATGGTAGGAATATTTACACCATAGTAATTGGCAAACACAAATCAGGGCTTTTTTACCCAGAGATTCAGTTGTTAAACATATACCAGCATACCCGTGGTCCCAAGACCAGATGCCTTGGCCATAAACACTAATGTTTTGTTCAAGGCCATCTTGTTGGACAAAGAAAACAAATTGCTTGCAATGTTTGTCAGGAGAGACATCAGAAAACCTAATTCCTTCATTTTTTTAATATAACAACGAAAGAACTGAGGCTCTTAAATGAATGGAAAGCAAGTTGCCTAAATCGAATATTATTTAAAGAGCAATGTAGGTATCAGAACCAGGTCTCTTAATTCTGATCAGAGAGTTTTTAAAAATTATTTTAAATAATACGTATTACTAATAATATAATGATAATGTTTTAAAAGTAAAAAATAAAATTTAATAAGAAATATATTAGTAATTAAGTATGTTAATCTTTAATGTATATAATTAGTGATTGAATACTTAACTATGTTCTAGGATAGAACTGGTAACTTAAGGTATTACCTTGTTTAACCTCTAACACCATCATGTGCATTATGACCTCCACTTTACCAAAAGAAGAATCTGAGATAAGAGGGATCATGTAACTTGCATGAGTTCACACCGCTAGCAAGTAGCAGAAGCTGGGATTTGAACAAGGCCCTTCTGTCTTCAAAGCCTCCTCTTCTCCATGTGACAGATTGCCTTTATAAATATGACATTAGCAGGTTGAGATTGCACCTCAATGGGGAAAATTTTTATTTAACTTTAAAATGCTTTGGAAAATAAAAATAAGGCTAAGCAGAAAAATGAGACTTTTCTCTTAAGCTGTAGTGCTTCTTTTTATAACATTCTCTCCCATCTCCTCATAGAGACCTATACAGAAAAACAGCCTGCCATTTGCAGCAGGTAGCTTTGTGCTTCTGCAATGCTCCCTTGAGCTTGCAAGATTCCTGCTGTATCACATTGGCTTGGCCCTGCTGGGAAAATATACTGATCAAGCCTTGATTTCTCCACTGATAACCTACCATCTATCTATTTGGTTAAACATGTGTCTCATTTGCTTATGTGGCCTACTGAAGGGTAATTTGACACAGTTTCTGATTGTCTTCTAGGAAAGCGTTATTTTTTTCTAAGTTTTGTCCACAAATGTGTGTGTGTGTGTGTGTGTGTGTGTGTGTGTGTGTGCTTGTGTGTTTAATCCCCTAGTTTATAACAGAAATTTTTCTTTGAAACAAAAGTAATTCTTATGGATACAATGTAATCTTAAACTCTCATAGCATATATGAACAAGAAACTTTTCTTTCTCTCTCTCTCTTTCTTTCTTTCTCTCTCTCTCTTTCTTTCTTTCTTTTTCTTTTCTTTTCTTTTTTTTTTTTTTTTTTAGACAGAGTTTTGCTCTCATTGCTCAGGCCAGAGTGCAATGGCGTGATCTCGGCTCACTGCAACCTTCACCTCCTGGGTTCAAGCCATTCTCTTGCCTCAGCCTCCCGAGTAGCTGAGATTACAGGTACCTGCCACCATGCCTGACTAATTTTTTGTGTTTTTTAGTAGAGACCGAGTTTTACCATGTTGGTCAGGCTGGTCTCTAATTTGTGACCTCAGGTAATCCACCTGCTTCAGTCTCCCAAAGTACTGGGATTACAGGTGTGAGCCACTGCGCCCAGCCTGAACACTTTCTTGAATCTGAGAAATTCACTTCTTTGAGCTTGCTAAATAGTTTTTAATTTGGCATATTCTTTAAAGACAAAACATTCTGCCTTTTTGGGTGAAGTAACAGTTTTAGAATGTGTTCCCAGATTGCATTGCCAATTCAAACCTGGCAGTAGTTCAAGTAGGCTATAATAAACAGATGAAAAGGCTTGGAATCATGTGTTTCCACCAAGGGCATGAGGCTGGGAGGGCTATAACTGGAGGCTATTTCAGAACAGCTGTATGTCTGGGAGTAAATCTTGGAATCCAAGGTGAAATGCAGACGAAACTGCTCATGTGATGCTATATTAGATAAATAGAGGCACTCATATATTTGGGCAGGGTGAGTACAACTACATCCATCTTCAACTTGAGAACAGTGTTTCTCTGTTAAGATTCTCCTGGTTGACTCAATGTGTAGCTAACGTAGGAATAGACAGTGAAGGCCAGAGGTGGAGAAGTGGAGTGTGACTGGAAAACAATTCAGATCTTTGAGATGACCAGGACAGTGGTGTGATGACAGAAGACTCAGTCAGATATTCTTCTTATTGAGACTATTCTAGTCTCTATAGCTGGTTGTTAAACCACCACACAATAAGGGCTTAAGGAATAATAATTTTTTTTCATTTTAATTTTTACTTTAAGTTTGGGCGTACAGGTGCAGGATATGCAGGTTTGTTATACAGGTAAATGTGTGCTATAGTGGTTTGCTGCACCTATTAACCCATCACCTAGGTTGAGCCCAGCGTGCATTAGCTATTTTTCCTAATGCTCTCCTTCCCCCCACTCCACCTCTCAGCAGGTCCCAGCGTGTGTTGTTTAATATAGGGGTTGACTGGGCTGAGCTAGGCAGTTTGTCCAGGGATTTCTCAGTCATGTAGTGGTTGAGACTGGAACCTTCACTCTTATGACTGGTGCCTGGGTTGGGGAAAGCCAGACAGTCAGGGGCTGGAATAGATGGGGCTTCCTGAGCATCTCTTTCTCTACGTAGTCACTCCACCATGGCAGATTCAGGGCTGTGTTAGGATATATTTGAGTTGTTATAAAGAAATACCTGAGACTCGGTAATTTATTTTAAAAAGAGGTTTAATTGACTCATGATTCTGCAGACTGTGCAAGCATGACTCCTGCACCTAGTTCTGTTGAGGGCTTCGGGAAGCTTTCAACCATGGTGGAAGGCAAAGGGAGAGCAGTCATGTCACATGGTGAGAGCCAGAGTGAGAGAGAGCCAAGAGGAGGTCCCAGATTTTTAAACAACCAGATCTCATGTGAACTAACTGAGCAAGAACTCACTCATCACCAAGGGGATGGCACTAAGCCATTCATGAGGGATCGGCCCCACCAATCCAATGCCTTCCATTAGACCTCACTTGCAACATTGGGGATCACATTTAAACATGAGATTTGGAGGGGAAAACCATACATCCAAACCATGGCAAGGTTTGCTACATCCAAACCATAGCAAAGGCATCTGTACTTCTTACATGGTGTATGCCAGGTGTGTGTGTGTGTGTGTGTGTGTGTGTGTGTGTGTAGGGGGGCTGAGTAAACAATCTTATGATTCCGAGCATCCCCTAGAAGCTCCCCTTGCTCCTGGCTGGAGAGAGGGAATTCATAATGTCCTGTCTCTCTCCACTTCCAGCTTCTTACTTGTAATCTGAGATTTTCTGTGGCTATATATTGCCTTTTGTCCTCCACAAGGAAGCATGTCTAACTACCAAGTTGCACGGTAATAATTGAATATATCATAGAAGAGGCTATGAATTTTCCTTGGTTCTAACAATGCCCAAGTGGCTCAGCCTTCAAAGTTTATGAATTTAGCTCAACTCAAACATAGGAGGATATCTTGTTTTCTGTTAATTGGCTATAAAATAGGCTTACTGTAAAAGTAAAACCATGTTGGGAATCAGTCAAGGACTCCTTGATCTAAATTTGGAGAATGAGGAAGGCTTTTTTTCAAGACATATGGGAAGGGTAGGCATTTTCCCAGGGGACTTGAATGTAGAGAGGCTAGAGTTTAACTGTATTGTGTACATACTACTTGTTTAACCCTTTTAAAAGCCAATGAAAAATTAATTTGTACATCTAGCACTAGAAGCTTGTTTTATTTACTCATCTTTAAAATGGCGTTTGTTTGGTTGTAAAAGGACTTTCGATGCTTTTCTTTGAGCTTTTCTTGGTGGTAATTATTAAGTTGAGAAAAGTCAGGGCCTTAAGGTTTTAGAAATGAAATTATTGATTATCTTCTTATTCAAGGAGTTTAAAGTTCATTTCAGAGTCATAAGTAAAGGAGAGATGACAACTCCAGTTTTATGAACTAAGGCACTGGATTCAACCACTTAAGGAAATTAGCCTAAGCCGAATTTCTAATTGTCTTGATCTAATTTTGTGAATTATTCCCAGTTTTTGCTTTTCTCATAAAAATAACAGGACACACATTTCTTGTAATGGATAATTCATTTTATTTATTTATTTATCTATTTATTTATTTTTATTATACTTTAAGTTCCAGGGTACATGTGCAGAACATGCAGGTTTGTTACATAGTTATACATGTGCCATGGTGGTTTGCTGCATCCATCACCCTGTCATCTATATTAGGTATTTCTCCTAATGCTATCCCTCCCCAGCCCCCCAGGGATAATTCATTTATTAAGAGCATCTTTAGTGCAATTTGGCCAAAGGTTCTATTCTGGGGAATGTATTAAGCTATCTCTTGGTTTATTCTGTTCTCTAGGCCTGGGATCTTCTTCCTGTTCTTTATCTCTATGACTTTCATGTGTCCTTGAAGACTCTGCTGACGTCCTGATGGATATCTCCACTCCTCAAATTGAGTAAGTTCCCTTGTCTCAGCGAGCATAGGCCTGTTATACACCCATTTCTTTATGGTTTTCATCACTTGAAATGAAAGCAAGCAATTCTCTGCTCAGATGCCTGTCTCCCCACTAGATGAGTTTTCTGAGGACAGTAACTTTTTTATTCAATAGTGTACTTCCATACTCACATAAAATTATGTATGCAAAGGAGGAACTGTGCCTCAAATTGAAGGCAGATGGTATGCCCTCAATAATAAAGTGCGAATATGAGCCATTTTGATGACTAAAGTGTAGTGACTCTTGGTATCTGAGGGGGATTGTTTCCAGGACCCACCTCTGATACCAAAATTCATGGATGCTCAAGTCCCACAGTTGGTCCTATGGAACAGTGTATTTTCAAATTCTGTATTTTCTATCTGCATTTGGTTGAATCTGAAGATGTGGAACACACAGATATGGAGGGCCAACTGTACAAAGTCTTGAATCCTGAAGAATAATTTGTTATGCATGTTGCAAATTGATCATTTGTGGACTAAATCTAATAACCATACTGGGATTTTGCAATGGTTGGGTTTTGTCATCTGAGATCCCTAGCTGATTGATAAATAATAATGTAGGATCCATTGTGTGACAAGTTACTCAACACTTAGCGGCTTAAAACAACACAGATTTATGATCTCACAGTTTCTGTGGTTCAGGAATCTGAGTGTGGCTTAGCTGGGTCTTCTGCTTTAGGGTCTCTTGTGGACTGTAGATCTCAGATCAACTGAGAAGGATCCACTTCTGAGCTCACTCATGTGGTTGTTGGCAGGATTCAGTTCCTTGCAGGCTGGTGGACTGAGTCTTCAATTCCTTGTGAGCTGTTGGCCAAAGGCCTCTCTTTGTTTGTTGCCATGTGGGCCTCTCCATAGAGTGTCTCACAACATGGCAGCTGCTTTCATCAAAGCAAGCAAGTGGAAGGCAGGAGAGAGCACCAACTAGAGCATGCCAGCAAGACACAAATTGCACTGTTTCGTAACCTAATCTCAAAAGTGACATCCCATCACTTTTGCCATATTCTATTGGTGACTAGGTCCAGCTGACACTTAAGGGGAGGGAATTACACAAAGGTGTGAATACCACGAGGTAGAGATCATTGGGAGTTGTCAGAAGCTGGCTACAACAAATAATAAAAATTCAAGAAAAATCTAAAATGGATAACAGCGGATATCTGACAGTGCAAATATAAAACATACTACTGAGATTGAACTACTATCAGAATGGATATATAGGAAAGACAAGAAAGTTTAAGCCCAAATTATTTAATTCCTCCTCCTCCTCCTCCTCCTCCTCATCTTCTTCTTCTTCTTGCATTGGGATCTCACTCTGTCACACAGGCTAGAGTACAGTGGCATGATCATAGCTCACTGCAGCCTTGACCTTCTGGCATCAAGCAATCCTGCCTCAGCCTCCTGAGTAGTTGGGACTATAGGAGTGAACCACCATGCCTGGCTAATCCTTTATTCTCAATCCATAAGCATTCATTGACTGTCTATTTGGTACCAAGCATCATGATGCACTCAGGATACCCTAGAGAGGAATACAACTTTATATGTGACTGAAAAAGTTTAGAGATTAGTGAAGAAAATAAGCATGGAAAAAAATAAGTTTGGAAAATTTCGTAATGCAAGTATATTAATAGTGTTTTTGCAGTACAGTGGTAGAGGGCATGTCAGGAAATTTTACTTTGAGTTACTGAAACTTTTGTGGAAAATTGAGCAATGAGAATTAAGCCCTAAGCAGAGAGTGATGGGAGGAAAAAAGGAAGAAATGTTTCTGATTGGGGACTTTTGAAATCAGGAGATGATTTTAACAGTCCCCAAGTCTCAATCTCAATGCCAAAGGGAAGCAGTGGGGTTCACGTTTCACACCAAAATAATATAGTCAAGATAATCTTTGGAAACTGCTCTTGTCTCCTTAAAGATTAGTTGGGTGAAGTGGGGTGGATTTTTCTGAATTCCATGACTGGTCTTTGATAACACCTTCAGTCATGCATATTTTATTGTTAGGATTGTAGCTGAATCTCCTCTTCTCCTCTGTGGTACCTCTATAACCCCAGGAACTTGCTCAGTTTCTGGTGGCTTCTAGCTACCCGAGTCTCCACCAGGCTGATCTTGATGGGCATTGTTCCCACCAGACTCCCCTGGAGATATCTCCTTTGTCTTTTACCCGTAAGAGTCTAAGTTTCCTCTTTGGAGCGGAGCACAGGAGGATATTCCCGTACTAGGGTGAGCATTCAGACAAGCAGAGAAACTGATCCTTCTGCCACCTTTTTTTAAAACTAGAGTCTAAGGTGGCAGCAGGTATTAACCATAATGATGTGGGGAGTGGGGGAGTGGGGTGTGTGCTTGGCTGTGGATTATAATTGCATTATTTTTCTTTCAATTACATATTTTTTTGCTTCCATTGTCACCTCAATTACAATTTCACAAATATACCTCCTTTTTTTATTACAGCAGCATATATTTATTTCTGGGTTTAATTGTTTTTGGCATCCTTCAATTTCACATTCTTCAAAATAATGACTATGGGATGCCATAATCTAATGACTGATGAGTTCTCTACTCTGCCAAGTCATTGTCTCCTATTTAGGTTTGTGTTTTTTAAGTGTTAGGTTGTATAAAAAGCATTATGTATACTAGGGAGAAACTGTAGTTCAGAGATCGTGACAGAACCGACATTTCAATCCAAAGCCTCTGTCATTGCACCAAGCCAAGCAAAAGATCCAGTAGATGAAATTACTGTCTGGAATCTTGAGAAATCTGCAACGTCAGGAAAGCTTCCAGGTAGTGAGAGCTGGGAAAATGATCTTTTTCTTTTCCAATAAGGAGGAGCATTCTTTAAACCACAGGTTGTTTTGCTTGTTGCCAATCCTTGGAATGAGAAGATGGACAAGGGAATGGTTTGACCCACTGCTCCTGGTTCATATCTCTAGTGAGAGAGAAGTGAAGCACTGAATAAGAAGACATCACTAATAGTTAAATAATCAAAGTGTCAACAAAATGATAGTTTCCTCATGTATTTCTGAAAGAATGCAAAACAAAAAACACCATTATTATTCCTTTCTAAGGCATGTAACAACTCTCCTTTATGTGGCTTTTGGAATTTGCCTATTTATGACATGAGATCCAGCTTCCTCTCCTAAACCTAAGGGTCATAAAGACTCTCTTCCTTGTTGACAATAAGGCAGTTTTTTGATGGCATCTTACTTTCTTTTTGAATATAAAATAAATTCTTCAGTGTCAATGTTTGCAGGAATGAGGATGAGTTATTCCTAGCCTCTGATTGGTAAAAAATTTCCTTCTTTTTATCTGGAAAAAAATTTTTTATACATGACAAAGTCTAATTTTTAAATTCTGAGCTACAATAGCAGCATGTATAAAATTACGCTATAATTATGTCCTTATATATCTGTCTCTCCCACTAAATTGGGAACTCCCTGAGGGTTGAAGTTGTTTGTCATTCATTTATATTTTGAAATGCATACAACAGTGCCTGCACCTAGGAAATTGGTAACAAATGCTTTTTCATATAAATTGATTCATTCATTCATTTACCCACTATTCAGTCTCCCTGGGTTTTACTTTCCTTATTTTTTTATTAGAATAACAATATAAATGGCACATGGAAAACTCTCAGATGCATAGTAGATACTCAATAAATGATATGACATTCCTTCTCCCTATTCAGAGCTGTAGCCCATCACACCTGAAGAAGTAGATGTTATTTAGAGTAGTTGAATATTCTGGGACCACGTTCTCATCCATTTAGACACATGTGTGTCAACTTCAAGTTTACCCTCCTATACATTCCTGTCCTTGGGCAGGGAACATAAAGAAAAGACTTCCTGGGATGTCCTGCTTTCTCTGTCTTACATGAACATCATTTGTGTATAGACTACAAGCCTTGTTACTCTTGCTTGGTGAACATAGCTGTGAGTAACCCTTACCCTTCCAGACACGATTTGTTCTCATCCAAGTCCCTTTTTTACTTATCTTTGGTTAAACATCCTCTCTTCTAATTGTTGTTGTACGTGCCCTTTTATGCATCTGAGTTCATCGAATGACTTATTCATTTACCACTTTGATCAGGGAGGCTCAGAAATATTTAATGTTGACAAAATAGAAACATGATAAAATACCATGTCACAAATATAGTCAAATTAGTAGCTGTAATTTAAAATCTTACTAAAGCATTAAAGTACTTCATTTTGGCCCTGTCTATTCTTAAATGTCCAAACACATTAATGAAAGATCTGTGAATTTTAAAAAATGGCTCTATAAAAAAAAAATCAGCATGCTGAGGGCCTAAATCTTTAACTTGATTAAGGAATTCAGGCCCATAGTTCCTTGTCTGCAGTTCTGAAATTCCCCCAAAACTGACAAGCTAAAATTTTGTTCGTAATTTACTTGGTGACAAAATTTGAGCTGAATTGAAGAGAGGTTATTTATAGTCTTCTCTTTATCCTATTTGTTGTGAATATTTCTGTTTCATGGAAAAATATCAATGTTTGATTACTGTGTGCTGCCCCAGGCCTCACTGCAAATGTTGTTTAATACATAGTCTATGTTCTCTACGACCCTCCTAAAATCTGAAAAGTCTAGGTTTGGAAACACATTTAGTCCGAAGAATTTATTTAGGGGAAGAGATCATTCACCTGTAGTTACCAAACTTCACCCCTTAGGAGTTGGTATTGTACATAAACACTTGTGTGGAATTATGTTCCATCATCTTTGATTATATTGGTTTCAAAGAATATTTGAAGTAGTTCCTACCTAACAAAATATTTATGGATGAAATAATTTAATATCTGGGATTTGCTCAAAATAATATGGGAGAGAAGAAGTGGTTCTCAAGAATTTTGAAGAGTTTCAGAATTTACCCTACTTGCCAGGCTTACAAGTTACTCTGCCGGTTTTATGGATACTGGCAAAAACACAAGGCCTTTGGGTTAGAGAAAAAGAACTTTATTATTCTCAGAACAGCAAGCAGCATGAGTTTTATGTTCACATCAGATCCCTTTTGCATTTCAAGTCTCATGGAGGCAATGCAAAGTGGCCCAGTTGGATATTGTACAAGCAGTAGTTTTGCATCACAGCTGGGGAACTTGAGCTTAGGGAACATGGATCGTTTATAATGGGAGGTTAGCAAGCCTTCACGACTTTGCTTTGAAGGGAGACATTATCTTTATCATATTGGTCAGTAAACAAGTGTGCCCTCTACTCTGAAGACAGATACTATCTTTGTCATCTAAGACTCTTTGCTATACAAACATCCTTGAAAAGAGTTTATAACAAAGTCACTGAGCACCTGTGCTCACAAGACATGTGGAAACACAAGAGACCGATGGAGACTTGTCTCCCAGCAATCAGATGGTAGGGAGGAATACATGAAAAAAATTAGCTGTGACTTGATAATTATTAAAACTGTTGGATGGGTACATTGAAGTGTAGTCTACTTTTGTATATTTTTGATGTTTTCCATAGATAGCAAGTTTGAAAAAAACAGCAGCTTTATAAGTAAAGTGCTATGTGATACTATACATATGTATTAGGCCATTCTTGCATTGATATAAATAAATAGTGAAACTGGATAATTTGTAAGAAAATAGATTTAATTGGCTTATAGTTCTTGTACAGGCTGAACAAGCATGACACCGACACTGCTTGGCTTCTAGGGAAGCCTCAGGGAGCTTTGACTGATGGTGGAAGGTGAAATGAGAGCAGGCATATCACAAGGCAAAAACAGGAGCAAGAGAGTGAGGAGGGAGATGCCACACACTTACGAATGGCCAGATCTCATTGAACTCAGAGTGAGAAATCATTTATCATGAAGGAGATGGCCCAAGCCATTCATGAGGAATCTGCCCCGTGATCCAAACACCTACCACCAGGCCCCACCTCCAACATGAGATTTGGTGGAGACATACATTCAAACTATATTATTCTGTCCCTGGTCCCCCAAATCTCATGTCCTTCTCACACTGAAAAATACAATTATGCCTTCCCAACAGTCCCCCAAAGTCTTTTTTTTTTTTTTTTTTGAGACGGAGTTTCACTGTCGTTACCCAGGCTGGAGTGCAATGGCACGATCTCGGCTCACCGAAACCTCCGCCTTCTGGATTCAAGCAATTCTTCTGCCTCAGCCTACCAAGTAGCTGAGACTACAGGTGTGCACCACCATGCCCAGCTAATTTTTGTATTTTTATTAGAGACGGGGTTTCACCTTGTTGACCAGGATGGTCTCGATCTCTTGACCTTGTGATCCACCCGCCTCGGCCTCCCAAAGTGCTGGGATTATGGGCATGAGCCACCACGCCCAGCCCCAAAGTCTTAATTCATTCCAGCATTGACTCAGAAGTTCAAAGTCCAAAGTCTCATTTGAGACAAGTCAAGTCCCTTCCACCTATGAGTCTGTAAAAATCAAAACAAGTTATTTACTCCCAAGATATAATGGGGATACTGGCATTGGTAAACATTCCCATTCCAAAAGGTAGAAATCAGCCAAAAGAAAGGGGCTACAGGGCCCACACAAATTTGAAACCCAGCAGGACAGCCATTAAATCATAAAGCTCCAAAATAATCTCCTTTGATTCCATAACCTACATCTAGGGCACATTGTTGTAAGGGGTGGGCTCCCAAGGCCTTGGGCAACTCCTCCCCTGTGGCTTTTTTATGCTGAAGTTGCAAGCTGCTGGGGGCTCTACCATTCCAGGGTCTGAAGGCCAGTGGCTCTCTTCCCACAGGAGTCCCCACTGGGAACTCTGTGGAGGTTCTAAACCCACATTTCCCCTTGGTACTGCCCTAGTAGAGGTTCTCTGTGAGGAATCTGCCCCATGATCCAAACACCTCCCACCAGGTCCCACCTCCAACATTGGGGATTACAATTCAACGCCAGATTTGGATGAGGACAAATATCCAAACTATATCACAATTTAAATCACAATAAAAAATACCCAGTGTTAATTCCTCACCATCTCACATCTCTACCTCACTGAACAGATGTCTGAGATCTATTCAGTAAATGTTCTTGGAGGCTGGTTTGCTAGAGTGTTGACAAATTTATTATGATTAATTCAAATATCAGGTTGAATAAAACCAACTGTGAAAGTCAGGAACACTGAAGAATGGTAGAAAATGACTCTTCAGTTTCCAATTTTTTGAGATCATATGTATATAAGTGAGAGAAGCAAAGGAGACTTCATTTTTGCGCACGGCCTTTTATTCACATGAATAGTAGTCAAAATGTGAAAAAAGGAAATCTTGAAAATAATACTAATGTAAGTGTTTTCAGCAAATACATGTCTTTAGAATATATATGCTTTAGTAAAACATAAATACATTGCTGTTCTACAAACAGGTGTCTCGACTAAAAAGTGAATGTCTTATTCCCCACAGAGCAAGCACTACCCCCTCTCCAATTTCCCATTTGCCTCCACGGAAGTAATTGCTGTTAACAGTTTGGTGTATACTCTTCCAGGCTAGTTTCTATAAATTTACATATATTAATATGTAAAAGTACAAATATAGTTTTTAAAACGTAAATGGTATTCTTCTGGGCATGCTTTTATATACCCTACTTTTTTCATTTAAAAGTTTCTTGGAGATATTTCAATTTTGGTATATATGAAACTGTTCCCACTTTAAAATTTGTTGCATAGAATTTATAGAATGTATGTATCACATTTGAAATATCCAATCTAAGCTCATCTTGCACCACTGCTAAGAATTTTTCATAGTTATTATGAGCACATATTACAACTGCCTTCTGTACCAAATAAGCTTCATGGACCAGTTCCTGCCCACCTGGATCTATAATCTAAGACAACTTTGACACAAACATATATTGAGAATACATTTTCTTTATGTATCAAGAATCTTGACACTATTTTTTTTATTATGAGGCTTATCTTAAATTCTCTTGCTAAATTGTATAGGAAAGAAGCTTAAAGAGGAATAGGATGTTTACATAGTCTCAAGAGTATCTCCTCACCAGTTACTTATTAATTATGAAAGGAAAATCTATACGGTGAAGAAACTAAACTTTAACCAAATGACCAAATTAGCATCACCAATAAGGCCAAATGGGCATCACATGACTCTGGCTTTGAGACCTTGGGAAAGATACAACATCACTTATGTGGTATTCTTGCTAGATATGCATTATTTGGATCAAATCATGAGAAAACATTAGACAAACCTATATGAAGGGACATTTTTCAAAATAAGTCACCTATACACTTTAAAATAATGAATGAAATATAAATATTGATGAAAGAGGCTTAGGAACTGTTTCAGATTAAAGGATACTAAATATACATGGCAACTAAATGTAACGTGTGATTCTGGAATGGATCCGGTACTAGAAAATAATTGCTATAAAGTACATTGTTGGAATAACCAATAAGATTGGAATATGGACTATAGATTAGATAAAAATACTGTATCAATGCTAAATTTTTAAATTGCAATAACTGCAGTGTGGTCATGCAAGATTATATGTTGGAAATATTTTAGACTATGTTAGGAAATAGAGAAAATATACACTGAAGGATTAAGGAGTAAATGAATATGAATATGTCTGCACATGGTTCAGGAAAAAGTATGTATCTCTCTGTGTGAATGTGTGTGTGTGGAGAGAGGGAGAGGGACTATAACATGAATGTGGCAGATTATTTAAAATGAGTGACTATGGACATGGATAACAGGTACAAGTAAATTCTTTTTACTATTTCTACAACTTTTCTCTAAAATTTAAATTATTTCTAATTAAAACATTGAAGTACATGTCTTGGTTTCAAGAGTGTAAAGAGACCTGCAGTGGGTAAGTCATGCACTGAAGTGCATTCAAGAGATGGACATGGAGCCTAGTTCAATCTCTTGTCTTCCTGGCCTGAGCTCTGGTTACAGGACTTTAAGGAATGGTTCTTTTTCAATAGGTTTTCCAGAGGTATTTTATGTATCTCACAATTAGGAACTGCCAAAGCACTTCAGTTTCAGAAATGCAAACAGTTGAATAGCTGTTAATTTACAGAGCAGGAGAAAAACTTGTATTTTAAATGGCAAGTTATTGTTTTAATAAAACATTGTCTTGCATCAATCTGTTGTACTAATTCTCCTTTTCCTGGGGCTTTTCACTAAGTTGTGCCTATGCAGATAATATTGCCCCCACTTTTAATTCTTTACTTCTTGTAATGCTGATGGAGTTTGTGAACAATGGCTCCAGTGAGCATGGCTTAGGTTTAGAGGAACATAAAAACATAGAAATTATTTTAAAAGATCTACAATGTCTCTTGTTTATCTACCTCTGAATTGCTCCAGGGAACTGGCAATAGCAATTATTTTAACAGCTCTATTGAGCTATAACTCACATACATACATTTTACCTATTTAAGGTGTACAATTTAATAGTTTTTAATATATTCCCAGAGATGCAACTACCCCCACAGTCTAACTCTAGAACATTTTCATTTCTCCCCAAAGAAATCCTGTATCCACTAATAGTCATTCTTCATCTGCTGCTCCCCTTGCCCTAGGCAACCACTAACCTACTTTCTGTATCTCTGGATTAGCCCATTCTGGACATTTCATATAAACTGGATTACATAATGCATGGTCCTTTATGTCTGGCTTCTTTCATTTAGCACGATGTTTTCAAGGTTAATTCATGTTGTAGCATGTAGCAGGACTTCATTTCTTTTTATTGTAAAATAATAGTTCATCATGTGGATATATCATGTGCTGCTTATCCATTCAGATAATGAAAATTAGAGTTCTTTCCACTTTTTGGTAATTATGAATAATGCTAATATGAACATTGTGTGGCTGTGTTTTACTTTTCCTTGTATATATATCTAGGAGTGGAATTGCTGGATCATGTGATAACTCTTTGTTTAATATCTTGAGGAGCTGCCAGACTGTTTTCTACCTTGGCTGCATCATTTTACACTCCCACTAGCAATGTTTTACAAGGCTTTCAATGTCTCCACTTGTTATTGTCTCTCTTTTTTATTATAACCATCCTACCAAGTGTAAAGTGGAATCTCATTGTGATTTGGGTTTGCATTTCCCTAATGACTAATGATGTTGAGCATCTTTTCATATGCTTATCAGCCATTTTTATATCTTCTTTAGCAAAACATCTATTTAGGTCCTTTACCAATTTTTAATTGGATTATTTATCTTTTTATAAGTGAGTTGTACGACTTTATATATTCTAGATACAAGTTCCTTATTGGATATATAATTGGCAATATAAATTAATACAAGTTGGCCATCGTTTGGCTGCTTTTCTTCACTTAAAAATTTATTGGCTATATTTCAATTTCAGTACATATGGTCCAGTCTCAATTTTTAAAAGGACTGTTTCAAAAAGTACAGATACTACCCTACTTATGATGGGGTTATATCCTGTAAAACCTATCAGAAGTTGAAAACATTGAAAATGCATTTAATACAACTGACCTACTGAACATAGTAGCCTACTTTTCACCTAACTTAAACGTGCTCAAAATGCTTACATTAGCCTACAGTTGGGCAAAGTCATTTGGCAACAAAATACACTGTAGAGTAACAGTTGTTTACCCCGTTGATTGTGATCACTTGGTTGAGTGGGAGCTATGGCTTGCTGCCACTGTCAGCCATCTTGAGAGAGTATGATTAGTCCAGGAAAACATCAAAATTCAAAATCTGAAGTATAATTTCTACTGAATGTGTATCACACCACTGTAAAATTGAAAAATTGTGAGTCAAACCATTGTTAAGTTAAGAATCATCTGTATTTTATAGAATGTGGGTGCCATGTTTGAAATATCCCCTAGTAATTGCCCCTTGAATGAGGGCTTCTGTTTCTATATTCTTATAGGACATATTCTGAACCATACTCTTATCTCTTCCACATTTTGAGGGTATTAGTTGAATCCACCCTACTAGATTCGTGCTAAGATCGAGGACCATGTACTCGGCATCTCTTTGAATGTGTGTGGTGTTTTCTCACCAGAGCATTTAGCATATACCACTCTGATGTTTGCTAAATTTAGAGTAAATGATTCTCACTGGCTCTTTGTAAACTCTTATGATATGGTTTGGCTGTGTCCCCATCCAAATCTCATCTTGAATTCCCACATATTATGGGAGGGACCTGGTGGCAGGCAATTGAATCATGGGAGCAGGTCTTTCCCTTGCTGTTCTCGTGACAGTGAATAAGTCTCACGAGATCTGATGGTTTTAAAAACGGGAGTCTCCCTGCACAAGCTCTCTTCTCTTGTCTCCTACCATGTGAGACATGCCTTTCACTTTCTGCCATAATTGTGAGGCCTCTCCAGCCACGTGAAACTGTAAGTCCATTAAATCTATTTCTTTTGTCAATTGCCCAGTCTCAGGTATGTCTTTATCAGCAGCATGAAAACAGATTAATACATCTTAAAGTCGAATACTTTTCCTCTTTGGGTTTTGTGTTACAATTATGGAATGCATTATCTTAGAGCAGAAACAGACCTCATGGGTTTTCTAGTCCAGTGGAACACAAAGTATGGTCCACAGACTGGTGCCAGATTATTTTAACCTCTTATTGGCCATGCTGATTGAGTAGAGACATGAAGAATTAAGTGTTTAGAAACTTTTATTGTATTTGATATTGCCGTGATAGCCAAATACATGATTTTATATCATACAAAAATATCAGACCATAAATTCTAAAAAGTCCTTCACCAAAGACAGTTCAGCAAAAGTCCCTTCTGTAGCCAACCAAGTAGAACTTATTTAATCAATTTAGCTTATTAATTCCAGCAAGATTTATTCAGCTCCTACAACATATACTATACTATTTATGCTTGCAGGCCCATATCTTGGTTTTCACTTCCTAGATGTGTGGATGTGGAGAGGGTTTCTCTGGGCCACAGTTTCCCACTCTATAAAATGGGTAAATAAGAGTACTTAGTCTCATAGAGTTGCTTTAAGGAATAAATAACCTATATTAAGTACTAGAACAGTCCCTGGTACAAGATAATCAATAAACGATACAGAAGTTGACAATGATGCTATTGATAGCGATAGGGATGCTGTGTATTGTGGGTACAATTACATAGAGGCACGGCCTTTGCTATCCAGCAGCTAATTGGGGAGTATCGACAAAGAGACAATTTCAGTACAGTAAGTTCTGGGACAGAGTGAGAACATAGGGTGTCCAGTTTTGTCATAGGAGATGTATTAGTGTGAAGTTAAGTTGCTGTAACAGAGACCTCAAATACGGTGACATAAAGACTATAGAAGTGTATTTCTCCTTCACCTAATATTTCCGAATGAATAGTTATGTTAGTAATAGTTATGTTAGTTATAGTACACTGACTCCAGTAACAAACAATTCCCAAATCTGAGAGACTGAAGACAGTAAAATGCTTATTTCTTGATCACATCATGGTCTCATCAGGTGATTAGATAAGTGTCCTTCCTCATGGTCATTTAGGAACAGAGGCTCTCTGGCTCTTTTCGGGTGACATGTGTCTATAAAGTGGGGAGAATGAATGGACTTTGAAGGATGACTAATTGCTACCACAGGGATCCATTAATGGTATAATATAGCTGGAGGCCATAACATAGGGTAATGGGGATGTGGGGATGACAAAAGAGAAGGCTGTAGAGGCATGGAGAGAACAGATCATAAAAGACCTTGAATGCCAAGTTAAGGAGGCTGGACATATACAAATGATACAGGAATGGGGATAGGAATGTAGTCTGGTTTTTTTTTAAGTTTTGAAAAGGCACTCTGGCTGTAATATAGAGAGAATTTTGGAGAGAGACAAGAAGGTACCAGTTAGAATCAAGTCCATTAGCATAATCCACGCAGAAGTTGATGGCCTGAATCAAGTTAGTATCTGATAGAGAAAATTAGATTGATCTAAAGAGAATATCTTCAGGACTTGCAGACTAATGGACTAAGAAGAACTGGTAAGAATGAGAGTGGGGACCATAATGACATCCTGCCAACAATTCTCTGACATGGGAAACCTAAGGAGGAGGGTATGGGAGATGGGCCAAAGTGGGGGATTATAAATCAGAGTTTGGCTTCATTGAGTTTCAGGTTACTTGGGGGTTTCCCAATGAAGCTCTCCAGTTGGTCTTTGCTGAAAGAGACATGGATTTCAGAAGACAGAGATTTATACTAGAAGTAAGGTCTCACAATGTACAAATGGCAGTTAGAGCAATGGGAGTCACTAAAAAGACACCATTTAGAAAAGATACCACATAGAATGAGAATAGAGTAGACCCAAGACAGAGGCTGGTGGAGCATTAGTGTATATCTTACAAAAGAGAGATCACAAAGGAGGCTTGAAGAGTGGCCAGAGGAATCAGAGAGGTATCAAGAGACTGTGATATCAGAGAAACCAAGGAAAGACATGATTTCAAAAAAGGACAGTCCAATGAACAGTGTCATGTAAGAGAAACTGCAAAGAGCATCACTAGGCTTATCCACAGTGACTTTATAAAGACCGGTGTGTGTGGCTTGGTGGGAACAGAAGCCAGACTGGGTGGAGTGATAGGAGGGTGAAGGCTATGGAGGGCAGATAATGAGTGCACACCACTCTTTCAGAAAGTCAGGCTTCAAAGAGGATGAGAGAAAGAGCCAGTAGTTTGGTGGAATATAAGGCTGAGGAATTTTGCTTTATGTACATTATGGGAGAAAACTATGCATGATTGCCAACTAGAAAATGAGGTTGGGTGGAGATAAAGGTGAGAATGGGTATAATGAATGAGGTGGGGGGTATAATGAATGCGGTGCGAAAGGAATCAAGAACATCATGGATGCAATTAGCCTTGAATATGAGTTCGCTTCCCTGTGAGTCATTTCCTTTGTGGATGACTAAACATTAGAACTGTATTTCTTATACTGAGGGGAAATATATTTCCTTAAAACTCTCATCTATTAGTCTTATTTCTGCTTCCTCAGCTCTTACATAGTTGCAGTCCTGTTTCCTCTTCAGTTTATTCTATAAACAGCCATAGTGTTCCTTCAAACGTTTTTTATGATTTGATCTCAAGCTTTCATTTGAGCAATGTTCAGCTTATGTCAAGCCCAGAACTGCCAAAAAATTTTCCAGATGTGGTTTGGCATATGCAGCACCAAGCTCACTGTTTATGTTTTCTTTCTTAATCTGAATGTTAATGTATTTAGTGTTGTAGAATAATTGCAATAATGAGCAATTTTTTTCCTAAAAATGTCACACTACACAAACATTTATTATGTGCTTCTAAATAATTAAGACCTCCAAGTCTTTTTTCCAGAAACTGCTTTTAAACCAGATCTTCCATGTTAAAAGCTTAGTATAGGTCTCAAGTTTCTCTCTGCTACTTTTGACTTATTCCAAGCTGTCACCCTATTGGATAGGATATGGACTCTGACATCCAATATATTTTACTCTCTCCCAGTCAGTACTACCAACTTCAACATTCACAATGCTGTTGTGGGAAGCAGAATTCTAAGATGATGCCCATGATTCTCACCCCCCAGTATCCACACTGTGATGTAGTTCTTTCCCCTTGAGTGGTGGTGGAATCTGGGACTTACTTCCAAATAATAAAGTATAGCAAACATGAAGGGATTTTGCAGATGTAATGAAGGTCCCTAAGTAGTTGTCTTTGAGCTAATCAAAAGGGAGAATATCTTGGGTGGGCTTGACTTACCCAGAGGAGCCCTTTAAAAAAGGGTCCAGACCTTCTGAAAGAAGAGACCTGAAGCAGGATGTCTCTCCTGGTGATTTTGAAGAAACAAACAACCATACTGTAAACAACCTATGCAATGAGCAACCTCTAGGTTGAGAGCATCAGTTCTCCAAATGCAATGAAGTAAATTCTGCCAACAACCTGAATGAGCTTGGAAGAAGTCCTTGAGTCTCATATGAAACCACTGTTCCTACCTTGATTGCAGAGGACCCAGCTAAAGCCCCACAAAACAGTGAGATAATAAATGTATGTTGTTCTAAGCCACTAAATTTGTTTTTAATTTGTTATGCATGATAGGAAATGAATGTACTTGTTTTCAGCATTACCATCCATGTTTTGGGCAAGAGAGTTGGACTGCACCATCTGTTTGAGAAGCCCTCCTCCATTTCTCACCTGTGGCTTCCATAGCATCCCTGATGCTCTTTGCCCGCACAGGCTAATGAAGTTTGCTTGGTGAGAGGTAGAAAACATCACTTTACTGCACCATATATTAGCTTCTACACCAGAAAAAAATAGAGGACATACTGAAAACCAGTTATGTTCATATTGTATACTACTGTGGTACTTATTAACTGTTCTGCTGATTCATTCTTTGACAAAGCATCTGAATCATGCATTAGCAAACTGTCTCTGTCACTGTGAGAGAGCCATTTGCCTCAAAATAGAGATTGTCGGTTAATATTCTGGGCACACTTGAGAGTCTTGACTAAGAGGCCAACCTGCCCTCTCATTAGTACTTTGTGAGTGTCAAGGCTTTCATTTAAGATTCCACTTCCTTTAATGTGGTCACCTTGGCATGTTTTTGGAATGAGCTTAGTGGCTTAGGAAGGATTGGTTTTTCCAAATACTAGGCAAGAATGCAGAAAGTAATTGGATTTGGTATACTTTGTAGCATTTCATTGGATTGCTTTGAGAAGAGCTCTTAAAGAAAGGTTTTATTTAAATCAGAACAAAGAGGGAGATTCAGCTGGAGGCACTGATGAGCTTCTTTGGGATTCTGCGCCTAATGCTGCATGTCTACACCAGGCTTCCATGTAGACGGATATTATGACATTGGTGTGTATAAACTCCACAGTGCTGAGGGAGGAAGGAAAGATGGTCACCACACCCCATTTAAGAAAGTCTGTAGGAATGTAGTGAGAATCCAGGAGGCTGAATGGATCTTATGTTGTTTCATGAATAAATGAGTAGAAAACTTCAATTTTGGGGTGATTTTGTATCTCAGAGATGCTTTCAGGCACTAGCTCTGGACCCAGCATAAGCAGGCTGTCTCATCCTCAGCACTAATGACATGTAGGGCCAAGTAATTCTTTTTGTTTTTTGAGATAGGGTCTTGCTCTGTCACCCAGGCTAGCGTGTAGTGGTATGATCATAGCTCACTGCAATCTCGAACTCCTGGGCTCAAGCAATCTTCTCACCTCAGCTTCCCCAGTAGCTGGGACTACAGGTATGTGGCATCATGTGCAGCTAAGTTTTTCTGTTTTTGTAGAGACAGGGTCTCACTATATTGGCCAGGCTGGTGTCGAACTCCTGGACTCAAGTGATCCTCTCACATTGGCCTTTCAAAATGTTGGGATTACTGGTGTGAGCCACCACACCTGGCCCATTTAGTATAAATTTCAAGAAGTGAGTTAATTACCAGATCAAAAGAGCAGAATAAATTTAACACTCCTGTTTCATATTGTCCAAATACTCTTCAAAAAAGTTGTACAGTATTCACTCACAACAGTGTATGCTGTTTCGTATTCACATAGTTAATATTCAATGACACTGCATTTTTTTGAAGTGTCAGGAATACATTTTAAAACATCACTAATTATAATCTTTTCAATTTTTTATTTCTTATTTGAATATGAGTTTGTCTAATGACTAGGGAATTCACATTTACTACTACCAAAAATAAAAACTAGTCACATTGAAAACCCAAAGAAAAGTGAACAAATATGGTTTTCCTTTCTGAGTTTTTGCTAACTGCTTTCTTAAAACCTATTGTCCTGCCGGGACCATCCCTACACTTTCCAGTCTAATCCAGCCTTCTTATAGGAGAGATGTGATCAAGAGCATGTTTGTTCAAGAGTTCCTACTAAACACACAAAAAAACAGAGGATTGAATTGTCATTGAGCCAATTTGTTTTTGCCAATAATTGGGAAGAGCCTCAGATATCAACAAATCAAATACTTAGAAGGCTGCTGAAAAACTGGAAAGCAAGATCTAAAATGTCATGAATTTGTCCGTGGGTGTTCAGTTAATTATTCACTATAAGAGGTAAATTTCAATTCATCAAACCACTATCTGTATTTATTGTTCTTAAGGCGGGTGAAGCACCAGCTTCTAATAAGGCAGCTAGCCTGGCTTAGCTAACAAAATGGAGGTAAGAGGTTAAAGCCATTTACAGAACTTAGTTTCCTGCTGTTCATTCCGAGTTGCCCAAGCATCCTAATAGTAATGAAATTATCTTCAGGTGGAAGACCAAGACCTGGGAGAGAAATTGAGCACGGAAAATCAATACCAAGTTTCAGTGGATCCTGACCAGAACATTAAGTTCCTTTTTATGGCTCAGAAACAAACAGATCCAAGTGAGTGGGTCTTCTCCCTGGTTGGTGGGCGACCTCACAAACAGTATTAGATTTTGGTTTCTTTAGAAACTACACAAATCAATCAAGTCTGAGAGGTTATTTTTTTCAGTGGTATAAATACTGACAAGATTTTCATCTTTAATTGGGTTGGCATTTTAATTACTATTAACTTTGTTCCTGAAAACAAAGATGAAAGTAATTAGGCTGCAGCCTTTTGAGAGGATAACACTTGTCAATAATAAATATCAGAGAATGTTGGCAGTGAGGAAGGTCAGAAATGAGCCTCTGACTTTTCTAACAGGGTGTGCTATGAATTTGGTGTTGTTAAGTATGTTAGTAAAAGAAAAATGAATGTAGGCCAGTTTGGAAAAGGTTTTCTTTCAATCTTGCAGGTAGATTACCCAGATCTTTTTTGCTTGTTCAAAACGCTGAAGATCAGTTTTATAATTTATATATATATCTATACATTAATTGCATTGATATGTATGTATATATTTATTTGTATTCACATTATTCTAGAGCATAGGTTGATAAACTATGGCCTGAGAGCCAAATGCAGCCTGCCACCTGTTTTTTTTTTTCTTTTGAGACTGAGTCTTGCTCTACCACCCAGACTGGAGTGCAATGGTGTGATCTCGGCTCACTATAACCTCCACCTCTGGGGTTCAAGTGATTCTCATGCCTCAGCCTCCCAAGTAGGTGGGATTACAGGCATGTGCTACTGCGCCCAACTAATTTTTGTATTTTTAGTAGAGATAGGGTTTCACCATGATGGTCAGGCTGGTCACAAACTCCTGACCTCAAGTGATCTGCCCACCTTGGCCTCCCAAGGTGCTGGGATTACAAAACAAGCATGAGCCACCGTGCCCAGCCCTGTTTTTGAAAATAGTTTTGTTGGAACAAGGCCATGTCCATTGTTTATGTATTGTCTGTGCCTGATTTTATGCTACAATGACAGAGTTGAATAATTTTGACAGAGACTGTATGGCCCTTTATAGAAAAAGGTTTACATATTGGCACATATTTGAATCAGAAAAGAATAAGTATTCATATAAAAATATCTACTTAAGAATATGGAAGGTCATTGTTGACATGGAGGAAATAATATGTAGAAGCATGAGAAGAGAAGCTCAGAATGTTATTAGAGGCCTCTAACAAAGAGTTAAGAAAACTGATACCGAATCATCAACTGGGAATTAATGAAAACTTTACCCAAAAGCCTGTGAACATGCATATACAGTTGGCCTTCTGTATTTGTGGACTCTCCATTCACAGATTCAAGCAAAATATTTTTTAAAGAAAACCAATAAAAATAATAAAATTATAAATAATACAAATAAAAACCCAACATAGTATTGTTATAGCTAGACAGGCATGAGCAGGGGCAGGAGAGGGCTCTTGCCCCCACCCATTAGAAATGTAGGGTGATGGTTTGGCGATTATTGCATTGCCTCTCTAAAAATGATAATTTGGCAGCCAAGGAGAGACAATCTTCTGATGGGCCACACCTGTTAACATTAAGTGTTAATTGAAAGCAGGCCCTCGGGAGAAACATCTTCTTGGCCATGCCTGTTGTGACAGAGTGGCAAAGAATGACGTTCCAAGGAAACATGGCACCAGAAAAAGGCAGAAAGCCTTAGATGGGCATGCATATGCCCTCAACACACTGTGCATGCTCAATTACCAAGGGTAAGGAGAGAACTGTGCGTGCCGAAAGCCCACCCTAAGGGAGGAGGCGGGCCAATAAAGTTGCAGGGTCAAGGTTAAAGGGGTCTCTTTTTTCTCTCCTTGACCTGAAGTTACCTACTTGGGTCTCTTCCAAGCAAATTTTCCTCTCTTTCCTGTTCTAAAGCTTTTTAAATAAACTTCCATTCCTGCTCTGGAACTTGCCTGAGTCTCTCTGCTTTATGCCCCTCAGTTGAATTGTTTCTTCTGAGGAGGCAAAGGTTGAAGTTGCTGTGGACTTATGCAGATTCACTGCCAGTAACTCAGGATAACTCATATCTCTGCTTCCATAGCTATTTTTTTTGGTAGTCTATTGAATCTGTAAATTACTATGGATAACATGGCACTTTAACAATATTTATTTGAATAGTTAAATATTTCATTTAAATATTCAAATATTATTAAATATTTTAAAACTCACTTGCATCTTCTCTAATTTCTTCTATTGAAATCTTATACCTTTTATTGTAAAGATTTTTTTTGGCCGGGTGCAGTGGCTCATGCCTGCAATCATAGCACTTTGGGAAGTCGAGGCAGGCAGAACACCTGAGGTCAGGAGTTCGTGAACTTATGAGTGAGGAAAATACCATAGCTATTTACATAGCCTTTACATTGTATTAGATATTATAAATAATCTAGAGATTACTTATAAACTATTATAGAGATTAAATTATAAAAAGACTTATATTCTCTATAATTTAAAATATATGGGACTATGTGCATAGGTTATATGCAAATACTATGCCATTATATATGAGGGACTTGAGTGTCCTTGGATTTTGGTATCCACAGGGGTTCTGAAACCTATCTCCCATGGATATCAAGGGGCAACTATATTGAGACCAGCCCAATTGTCCCATAGAACTGATATTTATGGTCTTTTAAAATAAACATAAACATTGACCCTCCTGGCTTTAAAGCTTGAAACTTACAGCTGTCTTATATGAGTTCCTTCCTCAGGAAACTGACTCTCAGGCCTTCCAGACAGTAAGTATCAAGGAACTGAAACTCACCAAATCACTGCATCCAGACAATGAGATAACAGACCTCTCATTTATCATTACTTCCTTACCCCTCCTTAATTCCTGTTTTCCCCTCATGTAGCTGCATTCCTTCTCCACTATATAAACCGTCAATTCTAGTCAGCTGGGGAGATGGACTTGAGACTGATCTCCCACCTCTTTGGCGGCAGCACCTGAATAAAACCTTTCTCCCCTGGCAATACTCATTGTCTCAGTGACTGGATTTCTGTGCAGCAAGTAACAGGACATAGACTAAACATCTGGCATTTCAGTAGTAGTATTAGGGATTCAATGCAATTCAATTAAAGACATTAAATAAATAATATTGTGTGGCAGGCATTGTGCCAAGCCATGAAGGTTACAAGATGAATGGCTCATGGGCCTACCACATGAAGAACTAGGAAGTATTTTTGTAGGATTTCATTCTCCAGAGCTATAGTTGGCTAGAACACCGATCAGCTACACCATTGAACTGGTACATTGTACAAAGGCAGAAAAACTGATCAAAATTGAATAACTCATCTTTCCCCTCAAACCCACTTTTCAGAATGTATTCTCAGTTTTGAGAGCGACATCACCACTAGCTGGCCAACTTGGTTGTGAACTTGTCTGCTTTCTCTTTCCTATGCTAAAATTTGCTTTTCACTTTGCCTCACCTGGCTCCTTGAGGTACTTCCTCAAGAGGTCTCAGAAGATCCTGTGACCCATCTCTTTTTGTTTCCACACCAGCAGTAGTCTGAGTTATATATCTGCCACGTATGCTTCCATAGATCCTGGTGCATACTTCTCATAACAGGGTCCTTACTGTTACTACTATGTTAAACTATTAACTGTGTTAATAGTTTCTTTACATGTTAGTGAGACAGCCAGGTATAAAAGGGTCCCCAGGGAAACTCCAACTAGCCTGTACACTGGGAAGAACGCGCACTGGGGTGGAGCCACAGAAGTTTGCATGGAGGAGCCTGGCCCCTCCTCTTCCTGGGTGGAGCCTGGGATCCAATCTGAGAGGCAGGAAGCATACTAGCAGGACTCTGACTTTGCAAAGGGTCCGTGTTTCCCTTTTTTTCCACTTCTTGTCCAGTAAATTCCCTTTTTTCCACTCCTTGTCCAGTAAATTCCATTTTTTCTCACCCTTCAAAATGTCTGCGAGCCTAATCTGTCATGGCCATGTGACAAGAACCAGCTCTTAGCTGAACTAAGGAAAAAGTCTTACAACAGGCGGAGGCTGTTTTCACATCATGTAAAACTAGAAAGTGGTAATGTTTGTATGGAATGTAGTAAATGGACGTGTCCAAGGGTAGTGAACCCAGGTTTTCAGCTGCCTCACCATCAGTGCGTATGTGAGTATATACATACTTGCTTATTAATTAATTTATTCCACTAATACTTATTTAAGCATTCTTTCTACTGGACACTAATATGTGCTGGGGATATAGCATTGAAAAAGGCAGGCAAAGTTTGCATCCTCACAGAATTTTCATTTCAGGAGTTTGAGTTTGCAATGAGCTATGATGTCGCCACTGCACTCCATCCTGGGCAACAGAACTAGACCCTGTTTCTAAAAAGAAAAAGAGAAATAAATGGAGACCAGTTATCTACTTTAAACTCTTACTGGAGCAATTAAACTTTTATTCATGTCAGAAAATATTGTAAAGAGGTAAACTCTTCTAAGCTGTCACATAATTAATAAATTTACGTTATAGAATATAGTAATATTAGAAATTCATGAGAAGAGAAACAATTATATAAGGTGAGGTAATAGGTATTATTTTAAAAAAGCAAGATGACATGGGCATTGAATGTGTAACTGGTGTTAGCTAAGGTGGCTAGACACAGCATTTCTGAAGACATAATGCTTGGCACTTTCAGAGACCAGGATGAACAGAGGGGTGAGTGTGGGGTGGTTAGAGCAGAATAAGAAAATGTCAGGCCATTCGCGGTGGCTCACACCTGTAATCCCAGCACTTCGGGAGGCCAAGCTGGGAGGATCACGAGGTCAAGAGATCGAGACCATCCTGTCCAACATGGTGAAACCTCGTCTCTACTAAAAATACAAAAATTAGCTGGGAGTGGTGGCGTGTGCCTGTACTCCCAGCTACTCAGGAGTCTGAGGCAGGAGAATTGCTTGAACCCAGGAGGGAGAGGTTGCAGTGAGCCGAGA
This sequence comes from Callithrix jacchus, assembly GCF_049354715.1. Classification (NCBI taxonomy): domain Eukaryota; kingdom Metazoa; phylum Chordata; class Mammalia; order Primates; family Cebidae; genus Callithrix; species Callithrix jacchus. Next base: position 16,359,089 of record NC_133524.1, read on the forward strand.
TTGTGCCACTGCACTCCAGCCTGGCACCTGGCGACAGAGTGAGACTCTGTCTCAAAAAAAAAAAAAAAAAGAAAAAAGAAAAAAGAAAATGTCAAAGACAAGGGAAGGGACAATTTATGTAAAACTGTTCAGCTCTGGGAAGGAGCTTGGATTTTATTCTGAATATGATGGGGATAGACCCTGGAGGATTATGAGCAGAGTGTGACATGGTTTGATTTGGTTTTACAAATTTCTCTAAGTTCTCTTTGCAGGGAACAGACCAGGGTTTATAGGAAAAGAAGGTAGAAAACCAGTGAGGAGACCCTGGCAGTTAGGAGAACGTTGATGGACTTGGATGATGATGTTGACAATAGAGATAGTGAGAAGAGGTCAGATGTGAGATCTATCTGAAGGTAGAGCTGCTGTGACTCACTGAAGAATTGGCTGTGGGAATGAGGAAAATAGAAGGGCCAATCACAGATGACTGCAAGGGTTCATGTCTGTGTGTGTATAAATAACTGCTTCATACATCCATTTATTCAGACTTGTACACATGTACACACAAATTTACCACATGTCATTGACCCAATGGACTTAAATGAAAAATGTTTATTGAAGATTTTAAATAATATTATGCATAAATTCTTAAATAAATGTAAAATTTTCTTTGTGCCACCTGGCTATTATTTTATGAAATAAAAGTGTCTAAAGAAAATATTACACTTTGGGAGGCCGAGGCGGGTGGATCACGAGGTCAAGAGATCGAGACCATCCTGGTCAAGATGGTGAAACCCCGTCTCTACTAAAAATTACAAAAAATTAGCTGGGCATGGTGGCGCGTGCCTGTAATCCCAGCTACTCAGGAGGCTGAGGCAGGAGAATTGCCTGAACCCAGGAGGCGGAGGTTGCGGTGAGCCGAGATCGCGCCATTGCACTCCAGCCTGGGTAACAAGAGCGAAACTCCGTCTCAAAAAAAAAAAAAAAAAAAAAAAAAAAAGAAAATATTAGTCCTTAGATTTTTTTTTTTTTTAATTTTACCTCCTATCACAGGTGAAGAAGTGAAGACCCAGAGAAGGGCTCAGAGGCTTATAGTAGGTCATAGTCAGTATATGCCAAAACAGGTGGTAGAATCCCCTTCTCATGTTTTCTTTACAAGTTCAGGTATAAATCACCTTGCCTTTTATGAAAGGCACTATTTTATTTTTGTGTCTATTTAAAATAAAGTTTGAAGCTCAGCATAAGAAACTAACTCTTGGGAATAGTTTTAAAGTGGTGACTTAATAGTTTAAAAAGTTCTCCATCATATATATGTATACTTTTTAAAATGTCTGTAATTCAATTTTATGTCCCATCCCCTTGCAAAAATAAAAATAAAAATAAAAAAATGCATAAAATCCAATCACTCCTACTTTGTTTAAATTCTACTTCCCCTTCTACTTTTAGTTATTCTATATGGAAATAATGTGCTGAATTACTTTAAAATTGCATAAATATGTGTGTGTGTGTGTGTGTGTGTATAAACACTTCTCCTCTACAAAATACCTTTAGCCTTAAGTTTATAATCTATAGCACACAGATGGAACAAAATGTACCTGAATATATTAAATGTTCTTCCCTCAGAGATGAAAGGAGGAAGGAAGTTTAAACTATGAGGATTTCTTTTTTTTTTTTTTAACTGAGCATAGTGCAGTCTTATTAATGATTCTCTTCCTTGTCATTCAGCACATCTTGTGATACTAAACAGTCTTTTCTGGTGTTTTTCTTCTCACGAATTTCTAATATAACTATGTTCTTCAATGTAAAGTATATTAATTGTATAAAAGTGTAGAAAAGTCTACCTCTTTACAATGTTTCCTATCATGAAACAAAGTTTGTGGTTCAAATAAGTAACAGGTTGAAAAATGGTAGTGCTGGTGGTGAAGTTTATATAAGAAATCTTTAGGATTCCTTCTCATTTGAAGGATTGATGAATTTCATCTCTATGACATCTGAGTTATCCTTCTAGACTGGGTGGAGTATTACTTGGCACTAAAATTTAAATGTCATACCCTTTCGTAAGCACCTATGTCTTTAATTGTTTAATTATGTCCTTTATGGAGATGCCCTCCCCTACCCAAATTAATTTACACTGAATTGAATTAAAGTATAGTATTCAACTCTCATTTCTCTGGTATTAGGAGAAGCTAATGTTGGAAGTTTGGTGGAAAGAAAGAGCTGTATAAAGAAGTTAACTACCTCTTTTGTTCTTCTTTTTCTTTTTTTTTCTTTTTTCTTTTTAGAGATGGAGTCTTGCTCTGTCGCCCAGGGCACAATCTCGGCTCTTTGCAGCCTCCACCTCCCAGGTTAAAGCTATTCTCCTGCCTCAGCCTTCTGAGTAACTGGGATTACAAGCATGCGCCACCATGCCTGGCTAATTTTTGTATTTTTGGTAGAGATGGAGTTTCACCATGTTGGCCAGGCTGGTCTTGAACTCCTGATCTCAAGTGATGCTCCCAGCTTGGGCTACCAAAGTGTTGTAATTACAGGCATGAGCCACTGCACCCAGCTGAAGTTAACTACCTCTTAATGCTTACTCTTCACTCAGCACCAAAACGAAGAATATTATGGTTTATGGTGAATTTGGCCGATAAAAACTGTGAAAATAATTGATACAAATTTAGAGCTGTTGAGACTTTAAATTATTTTTATTCTTGAGAGTAATGTGGCTCTGTGGCCTGAGTCACACAGCATGCAGCTGCAACATCTGCTTTTTCCCATAAATGATTAGGAAAGGCCTTGTGGAACCAGAGACAAGTCTCCCCTTAGTTATGGAACCAGAGAAAAGTCCCCCCTCAGATCATCACCCCTCCTCATGGCATGTTAAAACAATCTTTCTTGGAATGTAGCAAGCTGTAACCAATCAAATTGCTATAATGTTTATACTGACCTTGTATAGAAAATGTTGCAACCCTGTTAATTGCCTATGTAAGTGAAACCTTAACTTCTTCACTTTAGAGTACTGACCCCATTCTTTTAGAATCTGTGTTACCCAGGTGGCTATCCTTAAGCTTTGCACTTTAATAAACTCTATATTCAATCATATTTTCTAAATCTAATTTTAAAGTTGACAAAGTGCAAATGAAAAACATAGTTATCCATAGTTTTAATACATTGACCGAGATTTAGAATTTGCTGATCGGACACATGGGATATTAGTCCTAAGTGGGGAGAAATCAGCTGGAGAAATCAGAAATCAGCTGGGAGCTGAGAGAAATCAGGACACAGGGGATTCTCATGCAGAGGTGGATGAAATCTATGAACATAGAGGACCAGAACCACTGGGACAAAAAAGTAGAACTTCGATACACTTCTCTAGAACAGTGTGGCTGAGAGAAGACTCTGGTCACCTGTCTGCTTTATAAGACATCTTGACAAGTTAAGCAGCTGTGATCGTTACTCTTTTGATTATCCAGTCCTTTACTCTTCTGTACATACGCTACCCACATGTGTACCCCAAACTGGCAAGTCTAGTAAACAACTCAATCATCTCAAGAACCTCCACCAACATATAAAAATTTGTGCAAGTTCTCTTCAATTCTAAAAGAGGGAGATCAATGTGCCATGTTAACTACCTTTTCTTCGGAGATATCGTTTTTAATAAATTAGGCTGCAGTCACTGTTCAAAACTTAGTGCCTACTCTTCTTAAATGAAGATGATTACTTTTGTTGCCCAAATCTGCAAGAAGTATATTTCTTAGATAAATAAGAAGTCCCTGTTTTTCACTATTTAAAATTTTCAGAATGCTGATTTCATGAGCCCTGATAGCCACTTACATTTCAGTTGTCCCTACTTTAATCATCTCATTCTTCTTGCTTTTTTTTTTTTTCGAGACAGAGTCTCACTCTGTCACCCAGGGTAGAGTACAGTGGAGTGATCATGGCTCACTGCAGCCTCAACCTCCTGGGCTAAAACAATCCTCTGCCTCAGCCTCCTGAGTAACTTGGACCAGGTGTGTGTCACCACGCCTGGCTAATTTTTAAATTTTTTGTCCAGACAGGGTCTCATCTAACTGTGTTTCTCAGGCTGGTCTCAAACTCCTGGGCTCAAGTAATCCTTCCGCCTTGGTCTCTCAAAATGCTGGGGTAACAGGCATGAGCCACTGTGTCTGGTGCTTCTTTGTTGTTCTTGCCTTTTTTTTTTTGGAATCCTTGGCCTACAGCTTCATTCAGAATGATTTCTTCAACCCTTCCACACACACAGCCCTACAGAGTTTCAGTCAACATTTTTTCCTTTTTCCAGCAAGGCTGTTATCTAGACTCTAGAGAGGGAACTGTCAACATAGGAATAAAGGGTCAGCATTTGATATGTTTTGGGAATAGGCTTAAGGAGGCATTTTACCTTGGTCCTATCTTTATATTAAAATCTGATACCATAGGCTCTGATTGCTCATACACAAACTGAGATTTTTAATACTCAATCCCTTTATGTCTGCAATTTCACTTTTATAGGCTAAATTGGACCACTTTTTGCAACTCACATAATGCTGTCTCCCTTCACTTGGACTTCACTTTAAACAAATCCCAACTATTCATTTTAAAATGAGCGCATGTTTAAAATAATATAAATGTGAGAATATTGCATTATCAATTCATATTTGATTTGGAAGGAACATGGGGAGTATTTTAGTTTTTTTTTTAAACTCTAACAAATTCATTAAATGTTTGATCCTGATGATCACTATTTTTTATAGTGTTGATTAACTATAAAGGTATTTCAATAGTATTTCAAATCAGCCCTAAATAAATACAAGAATTGGCTGAGGGTTACCATGGGGTTTGTCTGTATATCCACCTAGAATTTACAAATACCCAGGAGGTTGCCTGACTTCCCCAAGGCACTTCTAGAGGACTGACAAAGGAAACATGGGAACAAAAGGGAGGAGATAACAGCTGGTTTCCAATTTTAGGAATAACAACAACAACAAACTCACAAGTGGGAGAAAGTTGAAGGACTTGTTCCCAACTCTGGGCAAGAGGACAGAACAGGTGGCATCTAGGGATGGTGGAACTGGATTCTCTATAAAAACACTTTGTTTAAAGTGCATTATTGCTTAAAACGTGGGCTTTTGTTTTTCTGTCATGACCAACACACTTTGATCTGTGTTAGGTAAGAGTTTCTCGAGGTTTTCCTATTTCATTCACCAAGGCTCATGGAATCTTGGAGCTGAAAGGAACTTTGAGAATACGTATGTGTTAGGCAAAGCCATACCTTTGTGCTGTCATCCATTACTTGAAGTGGGGAGAAGCCTCTGGAAAAATGTAAGATCAACATTATATTTAAAGGAGTTCAAAATTTGTAATTTTATTTTATTTCACTGTCCCCAGAATCTTGATTTTAGATCTCTGGATCATGATTGCCAATGTCTTAAACACAGTTTCAGGAAAAACAAGCTTATTATTCCCTGGCACTCTACTCTTTGCCTTCTTACCTCCTCATTTGCTTCCTGGAGGATGAAATTTGAGCTAGATCAGACTCGCAATGATAGAAAGGATTTTGACAGTTTGAGAAGGAAAAGAAGATTGCATAGCAGAGATGGATACTTGTCACTCAATATTCAGTCTATCCTTTCAAATAAGCATAATCTGCCCCTCTTATTCAGCCAGTCCTGTGTCCTCCCAGAATGAAGACTATATTTCTCCCAGCCTCCCTTGCTGCTATATGTGGTCATGTGGTTAAGTTCTAGCCAATATGCTGGCCAGAAAGACAGAAACTTATGCAGTCTATCCATAGAAGAAATGAGGTTCACTCTCATCCATCTCCTTCCTCATCCTCCTCCATCTTATTGATTAGAATGTGATTGTAGTGTCAAACCATCTTAGACCATCAAGGACAGCATCTGGTATCACAGAATATAATTGAAAGAGGCCTGGCTGTTGGGTGGCTTCATGAAGTAGATCTGTCACAACATCCTTGGACCTTTTACCACTGGACTATTTCATGAGAAAGAAAGAAACTCATTATATAAGCCACTGCAGGTAGCCAAACCTATTGACTAACTAATACAGGTATTTTAGTTATAAAAAATAATATGAGCAAAACTTAGAAATAGGAGAATAGAGGCCAGATTTTAAAAAGAATAAGAATTTTGGGTCCGAGTTTCTCCCACATACTCTATGTATTATCCAGGTGTGTTTTTAACAATCCAAACCTGATCAGGTCATTCTCTCATTTAAAACCTTGGGCCAAATTACTCTGAGAAACAAGAAAAAAAAATCCACATTAATGACTACAGAATGATAATAATGATAGTTGGGAAAAATATTAGTTTTGGGAACTGTAAAAATCCTGCTCTCTATATTTGAATTTTGAGTGGCGTCATGGTTTGAATGTGTCTGCCAAAGTTTATGTGTTGGGAACTTAATTCCCAATGCCACAGTATTGAAAGTGAAACCTTTAGGAGGTGATTAGGTCATGAGGGCTCTGCTCTCCCCTCGTGAATTAATAAATGTCAGTATTGAAGGAGTGGGTTTGTTATTGCAAAAAATGAATTTGTTATTAAAGCTAGTTCAGCTCTCTCTCTCTCTTGCTCTTGCCTTTTCTTGCTCTTCTGCTTTCCCCAAAAGGATTGTACAGCAAAAGACTCTTGCCAGATGCAAGCACCATGCTTTTGAACTTCCCAGCCTCCAGAATTGTGACCCAAATAAACTTCTATTCTTTATAAGTTATACAGTCTGTGGTATTCTGCTATAGTAGCACAAAATGGAGTAAGATAAATGGCTTAAGACAATTTGTAAATTCCTAGCCTTCTCCTTCCAAGCAGAACTATTTGTCTTTCATTCGGTGGTCTGCTTAGCTATCTTTATATCAGAATATCAGATATCTTTATGTCAGAATCAGAGCCTTCTTTATATCAGAATAACTTCACTACTTATTCTTTTATCAAATTTATTGTGTGTCTGTATGTTAGCTACCATCCGAAGATCTGAGGATATTGTGGTGGGCAAAACAGAGATTATATTGCCATCATAGAACTTTCAGTCTAAAGGTACATGATGGACATTAAGCAAATAATTACATAATCACTTAATTGATTACAATTGTGGTAAATGCTTCTAAGAAGAAGTTGTGAGCACATACCTCTTTTTTTTTTTTCATTTTCAAGTGAATGGTTCTATAGCATTCGCTTATACCTCCTTAGCAAATCCATTTAGAAACCTGGGTTTCTATAATGAAAACCTTCTGGCTCATCTGATTTTTCTCTATGTATACTCACCATCTATGGTACCACACAAGATTTGGTACCACCTTACTTCAAAGAAGCCCTGGATTGGTTTTGGGAGGCAAGATGTAAAGATACTAAATTATGGAATGGAGCATTAGAAAATCATTAAAAAAGCGTGAAGAATTGATAAGAATTCTCCAGTGCAAAAGGACAGACCTCTATTCAACTCATTGTTAGATCAGACTAGTGACAAAAGAAACTTTTTTATAGATCTGAGTATACATTTATTAATTTCTAACTTAATTGTAATCTCATCACTGGCTTAAAAAATATATAATTATACTTCGCCTAGCACTCCCAAAATCTTCAGCAAACTAAAATAGTCCATCAGAGATAACTAGAAAACATACTATTCCCCAAGTAATAAAATAAAGCAAATATAAAAATCAACCAGTGAAAACATACCAGACATTACATTTAGGCAGTTCTCACACAAACTGTTTTGGTTGAACAATTTTTATAAGACTATCTTTATAATAGTCATATTTCATTGACCACTAAGAGATCTTAAAATTCTGCTCAAGTCCAAACAAAAAACCTATACTTTCTAGAATGAAAATTTGTGGTGTGGTTGTAATCTGGGTGCTAGTATAGTCCACCAGACACAGTAGACTGCAATTTTACTTTCAGCTGATATTCCAAAATCGTTTGATATCATTGATGGGATTCTTGACATGCTGCTACAAAATATCTTGGCATTTGAGAAAACAGAGGAAGCAGGAAGGTCACTCTTATCTTCCCCTCATCTTTCTTCCCTAAGGTAGATCATAAAACCTAGGAAGGTCACTCTCTGACCCCCTTCTCTTCTTTCTGAAGGCCCTCATGTGACAGGTATTCTGCCCTATACACATAGAAATGCCAAGAAAAATCTGAACAAACAACAAACAGGCCTTGCTAAGTTTGCACCAGGTTTTTTTTTTTAAACCATTAGACCACACCCTTTTGTCCTCCATTCATACTTCTGCATGACTGTTCATAGAAATACACAAGTTTCCGTGTGTGTGTGTGTGTGTGTGTGTGTGTGTGTGTGTGTATCTTCATTTCTGAAATTTCTGAAGGTTCCTGTGTCACACAAAGCTTATATTACATAAATATGTATACTGGTCTCTCGTTAATCTGTCTTTTGTTTTAGGAATCTCAGCCATGAACCTTGCTATAGGCGAGGAAAAATATGTAACCTTTTGTCCCCTATGCCATTTCAAACAATCCCCAGCTATCCTTGTTTATAAATAATTCCTATGCATTTCTAGCCAGAATCTTTTCAAAGTAAACATCCAGAACTTTTTCAAAGCGAAGCAAAACTGGAAAATTATTGAATGCCAGCATACTAACACATATACTCAGTTCCATTTTCACCTGGACATAAGGTATGCAAATTGTATGCATTGAATAAATGTACAATGCCAATGTCTTATATCTTTATCCCTAAGTGAAATTCATGTTGATGGACACTTTCACCTCAAAAGGAAAGTAGGTTTGTTTCTCATTCAAGAGAAGACAATCTCATATCTTTTCCTCTAGCACCTCTGTACCCCTTTCTTTGCCCTTACTCTCACCTGACGACATCTCACACTTAATTGAGAAAGCTGGTCATTAGACAGGAAACCATCTTTTCTATAGTTGCCATCTTTTGTCCTGCTACAATTAAACTTGTATGCTTTCTTTTATCAAAGGTACTCTGGCTCTGTCCCCAAGGACTTAGTTTCTGCCATTAGCCTTTCTTTTTCTATCATTTTTTTCTCCTCCACTGGATTTCTATCATGAGCATAGAAATACACTCTAGTATGTCGACTAACCGGAATTAAAACATTTTCTACTCTATATCTCCCTTTAGTCCTCTTTCCTGGCAATTTTGTTGTAAGAGCTGTATCTGTGTGCAGTCTTTACTTCCTCACCTCCCATGCTGGCCTCGGCTTATGCCAAACTGGCTTCAAACCACACCACCTCACTGAAACTGTAGTTGTCAGTGTCATTATTGGTCATAATTTTTGAAATCCAATCATCATCGTTTGACCTTTATTTTACTGAATCTCTCAGCATTATAAAGAGCTTAGAGAATGATCCAAGATGGCTGATTGCTAACACCTCGGGATTGCAGCTCCCAGTTAAAGCACAGAGAATGAGAGGATGCTACACTTTCAGACAAAATTTGGTTGCTCACGAAGCAGAAGATTCCCAATGGAGGAGTCGCACGGTCGCCAGCGTGACTCTTGTGGCTGGCACAGTGGTTTTGCTGGCACCTCGGCACGGCAGCTTGTGGTGCAGAGTAAACAGGACTGGTTCCCCTTCTGACTGAGGTTTGGGAGGAGCTGCAGGGGTCACCAGCGCAACTCTCGTGGCCTGCGCAGCAGTTTTGCTGGCACCTCAGCATAGCAGCTCTTGGTGCAGAGTAAACAGGACCGGTCCCCCTTCTGACAGAGGTTTGGAGCTCCCCGAAGGCAGAGTCGCCTATTATGGACTCAAGAAGGAAGCCAGACTGGAGATTCCCGGGCAGAAAAGCACCATTAGTCTTAATGCCACTGTTTTGGCCGGCGCAGTGGGTTGCTCATATTTCAGCCCTGGGAATTAACAACTTGGACCTCCACTCAGAGACCTAATTTGAAAGTTGGTAATTACGAAGACGACAGGTGGATAAATTTACAATGATGGGAAGAAACCAGCATAAAAAGGCTGAGAATACTCAAAATCAGAACGCCTCTCCCTCTAAAGAGGATCACAGTTCCTCACCAACAAGGGAACAAGGCTTGATGGAGAAGGAGTTCATGCCATTAACAGAAACAGGATTCAGAAGATGGATAATAAGAAACTTCTGTGAGTTAAAAGAACATATTGTAGCCCAATGTAAAGAAACTAAGAACTTTGAAAAAAGTTTGACGAAATCCTAATGAGAATAGACAACTTAGAGAGGAATATAAGTGAATTAATGGAACTGAAGAATACAATACAGGAACTCCGAGAAGTATGCACAGGTTTAAACACTCAAATTGTTCAAGCAGAAGAAGGGATATCAGAGGTCAAAATCCAACTTAATGAAATAAAACAAGAAGACAAGATTAGAGAAAAAAGGATAAAAAGGAATGAGCAAAGTCTCCAAGAAATGTGGGACTATGTGAAAAGACCAAATTTACGTTTGATAGGTGTACCTCAATGCGATGGAGAGAATGAATCCAAGCAGGAAAATACCCTTCAGGATATTATTCAGGAAAATTTTCCTAAACTAGCAAAGCAGGACAAGATTCAACCCCATGTAATACAGAGAACACCACAAAGATATTCCTCAAGAAGAGCAACCCCAAGGCACATAATCGTTAGATTCACCAGGGTTGAAACAAAGGAGAAAATACTAAGGGCAGCCAGAGAGAAAGGTCAGGTTACCCACAAAGACAAGCCTATCAGACTTACAGCAGATCTCTCAGCAGAAACTCTACAAGCCAGAAGAGAGTGGGGGCCAATATTCAACATCCTCAAAGAACAGAACCTTCAGCCCAGAATTTCATATCCAGCCAAACTAAGTTTCACAACTGAAGGAAAAATAAAATCTTTTATGAACAAGCAAGTACTCAGAGATTTTATTACCACCAAGCCTGCTTTACAAGAGCTTCTGAAAGAAGCATTACACATAGAAAGAAACAACCAGTATTAGCCTTTCTAAAAATATACCAAAAAGTAAAGAGCACCAACATAAAGAAGAATTTACATCAACGAATGGATAAAACAGCCAATTAACATCAAATGGCAGTAATCCTAAATTTCAATCAACTAAATCCCCCAATCAAAAGATACAGCCAGAACCCAACGGTATGCTACATCCAGACACATTTCACATGCAAGGACACACAAAGACTCAAAACAAAGGGATGGAGAAAGATTTACCAACCAAATGGAGAGCAAAAATAAATCAATCAATAAATAAAAGGCAGGAGTTGCAATTCTCATATCTGATAAAGTAGATTTTAAAGCAGCAAAAATATAGTGGTAAAAGGATCAATGCAACGAGAGCTAATGATCCTAACACCCAGATACATAGAGACTTAGACTCAATGAGACAGAAAATTAATAAGGATATCAAGGACTCGAACTCAGATCCGGAACAAGTAAACTTAATAAATATTTTTAGAGCTCTCCACTTTAAATAGACAAAATACACATTCTTGTCAATACCACATCACACCTACTCATAGGTTTAAATGAAACATTGATTGGCCATTATTAATACCCATTTTTTTTAGAATAAAGCAACATTTCCATTCTCTCCCCCACTTTTTCTTCCTCTTTCTTACTCTCCTTCACTCCTTTTTTTTCTTTTCTTCTCTCAAAAAATGAAAAAAAGAAATCAACTTGTAGACCTGTAGATCCAGGTCGGCAATGTCTCTCTCATTGCCTGATTTCCTTCCTTCCCTTCTCTCCCTCCCTTCCTCCTTTCCTCCCTTCCTGCCTTCCTCCCTTCCTACAAAAATAAAAAAATAAAATAAAAAATAAAGAGCTTAATACTTCTCAATTTAAAAAAGACTCTTTTTTGGCTTCTATGGCTTTACAGTTAACTGCAATGGTTCTTAAAGTGTGATTCCTGGGCCAGCAGCAATAGCATCACCTGGGAACTTGGTAGAATTGAAAGTTATTGAACCTTAATCCCTGTCAACTGAATCAGAAATCCTGTGGGCATGGCCCAGCAATCTGTTTCACAAGTCCTCCAGGTGATTCTGATCCAAGACAAAATTTGAGAACCACTGCTCTACTAATTTTCTACTAATTTTCCTACTTCAATTATAGTTCCTTTTCATTTTTGGCTTGTATCAGTTAGTGATTGCTGCATAACAATTCACTCCAAAACCTAGTGACTTACAACCACCACCATTTATTTATCTCATGAATAAGTTTCCCAATTGCTGTGTATATTTTCCTAGGTTAGGCTCCCCAGAAGAATTTTAGTAAGGAAAGCATAAGGCAGTGAGATAAGAAAGAAAGGCAGCTAATATGAGGTGCATTAATGAGCAGATTATTCCTGTAAATAACTGGGCTTGATCGCTCATAGAACTTCCAAGACATTATTCCATCCAAGGGTAAAGAGGCTTGGATATTTATCAACCAGCTCTTATTGTCCATTGACTGTAACTTGTCCATGCCTCACAGCTGTAACTCCCTTATATTTCCTACCTGTCTGGTGTGAGGACCAAGCTTGTGTCTGTGGATAGAGAAAGCCCTAAAGCAGAAAGTCTAGGTGCTTGCACAAAAAGATCATCCGAACAGAATGATGATCTAGAGATGTGTGTGGGGCCCCACAACATTTACGTCAGGAATCTCTGTTCAGGACTCAGCTTTGGTCTTAAACCTTGCAAAGCTTTCCCTGATACATTGAGGCAGTCTTAGAATCTCTTTTCTCTGCCTTCATATGCTCTTAAGAGTATTTCACTGTTTTTGATCCCTTGTCTGCCCCTTATATTTGACTATCTGGTTCTCGAAGGTCTATTACACTTACTCATTGTTTTTACCCCCTGTTCCTATCTCAGTGCCCAACACAGAGCTGGCTCTTAATATATGTTGGTTGGATGCATGTATGGGTGTCTCATCTTTTTATGCTAAAAGACCTCACACGTAGATGAAAATTTTAAAATCATTAATTGAATTGAAGAGGAATTGTGATTGACGAGTATAAATTGGACAATTATTAACTTCAAACTAATTCTATGCCATGAATCATGCCTGAAGCATTAAAACATCACTTTAAAAAACAAAAGACAAAAAAAACTTTATCTAAAAGTTGCATTATGTAAAATAGACCAAAGGTAAATCTTACTTAAGTTTTCAGGAAAAAAATATTGCTTTCTATATTCTTTACTCACCTATTCTTCCTTGTCACAGAAGAACAATATTATATTAGACTTTCCTTTCTCAATGTGTAGATGACATCATATGATTTAAATTTGTTATGTATTTCTCTTGCAAAATAATGTCATGAGAAAGTCTAAATAAAACATTTCTTTTGGAAATTTTATAATTCAAGGTAATTTAAAATTATGTAAACCTCTATCTGTCGTGTTATCTTCTTCCTTCTTTTAAAACAACATTTTTTTGTGGTCATCTATTTGGGAGAAAATGAAATTTTTTCTGGATAAGCAGATATCCTTCATGGAGAAAGCTAACATTCTGCATTCCTCTATTTTAAAAGTGAAAAACATAGTCCTGTTATTTGTATTTAGATGCATTTCTCACCAAAGAGTTTCAGGCTGGATGATAGAAGAGCTATGTTCTGATCCTGTCCTTTTTCCTTGCAAGCCTTAGGAATTGTCCAGACACAAAATTCCCCAGATCCCCAGATTTCTCACCTATAATATGAGGGGTTGAAAGGGAGGTTTCAATCAGCTTTGAATTTTCCTTTCTACACTTCTGCACCACCACTGTAGCACTGATAATTACACGAAAATATTAAGCTATATTATGTTTTTACTACTATCCCCAGATTCTTGAAAAAATTATTAGTCTAGCTGTGTTTGTAAATAAATGATGTCATTGGAAAAATGGTTTCATACGGTTGTTGTCAATAGTTGAATGTGGCTTGCCCTCAAGAACAATGCATTCTTCCATAATATGGAGGATGCAAGCTGTATAAGGACTCAGATAGCTGTTATTCTCATTTGCCCATGATCCTTTCATATCCCCCTGCCACCCTCTGATTTAGCATTCTCTTTCTTCTGGGGAATCTATCCCTCATTTCATGCATTCTAGTAGAATATTTTTTATCACAGTAGATTGTCCTGCCCTGCCACAGAAATGGGCATTTGATACAGTGGCCACAAAAATTGGTCCAAGGGGTAGGCCTGTGACCCAAGGTAGGCCAATTAGAGTTTTCTGTAGAATTTTTTAGATGCAAAGTGTATGTGTGTGGGGGATGACTCTTCTTGAATTTTGTATTAGGATACATACCAGAAATTGTTGAAAGGTCTTTAATTTGCCATGTACAGTAAGCTTGCCTTTAGTAGGAGATAATGGGACCAATACACAAGGAGAAGCAGAGATAGCAGAGATGAAAGCTAGATGGAAAGCAGGAGGGCATTGAGTTCTTCCTTATAGCCCCTGATTCTGAACTTCTAGACTCTTATCATTGGCCTATTGAGATTTGTTCCTCTTTGTTTCATCATCCCTGGTTCTTTGACTTCATAATTCCCAACCTTTGCTTTGGCAGGAGACCAAAAATATGCCACCCGAAAATATGACTGTAGGAAACCAGAATAGGCCACCCCAAAATATGTCTGTTTGGCATAGGGATTATTTTGAGCTGATTATTTTGAGAAACAGCAGACACAAGAGAAGCTCTGAAAACAGAGTAAAAGTTACACATTTGTAAGGGAAATTTACATCTATAAAAGAAATATCCATTTGTAAAGGTGTTTCCCTCTTTCTACCAGAAAGAAAAGAATGACAAAATCACTAGATACTGTTATCAATGGAGAAAGCACTAATTTAAATCTGTAAGGGAAAGTTTCATGTTTGCAAGGGAAATTTACGTCTAAAAAAGACATATCCATTTGTAAGGGTGTTTCCCTCTTTCTACCAGAAAGAAAAGAATGACTAAATTACTAGATACTCTTATATCAGTGGAGAAGGCACTAACTTAAATATGCATAACAAATTTTGCTTTTGTTTACCAGACTTCCTGATTATCTCCTCAAAACTGGCCTTTTCTATACTCTTATTTGTTTCAGTGGAGGTTAGTATTTAAGACTGAATTCAAAGCTACCTCTTAAAAATTTACAAAGTTCTCCGAGTATCTCCTGTGTATACATGAGGTCCGCATGTTAAAAAAAAAAACCTTCTGTTTTTCCCTTCTTAATCTGTCTTTTGTTACAGGGGTCTACCCCAACTAAGAACTATGAATGGTAGAAAGAAAGTTTTTTTTAATTTTATACAATTTATATGCCCTGGCTCTGACAACTCCTTGGTTGTTAACTTTTCTATCTCCTCATTAACTTCTGTGAGCTATCCCAGAATCTCCTTAGCTAGGTGAACTAAGAAATCTATTTTCTTGTTTATGACAGTTTGATTTGGATTTTAGTTTTTAGCAGTAAAAAAAGTTCTGGCTAATACTCAATCTGAAAGCGTAAGTGGTCTTGAGACAACTGAGAGTGAAACAAAAACATTTTTATCGGCCACTAATTAGAAGCCTAGTTTTTAAAGCCACCACTACATAGCTACTCATCTGTTCATGAAATTACCTCATCATTGTGTCTAGGAAATAAAGGGTATATGTGTTGAGGGGTAGGGGACTTTGTCTTAGAATGATCCATGGATAAGTATCTATTGATGTTGCTGATACTATTAATGGCTTAGGTTTCATGATCTTTTCGTGTCATCTTGCAAACCCAACAATAATGAGCAAATATCTACCTAGATTTCCAAAGTCCTCATATGGTTTTCTATTAATCTTTCAAATGGAACCCTATAACCTATTCAAAGTGAAGGATCTAACGAATGGCCCTATACTCCTCTTTCTAGACTTTTTGACTCTTACTATTTGCCTGTTAAGACCTGTTCCTCATAGCTTCATCATCCCTGGTTCCTTAGTTCTTGCTTTGGGTTCCTTGGCCTTGATAATCTATTTTGGACATGTTTCTCGATAGTGATGCTGACTGACACTTTCCTCACCTCCTAGCCCATAAGGGGAATCCACCTTTCTATTAACCAACACAGCAGGGGAGTGACATCTGGCAGTGTGAAATGTAATTGCCCAACAGGTGTTCCTGCACATTGCTCGAACAAAATCATTGCACTGAGACTGTGGCATTGCAGTAAAGAAAGGGTTTAACTGACACGAGGCTGGCCGTGTGGGAGATGGGATTATTGTAACCGGGAGGGCAAACTCAGCTCCCTATTCTGAAGAGGTTCTTAGCCTCACAAACTCCGAAGAATGGGAAAAGGGACCCCGGAGGTGCCGTGAGTTTGCCGTTCAAATAAATATCATGGAACCAAAGAGTTTTGTGGAAAATAGATTTATTAGAGAGAGAGAGAGAGAAAGAACGACAGTGGGAGGGGACCCAGGAAAGGAATCTGTATAGGTAGGAGCAGCTGGAGTTGTAATCCTTGAGTTATTCTTTCCCTATTCATGTTCTCCTATAATGACAGTTCTTTCAAACTTCCTCTGTAGTGACTAATCTTTGACTCTGATACCGGATTGGCTGCTTCGTTTACAACTCTGAGTTACAGAGCCCCCTCCTCCCAGAGCTTTCCACGGGTTTTTTTGGACAAAGGAGCCTCACCTGGCTTTCTCTACCTAGCCTGCAGGCAGGAAACCCAAACAAAGAACTTTACATTTGAAATTCCTCTGGTTCCTGAATGGAGGCATGGAGTCAGGAAACTCCATGCCCCTGGTGACCGGAAGAGAAGTCCCTCATTATCACTCAAATCAGTCTCCCTGAAGGCTCAGAGGTTAGGGTTTTTATTGGACAATTTGGTGAGTAGGGGCCTAAGGAATGGGTGCTGCTAATTAGTCAAGGATGAAATCATAGAGGCGTGGAAAACAGTCCTCATGTACTGAATCCACCTCTTGGTAGGGCCACAGGACTGGTTGAATCACGAGTCAGGTAGGGTCAGTTGGTTGCCAGAAAGTCTGAAAACAATCTCTAAAGACCAATATTAGGTTCTGTAATAGTGATGTTATCTGTAGGAGCAACTGGGGAAGTCACAAATCTTATGACCTCTGGCCACGTGACTCCTGAGCAGTAAGGAATTATAGAAACTATGCCTACATTTCAGGCCGCTCCCATAATCCTAATCTTTGTGGCTTTTCATTAGTCTTACAAAGGCAGTTTTCAGTCCCTGACAAAGGAGGGGATTAGTTTTAGGGAGGATCTATTATCATCCTTGCTTTGAAGTAAGTTAAACTATAAATTCCTCTCATGGTTAGCTTGGGCTATGACCAGGAATGAATGAAGAAAGCTTACAGGTTAGAAGCAAGATGGAGTCAGCCATATCAAACATGTTTCATTGTCACAATTTTGCTAAGGTGGTTTCAAAAAAATAGTATTTTATTGGGCAGGATTTTATTGGCCTAAATCCAAATGGCTTATCAGATACAGGAACTCTCTCTGACCTTCTGGAAAGTACCCTTAAGATTGCATCATGAAATCATTTACCCACTCTCCACTGTTTTCTCTTTGCCCAAGAGCTTAGCTTGGCTTCTATTCCCTCTCCTTCCTATTCTCCTCCTTCCACATGCTGACCATATTCCAGACCATAAATGCCCTCACTCAGGGGCAGAGTAAAAATGGACAGGTAAGTGGAGAGATAAACAATGAGGGAAAAAATTACAGGAAAAATCAGCCTGTTTGTAAAATACTCTTTTTTTTTTTTTTGAGACAGAGTTTCGCTCTTGTTACCCAGGCTGGAGTGCAATGGCGTGATCTCGGCTCACCGCAACCTCCACCTCCTGGGTTCAGGCAATTCTCCTGCCTCAGCCTCCCGAGTAGCTGGGATTACAGGCACGCGCCACCATGCCCAGCTAATTTTTTGTATTTTGAGTAGAGACGGGGTTTCACCATGTTGACCAGGATGGTCTCGATCTCTTGACCTCGTGATCCACCCGACTCGGCCTCCCAAAGTGCTGGGATTACAGGCTTGAGCCACCGCGCCGGGCCTGTAAAATACTCTTATACAAAACATGGTGTCTTTGTTCAGGGAGAGAGGGGAGGCTCTTGATTACCTCACAATGCCAAATTAGTGAAGTTTTTTTCCCCCAGTGAGGAGGCTTATTTAAGGGAGTTGTAAAACCTTAACAAAAGATCTCAAACACATTCAACAGAGTTGAAGGATCACAAATTGGTCTTTCAGTTTTCTCTGAGATAAACAAAACAAAATAAAACTAACTACAGAACCATGTGGAAGAGGGGTGCAGAGGTTCTTTTGTTCTCCTCATTAGTGAAATTCATTGGTGAAAAAAACAGCCTTTACACTTTCAAAAAGGATGATGTAGTAATCTGAGATTGTCATTTTAGTTCTTTTGATCTTTTCAAATCCCCCCAAGGTTCTCTCCTACCTCTTCCTAAGTTAACCAGAACCATGTCCACCTGGCAGCTGTGAATATTATATGTTTGGAAACCTGCTGGGCCACTTACTTTCCAGCTTCCTCTGAAGTTTAAGGATATTGCTCATTAAGAAAAAAATTAAAAATAAAATGAAAATTTCTTAAATGTTGGCTAGATTCACAGCAAGTAATAAAGTAATATACAGAATTCTAAAAAGAAACACTCAGGAGAATCACTAAGTCAATTAAAGATACTTCAAAGTGAAGTTTAAAATAAATCTGTTAGAAAATAATGTGAATATTTGTATGGAGAATTCTATACAAATTGTAGTAATTTAAGAACTGACTTTATGGGTATTCTGAAATATGCAGAATACACTCCTTGTCTTTTGTACTCATAATTCCTCTGTACAGTGGCTTAGGAAAGCGATTATGAAATTTCCACTTGGGGTCCCCATGGCTTCGGTTGTTGTTCCTGGGAACAGCTTTTGATTTTCCCTCTTAATGATGCTGATGGTACAATAAAAGAAAGAACTTTCTTCTCTCCTTGACACTTCAGAAAACATTTTTGCTTTTGTAACATATGATTTGTTACATTTTCTTTTTGTAATCTGTTTTCAAGAATTTTCAAGGCTTTTTTGATTGAAAAATAATGTAAGGGAAATATTAAAAATAAAATGACTCTCCATAAATTACCATATTAACAAAACAATTTGGTTCACATTTTGTAAATTTTGTTTCCATCTTTGTTCATATTCACACACATACATTTTATACAATGCTTTAGATAGCACATGAAATTTGCATATCTGCTCTTTTCACTTAACCTTTTATCATAATTTTTTTTTTCTTGAGATGGAGTTTTGCACTTGTTGCTCAGTCTGGAGTGCAGTGGTGCGATCTTGGCTCACCGCAACCTCCACCTCCTGGGTTCAAGCAGTTCTCCTGCCTTAGCCTCCCAAGTGGCTGGGATCACAGGCATGTGCCACCATGCCTGGCTGATTTTTTGTATTTTTAGTAGAGACGGGATTTCTCCATGTTGGTCAGGCTGGTCTCGAACTCACGACCTCAGGTGATCCGCCCACCTCAGCTTCCCAAAGTGCTGGGATTACAGGCATGAGACACCATACTTGGCTTATCATAAATTTTAAATAATACATAGATGATATCAAGATCTGTAATCAATATTTTAAAATTCCTATTGTTAGACATTTTGGATGTCTGTATATTTTGCTGTTCTAATATGTTTAGTAGGAACTCTTAAAAATCTGGAGCCAGATCAACTGGAGGGGAAGTTGGGATCTAGCGTCCTCGATAGTCCTGCAGAACTAACCTTACTCCTTACCTGCATCTTGCCTCTAAATGTTTTAGACAATGTCTTCTATCTATAATGTTTGTGACTATCTACAGTAATTTTGTACAGTCCACTGCAATAGATCATGGCCAAGGTAACTAAAGTATTCATTATATTATAGTGGTTTTTCAAACTGGTTTCTGAAGACCCTTACAAAGGCTTCCACTAGAAGGGGTGGAGTGAGTGGTTGGGGCTCTGAATCCCTACCTCAGCTCCAACTGGAGCAGTTCTGTTTTATTGGGGCCTAATGTTAAAATTTGAATACAACTGGTTTAGATCAACAAGGTGCAATGTGGTAACAAGTGTACACAAGTGGATGTCACGGAAGTATTTGAGGATTCAAAGACCTCAGTGGTAAAATGGGGTATTTTCCAATGAGTCAAACTTGCGTACTCATGTAGAGTGTAGTCCTTCTTGAAGACTCAAGGCCCTGGGCATAGTTTATGTTTTAGAGATATGAGACATGTCCTGAATTGAAGAGAGAGCCTGCTCTCTGGTCTCTCCTTTTTGCTTTCCTCTGGGCCATTATTCAAAGTGTAGCCAGACAGATCTTACTGAAGGCTTTTAAATGCAAAGCCAATGAGGTAACTTCCCTGCTCAAAATTCAAGCTTCTTAATAAGCTCTGCACTGCCCAGGATAATCTGGTTCTTGTTTTCCTCCCTATCTTTATTGCAACTCACTTGTACTCAACTTGACTAAATTCTAGCCCAAGTGCTATTTGGTGGAAACAGAAAATGAGCAATGTATGTCATTTTATCTTTTCCAGTAGCCAAATTGGAAAAAAAAAAATAAGTGGAATTAATTTTAGTAATACATGTTATTTAACCCAATATATCTAAAATATTTTCATGGCAATATGCAATCAATATACAAAAATTAATAAAGAGATGTTTTATGTTATTTTTCATACTAAGGTTTGAAAATCCAGGGGGTATTTTAAATTTGCAGCAAGCTCATTTTAATTCAGATGCTAAATTTCCACCTATTATCTTTTATTTATATTATTGGGAGGAAATAATTTTTCCTCTTCAAACTTAGGTCGTGTACTTGAGTGCCTGCAAATTAACTGACAATAAACAGATTAACAGAAGACAAAATCTATTTAAACATGCTCATGCTCAGTAATGAAATTTTTGTGTTTTTCAGAGAGTCTCTGTAACAGTTTTTATGATAGGCATAATATGTCCATGTGGTTCCTTCCTTCTTGGCCTACCTACTCCGTTTTGTTTGGGCTTGACATGAGTGATTCCATCTTGACTCTGACAACTCTCACAAAGGGTATGATCTATTGGTAATAAACTGGAGTGGAGGTGGAGAATCTAGTAAGGCCAGTTTGTTCAGATTCTTTTTTATGTCTTGGTGTTTTCAGAGATAAAAATATGCCTTTCCTCCAAGTATAACACTTTTTTTTTTCTTTTTTTGAGACGGAGTTTCACTCTTGTTGCCCAGGCTGGAGTGCAATGGTGCAATCTCAGCTTACCACAACCTCTGCCACCCAGGTTCAAGCGATTCTCCTGGCTCAACCTTCCGAGTAGCTGGGATCACAGGCATGCACCACCACGCCTGGCTAATTTTGTATTTTTAGTACAGACAGGGTTTCTCCATGTTGGCCAGGCTGGTCTCAAACTCCTGATCTCAGGTGATCCACCCACCTCAGCCTCCCAAAGTGCTGGGATTACAGGCATAAGCCACCACACCCAGCCTCCTCCAAGTATAAAGAGAGCACGTCTCATCTGAGGGTCTAAAACCGGCTTCAGAGGAAAGTCAGATAATCCTTTCTAGGTTTTATGACCTGCATCAGGGGAGAAGGGTGATGAAAAGTTGGAGTGACCTTTCTTCCTCTGCCATTTTCTCAAAATTTTTTAACTTAGAATATTCAGTATGCCAAGTTACCATATTTGGAGTAGTGTGTCCTGAACCCCATGAGATACAAAAGTATATCTGTCCCAGTTAAGTAAAATTGCTAACTCTGGTATTGACTCAGTATATTAGCATTTAATTTAAAGGAGTGTTGTGTAAAGCAAAAAAATTCAAAATTCATCAGTATCAATAACATATTCTTTCAAATTTGTCTTGTATCCACATTTGGAGTATCTATTAGCTACATATCACTAGTGGCCTTATTGAACATCATAGTTCTAGAACAAATCTTTCAGTTCATCTGCGGCTCCAGACTTCTGGCCTTAGGACCTTCTCACATACTTTTTTTACTTCTGGAAAATTCTTTCTCCCTTTCTCTCCTGGGTTAACTCAACTCTCCCTGGACACAGCTTAAATGGGATTTTCTTTGAGATGCTTTCTCTGATTCCCAAATCTAACTTGGGAGTCCTGTTCTACTTTCTCAGAGCATCTTATACATTTCTTTTCTAACCCTTACCACAGTTGGACGTAATGCTTTCAATGTATAATTTGTCATTTAATATTATCACAGTGGAAGCTCCATGATGACAAAGGCTCTGTTTTGCTTGACGCTGAATGTCTTGTCCCTTGTACAGTGCTCAGCACATACAGATACTAAGTAAGTAGCTTTTCAACAAACGAATCCGAGAAACAGAAAAGACTGGAATATATAAAAGGCTACAGGGAATGTAAGGTCTTTCAGGAAGTTGCTTTCTGACTTGCAAAAATAAAGCTGTGAATCATCTGATTTATCGGATTTGGTCACCCCAGTATGTTGACAATGAATTGGGTTTTAGTAATACATTAGGGTAACTTCGGATAAATCAAGCAAAGTTGAAAGGTAGTATGTAGTGAGGATAATATAACCACAACTTACCCTAACAATTCTTGCCTCTAAAATCAGGAATGAATTAGCTGATCTTTTTTTTTTTGAGACGGAGTTTCGCTCTTGTTACCCAGGCTGGAGTGCAATGGCGCGATCTCGGCTCACCGCAACCTCCGCCTCCTGGGTTCAGGCAATTCTCCTGCCTCAGCCTCCTGAGTAGCTGGGATTATAGGCACGCGCCACCGTGCCCAGCTAATTTTTTGTATTTTGAGTAGAGACGGGGTTTCACCATGTTGACCAGGATGGTCTCGATCTCTTGACCTCGTGATCCACCCGCCTCGGCCTCCCAAAGTGCTGGGAATACAGGCGTGAGCCACCGCACCCGGCCTAGCTGATCTACAAGAGTCTTCCATGATCTTTGACTGATCTTTTTGACATGAGTTAAGGGAACCAGAGTAGAAATTAATTATAATCTTATATTGATAGTAAGGGAATAAAAATTTCCTTTTCATCTTATAAATTCCCTTATTAAGAAAAATGGAATTATTGTTCAATTATGACCAATACAAAAATTTGCAGTTTTATAGATTGTCACAAAGTGAATATATTCATGTAACCACACCCAGGTCAAGAAATAGAACATTAAGCGATGCCATCAAGAAACTGAAAATACAACCCACAGAATAATAAAAAATATTTGCAAATCATTTATCTGATAAGAAGCTTGTACCCCAAATGTATTAATATAAAGATGTCTTGGCCGGGTGCGGTGGCTCAAGCCTGTAATCCCAGCACTTTGGGAGGCCGAGGTGGGTGGATCATGAGGTCAAGAGTTCGAGACCATCCTGGTCAAGATGGTGAAACCCCGTCTCTACAAAAATACAAAAAATTAGCTGGGTATGGTGGCGCGTGCCTGTAATCCCAGGTACTCAGTAGGCTGAGGCAGGAGAATTGCCTGAACCCAGGAGGCGGAGGTTGCGGTGAGCCGAGATCACGCCATTGCACTCCAGCCTGGGTAACAAGAGCGAAACTCCATCTCAAAAAAAAAAAAAAAAAGAAGTCTTATAACTAAATAATAAAAAGAGAACTCAATTAAAATATAGGAAAAGAAATTAATGTTTATTAATTTGTATTAAGAAGATATGGCAAATGGCAAATAAGCAAATAAAAGATGCTCGACATCATTAGTCATTAGGGAAGTACAAATCAAAACCATAATGAGGCTGGGCACAGTGGCTCACACCTGTAATCCTAGCACTTTGGGTGGCTGAGGTAGGAGGATCACTTGAGCCCAGGAGTTTGAAATCAGCCTGGGCAAAATAGGGAGACCCCATCTCTACAAAACAAACAAAAACAAAAAATAAAACCATGATGAAATACCATTTTACGCCCACTAGAACAGCTATAATTTTTAAAAAGTGGACAAAAACAAATATAAGTGAGAATGTGGAGAAATTGGCCCTAATACATTGCTGGTGAGAATATAAAATGATGCAGCCACTTTGGAAAAAAGTTTGGCAGTTTCTCAAAAAGTTTAACGTAAGTTACTATATGATTCAGCAATTCCACTCTTAGTCATAAATTCAAAAGAAGTGAAAACATGTATCCACACAAAATCTTGTACATGAATGGTCATAGCAGTGATGCTGAGGGCAAACCCGATTAAGCTTGTCAAACTTTAACCTGCTTTGTTTGCTTTTAGCTGTTTTTTTTTTAAATTACTAACTCTAAATGTCACATAGCTAAGCAATATATCACAATACACCCTTCAGTCTCTTTATAGTTAACATCTCTGATGTGTAGGTCACAATGGTAATGGGTGCCAAAGTTGTTTTTTCAGGAACTTAGAGTCAGCTCTTGTCCAGTTCAAACTGGGTGAGACCACCAACCCTTCAACTGGCCCTGAATGAATGTTCAATGGGTGACCTTTTGGTGGCAGAGGGCTGAGAGCTCCGCCTCAGACATCCTAATGTCATGTTTTTTTTTTTTTTAGCATGAGTCCTATGAAGAGCCATGAACTTGACTGTACTTGTGCAGAATGCTAATTACCTTGCTTTTCCTTAACCCCAATCACCTTCACCCACATCTCAGACCACTTTGCTCTTTTCTGTCATGAATATCCCTAAACTCCATCTTCAGGGATGCGGATTTAAGACATGTTCTCCCATCTCCTTGCTTGACTGCCAAGTGAATAAACCCTTTTTTTGCTACAAAACTTGTTGTCCGAGTGTTTGCCATATTTCAAGGTGGCCAAAACGGGCTGGGTTTGATAGCAGCATTATTCATAATAACTAAAAAGTGAAAAGAATCTAAATGTCTATCATTTGGTGAATGGATAAATAAAATATGGCATATTCATACAATAGAACATTATTCTGCAATAAGAAGAAATGAAGTACTGATATGTGCTACAACATGGATGGACCTCAACATTATGCTAAGTGGAAGAAGTAAGCCACCAAAGGTGACATATTATATTATTCCATTTGTATTAAATATCCAGAAGAGGAAAATCCATAGAGATACAAAGTAGATCAGCAGTTGCTTGGAGATGGTTGGGAAGGAGTTGTTGGGAATAGGAAGTGACAGCTAATGGGCACCAGGCTTCTTTCAGGGAGGACAAAAATGTATATATATTCAGGGACAGGGCCTCCTGTGTTGTCCAGGTTGGAGTGCAGTGACAAGATCAAGGGTCACTGCAGCGTTGACTTACTGGGTTCAAGCAATCCTTTCACCTAAGCCCTCCAAGTAGCTGGGACTACAAGTGTGCACCACCACGCCTGACCAGTTTTTTAAAATTTCACTAGAGATTAGGTCTTGCTATGTTGCCCAAGCTGGTCTCAAACTCCTGAGCCAAGAAATCTTTCTGCCTTGGCCTCCCAAAGTGCTGAGATTACATGCATAAGCCACCGCTCCCAGCAAAGAAAATGTTCTAAAGTGAGATTGAGCTTGTGATGATGGTTGCACAGCCCTATGAATATGCTACAAAATACTGAATTGTACACTTTGAATATATGAATTGTATGGCATGTGAATTATATATTATAAAGTTGTTAAAAGAAAAAATAATAGTACATTGCCAGCATCCAAAAAATACCTGTCTTAGATTGGGTTCCCTGGAAGTTGCATCTCAGATGGTGATTCTTATGCAAGGTGTTTCGTGACAGAATATTCACAGAGGTGAGTGAGAAAAGCAGGAAAAAGCTAAGCATAGTCATAACTAAGGACCAGCGTCAGCTTCATTCGATGGTGAGCTCTGGAGAATGAATGGCAAGCACCACAGTGTGGTTCCATATGGAGGCAAAGGGGTTGACTGTTTTTTATATCCCTGTCAGTCAACAGACAATCGTCAGCTGTGAGCTGCCTCCTTTGCTTGTGTGTGTGTGTGTGTGTGTGTGTGTGTGTGTGTGTTTGAGTGTAAAAACCTCCTTGATAAGTCAGTTCCCTTCTGACCAAAAATGATGCTGGAAGGTGGCAGCTGTGACCTATTAGCAGCTGACAATCACTACAGCTAGAGGACTGATGCCCCATCCGGTTTCAGGGCATCTGGGAAGGGTACCAACAGTGTCTACTACATCCCCTCATGTTCTGTTTCATTATTATAGTCTTGATCCTCCACAGTTCCTCCCTTTGGCTGGTTTGTCACTTCAGCACATGATTTATGGACAACCTGATTTATCTGTGTTTTTACCTCTTAGAAAACTCTGTGCTTCATACTGGGGCTATTATATGTCTGTTCTATGTCAAATAATGTGTTAGATAAACGCCAGTCTTCAATGAAAATGAATAGCACAGATCTATTTACTTAGCATTAGCATAGGTTATTTCAGAGATATTTGCCTCCAGGAAAACCAAAAAAAGCCGTAAAAACAGCATGAAGGCAGGAAATTTAAAAAAAGTTCTGACAGAAGAATGCTGAAACCTAGATACAGAATCTCCTACTTTCCTCATCAGTGTTCCTGATAAAAACATTTTTGTGGTGGTGGGAATGTTCACCAGGAAACTCGGTGAAGCCAAGAGAACTGGCCATTGTTCCTGAGCTTATTAAGAAGCCCCAAGACAGAGCTGGCTACAGGAAAGCTGCGGGGCGGGGGGTGGTGGGGGGGAGTATTTTCTCTAAGTTTAAGGAGAAAACCAGGGTTAGATTGTGTATTCGTTTTGCATCACTGCATAACAAAATACCATAAACACAGTGGCTTAAAACAACCCACATTTATTATTTCCCAGTTTCTGTACGTCAGGAGTCCAAGTACTACCTAGCTAAGTTCTCTTCTCAGCGTCTCATTAGGTTGCATAGGTGCCAGCTGGAGCTTCAGTCTCATCTGGAACTTGGAGTCCTATTCCGGACTCCTGTAAATTGTTGGCAGAATTCAGGACTTTCTGGCTGTAGGACTGAGGCTCTTAGCTTCTTAGTGGCTGTCAGCTGGAGACTGCCTTCAGTTTCTCGAGGCCTCCAACAGTTTCCTGCCACATGGCCCTCTCCACGGGCAGTTTGCAACACCACTGCTTGCACCTTCAAGGCCTGCAGGAGAGTGTTTCTCTCCAGTCTGCTAAGATGGAATCTTATGCAAGGTAAGGTCATCTTATAGAAGAAATCTTATATAAGGTCGTCAGTCTTGAGAGTGACATCTTGGTGCATTTTTCATATTTAGTTGATTGGAAGCAATTCACAGTTTCCACCATGCTCAAGAGGTTAGCTGGAATTATACAAGGGTGTGACTCATTGGGAGTTACCTTTGGATGTGTCTGACACAAATAGAAACTATCTGTTTCTTTGGCTCCTTCGAAACTTTCCTTAAATATCTATTATCTTTAAAAATAGCTTAATTTTTTTTTTTTTTTTTTTTTTTTTTTTTGCTTTTAAAATAAAGAACTCTTTTTTTGGTAAAAAGATCATTGAGTATAATTGTTCATCTTACTTTGAATACTCATGGCCTACTGGGAAGTCCTACATAGTCTGTCTTCCTGCTACCTACTGTTCCCTCTGCTTAAAGGGTTCTTATATCAGATATTAGCACACCGTGGTGCCAGGCACACAGTAGGTGCTCAATAAATGTAGTTTGACTAAATGAACACATGAAGAAGGGTGTTTTTTATGCATACGGCAGACACCTGAACTTTTTTTTCTATACCAAAGAGCATATCTTAAGTGTATGGTCTCAGCCTATCTTCTCTGCCAATGGAGGATTCAAGAGGAAACAAATAGCCTCTTCAGTACAAAAGTGACAACAGCATCAAAAGCTCTAACTTAGCTGTAGTTTGTGGCATGCCCATTGAGATTCAAGTTCAGCTACTCATTCTTCTGAAAAATTAAGTAACACTTGCCTTACAAAAGCTTAAGCAATGTAAGTGCCCAGAGTACTATCTCTCTGAATCACTGCTTCTTGGATTAAGAGAACTATATGGTTTGTATCAGAGTGACTGTTGATTGAATGTGATGTCCATGTATGAGTACAGTCCTAGTGGGGCCAACCCAAAGCATAGATGAGCTTTTCAAGCCAGTGAGCACATTTCCATTTTGACTGAAGGCAAAATATATTTGATGTCAGTTAACTTTTAGCTCTTGTGGAAAGGATGACCAGCATGAGAAAAAAAAATTTTGTCATAAAGTATCATCTAAGTCTTCTAAAGACAATATCCAAGAGTTTTATTATTCATAGTATCTCACTATGAATGAGACAAAGTAATGGGTCATTCGACTATATATTTTGATGAAATGCTCCTTGGTAAGAAAATCTCATATGTTCATGATTGTGATGGTTAATTTTATGTGGCAACTTCTCTGGGCCACTGGGTACTCAAATATCTGGTCAAACATTATCATAGGTGTGTCTATAAGGGTATTTTTGTATGAGATTGACATTTGAATTGGTACACTAAGTAAAACAAATTGCTCTCCCTAATGTGAGCTGAACGCTTGAATTGGGGGAAAAAACAAACAAACGGCTAATCTTCCTGTGTATAAGAGGGAATTCTTCCTGCTTGACTGCTTTGAGCTGGGATATCAGTCTATCCTTGCCTTTCAACTTGAACAGGAATATATGCTCTCCTTGGGTCTTGAGCCTCACAGCTTTCAGACTTGAACTACAGTATCAACTCATCTGGTTCTCAGACCTTTGTATTCAGACTAGAACTATACATTGACTCTCCTAGGTCTCCTGCTTGCTGACTGCAGGTCTTGGGATTTCTCAGCCTCTGCAATCATGTGAGCCAATTTCCTTGCCTCCTAAATTCTCTTCTAGTGGTGATTCCAAACTTTACAACTTCTTTCAAGCTTTCAAACTAATTTTGCTCAATTTCAGACAATGATCTAGGGCCCAGATTCAATGAACTTGAAGACTTGCCCCTTGACCCGCCTGACATCCCTTGGCATCCCTTGTCTGAAGGTTACAGCACCTGTCAGATAGCCCTTTCCATACAGTTTGTGTTTTCTCTCTCTCCTAATAACTGTTTCATCCTCTCATTATTTCCAGCTAGGAGTGGGAAACTGGGCTCAGTTGTTCAGTCATGGGTTGCTACACCATTCCTTGTGTAATTTTCCTGTTCCCCACTCACATCTTCATATACAGTCTATTTTTTGAAAAACTTTTTATTTTGAAATAATTATAGACTTGTAACAAGTTGCAAAAATGCTCCAGAGAGGTTCTATGTACCCTTCACTCAGCTTCCTCCAATGATAGCATCTTATAGACCTAAGAGTACATTATCAAAATAATGAAATTGACATTGGCACAATACTATTGACTAGATTACAAACCTTACCCAGGTTTCACCAGTTTTCATGTGCACTTTTTTTGTGATTTAGTCAGATAAACCTTTATCACATTTATAGATTCACAGAACCACTGCCACAATCAAGATACCAATGGTTCCATCTGTATACAATCTCTTTATTAAACTCTTTTCAAATTACTCAGTTTGAGCATGCCCTCTGTTTCTTGCCAGCCCACCTATTGATGCACCCTTAAAAGATTTTTGACATTCTTAGAGTGAGGGCCTTGTATGTAAGTGTGAGGGCCAAGAAGACAGCAAGCCTCAGACAGAGAAGGATGCAGTATGGCAGCTACAAAGTCAAAATGGCAGTTGGGCCACTCTTGGCAAAGAATATCTTAGAGAGATTCCAGAATGATATGAATGACATTCTCATGAAGCTTTTATTGTATGGCAATTGTTCTCAAGCCTAACTGCATCAAAATCATCCAAAAATTAAAAACAAAAAACAATCCATCCAACAAATGAACAAAAAAGCAAAACAAAAACAGAGATTTGGGCCCCATCCCCAGAGGTTCTGATTTATTTAGTTCAGAGCGGATTCCAAGGATGGAAACTTTTTGCAAGTTCCTTAGCTAATTCTAACATACAGCCAAGGTTGTGAGCCACTGTTTTATAGCATCTGGGTTTTGTATCTTAACTGCAAAAGCCATTCCTACTCAAGATTATATTTTTATAAAAGACAACTTCCAGCTTTCCTGAATATTTGCTTTACTTTTTATTACATTTAATGTTTTAATACATCTTCAATTTGTTTTTATTTTAGGGAGTAAGAAATGAATCAGTTTTATTTTCCCCTAAATAGGTGCTTTGTTGTTCTAATATCATTTACTAAATAATCCATATTCTCTTCACTGATATAAAATATTACCCTTATGATTTACTAAATCATTTGACTCTGTTTCTATATTATATTTTGTTGCATTGATCTATCTTTCTATTAAGTGCCAGAATCGAACTGTTTCCATTGCAGTCACTTTATAATGCTTTAATTTCTGATGGTAGGGAAAAATTGATATTTTTAAAATATTGACTCTTTCCATTAAAAAAATAGATACATCTTTAAGTTGATTCCAAGTTTTTGTGCTCTGGAGTTTAAAATTTTTCTTCATATAGATTATAAAACTATGAGTAAGTTTCAAAAACATTTTTCAAGAAATGGATGATGGGGCTCAGGACATGCCACTCCAAAATATGACACCTTGGCTTATTGAATATTTTAATTAGAAGGAATTTGAGAAAATGGCAGAAATAGAAAGGGCTTTCTGACTCTCTCCTGCCTTTCTCCATTACAGCAGGTCATAAAACCTAGGATGGATTTTCTGACCTTACCCTGAAGCAGTTCATAAGACTCTCAGATGAATGATGCCTGCATTATACCCAGAGGAAAGGAGCATCCTTATCTCTGAAGATACAGGGACCCAGAAAAGAATCTGAACAAACAGGCCTTCCTTGGTTTCCCCCAATTTATTATATTTCTCTCACTCCCCCGCTGCCCTTTGTTGTATCGTATTTCTTCATGACTCTCATTCTTCATCAAATCTACTATAAAAACACTCAGGTTTAACTCTTTCTTCAGATATTTATTTCCTTATGAAGGCTCCTGTGTCACATCAAACTTATATTAAAGAAATCTGTATGCTTTTCTCGTGTTAATCTGTTTTTTGTTTTGTTTTGTTTCGTTTTTGTTTTTTGGTTTCAGGGGCCCCATCTATGAACCTAAGATGGGTAGAATGAAAGGTATTTTCCTCCTCTACATAGATCAACTACCTAGCCACTAAAATTAATTTTGAGCCAGATGCAGCAAAATAAGTAAATAAATGAAAGAATTAGCCTATGTAACTTTATCCTTGATCATGCAGGATAAAATAATGTTCGTCTTGTATAATTTCTTATGGAAATAAGATGCTTCTTTATTTGGCATGATTAGCAAATGTGTGCTACTTTTTCAAGAATTCTGGCATGTCACACATGGAGTAGTAATTTTCAAAACTTATAACCTAATAAAATATGAATGACTAAAACAGTAAAATAAAATTTATTCTTTTAAGAATCAGAAGGTACATGTCATTGTAATAAGCATGATGAACTGTAGCTACTAATGGAAAGTTTAGATGAATGAAGGCTAGATAAAAATGACTTTTCAGAAAACAAGTACTCCCCACAATTACTCAGGTTGGAAGGTATTCATTTTTACCCATTTTTTTTTTTCATGGAAGTTAAAAGTCCTATAGTCAGAATAGCCAGCCATGAGATACAGAGAAACTTGAATTTCTAAGATAAATGATGGGATGAATCCATATCAAGATATAAGTGCTCCAATATTTTTTAAAGTTTTAAATATTTACTGACCAATTCAAATCCATTTGCTAAAAGTCCTTCCTCCTTATCCTGTGTCAGCTAAAGGCTTTTAATCACTTAATGGACACTATTTTTGGTTTTACAAAGAGATAACATCTTTAAGGCATGTGGTGAAATTCTGGACTAGACTGGAAACACTCACATGAGCTTTAGAAATTTTACTTGGATATTGCCTTAGTCTGTTTTCTGCTGCGCTAACTGAATATCTAAGACTGAGTCGTTTCTTTTTTAATAAAAGAAAATGATTTTGGACGGTTGTGGAGGCTGGGAGGACAAAAGGCATGGTGGCAGTTTCTGGCAAAGGCTTTTATATTGCATCACAACGTGGTGGAAAAGTGAAAGGGCAAGCAAATGCGTGTGAAGGAGACAAAACACGAGGGCAGGCTCACTTTACAACAATGCACTCTTATGGTAACAATCCCATCCTGAGAGAGTAAGAACCCATCCCTCAAGAGTTAACCCAGTCCCATGAGAGCGATATTTATCCCTCTTAATGACTTAATCACCTCTTAAAGGCCCCACCTCTTACTACTATTACATTAGGGATTAAATTTCAACATGAATTTTGGAGGGAACAGTCACACCATAGCAGATATGCATATGATAAATAGTGGCACATTAAAATTATGAAGAAACTACAGCCATGACTGAGCAATGCTTTTTATGTAATATAGTCAGGAAAAATAAAAATATTCATGGCTACTATCTGTGTACATATATATGAATGTATGTTTTATGTACTGAGTAGGTATACATATGCATAATCTGTGCATTTGTACATATGTATATTTCTACGTGCAATGTCTGTAATTAGCTTAGAGAATTCTTTTCTTTTGGACAGAAATAAGCAGAATGAATCTTGGGATAACATTTGTGGAGCTACACCACTAGCAACTATTGGCATATCTGACTGTAGAAATCTGACTTTAAACAACTTCTGTTAGTATCAGTAACAGTTATTTGTAAGAAAAACACTATTGAAGTCTTATTTTTTTGGCTTTCTTTTACTTGTAAGTTACTTACCAAAAACTGGGTTGGTTCATTATATCTAAACACGTTTTCTTCTAAACAACAGTGTTTATCCCCATTGTAAGTAAGACAGCAGCCTGCTTTCTCTCTTTTTAAACAATGTAGTTGTTTGCCTACTTTTGAATATCTAATTGTAAGGTCCTGGAAACTGGCCTATGTGATTTGGAAAGCAAAGACAGACCCCTGAAACCTTGCTTCTGTTCTTAGGCAATGCCTGTGGCACAGCAGCAACTTTCCCTCTTCCTCTAAGATAGAGCCAATCGTCATGTTTGCTGGGCAAACGCAATCAACTGATTCTCCTGTGTGTCAAATAGTATCAGTAGAGTACTGGAACATTGAAACCAGCACACATTTCCCTTCTATGTGAATAGCATGATTGATTCCTAGGAAGTGTTTAAGTTAGTATTTTGAGAGTATGTATTTGCATTTTGGCCACTAAATAACTGAGTTATTTATAACTCTGCAAATATTATGATTAGACTTGGTTTTAAATTTGCAATTCTTTTATAACACTAAAATATTTATTAAGATAACCTTTATGAATCAAATATTTTTATATTTCCAGTAAAAGGATAAAAATACCCTTTCATATTTATATTTGAGTATCTGTAACACTACTGTTTTCTTTGTACCAATTTGGGGATTCCAGAAACCTAAAATAATTTAAAGAGCTTTCATCCTTTTAATTTTCTTCAAGCAAATCAAACTCAAGAGATGAAAGAATACAGGAAACATTTCTGTGGAACTATACATAAGAAAAAGGCCGTTTAAGTTTTCTTTCTGTCAAACATTATGTGTGGATTGAAGGTGTTATGAATGTAAAATGGAAATTTAATTTTTCTTCCTGGTATGTAAAAGCAGGACTGGTTATATTATGGCAATGAAGAGTCCTTTGTTTAAAATTATGATTATTATTGGCTTAAACAACAGAAATTTATTTCCTCACAGTTTTGGTTCCAGGAAGTTTTAGATCAAGGTGCCAGCCTGGTTGGTTTTCTCTGAGGCTTCTATACTTGATTTATAGATGGCTACCTTGTTCACATTGTCGTCTCTCTGTGCATGCAGCCCCTTCTTTTTATAAGGACACCAGTCATACTGGATTCAGGCCCCACCCTATTGAAAAAAATAAATTTAGGGGGTACAAGTGCAGTTTTGTTACATGAATATACTGTGTAGTGGTGAAGTCTGGGCTTTTAATGTAACAATCACCTGAATGGTATATACAATGTATTCATTAGCTCATTTCTCATTTCTCACCCCTCTCCTACACTCTCACCTTCTGGAGTTTCCAGTATCGGTTATTCAACTCTGTATGTACATGTGTATCCATTGTTTAGCTCTCACTTATAAGTGATAACATGCAGTATTTTTTTGTTTTAATTTTTATGGCTACATAGTTAGGTATATTTATTTATGGGGTATATGAGATGCTTTGATACAGGCATGCAATGCACAATAATCAAATAACGTAGAATGGGGTATCCATCCCCTCAAGCATTTATCTTTAGTATTAAAAGCAATCCAGTTATACTCTTTTAGCTATTTTAAATGTACAATTAAATTACTATTGACTATAGTCACCCTGTTGTGCTGTCAAATAGTAGGTCTTATTCATTCTTTTAACTATTTTTTGTACCCATTAACAATGTCATTAATTCTAAACTAGCAGATGAAACCATAAGAAATTATTGTATCTGTAGACCAAAGTCAATCAAACATTGGCAACTTCGTATCATTCAACCTAATATAATTGACACTATGCTCTCTTCCTTTTGGATTTCCTTCACCAGGTTCACACTTTGGTCTTTCGATTTTTCACATAGTAATGTAATTGTTTACCTGCCTATCTCTTCACCTAGTAAATAAACTCTCTGAAGGCAG
Organism: Callithrix jacchus; assembly: GCF_049354715.1. Classification (NCBI taxonomy): domain Eukaryota; kingdom Metazoa; phylum Chordata; class Mammalia; order Primates; family Cebidae; genus Callithrix; species Callithrix jacchus. The sequence goes on from NC_133524.1 coordinate 16,393,466, forward strand.
GGATGAGGGCTTTTCTCTGTGTGTCTCCAGATTTCTGGTACAAGGCCAATGCTTAAAAATATTGTTAAAAAAATCAATGGCTTCATCTGCTCCAGTCATCCACAGGCACCACCCCATAGGCAGTCTCTGAAGTTACATAATTCTGAAACTATCTAGATATCTTTCTATCACTTAGAAAAGTGTAGAAGGAGGGAAGATATTAGGTTGCTTTTCCTTGTTCTTTTTTTTCTTTTTAGAAAATGAAACCTCTTAAGCGTCCCCTCGGGGATGTGGCTTTTGTCTCCTATGCTGCTGTCAGCTGGCCCTATAGCAACATGTTCTGTTCTAGGGGCTAAAATCTAGTGTCTTCATATACTAGATTAGACTAGCTAAGGAAAAATACAGTAGAATTTAGCTAACAGTGCAATAATTCTCCTGGTATTCATTTACTACTCTACAACGGGAGAATCCAATTTGTGTGCAATTTTTCCTCATTTTAAAAGTTATTTTTAAGCTGAGCTCTTAATCATGAAAGATGAGTCATCTCTTAGTTTATCCATCTGTTTTGGTAAAACACTCTAAAACTTAGAAGTTTAAGACAACAATTTTATTTTGATTATGATTTAATAGGTAAGGAATTCAGACAGGACTTAAATGGACAGCTCCTTTCTACTCCACATGTTCCTGGCTGAGGCAGAAAGCAGGTGGGGGTGGGAGTTGGTGTTGGAGAGCAGAGTTCACTTCCAAGATGGCTTCTTCACTCACATATCTGATGTCTTGGAGCTCACTGAACTCTTTGCATATGTGTCTAATCCTTTGGGGCCTTTCCACATGGCTTGAGATTATCAGAGCATGTATGGCTCAGGGTGGTCACATTCCTTACATGGCAGCTGGTTTCTAAGAGAGAAAGTAGACACTGACAGGCCTCTTAAAGGGTTAAGTCTGGAATGAATACAGTTTCATTTCTGCTGCATTCTATTGTTAAAGCAATTCCAGCCTAGCCCAGATCCAAGGGAGTGGAGAAATAAACTATACTTCTAAATGGAAACAGTGAACAAAATGCGTGTCTACTTCTAATTTGACATATCATCTTTCAATTATTGTTTGGACATGGGAGGCCTGAATCACATTTCTGTAGCTATTCATGGGTTTGTAATGAGGTCCTGCTGACCTTGGATCTTCTAGCTGTGTCATTATCTTGTTCTGGTTTAACATTGTCACTGAGTTCACACAAATATTGAACATTTTGAAAATATTAACTAATGAAAATTATATCACCTTTTGTTTGGTGGTTGAAAATGCCGATGTTTTTATCTTACAAAAACAATTTTTTTCCTCTCCCAGTACACCAAAGTATTCTCTGGAAGAAGGCTGGAAAATGACAATTTAAATAGAAATGTTGATTTAAGGATATTAATGTGATGAAATCTTGTAAGAAGAAAAATTCACTGGAAGTCAGGTTCTCTTTAGGCCACATACATACACATACACATACACATGCATATATATATATAAAACTAGGGGTGCAAAGGGATGCTGTGAGAAGTCTGTTTCATCTATGAGTTATTTTAATATATACGTTAGGTTTGTAGGTAAGCCTCTTAGGGGTGTTTCACATCGCATAAGATCAAGATAAAAGAGACTTTTAATATTGACCTTTTTTTTTTTTTTTTGAGACAGAGTCTCACTCTGTCGCCCAGGCTGGTGTACAGTGGTGGAATCTTGGCTCACTGCAACCTCCACTTCCTGGGTTCAAGCAATTCTCCTGCCTTAGCCTCCCAACTAGCTGGACTACAGGCGTGCACTACCATGACCCACTAATTTTTGTATTTTTAGTAGAGACAGGGTTTCATCATATTGGCCAGGCTGGTCTCGAACTCCTGATATCATAACCTGCCCACCTTGGCCTCCCAAAGTGCTAGGATTACAGGTATAAGCCACTGCGCCCGGCCAATCTTTTCATATTTCTAGGTAAAAGTAAAAATTGCTTGAAGTTAAGGCTGTTTACATCACAATCTGAGATACTGAGGGAGACTCACCATGCCCACCTGTTGCTCAGATATTTAATGTTTTGAATACTATTTAATATTTAAAAATTTGTTTCTATTTCTAATTATTTTTTGACGACTGCAATCTCATTGTAGGTTCATTCCTTCCATTTTGTCAATGTGATTACAACATCATGCCTCAGTTTAAAGAGTTGTAGAATAGGGTTAAAACTTTCAGCATCGAAATATATATACACACATATATACATATATATACACATGTCTATGTAGAAAACCTTTATTGTTTATGGTTTTTTATTTTGAGTACACTAAATCTTTAATAGATCAGTAACTATTTCTACTGCAGAGGAAAAAACAGGATTTTTTTCTGTCATTTACTTTCTCCATCATATTTTTATTTATGTCAATGGGTGTCACTACCTTCAAATTGAACACATCCAACCAAGTTTAGTTTGAACCGAAATTTATTTCATTATTTCATTTGCTAATTTCTAAAAGCTTTCATGATATACCTTGAGGCAGCTGGAGAAATCTAGAAGAATTCTCAAATCCAGGACTAAGAATCATTAGGTTAAATATACTTATTAAATAAGGCAAAGGTTTTTATAGAAAGTTTTTTAGACCACTTGGCTTTCCTTAAAGACAGTAAATGGGCAGTCTGCTTCTCTGATGTCAGCCAGCTAATGGCACACCTGTGTGTCTTTATTTCAAGTGAGATCAAGCAACTGTTTGGCAGGACAATACCAATATATGTGTTGATGATGAATCAGCAGCATGATATTCAAAAGCTAAGGATTGCATCTTTTGTAGGGGCTATGGTTAGCTGCCTTGGAGTATTTGTGGCATAATATTAAGAAGGAACTTAGCAACAAATCAACCTCACATAGGATAATTTTGGTAAAATATGCAATACAAATAATCCCTTAACAAAAGACAAGCAACACCTGGTGTTTATCAGTAGTAACATATGAAATTAGACACAATTTCCTGTTGGGATTCCTTGCTTGTAATGAGATTAGATGCTCTCTTTTTAGAGCCTTTGTGTTTTATGTGTTGAGTAAATGAACATCCTTAGTGAGAGGGAGGGTCTTCTATGAAAATATCCCAACCATAAAGGGAAAAGGGAAAGATAACTAGGGAAGAACGTAGATCCTTGTGAATCTATAGATGCATTTCTAATAGGTAGGCAGTCTGAAAAATGAATCTGCCTTCATTTACTTATTGACATAACATTTTAAAATTAAGGTATCTGAAGAAGATTAGGCTTTATGATATAAGAATATAATATTGAATAATTTAACAGGAAAACCTGTATTTCAGGATAAAATAACAACTTGATCAAAGATTGCTAATATTTCTACAAACTTTAAATTTTGCTAGAATATGCTTGTTTAGCACAACAATTAAAGGTTAAATTGAAGCTGGACGAACTTCATGGAACTAGAAATCAATTTGATTTCTATCATCTACTTTCCCCAATGTTGTATAACAGCTACCCCTGTCAGACCATATATTGTTGCACAAGGTAGAAGCACGGGCTTTTAGCAATGATCTGGGAAGAAGGGAATTGATAAAGAAAAGCAGTAGAAGCAACTGCTGAATAGGAAATGAAATATAAATCATGGTAGCAGAGCAACAGAGCAACTATGCAGGCTGTCTGTGGACTAGTGCTTTCATAATACACAGTGCAGGGACTCATGAGATTCAGCTTTGCAAGTCATTAGGCTTCATTAAATCTATTTCCTTGATAAAATGATGCCACAGTGAGCTTTATAAAGCAAGGGCCCTTAAAGGGAAAAAGGAAGAATCTAGTTGGCATAAAAAGTAGGGATCTTCAGGAGAAAAAATAGGAAAGCTAAGATGGCAAGCCACCAATCTTGTCTCTCTCCAATTTTCTAATGAGATAAACACAATCCTGTGATTTTATAACTCCCACCAAAAAGTTCTGATGAAATGTCATCCAGATGGGGATAATTCCTATTCCCAAGAAATATTATCTTACGTGGCTGACTGGCCATTTTTAGTCAGCAGAATGAATGGATCATGAACTAGGAAAATTGAGTCACTTTAGAGGGATACTCAGCTCTCTTTGTTGAATGCTTGTATTCAAAAGCTTCTCTGTTACTGAGCTTTAAAGATACACATTATGATGCATGTCCATGCTACTGTGCTAGAACCAAAGCAAGTTAACTGTGCCTGCCCCCAACATATGCCATTTGCTACCCTTGGTGTCGTTTTGCTTTATAGATTTGTGAACAAAGTGTTTGACCAACTTCCCTTTTGAAACCCAATCCGTTTGCCTGTAAAGAAGCAGCCAATCTAGTTTTTTCATTTGTTTCTCTATTTTATATGCTGTTTTTAAACATCTCAGTATGGTTCTAGCCATCAACAAGGTCTGTGATTGGCCCACCTACAGTTTTTCTGATTCCATTTATTTATTATATATTTACTATGTGCTGGGGAGTGTTCTGTGTATTTTACAAATATTTATTCATTTAATCCTTACAAGGATCCTGAGGTAAGTTCTGTCATTATCCCCATTTTACAGATGGAGAAATTAAAGTACTGAGAGGTTAAGTAACTTACTCAAGGTCATACAACTAGAAAGTGTTGAAGTCAGGAACTGAACCCAGGACAGGACATCTAGTTCTAGGAACTAAACCTAACCACCATGTCAAGTGCCCTTTTCTTGTCTTTTCTTTACACTCATTTCTTTACACTCTCTTCCACCATTACACTTGATTGAGATGTTCTGCTTTTTGCTGTCATTAGTTTATTATTCAGCTAGAGCAATTTCATTAGCATATTGGTGCTTGGCTTCTGGTTAGACTGGGCAGGCAGAGGTAAGATGGTGTGAGATTCCAGTGAGATAGGTGCACATTAAACTGTAAACCCTCTAAGTGCCATGATTATCATGTGTCATTGCAGCAGGTTTTCTACCATAGATTTTTCTTCAGTGTGGAGTCAAAGACCTGGTGCCATCACTTACTAAATTCTGTGGGCTTGTGCTAATTGTTTACCTCTTCATTTCACAGAATGCTCATCTACAAAATGGAAAGTAATCATAGTACCTACAGTATAAGGTTGTCATGGAGATTAAAGGGGGCAATACACAAAAACTGCTTAGTATGTGCCTGGCCCCTGATTGCTAAGTAAACATTAGCTAAGATTGTGATTATTTTGATTGCGATGTCAATTTTAAGCATGGTTTATCATATAAGACCCAAACTTCAGAGAATAGATTGGGTTTATTTTTCAGCTAAGGCCACTCTCAGGCCAAATTCTCTGGGAAAAGTTGGCATCTGATGTTGGTTATTGAGAAGGAAAGTGGAAGTCATATAGTCTTGGGAAAAAGAAAGCTCTGTTTCTATATTCTAATTGTGAAATGTCTCACTCTCCAACATGCTGATTTGGGGGAGTAAGAAATAGTACTTGAAATTGGCATGCCAAATGAGTCTCAAAAGGGCCTGACACATAGTAGGTACTCAACAAATGTTACTTTTTTCTTACCTTATATAACCCACTCTCCTTGCTTGTCACTCTTATTTTTCACATGCTCAAATCTTGGATCTAGTCAAGCTACAGTCATTGTATTACTTTTCTCTGTGCCTTCATTCACCTTATTATTTCTACATTGAATATCCTCAATTGTCTTTCCATGCTTCCAAGTCCTACACATACTGCCAGCACCAAGTCAAGTATGAAGCGTTTTTGAGCCACATGAACTTACTTATAGGTAAAGAGAAACTGAGAGCAGGAACTGTGTGTGCAAGAACTGAATGTATGACCTTCCGGAGACCCCAAGGTCAAATGTCCTTTCAGAAAGAACGATGATAAGATATCAACAGTAAACCCAGAAGAACTTAGGGCAAGATGACTGAAAAGTCAGTTACATCCTCCTCCTGAAGATGTTTGACTGTGGTTTTTTACAATGTTCTTCAGGTTTTGGAATCAGTGCCAGGGAAGATAGGGGAGGGAGCCTGGATGGCAGAGTCACTGGATTAGAAAGCGTTTACCTGGCATCATCCATAATAAGTTCACTGTAAGGGATCAGGTTAGAAGTCCACAGTCAAAAATCCATTCTGGAAATAATACTCTTGCTCATAAGAATTTTGAAGGCTGTGAAACTGTGAAATTCCAAGCCTATTACTAATCAAAAATACTCTTGAGATATAAAATTTAGATAGAAAAATTATCTGAAACCTTGGAAATAAGGCAAAAAGGATGACTGTATATTCTTTCAGTGACATATGGGAGCTCTTCCTAACAGGCCTATCCAAGGATTACTCAATTTTAGAGGGAAATGTACCTTCACTTGATTTACTATTTACTCTTTGTTTTCCTTTTTGAGAGACAGGGTCTCACTTTGTTGCCCAGGCTGGAGTGCAAAGATGTGATAATGGCTCACTGCAGCCTTGATCTTCTCTCAAGTGATCCTCCCACCTCAGCCTCCCTAGTAGCTGGGACTACAAGAATGTGCCACCATGCCTAACTAATTTTTTTAATTTTCTGTAGACATGACGTCTTGCTATGTTGCCTAGGCTGGTCTCCAACTCCTGGTCTCAAACGACCCTCCTGCATTGGCCTCCCAAAGTGCTGGGATTACAGACATGAGCCACTGCGCCCGGCCTAATTTACTATTACTCCTGATTAAGACCCAGACTCTGAGAGTTTACATAACTTGAACCTTTTTTTAAATCTGGTCGAGATGTAAATAATTTCTGTCTAGTAAAATTAATAGCCCCAAAAGATATTTTTGTTGCTCTGTAGGATGTTAGCTACTTTTGCATCTAATTAAGTAATCTTTTTGTTCCTCCTTGTATTAGGAATTCATAATTTGTAATCTTATTCCTGTGTTCCCTCTTTCAGTGCCTGTGTATACTTGGTTTTTCAAATTCTGCTTTGAACCAGATTTACTACCCTGTTATTATCTGATTAGTGAGGTAAATAAATCAAGATGTGCTCACTTTATATTCACATGAGAATCATGTTTTCAGTGTTTAAAGTATCATGCTTTGATAAACCCTGGTCTGAAAGTTAGACTCTTTCCAGAGAAGTATTAATGCCTCTGAGAAAGAATTTTTAAAATAAAACTCAGTATGAAAGTTTTTCTTCTTCTAGCAAATTTGAAACAGTCAGATGAGAAGTAAACAGCCAGAACACGTAGTTGCTAATGATAGACAGTGAGTCATAGACAGTGCTGTTCTGAACGTTGCCAACGTGATTATCAGGAAAAGTATTAGGAGTGAGGCAGTGTGTAACAAAGAGCTGAGCTCAATAATTTGCCAGGTGAGTTTTTGACTTATTTGAAAAAAAAATTGGATTCATTTACCTTTAAAGTCTGTGTCAGTTTTGAATTTAAGATATACTATTACCTGACAGTTCTTCCTACCTAACAAACCCATAAAAACGGATTGGGATGAAAATGTTCTAGCTCTTTTATTCTTTAGGTTGAACATGTAATTTTCAACAATTCTCTTAGTTCTTTTTATTGTTTGCTGTGTATCCATGAGTATGTGTAAAGGTTAAAAAACTTACTTGGAGATACTATTCACTTTTGTTCTGAGATACTTGACAGGTTTTGGTTGTGTTTTTCCTCATAAACTTCCGGAAGAGACATTGGTACTCCCATAATGGAGATGTGTTGGGGTTTGGGGACTAGAGGCAGTGTAATGTGGTGGTAAAAAGCTCAGGCTCATGAGGTGAATTGTCTGGTTCAAATATAGGGCTTACTACTTTCTAGATACATGCCAATTATTTAACCTCTCTAAGCTTTAGTTTCTTCTCCTGTTAAATGAAGATAATAATAGAACTCCGAGTCCTTCTGGGTTGCTTGGCCTAGTGACTGGCAAATGGAAAGCATTCAATAAGAGAGTACTATTATTATTTATTGGGTAAGGAAGATGTGAATGTGCAAAATTTTCCCATTTTGTATATGGCTTACTTTTTGGGTGTCTCTTTAACATTTCTCCTCTTTTTTCCCCTTACCCATTAGGGCCAAAGTGAAAAACCAATAGGATTTTAGTATCCATTTATGTTTACCTAATAACATTGTTGCCCTATCTTATTTGAAAGCAAAACAAAACAAATATCAGAAAAGTCAAATATTTCATATTTCTGAAGGAAAGAAGCTATTGTTACATTCTTTTCCATAAGTCTATCACTGATTTTTTCTTTGTGGACAACAATGTCCTCTTCCCAATCCCATAGGATTCTTTGACTTTTCCTGAAACTTCTAGCCCAGTTGTAGAGAGTAGGTCACTACTCTCTCTTCATTCCTACAGTGGCAGTCTAGGAGTAACTTAATGCTATAACTTTACATGAGAAAAAAGAAACATCCACGTCAGTCACGATTTAAGCTGCGTTCCCAGCCCTGGTTTTATCAAGTATGACAGCCTAATTATAAGGCTTCCTACACGAATTATGTAGGCAACCAAGATCTTCTTGTCCTGATGTGGGTTTCTTGTGTTGTAATGTAGTCCTTTTCTACCATGTTCATAGAACGTGTTTGAGACTAGTCCTTCAAGAGACTCTGAATAATTTCACCCCCAAATTTCCTAACGTTGTCTGAGATAATCTACTTATATGACAATGCAAGGGGCCATGGATGGTATTTGAAGGAGGAATTCTAAAGGTATCAGAAGATGTGTTGGTCCTTAATGCAAATATTAATCATTGTAAGGTGCACATCTGGACAGGGGCATTCAGGGTTGACAAGAATTCATATGAGAAGTTCTAGCTGGTGGAGGTAAGAATTTTTGTTAACTGCCAGCCCATCGTGAGCCAGGAGCATAATTCAGCTGAAGATGTCGGAAGAGAAAATAGACAGGGCTATAATTTTGTGTTTTCCCTACTATAAAGTGCAAGGTGAAGCTTAGTAGTCATTTACTTGGGCTGTTGTATAAAATTGTCTGCCATTAAAATGGAGGAGATTAAGGTAAAATGATCCTGAGGTCCCGTAAAACTGTAAAATTGGATGCTGCTATGTTTCTTTCGCTAATTTTTAAAATAAATAAAATATATCTTTAATAAAATGTACAGCTATTAAATGTAATATTTGATGAGGTCTGACAAAGGTATACACCTGTGTAACCCCTCCTCAGTCAATATATAGAACATTTTCATCACCCCATAAAGTTCCTTGTAACCTTCTACCATCAAGATTCCCTCCCCGTAGGTAATCACTGTTATGATTCCTATTAACACAGACTTTATGTAAATGGAAGTGTAATAGTACAATGATACATTGCTTAACAACGGGGATGCATTCTGAGAAATGCATCATTAGGCAATTTTGTCATTGTGTGAACATCATAGGGTGTACTTACACAAACCTGGGTGGCATATCCTCCTACACATCTAGACTGGATGGTATAGCCTATTGCTCCTAGGCTACAAACCTGTATAGCATGTTACTGTACTGACTACTATAGGCAATTGTAGCACAGTGATAAATACGTGTGTATCAAAGCATATCTAAACATTGAAAAGGTGCAGTAACAATAATGTATTATAATTTTATTTTTCATTTTTTAAAAATGGGGTTTCACCATATTGGTCAGGCTGGTCTTGAACTCCTGACCTCAGGTCATCCACCTGCCTCTGCCTCCCAAAATGCTGGGATTACAGGCATGAGCCACCATGCCTGGCCGAGGTATTATGATTTTATGGGACCACTGTCATATATGCAGTCTGTCACTGCCCAAAATGTCATTATGTGGTACATGACTATATGTACTCATTTATATCTGGCTTCTTTCACTTAACATAATGTTTGTGAGATTCATTCATGCTGTTAAATGTACCATGGTTCATTCTGTTTTATTGCTGAGTTGTATTCCATTGTATGGGTATACCAAAATTTGTTTACCCATTCTCCTGTTGATAAATATTTGGGTTTTGGGCTACTGTGAATAAAGCAGAATAAATATTCTTGTACAAATCTTTAGGTAGACATATTTTTTTTTCCTCTTGAATAAATACCTGGAAGTGGAGTTTCTGGGTCATAAGGTAGATGGATTTAACTTTATAAGGAACTGCAAAGTTCCTGACCAAATTTTTCAAAAGTAATTGTATTATTTTACATTTCCACCTGCAGTGTATGAGAGTCCAGGTGTCCTACATCCTGGCCACTCTGGTTTCCTTGTTATCATGTGCATCCATTTTCTCTGGGTGTGTTCCTAAAGAAACCAGAGAGATGACCACTGTTACTAGCAAAAGTACACTTGAAAAGTTACCCTAAACTAGACCAAATTAAAATAAAGAGCTTCTGCTCAGCAAAGGAAACTCAACAGAGTAAATAGACAAACTACAGCATGGAGAAAATATTCCCAAACTACACATCCAACAAAGATCTAATATCTGTCTATAAGGAACTTAAAACAAGTGAACTTAAGCAAGTGAAATACAAATAGCTTCATTAAAAAATGGGCAAAAGACATGAACAGACACTTCTCAAAAGAAGACACGCAAGCGTCCAACAAATATATGAAAAAATGCTCAGCATCATCAGAGAAATACAAATCAAAACCACCATGAGATACTACCTCACACTATTCAGAATGACTATTATAAAAAAGTTAAAAACCAACAGAATGCCTATACAATATTGATGGGAAAGTAAATTAGTTCAGCTACTGTAAAAAGCAGTTTGGAGATTTCTCAAAGAATTTGCAAAATTAACTACCATTCATCACAGAAATCCTATTACTGGTACATATAAATGAAAACAAATTCTTCCACCTAAAAGACACATGCACCAGCATTGTCATCACACCACTATTCACAATAGCAAAGCCATGGAATCAAGTAGGTGCCCATCAGTGGTGGATTGGATAAAGAAAATGTGGTTTGTTTACACCATAGAATACTATGCAGCCATAAAAAGAATAGGGTCATGTCCTTTGCAGGTACAGGGATGCAACTGGAGGCCATTATCTTAAGTGAATTAGCAGTAGGTACACATGGACATAAAGATGGGAACAATAAAAACTGGGGACTACTAGAGAGGAAAGATGGGGAGAGGGGCAGGGGCTGAAAAACTAACTGGTGGGTATTATGCTCAGTACCTGGGTGACAGGATAATTCATATCCCAAACCTCAGCATCACATAATATACCTGGTAACAAACCTGCACATGTACCCCCAAATCTAAAATAAAAGTTGAAAAAAAGTTACCCTAAGTGATAGGATGACCAGAAAACAGCATGCATCAATCACATTGGAGGTGACTTTTGAGTAAGGTTTAGCTATTAATCATCTTAAGGTAAATTAAAGCTTCAGTGTGATTTATGACTAACCATGTGGGGAGAAACATGTGTATGCTAATTTATCATTTCCTCATAGTGTCTTAGAATGGCCTGAAAGCTGTAGTTGCTAGTGTTTTTATAAGAAGTATTTTGGAAGTTTGTTCTGGCAATGGGAAGATAGGAGGAAAGTGGCAAATTACTTGTCCATCAATTTGAGGTACTTTTGGAAAAAGAATCCCTGGCAAACTGTCAGTCTGTGTTAAGGGCTTCTTGGGGCTCAGGAAATATTCCCTAATAAATGGTACGTTGACATGTGGAACTACAAAAGCAGCCTCAAGATCTCTCTGCTCTCTGATACCCACTTCCTCATGCCCCCTTCTCAATCCTCTATCTCTCTCAAAGCATAAGATGAAGCTGTTTTCAGAAGTTCCGTTATCTACCTGGACCTGACTGCTAAAGACAAACACAATTACCCCAATTTCCTCCCTGAAATTTCATTAACCAGAGAACTTTAAACTCAAATCACAGAGGAAGAGACTGAAAATTAAACACCACACCTGAAGTCCAGACAAACTTTGTCTCAAACTATCATCTGTTCTCAGGTCCCATTCAATTTCCAAAGATAATTATTTACTAGCCATTGTCTGAGCAATGGATCCATTTATTCCCCCTAATAATTATTTACTACCCCTCAAAATAGCCGTATTCCCTCCGTCTCTTCTTCCCCCATAACAAAGGGTATATAAGCACCTGGACCTCAATGAGTTATTGGGTAGTCATTCTCTTGCAATTGTCTCGTGCTTATAGACGTTAATACATTTGTATATCCTTTTCTCCTATTCATCTGTCTATTGTCAGTTCATTTTCAGTGATCCTTTAGAGTTCAGAGGAGTACCTTTCCCTTGGCCTCCACAGCTTTAGGAATGAAAAAACAGAGTTGGACAAAATATCATGGATCCAGCATATGTGAAAGAAAATGTTGTGCAAGGTGACTCTCATATTATGATTGAAGAGGTATTTTGCATGCTAGATTAATAATTTGCATTATTTATTAAGTGATTATTATATGCTAGGCACTGGACTCACTATTTTCATATATTGATTTATATAATCCTTGCAACAACCCTACAAAACAGGGAATATTAATTTCCCAATATTATGGAAGAGGAAAATGAAGTTAACCCACGGACATCACTATTACACGGTGCAGCTAGGATTTGAACCCAGCAGTCCATGATCAAGCTACACTTTGTTAAGAAAGTTAAGCTGAATGTTCATGTGAAAAAAAGTGGTTTTGTGTGTCTTTCTATATGGGTGTTATAGGGTGACCAGCAAGTCTTCAAGCACAAAAAACAATTTCACTAGGATAAAATTCTGTGGGAGAAGTGGAATGAAATATGAGATTGATGACAAGAAGAAGAGCAAAGTTCCTTTCTATATATTTAAGAAAATGAATGATGATAACTATCTAAATGGTATTTAGATTCTATTGGACACACTTAAATGAGTGATGTGTTTATTTTATTTGTAAACAACCATATTTATACTGCATTGGTAATTCTATTCTTTATAATTATTAAGTTTACGATGAAAATCTTGAAATGTCGACTTAAAAATGGGTAAAGAGGTTACATGGGTTTTCAAACTTCTGTTAAGTGATACAGCAGTTAAATTCTGAAGACCCAGACTTTTGAAGAACAGGGATCCGCCGGGCGCGGTGGCTCACGCCTGTAATCCCAGCACTTTGGGAGGCCAAGGCGGGCAGATCACGAGGTTAGGAGTTTGAGACTAGCCTTGCCAACATGGCAAACCCTGTCTGTATGAAAAATACAGGCCGGGCGCGGTGGCTCAAGCCTGTAATTCCAGCACTTTGGGAGGCCGAGGCGGGTGGATCACGAGGTCAAGAGATCGAGACCATCCTGGTCAACATGGTGAAACCCCGTCTCTACTAAAAATACAAAAAATTAGCTGGGCATGGTGGTGCGTGCCTGTAATCCCAGCTACTCAGGAGGCTGAGGCAGGAGAATTGCCTGAACCCAGGAGGCGGAGGTTGCAGTGAGCCGAGATTGCGCCATTGCACTCCAGCCTGGATAACAAGAGAGAAACTCTGTCTCAAAAAAAAAAAAAGAACAGGGATCCTGACTTAGTTACCTTTCAATCCTTGCACTTGGCACAGTGCCCAGAATCTACAAAGTTCCCAATCCACATTTGGAGAATGAAGATGCAAGAAAAACAATGTATTGTGAAAGGCTATGCACAAAAGTCCCAGAGCCACGGAAAAGACTTCATGCATCATCAGTGTCAATAAGCAGAACCTTCTAGTCTTCCAGCCTATTTCCTCTGCTCAGAAAATAGAATTCTAAAGTAGTTATCTTATATCAACAAGCAAATACTTTTAGTAATGATGACTATTGTAATCATGGTATTTTACAGCTTAGAAACTCTTTTGTGGACATTAGCTCATTATAGTCCTGGGTAGAAAGTGCAGCAGTCCCTTTCTTTCAGTTCCCATTGTCTATAAACTTTCATCAGGTTGATTTTTTTTGCCTCAGACAAGCAGGTACATCTTGGAATGCTACATGGCTTGTGCAAGGACTGGCAATTTTGTCAAGAAAGTAAAAGCAAGGGAGAGGAGGCGAGAAGGGGACTTCTCAACTTGAGTATTCTTTAGTTCTAAGACTATTATGAGATGCCTGAAGCATGGGGTCATCAATTTCTGTCTACACAGTAGATAAGTGAAAATTCCCTGTGATTCATCCATCCATCCATTCAATAAACATAAACACCCACACACCCACTTTGTGCAAGATCTTAGGATAGGAGGTAAAGAGGTAAATAATGCTCACAAGGACACTTTCTCCTGCCTCAGGTGCCCTAGAACCTGGGATTATAGGTGTGTGCCACCACACCTGGCTAATTTTTTCTGTGTTTTTAGTAGACAAGAGGTTTCGCCATGTTGGCCAGGCTGGTCTCAAAATCCTGATCTCAAGTGATCCCCCTGCCCCAACCTCTCAAAGTGCTGGGATTTCAGGCATGAGCCACCACACCCGGCCTAAGGCAAATACTTTAATGGGAAAATACTTCAAAAAGCCGTCAAACAGAATTATTATTTCCCACATGACTTAATATTTTCTGTAGTAGAGGTGAATGCCAACCTTCTCTCTATCCACTAAAGGTTTTCTGAAATGAAATAACAATAGACAGGCTAATAGGAGAAAAAGGCATACAAAATTTAATAATGTGTATAAGTGTGGATGTCCCACAAATATGAAACTCAAAGAAGGCCAAGATTGTTGAGGCTCAAATACCCTCTTCATAACAGAGAGGGGAAATGGGGGATGTACGTAATTTTGAGGGATGGTAAATGATTTTTAGGGGAAATGCATAAAACCAAAGAACAGACAATTGGCCTGGGACAAAGTTCCACTTAGCTTTGGGGGAAGTGGAGGTAAGTTACAGGAAGCTGAGGGACAGAATTTCACTGTGAACAAAGGTTGTCTTATTATACAGATAAAGTCTTCCAGGTAATCTCTTAGAGCTGCCTTTGGAAGAATAGATGAAGTCTGTCTGGGTATGGTGATGACTTGGTCTTTTCTCTTCAGTGGTTAATCTTTCCTTCTTTCTTGGTTATTTGATGAGATCCTGGCAGGGGGATGGAGAGGGAGGGCTGGGGTGCTGTCCTTAAGACAATTACACTTCTTTTGGAAAAGTTTCCTTAGTTAGATAAAGAAATTCCAGAAAGAGTCCCTCCATGCCCTTGGAAGTGGAAAGAAACAAGATAACCAAGATGTCCTTAATTCTGAGGCAGCTTCTAAGACCTTCCAATTCCAATTCAAAGTGCTCAGCATTCCAAAGCACCATACTTCTGAGTACTGTTCTGCACCCCAACACTATGAACAGAATATTCCTTCTACAAAACAGTATTAAATCTGAAGTGTTAGTCCATAACTTCATGACAGATAATGAGTCATATGGATTCCTGTTTTTACCTGTTGTCCAAGTGGAAAAAAAAAGAAGAGAGGAGCTTAAAATTATTTCTACAAAATTTGGAATCTAACCTGTATAGTGATATACCTAAGTATGATTTTTTGTTAACAGAAAGGGAGAATGCTGGGCCAAAGTGTGAAATTGGTATTCTTACACACCCATTTTTAGTACTTCCTTCTCCCTTATTGTCTACAACTTGGTGTCACTATATTAAATTTTGCTGTCAGGAAAAAGACCTCCCTATTCTCAAACAAGAATAATGTATTGATTCAAGCAATAGATACTCAGTGGCTCTCTGCAAGTCTGCTCCTAGGGGCTGGAGATGTATTGGTGATCTCTGTTCACTGCCCTTGAGATGACCATGGTCTCATGGGAACTCATTCACATCCAGGTGGACATCATCGGTAATGTTAAACGCAGTGGTGGCTCTCAAATGATGTGGTTCAGGACATTCTACCCCAAAATATGACTGTAGGAGACCAGAATGTGCCACCCCAAATAAGTAACTTTGGAAGCAGCAGACACATGAGATGCTTTGAAAGCAGAGTAGAAGTTATACTTTTGAAAGAGAAATTTGCGTTTATAAAGGAGATCACCATTTGTAAGGGTGTTTCCCTCCGCACCAGGAAGAGAAGGATAACTAAATCACTAGACTCTTATCATGGAGAAAGCATCAACTTAAAATTTGCGTAACAAACCTTACCCTTGTTTAAAATGCTTTCATAACAGGGCTTTCTCCACACTTTTTTCCTTTGTTTCAGCACAGGATTGTGTTTAAGCCTGAAGTCTAAGACAACTCCCTGAGGTATACTCTAGACATTTACTCATTTCTCTGGGTTTTCTCCCATGTACACAGAAGGCATACATGTTACTAAACATCTTTGTTTTTCTCAACTAAGATCCCAACTAAGAACTCATGAAAGGTGCAGGAGAAAATTATTTTTCTTCACTTACACAAACCTGACTGCACATAAGCATCACCTGCATGGGTTGTTTATAATTCAGTAGGTGTGAGGTGGGGGCCAGACAAGTTCTTTGGTGATGCTGTTACTGCCGACATGAAAACCACATTTTGAGAACCATTGGTTTAATCTCAAGGATGCTCATGCTTCATTAGGATTCAGGAGCTCCCAGGCTCAGTGGTAACATGATTTCTTTTCCTGATCTTTCCCCAGTCTCTAGTCTCTGACCCTTTTCCTCCTCTCTTCACGTCTGATTTCACTATATTCCCAACACTAACCTGCTCCCTTGACCCTCCTCTATCAAACATTGCTCTAAGGAAAGGGTTTTATATAAAATATTAGCATGATGTTATGGCAGTGTGTTACCCTTTACAAGGTAATTGTCATTAAAGCATATCCCTGTTTGTGGAATGGGACACATGTCCATGTTAACTTTTTAGGGCCAATTTGTGCAAATCACCTCTATATAGGCATCCCTATTGCACATGATCTATTGGCACAGGTGCAACACACATCAAGGAGTTTCTGCCATATGGTGTGTACAAACACACAAACACCAAACAAAACAAACAAACAACTGTCTGTATAATGAGGGGGTGATTGTTAAGGGAACTTCCAGTCCTGCTCTTCTATAATGATTTAAGCAAATTCGGGGGCAAGGTAAGCCTTGCTGAAGTGTTGCAATTGTCCTTTCTCCCACTTAGGTGCTAATGACACTTAAAAGACCCCACTGCCACTACAACCACTATCCTTTTCTTTATACCCATCAGTTGGTGAGAGAGCAAAACAGGCAACCACATTCCCACTATTGAGATTATGAAATTTAATCTAAACATGAAGTTGTATACAGAATGAAAAAAAATTTTTTTTTTTCAAGACGGGGTTTCACCACATTGGCCAGGCTGGTCTCGAACTCCTGACCTCAGGTGATCCGCCCGCCTCAGCCTCCTAAAGTGTTGGGATTACAGGCGTGAGCCACCACGCCTGGTCTCAGAATGAAAAATTTTAAATAATATCTTTGACTTAAGAATTGTTATTACACTTAAACTCTGTTGCATTTAAAGCAATCACTAAGCATTAATGTAAGAAAAAAAACCCCACCTTTTTATAATTTTGATGATTGCTTTCTCTTCACCCTGCAAATTACTGGGTTTAATTTTTGGTAGATAAAGGGAGACAACCTATGATTACTTCTGGTGTGTGAAATTGAGAGAAATTCAACATTAGCATTCAGCCTACCAATGAGTTTGTAGCAGATCATGTGTCTATTCATCTGGGTTAATGTCAGGTGCAATTAATGGCTGGATAGTCTAATTATTTCTTAAACTAGTTAACTTTTCATTTGAGTGGTTGGACCCGAATTTCAATTAGAGCACTGAGTGGAGAGTAACAAATGTGTAAGTGCCGTAGCCAGTGAATTTGAGAAATAATAAAAAAGCAAATGCTTTTTTCTCTAGAAGGAAGTGGCACAGCTGGGAACTTTTCTGCTTTCTTCCAGTGCTCTATCCCTGCCCTAAGAAGGAACAGAGTGGAGCTTTGGTGTTGTGGGGACAGGAAGGAAGGAAGAAGGCAATTTCGCCCAGGCCTAGAGATTATGTTCAAGCAAGATATTCTTATATTCCTCTACATTTCTTCTTCATACTTTAAAAAGTAGCTGCCCAACCCCCTACCCACCCACCTCCACTTAGCATCTGACCATTATAGAAGGCTGGTACATGATAGTGATGCAGAGTTGGCAGTCAGATAAAAGCAATGCTGGGTGCTCATTATTGACATATTACTGGTAGCCTTATCATGCTCTGAAACTGCAAAGAAAACGAGGATGAACTGTGTAATCAGAATGAGTTCAAGTACCCTAGAACAATAATGGTAATGATGTCAGCTACTGGTTATAAGGCTTCACAGCACATTCCTTTTTTCATTAGTACATTTTACCCCTTTAGTTCATCAGAGTAAGTCACTGAAAGATTGTGGGAAGTAGTGAAGCCTAATGCATAGTTAGTACGCAAGTTAGAAATTCAGCTGCAAGTAACAAAACTCAACTTACCTCCTAAATGCTAGGCAAAATATGAAACTCTGATTTCAAATATGATTTCTTGTCTTCACAGCAACCTTGCAAGAGATGTTTTTTAAATAAGTTCATTTTTTTTAGGTAATGAAGCTGAAGCCCAGAGTAGTTAAGTAACTTAGCTCAAGGACACAACCTTAAAAGAACAGCCTTTCCTGACATTTTTCAAATCAGTAAACATTATGGCATTACCTGAGGATATAAAATGTGTAAATCAATTCATAAAACTCAAGATCAATTTTCATGTGACCTGATGAAAAATACAGACGGGCATGCTCCTAAGTGGAAAAGAGGTCCAGAGGTCCAGGGACAGGGTTACCATTTAGTCAGGGAGTATCCATGGGTTGTAAATTTTATACTTGTTACAAATGGATAGATACTTGGAGGTAAGCATTACTTAGAGGGAGAGGGGATTGGATACAGGGACAAATGTGTTCCCTGTGGTACAGACTGTAGGTTGTCTCAACATTCCCTTCCAAGCTATGAAGGCTATAATCATCAAAACCTTATTTTCTTTCTTTCTTTCTTTTCTTTCTTTCTTTCTTTTTTCCTTTCTCTCTCTCTTTCTTTCTTTCTTTCTTTCTTTCTTTCTTTCTTTCTTTCTTTCTTTCTTTCTTTCTTTCTTTCTTTCTGAGACAGAGTCTAGCATCTAGCTCTGTAGCGCAGGCTGGAGTGCAGTGGTGTAATTTTGGCTCAGGCAACCTCTGCCTCCTGGGTTCAAGTGATTCTCCTGCCTCTGCCTCTTGAGCAGCTGGGATTGCAGGTGCCTGCTGCCACACCCAGCTAATTTTTTTGTATTTTTAATAGAGATGGGGTTTCATTGTGTTAGCCAGGATGGTCTCAAACTCCTGACCTTGCGATCCACCCACCTTGGCCTCCCAAAGTGCTAGGATTACAAGCACGAGCCACCACACCTGGCCCAAAACCTTATTTTCTAATGAGATACAAATGGACATCTGTTGAGGGTGGTTCTGGGAAAGATTTGCTTTCTGAATACAAGGGAAGACTGTGTCAGCTATCATGGTCCCCTGACCTTTTATTCTGTCTTGAATGTAGACTTGACATATGAAGCTCCACTAGCTATCTTACAACCATGAAGACAAAAGCCAGTGCACTAAAAATCATGGATCAAAAGAAGAGAAACAACTGAGTTTTTTTGTAATATTCAGCCCAAAATTGTCTGCCTTTGAATTTTTAATCATGTGAGAAAAATATATTTCTATTTGTTCCAGCAGCTGTAAGTTGAGTTTCATGTTATTTACTGTTGAATACATTCCCAACTGACATCACCTCCATGGTATAAACCTCACCCTACACCCCATAATGTTTTACTATAGTAGACTGATAAGCCCAAGGAAAAAATAGTGTACCTGTCAGAAAAGTGATAGAGTAAAGCCTTGTGATGCACAAAATCAACTTTGTAAATAGTGAAACATAAGTCAGGTTTGCAAATTGTGAAACACAAGTTTCTATTTTTCTATAGCAGTATAAGAATAATAAATGTATAGGAACAGATGGAGAAAAAAAGTGAAAAACAACCTGTAGATCAGACTATTGTTCAGCATGTATTCATTCCTTCCTACTCCACCTCCCAAAAACTTCATGGGGGAATATACCTACCTTCCCCACTGATGTTAGGCAAGGCCATATGACTTGCTTTGGACAATAGGATGTGGGCAGAAATGAGAGAGTACCAGTTCTGAGCCTAGGTTTTAAGAGATATAATGTGTTTCTTCCCTATGGCATTTCTGCTAGCACCATGACAAGAGCACACCTAAGGTAAGCTGCTGGTCTAAGGAGGATGAGAGGTGTGTAGAGCAAAGTTGAACTAAACCCACACATTGGAGCCAGGCCCAGCCAAGATCAGCCAAACTCTAGCTAACCCCAGGATACCACATGAGGGAGAAATGCATGTTACTATACAGAGCTAGCTTTTGAAGTGATATGTTATGCAGCATTAGTGTGTCAAATAGCTAACTGATACAGAGCCTTGACAGCATAATCTCATGGAGAGAGGTACCATAATAGCAGAAAATAGCCCTGCCCAACAACACTATTCACACTAAAACCCTGACCGAAATTAATAAAATTATTCTGTCCTGATTGGTTTTTAATCCCTATAGACTTCGAAGAGGGTTCTTGATATAGGAAAGAGTCAACATAGTTTTTGACTTTCGAGAGAACTGGGAAAAGATGTTGTAAATAGGCATAGGAGGAGGACTGGTGTCCTAACTTTACCAATAAAAACAGAGAAAATCCTAAGGAGTTCTCAGCCACCATCTCAGAAGAGATTTTGGAAAAGAAACACAGAGTCATAATAATAAGGACTTAGTACGACCCTGAAATGTCATAACTTTCTTATATTTGCTATTTTCTGCCTATTTCTCCATATGAGTAGTAGCAAAATCTTTGAAACCAGCAAAAAAGTATTTGACCTTATTGTGAGGGGAAAATGAAAAAGAGGTGCAAGAAAGATGGCTCCTACTCCATAGCTAGTCTTGTGGAGAATTACCAAGACATTGTAATAAAAGTAGATGAGGGAAAAGTTAGCTGAGGCCCTGAGAATTGAAGAATGAGGTATAAGGCAAAAGGAAGAAATAAAGGATATACAAGTTGGAAAGGAAGATGTCAAATTGTCCTGGTTGCAGATGACATGATCTTATAGATAGAAAAACCTAAAGACTCCACCAAAAAACTCTTAGAACTGATAAAACAAAATTCAGTAAAGTTGAAGGACACAAAATTAGCAGAAATCAGCAGTGTTTCTGTATACTGACAAACTAGTTGAAAAAGAAATCAAGAAAGCAATCTGTGTTTCAAAAACATTTTTGGTGCATAGTATGTGTATATATTTATTAGGTACATGAGATATTTTATATGTAATAATCACATCATGGAAAATGGGGTATCCATCCCCTCAAGTATTCATTCTCTGTGTTATAAACAATCCAGTTATATTTTTAGTTATTTTAAAATGTACAATTAAATTATTATTGATGACAGTCCCCCTGTTGTGCTATCAAATCTAGGTCTTACTCATCCTTTCTATTTTTTTGTACCCATTAACTAGCCCCACCTCCTTCCCCTCCCTACTACCCTTCCCAGCCTCTGGTAACCATCCTTCTATTCTCTATCTCCATGAGGTCAATTGTTTTGATTTTTAGATCCCACAAATGAGTGATAACATGTAATATTTGTCTTTCTGTGTCTGGCTTATTTCACTGAACATAATAATCTCCAATTCCATCTATGTTATTGCAAATGACAGAATCTCATTCTTTTCTATGGCTTAATATTATTCCATTGTCTATAAGTACCAAAATTTCTTTATCCATTCATCTGTTGATGGACACTTAGGTTGCTTCCAAATCTTGGCTGTTGTGAACAGTGCTGCAGCAAACATGGGAGTGCGGCTATCTCTTCAATATGCTGACTTCCTTTCTTTTGTGGATATACACAGCAATGGGATTGCTGGGCCATATGGTAGATCTATTTTTAGTTCCTTGAGGAACCTCCAAACTGTTCTTCATAGTGATTGTACTAATTTACCTTCCCACCAACAGTGTGCAAGTGTTCCCTTTTATCCACAGCCTTGCCAGCATTTGTTATTGACTGTCTTTTAGATATAAGCCATTTTAACTGGGATGAGATATTGTAGATTTGATTTGTATTTCTTTGATGATCAGTGATGTTGAGCACCTTTCCATATACCTGTTTTTCATTTGTATGTCTTCTTTTGAGAACTGTCTATTCAAATGTTTTGCTCATTTTTGAATGGGATTATTAGATTTTTTCCTATAGAGTTGTTTGAGCTCCTTATTTATTCTAGTTATTAATCCCTTGTCAGATGGGTAGTTTGCAAATATCTTCTCCCATTTTGTGGGTTGTCTCTTGACTTCGTGGGTTCCTTTGCTGTGAAGAAGTTTTCTAATTTGATGCTATTTCATTTTTCCATTTTTGCTTTGATTTCTTGTGCTTGTGGGTTATTACTCAAGAAATTTTTGCCCAGACAAATGTCTTGGAGAGTTTTCCCAATTTTTTTGTAGTAGTTGCATAGTTTGAGGTCTCAGATTTAAGTTTTTAATCCATATTGATTTGATTTTTATATATGGTGAGAGATAAGGATTAAGTTTCATTCTTCTGTATATGGACATCCAGTTTTCCCAGCACCATTCACTGAAGAAACTGTTTTTTCCTCAGTGTATGTTCTTGGCATCTTTGTCAAAAATGAGTTCATTGTAGGTGTGTAGATTTTCTTCCAGGTTCTCTATTCCATTTCATTGGTCTATGTGTCTGTTTTTTTTCAGTACCATGCTGTTTTGGTTACTGTAGCTCTGTAGTATAATTTGAAGTCAGATAATGGATTCCTCCAGTTTTGTTCTTTTCACTTAGGATAACTTCGGCTATTCTAAAATTATGTGAGTCCACATACATTTTAGGATTTTTTAAAAATTTCTCTGAGGAATGACATTGGCATTTTGACAGGGAATGCATTGAATCTGGTATATTGCTTTGAATAGTATAGACATTTTAACAATATTGATTATTCCAATCTATGAACATGAAATATCCTTCCATTTTCTGGTTTCCTCTTTAATTTCTTTCATCAGTGTTTTATAGTTTTTATTATAGAGATATTTCATTTCTTTGGTTAAGTTAATTTTTATTTATTTATTTATTTATTTATTTATTTATTTTGTGGCTGTTGTCCTTCCCATTCTTTCTTCCCTTTTCCATAGGCAAAAGATCCTCTCTCCATGGCTACCACCAGCAGCCCACAGGGACTCCTTTTAGGCCACTACTGATGTTCACTTAAGGGCTCTTCAATCAGCTTGTGGTGAATACGGCCCTGGAACTTACCCTTCAAGGTAGTGGGCTCCCCTCTGGCCCAGGGCATGTCCAGAAATGCTGTCCAAGAGCCTAGGCCTAGACTCAGGGACCCCAACTGCATTCTTGGTGCTCTACTCCACGGTGGCGAAGCTGGTACCTGAAGCCAACATGTCTCAGGGTCTCTCACCCAAGGCCCATGGCATACTACTTGGGCAGTACTGTTTGTAATTCATGCTCTTTAGTTAGCAGGTCATGAATACTGCCAGGACTGAGTACTTCCTTTCAAGGTAGCATGCTCCCTTTTGGCCCAGGGTATGTGTAGAAATGTCATCCATGAACTAGGACCTGGGATGGTGGCCTCATGAATCTGCCTGGTACCCTATCCTACTGTGACTAAGCTGGTATCCAAGATACAAGACAAAGGCCCCTTTAATCTTCTCTCTCCTCTCCTCAAGAAGAAGAAAGAAGTCACTTTCATTGCTGCAAGCTGTGCTGCCTAGAGTTGGGGGAGGGGTGCACAAGCACTCCTGCAGTGAAAGCAATCTGTCTTGTGTCTGGGAACCCTACAGGCTGCCTTGTTCCCCAGTATCTTTGAATAGAAGCACTGAATTGTAGAACAGCAAACTTAAGCTCACATGGAGTCCAGTATTTTTTGTTTGTTTGGGCAACTGAATAAGATTTTTAGGAATTCAGATGATAGGATAACTACTTTTGTCTATGTTCCATTTCTTTGCTTTTTGTGTATGATTATGTCACCATTCATTTTTTATGATATGGTATGTCATCCATCACTTTTAAAACAGTTTTTCAAGGTAACATTGACGTATAATAAACTGTACATATTTAAAGTGCACAAGTTGATAGGTTTTGACATATGTATACATCTATGAAGTCATCACCATAATTAAGACAATGATTAATGAACATATCCATCACCGTCAAAGAGCTTTTTTATACTTACCTATAATGACTCCCTCCTGCCCCTTTCTACCCCCATTCTTAGGCAACCATTGATTTGCTTTCTGATACTACAGATTGGTTTCCCTTTTCTAGAATTTGTGTTCCTCAAATCATAAAGTATGCTCTCTTTTTGTCTGGTCTCTTTCACTCAGCATAATTATGTTGATATTCATAGATCTTGTATGTAGCAACAGTTCATTCGTATTTATCGCTGAGTAGTATTTCATCATAAGAATATACCATGATTTGTTTATTCATTAATTTGCTCATCATTCTTTAACGGTTTGAGAAAATTGTTTTGTAGGCAAGGAAATTGTAGCAGCAAGGAAATTCTATCCCTCAAATTTATTCCTGTGTGAGAGGGCCAGTTTATGCACCATTTTAAGAAGCATCAATGGACAAATAAGCTGGCAATTTCCGTGGTTATATAAACTATGATTATTTTAAAACTTTAAACAAGGACTAATGTTGTAATGACCTATAAAAACATTCTAAATGGAACCCAATTTATTAATAAATAAAATCCAACATTTACAAAGATAAAACATGCATTTATCCATTAAATTAAGTGTTTATCACTGCATGTTCTCACTCATAAGTGGGTGTGGAACAATGAGAACACATGGACACAGGGAGGGGAACATTACACACTGAGGCCTGTTGGGTGGGTAGGGGACTAGGGGAGGGATAGCAGGCAGTCGGGGGATAGGGGAGGGATAGCATTAGGAGAAATACCTAATGTAGATGACAGAGCAATAGATGCAGCAAACCGCCATGGCACGTGTATACCTATGTAACAAACCTGCATGTTCTGCATATGTACCCCAGAACTTAAAGTATAATTAAAAAAATAATAACAAAAATAAATTAAGTGTTTATTTGCTTAATCCCATTATTTTAGGAATTAGGGATGCCCCTGTGCTTAGACAATCAAAGGAAGCTTTCTGTTTCTTCCTAACAAAAACTCTAGCTTTATCTTTTGACCTGCTTCTGTTTTCCTTCTGTTAGCTATGCTATAATCCACCGTATTCTGCCTTTAAGATTTTGTTTAATCAGAAAAGTAACAAGGAATGTCTCTCTGATTAAAAAATTATTGGATAGACAAATGTTTTCTTTGCTCAAAATTAGTATTTTTCTAAGTTATATTAGTTATCTATTGCTATATAACAAATTACCCCAAAACTTAGAGGCTTAAAAAATAATAAACTATAGCAAACAATAAGCAATTTTGGCACATCAAGAATTCAAGAGTGGCTTGATGGGTGATTCTGGCTTTGGGCCTCTGATGAAGTTTTAGTCAAGATGTCATCCAGGGCTATAGTCATCTCATAGCTTGACAGGAGCTGGAAAATCCGCATCCTCATGGATCTCATGAGGCTCTTGCCATGTGAACCTCTCCACAGGGCTTGTGAGTGTCCTCATAATATGGCAGCTAGTTTCCCCTTAGAGCAAGTAATCTAAAAGATCAATGATCTTATTGAAACCCTTATGCAGAATTATACATAATGAGAGAAATCTAACATGACTGACTCCATCTTGCTTCTAACCTCACAAGCTAAATTGTTGCTTTCCTTATTCTAGCACAGAAATCAAGATAATTATAAGAATAATTTAGTGTATAGTTAAACATTGCGGCAAGGGAAATTGACCCCGCTCTTTGGCCAGAGCTTGAAGCCTCATTGATAGAGTTTGGATCTGTGTCCCTGCTCCAATCCATGTTGAATTGTGATCCCCAATGTTGGAGGTAGGACCTTGTGGGAGGTAAGTGGATAATGAGGGTGGATCCCTTATGAATGGTGTAACACCATCCTTTTGGTGGTGTTCTCATGATAATGAGTGAGTTCTCCCAAGATGTTTTTGTTTAAAAGTGTGTGGCAGCTCCTCTCTCTTTCTCTCTTGCTTCTGCTTTCACCATCTGGCATACAAGCTCACCCTTGGCCTTGAGCCATGATTGTAAGCTTCCAGAGGCCTCCTCAGAAGCAGATGCTGCTATGCTTCTTGTATAGCCTACAGAACTGTGAGCCAATTAAACCGCTTTTTAACATAAATTGCCCAGTCTCAGGTCTTTCTTTTTTTTTTCTTTTGTAGAGATGGGGTTTCACCATGTTAGTCAGGCTGGTCTCGAACTCCTGACCTCAGGTGATCCACCCGCCTCAACCTCCCAAAGTGCTGGGATTACAGGCATGAGCCGCCATGTCCTGCCTTAGGTATTTCTTTACAGCAATGCAAGAATGGCCTAACACATGCCTTCATAAGGTAAGGTTAAAATTATAGTAGAGGCTTAAACTTTGCTAAAGAATAAAGATAGTTAAACAATGACCTGCCATCATTTAGCATGCTTCCCAGAGTTACATAACCAAAGGTTGTGAGATTTGTGACTAACTCAACTACTCCTATAGATAACATCACTATCGTGAAACCTAAAGAACTGGTTTTTGAGGTATTTTTCAGACTTAGCATTTCAGTACACCAAGAGACACCACTTGGTCCTGAACTTCCACTCCTGGGAACTGACTGAGTTGCATGAAGACAATTTTAGATGCCCCTGTGATTTCATCCGCAGCCAATCAATTGTTCTAGTTCCCCAGCCCCCTGCCCACCCAAACACACTTAAAAACCCTGCCTCTGAATTCTCAGGGAGACAAGTTTGAGAAATTTCTCCCTGTTCTCCTTACTTGGTCAGTTCTGTGATTATTAAACTCTTTGCTGCAACACTTGCTATTCACATTGTTTTTGGTGGTGGTGGGGTAGCAGTCAAGATGACGCCATCAGGTTGTGGCACTTTGACCTAGCTTGAAGGCAATCATGCTGTGTCAATTCCACAATATTCTATTCATTACATAAAGGCATGAATACCAGGGAGCAGGGTCATTGAGTGCTATCTTGGAGGCTGGCTACCAAATTTTCTAATACACATTTTCAACACAGTCTCTCTTGGACTGCTCTGAGAATCTTTTAGAAAACCAATTTATAATTTAAACTAATGGTTCTCCACTGCCAAGCCCCTGCCCCAGAAACACTTGGCCATATCTGGAGACATTTATGGCTGTCCCAAACAAGGGGAAGGGGTGCTACTGGCACATTTATGCCTCTAATGGGTAGAAGCTAGGAATGATGCTAACATCCTAAAATACACAAGACAGTCCCCCCAACAACGAACATGCAGCCAAAATATCAACACTGACAAGGCTAAGAAACCCTGCATTAAACGGTTATAATCTACTAAAAGGCTAAACAGTCTTCCCTTACAAATCCTTCAATATATCATATAGATGCTGCTTTTCATTTTTAGTCAAGTGTAATCAGATTAGGCAAAATTGAGTTATTACAGTGGATGATCAAATTGCAGGTCCACGACCAAAACGGAGTGGGCATGAGAAATGAGTTGGGCCAATAAATACACACACACAAACACACCCCTTTCCTCAGAAGAGCTGTATGTGTGTTGGGGGAGGGCTTCCCTTTTGTGTGTTATACTTGCTGAATTTGCAAAAGGAGCATCACATTATGCTATTGTATTAAGAACTCCTTAATAAAGTAACTAGAAACAGTTTACTGGGTGACACTGAATTCTACAAAAATCAACCTGGGATTTTAAAGATAAGCAGAAAAATGAGAAAGTGAATTCGATTAACTTTTTGTTGAAAACATATAGTTCATAGAGCTTTCCTTTAACCCTTGAAAAGTCTTCTTTGTATCTGTAGTTTATTTGAGCACTCAGAAGGGGTTAAGTTAATAAATCTGTAACACATTAGCTGGTTCTGCCAGTGACTGATCTCCTCCTTCCTCAAAAGTGCTTAGAAGCTGAGGAGGAGTGGTTATTAAGCAGACTGCCAGATTTGGGGACAGCCTCAGGACTCCTTGTGCTCTCTAACAATTAGGGAGATAAAAAAGATCAGCCTGAACTCTAATTGTCCTTGAACAAACCAGGCAGAGCTGAACTGAATTGGCTTCTGGGCAATGTTCAGAGCCACTGGGACAATGGACAAAGCTGGATTAGACCATACCTCCTGAGTGTCTCTAGGCTAGGACATGAGTAATAATTCTTAAAAAAAAAGAAAAAAATGTAAATATGTCTTTGCATTGTAAGTTCTGCTAGTTGAAGAATATATATACCTATATTCTTAATCTTGCTTTAGAAAATAAGACTTGGGAGGGCGTGATGGCTCACACCTGTAATCCCAGCACTTTGGGAGGCTGAGGCAGGTGGATCACTTGAGGTTAGGGGTTTGTTACCAGTCTGGACAACATGGCAAAACCCTATCTCTACTGAAAATACAAAAATCAGCCTAACGTGGTGGCACATGCCTGTAATTCCAGCTACTTGGGAGGCTGAGGCATGAGATCTGCTTGAACCTGGGAGGCAGAAGTTGCAGTGAGCTGAGATTGCGCCACTGCACTCCAGCCTCAGCAACTGAGTGAGACTCTGTCTCAAAAAAAAAAAAATCAATCAATAAATAAAGACTTAAGAATTAACTATAAAATGTTTTTTTCTCTTCCGAATAGGAAACCATGTGAAGTACTGGGAGGAGGGGAATAAAATAATTCCTAGAGATTAGCATACCTAAAGGTAGGGGATCCATTATCTCATCCCCCAGTTTAGCATCTGCTTGGGCAACAGATAAGAGAAACACAAAGAGAAATAAGAGAGAAAGAGGCAGACCAGAGAGGGAGGGAGAGAGAGGAAGAGAGAGAGAGGAGAGAGAAAGGAGAGAGAGAGAGAAATGTTACTTTCTATGGAAACAGGATCTTTGCAGATATGATTGAGGTAAGAATCTTTTTTTTTTTTAATTTTTTATTGCATTTTAGGTTTTGGGGTACATGAGCAGAACATGCAAGACAGTTGCGTAGGTACACACATGGCAGTGTGTTTTGCTTCCTTTCTCCCCTTCACCCACATTTGGCATTTCTCCCCAGGCTATCCCTCCCCACCTCCCCCTCCCACTGGCCCTCCCCTTTTCCCCCCAGTAGACCCCAGTGTTTAGTACTCCCCTCCCTGTGTCCATGTGTTCTCATTTTTCATCACCCGCCTATGAGTGAGAATATGCGGTGTTTCATTTTCTGTTCTTGTGTCAGTTTGCTGAGGATGACGTTCTCCAGATTCATCCATGTCCCTACAAACGACACAAACTCATCATTTCTGATTGCTGCATAATATTCCATGGTGTATATGTGCCACATTTTTCCAATCCAGTCTATTATCAATGGGCATTTGGGTTGATTCCAGGTCTTTGCTATTGTGAACAGTGCTGCAATGAACATTCGTGTACATGTGTCCTTATAGTAGAACGATTTGTAGTCCTTTGGATATATACCCAGTAATGGGATTGCTGGGTCAAATGGAATTTCTATTTCTAAGGCCTTCAGGAATCGCCACACTGTCTTCCACAATGGTTGAACTAATTTACACTCCCACCAACAGTGTAAAAGTGTTCCTTTTTCTCCACATCCTCTCCAGCATCTGTTGTCTCCAGATTTTTTAATGATCACCATTCTAATTGGCATGAGATGGTATCTCAGTGTGGTTTTGATTTGCATCTCTCTGATGACCAGTGACGATGAGCATTTTTTCATATGACTGTTGGCCTCATATATGTCTTCTTTCGTAAAGTGTCTGTTCATATCCTTTGCCCACTTTTGAATGGGCTTGTTTGCTTTTCTCCTGTAAATCTGTTTGAGTTCTTTGTAAATTCTGGATATCAGTCCTTTGTCAGATGGGTAAACTGCAAAAATTTCTTCCCATTCTGTTGGTTGCCGATTCACTCTAGTGACTGTTTCTTTTGCCGTGCAGAAGCTGTGGAGTTTCATTAGGTCCCATTTGTCTATTTTGGCTTTTGTTGCCAATGCTTTTGGTGTTTTGTTCATGAAGTCCTTGCCTACTCCTATGTCCTGGATAGTTTTGCCTAGATTTCCTTCTAGGGTTTTTATCGTGCCAGGTCTTATGTTTAAGTCTTTAATCCATCTGGAGTTAATTTTGGTGTAAGGTGTCAGGAAGGGGTCCAGTTTCTGCTTTCTGCACATGGCTAGCCAGTTTTCCCAACACCATTTGTTAAACAGGGAATCCTTTCCCCATTGCTTGTTTTTGTCAGGTTTATCAAAGATTGTATAGTTGTAGATATGTTGTGTTGCCTCCGGTGCCTCTGTTTTGTTCCATTGGTCTATATCTTAAAAGTCTCGTTGGGCTGAAATTACAGTGTCAGCAGGGCCAGACTCTGTCTGGAGACTCTCTGGGGGCTATGTGCTTCCTTAGGTTGTGGCCTTATCACTCCAATAACTGCCTCAGTGGTCACACTGCCTTCTTTGCTCGTCTGTCGAATCTTCCTCTATCTCTTATAAGGATACATATGATTGCATTTAGTGCCCACCTTAATAAAGCTGGATAATCTCCCCATCTCAAGATCCTTAGCTTAATCACATCTGAAAAGATCCTATTTCCATATAGGATAACAACATTTTCAGGTTCCAGGGATTAGAACATAATATATTTGGGGTGGGGGAGACATTTTTTAGCCTAATATATGTTGCCCTGCCTCCCTCTAGTCCTTCCAGGGTTTAACCACACACCTTGTTTATTTGCACACACACACACACACACACACACACACACACTCCTTCCCCAGCCTATTTTCTTTCTCAATAAAGTTTGATGATCCAAAATCTGTAACAACTTAAAACTTAGTAGTCTGAAGGGCTAACCTCCAGCAGGAGAGGGCTATGTTTGCATTCCACTAGTGGTGGTACCAGTGGTGAAGTAGGCTTTTGTAGATCTTTCTCATGGAGCAAAGACAAGGAAGAAAAACAAAGGAGAATGTTAATTTTCCATATTGAAAGAAGTTGAATACTGTTATTTTTCTATGTGAAAAAACCATATCATGTAGTCAAGAAGCGGTTATAAAGATGAGTATAGAGATATCTTGCCAGAGAGATGGCTAATCATTATTGATCCTCAAAGGCATAAGGGGCTCACTTTGAAACTTTTACTTTGAAAGCTAGAAATTAAATGTATACTGTTTATCCAAGGGTCAACCTCTGAATATTTTATATGGCTCTTCAGCTTTGGTTAAAAGACTTTCTGTTACCTAGTGGGTGGCATTAAATATCAGTGTGCTTTAGGTTTATAAGAAAAGATTTTTTTTTTAATTCAGCTACATATACATAAGGAAGAATTTAAGCTAGAAGGGATCTGAAGTTAAATAGTAAACTTGTTCAGTTTACAGATAAAGAAACTGAGATCCAGAAAGATAACAAGATGTATCAGTTAGCTATTGCTGTGTAACAAACAACCAGCAGCTTACAATAAGCATGTATTTAGCTAATGCATCTCTGAACTAGCTGAGTTTTGGCTGATCTAGGCTTCTGTGGCTAGAGCAGTTCTGTGGTTTGCTGCCCACGACTCTCATCTTCCTTGAACTAGTGGGCCAACTAGAGTAGATTTTTCTTATGGTGTTGGTGGAACCACAAGAGGGCAAGTGGACATGCACAAGGCCTTTTAAAGCCTACACTTGGTACTGAAGTAATTTCTGCTCATATATCGTTGGCTAAGCTATATCACATGGCCAAAGCCAAAGTTAAGGGGCAGCGAAATCCTCTCTGCCTACAATGAGACCAAGGGTGTTGATTTGGGGTGGGGTGATGAATTAGAGGTAAGCAATCATCCACCCAAAATTTGCCTAAGGTCAAAAAGCCATTGGCCCAATTAGGGCACCTGAATTCAGGGCTCCTAACTCCCAAATCCACAGCTTTCCCCATTAACCCGGCAGGCACTCAGTTGAACAAACAATAGATATATTTAAAATTTCCTTTTGGAAAATGTAATTTATCAAGATGACACAACACTGCACACCTGATTGCATTTACATTATCTGGATTTACTATTTTCTGTCCATGTAGTTATTAAGAGCCATTCATAGATTTCTATAATGATCTGCAAAGGGTTATGAAGCTTCGATGCATGTTAAACTTGTTACTGTTTTCATTCATTACCAACCCAAGTTTCTCCACCCTGTGAGTACTAAAGTAGCTATATTAAAAAGAAAAGTCCAGATTTCACTGGTTTTGCAAAATCCCTTTCTGGCAGCTTGTAGGAATCCTTCCCATTGTCTCCTTCTTGAATCCCTCAAGGGTATCTGCTACTTGGTGCTGCTGATCACAACAGCCAGCACCTCTGGGAGAGTGCGGATGTCCCAGGTACTCCAGAACTGAACCCCCAAGTCACCAAAGTTACATTATGTTCCCTGCAGCCTTCCTTCACTGTCTTCAGCAGAGATTATTACAATGCTGCTTGTGACCTGTGTATTCAGTATTTCTCACTAAAATGGGTTCCTCAGATTTTCTTTTTTCCTTTCTTTCTTTCTTTTTTTTTTTTTTTGAGACAGAGTCTCACTCTGTTGTACAGGCTGGAGTGCAGTGGTAAATATGGAGAGATACAGACAGTAGATGCTTTACTAGTAGAGTAACCTCTGCCTCTCGAGCTCACTGCAATCTCTGCCTCTTGGGTTCAAGCGGTTGTTCTACCTCAGCTTCCTGCAATTCTAACGGGAATTGCAGGCACCCACCACCACGCCTGGCTAATTTTTGAATTTTTGGTAGAGGTGGGGTTTCACCATGTTGGCCAGGCTGGTCTCAAACTTCTCACCTCAGATGATCTGCCTGCCTCAGCCTCCCAAAGTGCTGGAATTACAGGCATGAACCACTGCACTGGCCATGGGTTCCTCAGATTTTCTTATTATCCCATCTGTCCAGAAAGCTCAGACATCAAGCCAGAGGCCTATATTCAAAAGACTATTTTTGACTCTTCCCCAGGTGCTAGAGCAAACTTCCTCTTCCTCCAGCCAAGGATGCTTATGCAAATCAGTTTATAGATATAAATTCACTAGAGATATTTGAATCAAAGTTTACACCCAAAATAAGACCTTATCAATATATTTTGTTTGAAGAATGAACTCTTAGATTAACATTAAAAATATTGTTTCAAAACACATATACACCATGGAATACTATGCATCCATAAAAAACGATGAGTTCATGTCCTTTGTAGAGATGTGCATGAACCTGGAAACCATCATTCTCAGCAAACTGACACAAGAACAGAAAATCAAAGACCGCATGTTCTCACTCATAGACGGGTGTTGAACAATGAGAACACATGGACACATGCCCAAAATGGAATTCAGCAAATAAGTGAGTCAGTCATTCCCACTAAGAAAGAAAAATTGATGATGAATAGCTGATTTTCCTGACTTGCGCTATAGTTCTTTTGGTTTTTCTTTTTTAGAAATTATTACTTGAGGATTTTTTAATGGTTTCTAAAATGCAAACTTCTCAATTTCATGTGGCATAACTAAGTTGAATTGGGACATGGCAAATCCATTTAATTTTGCTGAGAATGTATTTAGAAACTGAATCTTCTGCTAAATGCTTCTGCCAAAGGGCATTTTTTTCTCTGTGCTGAAATACATTTTCAACATGGCTCTAAAGATGTGGATGAAATGGGGACCCCAATTGCAGCTTTTCTTTTCAGTTTCTATATCTATACCTTATTTGCTCTTGGGCAGAAACACAAAACGGAAGAACCACGTTAGTAAATGCTTTCCTCATTAGGTAGCACATTGGAATGAGGGATCTAACTTAGTCCCTCTCACACATTTTAAGCCAAACAAGCATTTCAAATGACTTTCCTGAAACTCACCTGTCTTAATGCTATAATTTTATGCTGAACTCTTTTGAAACTTACTATCTTCTCTCTATATTTACTAACCAAAGAGATAAAATCCCAAGGTACGGCTATTTTATAAATATAAAATTATGTTACATTAAATATGGCTTTTAAAACTATACATGCCTCCCAGAAATTCTGATTCGCTCTTGTACAAAAGCACTGTCCCTAGTCATTTTTATAAGTGTTCTTCTAGACTCTACTAGTAAAGCATCTACTGTCTGTATCTCCCCATATCTACTTGGGCCTTACCATTTTAGTGGACAGGATTAATTTCTAACTGCCAATATGTCATCTCTTTTCCTGAGGATTTTCTGTGACCACTGAAGCCCTCTCTATCCAGGGACATGGAAGGCCAAAAGTACCAAGAAATTACCATCTTTCTAGGAACAGTTCTCAACCAGTGTCTGATGAGAGTTGACATATAAACACTCCCATTCCCTTCCCTCTCCAGTAGCATAATTCTCAGGCATGTGTTTGTTTTATACTGACTCCAAGAGTTTCCCAGTGTGATTAAATTCTAGTTACTCACAGAGGAAATTTGCTTGATAATATAGCCTTGATTGGCCCCCTCCCTTCCCTAACATACTACCCTACTCACCTTCCAGAGCTTCCTAAATTATCTGCAGTCAAATCTGTGTCTCATGGTCAGTTTCTTTAGAAATGAAACTAATTAACGGTATCAAGAAGACCATCATTCCCTGATACCAAGAAGTGGGCTGCTGCTGTAATAAATACCTAAAAATGTGGAAGCAATGTTAGAACTGGGGAATGGGTAGATGCTGGAAGAGTTTTGAGGTGCATGGTAGAAAGAGCCAACATTGCCATGAATGGATTTTGTGTTAGTCTGTTCTCACACTACTAATAAAGACATACGTGAAACTGGGTAATTTATAGAGAAAAAGAGGTTTAATGGACTCACAGTTCCACATGTGGGGAGGCCTCACAATCATGGCAGAAGGTGAAGGAGGAGCAAAGGCACATATCACATGGAGGCAGGCAAGAGAGCATGTGCAGGGGGACTGCCCTTTATAAAACCATCAGATCTCATGAGACTTATTCACTATCACAAGAACAGCACGTGAAAAACCTGCCTTCATGATTCAGTTACCTCCTACTGGTTCCCTCCCATGACAGGTGGGAATTATGGGAACTGTAATTCAAGATGAGATTTGGGTGGGGAGCAAGCCAAACCATATCATTGTGCCCCTGGCCCCTCTCAAATTTTATATCCTCACATTTCAAAACCAATCATGCCTTCCCAAAAGTTCCCCAAAGTCTTAACTCATTTCAGCATTAACTCAAAAGTCCACAGTCCAAAGTATCATCTGAAACAAGGTAAGTCCCTCCTGCCTATGAGCCTGTAAAATCAAAAGCAAGTTAGTAAGTTCCTAGATGCAATGGGGGTACCGTCATTATTCCAAATGGGAGAAGCTGGCCCAAATGAAGGGGCTACAGGCCCCATGCTAGTCTGAAATCCAGTGGGTAGTCAAATCTTAAGCTCGAAAATGATCTGCTTTGACCCCATGTCTCACATCCAGGTCACGTTGATGCAAAAGGTGGGTTCCCATGGGCAGCTCTGCCCCTGTGGGTCTCTCCCACAGCTAGTGGAGATTATGGAAACTACAATTCAAGATGAGATCAGTGTTCACTGGGGACTCTGTGTGGGGGCTCCAGCCTCACACTTCCCTTCCGCACTGCCCTAGCAGAGGATCTCTATGAGGGTCCTGCCCCTGCAGTAAACTTTGCCTGGGCATTCAGGTGTTTTCATACATTTTCTGAAATCTACGTGGAGCTTCTCAAACCTTAGTTCTTGACTTCTGTGCAACCACAGGCTCAACACCCCATGGAAGCTGCCAAGGTTTGGGGCTTGTATCCTTTGAAACCACGGCCCAAGCTGTACCTTGACCCCTTTTAGCCATGGCTGGAATGGTTGGAATGCAGGGAACCAAGTCCCTAGGCTGCATACAGCAGGGGGACCCTGGGCCTGGCCCATGAAACCATATTTTTCTCCTAGGCCTCCACCTGTGATGGTGGGGAGAGGGGGCTGAGGTGAAGGAGACATTTTCCCCATTGTCTTGCTGATTAACATTTGGCTCCTCATTACTTATGCAAATTTCTGTAGCTGACTTGAATTTCTCCCCAGAAAATAGATTTTTCTTTTCTACTGCATCATCAGGTTGCAAATGTTTCAAATTTTTATGCTCTGCTTCCTCTTGAACACTTTGTTACTTAGAAATTTCTTCTGCCAGGTATCCTAAATCATCTCTCTCAAGTTCTAGGTCGGGGCAAAATGCTGCCAGTCTCTTTGCAAAAGTATAGCAAGAATCACCTTTGCTGCAGATCCCAAAAATTTCCTCATTTCTATCTGAGACCACCAAAGCCTGGACTTTTTGGTCAAAACTATTCAACAAGTCTTAGGAAGCTCCAAACTTTCCCACATCTTTTTTTTTTCTTTTTTAGCCCTCCAAACTGTTCACAATTCTGCCTGCTACCCAGTTCCAAAATTTTCAGGTTTTCACGTTTTCAGATTTCTTAATAGCAGTATTCCACTCAAGTAGTACCAATTTACTGTATTAGTTTGTTCTAACATTGCTGATAAAGACATACCTGAGACTGCGTAATTTATAAAGGAAAGGAGGTTTTATAGACTCACAATTCCACATGGCTGGGGAGGCCTCACAATCATGGCAGAAGGTGAAGGAGGAACAAAGGCACATCTTACATGGTGGCAGGCAAGAATGCATGTGCAGGGGATCTGCCCTTTATAAAACCATCAAATCTTGTGAGACATATTCACTATCAAGAATAGCCAGGAAAACCCACCCCCAGGATGAGATTTTGGTGGGAACACAGCCAAACTACATCAAACTTTTAAAGATAATTCTGCTGAGGAATTAGGAAAGAAAAGAGGAGAGCTGTAGAGAGAGCCTCAATCTTCTTAGAGAATACCTAAGTGGTTATAAATATAATCTTGGTAGAAATATTGACATCAAAGGCTATTTTGATATGATTTCAGATGGAAATACGTACAGAGCATATTACTGGAAACTGCAGGAAAGGCAAACCTTGTTATAAAGTGGCAAACACTTTGGCTGAATTGTTTTCATGTTGTATTGTTTTGTAGAAGGTAGAACTTGTGAGCAATGAAACTGAATATGTGGCTGAGGCAGTTTCCAAGCAAAGTGTTGAAGGAGTGGCCTGCCTTCTCTTGACTGCTTATAGTGAAAAATGAGAACAGAGAAACAACTTAAAGACAGAATTATTAATCAAAAAGGAGACAGATTTTAAAAATTTGGAAATGTGTCAGCCAGTCCATATTAAAAGAAATGAAAAACTTGTGCAGGAAAGAACATGAAGTGTGTGGCCAAATTTGACAAGGAGATTAGATCAGCTGTCTCAACAGAAGCTAGGAACTATTCATCAAGACAAGGGAACATCAGTCTGCCATCTAAATAGTAGCCATGACCTGTTATCCAACATAATGGAAGAATAACCCTGAAGGCATTTCAGAGATCACTGGGGCTGTGCCTTCTATCACAGACCCGGACTGCAAGAATGTGGGGTGCGGCAGAATTATTTCAAAGGTGGATTTGCCACTGCCCATTGCTCCCTTTCATTGTGGGCTCTGTTCCCTGTGCTTTATTGCCACCTTCCTCAGCTACCTTAGGTGTGCCTTGAGTGGATGCAACATAGGAACAGGGCTTCCTGGAGTCTTGCAGGTCCAACTGATGCCCAGCAAAGCTGCAGAGGCAGGACCTTCAGCCCAGTGTGTCCGGAAGATGGGCCTTTTTCGCCAGTGTGTCCATAATTTGGGACCTTCACCCTGGTGGATCTGGAAAGCAAAGCATTGAGGTAAAGAAGATTATTCTTAAGCTTTAAAGTTTTGGACTTGCTCAGGACATGTTATTCCATTCGTTTCTATTCCTCTCTTTTAGAATGGGAATGTCTGTCCTGTGCCTATCTCACCATTGCATTTCAGAAGCACATAACTTGTTTGATAACACAGGCTCACTGTTGAAGAGGAATTTACCTTAAATCTCATCCATATCTAATTTAGATTATATTTATTTATTTATTTATTTATTTATTTTTATTGAGACAGAGTCTCACTCTGTAGCCCAGGCTGAAGTGCAGTGGTGTGATCTTGGTTCACCGCAAACTCCACTTCCTGGATTCAAGCAATTCTTGTGTCTCAGCCTCTCAAGTAGCTGGGATTAAAGGCATGTGCCACCATGCCTGGCTAATTTTTGTATTTTTAGTAGAGATGGGGTTTCATCATGTTGGCCAGGCTAGACTTGAACTCCTGGCCACAAGTGATCCACCTGCCTCAGCTTTCCAAAGTGCTGGGATTACAGGCATGAGCCACTACACCTAGCCTAGATTACATTTAGATGAGACTTTGGACTTAGGCTTTTGAGTTGATGCTATAATGAGTTAATACTTTAAGGGCTACTAGAATGGAATGAATGCATTTTTGCATGTGAGAAGGGAATAAATTTTGAGAGGCCAGGAGCAGAATGTTATAGCCCAAATATTTGTGCCCCCAAATTTACATGTCGACATTTTAACCCCTAGCATGATAGTATTAGGAAATGGGGACTTTGTGGAGGTGATTAGGTCATGAGGGCAGAGCCTTTGTGAATGAGATTAGTGCCATTTTAAAAGAGACTCCAGAGAACTTGTTCACCCCTTCCACTACATGAAATTACAGTGAGAAGATGGTCATCTATGAACAAGAAAATGAGCTGTCACAAGACATCAAATCTGTAGACACCTTGATCTTGAACTTTCCAGCCTCCAAAAGTGTGGGACATAAATTTCTGTTGTGTATTTAGTATAGTAGCTAGTTTAAGGTATTTTGTATAGTAGCTTGAATATACTAGGACAGGTATTATAACAATTCTTCAAGAATCTTCAGTGTCTAAAGTAAATTCTGTCTCTTCCATGCAAGCAGTTTTTCTTTCTCACCCTTCAGATATAATTTCTCATGGCTGAGAACTCTGTAGACGTATTACACAACTCTTCGGGTGATTTAGCTCATGTCTCCTCTTATTTTCTGTTCTCCTTTAGTGCATAGAAAGTTTCCCTATGGTAAAGACCATTTCTTTTTTTTTTTTTGAGACGGAGTTTCGCTCTCGTTACCCAGGCTGGAGTGCAATGGCACGATCTCGGCTCACTGCAACCTCCGCCTCTGGGTTCAGGCAATTCTCCTGCCTCAGCCTCCCGAGTAGCTGGGATTACAGGCATGCGCCACCAGGCCCAGCTAATTTTTTGTATTTTTTTAGTAGAGACGGGGTTTCACCATGTTGACCAGGATGGTCTCGATCTCTTGACCTTGTGATCCACCCACCTCGGCCTCCCAAAGTGCTGGGATTACAGGCGTGAGCCACCGCGCCCAGCCGTCAAGACCATTTCTTACATATGTTTACATGCACTGCACTGTTACTACCTTGAGTGGGTGAATGAAAGGATGGATTCAGGGATGGATGAATAGTTAGATAATAAGTTGATGAATGGGTGGAAAATTGCATGGATGGAGGACAGATGAATAATAGATGAAGTACGTGGATGAGTGAGTGGATGTATGAATAAATGTAATAGCAGTTTAAAAAGTCATTTTTCCATGATACTTTAGTTTCTTATAGGCATAAATTACCCAAGGGTCACATTCAATTAATAGTCACTTTACCATTCCATGCCTTATTAGAACTGTAACATCCCTTCTCATGTCATGAATTAGAACAAAATTTCTCCTACTCACCAATAGGATATATTTCTCCCAGTCAAATTTATCAATACACATAAACCTCCTAATCAAATAATTTGTTTTGTCTGTTCAAAAATGTATACTAATTATAGCTTTGTATTAGGGCATTCTTGCATTGCCATAAAGAAATACCTGAGGCTGTGTGATTTATTAAAAAAATAATAATAAGAGAGGTTTAAGTTGCTCATGGCTCTGCAGGATTTACAAGTAGCATGGTGCCAACATCTGCTCAGCTTCTGGGGAGCCTTCAGCAAGCTTACAATCATGGCAGAAGGCAAACGCAGAGCAGGCACATCACATGGTGAAAGCAGGAGCAAGGGAGAGAGAGTGAGGTGCTACACTTTTGAAAAGCCACGTCTCATGAGAAGTCACTCATTATCTCAAGGACAGCATGAAGATAATGGTGCTAAACCATTAATGAGAAATCCATCTCCATGATCCAATTACCTCCTACCAGGCCCCACCTCCAATACTGGGAATTAAAATTCAACATGAGATTTGGGTGGGGACACATATCCAAACTATATAAGGTATATAATTATTATTATATATATTTTATATATTTATTTAATATTTAGTCACATAAATACAGTGTGCTTATAGACAAAAGAAAAAACACAAACTTTCCCAGAAAAGATGGAAAAAGCTAATTTTATACAAATATGGCTCAAGAGACCACAATGGAGTTTACTGAATATCAAGTGCAGTATTTGACAATAATCTTGAGGAAAAGAGCTACTGTTTATTGACTATTTCTATGTGTCATTTAATTTTCACAACTACCTTGTGAGTTAGAGATTATTTCTACTTTATAAATAATAAGATGATATAATTTATAGATAAAGAAATATAAGTACATAGAGATTGTGAATCTTAATCAAGGTCACACATGGGGAAACCAAGATTGACAGTTGCAGTATTGTTATCAATTCAACATAGTTCAGACTTATGCTTTTTCCTCCTTATCTTGGGACGGACACATGGCCACCACCCAGGAAGAAGAACTAGGAAGTAATCACATTGTTCTTATACCAAAGCTTTAAACAGAGAAAAATTGGAATAAGTGTGTCCCCACTTCCCAATCCACAGACTCTAATAACATCAACAGCTTGAAGCCGGGAGTCATAACTACCCCAGCTTTTCACTTTGCAAATCAGAGACTAGAAAGGAGAGGAGACTGAGGAGAGAGGAAAATAAAGGGAATGGAAGAGAAGAGGGCTCTGGGAAATCTCAGGATTAACTTTATTAAAGGCAAAACCAGAGTCTTTCTTTCTCACTCTTTCTCCTGCCAGGCCTGTTGACTATTAATCAGATTTAATTGCAAGTCATTCACTTTTTAAGAAGAGGTGTCTAAGAAAAGAATAGAACACGGCCTGCTGTTTTCAGGCACAGCATATTCCATAGCATTGTGCTTAAGAGATGGGTTGAGTTTGGATCCTAGCCCTATTCCTTTTTAGATATGTGACTTTTAACCTCTCTGTACCTCTAATGCCTCATCTGTGAAATGGATGCAATTATGCTACCTTCTTCATTGTGTTGCTATAAGTTAATATTAATATTCAGTAGATATCAATAGTGATGGGAATGATCATGATGGTGGTTGTGATGCGATGGGACAATTTTGTCTGAAGAACTCTAGGAAGGCTTTGTAGAAGAGTGACATTTCAGCTTGGCATAAAACAATGAGAAGCTTGCCAGCTGAAGGAGAGAGTGAAGAATATTTAGGGCATTTCAAGCAGCATGTGAGAAAAAATTATAGGGCAGTT
Source organism: Callithrix jacchus (assembly GCF_049354715.1). Taxonomy (NCBI): domain Eukaryota; kingdom Metazoa; phylum Chordata; class Mammalia; order Primates; family Cebidae; genus Callithrix; species Callithrix jacchus. The sequence goes on from NC_133524.1 coordinate 16,434,760, forward strand.
AAAGAGCCTACCTAAAAATAACAAGCACTTCTATGTGGCTGCATTCACTACATTTTTTATTGTCTTAGGAATTTTCTTTTTTTTTTTTTTCTTTTAAGACAGGCTCTCACTCTGTTGCCCAGGCTGGAGTACAGTGGCACAATCTTGGCTCATTGCAACCTCCGCCTCCTGGGTTCAAGTGATTCTCCTGCCTCAGCCCCCTAAGTAGCTGGGACTACAGGCCTGTGCCACCACACCCACTACTTTTTGTATTTTTAGTAGAGATGAGGTTTCACTATGTTGGCCAGGCTGGTCTGGAACTCCTGACCTCAAGTGATCCTCTCACCTCAGCCTCCCAAAGTGCTGGGATTACAGGCACAAGCCATTAGAAATTCCTAAGACAATTCCTTATTGGTCACATATAATCATTCCTAATTGTCTTAGAAATTTCTTAAAGGAGAATGTTAACTTGAGAATGACCTTCATGAAAGAAGCTATTGAAAACACAAAAGTTTTATCTTAATACAGATGCTCTTTAACTTACTATGGGCTAACTTACTGACAAACCCATCTTAAGTTGAAAATATCATTAAGTGAAAAATACGTTAAATACACCTAACTTACTGAACATCATAGCTTTAGTCTAGCCTATCTTGAACGTGCTCAGAACACTGTCATTAGCTTATAGCTGGGAAAAATTATCTAACACAAAGCCTATTTTATAACAAAGTGTTGAATAGCTCACGTAATTTACTGAATATCGTGCCGAAAGTTAAAACGAGAATGGCTGTATAGGTGCCGGAAGTGCGGTTTCTATTGAATGCATATTGCTTTTGCAGCATCAAAAACTAAAAAAGTTGTTAAGTGGAACCATCTTAAGTCGGGGATCGTCTGTACTGAGAGACCTTACATACAAGAAAGACGAGAGAGGAGCAAAGACATTGTTCAATGGTTGGCCTCTAAATTTGGTTATTTTCCTCCACCTTCAATGTTAGAAGTATACTGATAATCAAATTTTATTCCTGTGCCAGGTAGGTCCTCCCTGGAAAGCAGAAACTGATTAGAATTAGGTAAGAAAGAAGTATGTTATACAGGTGATACTTGTGAAAGATAAAAGGTTTATGGAGCAGATTTGGCTAGGGAGAGCCTTGGACAACGAAGCAGCTCTAACAAAGTCTCCACCAACCCAATGGGAAGCTCTGTGGCAACGATTGCCCATTAGAAGAGTCTCCCATTGGGCAGAAATGACCAGGTCCTAGGGTTCCTGCCATGCTGAGTCTTTGGCTAAGGGCTGCCTTGGAAGAGCATGGCTTCACCTAGAGAGTTCAGGTGGATTTTAAAGGCACGGACTATCTGGAGGTTCTTAGCAAACTGTACTCTTTTCTGCTAACAACATATTTTCTTTGATGGGAGATCTGACTGGTACATCTCTCTGTGGATGCCATAGTTCCTCTGATGAAATGGCTCCTGAGAGAGCATTATGGATTGGGGGTGGAAGGAGAGAAATATGTAAACTATCAAGAGACCTGGTTTCTGACCATCACTCAACATTAGTTTACTGTAAAAGTCTTTCTCTCTTTTTAGTGGCTTGAAACAACAATAATTTATTTAGCTTCCGATTCTGTGAGTCAGAAATTTGGATTGGACTTAGGTGGTGGTTCTCAGTGAGCCTCAGTTGGACCCATTCATGCATCTATAGTTAGTGATTGGCACAGCTGAGGGATGTTTCATGTTTATAAACTCAGATGTGATCATTTGCCATTACTTCTTGTGGCCTCTCATTCTCCAGCAGGCTAGCCTGTGTTCATCCACAAGGTTGTGGCAAAATTAAGCATGCTAGGATTCTTGAGACCTAGGTTATAGCTGGCACAAGGCTATTTCTAGCACATTTTGCTGGAGAAAAATATCATAAAGGGCAGAATACATAGAGAGTCTGCATTTTAATGGAAAGAGCTTCAAGGTCTTATTTCAAGGAAATATGGATGCAGTGATGAAGAGTATGTGTACATTTTCACAATTTGCCATACTCTATAAGAGAAGTGTTAAAATTAGTTTTATGTGAAGATAAATAAGGCAAGGTCTTTGCATTCCAGCAGCTCTATAATATGATTGAAAGATGGCACATGTCGTAGAAACAGGGATGACAAAAATTCAGCAAGAATGTAGATAAAAATATATTGTACTGTGACAGTCTCTTAACCTCTCTGCAACTCCATTTTCTCAGCTATGAAGGATTGGGGGATCTATCTGAAATCTAAAAAATATCTGATTTCAGATAGCAAAAATCCAGAAATTGCATGGAACTAGAATGGTGTTAAGAGCATGACATCTGTGCCAGATTGTCTGAGTTTGAAACCAAACTTTAGCAGTGACTAATTGTGTCATCTTGGGTGAATTATAAGACCTCGCTGGAACTTGGTTTCCTCATTCTTAAAATGGGATTAATAATGGTACCTTCCTAATAGGGTTCAAAATCTAAAGAGCTATAAAGCATTTATAATAGTGCCTGGCACATAGTGATACTCAGCAAATGCTAATTCTAACTCCTACCCTCCTTCAAATACATGTTCTCTCGTATAAATACTCTTGAATAGACCTGGATTTTGGAGTGAGAATTTAAGGGGTGAATGTGCCCATAGTAGGTTTCGCAGTAGCTATTTCTAAGGAAAGACTTTAGTACTACTTTTCATGTGTCCTAGTTTCTGAGAAAGGATAAAAAGAATTTTTCTTCTGGAGTACAGTTTATGTTGCTTCTGGATTGCCTAGTAACAAAAGCCTCTCCTCATTCTCTTTCTGCTCTGATTGTTTTTACCTCAACAATTTAATTGAAAGTTAAAACAAAAATTAGAGAGTTTTGCTCCCTGAAGTCACTGAATCTCAATCGAAGTGTTTCAGAAGCCTATAAACATCATAGCCTGCTATAACCTATTCAGCTATTAACTTTCTATTTTCAAATAAATTTTTTGTGTGCTTGGCAACCAGGCTTTCTTTGTTATAGACATAAGGAAGCCTCACCCTTAAGTCAGCCTTACAGCCTGGGGGGTCTGGTCAATCTCTTTTCAAATGCAGCATTTCCACACTTTTAGGCCTTTGATTAAGAAAAGAAAATGTGTGTTGGTAAGTGCTTTTAATGGTACAAAACCCAAAGAGGAAGACTATTGTCAATCATAATCATCAGAAGGAGAGTTTACAAGTAAAGGAAGAGGAGTGAACATTTTTGGATGACTATAGTGAGGTCTCTAATTCCAACATAACAAATTAGCTCTTCATTTTGAAAGGTGGCACTTCACTGCTGGTGAAGGGATGCAGAACTGGGGTTAGAACAGGGAGTGGGGTGCACTAGAAGGAGATGAAAAACAATTTATCAAGATTTGCTCTAATCCTATGAGAAGCCTCTTTGCCATGGGATCAGAAATGGGGGCATTTTCGCTATTGCTAAGAGTCACCTTGAAGCCTAGGAGTATTTTCAGTAAACCGTTGCATAATTTGCTTCATGTTTCCATGAGGATGTTTCATCTTGCTTATTGAAAGAGGAAGCACAGTTGAGGACCTGTCATCATTAGGAACCAGTGAGTTTCTGCTTTTCTCTATTCCACATCTTAAATTCCTTTGGTATTAAAGAAGTGTGACTGTAGACATGAGACAGGAACGGAGCATCCTGTTTATTTCCCTAGAGGCAAAAAAAAAAAACCTCCAAAAAACAAAAAGCACAAGATACCATTGTCGAGAAAGAGATCGAAACCACAGCTGCTGGGCTCTCCTTACTGGCTTTTTTTCCACCAGTCTTTTAGCTCCCTAATTCTTTATCCCTAGTTTCTACTTACTCTTGTTTCAGTGCACGTTTTTCTTCATTTTCCTGTTTGTTCATCTCACCTCCCAGGAGAACTCTGAGTTCTAACTATCTCTGCGGTTCTCTCCCTTGTCTCCTGAGAGGTGGTGTGCTCTAGTGGCTAAGCACCCAATTACAGAAACATATTTCTTAGCCATGTAACTGCAGGCGGGGTACTTGCCCTTTCTATGCCTCATTTTCTCATCTTTAAAAGGGATCTAAATGGTCCTATATCATAGGGTGGTTGTAAGGATTCCATGAAAGAACACATGTAGGCCGGGCGCGGTGGCTCAAGCCTGTAATCACAGCACTTTGGGAGGCCAAGGCGGGTGGATCACGAGAGATCGAGACCATCCTGGTCAACATGGTGAAACCCCGTCTCCACTAAAAATACAAAAAATTAGCTGGGCACGGTGGCGCGTGCCTGTAATCCCAGCTACTCAGGAGGCTGAGGGAGGAGAATTGCCTGAACCCAGGAGGCGGAGGTTGCGGTGAGCCGAGATTGCGCCATTGCACTCCAGCCTGGGTAACAAGAGCGAAACTCCGTCTCAAAAAAAAAAAAAAAGAACACATGTAAAGCATCTGGAATCAATATTGGCTCTATTATATCCTCTGTCCTCACCCCTTTCCACGCATTCTGTAATACACATTATCTAGCTGGGTATATATTTGGCTTCTGTGGGACACTAGCAGAATTTAAAATACACTAATATGCTCTTGGGGAGGAATGAGGAAAGATGGGGGTGGTCAGTAAAAACAACAAATCAGTCTACTTCCCTACTGCATCGAAGAGTCATTGTCCTGCACTGACAATCCACCAGCTACTCTGAAACCAGTTCCATTCCAAGTCATGTGCATTTCATGGCACTTCCATCTTGGACCTCCAGGTTGATTGATGTGGAGGAGAGAAAATGCATATCTGAATGTGGGAATGATACCACCACCCTTTGGGGGAAGAGCTTCACTTTACACCACCCAGCCAAGACCTCAAAGATATGTGAATAGTTACTTGGTTGGCATTATTAACCATGTTAATAATTAATTACATTTACTAAACATTGTAAAAACTTTTTATAGTAGAGAATTTAAAACATATACAAAAATAGACAGATGCATAACATGAGCACCCACATACTTTTTACCTATCTTCAGCAAGTATCAGCTCAGGGCCAATCCTGTTTCATCTTTGTTCCGACCCAATTCTTTAGTTTCCATATAATTTTGAAGCAAATCCTGGCTATCGTGCCATTTTATTCATAAATATTTCAGCAAGTTTTTCTGAAACAGATCAGCAAACTCTGGCCTGTGGGCCAACCTCCTATTTTGCAGATAAAGTTTATTAGAACAAAGTCACACCTATTCATTTACCTACTGTCTATTGGCTGGGACAGGTACCCTATGGTCCACAAAGACTAAAATATTTACTATTTGGCCCCTTAAGAGAAAGCGTGCTCACCCATGCTTTAAAAGTTAGGGACTTTTAAAAACACAACTTCAATATCATTATCACACCTAAAAAAAATTGTGATAATTTGCTACCATGTCACTTAAAATTGTTTAGGACATTACGTCTTTTTAAATGCCTTCATATTTGTTATCTCATTTGAATTTTGCAACAACCTTTGTGAGCTAGGGAGAACCCTAGCGTCATTTAAATCCCTTTTACATATGAAAAAAATGGAAGCGTAGAGTTTAAAAGTAACTTCATCAACCGCAGGCAGCTAATAAGCAATTTGAATAGAATTCAGCGTCTGATACCTTGTGGTGGGTCAAGCAGGAGCTTAAATTCTGCAGTATGTGAATGATAAATTCCCTGTGTATTTCTCAGCTGTTTCATTTCAAGAGTATTTGACTTGAAGAACCTGGTATGGGATATATATTTCAGACATGACTTGGAGTTAATTTAAGGTGAGCCTCCTTCAAGCAGTAAAAATAACAGGGTTTTTATATTGAGTGAGAGTTCCCATGGAACCACTCTGAGTTTAAAGTGCCATAGTGGCGCTTGGAGAAACATCTACGGATAAACCTGTTTTCTAGCATCTTCCTTAGAGAAGAACATGGAGTGTGTTATTTTACAGGCCAAAGACAAAAGGTGAAATGTATGGTTTGGATTCATTTTAGTTACATGAGCACCAAGAGTCCGGGGGTGCATCTCAGCTATTCCATCCCATAAAGCTGGCTGGAAACAAAATAAAAGCCAGACTTTCTCATGAAAAGCCTGATGACATTTTTATTGGTTTGCCCGGGAGATGATAATACACCTTTGAGAAGAGAATCCAAGAGCACATATAAAAGTGGAAAATAGTCACACAAAGTCCAATCATACTTCAGAAACTGTAAGAAACAGTTTTCCTTTTTGTATGACCTGAAACCTACTATACAATCAAAGGTATTTGCTGAAGCAGGTTCCAGATTTTATATACAAAAAAATGGAAGCATAGAGTTTAAAAGTACCTTCATCCAAGGCAGGCAGCCAATAAGCAATTTGAATAGAATTCAGCCTCTGATATCTTGCGGTGGGGCAAGCAGAAGCTTAAACTCTGCAGTAAGTGAAACTCTGCTGTATGTGAAATTCTGCTGAAGCAAGTTCCATTGTTTAAATACAATGCTGGTTTCTGTTACAAAGTAACTTTCTTTCAATACATTGAAAACATTGTCCTAGTTAGGCAATTACCTCCTTGAGGGCAGGAACCATTGTTTGCTAATTTTTATATTTCTGGGACCTAGAGATGGGGCTGGCAGGGAAAGGAACTTATGTAAATGGTGTTGAATGGCTACAAAATGTCAACATTATTACTTATTTAGGTATGAGTGAAGTCATACTTTTAGCAATGAAAAGGAATCCATCACCCCAAATATATATTTACAGTGGAGAAATTCTAGCAGATACCACCTTACTCAAGTGGTGAAGGTTGACTTCACCACTGATAAATCATATGGATAATCATTTACCCTGTAGTAGGGTAAATAATGGCTCCCAAAGATATTCACCCCTAGTCCCTGGAACTTGTGAATATGTTCCCTTATATGGCAAAAGGGACTTTGCAGACACAATTAAATTAAGGATCTGGAGATAGGGAGATTGTCCTGATTATCCAGGTGGGCCTATTATACCACAAGGGCCCTTTTAAGTGGGAGGCAGTAGGAGATTTGACTGCAGAAGAGAAGGCAATTTGACAACAGAAGCAGAGATTGGAGTGATGTGGCCACAAGCCAAAGAATGCTGGGAACCACCAGCAGCTGGAAGAAGCAAAGAGCAGTTCTCCATAGGGCCTCCAGAAGGAGCCTGCCCTGCCAACACTCTGAATTTAGCCCTGTGAGGCTCATTTCTGACTTCTGGTCTACTAAGTTGTAAGAGAATACATTTTTCTTGTTTTAAGTCACTAAGTTTATGGTAATTTGTTACAGTAGCAACTAATACATACTCCCTGATAAGAAGTGATGAGAAGAGTGCCTTACCTCTTACAGTTTTTCTCACCCAAATTTATATCCCTAGTCAAATCATGAAAATATACTAGGTAAACCCCGATGGAGGGACAGTCTATAAGATACCTGACGAGTATTCTTCAAAAATGTCAAGGTAAGGAAACACTGGAAAGCCTGAGAAACTGTCACAGCTAGGAGGAGCTAAGGAATCATGTTTATTACATGCAATATAGTATCTTGAATTTGACTCTGGAACAGAAAATGACAGTAATGGAAAGACTGATTAAGTTTGAATAAAAGCTGTAGTTTAGATAACAGTATTATACCAATGCTAATTTCTTCATTTTGTAAGATTTTAATAATAGCGGAAGCTAGGTGAGGGGTATATGGGAACTTTTTGTACTGTCTTTGTGACTTTTCCATAAACTGAAAGACATTTCAAAATCTAACAGTTAAAAAGAAATCCATGCCAGCAACATGTTTTCTTGTCAGACATCTGTTATTGGAGGTAGAAATAATACAGGAATGTATTTCAGGGATTCTAGGACTGTGCTGATAGAACCCCCTCAGGGGAGAGGAAGAAAAGGCTGGAAATAGATGGCTAAGATTAGAGAAACAGTACCACTCTCATTTGCCTTCCATACTCCTGGTCGTGCTAATGCATCAAGTTGTCCTGGGATATAGGCAAGGGGAAAATATTCCTGTATGTTATGAATGGAGAATTCATAGCACAGAACAGCTCAGTGACAAATGATGTTCATTAAATTTATTTTACTTGTCCAAGTTCACTGAGCAGATGCAGAAATGAAATATAAACTAATTTCCAGGTATATGGTGGCTGAACAAGAAAGTTCAGCTCATTTACAATATTTTAAATATATATATTTTGGGCCGGGAGCGGTGGCTTATGCCTGTAATCCCAGCAATTTGGGAGGCTGAGGTGGGCAGATCACAAGGTCAGGAGTTCAAGACCAGACTGGCCAACATGGTGAAACCCCGTCTCTACTAAAAAATACAAAAATTAGCTGGGTATGGTGGCTTGTGCCTGTAATCCCAGCTACTATATATATTTACTATATATAGTATATATACTATACTGCATGAAACTTCCTGTCCATAGCTATAGTATATACTATAGTATATAGTGTATGTCCACGTGGATCTGTATACTATACTGTATACTATAGTATATAGCATATAGATCCACATGGATCTGTCTGTAGGGCCACTTGAGTATCCTCATGACATGGCAGCTGATTTCCTTCAGAGCAATTCATCCAAGGAGAGAGTGCAAAGAGGGAGCTGCAATGCTCCTTATCATCTAGTCTTGGATGTTACACACTGTTCCTGCTGTCTCATTCTATTTGTTAGAAGCAAGTCACTAAGTAAAGCTCACACTTAAGGGGTGGAGTTGGGGGTTAAATTAATCTACATCTCTTGAAGCAAAGAGTACTGAGAACTGGTGAATATATGTTAATCACCACACCAGGTGTTCTAGCCTCAGATGTGTCTGAGAATTTTATTTTCCTCTTTAGGCTTTCTCTTGGCATCTACATTTACTTCTGCAGTTTCATATGGCTCAAAATGAAACCTGATTCTTTTTTTTCTTCTAGAAGACTTCCCTCATCTTTCTTCTAAATTCTCAAGCCCCATGAAAAGTCACAGAATGTTGAGTATAGAAAAGGGAACTTGAAATGATCCCAGCATTACAGGATCTGGATAGAGTCATCTGCCTCTTTTGTTCCTGCTGCATTACTAAAATTTGACATCTCTGATTCTTCTCAAGCAAAGGTTGCTGCAATCTTTTGAGCAGCTTCTCCATGGTGCTGTCACAAATCTAATATTGAAATCACGCTTAGTCTTCACTGACTTATACCACATAATCTTCTTCTCAAAGCCTAACTTCACTTGATTCTCTGTGACTCTTATTTTACATTTAAATTATTTGGCATTCAGGGTTCTAGTTGTCAGCCAGTCCTTTTACTTATTTACTTCTATGCTTTCAGACTTCACCTCTCATTCTCCATTGGCTTTCTTACATTCCCTTGTTCATGTGGCAAACTCAATATGCCTAAAACCAAATTCAGCCTTTCTCTCCAAAGTGGCTTCCCTTTTGCCCTTGCATATAGCCAGTGGGAAGAGGTTTTGTCTCCACTCTCTGAGGTCCCATTGAATCTACCTGTCTTCCTAAATTCTACCAAATCACTGCCCTCCTCATATTAAAGCCCCACAGAAAATAGAATCTTTTGGAAAGACGAAAAATGTGACTCTACTGATATAGAAATAGAAGTGACACTCCTGCCACAACACGTAAGAAAAGATGTTGAGTCATACTCCAATTCTATTCAGAAATCAGACTCCCTGAGGACAGAGCTTTTATATTACTTTTGTTCCATGTCATGTTCATATGTCAAAGTGACACCCTGGCCTAACACATAAGAAAAGATGCTGAGTCATACTCCAATTCTATTCATAAATTGGACTCCCTGAGGACAGAGATTTTATATTTGTTGTGTGTCATGTTCATATCTCAAAGGCATCTCATGTTCACCAGTAAATAAAAAGCTAGGCAAATGTCTGAATATGTTTGGTGCTCTGCCAGAAGGTGACATATAATGGTAGGGATGGAAAGAGTCATTATAGTTAATTAGTTGAAATGACATAGAAATTATCGAATTAGCTTTTTAAAGCATCTTTGATCCCAGAAAATATTAGATATCAGACTTCAACATACCTTTACTCCTAAAATGCCATTAGAAGACTCTGTAGTGCTGTGGAACACATAATGCTAACACCAGCTATGAGAAATCAATACCTATCAGCATCCCCTTAACTTACACTGGAAGAAGCACTAGTCACCCAATTAGATTTAAGGAGTGAGGCTGACTCAGCACACAGGGGTGTCTAAAGAAATAAAGGGAAACAACATCCAGAGTCCTCTTTGTGAACCAAAAATATGCCCTCTAGACCAAACTTCTTAGCAAGAATACTAGATCCATCACAATCTCACCCAAACCTGCTTATAGCTGCATTTCATGTTGTTCTTTTTCCATGCCTAGCTTCCAATGTGGGTAACCCTCTGGATTTACAGATGTCTCTTTACTCAATGCCATGCTCTTTCCTTTATGCCTTGATCCTAGGCACATACAATTTTCTTCATTCGAAAGGCACTACCAACACTTACTTTAAAATCAGATAATATGTTTTCTGGAGAAAAAGCAGTTGCTTCACTCCAGAGAGGGTATGTGGTCTAAAGAGCTGTGAGAATACATATCTTCATGCTATTTTTCTCTGCCTCTTGCTCAGTGCCTGGCAACCGGTAGACGTTTGATAAATTTCTTTCAAGTGAATAGAGGAGATGCTAATTCACTCATATGAGTGCTTGCCTGTTGATCTGAGGTCAATCACTTTTCTGCCCTTATTGGGCTTTTCCAAAGTAAGCCTTGCCCCCACAATCTAATAATAATAATAGCTAATATTAATTGAGGACTTAGTATGTGCCAAATACAATGCAGTCTTAACATGAATCATTTCATCTAACTTCACAAGTTATCCTGCTTTACAGATGAGGAGCCTGAAGCTTAAGACACTAAGTAACTTGCTGCGGTTATAAATGAGGGAGCCAGGATTGAAGCAGAGCCTGTGTACTGCATCATTAAGCTATACTGCTAATCAACACCACCGGGCTCATGGCTATTGGCTCGTTACTGGTGATACTGATCTCCGCTGAGAAGCTCTTCCGCCTCTAGCCGTGCAGCATCAGTCTCCCTACTGCTGGCAGAGAGGAGTGCTGAGCCTTTCTTTTTTTGTTTGGTTGTTTGTTTGTTGCAGAAAGGTGATTTTATTTAGGTAGAGAAAAGAGAAGGAAAAGGAGAAGAGAAAGGAGCATTTCATATTTATGTAGGAAGCATGGCAGCAGCCTTAGTATTGGAACCTGCCGCTGGAAATGTCCACAACACACTTGGCAGGCTTTCTTGGTGGGCCCTGGCATGGTAAGTGCAAGTTTTGTTATTCCTTATGGGTTCCGAAAAACAAGACCTTACCTGTTAGTGACTGGCTTCACATCATGTACCTGGAGGAGCTGGCTTCACATAAGTCATAAAGATGCACTCTAATAATGTATTTAGAAGTTGTTGGCTAAAGTTCTAAGCCTGATTCTAATAGTACTTCCTCAATGAAGCTTTTTTTTAGCACTCCTTCAACTATATCTATTTTTTTATCACCCACTCAATTCCTCAGTATTGTATCTATCACTGTTTTATAGTTCTTTACTTTCCACACAGGGCTTAAGAGGATATTTTGCTATAAAACATGGCAAGCATTCTATTAAAAATGCAAATAGCTGCATCAAAATGCCAATTCATAAAATTTTTAGATCAGATAAGAAAAGAGCGATTTTTCTGGAAAAGACCATTGATCTTTTTTTTTTTTTTTTTTGAGATGGAGTTTCGCTCTTGTTACCCAGGCTGGAGTGCAATGGCGCGATCTCGGCTCACCGCAACCTCCACCTCCTGGGTTCAGGCAATTCTCCGGCCTCAGCCTCCTGAGTAGCTGGGATTACAGGCACGCGCCACCATGCCCAGCTAATTTTTTGTATTTTTAGTAGAGACGGGGTTTCACCATATTGACCAGGACGGTATCGATCTCTTGACCTTGTGATCCACCCGCCTCGGCCTCCCAAAGTGCTGGGATTACAGGCTTGAGCCACCGTGCCCGGCTGACCATTGATCTTTGAGAGTTAAGAATACAGCTGTTTCCCAATTTAATTTCTCACTGGTAAATGGAACAGGAATGGTTTGGCAGTTCTACAGGAAAGAGCACGTGTGCCTTGTGCTTCTGGTTTTTCCAGATGTCCGTTGCTGAAGGTTTAAGGTGTGAGTCTGTTCATGTGTTTCTAAGGAGCAGTCCCTGTTCAAAAAGGCAGTGGGAAAACTGAGTGGGGCAACTCACACATGGACGCCCTGTGCATCAATGTGCGTTCAATTCAAAGACAGACCTCATTTGGTAGCAATCTTAGTATGTCATTCTAATGAATTAGAAAAAATGAGAAAATGGGATATGAATCCCCATCTGGATTCATGGGGATAGTATCAGAAAGATTTCCAGTGCCTTTGCAGAGTGCTAGCAACATTTAGTTAATACCTCCCTGGGTGCTATGTGCTTACATGAGAAGCCAAAGGTATCTGTTAAGCCACGTAGGAACTGCAATCGGCTGGTTGATTCTCATTTGGAGAAAGCAAGCAAGTGGGCAGTGATTGGAGTGTCCAGCAGGGGGCTGGCATTCTCTGTCTATAAGTAACCCTGTTTCCTCTTCAGAGCCGCGGCTCAACGGAGCTGCTGTTTGCTGGTGAAGCCTGTGACGTGCAAAGCACCCTGCCTATAGGATTTGAGGATTTCTCAGTGCAGTTTTTTCATACCCACTTTAAACCTTCAGATTCTAAATATCAGGAAAGACAGCAAATGCTGTGTGAAAATAGCAGGCCAACTCAGACTAGAATGGGGGTAGAAAGAGCTGATGCAGAGTGGGTTTAATTCTAAGGTTTTTTGTTGCTAAGTTTTTGTTGTGGTTAACTTATTGAATTTAGAGTTGTACTGCACTAGTCAAGTGAGGGCCAGAGCAGCACCAGTGTCAAAATAGTGACAGACAGTTTTGAATATATACTTAGTATATATGTACTCAGAGTATTTTTATTAAAGAAGACAAAGAGCCCAGCATAGATCTCATCTTCATCTTCACCTGGTTGCAAAATCAATAGTTAAGAAATAGCATCTAAGGGAACTTTTAGGTGGGGAAAAAAATCTAGAGATGGCTCTAAATGACTGTTTCCTTCTAAACTTGGAAGTGGACCATTTCATGCATTGCAACATCTCCAATCACAGTGCGGATCTCCCCGTGAACGACGACTGGTCCCAGCCGGGGATCCTCTATGTCATCCCTGCAGTTTATGGGGTTATCATTCTGATAGGCCTCGTTGGCAACATCACTTTGATCAAGATCTTCCTTACAGTCAAGTCCATGCGAAATGTTCCAAACCTGTTCATTTCCAGTCTGGCTTTGGGAGACCTGCTCCTCCTGGTAACGTGTGCTCCAGTGGATGCCAGCAGGTACCTGGCTGACAGATGGCTATTTGGCAGGATTGGCTGCAAACTGATCCCCTTTATACAGCTTACCTCTGTTGGGGTGTCTGTCTTCACACTCACAGCGCTCTCAGCAGACAGGTAAGTACTGGCTGAAAGTTACATGCTCTCCAAGGGTGGTAGATGCCTCGGTAAATGAACTACCATGTCGGGACAGGGAGCTGTTTGCACAAGGGGAAAGTTTTACTCAAACTCGGATTCCTATCCAGGCAGGTTTTGTTCTGGGGATGACTTCTTGAGTAGAACATTGGTTTGAGAAAGAGAAGTGAGAGAATAATGGGGACAGAAGGAGAGAAATGAAAAAAAAATCTCTAAGCAGAAAACTGAGGTGGCTTTTCTGGAAACATATCTATTTAGCATTACCTTTTCCTAACTTCTCCCTTCTTGCAAAATTAATTGACCAGTGAGAAAGACAACCATACCCAATAGAGTTTAAACCTCAGGCAAATATTTTTTAGAAGCAATTCAAAACCTTCAGAGAACAGGAAAGTTCCACTGCATTTCTTCAAAACATTCTTTCAGAAACAACCAAGAGGAGAAAATGAGCCTCATTTCTCTGAAATTCATTTTTCTCAGACAGTTTAACTTTTCCCACAGCTGATTTTGTATTTGACTCTCTGTGACAGAACAATCGTTTGCCGGTTTTTCTAAGTCTCTCTTAAATGAAATCAAGCATTATTTGAGTTTTTAAACTTTTCTGGAGAAAGCTCTATTCAAGGTTGACTTCTAATTTTAATATCTTTATTGACATACTTCCATATACCATGTTTCTGGGACTTATTGTGGGGAGGAAGAGGGAGTTCACTACAGTTTTTTATTCTGTGAAATATACATATTTGCAAACTGCATTTCCTCTGTGAGCACATTGCATAAAAGCTTACATTTATCACTCTTAAAACTTCATATTCGTTCTTTGAATATTTATCAAGTGTCTAGCATGTAAAAAGCACTTGCCTGAATTAACAAGTCAAGAAATAGCTGCAGGTTGTTCACACAAATTACTGAACATACTTTATGTACTTCTGTTCTCTGGAAATTGGACATAGTAATGAATAGACTTTCAGACACAGCATAGACCATACGGTGAAACAAACAACCCAGAAAAACTGCTGCAATAAACCTGATTATAAGTGATTATATTCACTTATAATAAAGTGTATGTTATGTGTTAAAGATAAAGAAGGATTTGAGAGTGTTCCGGAAAAGACATAGACGCAGCTCTTGAAAGTTTATACTCTGAAGAAAATGTCCCGCATTTTAATACATGTGGTGCTGGATTCTCATTTTATAGAGGAACAAACAGTTCTCAGATGATCTGGCTTTGTTAAGTAATGGGCAAATAAAGATAGTGTTATTGGTATTTGTAGACATATGTTTATGCTTAGCTACCTGAAGCACACTGCCCGGCACACAACATTTTCAAAGACTGAAAAGTAATGGTCCAGAAGCAAGGTTTGCACATTGTACCGACTTGACAGAGTTTCTCCATTCCCTCCATTCCCCTTTGGCTTGCTCCTACCCTGCACATCTGCTGACCAGATACCAATGACCACAGACAATTTCATGTGTTGATTCAGGGCTGGCAAACTCTGGAGCTGGCAGAAGGGCTGTGGCTTGTTACCAATGGCCGAGGGCACTTCAGGATGAGGGTAATTTTCTTAATGGGAAGGAGAAATTTTGGTTTCCGGGTTCGGGAGTGCAGTGGTACAGATGGTGTTTACTCTCTTCTTGGGGAGAAAAACAGAAAGGAAAGTGAGGGTATGGAACATAAAGAGGCAGCTGCAGGCAACTCTTCTCTGGAGTTTCAAAGCAGACCAAGTTCACCATCAGCAGAAAGGGAAAGCTCTTTCAAAAGCCAGGTTGCACTCCTTCACAGCTCCAGTGTGTTCCCAGTAAGTTTATAGTTACTGCCTGTCCTTGCCAAGTTCGGAAATTACTAGAAGCTCCCATATTGCTAACTTTTTGTGTTTTTCTAGGTCTTTAAAAAGCCGATGATCACCTGAATCACAGGTAGTGCATCTAACCAATTCCAATAGGAAGAATAGGTATTGAGGTAGTTAAATGATCAAGACTGTACTTTTCTATCCATCTCATTTTTTAAAGCAATGGGATTCTTATATCTTATATCTCATGAAGTTGGAAGGGGGAATAAAGATTCTATATTTTTTCTTCTCAACAAGGTGTAATCTATATACATGGAAACTGAACAAGTTTCATGAATATATTTTTACATATGTCTATAGAGCTGGATAACCAGATGGAGATGTAAAAGAGTTCCAGCATCCCCCAGTTTCTCTTATGCCCTGTCCTAGTTAATACCCCATACAGAGGCAATCACTATTCTGATTTCAGTCACCATAGGTTATTTTTGCCAGTTCTTTAATCTTATATAAATGGAATCATATAGTAAGAACTCCTTTGTGTCTATCTTCTTATGCTTATCATTATCTCTGTGATATTCACCCATGTTGATAGGTGTAACAGTGGTTTGTTCTTTTTAATTGTGTGTGGTGTTCCATTGTATGAATATACTTTGGTTTATTTATTCATGCGAACACTGATGGAAACTGGGTTGTTTTGTTTGGGGATGATGATAACCTGCTCTGGACATTCTTATTCATGTCTTTGGGGGAATGTAAGTGTTTATTTCTCTTGGGTATATGTCTGTCAGTAAAATTGCTGGGTCATAGGGGGCATATATTTAATAAATATTGTCGGTTTTCAAGGTGGTAGTCTGTATAGAGGTAGATTGATGAAAGAGTGAATGAACCAGAAGACCTTCCAAACCAGATGATCACCAGAATCACAGGGGAAGTTTAAAAACATACAGATGCCTAGGCCCTTTCCTAACTCTACTGAAGCCAGGGCTCTGAGTCATGAGTGGGGCACCTATTGATAATCATCCATCCCTGCCCCCATACGTTGCCCAGCATTGCCAGTCCTCATTCCAGCTTCCCTTCTGTAGTTCTCCCCTTCACTGAATTAACTTGAATCTTTGTCAATATGAAAAGAATATCAAGTTTCCAGAACAGTTTATACTGGCATCACCAGCTCAAAGGGAGACTTCAAGACAGTTTCAGAAACCAGAATTCTGGGGATTTGCACAGCTGAGCAATTCCAAGTTTACATTCAAGCACCGTCAATATTGATCCCCATCCTCCCTCTCCTCCAGTACTTTCTCTCCTTACACACACAATGATATCCTCATATACGGTGGTTGCACTGATGTGTTCCTGGCTCTGTTTCCTGTCTTATGCTGTGTCCCACCCACTCTCCAGAATGCTTTCTCCTTTCCTAAATACAAGATTGTATATCTCATTCCATGTGGAGTATGGGCTTGGAATGAGCATCGACAAACCTGTGTTTTAGACATTTTCCTGCCATTACTACCCATATGAGAAAGTGGGACTAAGTCACTTAACTCGCCGACCTTACTTTAATCATCTATAAAATGATGGAGTTAAACTAGGCAATTTCTATGGTCCCTTCAAGTTCTAAAATCCTAGGTTTTTTTTTGTTTGTTTGTTTTTTCTGTCTTCTTGCCTGCCATTCAGAATTTGACTCAGGTCTCCTCCTTAAAACCCTAAGTTGGGCCATTCTAGCCCAAATTTCCTGACCCTCTTGAAATATGAGACTTATTATCTGAGACATGAATTATCTTGTGACACCTTTTATGTTTCTGTTTTGTTTCTTTATTTTAGTCTTCATATATTTATTGCTTTACATTTTTAGGTAGATTATTAAGAATGTTGAGGGCAGAGGTTTTTAATATATTCTTAGATCTTCCATAGTGCCCCACAAGTTTTCTTGTGCCAAATGGGTGATCAATAAATATTGACTAATTAAAATTATGTTTAGTTAATGCATACTATTTTCCTCATTTTTATTCTTTATTCTACTTTTGAGGATTAACCTGAAAGCATACTCTTAAAAATAATGTATCAGCTGGGCATGGTAGCTCGCCTGTAATCCCAGCATTTTGAGAGGCTGAAGCGAGTGGATCATCTGAGGTCAGAAGTTCGAGACCAGCCTGGATAACATGGTGAAACCCCTGTCTCTACTAAAAATACAAAATTAGCCGAGCATGGTGGTGCATGCCTGTAATCCCAGCTACTTGGGAGGCTGAGGCAGGAGAATCACTTGAACCTGGGAGGCAAGTGAGCCAAGATTGTGCCACTGCACTCCAGCCTGGGTGACAAAGCATGACTCCATCTCAAAAAAAAAAATGTATCACATAGTCACCTGCTTATCTGTTCTCTATCAAGCTCTCATTATCTGGGTAGATAAGAGAAAAACTATTTTTTGTGAGTCAGTAAATAGATTCAGGGGATAAATAGATGGGTGGATGGATAGATAGATGGCTGACTGGCTGGTTGGGTGGGTTACATGTATGAGTGGACAGTAGGGTGAATAGGTGGGTGAACAGTTGGATAGATGGAGATTTTTTTGCATACGGTTCCTTGCTATTAGATGTCCACCTTTGTGCTAGATGCCTCATTACTATGTAAATGCAATTTGAGAGCTAAAATGGACCCTCAATAGAAAAAGGGTGAGGGTGGTTTGTGTTTTCTTTTCCAGTAAGTGTAAGATTTAAAGTTGAACTTAATGTTGACAACATGTGTAATGCCCAAGTTATATGAAGCCTGCTTCAGTACTATTATTCGTTGTTATTTCTTACTAGAATGGGGCTGGGAGAATGAATTCTAAAGACAGATGGCTATGGCGGTTCCACTGTAACATGATTCTTCTTTGATTCTGTGGAAAGACTGGTTATAAGTTTCTTTGTCATTTGGAATGTGGAAAGAAACAGGAAGGTGATATATTTCTGTAGACTTCTTGAAGTACAGATTCTTTGAATTTTCCGCAAGGAATGTATGTGATTGTAGCTTTCCCAACATCTAGAGCTGTATGATCTAACTTGGTAGCCACTAACCACATGTGGCTATTTAAATTTGCATTTAATTTAAGTGAAATGAAAAATTTCATTTCCTCCTCATACCAGCCACACATCAAGTGCTCAGTAGCCACATGTGGCTAGTGGCTACTCTATTGGACAGTACAGATAGAGAACATTTCAGTCATTGCAGACGGTTCTATTAGACAGTTTAGAAAGAGTTTGCTATATGCTTTGGGGTCCAGATTTCTTCCCCAGGATACACGTTTGCTCCCCTCTCTCACAGAGGGTATAAGGAATTGCTCAGATAGGCAAATATCAAATGCCTCTCAGCTGCACAGGCTCTTTCTGTCTGTGAAATATCTTCTATTGGAAGACATACACAAGTGAAGAGGGAAGAACTGAAGCAGCCCAATGTCATGTGCAGTCACAGACTTGGGGAATTTAAGCACCCCATTGATGAGGTTTTGAGACTTTCCGAAGTATACATGAGGGGTCAACTTTCCAAGTCTGCACTGTGAACTTGTGTCTGATCCTTCCATTCTTTTTTTGTAGGTCCTCTTCCAGCGGCTCGTCTCTCTTTTATATCCTCCTGCCCCAAGACTTGCCAGAACAAACACTGCTCTAGCCAAACTCTTCTCATTGCCTCCCACATGTGTCATCAGACTTCTCCCCTCTCTAATTTCATTTTCCCTTCTCCGACGGCTGGGCCTTATTCTCTCCATCTACCCAGATCCTATCAGTCTTTCAAGGGATATTTCAAGTCTTTTCTTTATGAAGCATTCCCTGATCTTTTGCTTTCATTGATTTATTTCCCTTCCCAGGATGTTTCTGCCTGTATTGTTCATTATATGCCAAATCTATCCCGACTTGTACTGCTGGGTCTTTGTTAGAGATGTGTTTTAAACTTCCTTAATCATATGGGGTGATCCACAGGGATCTGTGTCTTCTACAACAGCCAGGCCCACTCTGCATTCAGTAAGAGTACAATAATTACATCTTCATTGATGTTTGAGCAGTGACAAAAGGATAAAGTCCAGCAGCTAGAAGTAAAAGTCATCTTAAAGTTCACACCCTTGTTTGACACAGAGACCAGAAGAGGTAATGGGATTGAACTTTGTCACAACAAATTCAGAATGGAGTCAGATTAGAAAGAACCCCTTCACCCTCATTCCATGTCTTTTTTTTTTTTTTTTAATCCTGCCTCAGGTTTATTTGTACAAATAGCACAGGAGGACCCCAGCCCCATGCAGATGGCAGCCCCAGGGGAGTTACACCAGTCCTTCTGTCCTCGCATTGGCAGACAAAGATATCTATTCTGAAGCCTTTGTAGGGGCCTGGGCACCTTTGAGAGCCTGAGCTGGAACTGAAACTGGAGCTGAAGCCTGGGCCTTGGTTTGATCCTTGGCCTTGGCCTTGACCTTGACCTTTGGCCGGCAGAGCCTGAGCCCCTTGGCAATGCGTGCCCGAGCACGCTTCCCAAGCTTGGGGTGGGCAATGTAGGCAAGTCGATCAAGCTTGCGGCTGACACCCTTTGGGATGTTGGGCTTAACCTCCTTGGGCTTTACGAGGGCCTTGATGGCCTCAGCTCGTGCACTCATGGCCTTGGCATTGTTGGCCTGCATCTTCTTTAGGCCCTTCTTGTTGTGCTTCTTGGCAAAGCGCATGTTCCTCAGGAACTTGGGGTCCACCCCCTTAAGAGACTCGTATCTTTGTGATCGGGGTTTCTTGATACCATTTCTGTGCCATTTTCGGGACTGGTTGTGTGTGGTGTGGTTCTTGGACTTGGCCATGTCTGCACCCAAGCCGCGGTTCCCCAAGCTCCTAGGACCGGAAGAGCTCATTCCATGTCTTAATTTCTTCAGGAGAACTGGAAACTTTTCTTCAGAAATCATCGAACACAGAGTCTGATTCCATTTCCCTTTTCTGGACAATGGGGACTACTATGCCAAAACCTACCCTTCTGAAGGAAAATACGCTGAGTGACTCCAGGGTAATCCCCTTCTAATGGGTTCAGCCCAGTGATTCCAAAGGCTCCTCTACCATTCGAGAGACCCAGCTTCATTGATTGCAAGGAGACTGGCCCCTTTCTCACAAGAGAAGACTTATTTAATTTCATTTCTTGTAAAGCATCCTTCTAGAAATGCTTTACAGGAAAGTCCCTCTGTTGGAACCAGTTTACATGAGCTGCCAGTTCATAACTTCTTTATGCTTTGATTTTCCTGAAACATATGCTGCCTGTCTCTGGAAGGAAACAACTCACGTCTTTCCATGGCAGTGGAACTACCACAGCTGCCAGCAGCTTCTGGGAATGGTGAGAAGGCAGGTGCTGTGGAAGTAAGGTTTCCCAGCAAGACTCTTTCAACTGGATCTCTGTGGGAGAGGAAAAGGGCAAAAAAGAACTTTGACCTTGTCTCTCACACATTATCTGTTAAAGTGTTAGGCTTTTATGTGGCTAATTATCATTTCTGGCAACTTAATATGCAGAGAGGCAAAATGAAAGCAGAAGCATGAAACACAGAGTATACCCTGAAATGGCTCCCTGCTGAGGTTTTTTGAACTGTGTCTGTCAATAACATCCTTTGAAAATAGGCTAAATTTGCATTTTTGCACTTATAAGTCCTCCTATGTGTGGAGTTTGCATAATTAAAACACATGTTTTCAGAATAAAGGAAAAAATTTCTCCATTTCTTCTTTTTATCTCCTAGTAATAATAGAACAAGGGATTTTGAAGTTCATTTTACGTATTACACATCATTTCCTGAAGGAGGTCTTCCCTGACCACTCAATCTGAAGAAGTAACCAACACTATCCCATAATCTAATTTCTTTATTTCAGGTCTACTGAGGTGCAGTTTATATACAATAAATTTTTTACATGTGTATGAATTTTGAGAAACATACAGTCACATCACTACCACCAGCAGCACAGACAAGACAGAGAACATTTTCGTCACCCCCAAATGATCTCATGCCCCTTTATAATCTCTCCCCTCTCTCCACCTACACATACTGACAACCACTGATCTTTTCCAGAATGTCATGTGAATGACATCACATAATATGTAGCTGTTTTAAGTCTGGCTTCTTTTAACTCACTTTTTTGCATGTATCAGTAATCCACTCCTTATTGCTGAGCGGTATTCCATTGCATGGATATACTACATTTTGTTTATCCATTCTCTAGTTAATGAGCATTAGGGTTGTTTTTGGTTTGGGTGATTATGAATAAATCTTCCATAAACATTCTTGTGCAGTTTTTGTATGGATATATGTCTGCATTTGTCTTGGGTAAATATCATCCAGTATTATTTTCTTGAGAATTCTTTTGTTCATTTGTTTGTTTATTGTCTCTCTGCCACCACTAGAATATAAGCTCCAAAAAAGTGGGAGCCCATCTCGTTCTTTGGCATATTCTCCGGCACTAGAACAGTTCCTAACTCATAGTAGTAGGTGCTTGATAAGCATTTGTTGAATTGCTGAATGAATGGATGCATGAAGAGAGGAATAAAGGAATGAATGAATTCTAGTAGGTCCTACTGAGTAAACCCGGAATACTGGATTATGGTCTGTGAATCATATTGCTCATTTCCTTTCATGATTAACAGAGTGACTGCAGGAGAACAATGGTTCCAAACCTAAATGACAAGAGTTTACCCAGATTTTATGGGGACTCTTGAGGTGGGGGCATTTTTAAAGAAAAACCAAATAATATTACAACTGCAAAATTAGGAAGAGAAGTGGATATTTAAAAACCTTTAGAAATCACATGTTCGATTTAGAAATATTAATAAATCACAAGTTTAAATAAGCTGGTAAAATTCACAAACATCATAAAATCCAGAAAAATAACATATTATCTATTAAATAACTGCCTGACACACCTTTGTTATATTTGTTTTCTTAAATATTTTGGCTTCATCCTCATTTGTTTCCTTTTAAAATGACATTATTTGGTAAAATCCCTTTCTATACAGAAAACAGGAGGAGATCAGTCTTCTAGCATGATTGATTTAAATTGGCTTTTTATTAATGAGAGATTAGAAAACCTTTCTTTCGTTGTACTGAACTGAGCATAGAAAGTCAACACCAAGGCAAAAATATGCCAAATTGCAGGGTCTTTATTGCCGGCGGCCACAGAGGACTCACGTGTCTCCAACCCGTGGCCCCAAAAGGAGGGTGTCAAGACCTTTTATACCCATACAACCACCTCGGGAGTGAGGGTGAGGGGCGGGGGGGGGGTGAGGGTCTTCAGACATTTCGAGGGCTAGTAGAGTCTGTAAATCACCTCCTGGGCAGAGATGAGGGTGAGGGATTCTGGACATTCCAGCAGATTCCTGGGTGAAGATGAGGGTGAGAGGCTCCGGATATTCCGAGGGCCAGGGGACTTGACATTCTGATTGTTACTTAAGTGGTTCACAAAAGTCAAGATAAGCATTTGTTTACACATTGTCTGGGTAGGGTGGAAATTACAGTCCTTAATTACTTATTACAAGTCCAGGGGCCAAGGTGGCCTGGGTTTGGACTGCTTGCCTGTCACATTTGGGTTACAGAGAGCAGTTTCAACAGAAAGCTGAGGTATAGTTGAGGTATGCAGTTTTACGGGGCTTTTACCATGTCACGCTTTCAGCTTCATATCTCATTATTGGCAATGTCATGTATATGTTTAGGATTAACATCAAACTTGAAAAAGCCACTATCAAGTTTCTTTCTTATCTAGACTGTAAAAAACCCAATGCATTTCAAATTTTCTTGTGCCTTGAGTAATCTTAAATACTTATTCAACTGATGACGCCTACTAACCTATTTATCATGGATGTCTTCATATTATGAGTTTTGTGTTATCTCTATCAATGTCAGTATTCTGTGAGTATGCACAGCATCTGTGACTTTACACAAATATATTCACTATTTGTAATTTGGCTACATGTTTCTGCTCTATGAACACAGACACTCATAAACTCAATTTTACTCATATATTTGGATTTAAATCTACCACCGTATTGTTTGATATTCACTGGTCTCACCTGTTTCATAATATTTTTTCCTCTCCTTCTTGCTTTCATTTAAATTAGATATTTTAATTATTCTATTCCCCCCCTCTCTGAGCTGGTTAATTATACAAACTCTTTGCAATTTATTTTAGGGGCTACCCTAGAGTTTACAACAGCATGTATCCTTGACCTATTAGAAGCTACTATAAATTGAAACTTTCCTACTTCCTGGACAATGCAAAAATAATAGGACACTTTTAACTTAATTTAAAATTTCCTCTTGCCTTCTTTTTTTTCTTTTTTTGGTTATTGCAATTCTGTATTTTAATTCTCTCTAGATTTAAAAACTTACATTATTTTTATCGTTTGTACATATACACAAATATTTACCTTTAGATTTAGATTTAGATTCCACTTATTTACCTTTTCTGTTGTTCTCCATTCCTTCCTGCATCTCTCTGGCTTGATCTGAGATCACTCTACTTCTCCCCAAAGATCTTCCTTCAGTGTTTCATTTAGTGTACACATTTTTTCCATCTTTGTTTGTCTGAAAGTGTCTTTGATTCATGTACTTTTTGGAGGCGATTTTCAGTGGGCATAGAATCCTAGGTTGGCAGTTCTTATCTTTCAGCACATTACAATTGCCATTCATCGTCCTTTTGCTGTATCTGACAGTCAGATGCCAGTTTTATTGTTTCTCCTTTAACAGGAGATGTTTTTCTCTTGGACCGATTTTAAGATTTTTCTCTTTATTTTTGATTTTCAGCAGTATTGCAATGAGGTGCTTAGGCATGGTTTCCTTTGTATTTCTGCTGCTTGGGGTTCATAGCATTTCTTAAATCTGTGGCTTGAAGATTTTTGTCAGTTTTGGAAAATTCTCAACCATTACAACTTCAAATATTGCTTCTATCTCATTATCTCTTTCCTCTCCTTCTTTGTACTGGCTACACATAAATAGAATAACTACAGGTTAACTTTAAGCTTTTTTTTTTTTCAGTCTGAGTCTTGCTCTGTGGCTCAGGCTGGAGTGCAGTAGTATGATCTCAGCTCACCACAATCTCTACCTCCCGGGTTCAAATGATTCTCTTGCCTCAACCTCCTGAGTAGCTGAGATTACAGGCATGCGCCACTATGCCCAGCTAATTTTGTATTTCTAGTAGAGACAGAGTTTCTCCACGTTGGTCAGGCTGGTCTTGAACTCCTGGCCTCAGGTGATTTGCCCACCTCGGCCTCCCAAAGTGCTGGGATTACAGGAGTGAGCCGCCATGTCCAGCCAACTTTAAGCTTTTAAGGTGTTTTCCCCTTTGGTTGTCTGCTTTTACTAAGGCAGACAATTTCATACTAGAGTCAGACCGCTGTTACCAGGAAGTATTTTAAGCACAATTTCATGTCACCATTTTGCCACGTCCCATAAATTTCCTACTCTTTTCTGTATTTGCCATCCTTTTTTGTCTCACTGTACTTCAGTCTGGCCATTTTCAGTTCTCTAATCCTCTCTTCAGTTGTGCCTAGGCAGCTTCTGAAGCTTCCATTTAATTCTTCATTTCAGTTATTATATATTGAATTTTCATTTTGTTCCATCTTGTAGCCTAATTTCTTGAATTAATCAGAATATATTTTAAAATACCTTTCTGGTAACTCTAACATGTAGAACCTCTGTAAATCTGTTTCTATTTATGTATAAAGAATTGTAAATAATTTGAGACTCTAGATGGTATAATCTTCTCGAAGAGATTAGCTTTTATTTCTTGAAGGTAATTAGGAAGTGACATTACATCTGATGCAGTCAGAAATTGAACAGATTGGAGGGTGGGCTTTGGTCTTTGTGAGAGTTGGTCTATTTCTGGTTTTCCCCTGTCACTGAGGCTTACCCCTTTGGGCATCTCAGCTAGAAGCCTGCGGTGTTAACCTGGGTTTCTCTCCTTGGTGGGCCCTGGACTCTACTTGTTTTCCCCCTTCATCCTAAAACTGCTGGAAGCTCAGCTCAGCTCTCACTTTCTCTACTACTGCTTGACATTTGGTTAAGGCCTTAAGAGGGAAACGATGCAATAACAACTTCATGTTTTTGCACATCATTTCTCTCCAGGATTTTGGACTCTCAAATCCCTATTACCTTGGTATTTCTCTGATGCTTTCAAATAAATTTTTCTAACTTTTCATCCCAAGACGGTTGGTCAGCAACAAACTAGTTTGCCATTATCAAAAAGAGAAAATCCTATACTACTATCTCCCTAAAGACCTGATCTGCTGCCCTTAAAACTACACACATCCCAGTTTCTTTAAGGAGGCATTCAGAGCTACCTATTCAGGCCTGTGGCATCAACACTCACAGCCTCAAATTATCTCACCAATTTTGAGTGAGAGAAGTGAGTTCTGGCTAACGTCAAAGTGAGTAGGTCAGGAATCTCAATTGATGCCTGCAGCAGTGGACATTGCCAAGCATGTAGGTACATTAAAGCCTCCGGGATCTTTAAACTAAGCCAGGACTCTTAGCCCCAGTAAGCAGGAACTACAGGTGACATTTCGCTATTCAGTGATTGCTAACAGCTAAAATTTCATGGGAAGGAAAGAGCCAGAATGTTCCTAAGGTACATTTCTTTAAACTTCACATCTTTGAAACTTTTTCTTTCTTTGTCTTCTTTCTCTTTTTTCATATTGTTTTTGTATTGTACTCAGGCCAGCTGGCCAGTGGTGATAGCCGAAGGTTACATGAGAAAGAAATAGGGGGAAAATGCAAAATTTGTCACATAAAGAATTTATTTTCCAATGTGAGGAGAATTTGCTGTGACAATAATGTGTCTGTGTGACTCACTTCTTTCTTCATGCTGTCTACACATAAATAGAATAACTGCAAGTCAACTTTAAGTTTTTCAACGTTTCTTTTTTCCCTTTGGTGGTGGTGATTTTTTAATTAAGCTGGGCTACTTCATGCTAGCCACAGGCCTCTGTTATGAGAAATACTTTAAATACAATCTTAAAACAATAGAAAATTATGCAAAAAAACAAAATCACAGTAGTTACCCCATGAGTATGTATGGGAAGTACTTATTTCTTTTTAAATAAATGGTGATCAAAACAGGTTTCTAAGAGTTTCATTATTATCTTTTCTTCTCCCTTTACACTTTAGGTGATTGGAAACATCATAGAAAAACAGGAAAATCAGATTTTGGCATTGTTTCTTTTCTAGATTGTGAACAGAAGTGAAATTGAAGGTTAAAATGATGATTTAAGGACTACATGTACAGTGGGATGAAGACAAGTACAGTCAATATTTGGTTTTAAGTATTCTTTACTTGTGCTTTCAAAAGACCCAAACATCTAAATTGCTATAGATAAACATAAAAATCTCTGCTGACTTGGGGATCAAGAGACCCAGGTCTA
Organism: Callithrix jacchus; assembly: GCF_049354715.1. NCBI lineage: Eukaryota > Metazoa > Chordata > Mammalia > Primates > Cebidae > Callithrix > Callithrix jacchus. Next base: position 16,461,400 of record NC_133524.1, read on the forward strand.
GTCTTGGTTCTCAGCTAACTAGCTGTGGGACCTCTCTGGGCCTCAGTCTCTGGTCTCAGTCTCCTCTTCTATGACCTCTAAGTTTTATATTCCATAGTTACATATGAAACAGGTTTGCAATTAGACATAGACTTCTTTGTCTGTACCATGATAGCAGCACTTTATATGCTGACCTAGCAGCATCTTTTCTAAGAGTTCTTCATAAAGGCAGATGTAAATATTCTTATATGGTTCATTAAGGACTTTTCCTAAATGTATCTTGCTTCCCCAGTTAGATTTCAAATTCTCAATTGGCCAGGGACTTTTATATCTATAGTGCCAAGTGGAGCCTGAGATGCCAAATTAGTACTTAAATGTGCTGTTAGAGTAAGCATCCTGAGTGATAAGTGCTTAGTACTGAAAGAGCAAGGACAGGGGTCAGTGGCCTATTGTCTTCATTATCACAAATTAGTAAGTTTAACAGGTGGTGCTGTGTGAGATGGAAAATGAGCTTACCTCTGTTTAAACTAGGAACCAACAGCCTTGGTGTGGACAGGCAGAGAACAACAGAAACGATAAAACTTTTGGCAAACTTTGCCTGTAACATTTTAGGCTTTGTGGACCATACAGTCTCCATTGCAATTCTGGAGTCAGAATTCAATCGGTCTCCTCAATTCTATACTTGTAGGATGAAATCTGCCACAGACAATGTGTAAGCAAATAGACATGGCGATGACACAATAAAGCATTATTTCTGTACCTTGAAATTTGAATTTTATGAGATTTTTACATCTCAAAATATTCTTCTTCTTTTGATTTTTTTCTCAACTATTTAAAATGCAAAAACCATTCTTAGCTCACGGGCCATATAAAACCAGGCAGTGGACCAGACTTGGTCGATGGGTCTTAGTTTACTGTCCCTAATATAGAGTGTGCATGCTTTCTAGGGTGGTTATTTAGCAGTGAGAATTTCCTACTTGATTGGAGTGGGACCTAGGGGAATCCATGACCCCTTTTCAGTTAGCCAGGACAGACTTCCTAAGGAATATTATAAGGAAGAGACATACATCTATGTGATGTTTCGGGGTTTTGAGGCATTGTCCTATCATGCACATTAACTTTTTAGATCATTTGGAATCCTTATTATTATCTCTGTTTTTAGATGGTGAAATGAGGGTTCTACATCACATAATTAGAAAACAGTAAAATTGAGAATCAAGCCAAAGTCTTTAAGCCAAGTGTTTCTTCCAGCATGACCTGGGTCCTGTGTGATGCTAATAGCTGTTTAAATGAAATAAAACGAGAGAAGTTTAAATGGAGGCTTAGCTGGATTCCAATTTCCGTGGGTGGCAGACATGATGGCAGGGCCTGGTCAATTGTTCACTGGGGAAATAAAGGTGTAAATAGATGCTTTTCACCACCTCCTTTTAATGTTTCTCCCTAGTTTAAAGTGCTGCTTTCTCTAAGGTCTTTTCATTATAGGCTCAAGTGAACTATTTGCCTCAAAATTGTCAAAAAGAGGAATTGAATTTAGGAGAATCATGTCTTTGGAGTAAGTCGGGCTAATAAGCTGGTATCCAGAGTGATTTTTGGGTAAGAGGGCTTGAGAGGAGCGTTTGTGGCTAGGAGCATGGCAGGCAGGAGTGGGTTGTCTTGAGCATCTTGAACCTATTTCCTTATCTGAAAGTAAGCCATTATAGGCCAAACAAATTGGATGAATAGTTCTTGATTTTTAGTATTATTGTTTATTTATTTCATAAATAAAGTAGGCAGAAAATGAAGAAGACCTAGACCCTACTCTTAAGAAACTGATACTCCTGTTACTCAGGGTACATCAACCTTCTTAATTTCAAAAATGGAATGAGCAAAAATGTCACTGAGTGTCCCGGGTTTATGCTTTGTTTGAACTCTTATGTACCTAGTACAGGACCATGCAAAAGTAGCCGCCTACGATATGCTTTGTATTTGCATTTGTACATGCTAGAGATGTTACTTTTTGGGAAGTAGAGAGTTCTGTGTCATTTAATCATGGTGTGTTGCACTGAAGCTAATTGTAGGAAGAAGCTGTGAAAGCAGGGACGTTGCCCTCTAGCAAGCACCAGGGTTCTCTGAAAAGTCATGGTGCCCAGAAATATGTGCAGAGCACTGCCTGTTGGCTAGAAGGGTCTTGTGCATCTGTATGAAACTGGGAGATGTGTATGCTATAGATCATTAAGAAAAGATACAGAATTGTATGCTCTCAATTCTGTACAAAAGACAAAAGGAAAAAATTGGAAGGAAATATATCAAAACATGACATGCAAAACTTACAGATGATTGTTTTTAGAATTCTCTGCTGTCTAAGTTTTTACAATAAACTTTTTGTGGTTTGATGATAACTTTTTAAAATGAAAAATGTCCTTCAGAATAGCTAAATGCCTCTTAATGACCTTCCTTATTGATGCTTTTGCTGACTCAAAGCAACTATTTCAGTTAGTTTTTGTTTGTTTGTTTTTTGAGACAGAGTCTCAGTCTGTCACCCAGGCTGGAGTGCAGTGGCATAGTCTCAACTCACTACAACCTCTGCTTCCTAGGCTCAGGCGAGTCTCCTCCCTCAGCCTCCTGAGTAGCTGGGACCACAGGTGCCTGCCACCACTCCCAGCTAATTTTTTTTGTATTTTTTTAGTAGAGAAGAGGATTCACCATGTTGGCCAGGCTGTTCTCAAACTCCTGACCTTGTGATCTCCCGCCTCAGCTTCCCAAAGTGCTGGGATTACAGGTGTGAGCCACTGCACCTGGCCTCAAACAAGTATTTCAGTTATTTCTTAAGATACCTCTGAAGCTGCATGATAACAAGCTTAAGAACTATTTCATCTTTCTTCCCTTTCTTCCTTTCTTGCTGTTTCTTTTTTTTTCTTCTTAAAATTGTATTGGGGTAAAATATACATAACAAAATTTGCCATTTTAACCATGTTAAGTGTTCAGTTCAGTGGCAGTAAATACATTCACAGTGTCATGCAACTGTCACCATTGTCCATCTCCAGAACTTTTTCGTCTTCCGAAACTGAAGCCCTATGTCCATTAAGCAATAACTCCCCTTATTTTTGTCATTTTCTTTTGTTTGCTTTCTTTTGTTTTATTTATTAATTTGGGGGGATCACATTTAGTACAGCACTATTATTCATAGTGGGGAGAAATTCAAAAGCATTAAGTTTGAAGAGATGTCTGAGTTTGAGCTATGTGACTTGGGCAAATCACTTTATAAGCTTCAGTTTCCTACTCTTTAAAATGGGGAGAGGAGCATCTATTTTTAATTATCACAGGACCATTGTAATTTTTGTAATGATGTAATTAAGTAATATGTGTTGACGTCTTTATGACATCTTAGAATTCTTAGTCAAAAGAGTGAGTGCACCATTAGCATGGCTGCTATTTTTGTTCATAAGGGAACCAAGAGGTTGTTGCAGAAACCTTGACCAGTTGACATTCTGGTGGACTGTCTTTCCTTTTCGGGAAATACAATAATAACTTTTTTTTCCAATCAAGCTTGTCCAACCTGCAGCCTATGGCCCAACACAAATCCATAAAGTTTCTTAAAACATTATGTGATTTTTTTTTTGCTATTTTTGTTTTTTAGCTCATCCGTTATCGTTAGTGTATTTTATATGTGGTCCAAGACAATTCTTCTTCCAGTGTGGCCCAGGGAAACTACAAGATTGGGCACCCCTGATTTAAATAATGCTGTTTCTCAAAGTGGGTTTGAAATATTTAACTCATTTAACTCCTCACAGTAAGTAAGGTTGCTATCTTTAGTTCTGTTTTGCAGATGAAGAAAATGGAGACATGAAAATCTTGCAGTTTAAGGTATGGACTCAGGAGCTAGATGCTTTCTGTTTAAACCCTAGCTCTTCCACTTGCTAGCTGTGTGACCGTGTTACTTAACCTCTCAGTGCCTTCATTTCTTCATGTGTTAAAAAAAAAGATGACAATAGTAATAATTATCATCTTGTATTGTTCTGTAGAAGCAGAGGGAAAGCTTCCTCTAATTTTTGAAAAGTGTTGAGAACTTTGTGCTAGGCACACAGTGAGTACTATATAAATTTTTGCTAAATAACAAAAAATAAAAAGAAACTGAGACAACATGCTTTCACAAAAATAGGTAATCATAGAAGTGGGACTAGAGTGCAGGGCTCCTGGTCTTCATCTGTTCCCTCTCTCCTTGTCTTGGGCTCCTGCGCCATATGGTGGTGCCTCCTCAGCACTGCCAAGATCAACCTCCTGGGCCAATGGTCCCAGTAAGCTGTAAAGTTGGGTTACCATTTCACCATTTATAAAAACTCTCCCAAACATTTATTTAAATCTAGTGCTGTTAAATTTTTATAATTAGACACAGTGACTCATATGCCATGATGGTATTTTTGAGCTGTAATGATTCTTATTTTGGAAAAAAAATGATAGTGCATTTATTATGATAATTTAGAAATTCCATTTTTATCCTTAATGATTTGAAATATATTTAAAAACTGAAAATTATCTTGGATATTTCATTTTCTATATAAACTGACCAGATCATGAGAAAAAATGTACATAGTAGTGGTGTCCATATCCCCTGGCACACCTCTGAGGTCACTTACAGACCTGGGCTTCCTGTGTTTCTCTGATCAAGGGTGATCTCTGGCCATGGAAAGGTTTGGGGCAGGCTGAAGTGCCCTGGAATTACCACCACCAGACAGTTCTCAACCAGAGATGAGAGCTGGTGACTTAACACCCCACTCTCCTCATCCTTTGGGGGCACAGTTCTGGAACGTGTTCACTGTGTTCTCTCAGGGCATTCACAGTAAGCATGTGCTCCAGTTGCCCACTGTAGTGTCCTTTATTGGCTTTTCCTACCTCCCTGTGCTTCCTAGCATCCCATTCCAAATAAATTTCTTGCATCTAAATCCTTGCTTCGGGGTCTGTTTGGGGGTGAATGACAATTTGCAAAGGCAATTTATGAGCCTGAGTCTATTATATCTTCCATGTAGAGCATGGTTGATTTTTCTTTGTCATTGTGATTTTTTCCCCTGTTCTCTGTGTATCTTCTTTGCTACACAGTAGAGTAATTGCAGGCTGTGTCTAACTACAATTTGCAAATGGGATTTTGAAATGTTTTTCAAACATTTTGGCTCATAAAATTTTAACAAGTTATAAATATATGTTCTTCTCTCCATAACATTTTTGAGGAATGAACAATGTGTGCCAGGATGTTTGCACACCTACTGAAATTAACTGGATTACTACTTTCCTTTGTCATTTTAAACATATCCACTGGCAACTGTAATATTTCATCCTGCATATGCCCTTCTGATGCGCTCCCTTACAGGATTAGCATTGAGCTTTTAAATTGGATCACTCTGTTGAAACTTGTTTTTAGTCCAAGGGTCAATAGTCGCCCAACTCCTTATGAGAAAGTGCCGTAAGATGTCCAACAACTAATCGCATCTCTCTTTCCATTTTATCCCTAAGCCTCTACATCCCTCATATCCCAGGATCAGTACCTTCCCAATGTCTGTAGCTCTTTCTCTAGCCTTATTCCAGCCTGTGGTTTCTAGTCCTTCACTGGTGCCATTTTTCACCTTAGCTCTAAGGTCAAGGTCTCACTCAGATGACCCCTGCTGGCCCTGAGGCCTCTGAATATTTTAAAGAGCCCAGACACTACTCTAGGCCTCAGGCCATAGGGAACTGCAAGGCATGTATATGGGGGGTGAAAAAAACCCTTGAAACCTTAGCTAAATTCTCTGGAAAGTGTCTTCTGGAACAATGAACCCCCAAAGTGAAGTTCACATGCTCCCGGAGAGGTGTGGCCTGATCTAACAGGTAAGGGAGGAAAGTACCAAAACCTCTATTTATATTGATTTTTATTAAAATATAAGGATGAATTAAACATGAGTAATATGTAGAATCTAAATTGAGGCTCAACCTCTCAATGACTTCATGTGATTGGATTCCTTATCATGTGTGGCTCAGGCAGCAGGAATGGGTGGCCCACTATCTAGAAGACTCAAATAGGACACCCTTACTCTTCTTTGAACTTTTAGCTTAAGGGAAGGCATTGCCGACTGATGTGTATTGTGTGTAATCTAGTTTTAATTAAAATAATCTCCTCAAATGGGCAAGTGGCTTAAAAATATTCCTGCTGAACCAAAATAGAACAAAACAAAACCCCACAGATTGTAGATGATATTAAAATTGCAAACTCAAGAGACTAATATGAATATAACAGAGAAGACATTTCCCTCATTCCTGGTATAGGTTCTAATCAGGTATGACACATTAAATCACACCATAGTTATAATAAAGCTTTAATGATGGCAAAAGGTTCACTGTCAATAAACTAGGATAAAATATTTAACCAAAAATATTTAAAATAGTTTTTAAAATTGTATTTTTGTTAGCTTATCTTTTACAAATTCTACATTTTAGCATATATTTACTCCCTGACTTGTTTATGAACTCTTGTGTAAAACTACCCACATTCAGCAATGACCATTTCCTAGAATTTTTTTCTCTTTCTTTCTGTGTGTATATTGTTGTATTTTGTTTTGCTGAGCTTTGGAAAGTAAAGTACAAACGTCCTCACATTTCACCCCTAAGTATTTCAGTGTATATTTCCTGAGAACAAGCATAGTCTTCTATACAATCCAATGCCACCATCACATTGAATGAAATTAACAATAATTTCTGGTAACATAGAATGAAACTATTAGTACAGTAGTACATATACATAATTTATACATTAACATACATAGAATGTAGGTATATGTTCAATTTGTTATTACTTTCTTAGTTAAAGCTCTATTATTAAATAATTTTTAAAGAATAGGAGTTGGTATACTTCTCTAAGTGCCCCCACTCCCCCTCCAACCTCCAATCACCCTTACTCTAGCTTTCTCTTTGGCATCAGAGTAAACTGACAAGGTCCAGATCAATGTGTCTGCAGGGAACTGGCCCAACTTGTGTTGCTAGATGGAATATAATTTTTGGTCTTTTCTTCCCTTCCCCATGTCTTCTGTCTTCTCCCCTTTCCTCTCCTCTCCTCCTCTCCCTTGCCTCCTTCTCTCCTATCCTCCAATTTCCTTTCTTTTTCTCTTGTTCCTTTTTTTCCCTCTTCCCCTCCTTCTGTCTATCTCCTCAGTAATTCTGCTCTTTTCCTTTTAGTCCCTCAGGCTTTCCTGCCCATGTGTGAGAGCAGGAAAATTGGGGAATTATTTATTTAATTGCCCTTTTGCTGGAGCTCTTCACCCCTCCACACCCTGCTGATCACACACCCAGATCTGTGAGCTATAAAGCTGAAAGCTTGTTCCCTTCATGCAGGGACAGAAATTCTTTCCTGCCCCATATTACTGCTCTCTTTTTTCCCCATCCTGGTGAGAAAAACTAGAGTTTCACCCCTCTCTAACCCTTTACCTCTCCATGTTGAGCCAAAAGCAAATCCCAAGACATTTCTTTTCCCCAGCTCAGCTTCTACAGTCTCTCTGAATCACAGAGGTTTTCCAAGAAGTTGGTGCTCATGTACAAATTAAAGCAATGAAGAAAAGGAGCCAAAAGATGGAGGAATGCCAGAGCAAACAACCTGAAGACCCCCAAATATTAATACTCCCTAAACACAACAGGCCACCAAAGTTGTAGAACATCCTTGCTCTCCTTCCTTTGTTCATTCCTGCAGGAGAATCCCTTTTGACTCTTCTTAGCTGCTCTAACAGCATGTGGCTTTACCCCATTTCTCCCCATTCTTCCCTCATTGATGTTGTCAATATTACTTGAAATGACCACAGGGACTCCTTATTCCTTTCTTTATAGGTTCCTCAAAAGCTTGAGGCTAAGAATTGCAAGTCCCATGTGGAGGGTAGAATAGCGAAGTGGGATGTGAGTTCTGTGTGTTCACTCAGTGTAGCACCTCAGCTCTTAAAGTAATGGGGAATGTAATACCCAATACTTTCTGGCTATTTTGTTAACATATCCCCACGAGCTCCTTGCCAGTAAAGAATTGTCTCTTGTTCAAGGATGAGAATACTGAAGTGCAGAGTCCACGGTTCATCCAAGACCATACAACTAGTTGGCAGAATCACCATTAGGAACCACGTCTCTCGATCCTAGGTCTGCACTGGATCCCAGAAGAAACTAGAGTATATTAAGAAGGGGTGAAAAGGAGCATTGGAGATATTTATCCTGGAGAAAACATAAAAGCATAACTCCAATCTCTTACATACTTAAAGATAACAGTTGGATGGGCACCAAAGACCAGTAAGTTCTCCATTTGCAGAGTAATAACTCTGAGAGATAAGATTCCATTGCTCTGGGTTATAATCATCGTACAAGCCAGCTAATAATTTCCTTACTCCTTCAGAGAAATTCTTGGTGCTATTCTCAGGAGAAAATAAAGCTGCTGTTTAATAGTTTTGTCAAATCTCATTAGGTAGAATTCTAATTTTAAGGCAAGCAGTTACCCTAGAGACCATTTAGTTCATTTAGTTATCTTCTTTACCTCAGTATTCTCCACATAGCGTACATTTGGATCGCAATTGAGATTTAAAAGTATTGTAGTGCAACAATTCCTACAGACTTCAGTAGGTAATTATGGACAAATAAGGGCTGAAATGCTGGATTCTTAAAAATAAACAAACTGCCCATATTTGAATAAAAGACATACCTTTCTGTGGGCAAAGGTTTCCAACCCTGAGTGTGGGAGCCAGCTACTTCTACTTGCCAAGAATCTCTTTGACACATTAATCTTGCCACAGAGAACATTTTTTGACCTTTCCAATGTTTGCATAAGAAAAATGAAGCACAGTTGTTTTCAGAAGCGGGAAACAATTGTTTGAGCCCCATATTGTCAGAGGATTGAATTTGTCTGTCTATTGAAGAATGATTTTTACTGACTTAGTGTGTAAAAGAGAAATTTCTTTCTCTCCCTTGTGAGAAGTTGGAAATAAGAGACACATCGGCAAGTCACATATAAATCATCAATTAATTAGCGAGTATTTGCTGAGTCCCTACTTTGAAATAAATGATTTGCAGAGCAAGGAACCTGGGGCATTGTTAGTGAGACAGGAAAAAGAGAAGAGGAGAGGATGTAAGCTTCTGACCTCAGGAAACTTAAGAAAAAATCAGGTAGAAAAGACATACCTGTAGAATGTAAATTAGTATAAACACTATGAAGAACAGTTTGGAGGTTCCTCAAAAACCTAAAAATAGAGCTAACGTATGATCTAGCAATCCTGCTGGGTATATATCCAAAAGAAAGGAAATTAGTATATCTAAGAGATATCTGCACTCCCATGTTTGTTGAAGCACTGTTCCCAATAACCAAGATTTGGAAGCAACCTCAGTGTCCATCAACAGATGATTGGATAAAGAAAATATGGTACACATACACAGTGGAGTACTATTCAGCCATAAAAAAGAATAAGATCCTGTACAACAACATGAATGGAACTGAAGATCATTATGTTAAGTGAAATAAGTCAGACACAGAAAGATAAACATTGCATGCTCTCATTCATTTGGGAGATCTAAAACTCAAAACAATTGAATTCATGGACAGAGAGAGGAGAAGGATGGTTATCAGAGGATGGGAATGGTAGTGGGTTGGGGGGAGGTAGTGGTGGTTAATGGCTACAAAAAGTAGTTAGAATGAATGAATAAAACCTACTATTTGTCAGCACAACAGGGTGACTATAGTCAATAGTAACTTAATTATACATTTTAAGATAACTAAAAGAGTATAATTGGATTGCTTTTAACACTAAGGATAAATGCTTGAAGGGATGGATAACCCATTCTACATGATGTGATTATTATGCATTGCATGCTTGTACCAAAACATCTCATGTACCCTATAAATATTTATACCTACCATGTACCTACAAAAATTAAAAAAAGAAAGAAAAGACATACTCATAGAAAACTAGCAAATAATTCAAGATAGTGTATAATAAGTAGAAAACGAGAGGAGTTGATAATCTTGTCATAAAAGTCACACAGGTTGGGAGAAAGAATGGGAACCATTAAGGCCTGGATTGTTCAGCAAAAGCTTCATCAAGATGATACTTAAACTGAAATTTGGAAGGATTTGATTTAGATGAATCAAGAATCGGATTGGGCATGATGAAAGGGGGGAAACAGAAAAGTAATGGAAAATTTAGGAATGCAGCATAAACTAGCCTATCTCTTGAGTACAATGGAAAATTGACAGCTCATTCTTTCAGAGGGTAGCAACTGGGGGATGATCTACGCAAAATGATCTTGGAAATAAATCTGGTGATAACGTTAAAGGGTTACCACATCTAATTGTTTTAGATGAGGTTCTTTTGTTGGCAAAGAACAGAAGCCACTCAAACTAACTCAAGTAAAAAGGAGATGGTAGTATTGTAAAATTGTAAAAGGAGATCTCTTGTACATTCAAAATTAGTACATAAGCCAGAAACCATACCCTCTGTATGACTGAGAGCCACATTGTCTCAACTTCTCCTCTTATTTCTGCCTCATTCTTTTTCTCTTAGTCCATTTACTACATGTTTAAATATGGCTGCCCTGATCTTTTCCTTGACATCAAAATCTTGTATTTCCAGCGTCTGTCTATTACTAACTATATTCTCTCTCTTTTTCTGGTGAAATGCTTAAGAGAAAGAGAAACTCTTTAGTAGTTAGCCAGGCAGTTCATTGGCTGGTTTAGATCTGGTATCCACTCCAGCCCAACCAGCCATCACTCCTAAACAGGAACTACCCAGTGGTGTCTCCCTGCATTGGGAGCTCTGGGCAGAGCAATCTAGGCCAGAAGAGGAAATAGACTGATATGCTCCATGATACTCAGAACCATTAGGCTTGCAGGGAACATTTTGTATGTTGTATATACATTTGAGAAACATCTGGTCTATGTCTCTGCCTCTAGCAAGAATTTACCTAAAGCTCTCTTCTGAAGGAACTATGGTGTTCTGAAAAACATTGGTTCTAAATTGAATGTGGACTCTACCACCTCTTAAACTGAGCTTCAATTTCCCATCTGCAGAATGGAGATAATAATGTCTACCTACTGGAGTTGTCTGGAATATTAATGAGATAATATAGATTCTATTCCCTGCTTGGAAAAAGGCAAGAGCTTAGTAAATGGGATTTCTTTCATTTATTTGATGTGTTATGAACATACCATAACGGAAGATTGTTTGCAATGCATTGCAACTTACTTTTAATTGCACAGCTCATATGAATATGTCAATACTTTAAAGCAAATACTAGACATTATATTATTTCACTGGTAAATAATTTAGCATGTGTCTTTTATAAACAAAGTCTTTTAAGAAACAGCCACAATACCATTATCACACTCAATACATTAAAAATAATTCCTTGATATCACCAATAGTACATTTATATTTGATCTTCTTCAATATTTGTTTCACAAATATCTTTTTATCATTGGTTGGTTTGATTCAAAATCCAAAAGGAGTCTACATATTGCATTTGGTTGATATGTCTTATACATTTCAGTCTGTAACATTCTCCCTCCTTTTCTATGCCATATATTTGTTGAAAAAAATGAGGTAATCATTCCTGTAGAATTTTTTAATTCAGAATTTGACTGACTGTATCCTCATAGCATCATTTAGCAGGTTATTCTATCACCATTTTCCCGAAGACTGGCACATAAATCTAGGGGCTTAATTAGATTTAGATTCAAATTATTTTTCTAGTAAAACTATAAATGTTTTATACTATATATTTTTTAAGTTGTGAAATTAAAAGAGCAACTCAATAGTTCTTATGGTATTTTGCAGCTGGAAAGACAAGATTCCTAACAGAGAAGGAAGTAAGCCATTTACTCTGGTTTATGACTGAGTTAATCACCTTTACTCAGAGAGTTAGTAGTAATTATGACTGCTATCTGCCAGAAAATGCAGATAGAAGTCATAGTTATCATTTTATCTCTAAAAAATTTATTAGAGATATCTCTAGTCATATGCATCTTTGGCTGAAGATGTTCACATAAGTTTAATTAAAGATACCAATTACTTGCCTACATTCCATGCTAGGAAAATGTTTTAAATGGCTAATGAATAAAGAAGATACTAGAGGAAAATAGAACTTTCTTTTAAATTTTTATTTGTATTTGTTTAAAATTAAAGCAAACACAGATCCATTGAAGCAGGACTGTAGTGTTGTTGTGGAATGTTGAGGCTTGAGGGTGTCTGATAAATAATAGCTTTCTCTTCCCTACCTAATTTGAGAACAGAGAGATAGAAAAAGAAATCAGAGAGACATAAATATAAAAATAGCTACATCTACGTCTGCTAAAGCTGTTTCGGGAATGTAACTCAAGTCTATAGCAATAATGGACTTGCAGACACTCTCTTATCTTCTATATTAGACTTCCCATTCTTCTAGACAGGGTCAGTTAAATAACCATAGGCCTCCCTCAGCCCAATGTACAAGCCAGGTTCTTTTTCCCAAACTTGCCACTGAAGAATTCATTCCCCCTTCCCTGGTAGGAGGAGGAAAGTGAGGGAGGAGTCAGGGTGCAGCCAAGATTGATAAACCAATGGAGGTCTAATCAACATGAAAACAAGTAGAAATAAGTACTCCTCTTCCCTGAAATCTGTGATATAAAAGAGTATCATAGGTAGAACCCAGTTTAAACACAGTATCGCCAGCAATAAAGACCTTCACATGTAGTTGGTCTCAACTCATATCAACTTCCACACTATAGTAGCTTATGTTCAATTGAACGAACTTTTGTGGAGTATGTGCAAATCACAGTGCTGGCAGATTCCAAGATGGAAAAAGACATACTCTTTGCCCACCAAAGGCTCATCCTCTAGTGGGTTCTTTGCCCTTATCTTGTGGCCCACTGTGCTAGAAACTGTATGGGGAGTGTGCAGACACAGAGATGTGCTGCCCAGACCTCCCTTGAATAAGAGACTTGCCCCAGCTGCAGGAGGTGTGGTTAACTGAAACCTCCAACTACGAGCTCTTTCAGGGTCCACTTCAGCTTTCAAGCTGTGATCATGTTTTCTTGGGTGGTTCCTGCCCAGTGACTGAGCCAGGTAGTAACTGAGATCACATTCTTCTTAGGGTGACCCCATGCAATTACTAAGCAAGGTGATTATACATGGGCCTGGAAATTTCCACCCAAAGCAGGATTTCCCCACTGGGTAATCTTTGCTCCTAAGCTTCCTGTTGGGTTGGTGCAGAATGAGCAGCTGTCCCAGTCTGCTTGGACTGAGATATTTCCCAGGATGTAGGACTTACCATGCTAAAACTGGAAAATTTCCAGGCCAACCAAGATGTTTAGTTACTCTCATTGGCGTAGCTCTTGTCAGGTCTACCTTAAGGACTGACAGCTCCCTCTTTCTATCCTACTTCCTCCCCTTTTTCCTTTCACAGGTATTGCTCCTCAATAAAACTTATACTTCTTACTTCATCTCAGTGTCTGTTTCCCAGAGCACTCAACCCAGGACATGGGCACAAATAGCTCACAAACCAGGAAGAACCTAAATACTTCAAGAGAAGATAAGGCTGAGATTAGGAAGGCACAGGAAAAATCAATTTGAAAATTACAGGGATTCTTCCGGGTATGACTTTTTCAGGGTATCATTTATTACACATCCTTTGAAAAAGAAAAGAGGTGGCTGGGTGCAGTAGCTCACGCCTGTAATTTCAGCACTTTGGGAGGCCGAGGCGGGTGGATCACCTGAGGTCGGGACTTCGAGACCAGCCTGACCTATCTCTACTAAAAATACCAAAAAATTAACAGGGCATGGTGGCACATACCTGTAATCCCAGCTGCTTGGGAGGCTGAGACAGGAGAATTGCTTGAACCCAGGAGGCGGAGGTTGCGGTGAGTCGAGATTGCGCCATTGCACTCCAGCCTGGGCAACAAGAGCTGGGCAACAAACTCTGTCAAAAAAAAGAAAGAAAGAAAAGAGGCATATTTAAAATACTCAGTGACTTAAGGTTCCCTGAAGTGGATCTGAATACTCAAAATGAAGGTTTTGCAAAAAAAAAAAAAAAAGTCAACCTCCTTGTCTCTCTGTTCTTTAAGCAGCAACATGCTTTGTTACTAATTTCTGTGATTTCAGAAGAAAAACAAAAGGAACTTCAGAGCTTTCCTAAGAGGTATTCTTAAAATCAAGAGAGTGTGAATTGTACAACATGGTGACTATAGTGAATAATCATGTATCGCACACTCAAAAATTGCTAAGAGTCAATTTTAAGTGTTCTCATTTTAAAAAGATAAGTATGTGAGGTAATGTAGATGTGAATTAGCTCAATCTAGTTATTCCACAATGGATACATGTTTTAAAACATCATGTTTTAAAATATATACCATTTAAAAAAATATATACCATGTTTTCAAAATATATACCATGTTAAAATATATACCATTTTTATGTTAAATTATTTTAAAAATTAGCTTTAAACTAAGAAAAAAAGAGAATGTGAGTGGAATGGTTCTTCTGGAGAAAGGAGAAGGCATCCTTCAGGGCTAGGTTAGAGTGAGGCAATTGGGGTATTTGTAGTACAAAATTTAAGGAGGCACTCACTCTCAGGGTCATAGAGCTCAAAGCTGGCACCCTCATGGACTTGAAAGTTAGCACCTCCTTAAATATTGTACTCTAGGTGTCTCGCCTGCCTCAACTTAGTCCTGACCCTGTTATTCGGAATAATATTATGCGACTGATGGGGATCCTTCTTTCCTGCCCTAGATACAAAGCCATTGTCCGGCCAATGGATATCCAGGTCTCTCATGCCCTGATGAAGATCTGCCTCAAAGCCGCCTTTATCTGGATCATCTCCATGCTGCTGGCCATTCCAGAGGCTGTGTTTTCTGACCTCCATCCCTTCCACGAGGAAAGCACCAACCAGACCTTCATTAGTTGTGCCCCGTACCCACACTCTAATGAGCTGCACCCCAAAATCCACTCCATGGCTTCCTTTCTGGTCTTCTACATCATCCCACTGTCAATCATCTCTGTTTACTACTACTTCATTGCTAAAAATCTGATCCAGAGTGCTTACAATCTTCCCGTGGAAGGGAATATACATGTCAAGAAGCAGGTGGGTGCTTAAGATTGCTTCATTTCCTCCTTGGGGATATAATCCCTTGCATTTCTTTTGGACCCCACTGAAAAGCCAGGACACTTGATTCTGCAGTTAGATGAGGTGGGTGATCTGTGGCCAGATGCGAAATGGAAATACCTAGCCATGGAAACTCAAGGTGTTTTTTATAATCTTATTCTCCTATTAAAGACCTAAGCTAGGGAGGTGTTGTGAACCTGAAATATTTCAAGTGTGGGTTTCTTTTTGAGGAATAATCTGAAAAAGAGTTGTATTTTAAAAATAAGTATATAAATTAAATAAATAAAGCTTTGAGGCTTATGAAGATGTGACTTTTTAAAACTTCAGTCACATCGTTTGCCTAGAAAGAGGGTTACCACATGGGAAAAAAGCAGAGGAGGCTGGAAAATGAGGCCAGTTGAAGAAAAAGAAGTAGTTTGAGTAGGATAGGCTCACACTGATTTGGGCTCAAATCCAAGCTTCATAATGTACTCAGCCTCTCTGAGCCTAAGTTTTCTTACCTATCAGATAGGCTAATAATCCCTACATTGTAAAGCCATTGGAAGATTACAAGAGAGAGTATATGTAAGGCCCACAGTGCCCAGCATGCAAAATGCCCTCCATATGATTAGACGCCCTCTCTTGTCTCCCATAACACCCCATAATTTCATCCTTGAGGTCCAAACAAATAGAAAACAAGAGCTCTGGCTTCCTCCTCTTCCTCAGTTCTTGCCTTCTAGCCTAGATGTAGATCATGTAGCATCTATGATGGAAAAGCAGAAACACTCCCCAACCCATTTCAGTGAATTGTTGACTCACTTGGAGACCTTACCCTTTCAAGTTTATTGTTTATTTGTCTCAATTGTGGGGGAAGAGTGGCAGTTCCCAGTGAAACTACCTTCCTACTTGAAAAACCTCTCATTAACCAACATCCATTATACCCCAAACTCTTTAGGGAGAAACATGTTTCCCCTTGAGGTAGTAGATGGAGAAGCAAAAGGAGATGCTCATCCCTCTTTGTCGCAGTCCCTTCCTACTATAGTCCAGAAATAACTCAAGATTTTAAAATAATAATACTAGAGAGTTATCTTCATTTAGCCAGTGAAGAAGAACAAAGCTGGCTGGTCTTTTTGAGCATCAGAGAGAATAAGAAATTATTAGCTGTGGAGCAAAGAAAGACATGAAGTCGTGTGGCTGATAGACTGCACCAATGCTCTCCTGAGGAAAAAGGGGGCACTTACTAGAACTGCATTTTGCAATCCATCCAAACATGTCATCGACTTTGTTTAAAGATCTGTTCTCAGTGGTGTGTTCTAACTCTATTCTTCCTTGTGGGTGTCTGCTTCCTGGCTGATCTATTTGTGTGTTTCTGACCCTTTTTCTTCCTTTTCTGCTTCTGTTGCCTTTCTCTCATTTTATTGGATTCTATCTTACCTTCTCCTTTTTTGTGAACTCCTTTTCTGTGGCTTTGTGAAATCATCTATTGCCCTAATTGTTTTTCCCTGTCTCTTTCTCTGACTGAATCTTTGTCTCTCTGCATTCTTCTGACACCATCCCTTGGTTCCTCTATCTCTCTCCATGTGACTCTCTCCTTAGATCGAATCCCGGAAGCGACTTGCCAAGACAGTGCTGGTGTTTGTGGCTCTGTTCGCCTTCTGCTGGCTCCCCAATCACGTCATCTACCTGTACCGCTCCTACCACTACTCTGAAGTGGACACCTCCATGCTCCACTTTGTCACCAGCATCTGTGCCCGCCTCCTGGCCTTCACCAACTCCTGCGTGAACCCCTTTGCCCTCTACCTGCTGAGCAAGAGTTTCAGGAAACAGTTCAACACTCAGCTCCTCTGTTGCCGGCCTGGCCTGATCATCCGGTCTCACAGCACTGGAAGGAGTACCACCTGCATGACCTCCCTGAAGAGTACCAACCCCTCTGTGGCCACCTTTAGCCTCATCAATGGAAACATCTGTAATGAGCGGTATGTCTAGATTGCCCCTTGACTTTGCCCCTTGAGGGACTCTTGGTTTTGCTTTATGGCTAGATAGGAACTCCTGCATCTATTGTTGTGTTTTTGCCTCCAAAGACCCTTCAGAATGCTTGTGAGTGGTGTAGGTGGGGGCGGGGGTGGGGGCCAAAATGGTGGATCACTGTTATATTTTCAAAGAAGCCATCGAGTCAGGTTTTTCATTTCAACTTGAGAATGTTTCTTGTGATGTGAAGCAAACCTTCCCTTTTCAGAAAAGTGAACAAGTAGAAAATTATTTTTTAAGCATCAAGCCCTGTTAAACGGTTGTGGCCAATTTTGTCATAGAAACTGTATGAACAACGAGATTTATATAGCAGAGAAATCATATATTGAATGCTTATTTTGTGAAAGACTTCACCTTGTCATTTCTTCAAGCAGATGCTAGTGCTTTAGAAATATGACTTGACTTTTTTTTTAGGAATATCTGTAAAATACGAACCAAGGAACAACTTTTATTTATACTCCTAATATGAAAAGTCAATCCTGTGAATGACCTCCAGGTATGAGGGACACTCTCCAAGTTGATAACAATGGAAGCTAGTTTAATATAAAACAATTCTCTAAACATTCATTTAAAAAAAATACGTTACTGAGGACCTAGGAGAAATGCTCTATACATACCTTTAAAGCAAAAATACAACCAAACTCATTGGCACATATATAAAGATTCATGTGTGGCTGCACAGTGATATCTCACACACTGAATTCTTACTTCATGGAGGTTTTGTTTGCTGCTACACAGTTTTCATCATCCAGAATGCTGTTCCACCATAGAAGAGAAATCCATTTAGGAAAAAATTGATCATGCTATTAATTCATCAAATATCTATAAATGGATAAAGTACAGTATTTATTCTTGATACATAGGTTTTGAGCAAGTGTATTTACTTAGATTTGTCTGACTGCTACACTGAATAAGTAGTTTCACTATAAGAAAGAAGTGATTGTATCTGAGTAGAAATAGGGACATGTTTATATTTAATGTATGCTTCTCCTAACGTTTGTGGGAGGAAGTGAATAAAATTTCGGTAACATGTATTTTTGTCTGAATATGCATAAGAAAGTCACAGGGGTCTTAACTTTAGGAACTGATTAAAAAACAGCTACAGACTTGTTTCTACTTAACAAGAATATTTATGAAAGAGCCCATGCACAGAAAAAGACTTGGCTGAAATATTTTTCTTTTTCTGAGTTTAATTGGCTCTAAAAAGATTTGATTACCTTACTTTAGAAACCCTGAATCGAGTTTTTCTTCACTCAGAGGCAGGGAAATTTTGACAGGTTGCAAACATATTAACCCACTTTCAAATGAATTCAAATTTTGCAAATGTGCCCTTACACATTAAAATTCTGACAATTTTAGTTCAGGTTTTCTTTATCCAGATGAGATACAAACAGTTGGCTCTCATTTTTACAAGGCACATATGAAAAGATTCTTGTCTCTTGATACGAAGAAGTACCCACTGTCTATGGAGCTTTAGGAGTTAGGACCAAAACAGTGAAATTTCTTCAATTCTGCTTGCTACGTGCTCTTCTGTACTGTACACACCTGCTTTCCTGTTAGTCCATAATTACATTGAACAGTTTGAAAAGCAAGACGGATAGTATCACTTAAAGAACCAAGATTTCTAGCTTCAGAGTCCAACTCTGCCTCTAGCTATGTCACTCTGGCTGTCAATTTCACTTCTCTAGACTCATGTTTTCATCTCTAGACTGAGAAGACAGTGCTAAGGTCTTGTCTCTCACTAAAATTCTGAGTCTCTTCATTGTCTCCAGTCCTGTCTCTGCAGCATTTCTGTAGCCCATTTGGTCACAGTAGCCCCACTTCTGCTACCCTTGCAACAACTCTTTGGAGATCCTTCAACCACTATTATATGCTCGTGTTCACATTAGTGGTATGAAAGGAGTCAGACTATTCTATTGCTTCCAGGGGCTCCTTGGAATACTTTGCATGAATGATGAGTTAGAGCTGGAAGAGACATAAGAAAACATTGCTGAATCTTATTATTATACAAAGGACACTCTTCCTATTCACCCTTCTTCAACCTCCATGCACCTGTTATCTTGCACTAGTGGTCCACGATTTTGCCCTTGGCTTTCTTCAAAATGCTTGAATATAAATGAATCTATGCTTAGTTAGTTGCCAACATGTATAGCCTTCTGAATACCTAGCATAACTTGTTCAAGCATCTGTGATCTACCTACCTCCAGAGACATTTTGGAAGTAGAGCTCATCTTCATGTCTTCTTCAGTTAACATCATGGCATAGAGCTCCTGGATAAAGAGTGAAGAAATGGAGGTCTAGGTGTAGCTGTGTGTCCTTAGGCGAATCTTATTACTTCTTTGAGACTCTTGAATGAAAGGACTGAAGGAGGCCTTTGCCAGCTAGTGACCAAGGACTGGTAAAACTATTTCGTGAATCAACTAATGGATTTGACTTAGAGCTTCTTACCAGGAAGGACATAGCTGGGCCCTTCTCTGGGGAAGTCAAAATTTTATTATTTTATTTCACCTCAAGAACCTAAAACTATGTGAGAGAGACCCAAGTCCCCACATATATCACTTCTCTGCCAAAGCAGAGTATGGTAGGGGCTGGAGCTGAGACATTTCACGCCTGGCTTCCAAAGATAATCACGTTTAGCACTTATGTCTTTGGCAAGGAAAAAAAAAATCAATTTTTGCTGTGGAAAACCATCTGTGTTTATTCAATTGACAGACACTACCTTTCAATCTATCTTAAATTGAGCCTCCCTGAGGCAGGCAGCTCAACAGTGATAGATTAAGCAATAAACAAAGCAGTCTTCCCACCAACGGCTGCTGCTGGCAGGGAAGGTGCAGCTGCAATTGGGAGTGATATTCTTTAGCAAGATGATCCTCCCTGCTTAGTGCAGACAGGGCCCCTCCCCGTTGTTGATTTGATGTTTCTCCATAAATGTGGATGGCTAAACCCTGTTCTTCTGACTGCCTTCATTCGCACTGAACCTACCTTCTGCCTCATTAACAAGCTCTGGATTTCCCTCTTTGTCCACAAACAATTTGGTTTCATCTGGGAGGATGGAGAACCCTTAGGTAAGTAAACTGTTTAGGGGCTGCTGCAGATGAACCAGGCTCATCTCGTTATGAAAATGCACTGAACAGAAGTAAATGAACTTGACGATAGCACATGAGCATTCTTGCATTGTAAAGTCTTCATTTATGTCAAAAGTAGCAGTTGGTTACTGGTTTCAGAGTGTTTTCATGCATCAAATAGCTTCTGGTAATAGAGATTAACTTTGTTTGGGGAGTACACAATGAATGACATCATCTGTGGACGAAAAGGTGGCTAAGTCACTTTTCCTGGAAGCCAGCTAGAAACCATCACCCTGGGAAGCTGACTGTATGGGAGTTGAATGAATAGCCATCCACTTGTATCATGGTGAGATGCGAAGCTGCAAACTTTCTTGCCATTTGTGCTCTTCACATCCACAACAGAAGGTAGCTGTTGTTAGAGAGTAGCTTAGGATTATCCCTGGGTTTCTGGGGAAATGAAGCACATTTTGTGCATTTGTCTAATTTTTGGCTGCATTTTCATGAAATGGATTAACAGCTGAAAACAAAAGGATTCTTTTACTTTCATGGGACTAGGCTTTGTGCACACTGTTGGATGAAACCAAGGCTTAACAAGCTCTACTTTGTTCTGTATCTGGACTGTCATTTCTCCCAGCCCACACCCAAACATACACTCCCCAAACACAAACACACAACAATTTCAATGTCTCATAATCTCTTACTGTAACTTTGGCCTTCAGAGGCACCCTTTGTTAGGTTGCAGGGGACCAAGCATTAAGTCCAGCTGAATATATTCAGAGCAATCAACAAATAACACACTGAGAACAGACTTTTCTCTTATGAGACTTCACATTAGAAATTCATTCGGCAGAATTTATCTAAATTGTTAAAAAGCTTCAATGTTGTACATGTGTTAAATTTAAGAACCCCTGGGTCAGAATATTACTGTGGAATCACGTCCATGACTAATTTTTTAAAAATTTTGCATTTACATAGTGTTCATGGTCTATAAAGTACTTTTATATTTATTACCTTATTTCATCCAAGCCTTCCCTGCTGGCCAAAGAGCCGCTTTACATCCTTTACTATAGAAATGTAACCATCTACCATTACATTAAAAGGCCCATGGAACTATGAAGCTGAAACATGAAACCGTTGAGACTGGACCATTCGTGAACTACAAAAAGGCAATTTCATCTGGTTCAGCTTAATTTGATTTCATATTGTTTCGAGGTGAACTAACAGTACTTCATTCTCATGGGCTATTCGGTGATACTGAAGAACAGTGCTCATCATCACTTCTCTAGTTTACAGGATAGTCTCTTTTCCCCAAAGTGAATCTGTTTAACTTGGCACAAGGGAGTGGACAGGGTCATTGTTGGCTGCCCAGGAGAGACATATTGGTGGGCACAACATTAAATGTCAGAATGAAATGGAAGGCTAAGACAAAGGAGGGTAGGATCCTTGGTAGCAAAAACATTGGCCATGAAATACATCAAATTTAACCAAAACCTGAATGGAGTGCTATGGCTCTGGAAGTGCTGGAAAAGAAGGGGCTCAACTTCACCAAACACTGACAATATGCAAAGTCCAGTGCTGGGCACATGAAGGTGTGGCAGGGAGCTTACTTACTGATCCTCAAGTCACATGGGGAAGTTGAGTGGCAGAGTTTAAGTGTGGACCTCATCTCCCCATGTCTGTGTCCATTCCACTGCTTAGCATTGCTTCCAAAATCCAACCTGTGTGAAAAATTAAGTTCACAGTACTTAGTAGAAAACTCCACTCTCTAGATTTTGTCCAGAGGCCTGAAGTAGTGATAGAGTCAAAAAATGTATGCAAAGAGCATTGAGGCACGTAGTTTAAGGAATTGCTAAGGGCAGAAGCTGAAATGCAGCACTAAGTGGGTGACTAGGAAAATCCCTTAGGTCAGTTGTTTGCAACCTTCTCCCCTACTCAGAGACACAATTCAGCTGTAACTGGAAGCGCTGGGAAGAATTTCCCACCTGTGTCTGAGGAGAGAAAAATCTTGCCAAGGACCAACTTAGAAGATCCAAAATGAGATCAGCGAATCTAGCCATCTTTCTTTGAATCAGAATTAGTTGGAAAAAAGTGTCAGGTAGAGATAGAACCACTTAAGCCCCCATATTCCCCAAAATAGAGGAAGATATGACAATGGTTGATTTCCTAGTCTGGGGCCCTAAGCCACATAAATAGCCTCTAATAGAAAAATATCTCCTGGACTAAGGGGCCAGATAAAAAACTCAGATATGGACTTGTATCTGAGTGCCTAGCTCTAGGTCCCCTGTTCTAAACACAGACACACTGTCTCTCTGCATTCTCTGAACTCACATTTCTAGAAGATAAGATTATTTTCCTTTTCCCCCAAATTGAAAATTCACTCACAGAGTCATATAATGAAATGAAAGGACTCACATAATTGTATGATCTTTTAAAAGAATCATTTAAATGGTCAGTAAAACCTCATACATTCAAGGCCTCATTAACTCCGAGACAAGCTTTAAAATGTTGGTATAACTCAGAAATTCAATGTTGAAGGTACGTTATATAATTTGAACCTGTTGTGAATCCAGATTTTCATCACTTTGCTTCCATTTTAGCTAATGACATTAATAATACATGTACAACATTAAGGAAGTAACACTGGTTAACTTCTAAAAAGTCTTCTTTTTTTCTGCAATTTGGACTTTAGTGATTCGAACATGACCTTTTTTGCATTCAAGTCAGCAGGGTTCGGGGTAATAAAATTCGTCAAACAGTCAATTCGGTGAGTTGTAAAAATAAATGGCACGAACTTCTTTAATGTCATTTTATGTTTTGTTTTAAATATTAGACTCATATTTCATAAATTATAGTTGTACTTGCTACTATTAACTGTAAATATTTATTGCATTGAAAAATGTACTCTGTGTTAAATAACTCAGAACAAGTTCCGGGTGTGGTACTTAGTGTAAGTAATGGTGATGGCTTGGCTTTGCCTGGACTCCTTGTGTTCAATGAATTATTTATAAGAAATTCACAATATTAATATGAATGGTTCAGATCCCCTTAAATGTGCAAACTTAACTGTGTAACCATGTAAAACTCTATCTATAAAGTGTGCTTTGAGTAAAACTGTTATTTTTCAAGAAATGCTTCCAATGCTTCTATTACATTGTAAGTGGTCTGTATGACATTAAATCAAATCCCGTATCTATAAGCTGAATGTTCAAGTTGTAGAAGAAATGCAGTTTATTCTTTAATATAATAAAGTGTAATTTGTGAAATGGACAGAAACATGTATCCAATGCTCAATAAAAAATAGCTGTTGCATGAATGCAGTCTGTGGCTAAGTGCCCCACAGTTATGTGCCCCATAGTTCCTTGGTTCCCTGGACCATCTACATTAGAAGCACCCAGGCTGCTTGTTGGAAAATGCAGATTTCCCAATCCTCTACTGACTTGGAACAACGTCAGTGTTTAGGCTGGGCGTGTGGCCTAAAAGTCTGCATTTTAAAAGACACCCACCACGTGATTTCTCAGAACTAGAGTTTTGTTTCATTAAATTTTTAAAATACGTATTTAGCTTTTGAATATGTAAGCCATCCTCATGGTTCAAAACCAAAAGCCTAGAAAGGAATCCAGTGAAAAGTTATTCAGCTACCATAGTCCCCTTTGTACAGTTTTTGTACCCATTACCAAACCCTTCCAAGGAGTGACCATTGTTATGTTGTTATTAGTTTCTTACTTGTATATGCTACCGGCCATTTTTTACACATATGCAAATAAATACAAATCTGTGCTTTCCTGAAGCCACCACCATTTTACAGAAATGGTGACATAGACATTGTTTTGCCCCTTGTTTACTTCACTAAATACCATATCTTAGAGATCTTCCATATCAGTAAGCAGTAGTCTCCCCTTATCCACAGGGGACAGGAATTTAAAATCCCATTATTTCACTTTCCGCCATGTCAGCTACCCATAGGTAAGTACAGTACAAAAGATAATTTGAGAGAAAGAGACCACATTCACATAACTTTTATTACAGTACATTATTATAATTGTTTGATTTTCTTGTTAGTTTTTGTTGTTATTTTGCTACCTTGCCTGATTTATAAATTAAACATGATCATCTATATATATGTTTATGAAACAAAGATACTATCTATAGGGCTTCGTACTATTTGCGGTTTCAGGCACCCACTGGGAGTCTTGGAACAGATCCTCCACAGATAAGGGGGGACTACTGTATAAAGCACTTCCTCATTCTTTCTTGCACCTGCACAGTAGGCCCTAATCTATTTATCGATTCTCCCGCTGATGAACATTCAGGTTGTTTCCAGTATTTGGCTATTATCAACCATGTTGCAATGAATAACATACATAATTTCATGCATGAGCAAGTGTTGCTGTAGGGAAAATTCTTAAATGTAGAATTGCAGAAACAAAGAGAATATGCTTTTATAATATTGACAGTTATTCTAAATTGTTCTCTTTAGGACTTGAACACTAAAGTTTGAAAGTGTCTGTTTCCTGGGCTAATCATAGGCCTCAGAGAGCAGGAAAGCTCATACAAATTATAAATCAAAGTGAGGAATTCTAGCTGAAAGTTCCAGGTGTTTAGCCTACTGCCTACCTGAAGCCTACTTTTCTTTCTTTCCATCTTGGATACTGCTTATTGTGAAGGAAGAGTAATTGATTCTAAGGTTAGCTTTCCAGAGACAGTGAGGAGGGTTGGCATTTAGTTCACTTATCCATTCCTGCAGGATTAATTATCAGGAAGCAAATTCTTTCTCTCTTTGTTACCAATTCGACTTATTTGAAGTCTGCCCAATGACTAAGCCAGTGATCAAGTCTCTGGGAATATTTAAAATACTCAGCAGTAAACATAAGGTAGCATGAGCAATACCACAATCGAAAAGTTGTGAACAAGAGAAACTGACAACAAAGAAATGACACAGCTACAGTGGATGCAAATTAGAGCTGTCCAAGCTCCTTGTGCTCCAGGTGAGAAGAGGTAATACCAGTGATGTCTATTAGATACAGTCACAAAACTCCTTGAGAGGCATATTGACAGCCAGGTCAAAGGAACCCCTGTGTGTGCAGTCACGACCATGAAATCATCTTGGGAGAAGGCCCTCTGCTTCCCAGATATCTTACCACTTCTGCCATGTATCCCACCCTCTTGAAAGTGTGGCCTATCTAGCCCATGATTAAATTGTAAAGAGTCAACTTTTTAAATAGATAAAGGAGATCACTCATAATTGTGTCTGAAGTAGACCCTGTATCTCTAGTTTTCCTGGATTGGGTGGGAAGATAAGTAGACAAAAATCTTTCAGATATTCAGGCCATAAAAGGCCAAATTGACATTTCAGGTTGGTCAAGGTTAATTGCTCAGAGCTCTGCCCAAAGTCAGGTGACATTTTCCTATTAGAAAGCCTGTATTCTCTCTGTAAGCATGCTGCCTACCATGTCAGAAAAGAAAGCTTTATTAATGCAGACTGTAATACAGAGAATTTAATATTCTCTTAAAAGCATGAATTATTGGAGTTAGAAGACACTGCAGAGAATGCCCAGACATACCCCCTCATTTCACAAATGAGGAAGTTAAAGGAAAGTGTCATGATTTGTATCTCCACAAAGTAATAAGAGTTTAAAAAAATGAAAACTTAGTGACTTGGAGAAGATGTGGATAAAGTAAGCCGATTCATCAGTCCCTTCCACTAGAGGGAAGGCAAATCTATGCAGGACTATGTTGTAACACAACAAGCAGGGACCATTCCTTTTCATTGGGCTCAACATTGATAAGTAATGAGTCATACAAAAGAGATAAGCTAACATCTTGTCAAGAAAATGACATAAAAGCAGGACTCCTGTCCCTTGAATATGGACTAAATCATGCTCAACATTAAAACAAATGAATTTCTTCTTTTTCTTCAACTTTTAAGTTCCAGGGTACATGTGCGGGATGTGTAGGTTTGTTACATAGGTAAATGTGTGCCATGGTGGTTTGCTGCATATATCATCCCATCACCTAGGTATTAAGCCCAAAATTCATTGGCTATTCTTCCTGATGCTCTCCCTCCCCAAATCCCCGCAACAGGCCCCAGTGTGTGTTGTTCCCCATAATGTGCCCATGTGTTCTCATCATTCAGCTCCCACTTATAAGTGAGAACATGTGGTGTTTGGTTTTCTGTTCCTGCATTAGTTTGCTGAGGATAACGGCTTCCAACTCCATCCATGTCCCTGCAAAGGACATGATCTCATTCCTTTTTAAGGTTGCATAGTATTCCATGGTGTATATGTGCCACATTTTCTTTAACCAATTTATCATTCATAGGCATTTGGGTTGATTCCATGTCTTTGCTATTGTGAACAGTGCTGCAATGAACATATGAGTGCATGTGTCTTTATAATAGAGTAATTTATATTCCTTCAGGCATATACCCACTAATGGGATTGCTGGGTCAAATGGTATTTCTGCCTCTAGATCTTTGAGGAATCACCACACTGTCTTCCACAATGGTTGAACTAATTTACACTCCCACCAAAAGTGTTAAAGTGTTCCTATTTCTCCACAGCCACACCAGCATCTGTTGTTTCCTGACTTTTTAATGATTGCCATTCTAACTGGCATGAAATGGTATCTCATTGTGGTTTTGATTTACATTTCTCT
Organism: Callithrix jacchus; assembly: GCF_049354715.1. Classification (NCBI taxonomy): domain Eukaryota; kingdom Metazoa; phylum Chordata; class Mammalia; order Primates; family Cebidae; genus Callithrix; species Callithrix jacchus. The sequence continues at coordinate 16,488,198 of NC_133524.1, forward strand.
AATGATTAGTGATGCTGAGCTTTTTTTCATATAAAATAAATGAATTTCTAAAAACACACCCCCTTTCCCGGAGCAGAAGTCATTTCCTGAAGAGGGAGTGCTGTCTCAGGGAGGTGGATTCCTTGCTCTAATGAGTGAGGCCTCATTAAACAGAGAGAGAAGATCAATGATTTCCCCAAGATCTTTTACCTCTTTTTGTGTCCCTCTTGCCTTCTAATGGTGTCAGAATTCCCTCAATTGTCTAAATTCAAAACCTTACCATCATCTCTGTCTCCTTCCACTCAGCTCACTCACTTCCAAGTAGACTCCAAAATGTCTTAGCTGTAAGAGACCATCTCCCAAGGGCTGTATGGAGGAAAATAGCTGCTAATGCAAGTGGCCAAGTGCCTCCCTATAGCCTCAATTTCTCCCCCAGGAATCCATATTTCTCCAAGATTCAGAAACAAAAGGGTAATGCCTCCAGAGCAGGGGCTTCCAGCACTGCAGAGTGGGGGCCATTCTCATGGATTGGTGCCCATACCATGCCCAAATTGTTGAAATTTTAACCCTCACTCCTGAATCTGCTGAGTCACATGTTGTATTAGTCCATTCCCATACTGCTAAGAAAGACATACCTGAGACTGGGTAATTTATAAAGGAAAGAGGTTTAATTGACTCACAGTTCAGCACAGCTGGGGAGGCCTCAGGGAACTTACATCATAGTGGAGGGAGAAGCAAACATGTCCTTTTTCACATGGTGACAGCAAAGAGAAGTGCAGAACAAAGCAGGGAAAAGCTCCTATAAAACCACCAGATCTCGCAAGAACTCACTATCATGAAAACAGTATGGAGGTAGCCAACCCCATGATTCAAATACCTCCCACCAGGTCCCTCCCACAACACTTGGGGATTATGGGAACTACAATTCAAGATGAGATTTGGGTGAGGACACAGCCAAACCATATTATTCCACCCCTGGACCCTCCCAAATCTCATGTCCTCACATTTGAAAACACAATAATGCCTTCTCAACAGTCTCCCAAAGTCTTAACTCATTCTAACATTAACCCAAAAGTTCAATTTCAAAGTTTCCTCTGAGACAAGGCAAGTCCCTTCTGCCTATGAGCCTGTAAAATCAAAAGCAAATTAGTTACTTGTTTTTCTTTTGAGATGGAGTCTCACTCTGTCATCAAGCTGGCATAAAGTGGTGTGATCTCAGCTCACTGCAACCTCCACTTCTGGGGTTCAAGCAATTCTCCTACTTCAGCCTCCCAAGTAGCTGGGACTACAGGCATGTGCCACCATAGCCAGCTAATTTTTGTACTTTTAGTAGAGATGGGATTTCACCATGTTGGCCAGGATGGTCTTGATCTCTTGACCTCGTGATCTGCCCACCTCAGCCTCCCAAAGTGCTGGAATGATAGGCGAGAGCCACTACTCCTGGCAAAGTTAGTTATTTCTTAGCTATACTTGGGTACAGGCATTGAGTAAATACACCTGTTCCAAATGGGAGAAATTTGCCAAAACAAAGGGGCTCCAGGCTCTAGGCGAGTCTGAAATCTTATAGGGTAGTTATTAAATCTTAAAGTTCCAAAATGATCTCCTTTGACTTCATGTCTTACATCCAGGTAACATTGATGAAAGGGGTAGGCTTTCACAGGCTGGCATTGGTGTTGAGGGGCTCTGGCTTTTCCAGGTGCATGGTGCAAGCTGTTGGTGGATCTACCATTCTGGGGTCTGAAGGACTATGGCCCTTTTCTCATAGCTCCACTAGGCAGTGTCCCAGTGGGGACTCTGTGTGGGGAATCTAACCCCACATTTCCCTTCTGCACTGCCCTAGTGATACAGGAGATGGTCAGGGAAGTACTGGGTAGAGAAAGCCCTGGCACGGTCCCTGGTGAGGGCTCCACCCTTGGGCCTGTGCCCACAGACCTAAGTGAGGATGGGCATTCCTGTTTTTACACTCAAATATTACATTTTCTAAGATCACTCTGGCCCACCATGCCCCCCTCCTGCGCCCATATAAGCCCAAGAGACCATAGTAGACATAAAGTAGCTGGACGTCAACAGGAACACATTAGCAGGAGAACACACCAACACACACCAGCAGATGCTGGTAGGCCATCAATGGTGGTACAGTGTGGACACCAAGGGGAATTCGGCCAGGACAGTCAGAGGAGGATCTGACCATTGCATGGCCTGACTCCAGGGGAAGACCACCTTCCCACTCCATCCCCCTTCTGGCTCCCTATCCATCTGCTGAGAGCTACTTCCACCACTCAATAAAATCTTGCCCACATTCTTCAAGCCCACATGTGATCTGATTTTTCTGGTACAGTAGGGCAAGAACCCAGGATACAGAAAGCCCTCTGTCCTTGTGATAAGGCAGAGGGTCTAATTGAGTTGATTAACACACAACTGAAATAACACACTGTAACACACACCTCGACTGGGGTTTAGGAACTGTAAACAACCCTAGATGTTGCTATGGGGTTGGAGCCCAAAAAGGCTCCCCATGACCTGCCCATCTGCATGCTCCCTCTAGGAATTTGAGTAGCGGGGCACCAGAGAAGTGAGCCAGATTCCTCTTGTGCACCCTCTGAGGGGGATAAGGGAATACTCCTCCCTTTTCAATAGCAGATGTTTTCCATGACGCCCCTGCCCCTGCAGCAAACTTCTGCCTAGACATCCAGTGGTTTCCATACATCCTCTGAAATCTAGGCAGAGGTTCTCAAACTTCAATTCTTGATTTCTGTGCACCCACAGGCTCAACATCATGTAGAAGCTGCCAAGGCTTGGGGCTTGCACCCTCTGAAGTCAGGGCCTGCACTGTACCTTGGCCCCTTTTAGCCATGGCTGGAGGGGCTGGGACACAAGGCACCAAGTCCCCAGGCTGCATACAGCAGGGGGGCCCTGGACCTGTCCCAGGAAACCATTTTTTCCTCATAGGCCTCTAGGCCTGTGATGGGAGGGGCTGCTGCAAAGGTCTCCGACATGCCCTGGAGACATTTTCTCTATTGCCTTAATGATTATCATTTGGCTTTTTGTTGATTATGCAAATTTCTGCAGCAGGCTTCAATTTCTTCCCAGAAAATGGGGTTTTGTTTTCTATTGTATGGTCAAGCTGCAAAGTTTCCAAACTTTTATGCTCTGCTTCCTCTTGAATACTTTGCTGTTTAGAAATTATTTCTGCCAGATACCCCAAGTCATCTCTTTCAAGTTTAAAGTTCCACAGATCTCTAGGGCAGGGGCAAAATGCCACCAGTCTCTTTGCATAGCAAAAGTCACTTTTACTCCAGTTCCCAACAAGTTCCTTATCTCCATCTGAGACCACCTCAGCCTGGGCTTCATTGTCCATATCACTGTCAGCATTTTGATCAAAGCCATTCAGGAAGTCCCTAGGAAGTTCCAAACTTTCCCACATCTTCCTGCCTTCTGAGCCCTCCAAACTGTTCCAACCTCTGCCAATTCACTTCCACATTTTCAAGTGTCCTTATAGCAGCACTGCACTCTCTTTGGGTGCAAATTTACTGTATTAGTCTGTTCTCATGCTGCTAATAAAGACATGCCCAAGACTGGGTAATTTATAAGGGAAAGAGGTTTAATTGACTCACAATTCCTCAGGGCTGGGGAGGCCTCAGGAAACTCACAATTATGGTGAAAGGGGAAGCAAACATGTCTTCCACATGATGAAAGGAAGGAGAAGTCCTGAGCAAAAGGGGGAAAAGCCCCTTAAAAACCATCAGATCTCATGAGAACTCACTCACTATCATGAGAGCAGCATGTGGGTAACTGCCCCATGATTCAATTACCTTCAACTGGTCCCTCCCATGACACATGGGGATTATGGGAACTACAATTCAAGATGAGATTTGGGCAGGGACATGGCCAAATCATATCACATGTCACTGCCCTAAACAAGATATGCTTCTTGTTTTGCTTAAACTCTTGCTAATAACCTCTAACGGGCTCTTATTTTTATTATTCCCATTTTTTTATAGATTATATTTCCTTATACATGCCTCTAATCATGCTGCTCTCATGCTTACGTTTCCCAGAACAAAATCTAATTCCTTTGACCTTGATTTGACTCCCTACTTCCCAGGCTTATCTCCCACTGCACTATCCCTTCCCTCTGCACCCAGAGACTCCCTCCATTCACACCTTGCTCCTAATCGTTCCCTGATACTTCCTTGGCCTAGTGTTTCTCAACCTTGGCTGCCCTTAGAATAAGCTGTGGAGTTTTAAAAAATCCCGATGCCTGCCAGGTACAATGGCTCACACCTATAATCCCAGCACTTTGGGAGACCAAGGCAGGAAGATCACTTGACCCTAGGAGTTTGAGACCAGCCTGAACAACATGGTGAAACCTTCGTCCCTACCAAAAAAAATACAAAAATTAGGCATGGTGGTGTGCACCTGTAGTCCCAGTTACTCTGGGGACTGAGGTGGGAGGATTGCTTGAACCTGGGAGGCAGAAGCTGCAGTGAGCCAAGATTGGGCCACTGCATTCCAGAGCAAGACTCTATCTAAAAGAAAAGAAAAAATCCTGATGCCCAGGCCCTACTCCTGAACAGCTGAGTCAGAATCTCAAGGAGGGGAACCCAAACAACTCTATTTCAAAGCTCTCCAAGCAATTTCAATAAGCAGACAAGGTTGAGGACCACCTCACCTAAAATGTCCTCTTGTCTCTCAGCTGGCCTGAATCCAACCCATTCCCTAAAACCCAGCTGCAGTATTCTCTCTCCATGAAGCCCTTCCATGCTCCTGTACTCACATGGGTGAATACTCCTGTACTTTCTACATGGGTCCTATTCCTTTTCTTTTATTGTATCCTGCTTTGAATTATATTTATTTATGTAACTGCTGGTCTCTCCTACTAAATCAGGAATTGGCCAAGATTTTCTGTAAAGGGCTAGAGAGTAAATATTTTAGGCATTGCATGACATACAGTCTCTGTCATGATTACTAGATTCTGCCTTTGTAGTGTGGAAACAGTCATAGATAACACGTAAATGAGTGAGTGTGGCTGTGTTACAATAAATCTCCATTTACAAAAACAAGTGGTGAGCTAGATTTGGCCTGAAAGTTGCCATTTGCTAACTCCTGCATGAGATTAATAAAGCTTCTTGGGGGTAGGGACCTTTTCTTCTCTATAAAGCTTTCCTTCCTTCCTTCCTTCCTCCCTCCTTCCATCCCTTCCTTCCTTTCCTTCTTTTTTCTTTCTCGTTATTTCTTTCCTTTCTTTGTCTTTTTTTCTCTCTCTCTTTTCTTTTCCATCCCTCTTTCTTTATCCCTCCCTTCCTTCCTTCCCTTCCCCCTATTCCTCCTTCTCTTCCTTCCTTTCCTCCTTTTTTCTTTCTCGTTATTTCTTTCCTTTCTTTGTCTTTTTTTCTCTCTCTCTTCTTTCTTTTTTCTTTTCTTTCCTCTTCCTCCAACCCACTGTCTCCTTTCTCTTTTCTTTCTCTTTCTTTCTTCTTTCTTTCTTTCTCTCCCTCCCTCTCCCTCTCTTCTTACTTTCTTTTTCTTTTCTTCTCTCTCTGTCTTGCCATCCCTCATGTCTATTGCAGTGTTTGAACCAGAGAAAACAATAAAATTCCGTTTGTAGAGCTCTATGTGATCAGTTTCTCACAACCAGAGCCCTAGAGCATGAATAGCCAAAGTGAAGCGGGAAGTATCAGGGTTAATTCTGCCTTTTAGGCAACTACTAGTATTTATCTTACTTGTCATGCCCAATAGGACCATCAAATAAACAACTGCCATTTGTGGTGCACCGATTAGCAACAGCAACCAATGTTGACTTAATTCCCCATTATTAAAAATGGTGCCCACTCCAAACAAGAAGTAAAGGAATCATGACTCTCTGGCCTGTAGTCAAAGGCAGGGTAACATTCTGAGAGCTCATTAATGTACATCACTGTGAGTACTCAAACTTGTCATAGGGGGTCATATTAATCAGGAAACATGTTGGGAAATACCATGGAAAGAAAAAAATAAACTGTCTTGCTAACCATCTCCAAATATTGCTTATTTAAAATAAAACTATTCTTATACCATCACACTCATCTCAGCCTGAGATGGACCTTAATTCACTTTTCTTCTTCCTACTCCAAAATGTATATCAAGTAATAATAAGAAAAATGCTGTGTACAAACTACTGGTTTGGAATACATAGCCAGAGCAATAATAATAATACAAAAATAAATGAGAGTTATGAATAAGGAAAAGAAAGAGACAATATTCAGTGACCACATGATCATCCGTATATGTGATGTCAGAACACCTGAAAAGATTGGGGACTCACAAAATCATGTGGCCCTGCTCCTTCTTTGGAGAAAGTCAATCTATTAGAACCTAAGTCACAGCAGAGGCTAAGTCTGGCTTGTGAAGAAATGGAATAGACCAGCTGGCTTTATCTTTGACCACCAACCACTTGTCCTGGTCCCCTGCCTTGAGCTACAGCTTCCTGATTTCTCATCATTACAGGGCAAGGAGCCATTCTCTGCAAAGTTTGCAAAAGAAAAACTGTTTGAGATTGCAGGGATTTGGCATTTCCCAGGAAGCCTTAAATTAACAAGACAGGAACCAAGATGTGAAACCCCATGTACAGGAATGAGGATACCACCATCCCAGAATATTGAAGGTCCAACAGAGACCAGCCTGTGGCTGCTCTTAGACTTAGAGGGCCAAAGGCAGGGCTGAGGCTGAGTATCTCCACAATTATCCTTCAGGGTTCTCAGCAGCATGAGAGTCTTAAGGAAGACAAACTCAGGTCAGTAGAGGAAGGACTGTGAGCTTCCCAGAGATACCAAGATGATGAACCTGAATAAAGAATAAAGGAAGGAACAAGCCAGAGCAGTGGGGTCCCATAGGGTCCTGCCCTGGCTGACAGGTCTTGTCATTCTGGAATAGTCCTGGTTGGATTTGGCTCATCCTGATTAAAAACTCTGTAGCCCCAGGAAGGTGAGGGTCTTGATCAGAAGGGAGCAGCCTCAGGTCCCAGGATGATTGAGTTCCAGGAGTAGTCAGGTGTCAAGGTGAGGAATTTCAGGGAGGAATTAGAAAACCACACACCCACACTAGACTAGAGAAAGATACAAAAGCTTTTACCTCTGCCAACCCACATCTCCCCTTCCCCACACTGCCACTACCACACTATCCCATCCCCACTCCTGCCACCGCATCCTCACCCCTCCTGTGACTTGGGAAGCCCAGGAAGAGCTGTCAGGTTGAGGTGACTGTCATTTTGGCCTGGAGGGTCTCATGGAAAGGAGAGTCTTGGTCTAGTGGCGGCAGCCCCAGCTGTGCATAGCAGAGCCCCAGAAACTGACTTGAATCAAAGTGAGGACCCTGAGTGACATAAGGGAATGGCTATGAGCAAAAAATAAAAACAAAAATAAAAAAAATGATTAATCCTATCAGGAATAGCAAACACCTCAGCTGAGAATTGCCTTATTCCTGCTTAGATGCTCTAAGGAGGGTAGTGACTCTCTCTAAAGGCAGAAGCACAGTTCAGCTGAGGGAGGAGAACTGAACACTAACAGGAGTCCCGGAGAGGATACTGAGTACAGCGGAAAGGACTACTATGCAGAAAGGACTTCTATGCAGAAAGGGTCCCCGAGCAGACCCCACAGGGCTTCGGCCGGATGTGACTCACTCAGACTTCCGCCTGCCGGGGAAGCTGACAGAAGGTGAGGTTCTTCGTCTGAGGGACGCCAACTCAGGCTACTGGAACCCCAGGACTGGTTGGGTATTAAGGTGAGGACCCTGATCTCAGACTGAAGGGTCCACCCGCATGCAGCCAAGGCGACCCCACTGCGTCTTCCAACTCCCACTTCTCGGCACCTACCTCCCTCAGCCATGGGAAGTTCCAGTCAAGCTGTGGCGCTGACTTCTGAGAGGGCATGGGGGGAGGGAGGGCTTGGTGTGAGGGTGAGGCCCCGATTCTGCAGAGGGACGGACACTTAGGCCCTAATCATAAGGAGGTCCCTGATGCTGATAAGGGGACCTCTCCCGAACATGGGAGGCACATAAGGTGGCGTGGTGGCTGACACCTGTGATCACAGTGCTTTGGGAGGCTGAGGCGGGAAGACTGCTTGAGCCTAGCAGTTTCAGACCAGCCTGAGCCACAAAGCGAGACTCGCTCTCTCCAAGAAAGAAAAGAGCAAAAACTAGCAGGGCATGGTGGCCAGCGCCTGGTGGTCTGAGCAACTTGGGAGGCTGAGGCGGTAGGATCACCTGAGCCCAGCAGGTCGAAGCTGCAGTGAGCGATGGTCACGCCATAAGCGTGGCAACGGAGTGAGACCCTGGGTCTGTCACAAAGAAAAAAAAAGTAAGGGAGCCAGAGAGCCAGGTTTCTGCTGCCCTGTAGTCAGCTCTAGGGGACCCCGTGCAGGCATAGCCAGACGGGGCATGCCCTGACTTTTCCCTTTAACAACTTTAATACGTGAGAGCTTGGGCCTGGGCCTGGCTGAGTGAGGTCTGTAGAGTGACGTGAGTCGCGTGTCCCAAAGAGTTGGAGGTCCCACCCTGAGCCAAGTTCAGAACTCTGAGGTAGAACAGTGGGGTCCCCTACAGTCCCACCCCTGCCCTGAAGGCCCTAAACAGCCTTGAGAAGATGCGGCTTACCTTGAAAGTTCAAATCTGAGGTCTCATGGAAGCAAGGACCTTGCTGTAAAGGATGTGGCCTGTCGTGAGGTGAGGATGGAGTCCCAGGACTGGTCAAGAAGCAAGGCACATGGTAGCTCGCCTGTAGTCCCAGCTACTTGGGAGGCTGAGGCAGGGGAACCACTTAAACCTGACAGGTGGAGATTGCAGTGAGCAGAGATTGCACCACTGCACTCCAGCCTAGTGACAGAGCAAGACTCAGTCTCAAATAAATACTTTTTTTTTTTTTTTTTTTGAGACAGAGTTTCGCTCTTGTTACCCAGGCTGGAGTGCAATGGCGCAATCTTGGCTCACTGCAACCTCCGCCTCCTGGGTTCAGGCAATTCTGCTTCAGCCTCCTGAGTAGCTGGGATTATAGGCACGCTCCACCATGCCCAGCTAATTTTTGTATTTTTAGTAGAGACGGGGTTTCACCATGTTGACCAGGATGGTCTCGATCTCTTGACCTCGTGATCCACCTGCCTCAGCCTCCCAAAGAAATAAATAGATTTTTAAAAAGAAGTTCTGCATGAGGAGGGAGGAAAACAACCACGCAAAAACACAGGAGACCACATAAAGTCCCAGCTCTTCTGTGTGCCTTGGGAAACCATGCCCAGAGCCATTAGCATTTGGTGACCCCTTGTGTCCTGAAGTCGGGGGGGTGGCGACTCAGAAAAGTGGCTCTTTTGCACCAATGAGCGAGGCCCCATTCATGGTGGGGTGGGGAGGAGGAGTACCTGCTGGGAGTCAAGGGGAGAACACTGAATGAGAAGAGGGAGCCCCTCCCACGGAGAAGTAGTCCATATAGAGCACCACCCCCACCTTGACCCCTGGGAGACCCAGGCACATTGGCATGGTGAGTGGCATTTCTCCACAGGGCATCTTGGGAAGGTGAAGAGCCTGGGTAAAAGGGACAGCCTCAAGACAGCTGCTGGAGGTTGTTAAGCTCTTGCCAGGAGTCAAGGTGAGGACCCTGAGGACTGAGGGGACCACCCATGTGTAACTGTGGGGCCAACACAGAAAATCTCCACTGTTTCCAGTCTTGGGAAATGATGAGCATTTGTGGCCAGCTGAGGTGACTGTCACTACTTCCTAGAGGTATTACAGAATGGAGGAGCTGGTATGAGGGACTAAGTCTCAGCTTAAGACAGGGGTGTTTTCCAGGTAGTGACGGGAGTCAGGGTTAAGATTCTGAGTGAGGGCTGAGGAGAGCACTCACTGGGATCCAGGGGCACCACAAAGTCTGGCTTCCCTCTCAGGCCTGGGAAACCCCAGGAAAGGAAATCAGATAGAGGGCCCCCCACTTCTAGCCCCTGAGTTTGCAGGGTGAACACAGCCTGGGGCTGAGGCTGGAGGAATATGGTGGGCTGAGGGACATGTCCCATATCCTGCCTAAGTGAAGACTAACAGGGCCACCAAACCCAGAATATCAGAGGCTCTGAGAGTCCAGACTTGGCTACCAGTCCAGAAAGACAATGAACAGGAGTGGCTGGAGGGGACTCATGCTTTCTTTCCCCTTGGGGTGGCGGCAGGGTCTCCACAAGGTGAAGGCCTTGACCTGAAGGGAGGGGCCTCAGACAGTGAAGACCCTGAGGAGTGTGGAGCCACCTGCCCCAAATTAGCAAGAGCACCTCAGGATCCCTCTCTGTCAGCGGTTTGAGGCCCCAGATAGGGATGTCAAGTCCAGGTGGCCTCAGTTTCCCCTCAGAGGAAACAGAGAAATGAGGATTTTGGTCCCAGGCAGGGCTGGCAGGCTCCAGGACAAGGAACACTGTGACTTCCTCCCCAGGGTCCCCAGGGGATAGGCTGACCTGGAGAGCAGGAGCCAGCTGGGGGTGTGGAGCAGGGTCCTCAAGGACGCCTGCATAGGGGCCTCCCTATAGCCAAGGTGGTACCTCCTTGCTGAGGGGCTCACATCTTTTGGTCCTCCTGCTCCAGGTGCGTGCCTCCTGTGCCCTCTTGCCTCCTGCCCCTGAGCACAGTAATCATGCCTCGCGGTCAGGAGAGTAAGCGTCGTGCCCGTAAGAAACGCTGCCAGGCTCGAGGTGAAGACCGATGTCTCAGGGGTGCTCAAGCCACCGCAGCAGAGGAGGAAGGGCTGCCATCCTCCTTTCCTGCATGCCAGAGTGCTTCCCAGAGCTTCCCAGCTGAGGGCATTCCTCAGGAGTCCCAGAAAGCTAGATACCCCAGCTCTCCAGCTGCAGCTGTTTCGCTCACAAGTTCTGATGAAGGTGCCAAGGGCCAAAACGGGGAAAGTCCCAACTCTTCCCGAGGCCTGTCCTTCTCTGAGAGCTCAGGAGAAGACCTTCTGGATGTGAAGACGGGCCAACTGGTGCAGTTCCTGCTCAACAAGTATACGAGGAAAGAGCTCTTTACGAGGGAAGCCATGCTGAAGGTTATCGACAGAAAGTACAAGCGGCACTTCCCTGAGATCCTCCGGAGAAGTGCCGAGAATGTGGAGTTGGTCTTTGGCCTAGAATTGAAGGAAATGGACCCCAGACATCACTTATATATCCTTGTCAGCAAGCTGGGCTTTCCCAATCAAGAGAGTCTGAGCGATGGCGGGGACTTTCCCAAGAGCGGCCTCCTGATGGTTCTCCTGAGTGTGATCTTCATGCATGGCAACCGTGCCACTGAGGAAGAGATGTGGGAATGCCTGGGTGCATTAGGGATGCATAAAGGTACGGAGGACTTCATCTTTGGGGAGCCCCAGGAGCTTGTCACGAAAGATTTGGTGCGCGAGGGGTACCTCGAGAACCAGCAGGTGCCCGGCAGTGATCCTCCACGCTACGAGTTCCTGTGGGGTCCCAGGGCCTACGCTGAAATCAGCAAAATGAAAGTTCTGGAGTTTGTGGCCAAGCTCAATGATACCGTTGCCAGTACCTACCAGCCCCAGTATGAGGAGGCTCTGAGAGATGAGGAAGAGCGAGCCAGAGCCAGAGCGGCAACCAGAGCGGCAGCCAGGGCCAGATCTAGCAGGTCCTCCCAGCCCTAGGGAAGTCTCAGGCAGTCCTCACTAAGAGTCTGAAAAGGGCTGTCCACCATCTGAGTATTTGAGGGTGAGGTGGGGCTGGAGAGAGTCCAAGGCTTGTGTCTTTCTTGTGTTCTGGTTATTTGCAAGCTACTTGTAGATTCCTCTTTCTCTTCTGTGTCTACCGTATGTTCCTTTGAAAGAGATTGACTTTGATTCAGAATCTAAGTTCATGAATTAGGTGCCTCACACAATGGTTGCTGTTTATCACATTAAAGAGTGATGTTCTTACATTTTGTAAAACAAATTGGAAATTTTTACTTATTAGATTGTGATCTAATGCCAGAAGAAATAGCATTGGAATAAGGACTGGCTTTAAACTGAAAAAACTGAACACTGAATCAGTTGGGATCACAAGATGGTGGGGAAAAAAATGTCAATTGATTGGCAACCTTTGACATTTTAAAATCTTATTTCTTTAAGTCTTTTGTTGTGATCAAATGAAAAGCTATATACTTATAGTTACTATGTGTATTCAAGAATGTTGGCGAAATTAAATCCTCATAAAGGAGAACACTTGTTGACTGGCTCTTTTGTTCCTTATACTTACTGCTCTAAAGGCATACCTGAGATGGGGTAATTTCTAAAGAAAAGAAGTTGACTTGGCTCACAGTTCACCAGGCTGTACAAGCATGGCACCAGCAACTGCTTCTGGAGAGGCCTTGGGGAGCTTTTCCTCATGCCAGGAGGGGAAGAGGGTGCAGGCATGTCACATGGCAGCAGTAGGAGGAAGACAGCCAAGAAGAGCGGGGGTGGGAGGCGCCACATGCTTTCAAATGACCAGATCTTGTGAGAAGTCACTTACTATGGCCAGGGCAGCAGGATGCCATGAGGGACCCTCCTTGATGGTCCAAATGCCTCCCACCAGGCCCCACCTCCAACACTGGGCATTACATCTCAACATGACATTTGGAGGGGACAAACATCCAAGTTATTCATTCACCAAACAGGAATTGAACATCTGCTCTTTGACAGTCTTCATGCCAGTTCTGGGAAAGCCCCAGCCCCTGCCAATGATATTTCAGAATCCAAGAGCAGCTCTCCTATTAGGAACACAGTGGAGTGGAGGGTGGGCAGGGGAGATACACTGGAATACCTAAGGGGCAATCAAGGGACTGGAGAGGAGGGAGGAGATTCAAGATAGGATCCTCCCCGCATCACCTCCTCCCCCACTATAAATGCCCTGGGACAGGGCAGGCTGGGAACTTGGGACACTGCCAGTTCCTCAGTAGGCGGGCATTTCAAGTTAGCCTGCATCGGGGGCTAGATGAGGCTATTACTGAAATGGCAAGCAGAGGCCAGACCCTCAGGTGGTGGGTTTCAGAGTGGACAGACTAGGACTGCAAGGCAAAAGTGGTCCCACCAGTTCCTTAGGGATGAGGTAGACCAGAGGTGCATCCCCACCTGGGACAGGATTGGAGGGACTCCTGTGCTGTGTCCCCATGCCAGTGAGCACAGCGTACTATATAGGTGGTTTGCCCTCTGTGTCAGGTTGTTTCTGAGAATGAGGGTGATGCCCCCTTCAGGTAGGATGTCCAGCAGCCACTGACCTGGTCTATTTGTCCCTGGCCTGGGGGAGCTGGACTGCTCCATTAAAAGGGAGTGGAAATGAGGTGAACTACATAGGATGGCCAGTTCTTAGCATGGTCCAGAGTTTTGGTGGTGGTGAATGAAACTAGGGATAGTTTCAATGCAAGGGCAGCTGGAAGGCAGGAAAGATGTCTGTCCTCTGCACACCTTCTAGCATCTTCGTGGTGCATCTGACTGGGGAAGTCTTCATACCCAGTTGAAATGACTGATCCTCTCATGGGAATGATTACTCAGTTGGATTCAGCACACAGCATTTTGGCTGATTTGGTTTTCTTTGTCACAGAAGAAAGACTGCATAGTCTTTGACATCCCCTAGGTTAAAAAAAGAAGAAGAGGAAGAAAAAAAAGAGAAAAAGAAAATATCAATGTAGTGCATGGTATTTTCTGGGGTCCAAATAGTCAAGGTAAGTAATTGCCATTTAGAAACTCTCCATACTTTCCAGACACTGTCCTGGGTTCACAGTGTCCATTTTACAGATGCCCTCAGTCCAAGAGGATAGGCCTTATCAAATCTGCTTCACAGAGAAAGAACCTGAGGCTCCTAAAAGCTGCCAATATACCTGAGTCCATAGTGCTGGTGACTGGCAGGGAAGTGGCGGTGCCAGGATCTGAATCTGTCTAAAACCCACACGACCTTACTCCTGCCATCCTGAGGCAGGTCTTGTGTGTTATAACTCACATTTCCTTTTGCTACTCCAACATATATCTTGGGCTATCAGAAAAGGACTTTTCATAAAGCACTGATTGGGAATACATGACCAGAGCAATTCAAGTATCAAACAAAAAAGTGGAGTGGGATGGGGTAAGAATGAAGAAAAAAGAAAATAGTTGGTGATAATGGTTACCTCCATTTGTATGCAATGTCATATCACCTCAAAAGATTAGGGGTGCACAGGAAGATCTTGCTCTGCCCCTTGCCTGTAGAAAGTCAATGAACTAGAAACAATGTTCCATCAGAAGCTGTGTCTGACTGCTGAAGGGAAGGAAAAGAGTAGATGGCGCCATCTCTGACAGCCTACCCCCTGTCCTGGGTCCCCTGCCCAAATGGCAAACAGTCTCACCTTTGCTGATAGCCTCAGAGGCCCCATACAGCCTTAGCTGGATGTTGCTAACCCTGAGGTTTCAGAAAGGTAATGACCTTGGTGGAAGGGCCGTGGAATCAGGAAAATGAAGGATGGAGAACCAGGACTTGTTGGGTATCCAGATGAGGACCCTGAATGTGGACTGACAAGACCACTCCGCCCATTATCCAAAAATCTCTGTCTCCCAGTGCTCCGCCCCTGTACTCAGCCCTGCGAGGATGGACTGAGCTGCAGGCTGCCTTCTGCCTGTGGTTGACTGGCCTGCTGTCCCTGAGTGCGGTATATCAGACTGCTCTTCAGAAGAGTCAATTGGAGCCCTAAGTGCAGTCTGAATGAAGACCCTGAGTGCTTTGGCGAGGACTTCTCCCCAAAAGAGTTCACTGAGCCAACCCTTGCCCAGGACCTTGGTTTAAGGAGTGCTGCAGAGAGGAGACCTGGATCCTACTTGGAGTCCAGGTGAGGAAGCCAAGTGTACCATTTGGACCCCTGTTCAAATGGTGGAGGCTGGCAGGGCTCCAACTCTGTTATCAGGACTTGGAGCTCTAGACAGGGGTAGCCAGGGTATCATAAGCCTCCAATTCCCCTTCCAAGGGGGTAAGGATGTGATGGCCTTGTGGGGAGGCTTTTAGATTCAGGTCACTAAGGAGATCTCTGACAAGCCCAGGATAGAGCATGTCAGCTCCAGGGCTGTCAGCAGTGAATGCCCCCTGGCAGGGTTGGTGGCTGAGATGCCCCTTCTCTTTCTTGCAGAGGATTCCAGGCCAACTTTGAGATGTCAGCTTCAGCACAGTGGAGGGAAGGGGCTCAGGCCCTGTCACCAGCTGATATGATGACACTGAATGTGACTTAAGAGGTCCACCATCCCAGAAGAGCAAGTCCACACTATCAGCTCTTTCCATCACTCCAGGAAATCCAAGGCAGGGCTGGCAGGCTGCAGGACAAAGTACACTCTAACTTCCTCCATGGGGTCCTCAGGGGACAGACTAACTGAGAGAATAGGAATCCCACAGGGTCCTAGAGCAGCACCCACAAAGATACCTGCACAGGGGCCTTCTGAAAGCCAAGGTGGCACCTCCCTGCCCAGGGGCTCACAAACCTTCTGTTCCTCCTCCTCCACATGGCTGCATCACATGCCCTCCTGTGGTTGACTGGCCTGCTGTCCCTGAGTGCGGTATATCAGACTGCTCTTCAGAAGAGTCAATTGGAGCCCTAAGTGCAGTCTGAATGAAGACCCTGAGTGCTTTGGCGAGGACTTCTCCCCAAAAGAGTTCACTGAGCCAACCCTTGCCCTGCTCCCAGCCCTGGGAGACCCCTAATGGCCTCAGCTGGGCTTGTCTCACTCTGATTCCCACCTTGGAAGCTTCCAGGACCAGAGGACCTGGGTCTAAGGGATGCTGCCTCAGGCTACCAGAATCCCAATGAGAGGAGAATAAGGTCTGGAGGCAGGGAACCTAAGGCTGATTCACACTGACTTTCTAAAATTAAATCAAAAGGGAAACCCCAACTTTCCACTTTTGTCCTAAGTAACAAAAAGACCAGAGGCTACTCCCTTTGCAAACCACCCTCCCTTTTCTGCTTTCCCTAACTTTGTATGCAACTCCCACACAAAGTTGCACAGGAGTGCAAACTTGTAACTTTAGCCTCTGATTGCTTGCTTCCTGCAACCAATCAGACATTTGCATAGGAATGTAACCTTTGTAACTTCACTTCAGCCTCTGATTTCTTGCTTTCTGCAACCTCATTTGCATGGGGTGAACACCAAGAAACCAATGGGAAACCTTTAGGTTAGGGAAACCTTTAGGGGGTATTTGGACCCCAGAAGATTCTTTAACAGGGCCTCAGGCTGCTGCTTGGGTCACTCCCACCCTGTGGAGTGTACTTTCATTTTCAATAAATCTCTGCTTTCATTGCCTCATTCTCTCCTTGTTTGGCTGTAGGTTTTATCCAATTCTTTGTTCAAAAGGCCAAGAACCTGGACAGCTTGCCTTCAAGACCCTCTACCCGTAACACCAGGACTGGTTGGGTATCAAGGTCAAGACCCTGATTGTGGACTGAAGGACCTACCTGCACACAGCCAAGGCAGTTGCGTGAACTGCCCACCCCAGCCCCTCTGCCCCTGCCCCTTGCCGCCTCAGCCCTGTCCCAGCTGTGGCTTTGAAAATTCCCTGGAGTTTTCCAGGGAGGGGAGGGCTTGGTTTTAGAGTGGGGACCTGATTCTGCAGAGAGACCTAATTCTACCTAGGTCCTAATCGAAGCAAGGACCCTGCTGCTGATGAGGGGACCTCTCCCAAACACAGAGGGCCCACAAGGTGGGGTGCTGTGGCTCACAACTGTGATCTCAGCGCTTTGGAAGGCTGAGGGAAGAAGTTTGTTTGAGCCCAGCAGTTGGAAAGCAGCCTGGGCAACAAGGCGAGACCCTATCTCTCCAAGAAAGAAAAGAACAAAAATTAGCCAAGTGAATTAGCAGAAAGCAAATGGCTCAGCAGAAAAAATAGGGAAATTTTTTTCCTTCTCTTCTCCCAAGGATGCACTTAACAATGTCAGGAGACATTTTTGGTTGTTACACTAGGGGTAACTGTGTGTAAATGGGATCTAGTGGGTAGACGCCTAGACTGCGGCTAAACAGTGTCCCACGACAAAGACTTCTCCAGCCCTGAATGTCCTTAGTGCTGAGATTGAGATATGCTGGGAAGTGACAACCCATGAGGGTTTTGCCCATGAAAGGACGACTTTCTCAAAGAGTGTAGGTGGCAAGAAATACGGGCTAGATTATCAGCCAAATGAAATTCTCTTACCTCATGGAAGGAAGGTCAAATTGTTAGGTCCCTCTCCAATGTAAAAACATCAGTATATCAAACTGGCGTCATCTCTAGGCTGAGGGAAACCTTTCACAGGAATATTTAAGCCATGCATGTTTTATTGACTGTGATACATACAAACTGTCTTTCCAGTCCCAATTGTTTCCCACAAGAGTGGAAAAATCCTTAATTGCGTAGTGAGTGTTAAGACGAATTAGGGTAATTTGGGGCAATTTCAACTCCCACAAGAGGGAATCCGACCAAAGGTCTCTCTGGCCAGCCATTTAGTAATCTAACTGAAATCTGATTATTAGAGTTACTGGATCGATATACATCACCAACAATTTCAGTGGCTTCCATTCAGGAGACCACTTTCCCTCAGAAAAAATAATGAACTGCCATTGAGAAACAAAGAAAATCTCAGGATGACTCAATCACATTTTAGTTTTGATGTTTAACTTAGGGCAAAAAGTATAAACTTTTGATGATTCTGTAACAAATATTGTATCAGCAGACTTCCTCCGGTCATTAATGAGAAGAAGTAAAATAATCTTTATGAGAGAATCTGAATCAGTCAAGATTCTGTCAGAGAACAGAAATACAATGTAGCGTGCGGGATTTATTTCTGGGATTTGCCCTTATGCAATTGTGGAGGTTAGGATCAGTTGTTTCTGCATCTAGCGTTATGCTCTAAGTAATTATAGGTTACCCAGACCAGAATTTGGAGGTGAGCTAGGTATGGATGCAAGCAAAGACAAGCTAGAACCTGCATTTCTCAATACTTCCCACCTCAATGCCATGGATGACCTTCAGAAGTTGACTTTGCCATGGCACTGCACATGCACTTGCCTCCAAGAACTCTAAGAAGGGAAGCTGTCAGGAGCTGGATGAGCTGGTTGTTCAGGTATTGCCCAGTGTTGACAAGGTGAGCCAGCAAATTGGTAACAACCTGCCTGGCACTCTATAGCGGAGTGTGAACACAGCTGCTGCTTCACTTCTCCCTTCTAAATCTCACACAACTTTCTTTTGTGGCCAATCCTAACCTGAAACCACAAAGGGAAGGGGAATATGGAAAGCACCGTACAAAGCCACCACAAATATCCTGCTCTCCAAAGGAAGGGCAAAAACTCATAGAAAAGCATTTCCCACCATGAAACTAGTGGATGATTATATGAGAGGATGGCAGCAGCCTTGGGATTGTGGATGTCAGGGAATACAATTCCAGTGGATGATAAAGATAAAGTGACATAAGGAGTCTTCAGGGAATTCTCTATCCAAGAGGATGAGAACTGTGAAACAGACCATGAATACGTTTAAGCTGGCAGGTAAAACTGTGATTAGAACTGGGCAGGGCAACAGTGGAGGCTAGAAGGTAATTCCTTAGGGGCTATGATGTTTTATTCTGTTTTATGAATGTTGGACTGTAAAAATTTGTTTGGAAGAGTAAGCAAGCTAGAGGATGGAAGATTAACAAACCAAAAGAAAAGGACATATGATACTTTCTGCAGAATCTGAGATGGTATTTGGAAAAATTTAATATCCATTTGTGATTTTTAATGAACTATTATTAAAATAAGAATTGGTTGGGTGCAGTGGCTTACACCTGTAATCCCAGCACTTTGGGAGGCCAAGGCAGAAGGATCATTTGAGGCCAGGAGTGCAATACCAGCCTGGCCAACATGGTGAAACCCTATCTCTACTAAAAATATTAAATACAAAAATTAGCCGGGCGTAGTGGTGCATGCCTGTAATCCCAGCTACTCAGGTGGCTGAGGCATGAGAATCACTTGAATTGGGGAAGCAGAACCTGCAGTGAGCTGAGATTATGCCATTGTACTCCAGCCTGGGCAACAGAAAGAGACTCTGTTTCAATAAATAAATAAATAAAATAAGAATTGATGCATTTACTTTCTTATCATGATGAAATATATCCAGAGTCAGCATTGTGATTTATGAGAAAATGCTAGCAACATCCCTATTAAAATGAGCGTAAGACAAGGATAGTTTTTGTTACCATTGCTATTTAACTTTTAGAACAGATTTTAGCCAAAACAATTAGACAGAAAAATAAATCAAAAGTCAGAAAAAATGGAAAGGAGTGGGTCAAGTTGTCATTATTTATGGATAAAATGTTTTGCTTTGCTAGAAAACCTAATAGAATGAACTAAAAAACTATTACAAATAATAGGAAATTTGCGTACATTTCTAGGTATAAAGTTAATATACAGAAAACAATAGCTTTCACACAAATAAACAACAACTAATCACAAGATGTACTGGAGAAGCCAGGCACAGTGGCACACATGGTAGTCCCAGCTGTGCCAGAGGCTGAGGCAGGAGGACTGCTTGAGCCCACAAGTTTGAGTCCAGCCTGGACAATATAGCAAGATCCCTTCTCTAAATATATATACTGGAGAAGACCCTACTTGCAACAGCGACAATTGCCAAAAAGAAAAAGAAAAAAAAGAAATGCCTGGAAATAAACAATAAGAAATGTACAAAATTTATACAAAGAAAATGTTTAAGGGATCTTGAGGGATAAAAGAAATATATACTATATCCTTAGATAGAATGACTCAATATTATAAAAATGTTGGTTCTCCCTAAATTAATCTATACATTTAACAGAATCCCAACAAAAATTCCATGGACTTTGGGGAAAATATACAAGCCAAATCTAAGGTTCTTATTAAAAAAATTAGCAAGCAAGAAAACCCAGTAAACCCTTACCCATTATTAGGTTTTCAATCTTACAAGACCTGGAACAGCAACTTCTCCAAGATTGTATATTCCACACCATACATAGCAAAGAAATAAGGTGGTTAATATAACAGAATTGGTGTGGGAACTTTGCTTACACTGGACATGAATCCTTGATCTATCATTTACTAGCTGGGTGACCTTGGATATGTTACTTAATCTCTCTGTGTCATATTTTCTGTATCTATCACATCATGATGATAATCCCTAACTTACAAGATTGTTGTAAGAATTGCAAAAGGCATGAAGAGATGCAGACTTAACTAATAATTAAGAAATTTAAAGCCAGACTGCAAGGAAATACCATTCTACACCCATACAATTGGGAAAATAGGAACCCTGACAATATCAAGTATTGAAAAGGAGATGAAACAATAGGTCTCTTATGTAATGCATTTCTCATACATTGTATGTTGGTCCAAGTGATTTGGAAAACAGCATAACATTATATCGTAGAGTTGAACATTTTTAAAACTCTGTGAAACAGCAATTCTACTCCCAGGTATATACCCAAAGGAAACTCTTGCACATGGTTATTCAAAAATATATACGAAAATGTTTATGTTAGCACTCTTCAAAATAACAAAAATTTTTGAAACAACTCAGATGCCCATTGACAGGAGAATGGGCAAACTAATTATGATACATTCACACGATGGAATATCAAACAGCAGCGAAAATGATTGAACCACAACTATTTGCAGCAATATGCTGAGTGAAAACCAAGCACAATACCCTTTCACAAAGTTCACTGCAAGTGAAAAACATATGTTTATGTTAAGGCATATGACATATGTCAAAACAAAACAAAAAGGCAACGGGACAATAAACACAAAATTAATACAGTGGCTATCTCTGAGGAAGAGGCAGGATGGGAAAGGGGCAGAGAACAGAGTTAAAGTCAGTTTTTGTATGTTCAAATTCCTGCTTTAGGTAGCAGGTTCATGGATGGTTATGGAATAATCATTAACAGATATGATTAACATTATAAATGTAGCTGAGGTGGATCCAGGTTTTGTAGGGGCTTCTTTTAGAAATATAATATGAAGTTATAAACATCCAATATCCTTGGCCACTCCCATGCTCCTTTACATGAGGGGGAAGTGTGATGGAGAAGTCAGAATGGAAAGAGTTCTTAACTGATCCTGTTTAAAATATCTTTCTTTTGCAGATTTTACAAAACTGGTATGGCTATGATAACACATTGCTCATGTTCTGCAAGGGGCATGGACGAGGCCTCTGCAATTGAGGGGCCCTGAAGCTTAAGCTTCAGTGGCTTCATGGTAAATGCATCTCTGCCTGATCAAGGAAATTCGATGTAAAGCGCACTGGATGGTTCTAGTCCTGGCTCTGAAACTAGAGCTGTACATCATCAGGCAGGTCACTTACCTCCTCTGAACCTCAGCTTCTTTCTCTGTGAAATGATGGATCAAATAATATCTTCAAACTTAAACATCCTGCAACTCTGTTAGTGAAGTTTATAGACTCATTTAGCAGATACACACAGTGTGGAGTCTATGTCATCAACATAGTGTGTTTACAATGGGTTTGAAGTTAAAACTCTGTCATCTCCTATGTAGCCTGTGATAGTAGAATTTATACTGAAAAGGTTAATAGCGCACGAAAGAGAGTTTCCTTAGCACAAAGTTTTTGTTCCTTCAGAATGTAAATATTTTAAAACATTATGAAAATGCAAGCCTATTTAATGAGATAGGTAAAGTAAGTTATATATGAAAAGAGGGAATGAAAATAAAGTTAACCCCAATTAACATGCATGTTATCTTAAAAAGTTAAGACATTATAATAAATAATTACAGTTACTAATAAAAGAATTCAATAAGAATAAAGGCTGATAACAAAAACAGACAAAAATTAATTACTTTTTATTTAATTCCAGATACAGAATTTGAGTCTTCTTTCCCTACACTGGGGGCAATACCGTCACCAGGGGGTGGCACATGGTCATTCTCGTTTTTTGTTTTTTTTTTTTTTTGCTTTATTTTATTTTCTTTCATCACCAACCAGCAGCCCAGTGGCTGCATTTCCACTCCAACCAGAAACCCACTTGAACATATTTGTTATATATCCTTTGACATACATACATTTTTGCAAACTATAAAATGTATGTATTTAAGTTTATATAATGGTATTGTCTTGTAGATATCATCTGTTTCTCTTTTTTTAACTTGAGAGTGCATTTTTAAGATCTTTCCACTATGCAATTGCTCCTAATTCCTGTATAGTATGCAATTCATTTATCCATTTCCCTATTGATGGATGGCAACAATGCTCCAACGAATAAGCTTATTCATATACAGTTACACAGCTGTGTGAGGGTGTTATCACATTCTACACAGAGTGGGATTGCCAGTTCATTGGGAATTTGCATAAGTTCTCTTAGGATACCAATGCTTTTGTTCACAATAACTGCACCAATCTACTGCATGCCAGCAGTGCATGCGTGTTTCTATTTCCTCACCTTTTCACAGACCCTTGGAATTTTCTGACTGATTTTTTGACAATAAAACGAGAATAAAGGTGTATTGCTGTTTTACTTTGCATTCATTACCTGAGGTTAAGCATCTCTTCTTATTGTTGTTTGCCCATTTAGAATTCACTTTCTGTGACTTTCCTTTTCATACAAATTGCCCATTTTCTTATTTCTCTTTTCTTTATCTTGTTGATTTGCTTTATTTCCTTTTATCTTGTAGTATTAATCCTTTGACTCTAGTTGTTGATGTTACAAAAATTTCCCATTAAGCCATTCACTTATTAATTTTATATGTGATATCTTCCATTCCAAAATGCCTTTGGGTTGATATGAACATTAGCTGTTAATTAGACAATAATTATTTTTTAAATAATGGTAAAAATTCATTTACTGATAGAAAATCATATGGAAAGAGTGTGATGTTGAGAATTTCAAGGTGAAAAAGTTCTGCCTATGTTTCTGTAAACTAATTTTGAGCTACTTTTTAGTTTTTCTGAAAATCAAACACCTTATCTGGATGCAAACACCTCTCTAAAGTGTAGTGAGTCAAATAATCATATATGCAGATTGTGTGACTTAGACAAAAAGCAGAATTCTGTTTAAGAATGATGTTAATTGTAATCCCAGCTACTCGGGAGGCTGAAGCAGGAAAATCACTTGAACCCAGGAGGCAGAGGTTGTGGTGAGCTGAGATTGCACCATTGCACTCCAGCCTGGGCAACAAGAGCGAAACTCTGTCTCAAAAAAAAAAAAAAAAAGAATGATATTAAATTCTCTTTTAAAAATATGTTCTTTAATTTGTACATATTTTACATATGTTTAACTTATATGTATGTTTTACACACAATTTTTGTATATATTGCACAATAATAAAAATTAATAAATACAATGTTCACTATAGGTGTTTGGTTTGGTTTTGATTTTTGAGGCAGGGTCTCACTTTGTTGCCCAGCCTAAAGTGCAGTGGCGCAACCATAGATCACTGCAGCCTGGAACTCCTGGGCTTAAGTGATCCTCCTGAGTAGCTGGGACTACAGGCGTGCACCACCACACCCGGCTAATTTTTAAATTTTTTTTAGAGACAGGTTCTTATTTATATTGCCCAGGCTGGTCTTGAACTCTTGATCCCAAGCAATCTTCCCATCTTAGTCTCCCAAAGTGATGGGATTACAGTTGTGAGCCACTGTACCCAGTTTATTGTCAGTTTTTAACAGAGCTTTTATCAAATTAAGAAGTTACTTTTTCTTTTCTTTCTATTATTTCTGGTGGAGTTTTCCTTTTGTGTATATGATGTTTCTCTTTATTTCTAATAATAATTTTAATAAAATTTCATTTTATATATTGCTATTATTATCCAAGTTTTAATTTGGTTAATATCGATCTAATGTACTTTTTTCAGGTCTTTATTTTAACCCTTTATATATGGTTTTGTTTTAGGAATTTCTCATAAATTAAGATGGCAAATTTGGTTTTCACTTTTACTCTAATCTGATAATCTGTTTTTTACTGGGTGAATTTAATTTATATATATATATTTTTAGAACTCATCACTCTTAAAAACATATTTGCATGTAAATTTTCAAAGCAATACAATGTTAACCAGTTTTATTTATCTTCCTCCCAAAGGCAAAGATTTTAGCTTGCTTTAACCATGCATTGAACAACTCGATCATCTTATTGTTGCTTTGAAATTTAGTTTTACTCTTGTTTATACAAAACAATTACTTCTTTCAGTCATTAATTAAACTTACTGGCATATTTTACCAATTTATCTGTTCATTGTGATTTCACACATCTTAAGCATTCCCTCTGTTCACTTCTCTTCTTGATAATGTACATAGTGTAATATTTCTTTCAACAAGAGTCTGTGTGTCATAAATACAGCCTTTGTAAATCTGAAAATATTTTAATTTTTCCTTCATTCTTAAGAATTTATATGCGGATGAATTTCTAGCTTGAATACGTTGCTCCATTGTCTCCTTGCAACTATTGTTAATGAGAAGTCTGCTCTCTAATTGTTTTGTTATATCTGCCTTTTAATTTGGTAGCTTTTAAGATAGGTTCTCTATGTTCTTGCTGCTCTTCATTTCCACTGCAAATATGTCTGTGGCTTGAAGACTCATGTCTCTTGTCAATTATGAAAAATCTTCATTCTTTTCTTTTCTTTTTTTTTTTTTTTTTTAGACAGAGTCTCACTCTGTTGCCAGGCGCCAGACTGGAGTGCAGTGACTTGATCTCTGCTCACTGCAACCTCTACCTCCCAGGTTCAAGCAATTCTTCTGCCTCAGCCTCTCGAGTAGGGACTACAGGCGCCTGCCACCATGCCCAGCTAATTTTTGTATTTTTAGTAGAGACAGGGTTTCACCACATTGGCCCATTATTTTCTTAAATATTGCCTCTTCAACTTTCCACTCTCTTTATGCCTGTTTATTCCTCAACCTTATTGTGACTGTTCTTTTATATTTGATATCAGTATGTGTGTTCAGGTTAAATTCTTCAAGACTGTTTTCTCATTCACAAGTTCTCTGTTCAAATACATCCAGATTTCAGGTTATTTTATCTTTTGAGCCTTTAGCACAATTAACTATATGTTTCATTCAGTTTTGTTTTGCTTCCTTTCATATCTACCCACCCTTGTTCTTTCAAGTCTGCTTTGTTTATAACTTTTTGTTCTTTTTATAAAAATGTAGTTTTCAATGTATCTTAGGCATGCTTATGATCAAGTGTTTTTTAAACTTTTACAAATTATTTAAATTTCATCCTGAGTGAATTGATGTTTGAGTGGTGATTTTGTCAGCCATCTTTCTTAACACACAATTTCTCTACATTCTTTGGAATTTGGGTTTATAAGACCATTTTGAGTCTTTGAGACAGAGCTCTCTCCCTTTCTCTCCTAGTGCTGCTTCCCAGCAGGTTTTTAGTACTTCTACCACTGGACTGATAATACAGAAACAGGAGGTTTTTTTGTTTTTTTTTTTTATAGTTCTGGGTCTCAACCCTGTGATGGTATCAGAGATGTCTCAGATCCAGTCACTAAGCCTGTGGACATCTTGGCTCCATTCTGGTGTGAGAGCTGCTTGTGTCTTCCCTTCTGTTAGAGCCCCACCTGTGAACTACAGCCAATAAACCACAGCCCTAGGTAGCAGTGAGCAGCAGATCTTTATAGCTGCCTTTCACCTTTTACCACTTTTTCTCCTGCTTCTCTAGGCAAACAGAGCAGGGCACAATACTTGGCACCTATTTCTAAAAGGGGGCTGAACTTTGTGCACCCTGCTGCCTGGATAATGTTTTAAGACAGAGAAGCAGACAGTCTATCCTGCTGGGGAGCTTCAGGAGTCAGGTTTTTAAAGTCCAAGAGGAAATTTTACTTGAAAATGAATCTGATTTTATATGGGGTTATTTGCCCACAAATAACAGAAAGATGTTCATTATAACTGCTTTTCTTTGGGAGATATATCAAGGATTCAATATATGAACCTACCTTAAAGAATGTCAGAACATGAGAAAATATTCCAAGGACCGAAGGAAGGACCAGAGCAGAGGAAGGTAAGCAGGGAAAGAGAGAAACTAGAAGGAAAGAGAGAAGGGGACAGAAAAATGAGGTAGGGAGAGAGGAAGGGAAAAGAGACAGAAGCAGAGATAGAGAGACAGGTCAGGGGCAGAAAGAGCCAATGAGAGAAATACAGACAGTGTGAGACAGAGCCAAAGGCAGGGATAAAAAGAAAACGCTTGCAAAAAGTTATGTCACTACATTGAAGGGATTCAATTTTCTGGCTTTTATAAAAGAAAATATGGCCATAGCCCTATGAGTAGATGTACCCTACTTGCTGAGTCTGTTGAGAGGATAACCCAGAAGGGGGAAAGTAGTAAAAATGATTAATCTGGTAAAAATGACTAATCCTCCTGTCAGTTGACTGACCCCTTCCAAGCCTGAGACAGAAGGCTGCTCTACACTAACTGTTGCCCAGCACAGACAAGGAGCCTTCCCACTGCCTCTGGCCACTTTTAACAGCCAGGCTGATTCGATAGTCTTCAATAACCCATTCATCCACAGCCATATATTCGTTTTCATCCTGAGTAACACTAATTGCCCTTCTGCCGAGAGCATGTGGAAGGCATTGATTGATGACACTGCAGTATTTTCCACCTCAGCAGCAGCAGTCATGTGTGTCTTGGCTGATGCAGACTTTTCTCCCCACATGGCAGGTGAGCATTTTCCAGGATCAGTGACTGCAGGAAAAGTGAGCCCTCATCAGCAAACTAGTAGTTGGGTTAATAAAATAAACCACAAAAGATTAACCCCAACATAATGACTGATCCTTCCCTTTGAAACATCACAGTAAACTCTCATAATGAGGCCAAATACTCACTCTTCTTAAGACTGCCTCCATTTATCCAAAGCTGTCTTTGCTTGGGTTTCCCCAAATGCAGACTCTGAGAGAAGGAGTGCAGGTAGTTTACTTGGGAGGTGCAGATAACACTGGTAGGAGAGTGGGGAAACGTGACAAAACAGAGAAGGCATCCAATAAAGGATGCATTCTCAAACCGGCTTCCACTGTGGGCAACTAGAGCTTAATTCTACAGGGAAACTCTGAGAAGTGGTGTAAAACCTATGCCTTGAGGGTTTTTAACCCAAAGAAAAAGGGATTTTTATATACCAACTTCTGTCAGGCATTAGCCTCTCTTGGGAGAAATTGTTTCCTGGAAGTTCCAGCCTGCCTTACATATAAGCAGAGTGGCCTCCCACTTAAACAAGAAAGGCAGACAGTTGCAGTTGAAAGTTGGATGGGGTAGACTAAACTGTTAAGGCCTGAGGAATATGTGGCACTTCTGCAAAGCTTGCCCAAAAACCTTAGTGGAAACACTGAAATTTGCTTCCTTTACTGAGCTCCTCTGAAAACAGCTTTCCATTTCTAAAGGTTCACAGCATGAGCTCATTAATAAGTAGTTTAGCAACCTACATTTGTAGTACACCTAAATTGGTCCCAGCATTTAGGTTCAACATCAACTCTTGATATACAACTAACCAGGCAAAGACATTTAACCTGAGTCTCAATTTTTTTCATCTGTCAGGATGAGATACTAAGTTCTGACCTCCCTCACACTCATGAAATGAGGCTCAACATATGATAATATGCATGAGGTGTCAATAAACTTTACTGAAGATCCAGATAGTAAACATATCAGCCTTTGCAGGCCATGTGCTATCAGTGGCTACTCACCTCTGCTATTTCAGCAGGAAACAGTCTAGACAATAGATAAACAAATGAGTATGGCTGTATTCCAATAAACTTGATTTACAAAATAAGGCAGCAGACTAGATTTGACCTACCAATCCATGAGCTGTGGTTTGCCAACCTCTTATATACATGAAAGACTTTTGTAAACTTTAATGCTATGCACATTCTCTGTATCATTTATCCCTCACTCAATAAATCATTGGAATTCACTATCCCTGTCATCCTGGGGGTGGAATTCTTAGTTTCTTCCTTCATACAGCACATGTTGACTGAGCTCCTCTTCTGTGGAAGGCATGGTGCTGACCCTGGGATTCAGTGCTAATAAGACAGATACAGTCCATGCCCAACACCTAGAAAGGCAGTCCTAAATCTGTTCTCCCACCAGTCTGTACAAAATAGCTATGCCTTTGGATGAAGAAGTGACAACTGCAATTGAAACTCCATCCGAGCCTGGGAGAGCTGGAGGCACTGGCAGCATTACTAAAACAGCTTAACCTCAGGGCCCCACGCTTGTACTGAGTCCTTCCAAGGCCCCGGAAGGGGCCCTAGCAGTGATTTATATGGTCACGTGTTTTTGTCAAATTCGCAAATACAAGCTATTTTTTTTTCCACTCTGACTTATCCTCCATTACACTTCCCCTATGTTAGATGGTTTCCCCAATTCTTCCCTTTGAAACAGCATTGTAAGCTATGAGTGGTCATTCCAAACTATTTTTAATGAAAAACATTATCACTGTGTGGACTTTGGAGTTATGGTCTATTGGAACTTCTTTCAGATAGGCCCCCTTTTGAGAGACAAGAATGAACAATAGTTAAATAATAATTCACCACTGCTCTTTGGTGCCTCTGTAGCCAAAGCACCATGGGAGACAGCTGGTATTAACAGTCACGATGACTTCTGGGATAAGAACTAGTGGGAAGATGAAAAATGACAACAGGTGCTGTCAAATTATTTAAGGAAGTAAACTTCTAAGTTTAGGGAACGAGCTCAGGAAAATCCAAGTAAGATATATCATCACTAAGATTTGGAAATGTACAAAGTCACTGTTAGCCTTTTTACAGGTTTGTATTCATTCCTGAGCTAACCTGAGCCCCATACATTGACAACATTTAGGTGGGTAACCTTAGGTGAGTAACCTAAGGACCAGCCCAGTATTCATTACATGCTGTTAGGCAATGATAATCCTATTATTGAGTATCATAATAAATCTTATCTAAAGGAAGGAAGACTAATATGAGGCTAACACTGTCATTGTTAAGGCAGCATCAGCTATATTAGCCAAGATAGAAAGCCGTTTGATCATTTTTGTGGTTTGAACAATGTTCATGCTTTTGTTTGTGTTCAGACATGGCTAAAAGGTGTTCTTATTTTCTCTTGATTCATCGTGGTCACAGTGTGGACTTATCTGAATCTGATGTTCTGTGAGACTGTTTACGCTTAACAGAACACCATGGTTTAGCTGTAAATGCCAAGCTAGCTCTTAGCAACACCAAGGATTAGCTAATAGGACCAGGCCAACTCTTGAGCTTAGAGATGCTTTAAATTTGCTGTTTTCTTATATTTTCTAGATACTGTAATTTTCAAAAAATTGATCCATAATTGATGTACATATTTATGGGACACATATGATATTATGATATATGTATGCAATGTGTAATGATCAAATCAGGATAATTGGGATATCCATCATCTCAAACATTTTTTATTTCTTTGTGTTGGGAACATTTTACATCTTCTCTTCTAATTATTTCAAATATACAACAAATTATAACTATAGTCACCTTACTATGCTATCGAACTTACTCTTTCTATCTGACTGTATTCTCGGATCAGGCACACTGGCTCACTCCTATAATCCCAGTATCCCAGTACTTTTGGGGCTGATGCAGGAGGATAACTTCAGGCCAGGAGTTTGAAACCAGTCTGGGGAACAGAGCAAGACCCCATCCCTGCAAAAAATTTTAAAAGTCGCCAGACATGGTAGGCCTAGTTATGTATCTTTAGTCCTAGCTACTCAAGAGGATGAGGTGGGAGGATCACTTTAATTCAGGAGTCTGAGGATACAGTGAGCTATGATCATGGCACTGCATTCTAGACTGGACAACAGAGCGCTGTCTTTAAAAGAATTTTTTTTTTGAGATGGAGTCTTGTTCTGTCACCAGGTGGGAGTGCAGTGGCACAATCTCGGCTCACTGCAACCTCTGCCTCACAGTTTCAAGTGATTTGCTTCAGCCTCTCATGTAGCTGGAATTACAGGTGCGTGCCACTACATCCAGCTAATTTTTGTATTTTTCTTTTTTTAGTAGAGACGGGGTTTCACCATGTTGGCCAGGATCGTCATGATCTCTTGACTTCATGGTCCACCTGCCTCGGCCTCCGAAAGTCTTGGGATTACAGGCGTGATCCACCGCGCCTGGCAATAAAATAAATTAAAAAATAAAATAAAATAAAATCATTTAACTGTATTTCTGGACCAATTGACCAAACTTTCTTCATGCTTCCCTTCCCCTACCCTTCTGAGCCTTGTCACCACCTTTCCATTCACCAACTCCAATCAATTTTTTTAAGCTCCCACATATTGTTGAGACCATGGAATATTTATCTTCCTGTGCCTGGCTTATTTCACTTAACATAATGTTTTCCAGTTCCATCCATGTTGCCGCAAATGACTGGATTTCTTTCTATTTATGGCTGAATAGTATTCTATTGTGTATACATACCATATTTTCTTTATGCATTCATCGTTGATAGGCAGTTAGGTTGATTCAATATCTAGGCTATTGTGAATAGGAATACAATAAACATGGAAGTGCAGACATTTTTTTGATATGCTGATTTCCTTTCTTTAAGGTATATACCTAGTAGTGGAGTTGCTGGATCTTAGCGTTCTATAAGTTTTTGAGGAATCGACATACTGTTTTCCGGAGTGACTACACTAATGTACATTCCTACCAAGAGTATATGTACTTACTCAGTTTTCTTATCCTTCAGTGGATGTTTCTGAGCATCACCTCTTGAGTGAATATGTTTCATCATGGCCACCCCTCCTACATATAGAACTCATAGAAAAAGACAAAGTATCTCAAAGATGCTAACAGTGAACCTTAGGCCTTCCAAAAGATCTTCCACATTGGAGAGGAAAACACAGACACTATGTTTTCCCTGTCTTAGTTCTCACTTCCTCATAACATGGAAATAATTCCATCTGTAGCTGTACCTAGTATAGACCAAATTATGGTGCCTCATGGCTTGTGGCCTAATTAAAGTAGACTAAGAAAAGAGA
Organism: Callithrix jacchus; assembly: GCF_049354715.1. Taxonomy (NCBI): domain Eukaryota; kingdom Metazoa; phylum Chordata; class Mammalia; order Primates; family Cebidae; genus Callithrix; species Callithrix jacchus. Next base: position 16,519,099 of record NC_133524.1, read on the forward strand.
AGTAAGCATCAATGCAAGCTGAAGCCTGAAATTCAACAGTCCAAAAGTCATACGATGGCACATACTAACAATAAGCAACACAGTGCATGTATATTCTGTGTCATAATAGAGATTATAACTAAGTGGTGAGAGAGAATGAAAAAAACTCTGCTTAGGACAAGTCTCAGAATTGCCACTCTGGCTTTGGAAGCTCTTTAATAACAGACCTCTCTCTTGGGTAGCAGAGGGGACCTTCCTCTTTCCTTGAGTCTTGGGCTCTGCCTCTCCTCCAGTCCTTTCATCCTCTTGACCATCACCTCCCTAATAGCCACAATGACTGGTTTCCTATGAACCAAAACTTCCAAATGTCCTTCAGTACCAGAGAATAAAGCATTTAACACAGACACACATGGTTTATATTTCCTAGGCTGCTAATAATAAGTGTTGCCATCTTGATGTCCTCAAATAGAAACTGAAACTGTCTGCCAGTAGGATTTACATTTGTCTTTCAGACAATACAGATTTTCTCACTGCAGAGTTCATCAACTCTTTAGTGTGTTTTCTCTGCAAGAAAAATATTTTCTAGAGCTGAAAGTTGTCAGCTTCTTCTGATTTCTATCACTACATATTAATTTGCAAGTTCTACAACTTTATCTAAGTGAAATTATGTACTATGTATTCTCTGTGTCTGGTATTTTTCCCTTAGCATGTTTCTGAGACTTATTCATCTTATCGTTTGTATCAGGAATTCTTTATTCATTGCTAAGTATTATGCTATTGTATGAATAAACCACAATTTTCTTATCTGATCTATAGGTGGATATTTCATTTATTTCCAATTTGGGGTTATTAAAGATGAAATTGTTGTTAACATTCTTACACATGGCTTTTTGTGGACATATGTTTTCATTTCTCTTAAGTAAATACCTAGAAGTAGAAATTTTGGGTCATAGAGTGGTGTACATTTAATTTTATAGGAAACCAACAAATGGATTTCCAAAGTGAGTATATTATTTTACACTACTACCAACAATGGGACTTCTGGCTGCTCCACATCCTCACCAACATTTTTGTTTGAAAGTCTTTAAAATTCTAGCTATTCTAGTGAAGTTGTATGGCATTTTAAAGTTTTCTGATTGTCCACATCAATAAGAATGCTAGATTCAATTATTATATTTTTTCGTCGGCCAGTAAGCAAAACCAGAAAAGGTACAAATTTTTCTTTAAAATTGTACCAAAAAGACTAACCATAAAAAAGATTGATAAACTGAACTAAAATTAAGAACTTCTGTTCATCAAAAGATACTTTTAAGAAAGTAAAAAGGCAAGCCACAAATGGAGAAGCATTTTTAGATCTATAAAAAATGACTCATATCCGGAATACGTAAAGAACTCCTATATATAAATATTCAAAAAAAGACAAATAGCCGAATTTAGAAACAGGCAATAGACTTGAACCGGCACTTTACAAAGAGAATATCCATATGGTTAATTGGTTCTAAAAAGATATACAATTTCTTTAATTCTCAGGAGAAGTCAAACTTAAATCACAATAAGATATTACTACACACTGAATAGAAGTTCCAAAATTAATAAGATTGATAATACCAAGTGATGACAAGGATGTGAGAATGTGAAGCAATTGGAATTTTCATATAGATTATTAGTAGGAATGTAAATTGGTAAAGCCACTTTAAAACACTGATGGTAACTACTTACACTATACAAGCATCTGCTTAGGATAAACATGATCTAGCAATTAACTCCTAGGAAACAACCAAGAAAATTAGTTCATGTATGTTCCAAATACATATACAAACTTGCCCATAGTAGCCTTATTCATAATAACCTAAACGCCTATCAATAGGAGAAAGAGATATCAATTGTAGTATATTCATATAATAGAATAATACACAACAATAAAAATGAACTAGAAAAACATACAGTGACATGGCTAGCTCTCATAGACTTGAAGAGTAAAAGAAGCCAGACCAAAAACGACATATACTGTATAATTTCCTTTCTATTAAATTCATTCCCAAGCAAAGTTAATTAATATTATTTAGCTGTCAGAATACATTTTATCTCTAAAAAGCGAGTATTGGGCCTGGCACAGTAGTCACACCTGTAATTCCAGCACTTTGGGAGGCCAAGGCAGGTGGATCACCTGAGGTCAGGAGTTTGAGACCAGCCTGGCCAACATGGTGAAACCCCATCTCTACTAAAAATACAAAATAATTAGCCAGGCACGGTGGTGAGTAATCCCAGGCATGGTAGCCTGTAATCCCAGCTACTCTGGATGCTGAAGCAGGAGAATCTCTTGAACCCAGGAGGCAGAGGTCGCAGTGAGCCAAGATCATGCCACTGCACTCCACTCTAGGCAACAAAGTGAGACTCCAACTCATAAATAAATAAATAAGGTATTGATTGAAAAAGGACATGAGGTAGCCGAGTACTGGAAATGTTCTATATTTTGATTTGAATCATAAAAATTCATCAAGTTATACATGTATAATTAGTGCACTTTATTGAATACTTAAATATTTTTTTAAAACTAGCAAAGATTACATTAGACATATGGAGAATTAAAAATCAGACAGTAAGGAATTGGTCCCTTAAAATATGTAACCCTCAGAATGCTTAAGTGTTATAATTCTCCCCTCAAAATAGTAATTATTTATTTGCTTCCTAAATGGGGATGGAAAACATTCTGAATGGATGCTGTCTAGTTTGTAAACCATTGCCTGGAGACCTGGTTCTTAGGATCTTTTCAAGATGGCTTATTATCTCTGATATGTCAAGACCTCATTTGGAAGGATTAGAGGCTCTTCAATGCCATTAACATTTTAATATTGGATTATGACCTTCAAATTAACTCATATTTTTCTGGTCACTTGGTTTCACCAATATAAATTTGGAGAAAATTACATTATAAACCATGTTTATGAGCTATAACCACAATATTGAGATGCCAAGCCTGCAAGAAAATGGTAACCTACTCAAGCATCCTGGCCAGAAAGTATGGTTTGCAACACCATGGTATGATGGTCATCCAGGTTTATGTGTGTGTGTGTGTGTGTGTGTGTGTGTGTGTGAGAGAGAGAGAGAGAGAGAGAGAGAGAGAGAGAGTGTGTGTGTGTGTGTGTGTGTGTGTGTGTGTGTTTCTAAAGTCTGACCTGCTTTCCTTTTATAACCAATGTTTTGCAATTTAAAAAATATTTTTGTCCTATTGTCTTAGGTCTAAATGGGAGCAAAAACAATCTTTAAAACTTTACTCAATTTTTTAAGATATCATTTTCTACACTTTCCCTTATATTACATTAATGCCAATGCAAAAGAAACACAGAGGGTGGAGCAGTAGGGGGAAGAGGTAAGAACAAAATCTTACTGGAGTAGCAAGAAGCCCTTTTGAGGGACTAAAATGGCAACCAAGAGATTATGATTTATAAATTGTAATAATACTCATATTTAGCAACTCAACCATAGTATCAATATGAAACTGAATAAGTTTCAATTTTCCATGGAGGAAAGGCTAAGGGCAAAATAAACTCTACATGCATAATGAAATTTCAAAATGCCTTTATAAGAATGTAAATTTTCCTTCTTTTGTCATTATTATGGCCAATTCTGCTTATATTACAGTGTTCACTCAAGTTTACCGTGTAAATCCTTCCTTTGGAGTACACATGATAGTAAGCAAAATAGTTTCTGAGCATACCTGATAAGTTCTTACTGTACTGGATAAGGTAAGGTCTGGTAAGAAAATATTTATTTGGTAGGAACAAATCTTCCTCCGTTTGATAAATATCATCTCCTTTGACTTCTGAGAGTGAACCTATAATACTTTTATCCTGGGGATTCCTGAGTGGAGAAGACAGTATTGATATGACTGGCTGGGCTCTGAATTTAAAAAGGCAAATTTTATTCCACAGGAATCACCTCCATGTCCCAGGCTTTCCAGATGGGATAGCCAGCCATGCACAATAGGTCTCAATTTTTGTTACTCTGCTATGAACATGCTGAATGAACCCTCACATATCTGGTGTAATGCATAAAAGTGAGGCCACCACTCAGCAGGAGAGAAAAATTCATTTGGCCAATCACTGATTCTAAATAGCTGGGTTAAATATTTATTTGCAAAAATGTCCAAAAGTAGACTAATTATAGGGAACAAAAAATCTTGTATCAGAGTACCCTCAAAAAAAAAAAAAAATTCCTGTATCCCAGAACATCCCTCAAAGCCGCAAAAAGATTGTGACAATGAATTGCGGGAAGGTTTCTTCTTAGCAGGCCATCACCACTTATTGTGAAATGAGTACGTTTGATTTTAGAACATGTTTTGCTTTTAGCAGATGTTTACATTGCTTTAATTCTTTGCCTTGATTGTTTTGGTGACAGATTCGCAAGTCATACTTGAAGGAAGATTCGTTGACGACATTGTGGAACGTTGGAGTACAGTGACATGTTACATATTTTCCAACAACGAGTGGTTTTAAAAGTTTTTAATAATATTTTTTATACTACACATTGTTCAACTTACAAATGAAGACAATTTGTATTAATTACTTGGAATGCCTAAAGGGAACATTTTGTTAGATGATGCTGTGATTTGGATATGGTTTTTTTGTTCCCACTAAATCTCATGTTGAAATTTAGCCCCCAGTTTGGTGGTGTTGGGAGGTAGTACCTAGTGGGAGGCCTTCGGGTCACGAGGGTAGATCCCTCATGCATAGAATAATGCCCTCCCTTGGGACTGAGTGATTTCTCACTCCATTAGTTCCTGAGAGACCTGGTTGTTACAAGAGCCTGGCACCTTTCCCTTCTCGCTTTCTTCCCCTCTCACCATGTGGTCTCTGCACATGCTGGCTCTCCTTTGCCTTTCGCCATGAGTGGAAGCTTCCTGAAGCCCTCAACAGATGGAGATGTTCAATCATGAACTTGCCAACCAGCAGAACTGTGAGCCAGTAAACCTTTTTTCTTCCTAAATTGCCCAGCCTCAGACATTCCTTGATAGTAATGCCAAATGAACGAAGGCAGATGGGAATGTTACTCTAAAGTACAAAGCAGAAATATGCCATCTACAGTTTCATAGGTACACAGGCTATCACTGTTAGATTTTTTTGTACTTTAACTTCTGACTCCAAATACCCATTCCAACAGGCTAATGGATCGCTAAGCCTCTATGCTTCCTGTAGTACCCCACTTTCTCCTCAATGTCGTATCAGGCTTCTTACGTCTTGGGACATAAATGTTAACCGGAGGCAGGGATGAGGAGGGCTTAGAATAATCATCCGATTTTCAGTCATGGCCCATGAAGGCTTCTGCTGAGTCATCTCCTATCTCTAACAACATCTCCATTGGGACAGGGACATAGTTTTCTACTTTCAAATGTAAAATGCACCACTGAGCCAATCAGCTTTGGGGGCTTGCCAGCAGAACATCCAGGAAGCTATCTGAAGATCCTTAGGTTCTCCTTCTTCTTCCATTTCCCAGGGGAAATTAATTTCTAGTCTGGGAGAGAAGAAAACCTCTCTTCCCTCTGCTTTTTCAAAACTCTGAAAACAGCTGAAAACACACAATAACTACTCTTTACCTTCTTTGATAACCCACTAGGATATCCTCAGAATATCATGGAGACCCTAAAAACTTAGTCTTTTGGGTAAAGTCAGAAAAGTGTGGACTACTTCTGGTTTTCAACCCTTTCCATATACATCACCCCCAAAATGAACACACTGCTATCTGAATGAGTAAGCAGAACAAAAGGGAATTGAAAAAGAAAACTTTTATAAGTTAATCTATAGAAATGTTCTCTCTCCAAAATTATGTGGCTTTATTTTTCCTGGTGCAATTTTAAACATCGAGAGGGTAAAAATCATGTTGTCAAGTCTTTGATGCCCTTTATTCACATAGTTAGACCAGTACCTAGAATAGAATACAGTATCAATGAATAAGGGAAAGGAATAATACATGAATGCTCCACCTGTTGTGGGAGCTCCAAGCAAAGGGAAATCCCAGTAGAGTACAATAGATGAAAGATGCTGCAAGGAAACAAAGGATCCTGATATAGACCACAAATGTCTTTGGCATGTGGAAAGGAGAGAGAAAAAAATGACACGAGTTAAGGTGCAAAGTAGATAGGACACATCGTATTCAGGAGTAAGGAGTTCAGGCTGTCTTGAGAAGATGGGACGGAAGCAATAGGATATGGTAAACGAGCTTAAGTAGTGTAGGGACATTGAAACTTTCCCTCTGAAGGTCTGAACAGACCGACAATAGGCAGAATAATAAAAGAAAAAGCATGCTATAAACCAAAAAATAAAATTCTAAGCCCCGCAACTGACTGAACTAACCCCCTCTTGGCCAAGGAGACTCCAGAGAAACCTGAAAAACTGAATTCCCGGCCACAACAAGAGGGAGTTGACTCCCTTTTGCAGTTGAGGCACAATTGACAAGTATTAGAGTTGAAATAGAGACCACAGGACTGAAAAACCAGACTCTTTGTGGCAATAAGATACTAAATTGTAAACAAGACCTAAGTCATGCAAAACAAAGGTTAAGTAACTCTACAAACCATAAAACCTTGTTAGGTTTTTTATTTACCAGGTATAATGTGGCTTAATTTCCAAACTGACTCCTGTACAGCATCACATGACAGATAGCAGACCCTGAGGGAAATAAAAATATTTTACCCCCCCAATATATATATATATCATCAGTTATTTAATTAGGTTTTCCTTAAGAAATTTAGGATACCGGGCAGCCATGGTGGCTTATGCCTATAATCCTAGCACTTTGGGAGGCCGAGGTGGGTGGATTACGAGGTCAGGAGTTCAAGACCAGCCTGACTAAGATGGTGAAACCCCATCTCTACTAAATATACAAAAAATTAGCCAAGCATCGTGGTGGGCTACTGTAATCCCAGCTACTCGGGAGGCTGAGGCAGAGAATTGCTTGAAACTGGGAGGTGGAGGTTGCACTGAGCCGAGATCATGCCACTGCACTCCAGCCTGGTGACAGAGACTCTGTCTCAAAAGAAAAAAAAAAAAATTTAGAATACCTATTTGTGAGGATAAATTCCATTTATCAGGCCAAACACAGGTAGCCCTGGAGCTAAGGAAGAGCTTTGAACTTTGGTAAAATTTGTGAGTCCACAGCTTTCTGATCAACCTTACGCTGCTCTGTAATCTCGTGTTTCTCTTTTTCTGTGTCGAAGATCTCACCTCCTGGTGTCTGGGCTTCCACAGCTGCTTCTTCTTGAAGTAAATGTCAGTAAGATGTTTTGGGATTTTTTCCATTGCTCATACCAGTTTTAGTTGAGATGGCAATGACAAATTTCTGGTGTGTTCTTAGAAGAGGAACTCGATTGAGAATCAGAGGTCCAGTCACAAGTAACAAACCACTAGCCAGCTGCTTCAGGAAAACTACCCTCTTGCCTCTGTGGCATCCAGTGAGGATGATTAGAATGGTCCCAGGGGCAATGCTGGCTCACAGTTCTCTCCTGTGCTGACTGAAGGGTTTATTGCCATGGCTCAACAGCTTTTGAAGCACATATTCAGTAGGATCATATCTAGTCACTTTGAGAAGTTTAAGCACCCAGGTACCATCACTCTTGTTACTACCAACTGATTTTGTAACATTTGCAAGAACCTTCTTCTTTTTCTTTTCAACCTTGGATTTAGCAGCTGAATACTTCCGCTTGTACATGGCCTTTCTGGAATACATAACAGATCGGGAGTATCTGCCAATTCCTCTGTCAAGGAAGGGATTGTGGCTGCAATGGCTACTTTCTTTCTTGGGCTTTTTAGCCTTGAGGTAATTATCCTTTTCACCTTGCCACTGGCATCAGCCTTCTTGGCTTTGGGTTTCTTGTCGTTAGTATCTGGCTTCTCAACTTTTTCACCTGCCATCTTGCAAGATGGCAAAGAGACAGAATATATCTTTTTGACGTATTTTGAAATGGCCCTGCAAATCTGTCTTTTGTGGGAGAAATTTGCATCCGTAGAGAATCTCCATAAATGCAGCCAGGTCTTTCCTGGATCTAGGAGAGATGAACTGAGAGTCTAATGCCTTTAAGGACTGGAAAGAAACATTTACCATCTATTCTCTCTAAGGGCTGCTACCTATGAGGCATCATCTACATAACAAGGGCCTTGCACCCCCCAGCTCCCTCATCTTAACTCAAGCATTCCCTTCTACTGACTTCTAATCTTTAGACAATAGCTTAACTCTCTCACCCAGCTGTCAACTAAAGAATCCCAAAATTCCACCTATGACTTGTAAGCCCGCATGTCGAGATGTCCTGCCTTTTTAAGGCCAAATTGATTATACCTTCCATGTATTGATTTATATCTTTGCCTGTAACTTCTGCCTCCCTAAAATGTGCAAAACTAAACTGTAACCTGACTGCTGTAGGTGAACTGTCTCAGGGCCTCTTGAGATGGTGTTCCCTGGGCCATGGTCCCTCCATATTGGCTCAGAAGAAACCTGTTTAAAATATTTTACAGAGTTTGTTTTTTCTGTTAACAATACAAATTTATTAACATACACATGGGCACAGGAGTCCAGCAAATATGAGACAAAAAGGGCCAGAAGGCTGATGCTTAATCATTCTTTTCATAGGCGAGAATGAAGCAGGTGCCGCAGGCAATTTTAGAGATTAACTACCGTTAATAATTTTTAGGGAAAATAAATGGACCTGGATACAGACATTATCTTTTAAATTATTTTCTTAGAAAACCAAATGGTAAGTTATGGGAAGGTGATAGGTAGAACAGTAGTGTGAGCAAAGATTGTCTTTTTAGGTAGATAAAGTCTCCCAGGTATTCTCTCAAAACTACCCTCAGAAGCACAGATGAAAAGTCTATCCAGGTGTGTTGATGACTTTTAGTCTCTTCTCCAGTGATTAATCATTCCTGGTTATTTGACAAGATTCCCAAGGAAGCGTTCATAAGACAATTGCATTTCTTTTAAAAATAACCCTTCTGTCCGGGAGCGATGGCTCACACCTGTAATCCTAGCACTTTGTGAAGCCAAGGCGGGTAGATCACGATGTCAGGAGTTCGAGACCAGCCTAGCCAAAATAGGAAACAGCATCCCTATTAAAAATACAAAAAGTAGCCAGGCGCAGTGACGGGCGCCTGTAATCCCAGTTACTTGGAAGACTGAGGCAGGAGAATCACTTGAACCTGGGAGGCAGAGGTTGCAGTGAGCCAAGACTGCGCCACTGCACGCCAGCCTGGGTGACAGAGCGAGACTCCATCTCAAAAATAAAATAAAATAACTCTCCATAGTCAGATAAGGAAATTTCAGAGTTTCTCCCTGCATTCGGGAGAGAGAGGAGAGCCTTCCAATTTCTTTTAATTCAAAGCACTCAGCATGCCAAACCACCATACTTTGGGGGTACTATTCTTTGTGCCCCAATAGTAGTAACAGGCTATATTTGAATGTGGTTGAAGGACCATAGTAGAACTTTGGACATTTGATCAATAAATACCCATGACTACCACAGTGGGAGATCTTGCTGTGAAATGTAAACCCGTATATTTGAGGGCTACAAGTAGAACTTTCGGTGAGAAATGATTATTTCTAATTTCTCTTGATATATCTTAGCTCTATAACAGGTTCTAACTTACAATTGAGAAGAGACACTCAATAATACTTTGTTAGTTGACTAATTATGGTGTAAAGGTCTTTAAATCTTGTATAAAAACATGGACTCCAGTCGTAGCACTGCCACTTAGTTGTACTTGGCCTCAGTTTTCTCAACTGTAAAATAAAGAGACTGGATTTAAAAATACTCAACTCTCAGGCCAGGCTCAGTGGCTCATGCCTGTAATCCCAGCACTTTGGGAGTCTGAGGCAGGCGAATCATCTGAAGTCAGGAGTTCGAGACCGGCCTGAGCAACATAGAGAAACCCCATCTCTACTAAAAATACAAAATTAGCTGGGCATGGTGGTGCATGACTGTAATCCCAACTACTCGGGAGACTGAGGTAGGAAAATTGCTTGAACCCGGAAGGCGGAGGTTGCAGTGAGCTGAGATCGCACCTCCAGCGATTGCCCTCCAGCCTGGGCAACAAACGTGAAACTCCGTCTCAAAAAACAATAAAAGATAAAAATAAATACTCAACTCTCTTTGGGCTCCCAAAGCATATAATTGATTAAAGCCCAACTAAGCAATCAAGTTGCAAAAGATTTTCTGGAAGAAATGAATCCTCAAGAGATTTTTAAAAGAAAATATATACCAACAAGCAAGGATAACAAACGAATCATTGAATCTTCATTTAATTACAAGGGTAGTACATCAATGAAATCACACTGTGTGCTAGAAATTCTATTTTCAACACAAATAGGGATTGATTCCTAATTGGAGAGAAGACCTGTGTTGTTTGTGCATGTGCGTGCGCGCGCGTGTTTGTGTGTGTGTGTGTGTGTCTAAAGGCACTCTCCATTCTCACTTCAGATCAAAGTAAATGTCATCAATGACCTGAATTTTCTACTGTGACCTCTACTCTAAACTGGAAAGTCAACAGGAAGTTAGCAAAAGCTTTCATTTAGCTGAAATCATTCAGAATATTTGAAATCAGTTGAAACCTTTTCCCTGAATGTAATTCAGATAATTCTCTGCCCACCATACTTCAGGGTAAGGTGAAGGTGAGGGGAGCTCAGAAAGTCATAGTTTCCAAATCATCAATAGAACAAATCACTCAAGACATTTGAGTTAATTTTTCCTGTTGTTTAGATTCCTATCTTTAATAGAGTCTAGAACACAGACCATAGACTTATACCTAACCCTAGATTTTTATCTTGATGTACACTGTACACTATTTTTTATGAATAATAAAGAAAAAAAGGCTATAAATGGAAGTGGAAGAATTTTGAGCTCCTTAGAAGTGGTCCTTGGATTTATTCCTTCATGTGTAAGGTATTCAAAACACTAGAGAATGACAAGTGTAAGATAACTTACAGCGAGCCTGTGTTGACTTTCCATACCTCCCCAAAAGCCTGACATGAAAAGATTACCTAGAACATTAAGATTGTCTTTCTCAGGAATTTATGCTTGGAGGTATGTAATACATTAGTCATTGAAAGGATGCATATAGGAAATGTCATATGTAGGATCCAGGTCATGATGGACCATGGCAAGTTAATATAGTGAGAAAGCAGAAATTGAGTAAATAAAAGACGTGTTAAGGAAAAGCCAGACAGAAGGCAGAAGAGAATGGAGTCGATTTTCAGAACAATGCAAAAATGCCATAACAAAGGCCCTCTTGGATATAAAAAGAAGTGAATTCCTAGAATCACCTTTTACCTCCCATTTCAGTTCAGACCACCTAGATCCTAACTATGGATGAGCACTTTCCTTGTGGTAACTTGAGAAAGACCCTACTCTTTGAGGCCAAAAGACTTAGCTGACATAAGGAAGAATACTTAATGCCGTGTGGCATTTATGTCCAACAATTCAATCCCAGAGGTAGGATGAACTTATTAACATCTTGTAAACACCAACGACAATTCAGTCCAACCCCCTCATTTTGCAAATGGGAGAACTGAGGGTGAACAGCAAAATAATATAACCAGTATCGTGCTGGTGTACTGTCACTTGGCTGAAATATGTTTTCTTTTGTGACTGTTTCTAGAATGGTTCCTAGTGGTCTCTTCTTCCTACTATTCATGTCCTCATGTAATCCCCTATCCTTAAGTGTGGGCTGGACCTAGTAACTTGCTCCTAATGAGTAGAACATAGCACAAGTGATACGATGTCACTTCAGTGATTAGGTTGCAAAAGACTGTGACTTCCATCTTGCTCGCACTATCTCTTTGGCCCTTCTTGTTTGCTCACTCTGATGAAGCCAGCTGCCATGCTGTGAGCTGCCCTATGGAAAAGCTCGTGTGGCAAGAAACTGAGGGCTGCCTCTGGTCAACAGCCAGAGAGAAACGAAGCCCTCAGTCCAACAGCCCATGAAGAACTGAACCCTGTCAACAACCATGTGAGTGAAATTATAAGCCATCAAGCCTTGAGACTACAGTCCCCGTCAGTACCTTGTTTGTGACTCACTGAGAAACCCTGAGTCAGAAGACTCAACTAATCCTTGCCCATGTTTCTGATTCACAGAGATTGTGAGATAGTTAATATTTCTGTATAAAGCTGCTAAGATTTTGGGATAATTTGTTAGGCAGCAAAAGACAAATAATATACACCCAGCCTAGACCAGTGCTTTTTGCTCAACAGCAGATTCCTGCAGAGTCAATAGTAGCCATGCTCACCTCTATTTAGATGGAAGCTGTGCCTGTGATTAACCTTTGATCCCAACACCAGGTGTTTTTCACTGCTGACCTTGGCAAGGAAACAATATTAAAATGACATTGGAGCAAGTAAAGCTTGGGTGTGAGATTAAAACAAATGGAAACAAACAGTTGCTATCTCTAAAGTGAACGCCGATTTCTGTGATCTGGAAGCATAGACTCAAATTATCTATAGCTGCCCCTTAAACATTTCATCAGTAAATGCGCAGCAACAATCTTGTTCCTGGTGATGTTCACAGTGAAAACAAACACTCTTGATCAGCTTTTTCCCCTCCAATAGAATGAGTTACCCACGTTCTTTGTCAGTGTGGGCAAACATGTATACATATGTATATGGGGAAAGTGCACACCTTTCTCACTTGTTCAGTATAAAGAGTTATGGAAATCTAAGATTTGCATTCAGTTTTTAAAGACTTTGATGGCTAGTCACACAGTATAAATTAAGATAATGAGGCCGGGCACGGTGGCTCAAGTTTGTAATCCCAACACTTTGGGAGGCCAAGGCTGGTGGATCACAAGGTCAAGAGATCGAGACCATCCTGGTCAACAAGGTGAAACCCCGTCTCCAGTAAGTATACAAAAAATTAGCTGGGCATGGTGGCGCGTTTCTGTAATCCCAGCTACTCAGGAGGCTGAGGCAGGAGAATTGCCTGAACCCAGGAAGCCGAGGTTGCGGTGAGCCGAGATCGTGCCATTGCACTCCAGCCTGGGTAACAAGAGCGAAACTCCGCCTCAAAAAAAAAAAAAAAGATAATGAAAATTTCTCATGGAAAATAATTTTATCATTTTTTATTCATCCATTTATTCATTCATTCATTCACTTATTTATTCAGCAAATACTTACGATGTATCTAATATGTATCAGGCAATGCTTAAAGTCCTGGAGACCAAACAATGAATAAGATAAATTCCCTGACATCAAGGATTTTGTGGTCCAGAGGGGAAAATAGACAAGAAACAGGCTCTTTCTGTTACAAATCTGTAACATGACCAAAGTAACCACCGAGTCTTTAGATTTCTATAACTTTCCTAAATTTAAACAATCTCAGTGAAATTTTATAGACCATTAGTTTTTATCTTTCTAGGTGAAATTTTGGATCATACCACATAAATTATTTTTGTAACCATGTAGCCATTCTGTCAAAACTAGCCTGAGGGGCCCATGTTTGTGGCAGTACTGTTCATAATAGCTAAGATTCGGAAGCAACCTTGTGTCCATCAACAAATGAGTAGATAAAGAAAATTTGGTATATACACACAGTGGAGTACTATTCAGCCATGAAAAGAGAATGAGATCCTGTCATTTGCAACAACATGGATGGAACTGGAGATCATCATGTTAAGTGAAACAAGTCAGGCACAGAAAGACAGACATCATATGTTATCACTTATTTGTGAGATCTAAAACTTAAAACAATTGAACCCATGGAGATAGAGAGTAGAAGGTGGGTTACCAGAAGCTGGGCAGGGTAGTGGGGGACTGGTGGGGGGGTGGGGACACTTAATGAGTACAAAAAAATAGAAAAAATGAATATGATCTAATATTTGATAGCACAACAGGGTGATTATAGTCAATAGTAATTTAATTGTATATTTAAATTAACTAAAAGAGTTATTTTTAACTGGGTTGTTTATAACACAAGGATAAATGCTTGAGAAGATGGATACCGCATTCACCATAATGTGAGTATGTCACATTGCATGCCTATATCAAAACCTTTCATGTGTCCCATAAATATATACATCTACTATGTATCCACAAAAATTAAAAATTAAAAAAAAAATACTAGACTGAAGGGTATGTGGTGCCACCCTTGAATCTTGAATCTTATCAGTTCTCTTGCTCCATTTCTGGATATTCTTAACAGAGGGCTGCTCTCTATGCTCCTACCCTCAGACCCTAGATAAAAGAAACCTTTTTGGCCCCCAAGTGACTGTGCCATCTACTCACATGTTGTCTCTGCTTCAGTAAAAAACAAATTTGTTTTATCTGACTCTGTTAATTCCAAAAGATCTTTTGAAGTCACGAGTTCTGGCACAAGTTCAACCAAGGCCTATTCAGATCAAGATCAATACTTTTCTACATCTTCCATGCTCTTAGCATCTGCTCTAGTGGAGAAACAAGGAGGAGAGCCCATGTGACAGCAATTATAAGATGTAGGTTTCCACCTTATACTGAAGTACTAGTCCACACATAAATAATTATAAAGTTCCTTTTAGTTCCAGAGAAATGTCATAAAAAGCAGCATTTAAATATGTGCAGTGAAAAACAAAAGTACTAGTGAGAAAGGTCATTCAAGTCAGCTCCTGGAAGGTTTAAACTTCTCATCAGCAACAGAATTATCTATTTGTGTCATGGAATTGCTCTTGGGTTTTTCTGTGTCTTTCCTTTATCATAATTGGTTTCCACAGTATGTAAACTTACTATTGAATGTCAATATCCAACACTCCACAGGACACTGCTATTTTATTGTGGACCTTCAATTTCTCTGGGTATACTAAGTCCAGGTACCTTCTGGAGAGCCAACTTCTAGGTCAGTGAGGACATCTGGGGTCTCATTGTTCTCACCTTGATGAGCGTCATTGGTGGCACTGATATCAGTGCATGAAAAAGGTAGAGAAGAGATCAAATCCTCTCCAATTTCTGAGGCCACACTCTGGTCCCAGCATCAGGTGAGGGCTGGTATGAAAGGGTTTCTGAAAAGAAAATAATCCATTACAAATACAAAATTATTTGATCTACTTTGTTTTATCCCAAAATTTCATTGAAATTTTGCATTCTGCTCAATAACACTCATACCGGAAACTGCCAAAATCTTAAGTCTACAACACAATAAATTGTCACAAACTGTAATCAACCACACGATCAGCTCACAGAACAGTACCAGCAGGCCCAAAAGCCCCAATGCGTCCTCTTCCAGTCACTAACTACTACTTCATCCCCACCTCAAGGGTAATCATTATCTTGACTTCTAAGAGCATGGATTTGTTTTGCCTATTTTTGAACCAAATGGAATCATACTCAACAAACTGCTGTATCTGGCTT
The DNA here is from genome assembly GCF_049354715.1 of Callithrix jacchus. NCBI lineage: Eukaryota > Metazoa > Chordata > Mammalia > Primates > Cebidae > Callithrix > Callithrix jacchus. Next base: position 16,534,430 of record NC_133524.1, read on the forward strand.
CTGTCATTCTTCATCATGTCTGTGAGTTTCATCCATGTTGTAGTAAGTAACAGTAACAAAAGTGTTCTGATGGGTAAACATGTGCCAATTTATTCTTTCCTCTGTTGATGAACATTTGGATTGCATTCAGTTTGTGCTTATTACTAATATTGCAACTATGAACATTCTTCTGTTCCTTTTGCTGGGCACATTTCCATTGGAAATATATCAAGGATTGAAATTTCATAAGACAGGCAAATCATCAGCTTTTATAATACTGCCAAACCATTTTCCAAAGTGGTTTTGTCAATTTGCACTCCCACCAGCAGCATGAGAGTCCCAGTTGCACTAAATCCTTGCCAACATTTATTATGTTCTGTCTTTTAAAATTTTTAGGCAATGTGATGTGCATATAGTAGTCTATGATTATTTTAATATGAAAGTCATGACTCTCCCCCAATCTTTGAATGAAATTGAACCCTCCATCAACACGCCACATTTATAGTCTTCATTTCTGTATTTCCTGACATGACATCCTATATATGTCTTTCTCCCTGTGTGAGACTAAAGCATGTTGAGTGGCAAGCATAAGTTTTCGGGTCTAGCAGAGTTTTCAAACTCTGTCACTCATGCTGTGATACCAAGGTCAACTTACTTAATCTGTTTTAGCCTGAATTCCTGTTATCTAAAAATGTAACAAAAATACATTGTTTACAAGATTGTTAAAGGAGTTCAAATGAGATGGTGTAGATAAAACACCTGGTCTGTAGTAGTTACACAATGTCTTTTTTCTTTTTTTTCCATTTGGAGAGAATGAGAACCTCACTGGACTTCAGATAAATCCCCAATTGTTCTCTGGAGCACCTTGATTCTAAGGAAATAGTACAATTTTTTGTTTCTAAAACACCTTCTGCAGGAATGAGCTCCTTCTGCCTCTCCATTTTGGCACTTGTTATCACAAAACACTCTGAAACAATTGGCCCTTGAACAACATGGAGGTTAGGGATCCCAACCCCCCATGCAGCTGAAGATTCACATATAACTCTTGACTCCCAAAACTTAACTGCTAATGAACAATTTGCAATTGCAAAATCCTGGAACCAACCCAACTGCCCATCAATCAACAAGTGGATAAAGAAACCTTGGTATATTTATATGACGGAATACAACTCAGCCATAAAAAAAGAATGACATAACGGTATTTGTAGCGACCTGAATGAGATTGGAGACTATTATTCTAAGTGAACTAACTCAGGAATGAAAAACCTAACATCATATATTCTCATTGATATGTGGGAGCTAAGGTATGAAAACGCAAATATGTAAGACTAATACAATAGGCTGGGTGCGGTGGCTCATGCCTGTAATCCTAGCACCTTCGGAGGCCCAGGCAGGTGGATCACAAGGTCAAGAGTTTGAGACCAGCCTGGTCAATATGGTGAAACCCCAGCTCTGCTGAAAATACAAAAACTAGCTGGGCTAAAAATACAAAAACTAGCACCTTTAGTCCCAGCTGCTCCGGAGGCTGAGGCAGAACAATCGCTTGAACCTGGGAAGCAGAGGTTGCAGTGAGCCGAGATCATGCCACTGCACTCCAGCCTGCATGACAGCAAGACTCAGTCTCAAAAAAAAAAAAAAAAAAAAAGAAGATTGATACAATGGACTTTGGGTACTTGGGAGGAAGGGTGGGAAGGGGACGCGGGATAAAAGACTACAAATATGGTGCGGTGTATACTGCTCGGGTGGTGGGTGCACCAAAATCTCACAAATCACCACTAAAGAACTTACTCATGTAACTAACTACTACCTGTACCCCAAAAACTTATGGGAACATTTTAAAAAGTAAAAAAAAATAAAACTGCTATGGCCTACTGTTGACTGGAAGCCTTACTGATAACATAAACAGTAATACCAAGTATTTTGTATGTTATACGTATTATATGCTGTATTCTTACAATAAAGTAAGCTAGAGAAAATAAAATGTTATTAAGAAAATCATAAGAGAAAATATGCAGTATTTACTATTCATTAAGTGGAAATGGAGCGTCATAAAGGTCTTTGTCTTCATGTTAACATGTCTTCATGTTAAGTAGGCTGAGGAGGAGGAGGAAAAGGAGGGGTTGGTCGTGCTGTCTTAGGAGCGGCAGAGGTAGAAGAGGTGGAGAAGGTGACAGGGGAGGTAGGAGAGGCAGGGTACAATGGTAATTTTTATTGAAAAGAATCTTGTTATAAGTGGATTCATGCAGTTCAAACCTGTGTCATTCAAGGATCAACTGTATTTGAACATCACAGCACCAATGATGCTTCACGGTGCATTTGTGCATGATCCAAAGCGCAGGCAGAACTGGAGAAGTGCCAGTAAGCTGTGCCTCATAGTCTCTGATGGCCTTGTCGCTTCTATCTGGCTTCTTGTTCTCTAAGAGCTTGCCCTCCACACTTTATCTGATTTACTGCTGCTTGACAACAACCAAACTAAAAGGTTAACTCCATAACTGTACTCGGCCTCCTGAGTCTTCACAGGTATTTTTTAAAAAATCATCATGGATAATTATCCATCCTCTAAATAGAAAATCAAGGTAATTCATGTTCATGCCTCTGATCGTCTTTCAGCAGATGTTCAGATACCAGGTGAAAGTGGTCAATTTTGAGTTGTAAGTGTCAAAGTAACTTGACAATCTACTTAATGGTTGGCTTTCTTCTCTGACAGATATTGTTATTCTTGGCTACTGAGAATTCACCCCAGGTAGATTTTGTAATCATATTGTTCCTTTTCTTCTTTTTTCTTCAGCAATTCTTCTATTCACTGAGTATATTCTACGTAATGGACATTGTGTAAGGTATTTGACAGTCAGAAGATCTGGATTTTTCCAGGCTTTGCCACTAATTAACACTGAATCTAAGATGTCATCAATTATAAGACGTACCATTATTTACATAACCCTAAAAAAGAAAAAGTACTTAAATTATAATACTTCCAAAATACTTATAAATTTTATGTATAGTTTTTGAAAGAACTCTCAAATACGGCACAGATTGTAACCGTATTTCACTATTATGCATATACCTAAAAGGGAAATATGAATGGAATAAACTGATTTAATTCCTAAGGATTTTTCAAATTTATTGTCTAACTCTTTTGAATCATTTTTCATTACAGAATTTCCATGCCCATATTTTGGTTTTACATCTGTGACATACCATAGAGTACATATGATCTTGTCCTCTATGTTACCGAGAGCTCTGGTAATACAGCATTTCTTAAGATGGTGCTCCACTATTGTTCCTGCAATGTCCTTGCAAGCTGCTGACACTCATTCTGCAAGTGCTGGTGTTGGCATATTCTTGCCTGATATGGTATAGGTAAAGTTTTGGCCTGAACACAAATGGCAAAATCCAGCAGAGTTTCACCTACCGTGGATATCTTCCTTTCCTAGATATCACAAAGCACTTGCTTGTTGCATTGAAAGAAAATGTAAAATTTTCACCACTCCTTCAGTGACAGATATTTGTTTCACTAATACCAAATTTACACCCTGCTGCTCTGTTTCTCTGCTTCTCTGCATTCACATTATGTTAATGTTTTCATACCAAATCATGGAACAATCCATTAAAGATACTTCAAATGCTAGTTAAATTTAAATTTAAATGCCAGTTATATTTATTACTACATTGCTATATGAACAAATAACAGTATATATAAGTCTATTGAATTGGTAAGATGAACACTGTGTATGATCAAGGTGCCCATCCATGCGATAACTACATGATAATGACCACCTGGCTGCCAATGATTGTAAGACACCACCAGCCGTTAGAAACATCTTGATTTCCGAATGTTAATACAAAGAAGTGGGTATATCTTGAAATTGATGAAATATGTAGATTTTAAATAAAATCAAGAATGTGTTTAGATTTGTTCACTTAAGCATCAGTTCCAATGTTTCCCCTTTCTCTATGTGGGATCATTAGTAGTTGCAAAGTGAGCTTGAGAAGGAAATCCAGAGATTCTACCCACACTTTTGCATAATTTAAATAAAAATACTCAGTGTGATTGTGTTTCTTTCCGATGATGTTAAGAACTCAGCCTATGTACAGCAGCAAGGTTTTATGTCTAGCTCAGTCCCAGGCATGCTTTAGGGAGCTTGATTTGAAGAGAGACATCTCATTTCAGGACTCTTTTTTGCCTCGTTCCCTTCCTCTATTACAAAAACATATCCAGGTAGCCTTTCTCTCAGAGAAAACCTGAATATTCACTAATAACATCTGAAATGACTCAAAATGACCCTTTTTCTAGGATTATGTGCATTTTAATTGGGAACTCTGAATGACAGAAAGAAGCCTTCAGAACCCAGAAGAGTTAGTCTCCCAAGGAGGATATGTGTGGGGTGATATTTTGGTTGAAAGAGATTTCCTAGCACACCTCCTTCTTCTGCCTACTCATGAGGATGGCTCAGCTTCCTAACAGACACGTGGGAGTAAGCCACATATTTCCTCAGTGAGTTGTCTCACCAGGGCCAGTCCCTGGGACTGGAGATTTACTGAAAGCTTCTTATTTGAGATTAAAAAGAATAAAAGATGTTTTTTGGAAGGTCAAGAATATCACGATCATGCCAGATATCCAACTTTCCCTAGCATTAGTTCCTTATCTTTCAAATAACATGGTTGGATAGAGTAACCTCTAACATCCCTTCCTGCTCTCCCATTCTATCATTCTGTGCCATGATCCAGTGAAAAGAAAACTGAGAGAAGAAGAGAGGATGACTGATTCCTGGTCCCAAGTATGCCATAACTTAGCTATATAATCTAGTACAAGTCACTTAGCTTCTCTAAACCTCAATGGCAATCGGAGAAAATTGAAGAAAACTTTGTCTATAATTCTATCAAGGTCTACATTCTGTTCATAGCTTCCATTTGTAAGTGATCAAATAATTTCCACTCTTTGGAAACCCTCATTTAGAGACACATATCAAAAGTTATTTTAGCTCAGAAAAAGAGAACTTAGAGTAAACAAAATTAAATGAAAACCAGTTTTGGATTCTTTAGATGAGTATTAGAATAAAGAAAGGGGAAACTTGGCCGGGCGCAGTGGCTCACGCCTGTTATCCCAGCACTCTGGGAGGCTGAGGCGGGCAGATCACGAGGTCAAGAGATAGAGATCATCCTGGTCAACATGGTGAAACCCCATCTCTACTAAAAATACAAAAATTAGCCAGGTGTGGTGGTGCGTGCCTGTAGTCCCACCTACTTGGGAGACTGAGGCAGGAGAATGACTTGAACTTGGGAGGCGGAGGTTGCAGTGAGCTGAGATTGCATCACTGCACTCCAACCTAGGTGACAGAGTGAGACTCTGTCCAGAAAAAAAAGAAGAGAGAAGAAAGAAAGAAAGAAAAAGAAAGAAAGAAAGAAAGAGAGAGAGAAAGGAGGAAAGAAAGAAAGGAGGAAAGAAAGAAAGAAAGAAAGAAAAGAAATATTTAAAAGTATAAAATATAGAGAGGTTGTGGGCCTAAAAGAGTACCAACATAATGTACTATTTTATTTTGAAAGCCTTTTAATGAACATCTTTGGAAGGAAAATAAATAACTATGCCACTAAGAAAGGCAGAGTTTATAGTGTGTTTAATCAGAAAAGCCTGCTATGAAGAGCTAAGTCAAAACCCTTGCATGACACAATGTAGATGACTTGGAAGTAGTGGCTACTGTAGTAGCAGCAGCAGCAGCAGCAGCAGCATGAAATCCAAAGTGACACAGATAAAGAGTAGTTCATTTGGAGTGTGAGGTTTTGGGACAGAACATAGAGGTGATAAGCTCTATAAACACAGCTCTGGTCATAAATTAGGGGGAAACTCTACTATATGCATCATGAAAACCAATGAAAAGCCCTTGAGTATACTGATTGCAATGGCCAACATTTGTAGCTAAACCAACAATTATATTTAGGATACGATGCCAGAATTTCTACTAGGCATCTTTGAAAGGGAGTATCTTTTTAAATAAAATAATTTCAATTGACTGATGAATGCGTTAATTCCTGCTGATGGTTCTTTGTGGTATAATGAAAGTAGTATCAGCATAATAATTAATGTAAGAAAGGACAGACTTCTTCAGTGTTAGTCAGTTATATGTGAGGGCGTGATGCTGTGCTGTGACCTCAAACAGGAGAAAAAGATTGGAATATAACATTAACGTATGATAGTTGCAGCCCTACAAGTAGAGGCCATGTTTTGATTATCTGTTTTCTCTCCTCATCCATAAATTCACCCTTTGAGCAATAAATAGCCAGCTCACATACAAGGCAATCTTCTGATTAGTTTTCACCTTGTTCCCCCAAAGCCACATAAAAAAGGTACCAATTTAGATGATGAAGCCAGACCTAATGGCCTAACTTCATCATATAAAGGCTCCACACTGAATGAGCTGTGTGGATTCAAAAAGCTGAAAAAGCAATTCCTGGGTCTGAGTTTTCCATTAAAAGAGTTTTTTTTTTCTTTAAAACAGCCAATTTGAAATCTAATAAGATTCTTCATGATGTTATTCCTGCTCTGCTGTGTACTTGAAATGGTGACTCAATTTGTAGCCCATTAGACAACATGTGGGCTAAACCTTCAGACAAATCAGAAAATGGACCCACAGTTTGTATAAAAATTCAATTAAAACTATATATTGATCTCATCTTGTACTCTAGGCACTGGCACAAAGGATATGGAGGAAAGCCAGATATATTAGTCATCTTTTTTGTATGACAAATAGCTTCAACTATCTCGAGAACTTGCTACAATATTTGTTTGATACTCATGAGTCATAAGTTGGCTGTTATTTCAACGATCTCAGCCAGCCTACGCCTAACACTACCAATGGTTCATGTCTGCTCCACATTGTAGGACTCTGTCTGAAGAAGCAATGACTCTTGGGGCCATGCTGATCTCATAGATGGTAGCAGCTCAGAAGAGCTGGTGGAAACTTGCAATACATGCCAGTCATGAATTTATTGCCTCTCAACTCCAAATTCACCCTTCAGTACCTGCTCTGCAACAATAGCCTAGACTCTAAGCATTTGTCCTTAATAGTAAACATGTCCTTTAAGTCAGTTTTGTCAGTGGAGGTACATTACAGGAGGAAGGGGCCTTCTTTTCCTGGTTCCATTGTGCTGATCTTTGCTTTTCCTTGCTTCTGCTGCATGGTACATGTGTATAGGGACATCTAGTGGTGCAATGTTACAGCTATGTGCTGAGAGTATACCGTAAGTCAGTGATCCCACAACGTGGTTCAGATCCAGTGATCTCCGTGACATGGTCCTCCTAATGTGGACACTGGTGAACTCTAGGCCTCATGCTGGCGGTGATACCCCAGCTCTCTCTGCATATCCACCCAAGAGCCTTGGCTCACTGGTGCCCCAATGATTAGTGTCTACAGCCCTCCCCCAAAGGCACCATGTATCACGGGCTGTGTACCACCTTTCCAGTGAGTGGGCTGCAGATACCCTGAGATTATAAAGTGAAACACTGGACATGTACGTATAGAGTTAACAACAACAAAAAAGTATCAAGAAAGTTTTGGAGAAGGAACATCTGATCTGATCAGGAGTCAAGAAGACCCACGGTGAACAGCAAGGTTGTGCACAGAGTTAGACTGAAGGGGAAAGGGATGAAAGAGGCAGAAGGAATACAAACCACGGAAAGTCAAGAAAGAGTCATGTCATGACCTGACATTTGTATAGCATTTCAGACATTTCAAATTATAATCACATCCACTATCCCATTTGATTTTTAATGAACTCATTGAAGTTGAACTATAGCGCCAATGCACAGAAATGTTTCCTGTTTTCTTGAAATGAATCCAAGCTTAGATTATTTCTGCTCAATGTAGAGCAAGAGTTGAAAACTGTTTTTATGTGAGAAAAAGACTATATATTAGCCCCAAGTGGGAATTGAGAAGAAAAATGTTCTATCCATTCAAATTGTTTCTAAACATAAATCAAATGTGACATTGGCCCCTGAGATATTATGAGCATCATGGTATCATCCTTGTTTCTAACCAGAGAAATGTTATTGTTTTAAAATTCTGCCAAAATTTCCCAGGGATCAATATTTCCTTCATTTTGTGCGTTTATTTCTCCCTGTCTGGAAGAAGCTACAATAACATTGTCTTACAGTCTTCTTTCCACATACAAACATGCCTACATTCTCCTCATTCTCCAGAAACTGAACCCACATTTCAAGGGTCAGTACAAGGCCCACTCCTCTGCTTCATTTCATCTTTTTTCAGAACCCCCACTTCTTCTCATACCCTGCTCCCACAGCTGACTGTTAACCATAAAAAATTTTATTCTGGGTCCCACTTGAAATTCACAATCTCTGGGGCTTGGTCTGCATGTTAGTTTCCCACATGATTTTAATGTGGCCCAACATCCACCAGCTGGGAACCATCAATTAATAAACATCACATGATTAATACTGTACTTAATTGTCATCTGATTTATATGTTACTGTATGTTCTATATCAGTGCTTCTCAACATTTAAAGTACAAATGAATCATGTAAACATCTTGTTAAAATGCATATTCTGGGTCAGCAGATCTGGGATGGAGCCTTAGATTTTGTATTTCTTTTCCTTTGTGTGTGTGTGTGTGAGAGAGAGAGAGAGAGAGAGAGAGAGAGAGAGACAGGGTCTCACTCTGCGCCTAGACTGAAGTGCAGTGATGCGATCTCGGCTCTCTGCAACCTCTGCCTCCTGGGTTCAGGCGATTCTCCTGCCTCAGCCTCCCGAGTAGCTGGGATTACAGACATGCACCACCATGCCCGGCTAATTTTTGTATTTTTAGTAGAGACAGGGTTTCACCATGTTGGCCAGTCTGGTCTCAAACTCGTGACCTCAAATGATCCACCTGCCTCAGCCTCCCAAAGTGTTGGGATTACAGCTGTGAGCCACTGCACCTGGCCAGATTTCGCATTTCTAACAGGCTTCTAGGTGATGCTGATTTTGGTGACCATTTGTATCACACTTTGAGTAGCCAGCTTGATTACCTTGGTAACAGGGTAACTACTTTAAGGTTTCTTTCCTATTTCAAATGATATGACCAATAAATATTATTCAATTCAAAGCCATCATCTCAAATTATGTGTATTTAAACCAGTACCACGTTCAATTCCTCCCCTTGATATAACTTTATAACATGGCCCACTCATTTTTTTGCTAAGATTTTCTACTCTTTCCCTCAGGATTTCAAAAATGAAGACTCCATTATCATTTGAGGAAGTCGGGCACTTTATATGCTATTCCTACTGAGAATTTTAGGTGGAAGGAAAATACAGAGATGCTTATACTTGAAGACAATTTTTAAATCATCTAACACACTCCTCCTTAAAGAACAATGTGCAAGAACTGTCTGAAGTACCTGTTAAGGCAGATATCTGTATCCCATCTAGAACTCCAAAATGAGAATACTTGGGATAGGGGCTTAGGAATGCATGTTAAGCAAGCTTCCCAAGGTCAAGCACATTAAAGTTTGAGTAACATTGATCTAGCTAGTTTCCTTCTTCTGACAAGTTAAGAAACTGGGGTCCAGAGAGGAAGAAAGAAGGAGGAGGAGGAGGAGGAGGAGGAGGAGGAGGAGGAGGAGGAGGAGGAGGAGGAGGAGGAGGAGGAGGAGAAGTAAGAAAGAAGAAGAAAAAAAAAGAGAAGGAGAGCAGTAGGAGGAGGAAGAGGAGGAAGGAGGAAAGGAAATACCACCAGCAAGAATTGACACTTATTTAGTACGTACTGCCAGGGCTAAGAAAACAATACCGTAAAGTGTGGAACCTTGGTGTATTGAGTGCTTTGAACTGAAGGAGATTGAGAGGGCCTCAGAAGCAAAGTCTCTTTGACCTTCTCTTGCCCTCTTTTCTTTTGTTTCCTGTTCTCATCCAAGGTAGGTTATAGAAATCACAACTTTCTCCCTCCCAAGGCGGGTCATAGAAACTAGAACTCCTCTCCCTGAAAGCGAGCCATGAAACCTAGAAAAGTCACTGACATACTTCTCCTAACAGTAAAGTCATAAGACCCTCATTTCAGAAGAGTCCTGCTCTAAACCCAGAAGGAAGGAATGCTACACAGAGAGGCCAAGAAGAGTCTGGATAGGACTTGCTGGGTGCCCCTCCAATTATTCCCATTGAATCACACTCTTTTTCTCCAATCTTGTTTCTCCACAACTATCCTCTCTCTTCTCTCATCATACTGGGTGTAAAAACAGCTTTCCCTGGGTCTTTGGGTGTTCACTTTTGAAGGTTCATTTCATGTAAAACTCCTTTGTTAAATAAATTTGTTATGCTGTTCTCTTGCTGACTGGTCTTTTGTTGTAGGAGTGTCCATCACCCTTCTGATGGAAGAGTAAAGGTATTACCTTTTCATCCCTACAAGCTGTTAGTCTGATTATTTTACATGAGAGTTTGATTTAATTTTAATTCTTATAACAGCCTTAGGAGATAGTATTATTTGAGGAAACCAGAGAGGTTAGGGAAGTTATGCAAGGTCATACAGCTAATAGCTGGCAGAATTGGGTCTAGAACCCAGATCTAGGAGGAAGAAGGAGCAGAGTAAATACATCTTCCCAGCACTCTTTCTATTGATTTACCTTCTAGTTCTCTTATCCTACCATAAATCATTTCACAAAGAGTTCTTTCTCCCTTTCATGTATTTCCTGCCCCTATCCCATTCTTACATATACTTAAAAGAGTGTTGAGAGTCACCAACATTGAAAATCACCTTAGCTCATCTCATGCGCCATCCTTCTTTTTTATCTTTTAGTGCAACCAGCCCCACCCTCCAGTTTAGGCTCCTCTCATAGAGGTGGCATAAGAATCATTTTGATTTGATAAGACAGATTAAAGAATAATGTTCATAAACGGTAAAATCATCACTCTGATGCAAATATAAAATGATTACATTATATATTTTTATTTAACCCATCAATTAACAGGGAACTGGAAAAGATGTTACAACCAGTTCATAGAAAAGGCAAAGAACCATAAATTTATGTACAGTTGTTGAAATAAGTTTACAAAAAAGTGGTCTAACCATTGGACAATAATGAATTACATTCCACTGAACACAGCTAATTTGCATTTCTATGTAATGTCATAAGTATTTACATTACCATCAGTTTTCTACCAGTTAACATGTATCTCTTCAGAGTCATATAATAGCCTAGTCAAAGGCAAAGAAACACACTGCTGTAGCATGAAATAATCCCCAGAGGCTCCAGCAATTCACTAAAAAAAAATACTCAGTAATTTCTTTTGTCCTACAGAAACCAAGAAAGGAAACATCCCCTTTGCCCTCTAAAGTTTCAACTGAATAGCAACTGAAAAAAGGCTGATTAATAAGGGAAAAGGCATGCAAATGTATTAACCTGAATGGGAGAGAATCACAGAGTGATTACTCAACCCCCAATGGGATATAGAACCTTATATACCTTTTTTTCTGTAGAGGAGAGATGAGATGGGAAATGTAGACAATATTTTGAGGGGCACTAAGAGAGTATTAGAAAGAATAAATGAACCAGAGATAAATTAAGTTATACATGAATTTCTTTGGAATTTTAATGAGCCCAAGAGGCAGGCATTATCTCATGGAAAAGTTCATCCAGGTGTGCTTGCATTCTTCCGTCTTCTTTACTGCAATAGATAATGAGGTAACTGGGAGGGTATAGAAGACAGTTGTGTTTCTTTTGATAATAAAGTTTCTTCATCAGATAAGGAACTTCCAGAGAGAATTCTTCCCTACACTGGGTGGGAGAGGAACAAGGTTAGAGAGACCTTGATTCTGAAGCTTATTTCTGAGGCCTTTCAATTTTCAAAAGCATTTAGCATGCCCAAGTCCCATGTCTTAGTCCATTTGTGTTGCTATAAAGGAAAACCTGAGGCTGAGTAATTTATAAAGACAAGAAGTTTATTTGGCTTGTGGTTCTCCTGGCTGAAAGACTGGGGATCTGGTGAAAGCTTCTGGCTGCTATCACTCATGGCAGAAAACAAAGGGGAACCAGTGTGTGCAGAGATCAAATAGTGAGTGAGGAAGTAAAAAGAGATGGGGAAGGAGGGGGTGCCACACTCTTTTTAACAACTAGTTCTTGCAGGAACTAATAGAGTGAAAACTCACTGATCACTCTGAGGATGGCACCAAGACATTAATGAGGGATATGTCCCCTTGACCCAATAATCTCCCATTAGATTCATCCTCCAATACTGGGAATTAAATTTTAACATGAAATTTTGGTAGGGACTGTGAAATGAAATAATTCAAACTTAAAGCTGTTAGAACTTTAAATTATTCTTAGCCTTGAGAGGAATGTGGCTATGCAGCCTGAGTCATGCAACATACAGCTGCAATTTCTAGCTTTTTTTCCCCTGTAAATAATAAAGCCAAATGCAGCCAGAGATAAGACCTCCTCATGGAGTAATAAAGTCACCTTCCTTGGAATATAAATGTAACCAATCAAATTGCTGTGAGGTGTGCACTGGTCTCTGTGGAAAATATTGTAATTTTGCTAAAATATCTTTGTCTCTGCCTATATAAGTAAAATTTTTACTTCTCCACTTTTTGGAATGCAGACCCCATTCATTTGGAGTCTGTTCCCAGGTGGCATTCTTCAAGCTTGGTGCTCAAACTCTATACTGAATCATATTTTCTGAATCACATTATTTAAGGTTGACATTTCAAACAAACCAAACTATAGCATTCTGCCCCTGGCCCCCCAAATCTCATGTCCTTCCCATATGCAAAATATAACCATCCCTTCCTAATAGTCTCCCAAAGTCTTAACTTTCTCTACCACCAACTTAAAAGTTCAATGTCTCATCTGAGACTCAAGGCAAGTTCCTTACAGTTGTGAATCTGAAAAGTCAAAAAACAATGTACTTACTTCCGAGATAAAATGGTTGTACAGGTATTGAGTAAACATTCCCATTCCAAAAGCAAGAAATTGGCCAAAATAAAGCAGTAACAGGCCCCCACACAAGTTCAAAGCCTAGGAGGGCAGAAATTAAATCTTAAAACTTTACAATAATCTCCGTTGACTCCATGACCCACATCCTGGACACACTGGTGTAAGGGGTAGGTTCACAAGCCCTTGGGCAGCTCCGCCCTCATGCCTTTGCTGGGCACAGCCTTTGTAGATGCTCTCATGGGTTGGAGTTGCATGCTGCTGATGGCTCTATTAATGCTGGAGTCTCAAGGGTGGTGGTCCTGCTCCCACAGCTCTACTAGGCAATGCCCTGGTGGGAGCTCTCTGCAGGGGCAACAATTCCACATTTTTTTCATCAGTGCCTTGGTAGAGCCTTTCTGTGGGAGCTTTGCCCCTGTAGCAGGCTTCTGTCTGGACACTGATGTTCCAATATACCCTCTGAAATCTCAGTGGAAACTGTTAAGCCTCCACCACTCTTTCATTCTGGGAGCTTGTAGAATTAAAATCACGTAGAATTTGGCAAGGCTTACGGCTTTCACTACCTGGAATGGTGACCTGAGCAGTACTTGGAGCCCCTTGAGATGTGGCTGGAGCCAGAACAGCCAGTATGCAGGGAGCAGCATCCCAAGGTGGTACAGTCTAGCAGCATCCCTGGTCTGTTCCCTAAAACCATTCTATCCTCCTAGGCCTCTGGTCCTATGATGAGAAGGGGTAATCCCTAAGAAGCGTGAAATGCTTTGGGGGTCTTTTTCCTATCATCTCAACTATTAGCACCTGGCTCCCTTTTATCAGTGCTAATCTCTCTAGCAAATAATTGCTCCATAGCATCCTTAGATTCCTCTTCTAAAAATGCTCTTTTTTTCTCTACCACATGGCAAGGCTGTGAATTTCCCAAATTTTAATGTGCTGCTTCCTTTTCAATTATAAATTCCACCTTTAGATCATTCCTTTCCCACTATATCTGATGGTAATCAACTAAAAGTAGCCACATTACTTTTTGAATGCTTTGCTGCTCAGAAATTTCTTGTCCCAGTTATCCTAGGTAAGTATTCTTAACTTCAGCCTTTTATAAAGCCCTAGTTAAACTTTTTACTAGGGCTTTATGGACATAATGCAGTCAAGTTCTTTGCTGCAGGGTAACAAGGGTGATCTATGCTCCAGTCCCATAGTTTCACATTTTTTGTCTGATACCACAGCTCAGCATGGTCATTCCTAGCTATATTTCTATCAGCATTTTGATCACAATTATTTAACTAATCTCTAAGAAGTTCCAACCTTTCCCTTGTTTTTTTGAGTTCTTCTGAGCCCTCCAAACTCTTCTAGCCTCTGCCTATTACCCAGTTCCAAAACTGCTTCCACATTTTCAGGCTTCTTTATGGCAAACCCTGCTCCTCAGTACCAATGTTCTGTCTTAGTTCATTTAGTGTTGCTATAAAGGAATAACTGAGGCTAAGTAATTTATAAAGAAAAGATGTTTATTTGGCTCATAATTCTGCTGGTTGAAAGATTGAGCATTGGCTGAAAGCCTCAGGTTGTTTCTACTCATGACAGAAAGTGAAGGGGTTCTGGGATATACAGAGATCACATAGTGAGAGAGGAAGCAAAAATGCAGAGGGAGGCTCTTTTTAACAACCAGTTCTCACAGGAACTAATACAGCAAGAACTCATTCATTTTTGCAAGGACAGCACCAAGCCATTCATGAGTGATGCGCTCCCATGACCAAGCACCTCCCATTAGGCCCCACCTTCAATATTGAGGATCAAATTTTAACATGAGGTTTAAAGGGTCCTACAAATCAAACTATAGCTTGCCATTTTTAGAGTAATCATCTTCTGCACCCTAGTAGCCCATTTTAAGGTTTTATATTTTTCTTTATACTCCCTATCTCTTAGAGATCAAAGTAATCTCTAGGAATGATTATTTATGATCATGAAATAAAACTAGCCTCATTAGATTTGGCCTGATTATTTACACAGGTGTAGGAAGTTTTAGTTTACCACATAGGCCTTCCTAAATTAGCTTTGCTGGAAGTTTACATGAAAAACTCAGGTTTAACGATCTCTACTATTTGTAATCCTGAGGCTAGGAAACCAAGCCCAAGAAATGCTCTGCACAAAATTTCATTTGCACTATCTATACATTCTCTTCAAGGTCCCCCAAGTGTACTAAGGTTCCTGGCCTGCCAGGAGGTAATGTTTCTGAGCTCATGTAAGGCTAAACTCTCCAGGTATCATGTGAGTTTTCCTGGAAGGATTTTGTGGGCATTAGCTCCAAAAGCAAAGCCAATTTTAGTCCATAAAAATGTCTGGCCACATCTAATTCAATGAGCATAATTCTCAAATATGACACTTCAGGCATGATCTTGCTCATATAACTGTTTCTTCTAATTGTATTCTAGTAAAAAGGATGGCAGATGCTTAATTAAACTATGAAAATAACTATATTTCTAGGAAAAATAAGAAAACAGAGTTTTGGAATTCAAGGGGCAGTGGTAGAGGGAAGAAAGGCATCAGAGAGAATCAGATATAATTTTAAATGTTGTGGGTTACAAAAATGTTTATCATCTGATGAAAAAGTAAGTAAAATGTGCCAAATTCATACAATTAAATATTCATTTTTATTCAGTAATAGAAAGGAATGAAGTACTGATACTCCTACAATATGCATGTACCTTGAAAACACAATGCTAAGTGAAAGAGGCCAGTCACGAAAGATCACATTGCTGCATGATTCCATTTATAGAAAATGACCAGGATAGGCAAATCTATAGGAACAGAAAATAGATTAGTTGTTGTCGGGACTGGAGGTGATGGGAGGAATGACTGCTAATTACTGCAGAATTTCTTTTTAGGATGACGAAAATGTTCTAATTGTGTTGATGGTGTGGTGATGGCAATATCCATTCTGTGAATATACTAAAAAGCATTGAATTTAATATTTTAAATAGGCAAAATCTATGGCATGTAACTTTTATCTCAGTAAACTGTTTAAAAATGTTGCAGGTTACAGATAGCTTAAGTAGAAAAAGAGAAGTTTTTCTCATATAATACAGAAAAAAAAAAACCCACTAAAACTGCTTTATTCCAAACAAATTCAACTTTATTCCAAACAAGCAATCACAATAAATTTTATCTGATCAGTTTATGTAGTCCTATGTAAAGTTCTTATTCTGATGGAGTGTCAGTAGTGTTATGAAAGTATTTACTTCTCAGGTAAAAAAAGTTTTGAAAATCTTGACTCAGTCCAATGGTATGCTCTCAAAGATGTCTAAATGACACCATCAGAAGCCTGTACTCAAGATTTTTTTCAGAGTGTCAATAGTTACCTGTCATAGTCTTTCATAGCACTCTGAGACGGTTCTTCTTTTATTGAAGACAAAAACATTATTTATAGCTTGTAATAGATAGAGTAAAATAAAAACTCTGTACAGCAAATAGAGTTTCCCTGAAAATCAAATTCTCCTGAAAATTCTCATATTTGAAATGTTTGATGAAAGTGTATAAGAATAATGTAACTGACAAGGAAATTAGATTTTTCCAGGGCATAAAAAGCAAAGATAGGAAAGTCATTCTAAAAATGTCCACAAAATGTCTTGCGAACAATGATTATGCCTATTTTCAATAAAGTTAGTGAATGTTACATTTGATGTATAAAAATGGAAAAAGACAAAAATGGATGACCATAATTTTTTAAAAGGGAAAAATCTTGATTTGTATAATAATCTTGAAACATAATTAGTATACCAAGCATAATCTAAGCCTATACGAAGAATATCCTATCGAGTAAGTCTGAAATAGTTTCTTAATATCTGTATTTTTATTATCTTACATGGATAAACTGATGTACATGTCCAATTTAAACCCATTTGCCTGGAAGATGCTACATTCAGATTAAGAATTAAGGCTGTGGCCTAGTTAGCATTTTAAATAACTGAAATTATGACTAATAACAGTATACTGTTGTGGCCTACTATCAGGCAAAGCACCATCAGGACTGCTATAAATAAAAACATATCATGGATGATGAGGGCACTGTTAAATCTCTAGGAACTTTCCATAAAGCATACGGTTCTAAGATATTTATATTATATGTATATTAATGACATTTACCTACAAAAGTTTAACATAGGGAAGGCTGAGTATCTCTTCTTCTTTGACTGTGCTTCCCATGCAACTCATTACTAGTAACTAATAAAAAAATCGAATTATTTCTAGTATCTCTCCTTTTGTACAGTGAAATAACGAACTTTTGTGATTTTTTCCAGGAGCCCTCTAAGACATCACAAAGATAGCTTTATGTGTTGAAGATATTCTGAAAGATTTACTTAACTTTTTCTATATTTATGATCTGATTGAGGAAGGCGAAACTCAAAGAAGTTGTTGGAGGAGTCTTGGACACTTGGTTAATATACAATTATGGGTGCCTGAGAAACAACATTTGGCTCTATATCTATCAAAGTGTCAAAACATTTTAAAATAAAAGAAGGCAGCATGATTGTAAAGAATCTTTGTTCTTTTACAAACGAGGAACAACAAACCTTTGCTCCTTTTTTTCTTCTGCATAGTCGAAGACATAATAAAATCAACATAAAGCCCAGGGAATTATTCTGATTAGACTGGAAAGTAAAAAACAACTGTCTCTAATGTAGACAAAGTCAATAAGCAGTAAACCTAGGAAACAAAGCCATCAAAATCGAGCACACTTTGCTAAGATTCTAACACATTTCATAACTTCTTTTCAAACTCAGGTATTGTAAGCCAGGCCAAATAAAATTCACTTTCTAAGATTTGCCCTTCATTCAATCTGTCACTTTAAGACAGATCTTCAGGCACCTGAAAGGTCAGCACTAATTTCACTGTAATAGTAAAATGTTACTAACATGCAATGTGTTCATCATCACTATTTTTAAATGAACTAATAAATACATATTTTTAAATGGTCTCAGTTTTCATTTCTAGTATGGTATGTATTGATAGTTAATCCACATTTACAAAAGTTATTTGGGGTCCTCAGTAAGCCTCAAGAATATAAAGAGGTTTAGACACCAAAAAGGAAAAAGATGCAGAACACTACTGCATTAAGGATTATAAGTACTCTTTTTCCTTGAATAAAAAAGGCACATGCCCAGTGTGTTTTTCCACCACTATTTCTGCTAGGGTATCTCAGCCACTCATTAATTATAATCGTTAACAAAAGTAACTAACTTCTATTACATGAAGCAAACAGGGAGGGGATAATAATTGAGAACTTTAGGCCCTCTGCAAGTGTTTCAGCAAACAGGCAAAGCTCATCGTACAACTTTCTACAGTCACACAACCCCTTTTTATGCCTTGTCAAAGTGGCAAAAATGAACACATTCACTGACATGGCCCTAATGTATAACCTCTCTCTGGTATATACAAATTTAAAGCAAAACTTTATAAAGATAAAATTCTGCTTGGTACTTATATGACCTAGGTATCCAATGAAGATTCATTAACTCAATTTCCTATCATCCCCATTCCCAATTTTTTAAATATTGTTTTCTGTTTTCTTTTTCTTTTTGTTTTTCGAGACAGGGTCTGACTATGTTACCCAGGTTGGCCTCAAACTCCTGGGTTCAAGCAATCCTCCTGCCTCAGCCTCCACACACCACTGTGCTTATTCCTATCATCCCCAAAGTTTAAGCTACTTTAAAGTTATGAAAATTATCTTTAAACTGACATACTACAAAACATTATTGCTGCTAAAATTCAAACTTTTTTGGAATATCATTTCTTGGCCTCTTGGCTAAGATCAAATGTAGAATAATGATTCAATTTAATTAACATAAATTTACATTTTCCATAATCTTAAACATTAAGTAGGAATAATGTTACCTTACTTGATCTGTATACATTTAGGAAATGTATGCAAATAGAATAAAAATGTATTCAACACTGGTAAGTCAGAGAAGACGTAGTTGTTTTTATTAAACAAAAATTATTTGATTAGTGTTATTTGCCAAAATTACATGAACTTGGATTCTTAAAATATTTTTGAGTTGATTTTTCTAAAAACTTTTTAGTACATTTAAAATATTAGAAGTGTCCTTCTTTTCTGAAATATGGAGAATATTCCATTTCTATACACATTTATTTGTATCTATAAACCAATGCAGATTGAGAGCTCAAGGAGCTCAGAATAAAGTTTCTTTAATTCGAGATGCTTTATAATATAATTGGTTAACATCCTCCGAAGATAGAAAAACACTGCACACTCAAACTAACAAAAGTGCGTAAAGACCTTTCTGAATTCAAGACACATACATATAGTGAGCTTATAGCTTCACTTCTAAAATTGTAGCCATGGGTCAAGAGTACACAGAGAAACACAAAAGCTCACTGGTCCAGATATCAAAGAACTGTTCTCTTTCTGGGCATAAAATTCTTAATTAATTTGATTTTTAAAAAAGCAAATGGACAAAGACACAAAAACCTAACAGCCCAGATATCACTTTTCAACAAGGAACAGATTTGTACCATCCATTAATCTATTTACAGAGATCACCAAAGGATGAGATCACAAAACAAAATTTCGAACAATTGCAGTATAGCATAGTGTTTAAGGATGTGGGCTCTGAATTCAGGCTGCCTAGGTTGGAATCCCAGCTTCACCACTTATTAGCTGTGTGACCTTGAGGAAGTCACATTTCTTTGTTCCATAAAATGGGGATAATAGGCAGGGCGTGGTGACTCACACCTGTAATCCCAGCACTTTGGGAGGCCGAGGCAGGCAGATCTCCTGAGGTCGGGAGTTCAAGACCAGCCTCAGCAACATGGAGAAACCCCATCTCTACTAAAAATACAAAATTAGCTGGGCATGGTGGTGTATGCCTGTAATCCCAGCTACTTGGGAGGCTGAGGAAAAAGAATTGCTTGAGCCCAGGAAGCAGAGGTTGTGATGAGCCAAGGTTGAGCCATTGCACTTCAGCCTGGACAACAAGAGCAAAAATCCTTCTCAAAAAAAAAAAGTGGGGAGGGAGGAATAATAATAGTACCTTCCTATTGGGTTGTTGTGAGTTTTGACATGATAATAAGAGCAACTGGCACGTTGTTAGCCCTGCTCTTACGTTAATTCTTATTATTAGACACTAAATTTCAAATATAAAGCACCAGCTTATAAATCAATAACTTCAAATGCAGTGGGGCTCCCCATGATAACTCAGAAAATGTCTTGTTAAATCTCCAAGCTTCTTCACATCTCAGTTCTCTGAAAGGGTGATCAATGTCTCTTGACAAGGCCCAACGACTTACTTTTTCCATCCTCCCTCTTGTTAGCTGTCAGTTCCTCCTCCTGCTTCACTGACAAAATGAAGAGCAACAAGTAGAAATTCTACCAGCTTTTAGTTTACACCAACTGCCTACGCCAACACTACTCCCATTCTCTTTCTTACTGTGTCAGAAGAAATGAGTCACCTTTTCCTATAGAAGGACAATTCCATGTATACATGTTAGATCCCACACATTTCTATCTCCTCAAAGACTGTTACCCAATATTTACCTCTTTCTCTGTTTCTGTCAACTGCTTCCTCCACAAAATCTTTTTTTAAAATCAAGCATATGTGTTAAAATGAGTCCAGCCTATACAAAGTAAAAACTTCTTCAACCACCCCACCCATGTCTTTTCTTTAAGAGCTATACTTCTTCAAAGAATACTGTAGTGTGTTCCTTGTCTCCACTTTCAAATCACTCCTTTATCTCTCAATCAATTTCTGTTTTATGTCCATCTACACCAGGTCAATGAAGTGATCATATTGTTACCACTGATAGACTTAGTAATGCCATATCCCACAGGCATGTGTTGATCCCCACCTCACTTTTCTTTATAGTGGCTTTGACACTAATGACCATTAAGTAGATGGACATTTTATTCCATCATGATATCCTTCAAGGGTGTTTGGCTATTTTTGATCTTTTATGTTCTCATGTAAATTTACAATGAGTTTTGTAAGTTCCCAGGAAAAAAAGTTGAGATTGTTTTGAGATTGCATTGAAACTCTATATTGATTTAAGAAGAAATCACATTGTTATATTGAATTTTCTACCACTTAAAGAAGATACATCTATCCATATCTTTAAATCCTTTTCAGTGTTGCTATAAAGTTTTTGTATATTTGTTTCTATGGAGTTCTTGAGTGTCTCTCACCTGAGATTTATTCCCAGGTACTTGATGTTTTTATCCTATCATAAATGGCATCACTTTGAAAACATTTTATTTTCTAAGAATTTGTTACTACTATGTAGAAATTCAATGTATTTTGTATGCTGATTTTGTATATGGAAATATTGCTAAATTCACTTATAAATTCTAATAATTTATTTTACATTCTTTTAGATTATCTATGCAAAAACTATAACATTTAAAAATGACTGCATCACTACAAAACAGTTTTGTTTTTCTCTTTAGAATCCTCAGACCTTTTATTTCTTTATTTTGCCTCATTGCACTGCACAATGTTGAGTAGAACTGGTGACACCTGGAACACTAGGTTTTTTGCTCAATCACCATGAAGAAGGTTTAATGTTTCACTATTAAGTATTGCTTGCTGTTTTCCTTTTTTCCTCCCAAGATAATCTTCAATCAACCTTCAAAAACATTTTTAAATGTCACCTCATTTGGGAATATTTCCTTGAGTCATTCAGTCTAGGTTATAGTCCCTTTCTCTGTCTGTGAATCTCACTAGCACAGTACTTATTCACCCTGTATTCTAAGTGATAGTTTATTTGATTCTTCCTGTAGCCAAAGAACTTCTTGTGACTAACAAAGTGCCTAGCCCATAAAAAAAAATTGAAACTACCTTTTCAAAAATTATAACAGTAAGAGAAATCAGACCTAACTAGCTCCATCTTGCTTATAACTTCCAAATTGCCCTTATTCATTCCCGGGCATAGGCCAAGCTAACTATGTGAGGAATTTAGTATATAGTTTAACTTTAAAACAAAGATGACAGCAGTTCCTTCACAAAGCTAATCCCATCCTTGCTCAGGGACTGAAACTGCCTTTGTAAAAGTAACAAATGAACCACAATGTTAGAATTGTGGTTTAGGAGTCACACAGACAGATTACAACATTCGTAAACTCCCCAACTGCTCCTATACTAATATCACTATTATAAAACCCAAGATGGGTGTTTGAGGTACTTTCCAGACCCTATGATTTCATCCTCAACCCAACCAGTTAGCGTTCTCCATTCCCTATTCCCCTGACCACTAAACTATTCTTGAAAAACCCTAGCCTCCAAGCTTTCACGGAGGCAAATTCGAGAAATGTCTCCTTTCCTTCCACTTGGCTGGTCCTGCAATTATTAAACTCTCTCTACTGCTATACCTCTGTCTCAGTGAACTGGCTCTATCTGTGCAGTGGGCAAGAAGAACCCATCAGCTTCTGCACAAATGTGAATTACAAAATGAATAAGTATCCATTGAATGAATGATTAAAATGGTTCATAGTGGTTTTTCTAAATGTGGCTTTTGAATACTTACTACACTCTTGAACTCTACCAAAAAATACAAAATTAGCCGGGCATAGAGGCACATGCCTGTGATCCCAGTTACTCGGGAGGCTGAGGCAGGAGAATCACTTGAGCTTCTCAGAGTTATCTACTGTTAATAGTTTGAGTATGCTTTTATAAATTTTTACTTAAAATTAATTATCAATGTAATGCATGCACACAGTTTTTAAAAAGCCACATAGTATTAACAGTGGCTGCCTGTCCTGCTCTACCAAACTCCATTCTCCTTTATTCACCTCTCAAGAGGCAACCACTTTAGTTACGACTCTTTTAGGTGTTTCTTTGGGCACTTTATTTATTTTTCAAAGACAGGGTCTCCCTCTGTTGCCCAGGCTGGAGTGCGGTGGTAGGATCACAGTTCACTGTAGCCTTGACCTCCTTCATGGGCTCAATCCATCCTCCTGCCTCAGGCTCCCCAAGTAGCTGGGACTACAGACACATGCCACTGAAATCACCTTTGCAAAATTATTATCGGGGAGAAAATTATAGCAGTATTATTACTATTAGTGAGAAAAAAATATATAGCAGTAAGCAGAGGAAAACTCGACCCTCCTTTTGCCTTTCCCTCAATTATTACTTAGCTGTTGAGCCAGATTATAGTTTAAATGATAATAGGTCTTGCCCCCAAACTCATTTGCTTTTGTAACACTAATGGGAGGCCATCAGTTTGCAGGGAGGAGAGGAGGCTGAGTTCTCCTAAGATGCAGACATGAACCATTGCCAGCCATTATTCCAGAGGTTAGAAGATATACAACTTCACCAATTACTCTTGCAAATAACATCAGTGTTGTAGAACCTAAGATTAGCCCTTTGAGATATCTTTTCAGGCTTTTTGCATGTCTGACACTCATAGCTCCACCTGGACCCCAACCTGGTGGGGGTCCTGTGGCTCCACCCAGAAGTGATTCATCTGTCAGAAAGGAAAGCTTTGAACTACTATCATTTCATTTCCACCCCAACCAATCAGCAGCAAGCAACTGTTACCTGGCCATCCCCACCTGTTCCCTCAAACTGCCTTTGAAAAACCCCTAATCCACGAGCTTTAGATGAGATGATTTGAGCATAGCCTCCATTTCCCATGGAGGTCATGGTTGGCCTCATATTTAGTAAAGTCTTTTTCTACTACCATGTGGTAGTCTTTCTTTAGCATAGCTATGTCTTTATTGCAGTGAGCAGGAAGAAGGTGTATCACCTTCCGGTGGGCAGGAAGAAGCTCTTGGGCAGTTATACCACAATGCCCAGCTAATTTTTGTATTTTCTGTAGAGACGAGGTTTCACCATGTTACCAGGCTGGTCTTGAACTCCTAGGTTCAAGCAATCCACCCATTCTGGCCTCCCAAAGTGTTGGGATTAGAAGTGTGAGCCACTACGGCCGGCCTCTTCTGGCACTTATATATGATTCACTTCTCTAAATAACATGTGTATGATATCATATTTTATCAGTTTTAGACATTATTTACTTCCTATAATGATGGATCAGGATTTAGTTCTTTTATACCATTCTTTCTGCTCCCCTCTCCTATCTATTGTTATATTAGGATTTTTGGTTAAATCAAAATTCAGCATTTCCATGAATTAGCCTGAGCAAACCCAATACACAGCTGGTAAATGTGGCATACTAATATTATTATTCCTTTTCCACTATTGTTTTACCTAATGCTAATAATTGCCTTTATTTTTTAATTTGCTTGGTTTTCTCTATAAGTAACACTTATTGCTAGCTTTTCCCTATTGGCCAAGGGAAAGTTAGCTGAAAAATCATCGACATGAGGCACATGGGTTAATAGGAGAAAAGGCATACACATTTTATTTAACATGTATACTCAAGAGACTTCAGAATGAAGATCCAACCCCACAATAAGGTACAAAGCTTAGATATCATCTTGAGATTAAAGAAAGAATGTGGGCTCAGAGCATGGCCCAAAACAAGTTATGGTGGTAAATCAGGTTATAGTGGCAGGACAGATTATGGAAGGGAGAGAAGAGGAGGCTTGGCTTATAAATGTGATCTTGTAAATTAGATGAAATCTTACAGATAGCAGCCCTCTGACAGAATAAACCGTAAGTGACGTTTTTTTTTTTAGATCTTTAAGGTGCGATACTCTTAGTTAATCTTTCCTAGATCCCAACAAGGGAAGACCTGACTGTATCAATGTAAATTGCCTACAGATGTGAATTTCCCCCCACAAAAGACAGCTTTACGGGGCCACTTTCATTTGCTGACTCTCTGACAGCCATCTCAAAATATGTCAAAGAAATATAACTTGGGGTGAAATATTTTAATTTCCTTCATGAGCTACTTGCCTTCCTGGAATGTTCTTCCGTTTCACCCTAGGAATTTCCTTTGCCTGTGTCCTGAGTTGGTCTTTGCAGACTGGACTACGTATATACCTCTATCTTAGTTTACTCCTCTGTTGTGTTGGTACACAGACTTTTGTAGCTAGGTAAGGTTAAATATTAAAATTCTACACTGAAACTTTTAAAACTGTTTAATTACTAGAAGTAGGACAACTGCAAACTCATCCAAAATATCAATTCATTTAGCTTTTAGAATTATGAATCTTCCCCTTGTTCCCAGAGAGAGCAAGGTCAGGCTGCTTGTTCTCGTGGTCCAATAACAAGATATAGACAGACTGGAAAAGAAGGGAGTTTCTGCAACCAGTTTATTTCTGCAGCCAGTTACAGGGAGAAGGTCGGAGTAACTCATCAGACCAACTCAAAGTTACAAGTTTTTTCTAGTGCTCATATACATTCAGTGCACCTACAAGCCAAAAGCTAAAGTGTTTCACTCTACCTAATCTTAACTAGGGTCCAAGGTCTAGACAACTACTTCAGGGCCTTAAAAAATTACTTAATCTAAAGTGGGTCCTGGCAAAAGGTGTGCAAGAACGTCTCCATTATTTTAATTAAACTCTAAGGTCCGAGAAAGCCCAGGCAGGGTCTTAATGGACCTATTTTTACATTCTAGCCTTTGTATTAAGGCACCAGTTTCTCCAGTTCTTCACTGTTTAACTTATACATTCATTAGAATTACGCTAAGATATTGGTGAAGGCTGACTGCTCTGGTTGCTAATGGAGACCTGGTCTGTCACATCCTCTCAATATTTCACTGAAGTCATTTCCTCAAGGTTACCATTGACATCCTTGTTGCTAATTCCAGTGACTATTCAATTATATTTTATTGTATGCCTATTATGTGGCAGGTGCTATGCTAATTATACCTATTTTATGCAATAGAGATACACCTACGCTAAGCTAGGGCTCAACAATGAACAACATACATATGACCATCACGGAGTTTCTAGATACGATGTCTTTCATGAGTTACCATAGGCCCCGGAGAGCCACAGCTAATTCTAGCATGGCTCTACATTTCCAACCTAATGACCCACTATGGCTCCCTTTGCATTCTACTACATTGGCCTTCTTAAAATCTGTTATACTATTCACCATTACTTGAGCACATATTTCTATTTCCAGCCTCTGAAACTTATTTAGTCAACTCCCTTCACCTGAAATTCCCTTACCCATCCATCTGTCAAGAATTTACCCATTCCCTAGTGTTTACTTCCTTCATAAAGTCCTTTATGGTTTATCTAGGCTCTTCCATCTCCTGCAGTAGAATTATCACCTTTATTCCTTAGCACCTTGTCCCATTATTATAGAACTTTCCACATCCTGCTTTTAAGGTAGAAATCACATCTTGTCCTTCTTAGCACACTGTTGTCTGCACTCAAACTACTTGTGATCTTGTATACCATGATCCTTTCTGACAAAAATACACCTTAGTGAACCAATAATTCATTATTTAATTAACCCGACACGTATAAAGTATACACAATGTGTGAGGTCCTTCATCAGGCCCTGAGATGAGCCCATGTGATAGAATTATAAGTGATTACATCATTCAAGGTCTAGTGAGGGAAACAGAAACCACACTAGTTCTTTCAACAGAGAAAATGTCATTTAGGACATAGGTTACAGGTATCAGAGTGCTGAAAAGCAAAAAGTAATGAATGAGATAATATAGAAATAATAGGGAAACAAAAGGAACACCTTGGGCCACTGGGACTTATGGCTCAAACACCATCTCTGAGGAGCTAGAGCTCTGAGGTGCAGACATGACCTGGCTGATGCTGGTACCTCTGAAGGCGTGTGATGAGGGCTGTTCCAAAAGTTCCAGAAGAAGCTGAAGATTGGAACCAACTGCTGTTACCCGAGTGAAGCGTCATTGCTAGGAGGGATAATAAGCAAAATAACAAGAAAAGAAGTCTCTTCTCTTCTTCTCCTGCTATCAGAGGCATTTGAACCAGAGAGACTTCATCTTGAATACGGGCTAGGTAAAATGAGGCTGAGACCTACTGGGCTGTATTTCCAGGAGGTTAGGCATTCTTAGTCAAGGGATGACATAAAAAGATAAGCACAAGCTACAGGTCACAAACACAATGTTGATAAAACAGGATGCAGTAAAGAAGCCGGCTAAAACCCACTAAAACCAAGACTGCGACGAAAGTGACCTGTGGTCATCCTCACTGCATATTGTACACTAATTATAATGCAGTAGCATGCTAAAAGACACTCCTACCAATACCGTGGCAGTTTGCAAATGCCATGGCGATGTGGGGAAGTTACCGTATATGGTCTAAAGTGGGGAGGAATCCTCAGTTTTGGGAATTACTCACCTCTTTCCCAGAAAACTCACTAATAATCCACCCCTTGTTTAGCATATAATCAAGACATAACTA
Source organism: Callithrix jacchus (assembly GCF_049354715.1). NCBI lineage: Eukaryota > Metazoa > Chordata > Mammalia > Primates > Cebidae > Callithrix > Callithrix jacchus. The sequence goes on from NC_133524.1 coordinate 16,561,620, forward strand.
TAAAGATGCCTAGTTGAGTAGCCCATACTGCCGCTCTGCCTGTGGAGCAGCCATTCTCTTATTCCTCTACTTTCTTAATAAACTTGCTTTCAGTTTAGTCTATGGACTCGCCTCAAATTCTTTCTGGCGCAAAGTCCAAAAACCCTCTTTTGGGGTCTGGATCAGGACCCCTTTCTGGTAACACTGCCATCTAATCTTTACCTAGTGCTTCCTATCAGCAGAACCTAAGAGGAAGCCAAATGACAAAGGGGAATTTTTCAGAGTCTCAGCATCATTGCAAAGAGTATAGAAGCGTAGACTTGGAGTTAAGAGACAATAGTCCACTCCACCCTTAGGCTACTTAGCATCTACGCACACTCTTCTTTATATATTTCAACTTTTATACAACACTAATAAAACCTTTCTGCTCTTATCTGTTCCCCACAAAATGAAGATATCTTGTCAGTCACTGTATCCCTCTCTGGAAAACAGTCATGGTTTTAGTCTCTAGACCATGTTAATTACATCTCCCTTTCAGTCATGATTACACCTAATGTTTGAATTGCAATGTTAGCCTTTAAGAACAGTCCTCATACAAAACAATGAGATGGAAGGAGAAAGGATAAAAAAAAAAAGAATAAGTGAACAGTTGTATTAGTTCTTGTTATTGTACAATAAGTTAGCACAAACTTGGTGGCTTAAAGAAGCATCCATTTATTAGCTCTTTCAACCAATTCTGTAGGTTAAAGTCCTATACAACATGGCTGGATTCTCTGCTCAAGATACCACAAGGCTGAAACCAAGAGTTCAGCTAGACTGAGTTCTCATCCAGAAGCTCTGAGGAAAATTATGCTTCCAAGCTCATTTTTGTTGGCAGAATTCAGTTCCTTGTCGTAATAGGACTGAGGTTCCATTTTCTTTGCTGGATGTCAACCAGAAGCTGTTCTCAACTCCTAGAGGCTGAGTTTCTTGCCACATGACCCCTTCATCTACATGCCAGGAAGGGCATGTTGCATCCTTCTCATGCTTTGAATTGCTGACTTCCCCTCTGTGACCATCCGGAGAAAAATCTGCTTTTAAAGCTCTCATGTAATTAGGTCAGGCCCACCAAGATAATCTTCTTAGCAACTGACTTGGGGCCTTGATTAAATCTGAAAAAAATAATCTCTTCATAGCAATATTTAGATTTGTGTTTGATTGAATAACTGGGAGAAGGTGTAAATACACCGGGAGTCAAAATCTTAAGAGGCCATCTTAGAATTCTGCCTACTACAATACTACACGTGCATGTGCATAAGAAACAGGAAAGAATATGCTTGACTTCTAAGTCCCTATTTCTATAATTGGTCAGAAATTTATAGTTGATCTTTATAAATTCCTTCTTTTACTACCTATTCCATGTTCCCTATGTCCTCAGCCAGCACTGCAGCTGATGGAGGTTCCTTGCCTGGTGAGGTGACCTGAAACTTCCTTCTTGAAGAATCTAAATGCCCAGTGATCTTGCAGTTTTTGTTTTCTGTAGTATTTTTCATTAACTTTTACTATTGAACATCAGAGCATTAAGATATACCTTAGGGGTTTTTTGGGGTTCCAAAAATTGTTTCCCTTGACCCCATTGTATATCAACAATGTAATTTCCTGTTGGTAATCAGGAAGAGTTATTTAGCCAGTAGAGTAACCCCCTTCCTTGCCCAAAGGTTTATTGGTATGAGGAGTCCAAAGTGTCCAGGTTGTGGACTCAGCTTTTGATTAAATTGAATCGTTTTCTCCCTGTGAAGACATCCTTCTTTGAGAGCCATGCCATCCAAACCTAAAAAGTCCGAGATATGGGACCAAAAACCAAAAAGTCCATCAGTAGAATATTTGGTATAGTAGAAAGAGAGAACATCTCCATTTTCACCCCTTTATTCTTAGACTTGGACCCACGTATCCTGCTTATAAGAAAAAGACCATCATAAAAGCATTGGTGATTCAAAAAATATACCACTAAAGGATAATCTCAACCTCTCAGGATTTTGTTTCTTAATTAGTGCCATAACTTAGTCTTCAGTGGGTCATTCCACTTTTCCACCAGGCCACTGGTTCTGGGTTATGGGTCTTACCACTGTTTTACATAGGTACGAGCTCACTGATAGAATTATTTTTACTGTGAAATGAGTTCCTTGGTCATTGAATATCCTGATGGCGAACAAGGCATTCCTAAGTTCACTGTTGAGCTGTCAAAAGCATTGCAGATAGGAAAAGCAAACTCATATTCAAAATATTTATCCCGATAAGAACAAACCACTGCACCTCTATGATGAAAGAAATCTAAAGTAACAAACTTGACTGCTGGTTGGTTCCCCAAGATATGGTGTTCTATTGGGAATTCAGCATTGACTTCCATGAGAGACAATAGCATAGCAGCTAGAATAGAGAGTTTACAGTTTGTTAGAAGGATTTCATCTCTAATCCTCTTGTGCTCCTTAGGAATGTTATGAAAAAGGAAAACAAAAATTATGCTTAGTAAAAAAAAAATTGGCATGACATACATTGCAATATTACCTGTAGTGCTTTTATAGTTCTCAATTATTTTTTTCTTTATTTCTTGTAAAAAAAAAAGGGATACATGTGCAGAACATGCAGGTTTGTTACATAGGTATACATGTGGCATGGTGGTTTGCTGCACCTATTGACCCATCCTCTAGGTTTCAATAGGCCCTGGTGAGTGTTGTTCCTCTCTCTGTGTCCATGTGTTCTCAATGTTCAACTCCCACTTATGAGTGTATAGTTCTCAATTATTGCATGGGTGCTTCTAACATTTTTACAATGGGCATGAGTTATTTTCGTAAAGGGAAAAAAATTTTTTAAATGTGAATTGGTTATAATATCAAGTCTAGGTTATGCATTTCATCTACCCCACCAACATCAATGAAGAGAAATTCTTTAATTGACTCCCTTGTCTCTATCCATGGTAATTACTTACCATTGTGTTACAACTTCTTATAACATTCAATACAGTAACATGCTATGCAGTTTGTAGCCTAGGAACAATAGGCTCTACCGTATATCCTAGATGTTTAGGCCATACCATCTCGGTTCGTGTGAACTCTAGGATGTTTACAAATATGCCAATCTTGCTAAATGGCAACAGAAAGAATTATGACATCAGAAAAGTATACAAGAATTATAATTATATCAGTACAAAACCAGAAAGTAGCACTGAAATCAGAAAATCAAGAACAGATGCAGCTGTCATATAAAAACATGTAAATAGGCTTAACTTACTCTTTAAAGAAAAAAACAATCCTCAGATTGGGTGACAACTCCAGGTTCTCTTCAAGATAATCTAAGATAGAGCAAGATGGCCAAAATCAAAATTGAAGCTACAGAAGACCCAGACTACACAATATGGAAATATGTTGAACTGTGTGTAATGAAAATAAAGAATACACCTTCCCTTGAGTATCCACGGAATTGTTGGAGAAATTGGCTACATATTAGACCACCAGAAAAAAATATAACTTTCTTTTCCTTTTTTTCAATTTAGAAAATTTATTTTGCCAAAAAGTGTAATAACTTTCAAAAGACAGAATTGATACAGAAAACATTTTCTGATCACAGTGCTATAGTTGAAGTTAATAACAGTTTTTTTTTAAAAAAAGGTTTTTTCACCCGGAAATTTTTCTTAAAAAAACCTTTATTCTTGAGTAAATTTTAAAGAATTTCTAAGCAAAGAAAAGAGATAAAAAAATACTGTATACCAAAATGTACAGGCTAGAGCTAAATCGGTGATCAGAGTAAAACGTATTGCTGTAAATATACAAAAGATAATAAAATGTAATAAACATCCAACGAAAGAAAAAAAGAGAACTTAATAAAGAAAAATCTAAAAATAAAGTCAGAACCAAAAAACAATTATTAATAAATGATCAAAAAGGCTTTTGTTAAAAAAGAACAAAATGAGTAAACAATAAGGGAATATAATTTTAAGTAGGAAATTATGAATGCATAAAATAACAGATGACAATTAAAAATAGCCACAGAAACCACAGATTGGGTAGAATAAACAAGAGATTACTTTACAAAACACCCTGGAAATAAATTTAAAAATCGCAAAAGACTAATACTATACAAAAATTTAGTTTTGTACATTTATATAATATTTATACCTAACTTTATCTTTGTACATTAGTATAATTTTTGTATGATATTAGTATAATTTTTGTATAATAGTAATAATCAAAAACAAACTCCAGAAGAGATAGAAAACTTAAATAGTCTGACTTCCATAGTGGAACTAAAATTGGTGATGAGTTTCAAAGCCCAGTGAACTTCACAGGGGAATTTCTACAAAACCTTAGAAGAGCAGACAATTCCACTGATGTTTATATTTTTCCGAAGCTTAGGAAAAGAAGAACATTCCCAAAAACGTTTTATGAAGAAAGTATAACATTGTTACCGAAAGCCTGAAAAGGATCACTATATAAACAGTTTATATAAACCTGAGTTTGAATTTCAGCTCTGCTACTTACTAGATTTGTTATTATGGATAAATGACTAATGTCCCTGTGCTTCAGTGTCTTTATTTATAAGGAACTTTCTCTGTAAGTCACAGGTGACTGCATAGTATCATGGAGGTTCTAACAGAGCACTGGCCTGGACTGTCACCCAACAATGCAGAAAGTGCCCAATGGAAGTGGACATGTTATGAGTAGATGTGAAACACCATCAGAGAGTTCAAACAACGCTTGGGACAGAAAAGCTTTGTCTGGACGTGAAGTGCTACATTACAAATGTAGAAGCAATAAGCAAACAAAATTTAGGTTGCTGTGACTTCATTTGTGTGGGTATGGATTGGTGAAGCTTAAGGTTACTTGAGTTAAATTTGCAAAATATGCAAAAATATTCCCTTATATACTCTCGGGTGCAGAGAAAAGAATGGAGCTAGAACCGTGGGGCCTCGAAAGATTAGACACGGTGGAGTAGAAAAGGTGTAGCTCATCTTGGTTACTTCTCTCGGTACCTCACCATACAAGTCACCTAATATCTCATCTTCAAAGTTTGGCTGATGGAACTATCTATCTGGAGGGTTGCTGTGAGCATCAGATGAAGGTGTTCTTTGTCCTGTTTTCTTCCAGTCTGTCATCTCTCTCCTGACCTCCCCACTTCCCTACATAATCTGGACCTCTACTTTGAATGCCCTCTTAGCCCCATCCTATAATTATTTCCACCCCCCACCCTCCCCCCACAAAAACCAATCTCTGGATTATTGTCATCACTTGCATTCTCTGCTTTTACATCTAGAGGCTGAACACTGCTGGCAGAAATCACACAACCACACAGCTACACACTACTACCTACTCACGAGGTCAGTCTCGGTAGGATGCACAGTACCACCTCTTGATTATTTCACTTGTCCTTTCTCATATTCCTCTCATAGTCTTCTCCATGAATGTTGTAAATCTTCACTAGTCTCCACAAGCCATCATTCACTCCATGACCTCCACACTCTCAGCAGATGACAAAGCCTCTGTGTTTGTGGAGGATGATTCTTCAACTTTCAGCCCCACCTCCCTATGAATACATCTTTATTCCTGCCCATCCTTAACTTTCATCCTCTATGCTCCAAAAGTGCTAGTTCTCTCCTCTTGCTAACAACTGATGAGGCCTTCCACTTTAGCCCTCAACTGCATGCCCTCCATCTCCTCCTTTTCCTCAGGAGCCTGCTTCCTCAGTCATAACCTCTCTTGAAAGGCTTTGTTTTTCTGCTGACTCTTCTCTTAGCCAATAAATATCCTAAAGTCTCTCCCTTTGTAAAACACCTCTTTGAACATTTGTCCCCTTTCCTTACCATCCAGTCTCTCTCACATCTGCTTCTCATCTTTCCCACTGGCTATTTCCACTTTCTCACTTTCCATTCATGTCTCAACCCACAGCAATTTGGCTTTTGTCTCTACCAAACCGCATTATATAAAGTGACCATGTATATAAATTGCCAAATACAAAGGACACAGTCTTTTGTCTTGCTAGAACACTCAGCTCCTTTGATTTTCCATGGTTACAAGGCAAGACAATCAGCTAAGAGTGAGAAAGGAGGTAGTGTCTTCTGAAAGAAGCAGGCTTCTGAATCCATTTTTCAAGAATGCATCACATCCAATAGCTCTTCCACTAAGTTAGAAATTCAAATAGCAATAGAAGCCATGCACTATGTATTAAATGGACTAAAATAATGCCATCAATTTAATGATGGATTCTCCGAGTGATTTAAGTATCAAAACTACAAATTATTTACTTGTTTGTGGCAATAAACAAGAATTAAATGATGGAAATAATGCTATTTAAAAGTCCCAGTGTTTTTAATATCATTGAAGCCCCAAAAATTGCTCCAGAAGTTTTTACTTAAGTGATAGAAGCCTTTTTTTAGAATGCTAGAATAGGAAAGTGTTAATAATTGGTGAAGAAGCACAGGCAGCCTTGTTTTCTGCTACCAACTTTAAAGAATGTATTAAATATCATACAGACCTAGATAACACAAAATTCTACAGCTGTAAGAAAAATTATAGAAAATTGGAAGTGGCACTAAACTATGTGAAAGTGCAAACTAGCAACACATCTGAGATTCTGTCCAAGTTGTGTAAAAAAATGAGAGTCAACAGTTACATCCACTCGGGGCAAAGTTAATAACAGAAATGTAATTAAGGTCGATTGTAATTAATGAAAGAAAGGGTTGTTTGTGAAAAGTAAAAAATAAAGGTGTCATTCTTGGATGAGCAGTTTTCAAGTCCAAGGAAGGGAACTGTTTGGTTTCCATGTGCTTCCCTACCATGATGTTTGATGCAGAACTCCAGGGAATTATCACAGATGAAATCCAGATAGTAGCAGTTCATGGGATTAAGGGAGACAGAGGTGATAGGAAAACATATTCTAAAAGGCTAGTCAAGGCTGTAATCTGGATTGACTGATATTACATAGACAATTTACAATGTCAAGTAGATACAGACCAGATATATTGGATGTTAAGATAACAAATGAACTATGCCAAATCTCGGAATTGTTGTTGAGAATAAACTTTCAGGAAAAGCTATCTGTAACTTCTGGAAATTTCTAGCAGACAAGAGGGCAGCAAAAGAGAGTCCAGGGCAGTAAGATACCTCCTCAGGTACAGAACATGAAGACACATTACAAAGGAAGACAGAAGAGAAGTGTCTGAGAAAAATCATCTTTAGGTTAGAGTCCTGGCAAGATCCAAAGTCTCACTTCAAGGATTTTCAAGACCAAGTCTGGGTCTCATGATGGTGATTATATTAATTTTCTATGGCTGCTATAACAAATTATCATTAATTTAGTGGATTAAAATGACATGATTTATCATCTTACAGTTCTGGAAGTCAGAAACCTGATGTACATCTCACAGGGCTAAAAGCAAGGTGTCCACAGGGCTAAATTCTGTTCTGGAAACTCAGGGGAAAATCCTGTTCCCTTGCCTTGCCACCTTCAGAAGACTGCCCACATTCTTTGGTTCATGGCCCCTTCCTCCATCTTCAAAACCTGCAACAGTGGGTAGGGTCCTTTTCATATCGTATCACTCTGACCTGTTCTTCTACTCCTTCCCCTTATACTTTTAAGAACACTTATGGTTGTATTGGGCTCATCTAGATAATCCAGGATACTCTCCCTGTTTTGAGGGAACCTTAATTCCATTAACATATTCACAGTTTCCGAGGATTCGAATATATACATCTTGGGTAGGGGCATTATTCTGCCTAGCACAGAGGCAAAGACAAATTTGTGGAATAAAACTTGGAATTAAGACAAAGGCAGAAGTCCAGTTTGATTAAAATGGAAAATAGTGAGAAGCCTGGAGTTTGGACATTTGGATAAGTCCCATTGTCAAAACAGAAACAACACGGAGAAAATAATTGAGCGGTGGGTTAGGAAACAACTTGGGGACAGATAAGTCATCCTTGAATAACTCTGGTGTTAAAGTTTTATTGCTCCAGTTGAGCAGTGTACAAGGGGTTAGTGGAACTAAACCCTTGAAAGTACTTGGCAATACAAGACCAGAAATTACAGGCTGGTCTGGGACCCCATTGGGAAGGGGACAGAATAATCGTGTTAAGCTTGCAGATGAGAAGAGTGGGTAGGTGATTGTGATGCTGCTATTGAGATGCTATCCTATGTTCTTTTCCTCCCGCTATTTTATTCTTTTCTGCCTGCCTTTCCACCCCCAACTTCATTCATAATTAATCTCTGCTCAATCTCAGGGAAGAGGTGCTGCAAGGGAGAAATCCGAAAGCTGTCAAATTTCTTCTTAGATTTTGTATTTCAAAAGCATATACTCTGAAGACCTAGGAATAAAAGTGAGAATAGCATGAGTGAGAACTGGGGATTTGAGAGGAGCGAGACTTCCAGCAGAGACTTTAAAAGATTCCCTGCGTTATGGGAAAGGAGGCAGAAGAGAAGTTGATGAGAGTATAGGCCTTGCCATGTCCATGCCCTGGTGGGATGAGAATAAAGCAAAATAATTCGCATGTCCTCAACACTGAGCCACAAATAACAGATCTGCCAGGTGAGAAAAAACCATGACATAGAATCTTCAGGATCAGATTTTTCCCGTTTCCAGTTCTTTGGTAATATGTAAGAATCTTTGGTTTTAGGAAAAAAAAAAAAGTGCTTTGGAGGAAGCACTTGAATTGACTGAGATTAGATTTCTGTTACTTTCACAGAATAGGACCTGGAAAACAAAAACAGATTCCTAGAGACAGCTATAATATTTTAGGTGAAATTAAGATAACAGCTCAATGAGAAGACTCTTGGATGGGGACTAGAAATAATAGGCATGCATCTAAATGTACTCTCTTAATATCAGCTTTCTTTACTAGAGGGGTCAATGCAGACAGCATTTAGACATTAACATACTATTGCATATTGCATACGGTTGATTAAATTGGGGTTTGAAATCTCTAGAAAATGCAGTTAAAAACAGAGGTAGATGATGTTTAAGGATCTTTAGGGAGGGATAACTTTTTTTCTACTGCTTGGAGATGAATGGTGTTATTTCCTGCTGCTTGTATTCAAGGAGATTTTATTGATTTTATCTTGATGATCATCAGAAGTGAGTAACTTTACATCAAATAAGCATCTTCTCAAGCACCGATTATACAGATACTTAAGATTTAAAGAAAATAGTCTACATTCACACATGGTTATATCCTAGATGACCCAACCAGGTTAGACATGGTTTCTCACATAGCTTTAAAAAAATGCATGAGATGCCCATTAGCTGTGAGCATCCTGTGTGCTGCAGGCCAGTCTGACCTGGAGGGTGAAGTAAGCAAACACAGCAGAGAGCAGCCGGTAAGGAGCGCTCCTACTAAGTCCCCACTTCTGCATGCACTGTTCGGGTTGAATACCTCCCAAGAGTTGTGTTACCTTCCAAACTTACTGATGCCACTTTTGCTTGTCTTTCTAATTTTGTGATTTAACTAAATATGTGCAAAAAGGACACTGTTGTTGGGAAAATGTTGACTCTCTTTGGAAAGACTAGATTAGCACAAATTGTTTTTAAAATTGTTGCCAAATTAGACATAGGTGGAAGAAACATAAAAGATGGAGTGGGTAGAGCAAAACCATCTCAAAGAGTGCTCCACTGAGATTGCTTCCCTGGAGTAGAAGTTCTCATTTAAGAAACACACAAATGCAAACACACACACACACACACACACACACACACACACACACAGGCTACCATAGACTGCTTGATGAGAGTGAGTTATTTAAGTAAGGTTTTTATGTGAAAATTTCAACTCTTCCAATATGCATATGAATAGTTTTCATCCATAAGTAACTGATACTGACTGTGCTCTAGCAATCCCCTCAGGAATCTTATTTTTATGGCAAAACCATGTGATCCCTTTTCATCATTGGACCATCTCATTCCAGTTTTTCAGGCAGACTTCTTAAAATTTTAATCTTTTACTTGTTTTAAAGCTCTCCTTATTCTCTCACGGTTCTCATATTCTCCTGCCTTTCTCCCTAGCTATCCCTCTGGTGTGAGGATGGGGAGAAGGGAGAGGAAAAACAGGCATTGTCTCTTTACAACTAATTGATTGTTATAATTACTGATGTAACTGAATATTTAAAGCCTGAGCATGGATAGATGCGACAGGAGGGGGTCTCTCAATTCAAAACAGCTTCTATGGGAACAGGCAAAACTCATCTTCCATCATTCATGGGGAACACGAGAGGGTGGCTCCCTGATGCTCTTTTCCCCATTTGGGTATCAGCAGGGCAGAGCAGTAAACTGAACATTAGCTCAAGAATGTAATGTCAAACTTCTTTTCTCCAGAGGCTCCCCAGTCATTCAGACTCACTGGGGAAAAAGGGATTATTTCTCTTATTGAACACTATTTTTCCCAAAATGTTTGGCTCTCTGTTCTTCCCAGTCTTCCCCTTGCATAGGGTAGGGCAGAGGGATAATTAGAAAAAAGCTGGTTTTACCTGTGTCTTCTCTACAGTCCTGGAGGCAGACAGCTGGCCCCAGTCCTAGCTACTTTTGTAAATTTAGGGAGTAGTTTACTAAGTCTTTTTTTGTTTTCAGCTATGAGACTAAATTTTCAAGGCCCGAAAAACAAAACAAACAAGCAAAAACAGAGAAAATTCCATTAAATACCTAACGTCGGGCATTTTCGTAAGTAAGACAACTTGGAACTCCAATAATTCTACACTAAAAGAAGAGGGCTTGTCCACTACAGCAAAGCATTGATGAGTTTCATGTTTAGGATAATGGTTTTATGATTCCTAACTGAGTTTTTCAGCTTACTAATCTTTTCAGATCACTTCAAATAAGAGGATTTATACGTAATGCAAGTAAGAAAATGTGACATATCTTCAAAGCTACCTGGTTTCTCTTCAAAAATCCTCTCCTTCTGTTTGGTATAAATTGTTAATCATCTACAGTGTCCTGGAGGTAAGATGAACAAAAGGCATTTCCCCTTTTGCTTCTTGAGGTTCTAAGGTTGCAATTTAGCTTGCTATTGTCATCTTTTTAAAACAACTATTCCTGAACGACCTCCTTAAATTCTTCCGTTACATAATTTGCCTCAAAGTAGTCATTTTATTCCTTACCACTTGCCTTCTAAAACACTTAATATAAAAACTATTTTAAACTATAGAAAATTCTAGAACAGAGATTGTACATAGCTTCTCATGCCAACACTGCCCATTCTTTCAAAGTGTTCTAACGTGTTGCTTTCACTGAATCAAATAAAACAGATCCTTTTCAAAGCAAAGATCTAAGACAGTGAGCACAGAGGCAAATCACCAGTTGATGGTGTTTTCTGAATTTTTAAAATATGCAAATACTACTCCGTTTTATTTTGTTTATATTATTTCTATTTTTGTAAGCTTTTCTTTTAGATTCAGGGGTGTTTTCTGCGTTTTTAACAGATTTATTATTCACCAAGTGCTAGTCCTACTTGTAAAATGCACTTGCAAGTACAGATATGTGATATATGGGCATACTTCACTTTATTGCACCTTGCTTTAGTGAGATTCACAGATATTGTACTCTTTACAAATTGAATGTTTGTGGCAATCGTGTATGGAGCAAGTCTACTGGCACCATTTTGCCAAAGGTACATGCTCAGTTCATGTCTCTGTTTCACGTTTTGGTAATTCTCACACTATTTCAAACTTTCTCATTATTATTGTCTGTTGTAGTGATCTGTGACCAGTGATCCTTGATGTTACTATTGTAGTTGTTTTGGAGTGCTATGAACTGCACCTGTATAAAATCAGTAAACTTTGTCAATCAGTGTTGTGTGTGTTCTAACTGCTCCACAATACAAGACCCACAGGAGAGTAAGGAGGAGAGCTTTAAAACAAGTAAAAGTTATTGAAGGAAATTAAAAGTGCTACTCCAGCGAACACACAAATGACAATAAAGTGAAGCCGCGTTATTGCTGATATGGAGAAAGTCTGAGTGGTCCAGATAGAAGATGAAACCAGCCACAACATTCCCTTAAGCTAAACCCTAATACAGAGCAAGGTCCTAACTTTCTTCCATTCTATGAAGGCTGAGAAGTAAGGAAGCCACAGAAGAAAAGTTGGAAGTTTGCAGAGGTTGGTTCATGAGGTTTAAGGAAAGAAACCGTCTCCATAACATGAAAGTGCACGGTGAAGCAGCAAGTGCTGATGGAGAAGCTGCAGCAAGTCATCCAGAAGATCTAGCTAAGATCACTGATGAAGGTGGCTACACTAAAACACAGATTTTCAATGGAGATGGAACAGCCTTCTACAGGAAGAAGATTACATCAAGGACTTTCATAGATACAGAGAAGTTGATGCCTGGCCTAAAAACTTCAAAGGACAGGATGACTTTCTTGCTAGAGGCTAATGTGGCTGGTGACTTTAAGTTGAAGCCAATACTCATTTACCGTTCCAAAAATGTTAAGGCCCTTAACAATGATGCTAAATCAACTCTGCCTATCCTCTAGAAATGGAACAACAAAATCTGGATGACAGCACATGTGTTTACAGCATGGTTTACTGAATATCTTAAGCCCACTGCTGAGAGCTACTGCTCAGAAAAGAAGATTCCTTTCAAAATATTACTGCCCATTGATAATGCACCTGGTCTCCCAAGAGCCCTGAGGGAAATGTACAGGGAAATTGATGCTGTTTTCATGCCTGCTAACACAACACCCATTCTGCAGCTCATGGATCAAGGAATAATTTTGATTTTCAAGTCTTATTGTTTCAAAAATACATTTTATAAGGCTATAGCTGCCATAAATAGTGATTCCTCTGATGGATCTGGGCAAAATAAATTGAAAACCTTCTGGAAAGGATTCACCATTTTTGATGCCCTTAAGAACATTCATGATTCATGGGAGGAGGTCAAAGTATCAACATTAACAGAAGTTTGGAAGAAGTTGATTACAATTCTCATGGACGACTTTGAGGAGTTTAAGACTTTAATGGGAGAAGTCACTGCAGATGTGGTGAAAACCGCAAAAGAACTAGAATTAGAAGTAGAGCCTGAAGATGTTATTGGATTGTAATTGATTGCTTTATCAATTTCATGATAAAACTTGAACAGATGGGGAGTTGCTTCTTATCGATGAGCAAAGAAAGTGACTTTTTGAGACGGAATCTTCTTCTGGTGAAGATGCCGTGAAGACAGTAGAAATGACACCAAAGGATTTAGAATATGACATAAAGTTAGTTGATAAAGCAACAGCAGGGTTTGAAAGGATTTATCCCAATTTTGAAGGATGTTCTAATGTAGGTAACATGCTGTGAAACAACATTGAATGAAACATAATCTTTTGTGAAAGGAAGATTCAATTCATAAGGCAAAAGTTATTGTTGTCTTATTTTTTAAGAAATTGCCACAGTCACTACAACTTTCAGCAACCACCACCCTGATTAGTCAGTAGCCATCAACATCAAGGCAAGAGCCTCCTTTTTGCTGGCCGAAAGATTATGACTTGCTGAAGGCTAACTGCTAGCATTTTTTTTAGCAATAAAATATTTCTAATTAAGGCATTACATTGGTTTTTAAGACACAACGCTGTTGCACAAGTAATAGATTATGGTATTGTATAAAAATGACTTTTATATGCTCTGAGAAACCAAAAAAATTCATGTGATTGGCTTACTGTAATATTCACTTTATTCTGGTAGTCTGGAGCTGAATCTCCAATACTTCTCAGGTATGCCTGCATGAACAAGTTGAAAAGCTTCAAGTTAACTTTTGAGTTATAATTTGTTGCTGTCAAGACCACTGGTATCACATTGACCCAAGAAAACCACTTGAGGAAAAAAACTGTCCTTGAATAAACACTTCTCTTGAGTTTTTTTTTTTTTAAGCTGGTCCTGTTTTAGCTTATTTTCACATACACACTTGCCCATCTTTATTGATCTAGGAACCATAAATCATATGCTAACTCAGTAACAATACTGGAATAGCCATTATAACTGAGCTATTGATTTCAGCCTTGCTTAAATTTTATTAATCACTCGTAACGATGGGTGACCTCACATATTTCAGTAGCCCTGCTTATCACACTTTCTGATAACTTCAAAGCCACTTTGCATATATAACTTGTGCATTTGAAATCTTAATTTCTATTTTCAAAATTATTTTTAGACAGTTTTAGTTATAAAGCCTGGTTAAATCCTAAAGATCAATGTGCCTATCTGTACCCAATAATAGTGTTTCTAAAAAGGTGTTCTATAGGAACCTGCATCAGAATGACCTGGAATGCTTCTGCACAATCCAAACCCCTGAAAGTGAATCTGGGAGGATGGAAACCTGAGAATCTGCATGAGTGATTTTTACGGATATTAACTTTAAAATGTCAGAAAAGCATCACTGTCTGTCTTAGCTCATTTTGTGCTATAACAGAATACCTGAAACTGAATAATTTGTAAAAAAGGAGAAATTCATTTCCTCACAGTTCTGGAGGCTGGGAAGGTCAAAGTGCTGGAATCTTGTGACAGCCTTCTTGATGTCCTCACGTAGCAGAAGGAAGAAGGGCAAGAGAGAACACACCCACTTCTGCAAGCCCTTCCTATATAGCAGCATTAATCTATTCACGAGGGCAGAGCCCTCATGACCTCAACACTTCCTGAAAATCCCCACCTCCCAACAGTGTTACATTGGGGATTAAGTTTCCCAGCACATGAATTTTGAAGGGTACACATTCAAACCATAGCACTGTCCAAAGAATCCTAAAATAATCAAAACTGCCTAGTCAATTAGATACAATAAGATGTCTCTAGGACTCATATGGAAAGCATGTTTCTACCATTGAAGATAGGTATATAAAGAGCCTATTTCTCCCAGTATATATAACTGCCTGGGATTAGTTAGAATACACTTTAAGTCATTTAGTTTCTGCATAATCCATTCATTCGTTCATTTATTCACTTGTTCAAGAAATATTCATTGAATGCATACTATATGCTAGGCACTAGGCAATAAAATATGCTTCTGGGGCCCTAAGGACACGCTCATGTTTCCCTGGTGGACAATGGACTGTGAGGACTCGTATCCTCTAAACTTTTCAGGATGGGATCAAGCTTTAACAGCCAGGCACAAGGTGACGTCTCTGCATGAGTTTGCAGAACTGGACTGGAGTCTCATTTCTGTTGATTAGGTTAAAGGCTTTGTAAGGGAAATAAATGTGTATCATGCACCTTTGTCATCCCACATGGTGCCTCACACATATGACGAATGTTTTAGCCAGTTTTCTGTTCCTATAACAGAATACCTGAGATTGGGGTAATTTATAAAGAAAAGGGGTTTATTTTGTCTTACAGTTCTGGAGGCTTGGAAAGTCACGCACCTGCATCTAGCCTGCTGCTAATGATAGCTTCGTGGTGTGTCATAACATGGTGGAGAACTGGTGGAAAAAGAAGTGTGCATGTGCAAAAAAGACAAACCATGAGAGGCAAGCTCTCTTTATAACAATCTGCTCTTGTGGTAACTAATCCAGTCCCATGAGAGGAAGAATTCATTCTCACATGATGACATTGATCTATTCATGAGAGCAGTGTCCCCATGACCCAAACACCTCCCATTAGTCTGCATCTCGCAACAGTGCTACAGTGGCATCAAATTTCAACAGGAATTGACATGGAGAGGACAAATAATCAATAAAACAGTTTTAAGTGAGTGTGCATTTTCCTGGAGCAAGATAAAGATCAATAGTATTTGATAGCACAACAGCATCATTATAGTCAATAATAATTTAACTGTACATTTAAAAATAACTAAAAGAGTATAATTGGATTGTTTGTAACACAAAAAATAAATGCTTGAGGAGATGGATACCCCATTTTCCATGATGTGGTTATTGCTTATTGCATGCTTGTATCAAAGTGTCTCATGTACCCCATAAATATGTACACCTACTATGTACCCACAAACTTTTTTTAAAAAACATTTTAAATAAAAATGATAGTAGTAAAAAAAAAATATCTTGCAAATACCTGTTGGTATTAGGCTCTTAGTTATCAAAAGGTGTTTTAATAATTATGTTCTAAAAATTCAAGGGAGCTTCCAAAACTAACAAATAGACTATTAAAAACATCAGAGCTTTTTGAACGAGACACCTAAAGAAAAAGTAACTTTAGGTGAAGAAAATGTCATTAAATACTGAATTAAAGTAACCAGGAAAAAAGTACTTGATCTGCAAGCAGTAATCCTCAAGCGATCCCTCTGGAATTCTAGCTTTCATTATCTCTCATGACCCTCCAAAAAAATCTACAAATATTCAAGGTCTGCTTCATCTTCTGGAACAAAGCTATTGCTTTAAGTTATTGTGGATATGAGAAAATTCAGGATCAAAAATAGAGGTGAGACTAGGACTTCTACGGTGCACGACAAAGTATTGTTTGCTTCAGCCAACTCCAGATCTTCACAGAAGAGTCTGAAAAGCACAGTAAAATTAATACTCTGTGAAAAATAAGTAAAACACTTTAAATGTTCACTAGCTTTGTTATTTTCTTTTTTAAACGAAAGATGCAGAACTGCTACTTCTAAAGTAGAACTTGAATCCTTCCATGTGAATTGTGGATCCTTTTCTTTTAACCCTTGACTCTTTCGCCTCCATGTAGACTAAAACTACACAGGCTGGAAATTCTGGCTTATTCGTTCTAGTTAAATATTATTTTATTGCAGTTTGAAAACTGAATGGGTCAATTTTGCTTAGATAGCACAGGTTAACAGACAACAAAATACTCTACCTTGGGAGTATTTACATGTTTTATATTTCTTGGTCTATGATGCGTATTTTATGCTGATGGAGTGAAGACAGACAAGGAGTTATGTGAGTAGTATATACAGCAATGAATAAAACAGCATCATTTTCACTCCACCAGCCTTCAGCCTATCATGTTATGTCTTTCCTTGCAAAGTTTACTTCTTTATAATGTGTTCCACAGATGATATTTAGAAATAAAACATCAAAACAATGACTTCTTTTTTCCTTGAAGTTCTTAAACCAGATCAGGTAGAACTATCAAGAAAATAGAGATCTTTAACACATCTATATAACCATTGATACCCTGGCTTCACACTTTCATAGCAATGAAAAAACTCTTCTAATAGTAGAATTTAAATATTGTTATTTTTTAAAAACAAAGAAAGCTTACTCATTTGATTATCATAATTGTAAGGGGAAAATACTTCTTTGCCTTTCCTTACAAAAATACAAAAGATAATGAGTTAATGAGAATATTTAAACAGAACCTATTTTTTGAACATATAAATAAAATGAAGATTCATATTTCCTTCTTGCAAAATGAATAGTTGAAGAATACAATTAATACAATTTTTATTTTATTACACATGAAAAAAAATTCAGCATTTTTGTCTTGAAGACTCTGCAGCGGTAGCTTACATTGCGTCCCTCAGCGATAGTCTTTGCTTATTTGGGCCCCATTCAGGAGGATGGCAAACACAGTTTAAGACGTTTGGACCTACTGACCATTCACACCCTGTGTTTTCACTGGACCCACATCCAGCTAAAATAGTCTCCAGTGAACTGGGGCTTGTGTTGGGGTGGAAGGAAATAGAAGACATTTTGCAATCTGCTTCACAACCCAGAGAAGCTGCTTTGAATTTGAGGCCAGAATGTCAGAGAAAGATGAGAGAAAACAGAGACTAAGGAAGAGATCAATCATTTTGCCGAGAGCCCTAGAAGCAGTCAACAGGTGATGGAAAACTCATTCTGCAGTGTCTTTAGACATTTTTAGTATGCCATTTTTAAGTTATTGATGCATAATTTTATCTTGGCTTCCATCATGTGCACTCTCCTGGTTTTCCTCCTATGTTAGTAGCTTCCCCTTCTCAGTCTCCTTTGTTAGCTCCTTCTCTAGCCTAAATAATGGAATATCCCATGGTTCACTCCTGAGACTGCTTTCTTTCTCCTTCTACTCTTTCCTTAGCTATGCTTATCCAAGATCCTGGTCTTAAATGCCATCTGTATGCCAATGCCCCTCAAAAGTTTGTGTTTAGTCCCAGATTCTCATCATAAATCCTAACTCCTCTTCCAAATGCCCACCTGATATCCTCACACGCATATCTGAAAAGTATCTCAAACTTAACATGTCCAAAATGGAACCACTGATTTTCCTCCTCAATTCTACCTCTCTCCTAATCTTCCTCATCCCAGCTAATGGCCCCACCATCCACCCAGGTACTCAAGACACAAACATCCATTTCACTGGCATTTACTATTTGTTCTGTCTCCAAATATGTCTCAAGTCCATCTCCTTGACTATGCCTTAGTCTATACCATTGTCTGCCACCTGGATTACTGCAACGGTCTCCTGAGTGGCTTGACCTCTTCCTTCCTTTTTCCTTTCCAACCCTGTATTCACACAATAGTGAGAGGGTTCTAAAAATATATACATCAAGACAAATTACCTCCTTAGCTCACTTTCTTCAGGGACTTCCCAGTGACTCACTAATGCACTTAGAAGTGTGAACTTCCTTCCTACATGGCCTCCTACATCCTACTCCTGCCTCAATCTCCAATCCCATTTCATACCACAATTGCTCTGTAAACAGATTCCAACTACACTGACCTCACACACACCAATCTATTTCTTCTTTTAAGGCCCTTCATTGCCTGCTCTCTGTTCCTAGAATGCTTTTTTCCTAGCTCTTCGCATGGTTAACTCATTCTCATTTTTCAGTCTTAGTTCAAACATCACCACAAAGATGTTTCCCTGATCTTCTTCACCCTGTAATAGCAGCTCTTGCCACATCTCATTGTTATTCTTGATGGACTACTCTGTTTGTTTTC
This sequence comes from Callithrix jacchus, assembly GCF_049354715.1. Lineage (NCBI taxonomy): Eukaryota > Metazoa > Chordata > Mammalia > Primates > Cebidae > Callithrix > Callithrix jacchus. The sequence continues at coordinate 16,580,405 of NC_133524.1, forward strand.
TACATACAACAAGCAAAACTTGGAACCCCCTTTACTTGTTTTGCTTTTTGTTTTCCGGGTTCCTCACAAAATGTGAGATACATACTGCATAAAGTAAGGAATACTTTGCAAGCCGAAATTCCCCCATTGAAGTATTTCAAAACATAATTTGTTCATGGTGGAACATGTTTTATATTTCTCACTGTAGCCAGTATACCTATCATAGTTTCTAGCATAAGATGGGCATTCAGGGAATATTTTTTCAATAAATAAATTACTGAAAGGATGGAAAAATGAAAGAATGGGAAGACTGGAAGGAAGAAAACAGCCTTCAGTCCTCAGATGTCTGGCCCAAGAAAATCTAGTCTCCTACAATTCAGCCCAGTGTCCCTTCCTTCAACCCTTCTCCCATCCCTCCAACCGTGGGAGAAGGAGGAAGGGCACAATGAGGGAAAAGAACGAGGTAGAGGAATTAGTATTATCATCCTCCTTGGTTACTCTCTCACAGAATCACCTGCCCTTGTCTCCTTCCTCTGCATCTTAAAAGGGCCTCCTGGGATCTATCAGTAGAACCTCTAGAACTTGCCCTGCTGGAAATCTGAGGGTCTTCTCTAGTAAGTATATATTTTTTGAAAACATAGAAATATAACAACACATGGCCAGGCATGATTGTTCATGCCTATAATCCCAGCACTTTGGGAGGCCGAGATGGGCAGATCACCCGACATCGGGAGTTCGAGACCAACCTGACCAACATGGAGAAATCCTGTTTCTACTAAAAATACAAAATTAGCCAGGCATGGTGGTGCATGTCTGAAATCTCAACTACTCCGGAGGCTGAGGCAGGAGAATCGCTTGAACCCGGGAGGCGGATATTGTGGTGAGCCAAAATCATGCCATTGTGCTCCAGTCTGGGCGACAAGAGGGAAGCTCCATATAAAAAAAAAAAAACATAGTTGCTGAATATTTTGCAACAATGTTTCTAGCCATTTATTTTACAAACAAAAATACCACTCGTTTATTATCTACTTAATAAAAAACTCTAAATAGAAATAGATAAATTATCTAGTTCATCTCTAATTAAATAAAATAATAAGGTCCCTAAAGGATAATTTGTTACAAAGTTCTATATTCAAGATCTAAAACTATTGCATCATTATAACATCCACCAGAGAAACAGGATATCATTTTATTGACAGCATTCTCAGATGAATTTCATTGTTATCTTTCCTCAAAAGAATATCTGCATCTCAAAACTAAAATCCACACATGGTGATATAACTAGATAAGTTTATTTGAAAAACAAAGAGAAAAGGGGAAACATATTCAATAAATAAATTTCCAATTAATCTGGTAATTTCAAGATACTGTAATAAAATAATATATATACACATATATATTATTTTTCACACAAATTTATCACATTTCTTTAGAATGGGATTGCTTATTTCCCTATAGAACCTGCTATATTAAGGATATAAGTTCAGTACTGATACCCCCCATCTTAAAATTGTTAAAGGTTCTTTCAGTTAGCTAATTCAACACCTAGTATGTAGATGGTAGGATTCTAACAGACATATTATTAATGACTTTGACTCAGCAAATACCTATTAAGCACACCCTATGTGCAAGGCAACATGCCAAGTGCTTGGGAATACAACTATAACTAAGAGGGAACCAGCGAAGCTCAGTGGCTGAGAGGATGAACTTTGGGAATATGGCACTGGGTTTAAATCCTGGCTTTACCACTTGATAGCTGAGTGATATTGACAAGTTATCTAACCTTGCAAAGCTTCACTTATCTAATCTATAAAACCAAAAATATTATTTGCCTCATGGGGTACTTTTAAAGAATAAATGAAGTCAGACATGTAAAGAGATTAACACAGTGCCTAATGCATCATAAATGCTCAAAAAAGTTTCTTGTTGCCATTGCAATAATTGGTATCACATAGTCCTTGTCTTCAAGAACTTAGGATTTAATGAGGGAAATAAACATACATGCAATTGTTAAATAACGGGGCAAAAAGCATGCTACCTTTATTTGTCCATAGCTGAATCAACACAAGCTCCAAGTTTAAAACTTACTTTTTAAGTTACTAGCTGACTTTTTGCCACACACTAAAATGTTGGCTTTCTCTGCACACAGAAATTAGTTTGTTGTCTTAGATTAATCTGAACAATCTGATTTTCTAAATATGGAATTACTTTTCTCCACTTATAAATTAATATATTATGATTATTCCACCTTCCAAAAAAACTAAGGTACAGAAGAATCCTTTGCTGGCAAACTTCTAAATGTTCTTACAGGATTTTAATCAAAATAATGAAAGAATATCATGTAATTGTTAAATTAGAAATATTATTCATAAAGTCCAACTTCAATTGATGTCCTCAACATCCATCAGGGTATTGCTAACCCTCAGTTATATGGTTTGGCTATGTCCCCACCCAAATCTCATCTTGAATTGTAGCTCCAACAATTCCCATGTGTTGTGGGAGGAACCTGGTCAAGGTAATTGAATCATGGGGCGGGTCTTTCCTGTACTTTTCACATGATAGTGAATAAGTCTCACAATATCTGATGGTTTTATAAAGGGGAGTTTCCTTGCACAGGTTCTCTTCTCTTGCCTGCTGCCATATGAGAGATGCCTCTCACCTTCTGCCATGATTGTGAGGCCTCCCCAAGCCAGGTGGAACAGTGAGTCCATTAAACCTGTTTCTTTTGTAAATTGTCCAGTCTTGGGTATGTCATTAGCAGCAGCATAAAAACGGAGTAATACACTCAGTATTAGAAGAAGAAATGAAATGAGTGGCATTGTTATATTAAAAAGAGCATAGACTGGAACTTTTAAAAGCAGCATTTAAGGTATGAGTCATACCCAGCTAAACCCTGACAATGAGGAAATTCTTATTCTCAAGATTTGCCTCTAGCTAGGTCTCTTTGTCCAGTGGTAAATAGCAAACATCTATAAAGCATTTCTTATGGATTGAGCATAATGGACACTCAAAGCTGAATAAACCACAGTTCTTTCATTTAAGGAGTCATCATGCTAATGGGGAAGACAGACAAGTAAACTACTCGACTTCTCCATTTATTCTAAAATATAGATTATCCACATTTAAAATTGCTAGAATTGAGATGCATCTTGCAATCAATAGTGACCATTTATAACCGCTATCAGCTAGATGACATTCATTATGTAGTTGCTATCGCCCGCATTGGTTATCTATAGCTGCATAACAAATTATCCCACAACTTGGTGGCTGAAGACATTTATCATATGAGAGTTTTTGTAGCTCTGGAGTTCAATCGTGGATTAGCTGGGTCCACTGGCTAAAGAACTCTCACAGGCTGTAATCAAGGTGTTTTCTGAGGCAGTGATTATCTTAAGGTTCAACTGGGGATGGATCTGCTTCCAAGCTCAGTCAAGTGGATCAAGTGATTGTTGGCTGAATTCAATTTCTCATGGCCTACTGGAGTGAGGCCTGGTTGCCAGAGATCTCTCTTAGTTCCTTGCTTAGTGATGTCTCTGCAGGGTAGCTTATGACATGACAGCTGGCTTTATTAGAGTGAGGAAATAAGAAGGGGAGAGAGGGAGACGGAGGAAGAGAGAGGGGAGAGAGAGAGAAAGAAAGACAGAGAGAGTCAGATAAGCAAAAAGAAGTCACAGTATTTTGTAACTTAATCTCGTTAGTGTCACTCATCACTTTTGCCAAATTCTATTCATTAGAAGCAAGTCACTAGGTCCAACCCATACTCAAGGGGAGAGAATTATATAATGGTGTGAATACCAGGAGATGAAGATCCTTGGGAGTCATTTTAAAAGCTGTCTAAAAATGGTTGCCTATAAATTACAGAACACAGTTTATTCCAAGGGGCATGCCTGGGCCGTAGCAACTTCTTGTCATTTTATTCAACAAACCATTTAAGAACAATTTGAGGAAGGAAGATGAATTGCAGTTGTCTGAAAATATTTTTTCAGCACCTTCAGGTGGCAGAATGGATGCCAGGGGCTTGGGAAAAAAATCCACACACAGGTATAGCACACTTGAAAGCAATGCTTCAGCACCAACGCTGGTGATAGGACAATACCACATGGGGGAGGATGGACACAGATGCTTTTGAAAAGTAATTAATGTAGAAAAGCTGGACCTTGAATGGAAAAAGGTTTTAGCAATACCTAAACCAATTGAGTTCATATATATTTTTCATTTTATAAATGCACAATGGTGATATATAATTAAAATCTGTCTAAATAAATGTAAACCATCTCTTTTAATAAGCATAAAACTGAAAAATCAAATAATATCAAAGCATTGTGTCAGAGTTTAATTAGAAATGTTTTCTTTGTGTTACACAAAATAATCTACAATCAAAGGTATCTCAAATTCAATGAATTAGGAAATGATTACAATGAATATGATGGATGAAAAAACAAGGAAGTTATCCCTGTTTATGGCATATGCAGCTATGCCTGAGAGTCTGCAGTCCAGCCAACACATGTCTGCAGTGAACTGCTCTGCTAAGAAAAAACTCATTTAATGTCTAACAAAGGTGGACAACTAAACTTCTGAAACATTAGGGAAAAAAAGTTAAAAATGATTATAAACAATCTCATATATTTGTGCAATAGAAAGGAAGACTTAAGGAATGACTAATGTGTCCTATCATGTATATTAGAAGTAATTTTCATAAAAATGAGATTACTTTTTATTAGTCCCAACTGTGGTTTCCAACCTACAATCACAGACTCCAAAAATTAGGAATTTATTGTAAAGGGTCCGTAAATCCAGCTGCACATGAAACATTTCATGGTGAATGGCTAAATAAGATCTCGAACATTTTCAAACCACTATTTTTCAAATGTGGTAAAGACACTTTGTTATTAATTAAACACATATTATTTTCAAGTAGTGTTTGACATCATGTTTATCTTTTTATTGTGATTAATTAAAAGACATTAGAAATATTATTATTCATAATTAGGGAAGAGTCCATGGAATTTTTACTATAAAAACATACCCTCTGTGACAGAAAGTCTGGAACTGCATCCTCAGTCTTCTGAGTTGCAAACCTGAGCATTTTCAACAGTGATTCATTTTCTACTTCTCCATGCTCTTAGCATAATCATTTATCGCTGTGTTACTGGATAAAGGCACATCCCTTGCTATTACTCTTCCTATTTAAAATTTCATACCCATAGATAAAACTTGTCATGACTTTAGAAAGAACTCCATTTTTATTCCAACGTGTTGAAAGGAAATCCATCTTGTTTCTGAAAACATTGAATCGGATCCTAAAAGGATTTCTTTTTCTCTCTTCATTCCTTATTCTAACTAATAGCAAGCCATTTTTCATTCTTTAATAGAATTACTCTAAGAACGTTGGTTTAATTTTTTCTATTTAAATGGTTGAGTCACAGTGTAATTGTTTTATTGTACAATTAAGAACTCAGAATACCAAAAATTAGCCAAGATGGTAAGACTATTAGTGCTCTCTTATAGCCAAAGTGATTCATTTGCTTACCACTAGAGATTAAATTAGTCATACTTCAGTCACATAGTCAATAAAACGAAAAGAAAATTTTAGTAAATATATACTTATTAACATGTTTTTTATTTATAAAAGGCTTCAAGTGTCTCTATTATCAGATCTAGGGTTAACACAAAGTTCAAGTACATGCTTATATTGGTCTGCACATTACTTAAGTACAGTTTCCACTTAGGTTCAAGATCAAGAGAGTTATCCAATATGAGTATGTGTTGTTTTGAATAAAGCAGGCTCTTTGGAGGACCATTGCCATACTAACATAATGCAAACTAAAAGACATCTTCCTGAGTCCCTGATAACATGTTTCAAATATTCACTTGATGAGAAAAATGGAAGGAAGGAGGTGTATTTTCAATTGGCAATTCGGCATTAGGTATAAGAAATAGCTATGGATAGCTGGCCAATGAATTATTTAAGGCTTCATTCAATTAACATTTATCAAGGTATTTGTATACTCCCAACATGAGACTAGAGTTGGGCAGAGTGAATGAGAGAGGTTTAATGCCCCCATCCTCAAGAAACTTGAAATCTACTGTGGAGACAGAAAGGAAATAAACTATTACAAATTAGCATCAAAGGCACTACAAAATGGTTAATTCGGGATGTTTTGGAATTGTAAGAGTTTCTAATCCAGTGATGAAGAATCAAAAAGACTTCTCAGGGAAAGTTAGGTCAGCAACTGGTGGGGTGACGGAGTGGAGATGAGATAAGGAATCTTCCAAACACAGAGAGGAATATATATGAAGATCCTCATGAGACAGCATGGGTGGGATTAGGGAACTGAAAGTAAAGGTTTAGCCTATTACTGTTAAGTGAAACAGAAAATAAAATATCTAGAAGGTTTGTATTAGTTTGTGGTCACCTTTATTAAAAAATAAAGTGGCATAGTCAGTGTGATATTTTACACTGTCCAGAGACTTTAAAGTGAGTAATAAAGAAAATGTGATATATATGTTCCACACCATGGAATACTATGCATCCATAAAAAAGAACGAAATCACGTCCTTTGCAGCAACATGGATGGAGCTGAAAGCCACAATCCTAAGTGAAATAACATAGAAACAGAAAGTCAAATATCACATGTTCTCATAAGTGGGAGCTAATGAATGGGTACACAAGTTTATAAAAATGGAAGTAATAAACACTGGGGACTACAAAATGGGAGAGGGTTGCGGGATTGAGGGTTGAAAAACTGCCTATGGGGTACATTGTTCAATATTTGGGCAATGGCTACCGCACAAGCCCAATCCCACCATTATGTAATATACCCATGTAACAAACTTGCACATGTACCACTGAGTCTAAATTTTTTTTTTAAGTGAGTAATGACAGCCAGTAATAAAGAAGTGAAAATTGTGGCAAATTTACAATACATGAATACTTTGAAAGGCCATTACATACTATGTGAAATACTACACACTAGATTATCTGTTTGAGAGATGGACATACCTCTGTACCAGCTAAAGGAAAATATTCTTCATTGGAATACTGAGCTGCCTCTGTGAATTTTTCTTCTTGCACATTGTTTTGTGTATATATGCTTAAGTCAGTAATAAAATATAATCCAAACTACAAATATGTTTGACAAAGCAAATTTCAGGAAGACATTTAAGGCCTAAAATGAGATTAGACTGTGGTTAGGGAGCTCAATCTTATGTTAGAATATCCATCAACTATGCTTTTATTCGAGATAACATGTCAATCTGTCAAGATATCTAGCCGATTGACAGTCTTGTGGTGAGTCTAAATTTCTTCTTTTCCCAGTCCTAAATTCGTACTTCTATCATTGTATAGGCCTTAAATTGAAGACTGAGCCAGAAATATGACACCTATCAACAGTCTTCTGGCATGTTATTTTGCTTTCTACTCTTGAACTTCAACTGAAATGTAGGCAAAGCAAATGTTGCACTCCAAGCCCCACACTCAGTTTAATCTTGGGGCTTAAGGAGGGGCAACCAAGCTAATTGTTGTCAACAGATCATGCGGTTGTCCAGAAAGATGATATCAGAAGCACATATTCTGTGCTTCAAAGTATTAACTCTGAGAAGAATAATTCTTCAGAAGATAAAGGATAAAAACTAGAGATATACTAGAGCTGTTCAACAAATCTGTTAGGATCATAGTTAAGTTACAGTCACAATGTCACAAAATCCAATTAGGATATATATTCCTAGAAGTCAATCTTCAGGTAATATTCAGCAGATATTGAAGTAAGAACTTGCAATGAAGTTCTGGGCAATATTTGTGTATGATTTATTCTTGATTTTTGCTATAATAAATTCTTAACCATTTGAGGTCTGTATCTATGAATGGTATTTTACTGGTTTGTCAACCAAATCAATACTGGAATTTAGATGATTTAGTAAACAAGTCCACAGCATATAAGTACTGGGGCCATGCACTGCAAAACTCCAGCGATGTCATTTGCATAAACCACAATGTAAATTGTATTCCCCAGGAATTTTGGAGTGTGGTCATCCTATTAGTAAGAATATTTAGATGACTGATGTCCATCTGCAAAGTATCTCTTTTCATGAGGAAAAGACTATAAGCTATGTTTAGCCCCTAACATATTCACATCTTACATGTGTTCCTTTAGTTCATATTGGGAGAACATAAATATGAATAAAATACTTATTGAAATCAGATAATTCTAAGAACTAATGTCTAAATTGAAACTAAATTTTTGAAGAATGAGCAAGCAGGCATCTCATACTATTTTAGCACCTAAATAACTAAAATTAATTCATAATATACAGTGGGAATAAAATGGATCTTCCAAAAAAAGCATTCAAATGACTTTTAGAAGGGAATTCTCAATTCCCTGAAAACCTAAAAAATGACTCCCTCAGTGCATGAACCCTGTAGCATCAACAGAGCTAATGATTTGTGGGTTTTGGCCAAATTACTCATAATGTTAGAGCAGAAGAAAAAAGAATGGAAGGAAGGAGTGAAGGATGGGAGTGAGAAAGAGATGTTAAGACAGCCCAGTTCATGATCTGGTATCAGGAAGATAAGAAGAATTTGTTTGAAATTATTTTTATACCATTATCATTTTCTTTAAAGGAATTGATTTTTTCTTGATTGTGGAGTTACAATGTTTATTATAGAAAATTCTGGAAATACACAAAATACAAAATAATGTACCATTTCAAGATAATAATTATTAACTATTACTTCTAGGCTATTCCTAGGTTTACACTTTTACTAGTAAGCAGAATTGGTCTTGTACTAGAAATAAAATTTTATCATCAAACCTTTAATGTAGGTTATCAAAAGACAGTTACCTAATGAAATGTTTAACCCAGTGATGTTTCTTCTTAGTGCATGAAGTAATCTTTCTTAACTAAAGGTTCCTTAATGTTTTTTAAAAAAACTGGATACACCTTAATAAAAATCAAAAGTACTTCAATAACCAAAAAATTAAAAATTAAAAAATTAAATCCAACATTTTTACTTATCATTGTATTATGAGAATGTCTTTATGTCACTGAACAAATATTTTGAGTGCCAATAACATTACCAGGTACTATTTCATCTCAGGAGATACAGTAGTGAACAGAAGAGAAAGAAAAAGAAAAGCCCTTGCCCTTGAGAGTTATATATTCCAAAGTGGGGCATCCAGCGATAAGAAAATGATTGAGTACAATGTTAAGCATGAAAGACAGCAATAAGCAAAATGAGGAAGAATAAGCCAGGAAACCAGGGGCTGAGAGCAGTTCCATATGTGTTTGGGGGCTGAGTTTGCAATTTTAAAAAGAATGCTCAGAAATGTCTTCAGTGAGAAGGCAGGCATTGAGCAAAGACCTGAAGGAAGTGAAGGAGAGATCCTTAGGAATATCAGAAAAATCATTACAGACTGGGAGAATCAGGCAGGAGCTCACCCCCTCTAGGGGCTGACACCACTGTAGGGAGATAGGGGTAGAACAGTGGGTGACTGTGGCCTTGGTGACATTTTAGGGGCTTCAGCTTTGATGGAGAATGAGATGACTAACTACTGAAGGTTTGGAGTTCATGGATGACTTGCCATCCAACCAATTCATGGATGTTTCATGAACAAGAGCCTGACTATCAAAACCAAAAGCAGAGAGCCCTGTTGTGATGCTACCACAAGGGTCTGGCCTGATGTAGGGTTGGACGCAGGTGGAGGTAACGTAAGTGGTTAGATTCTAGATATATTTTGAAAGCAAGAAGAGCAGAATTCTGAGTATCCGGTATGCAAAGTGTAAGAGGAAAAAAAAGAGTCAAGGATGACTTTTGGGGTTTTTGGCCTGAAATTATTACTCTAAATTATAATTTTAATAAATGCATAATTTGTAATAAGGCTTTTTAAATGATTCTCGTTATGTAGGAAGTATCAAAATGAAAAACAATGAGATTGATCGCAAGAATGTCATCTTTATTAGAATATAAGTTTAACAACTACAAAGCAGTAGTGTAAGTTCAAACAAACCGAAAGCATCTTGCCTCTTGAGAATTGAAAAATAATTTATTTCAAAGATGAATGAAAAGAAAAACAAACAATTCAGTAGATAACTCAAAACCAAGATCATGAAAATCTAACCTCACTAACAAGTGAGGTTAGTCTTGAGAGATGAAAGTGTTTATGAAGAGAAGCAGCAGCACAAAAGATTCCAGACAACAAGAACAACACAGTGTAAGGAAGAAATGGTGAAGGACAGGAAGGGACTTGATCATCCAGGGCAATATATGCCATGTCAAATATTCACATTTTATCCTGAATTCGATGGCAGGACCACTATAGGATTTCAAATCAGGAAAAACTTCACAGCAGCCATGAGTATTGGAGACTAGTGGCTCATGAAAGTATCTTTAGTTAGTATGTAGTCATGATTTTTTCTCTTGCTATTAAAAAAACAAAAAGTGTTACTTTTATTTACCAATCTATGTAAGAAGATATAACATTCAAAAGTAAATCACTGCAAACTACCCATCCGAGAAGGGATTGATAACCAGAATATATAAGGAGCTCAAACAACTTTATAGGAAAAAGTCTAAAAATTCGATTTTAAAAATCGGCAAAAGATTTGAATAGGCATTTCTCAAAAGAAGACATGCAAATGGCAAACAGTCATATGAGCAGTTGTTCAACATCATTGATCATCATAGAAATGTAAATCGAAACTACAGTGAGATTTTAAAAAATACAGGCTGGTGTCAGTGGAAAATGGTGGATTGGAGGCAGGACTAATTTGCAGCTTCCACTTGGATGGACAGAGCAGTGTGTGGAGACCCACATCATGAAATTTGGCTACAAGAACTGCTGCAGGAGCATACTAGGAAAGCCGAGAGAATTCACAGACCCTTTAAAGGAGGTGGATTGCCATTGCAGGCTCTGTGAAATAACCAAGGAACTCTGAAGACAAAGGACATAATCCTTTGGGACCTCTATGGCCCTGCCCACCACTTGAGATACCTAAATACTTATCCAAAGGGCACCCTAGGGCAAGCTTGTAGCCTCCCTGTACAACTACAGCTGAAGAACTCTTGTGTTGGTTGGCTAGAGGCCAACCAACACAAAACCAATACACTTAAGGAAAATACAATACAACCAAGGACCTTCACAGAGTCCACTTCACTTCCCTGCTACCTCCATCAGAGCACGTACTTAATATCCACAGCTGAGAGACCTGAAGATGGATCACATCACAGGACTCTCTGCAGACACTTCCCAGTACCAGCCCAGAAACTGGAGCTCTGCTGGGTGGGTAGATCTGGAAGAGAAATAACAATCACTGCAGTTTAGATCTCAGGAAGCCCCTTCCTTAGGGGAAAGGGGAGAGCACTACATCAAGGGAGCATGTCTGTGAGACCAAAAAGAAAAAGAAAAATCTGAACAGCAGCCTTTGAGCTCCAGATCTTTCCTCTGACATAGTCTACCCAAATGAGAAGGGACCAGAAAAGCAATTCTTGTTATATGAAAAAATAAGGTTCTTTCACACCCCCAAAAGATCACTCTAGCTCATCAACAGTGGATCCAAACCAAGATGAAATCTCTGAATTTCCAGAAAAAGAATTCAGAAGGTCAAATATTAAGCCAATCAAGGAGGCACTGGAGAAAGATGAAGTACAACTTAAAGAAAAAGAATGACACAGGATATGAATGGAAAAAATCCCCAATGAAACAGATAACAGAAATAAAAAACAGTCACGACTTCTGGAAATGAAGGACATGCTTAGAAAATTGCAAAATGCACTGGAAAGTCTTAGCAATAGAATCCAACAAGCAGAAGAAGGAACTTCAGAGCTTGAAGACAAGGCTTTCAAATTAACCCAATCTGACACAGACAAAGACAAAAGAATGAAAAAAAATGAACAAAGCCTCCAAGAAATTTTGGCTTATGTTAAACAACCAAACCTAAAAATAATTGGTGTTCCTAAGGAAGAAGAGAAATCTGAAAGTTTGGAAATATATTTAAAGGAATAATTCAGGAAAATTTCCCAGCCTTGCTAGAAATCTAAACATCCAAATACAAGAAGCTCAAAGAAGATCTGGGAAATTCATCACAAAAAAGATCATCACCTAAGCACATAATCATCACGTTATCTAAATTCAAGATGAAGAAAAGCATCTTAAGAGCTGTGAGGCAAAAGCATCAGGTAAACCTATCAAGGAAAACCTGTTAGATTAATAGCAGCTTTCTCAGCAGAAACCCAACAAGCTAGAAGGGATTGGGGTCCCATCTTTAGCCTCCTTAAACAAAACAATTATCAGTCAAGAACTTTGCATCCAACGAAACTTAGCTTCATAAATGAAGGAAAGATGCAGTCTTTTTCAGTCAAACAAATGCTGAAAGAATTCATCACTACCAAGCCAGTACAACAAGAACCACTAAAAAGAGCTCTAAATCTTGAAACAAATCCCTGAAATACACCAAAACAGAGTCTCCTTAAAGCATATATCTCACAAGACTTATAAAATAACAACACAATTAGAAAAAAAAACCAAAAAATCCAAGTATTCAGGCAACAAATAGCATGCTGAATAGAATAGGATCTCACATCTCAATACTTAGTTTGAATGTAAATGGCCTAAATACTCCACTTAAAAGATACAAAATGGCAGAATGGATAAGAATTCACCAACCAAGTATCTGCTGTCTTCAAGAGGCTCACCTGACAGATAAGGACTCACAGAAACTTAAGGTAAAGGGATGGAAAAAGATGTTCCATGCAAATGGACACCAAAAGTGAGCAGGAGTAGCTATTCTTAGGCAAAACAAACTTTAAAGCAACAACAGTCAAGAAAACGGTGCAGTGGCTCATGCCTATTATTCCAGCACTTTGGGAGGCCAAGGTAGATGGATTGCTTGAGTCCAAGAGTCCAAGACCAGCTTGGGCAATACAGCAAAACCCATCTCTACTAAAAATATAAGAAAAAAAAATTAGCTGGGTGTGATGGCATGTACCTGTAGTCCCAGCTACTCAGGAGGCTGGGGGGGAAAAATAGCCTTGATCCTGGGAGGTCAAGGCTACAGTGAACTGAGATTGTGTCACTGCACTCCAAGCCTGGGCAACCAGAGTGAGACTCTGTTCCCCCCCCAAAAAAAAAGAAGACAAAGAAGGACACTATGTAATGATAAAAAGACTAGTCCAACAGGAAAAATCATAATACTAAATATATATGCGCCTAACACTGGAGCTCCCAAATTTGTAAAATAATGACTGCTAGACCTAAGAAATGAGATAAACAGCAACACAATAATAGTGGGGGACTTTAGTACTCTGCTGACAGCACTAGACAGGTCATCAAAACAAAAAGTCAACAAAGAAACAGTGGATTTATACTATACCATGGAACAAATGGACTTAACAGATATTTACAGAACATTCTACCCAACAACTGCAGAATGTGCATTCTATTCACCAGCACCTGGAACATTCTCCAAGATAAACCATATGATAGGCCAAAACAAGTCTCAACAAATTTAAGAAAATCAAAATTATAGCAAGTACTCTCTCAAATCACAGTGGAATAAAATTAAAAATCAACTTCAAAAGGAATTTTCAAAACCATGCAAATACATGGAAATTATATAACCTGTTTTTGAATGATTGTTGGGTCAACAATGAAATCAAAAGGAAAAATTTTAAATTCTTTGAACTGAACAATAATAGTGACACAACCTATCGAAACCTCCAGGATGCAGCAAAGGCAGTGTTAAGAGGAAAGTTTATAGCATTAAATGCCTATATCAAAAAGTCTGAAAGAGCACAAATAGACATCTAAGGTCACACCTCAAGGAGCTAGAGAAACAAGAACAAACCAAACCCAAACTCAGCAGGAGAAAATAATAAATAAATAACAAAGATCAGAGCAGAACTAAATAAAATTGAAGCAAACAAAATTTACAAAAGATCAATGAAACAAAAAGCTGGTTCTTTGAAAAGATAAATTAAATTGATAGACCATTTGTGAGATTAACCAAGAAAAGAAGAGAGAAGATCCAAATAAGCTCAATTAGAAACGAAACAGGAGAAATTAAAATCAATACCACAGAAATACAAAAGATCATTTGAGGCTACTATGAACAGCTTCACATGAATAAACTAGAAAACCTAGAGGAGATGAACAAATTCCTGGATATATACAACCCTCCTAGATTAAACTAGGAAGAAATAGAAACTTTGAACAGACCTATAACAGGTAGCGAGTTTGAAATGGTAGTTAAAAAGTTACCAACAAAAAAAAGTCCAGGACTAGACAGAAGACAGATTCACAACTGAATTCTGTCAGACATTCAAAGAATAATTGGTACCAATTCTATTGACATTATTCCAAAAAACAGAGAAAGAGGAATCCTCCTTAAATAATTCTATGGAGCCGGTATCATCCTAATATCAAGAACAGGAAAAGACATAACAAAAAAAGAAAAGTACAGACCAATATCCTTGATAATCATAGATGCAAAAATCTTCAACAAAATGCTAGCTAACCAAATCCAACAGCATGCCAAAAAGATAATTCACCATGACCAAGTGGGTTTCATACCAGGGATGTGGGAATGGTTTAATATCTGCAAGTCAATGAATGTGATACACCACATAAACAGAATTAAAAACAAAAATCACATGATCATCTCAATGGATGCAGAAAAAGCATTTGACAAAATACAGCATACATTTATGATTAAAACCCTCAGTAAAATTGGCATAACAGGGACATACTTTAAGGTAATAAAAGTCATCTATAACAAACAGACAGCCAACATTATACTGAATGGGGGAAAGTTGAAAGAATTCCCCCTGAGAACTGGAACAAGACAAGGATGCTTTTACCACTTCATTCAACACAGTACTAGAAGTCCTACTCAGAGCCATCAGAAAAGAGAAAGAAATAAAGGACATCCAAATTGGTAAAACTGTCAAACTGTCAAACTGTCACTGTTTGCTGATAACATGATTGTATACCTAGAAAACCCTAATACTCATCCAAAAATCTCCAAAAACTGGTAAATGAATTCAGTAAAGTTTCAGGACACAAAATTAATGTACACAGTGGCCCTGCTATACACTAACAGCAACCAAGCCAAGAATCAAATCAAGAACTCGACCTCTTTTACAATAGCTACAAAAAATAATAATAATAAATACTTAGAATATACTTAACCAAGGATGTGAAAGACCCCTACAAGGAAACCTACAAAACACTGCTGAAAGAAATCATAGATGGCACAAACAAATGGAAATCCATCCCATGCTCATGGATAGGTAGAATCAATATTATGAAAACAACCATAATGCCAAAAGCAATCTACAAATTCAATGCAATTCCCATCAACATACCACCATCATTCTTCCCACAACTACAAAATAAAATCTTGAAATTCATATGGATCCAAAAAACAGTCCACATAGCCAAAGAAAGAAAGTCCACATAAGTACAAAGAACAAATCTGGAGGCATCACATTACTTGACTTCAAACTATACTGTAAGGCCATAGTCACCAAAACAGCATGGTACTAGTGTAAATATAGGCATATAGAACAATAGAACAGAATAGAGAACCCAGAAACAAAGCTAAATACTTACAGTCAACTAATCTTCAACAAAGCAAACAAAATATAAAGTGGGGAAAGGACACTCTATTCAGCAAATGGAGCTGGGATAATTGATTAGCCACATGTAGGAGAATGAAACTGGGTCTGCCAGTTTTTGAAGTCTGCCAGTTTAAACAATTTTTTAGATTTCTAGATAGTTTAAAATCTTGAATTAATATTAAGTAAAGCTAATTTGTGAGTAATTATTGGATACATAAATAATTTCTAGGATGCAATTCTGAGATTTTGATTACTAAATATTGTATTGTTTCTATGCTTTTGCTTATCCTTTTATATGCTGTAAAGAATCTAAATCTTTGGGTCATTTAATGAATGTGTTCATGTTTGCCACTTTGTGTTGTAAAAGGGATGTGTATGGTTGTAGAAAGTTGTGTTAGGTGTGTTCATGAACTTTGCTAGTCTATTAAAATATTCCTTTATATTA
This sequence comes from Callithrix jacchus, assembly GCF_049354715.1. Taxonomy (NCBI): domain Eukaryota; kingdom Metazoa; phylum Chordata; class Mammalia; order Primates; family Cebidae; genus Callithrix; species Callithrix jacchus. The sequence continues at coordinate 16,596,445 of NC_133524.1, forward strand.
AACAGTAGCCTGGGCAACAGAGTGAGACTCCATCTCAAAAACAAAAACAAAAACAAACAAGCTAAAAAAAAAAACAGTTTTCAATTATCTACCTTCATCCAATTTTCTGTATGAAATAGAGGTTAACTACTTTGGTTAAAAGTTATAACTACAGCTTGGGCAACACAATAAGACCCCATCTTTACAAAAAAACAAAAAATTAGCTGAGTGTGATGGTATGTGCCTGTAGTCCTAGTTGCTTGGGAGGTTGAGGAGGGAGGATTGCTTGAGCCCAGGAGTTCAAGGCTGCAGTGAGCTATGATTGTGCTAGTGCACTCCAGCTCAGGTGACAGAGTGAGACCTTGTCTTTAAAAAATTATAATTAATATGGCTGGTTGATACTATACTGTGAACATTGGTGATAGAGGAATGTAATTATTTATGTGCTTTGTTTCTCAAGGCAAAAGACAGTAGTTTTATCCTAATGGAAGTATTCTCAAACCCTTTGGTCTCAGGATCCCTTTACATTAAAAAAATGTTTAAGGACACCTAAAGAGCTTTTGTTTAAGCAGGTTATATTTATCAGCATTTGTCATATTAGAAACAAAAATTAAGAAATCTTTAAAATATTTGGTCCTTTTAAAAAATAGAAATAATGAACAGATTATTTGAACGCTAACCCAAATAACAAATTTAATGAAAACAAATCATATTTTAAAAAATAATTAGCAAGGAGAGTTGCATTGTTTTAAATTTTTGTAAATCTCTTTGATAATAGAGATTTGCTAATAGAACTAATAGAGGCTAATAGAACACAGCTAGAGCCTCATATCTCCTGCATTCAATCTGTGATATCATATGTCATATGGCTTATAAAAATACTTTGTTGCACACACATGAGAAACTAAGTGAAAAATGCAATTTTAAGGTTTCAATTTATTCTAGGCTATGAAACATTGAAAGTGAATTTGACTTGGTTTGTAACACCTGAGTCTGATAAGAATATATGAAATGGGCTAAAATTTTGTCATAGCTTGCCCAGTTCTGATGGTCTTTCTTCCTTGGTTTACTGATTAATGCCTTTGCCTATAATATGTAAGATTTTTAGAAAATTCTGTGAAAAAAAAGACTACAATGAGATATCATCTCACCCCAGTTCAAATGGCTTATATCCAAAAGACAGGCAATAATAAATGCTGATGAGGACGTGAGGAAAAGGGAACCCTCGTACACTGTTGGTGGAAATTAAATTAGTACAACCACTATGGAAAACCATTTGGAGTTTCCTCAAAAAACTAAAAATAGAAGTGCCATGCAATCCAGCAATCCCATTGGGTATATACCCTTAAAAAGATCAGTATTTCAAAGACATATCTGCACTCCCATATTTCTTGCAACTATTCACAGTAGCCAAGATTTGGAAGTAATCTAAGTGTCCATCAACAGATGAATGGATAAAGAAAATGCAGTATTTGTGCACGACGAAGGACTATTCAGACATAAAAAAGAATGAGATCCTGTCATTTGCAACAACATGGATGGCACTGGAGGTAATTGTGTTAAGTGAAATAAGCCAGGCACAGAAAGATAAATATCGCATATTCTCACTTATTTGTTGGATCTAAAAATCAAAACAATCAAACTCATGGAGATAGAGAGTAGAAGGATGGTTACCAGGGACCGGGAAGGGTAGTGAGGCTTAGAAATGGTTAATGTGTAAAATAAAAATATTTAGAGAAAACGAGTAAGACTGACTATTTGATAGCACAACAAGGTAACTGTAGTAAACTATGATTTAATTATACATTTTAAACTCACTAAAAGAGTAAAAGTGGATTGTTTGTAACATAAAGAATAAAGACTTGAAGAGATGGTTACTTCATTTTACATGAGGTAATTATTACACATTGCATGCCTATATCAAAACATCTCATATACCCCAGAAATATATAAATCTACTATGTACCCAAAAAATTAAAATTAAAAACTTATTTAAAAGTAGATTGCATATACATTGTTTCCCAGGAAACTTTACCCTAATTTTACTCAAACTTATAGTATCATATCCCACTTTTTTAATTAATGTAAAATACTTCAAATTAAATGCAATTGTTGCTGCCTTGTTTTCATTGACTCTTTACACATTTCATCTCTTTTTCCTTTAAGATTAGTCTCATGGCAGGAACTCCATTTCCAGAGTTCTTTGGAAATGACAAAATATATTTCTTGTCAGAGAGAAATATTTTTCTCAGAGCCTTCACAGGGTATTACTCAATAATCGCACTAAAAATCTCCATGATTAGATGATTCTTTTCTTTGATATTTCATTTATTTGTTAAGGATACACTATGCTTTCCCAAGAAATTTTCATGAGAGAAGACTTCCTCAATCAATTCTGATTATGCCAAAACATTCATTAAACATTCCTGTCACTTCAAAGTTAATTAAGTTACTCTCAATATATTATTCCCATTCATACAACTAACCTCTTTAAAATAAAAATGAATGCATTTTCTAAATTTCCCTGTCTCTCTGTTCCACGGCTCTTCCTACTACTTCATTATCCTTTGCCTGCCTGCAGTGGCTGCATTCCAACGTTGCGATACACGTTTTCCTTCCCATTCAGAGCCGTTTATGTATGTGCGATTACATAGTAATGCACATATGCCAATGAGGGACTCTCTGCCTTTGAGCAAACCAAAATTCAGCTATGCCATTTACTGAAAAGAGTTCAAGTTTGTCTTTTGGTAATTGCCTTGCTCCTAAACTAGCTCTCCTTAATTTCAATATATAAAAATATATTGAATTACATAATCCCAATTAACTGCAAAATGGGCAAAGCAAGACAAGCCAGTAAGAATATGATAAGAATGTGGAGCAGCCAAGATGGCCGAATAGAAACAGCTCTGCTCTGTGGCTTCCAGTGAAAAGGACAAAAATGGCAAGTCAATTTTGCATCTTCAGTTGAGGTACCAAGGTTCTCTCATTGGTACTAGGTGGTTGGCGTGATCCACGGAGAGCGAGGAAAAGCAGGGTGGAGCAAGGGTACAGCCAAGAGCTGAATGGGGGCAAAGGGAGCTCCCTTCCACAGCCAAGGGAGGTGGTGAAGGATTGTACTACCCCTCCCTGGAAACCACGCTTTTCCCATGGATCCTTGCAACCCACTGATCAGAGGGTCCCCTCTTGAACTCATGGCACCAGGGCCTTGGGTCCCAAACACAGTGCTGTGCAGATCAATGTGCCTGTTCTGTTCGGCGGCCACTCAAGCAGGCACTGAGACAGAGGAGTATTTGCATATTCTGGCTCTGGGAACTCCAGTAAGGCAGGAGATCCGTCCACTCCCTGGGATGGGGGCTGAAGCCCGGGAGGCAAGTGGGCTCGTTCCCACGGAACCCCACAGGCTGAAATCCACTGGCTTGGAATTCCCGTCGGTCGTAGCAGCAGGCTGGAGACTGCCTAAGAAGACTGAGTTCCCAGGGGGAAGGGACAACCACCATCACTGCAGCTCCAGCAGGCCGTTTTCCCCTGCCATTGGTGCCAGTGAGACGGGGTGGTTTGGACAGGGAGCAATTCCCCACAGCGCAGGATAGCGTCTGCGTGTTTGTGGCCGGACTACTCCTTTAAGCCGAACCTGATCCAGTCATCCTCACCGGGCGGGGACTCCATGTGGGAATTTCAGTATCCCCAGCCAGGGGTTTATGAAGAGAACTCTGATATCCCTGAGAGGCGCCCCTAGGAGAACGGGCAGCTGTGGTATCCTGGATCAGCGGACTTAGTCTTTTCTGCCTGATGGCTCTGGAGAGTCAGGACAGCCCGGACTAGGGGGATTCCCTCCAGCACAGCACACCCGCTCTGCCAAGGGGAAGACAGACTACTTATTTCAACAGGTCCTTAATCCCGCTCCTCCTGACTGGGTGAAACCCCCCAACAGGAGTCTCTGTCTCCAGACACCTCACACAGGAGCGTTCCAGCCAGCATCAGATCGGTGCTCCTCTGGGACAGAGCTCCCAGAGAAAGGAGCAGGCTGCCATTTTTGCTGATCTCCCTCAGGGTGAACTTCAGAGAGGTCATTTGGGAAGAGGAAAGGAGAATTGATTCTGATTTCCACTGGTCAAATTTGACCTATGAAGCATTAACTTTCCCAGACTTTCATGTGATAGGCTGCACATATGTGGACACTGTACCATGTTGGCTGCATGGCTTGTGGTATCTCCCACCTCTGTATCAATAAGAAAGCCCCAGATAAGAGTCAATAGAGAGGCACTGTGGGCATTAAGTAAATGGTTGGCAGGAAAAACTGGCCAGAGGCCCTGAGATACTTGAGACAGAAAATATCTGAAAAGGCACATAAGAAATGTCTTATCATCAGCCCATATATTAAACACCTACTTATGCAGTGTTACAAGCCCAATAACTACAGCTAAACATTGCAAAGTTCTCAGTAGACCTGGAACTAGATGGAGTCTTTTATGCTTTGTGGGCACACTACAAATATCCTACCAGTTATTGTCTTAGCACAAGATAAAAATCAAGATAAAAATCACAGTTGCTCTGTATTCTTTTGATTGATAAATAAAACACTTTTAAAAGTATTCAAATAATGGATGCCATTAATTGGTTTACTGATTCAAGTTATAGAGTGCTTCCTATTTTCCAACTAAGTGTAAGAAACTGCCATGGACTTTGGTATCATCATTGTCATCATCGTGATTACTATAGAAGTGTCATTAGAGTTAATTCTCCAAAGGAGGCACGTAAGTCAAACCAGTTGTGCTTATTATGGCAATGCCTGACTCTAATACTTCCCTCCTACAAAGTGGGTTTCCTTGTAACTGTCTTCACATAAATCCACGAGCTACAATCCTTGATACCTTCCCATCTACTCCTGTATCTTCTATGCTTATAACCTCAGTTCCTCATCTTTACACTAAATCTTAATCTCATTGTTTCCAATCCAGTCTTGAAACATGACTCCAGATCCAGGTAGTTGTTTCTTTGACCTGACAATTTGGTCATGGACTTCCTGACATTGACTAGAGACTTAGCAGGACTAGACCCACCTCATGATTATGCAGAAAGAGCCTGGGAGTCAATTCTTCAGATAGAATCCAACAAATTTACACACTATCCACACAAGGAGGATTAGAAATAGTGTCCCCTAAACTCTCACACTAAAACAAAATATGTAATGTTTGGGAGAAAGCTTGAATCAGGGGGAAAAGTTCAAAAGTTTCCCCTGCAAAAGATCCTCTGCAACCTGGCTCAAAAATCTCTACTTCTGCACCACTCAACCAGCATTATCTTGGACTGGAATGGATCAAGACAAAAGAGCAGGACTTACTTGCTCTCTCCTGCTGTAATTTGCAGGGATCCACATAGATTCTCTGCACAACTGGGGATCTCAAGTCAATCTCAGACCTTCTATAAGATGGAAGCTCCTCTAGAGTTTCATTTTGGGTACTGGGACTTGCAAGAACTGTCTTTGGGCTCTGTCTTCTCCACTTTGACAATTTATGTTTCATTTGTCATAAAAGAAATTGCTGGAAGTAGAAGAATGAGACTTCTCCTCTATAGGAATCTAAGACTGCCCTTAATGAGTCACATTCCAATGGATCATTCAGTCTAGATGAGTTAGGGAATGATTAATGGGAAAACATAATAAATTTCCACCATTGATTGTCTATTTAATGATGCAATATAGACTTTCTGGAAAATACAATTGCTAGAAGTGAATTTGACTATAGTGTAAAGCTCTTTTTTCAGTTCTTTGGAACAATGATAGTCTTTGTTTCTTCTCTGGATGCATCTAGAGCTCACTGTCAATTCAGGCCAAAAATAATATGCATGTGTATATAAAATGGTCTCTCAATAAGGTAGAAGAAAGCATTTCTTTATTCATGCTTTATTTATATTTTTAAAAAATTTGCATAGGCCTATTGTGAAAGACGCTCAAGGTTATATTTGCCAAACTTCAAAGGAATAAGAAAGGATACAGCTTTGCACTTCATTATAAAACATTATTCATAGACCTAGGAGCATCATGTTCCTTATATTCACAAGGTAAACAAACACCTTCCTTAGAGTGCCACAGAAGAAATGTTGATGAATCTCTCATTGTAATAACAGGCTAGCAAACATCTTTTTTCTTTTTTATTTTTTGAGATGGAGTCTCACTCTGTCACCCAGGCTGGAGTACAGTGGCATGATCTCAGCTCACTGCAACCTTCACCTCCCGGGTTCAAGTAATTCTCCTGCCTCAGCCTCCCAAGTAGTAGGGATCACAGGCATATGCCACCATGCCCAGCTAATTTTTGTATTTTTAGTAGAAGTGGGGTTTCACAATATTGGCCAGGCTGGTCTCGAACTCCTGACCTCTGATGGCCCACCTGCCTTGGCCCCCAAAGTGCTGGGATTACAGGCATGAGCCACTGCGCCTGGTCACAAACATCCTTTGCCAAGTTCAAGTCATCTTATTTGGGTACAGAAATATGGCTGGGTATGTTGAGCTGCAAAAGGTTTCAAGAAAGCAGACAGGTAGGCCTCATCAGCCTTCTCTGCATGTACATCAGGCTCTGAAGTATGTCTCTGTCAGCCCCTTCCATCTCCAGTGATTTCAAGGCATCATAGAATTTTTAAAAATTGGCTCCTCTCTGCAGGGAGAAAGGGTACTCTGCCCCAGATAAGTAGGGAAGCCTTGTTTTTGTACCTAGTAACTATAAGAAGTCAAAATAGAAAAAAGAGAGAGAGGGAGAGACAGAGAAGGGCAATGGTGTTCAGGATGCAGAGAAAAAAAGACAGGTTTTTAAAGGAAACTTTTTTAAATTTTGGAAAAACCATGAAACTGATTTCCATCCAGCATATGTTTATTCTTACATGTACTCTTTCATTTTTTTTTTTTTTTACCTTGGACAAGAGACAGAGGAAGAACTTATTCAAGTCTCATATCCTGTCTTCCAAAATGATGTTAGTTCCCAATTACATTTAGAGCTTCTTTTCTTACTCAGTTTGAACTTTTGAGTCTAATATTACAAGGAACATGACATATTTTAGATCCAAATGAGTATGTAGAGTCTAGTCCTATCTCCAAAACACCAGCCAGGCCAGCTTACTCCATGTCCCCCATGCATATCTTGCTTCTATATTTTATTCTCTCATCCTCTTATTTCTATTTCCTTTCTTTTTTTGTCATTTACTACTCATGCTGAACCTCTTTCCATTAATTTATTTCCATCACATTATTCGATGCCAACTTCAAGTCATCTTATTTGGAAGCCTTCCCTGATGTATTTTCATCTTCATTTTGAGCCATGATGCATCTCATAGATCAACTTCCATGGTCTAAACGTTTATGCCTACCCAAAATTCATCTGTTGAAACTAAATCTCCAATGCCATGGTATTAAGATGTGGGGCTTTTAGGAAGTGATTAGGTCATGAGGGCAGAGCCCATGAATGAGATTAAGGCCATTATAAAAGAAGGAGGCGCAAAGGAGCTTGCTTGCCCCCTTCTACCATGTGAGGACACAACAAGAAGATACCATCCATGAAACAGAAAGCAAGCCTTTACTAGATGCTTGATCTTGGGCTTACTGCCGTCCAAAACTGCGAACAATAAAATTTTGCTGTTATAAATTACCCAGTCTAAGGTATTTTGTTATAGCAGCCTGAACAGACTAAGACATCAACCTGTCCATACCACTACTGCTAATAGCTAACATACTGAGCATCATGAACTAGGCATTGTGAAAAGTACTTTACGGAGATTAGTTAATGGAATACATATCCTATGCAGTAGAATTTTACAGAAGAAAAAACAAGGCATAGAAACGTGAAGCAACTTCCCAAAATAGCTCTCTATAAATGTCTCTCAAGTGTGCCAGTCTCTCTAGTGCTTTGGTGTACATCTCAAAAAATTTTTTCTTATATTTGGAAAAACCTAAAGACTCCACCAGAAAATTATTAGAACTGATAAACAAATTCAGTAAAGTTGCAGGATACAAGATCAACATACAAAAATTTTTTCTCAGTATTTTATTGTGAAAATATTCAAACATAAAAAAATTAAAAAGACTATTACAGCAAATACCTGTATACTGTATACCCACTACCTACATTCTCCCATTAATACTGTGTTTTATTTAGTTTATTACATGTCTATCCATCCATTGATTCATCTCATTTTCACTTTTGATACATTGTGCAGGAAACCGTGAACACTACATTCCCACCCTTCAATACTTATGCATGCGTGTCATTTACTTACTCCTCAAAATGTAATATTAAAAGGAGACACTGTGTGTGGAATGAATAACTGTGCTCTTCTTTCTTTGTGAACTAGGACTGACTGAGTGGTACACATGCCTTTTGTTTAAAACAGTACATAAAACATATTTAAGGCTACCTTTCTTTAATGCATGGTACCTTCCAAATTCAGACAATACCTGCCAAGATCCTTGGGATCTTATTTTATTAAGATGAAGAGAAATAAGATTCCATCAATAAACTCACAAACCAAGGGCAAACCTGTAAGCTCCACACTCATTCCAGAAGGCATTGCTGGGCCACAGAAGAGTTACTGCTTCCAAATCAGATGGAGCTACTGGGGTGTTATTGGATTTAGATAAGAAAGAACACCAGGCTAGTAAGGAGGGTGTCCTGGGAGGATACCCATGAGTAGGAATAAAGTGAGAAACCAGAGCTGGTGACATTAGAGAAGACTGCATTTATTTGAGTCTGGGGAAAACAAGCTAAAGATAGTCTGTTATGCATTGCATTGCACTGATTTTTAATTCCCAAAGAGCTTCATAAGGAAACAAAATATGAATTTTACACAGTTGATATTTAACTTGTGAATTAGACATTTAGCTTGGCTTAATTTCAAGCTGATCTAATTTTTTAACAGCAATGCTTCATTTTGAAAAAGCTACATCAGCAATACAAGTAAAGTTGCCCTGAAATTTAATTCATCTCAAAGTTCAAATGTATGATTATAATATTTTAGATACATCTAAAATACATTACAATTTTTATTGCTGAGGACAATATGCTGAACAGTCTTACTCCAAAGCATTATCTAAAACACTTTACAGAAGGTATTATTTTCTTGTGGATTATGAGAAGCAATTAAGAGAAATATTGAAGCCTAAAGTTTGAGGTTGTTTTCATCCCCCTGTTATTAAGGAGCAATATTTTCCTGCTTTAAGAGACACCAACTCTTCATTGTGGAGTTTGAGGTTATGATCAGTTCTATTCACTAATGAATAAATAAGTAAGTGATTTCCAGATAGGGTTGCCAAATTTAGCAAATTAAAATACAGGATGCCCAGTCCAATTTGAATTTCAGATAAACAAATCATTGTTTCGTATGAGTACGTCTCATCAAATTTCAGATGAACAACAAGTAATTTTTTGTATAAGTATTTCCCAAATATTGCATGACACATACTTATAGTAAAAAAATATTCACTGCTTATCTGAAATTGCAATGTAATGGAGTGTCGATATTTTATCTGGCAATCCTATTTCTGGAAGTTTGGAAGGCTTCCAAGAAGGTCACGCACTTAAGCATCTCTCCCTGTGAGATCTTAATTCTTCTATTGATGGTTCCTCTTCCAGAGGTGAGTAGAGAAAAACTTTCTACAATTCATAATCTTCTATGCAATCCTTAAAAGAGAGACACAAGAATATGTTCTGACATGGAATTATCTCGAAAGTAAATTATTCCGTGAAAAAGACAAAGTTCAGAAATACATTTACCCTCGTCATAAGGGTTGCCTCTGAGGAGCGGGGCTGTGTGTGTGTGTCTGGAGGGATTGTGATAAGGAGTCTGCCTTTTCGCTCTATTATTTTGTACATTTTGAAATTTCCATCATATTTAGAGTTCTAAATAGAGGAGACAGAAAATGCCAAAATACGAGGCTAGAGTATGCTGGGTATGTTTCAATGCATATACTATGAATTCAAAGACAAGTAAGTTTCATTAAATGAGCAAAGAAGCAAAACAAAAATATTTCTGCCCAAGGAAAACAGAACAAAACTTCCAAAGAGTTGCCTAATATTTGGTGGAAATTATTTTATTAACTTCTTTCATTCTCTTTCTGATCTTACCGGGTCACCTTAAGAACTCTGAGAACCTGGAGATAAACTATTTTACAATTGTGTATTGATTCTGTCTTGTTGAAATGTATCTGATATTTTAAAGTACAAGATTGCCTTTCTGTAAAATCATAGCTTTTACCTGTAAGACAGTGTGTTTGTTGTTATATGCTTTATATAGTTTATGTATGTTTTACTCTTTTCATTCTCAACATATTTCTACTCAATAAACAACACACACACACACACACACACACACACACATACACACACTCTCCTCCTAGCATAAAATGAGAAAGAATCCCTTTGTGATAACAGGTAACACAATGGTCTATATTGATCTAAGTTTTTCCATCCTCCTTTTCAGCAGGAACTCCCATTACAAAATCGATTTTCAGGCTACATGCATAGGGGTTATTTTAAAGGAAAGATCAAATTCATAATCAGATCTAATGTTCAATCTAAGAAAAGCCAATGCAACATACACACAGATCATTAACAACATTTCTGACTAATTAGAAACATACTGAGATGTTCAGTAAACCCAAGGAAACACCAATCAGGAGTTGATTCAACCAGTCAGCTTACATTCAACACAAAGCTCTGTTTACCGATCTGAGCCCTCTCCTGTGGGGATTCAATACCTCGTACTTTCAACCATCTCCTTCCCTTCCTGGCTTCCCACATTTCTTTTTCACCTAGCTCTGGTCTCTCTCAATATTCTGCTTTTTGTCTTGAGGTCTTTCCCAAGAAACAAAAGAGTTGTTTGCTCCTCCTACCTCAGTTGAAGTTGCACTTCTGTCTTTATCTATTTGTTTATCCCTTCAACAATCATTTATTAAGCATTTCTTATGTGCCAGGCACTGCTGTAGGTGTGGACGAAATGTCCTCTAATATTCTAGTCTGGGGAGACAGAAAAAAAGGGCAAGGGAAACAAAAGTAACAGGGGCAAGTTTATATTTTAGAAGGTGCACTGTGGAAAGGCCTTTCTGACTTTTTAGAAGGGCAGAATGGAGCCCTTTAGATAATTAAAAGAGAGAGCTCCAAATAGAGGAGACAGAAAATGCCAAAACACGAGGCTGGAACATGCTGGGTATGTTTCAGTGTAATAAGGGTCTCGAGGTGACTGGCGCAGAATGAGAAAGGGAGATGAAGTAGAAAGAGACGAAGTCAGAGAGGTGATGGCGGGCCAGATCAGGAAGGCTCTCAGGGCCATGGGAAGGACTTCAGATTTTGCAAATATTCCTCAACTTCAGATACTTGAAAGGATTCACCAGAATTAACCGAGCACAGTTATGTAAGGCATTAGGATGCCAGAAATCTCCCATGTGCAAGCTTCCCAGTAGGTAGGTGCGGCCATCTGACAAAATTCTGGCCAATGAGCTATAGCCAGAAGCCATGAGGAGGGATTCTCTTCCCTAATACAAAGGTAAAGTCTCTCCAAAGGGCCATTCCCTGTCTCCTTTCCCTTTTCAGCCCCTCCAGAATGTGAATAAGAACCACAGAAGTGCAGCCACAGCCATCCTGGGGCAATAAGGATGATACTAAAGATTTCAAAGCCGGGAAATGAAAGAGCCCACATAATGAATAATATGGTTTTGCTGCCTTAGCAGATCCAGGTTTCCTACTCCAGGCTTTCTGTTGCAGAAAACCAATTAACTTTTTTGTTTCAACTATTGCAGCAAGATTTCCTGTTGAATATATCATTCACTGGTAGAGGTATAACACCTTAGCATCTCCTAGTAATAAAGTCCAAGCTCCTTAGTGTAGCAGATGCAGTTGCCATGACTTGGCTCTATCTTCTGCCACTCCTCATTACCCACTTCTAGCTTTTAGAGTACTTTAATCTCTAAGAATTTCCATCATATACCTATTGATTCCAACTTTAAGGCCTTTGCTTATGACATCTCTTGGCCTGCTAGTCTCTCTGCAGTTTTCTTTGCCTAGCTAACTCCTACTCATCCTTTAAGACCACCTCAAGCCCTGGATAGCCCCTTCTCCACACTCCCACAGCACGGCCTGTATTTTTTCACCTCGCCATTGTCCATATTGCATGGCTATTTCCATTTATGTGTCTATCTCTCCCACTAGACAGTAAGTTCTTCAATGACCTTGTTTGTCATTGTCTCACATAGCATCCAGCACAGTGCCTGGCACACGGACAAGCTCAATAGATTGTTAGCTGAGCTAATCTAAACTAAAGGTGGTCTTTCTTATATGTGGCAGAGAGCCAACTAGAAGGGCATCACCAGTTCTAAGGTACAGGAAGACCCTATTGTGTAATTCCAGCCATCATTTCAGGCTTGAGAGTACAACCCTACGAAAGAAAATCCTAGGTGATCTAGAAGCTCAAGGATGTTTTCTGAGGTTTTCTAGGGAAATAAAAGAGATCCTGAGGGCATGGTTGCTTCTGGTGCTTTCCATCAATGAAGCCAGAGATTTCATATCAAGGAATGTATTTCTGGTGGTGTTGTCGTATGTCAACTTGGCTAGATTGAACTATATTTCTAGGCTTCCCTTACCTGCATATTTCTGTTTAATGTTGCCATGAGAGTCTTAGGAGAGGTGGGAAGCAGAGGAGAAGCAGCAGCCATTTCACAGTTTACACACATTGTCTCTGAGCAGCAAATTCACTCCATTAACTGTCACTTCTCCACCTTCCCCTGGGTCCTTGTCCAGCTTGTCTGACTTGGGACAAATGTGTGTGTTTAGCTCTGTGATGAAGGACTTCAGCCTTTTCAGGAAACCCACACCACCAAGGTCAGAAGGTCAGTGACAATAAGAACTGACATGGGTCTCCCTCTGTCCTTGTGAGGTTCCAGCTCATGACTGTTGGTTCCAGCCTGCTAGTGATCTCCCACACTCATATACATCTTTCCTTCCCAACTCCCTGCAGGCGTCAAGCTCCAACATCTGAGGCAAAAACAGCAGCCTTGCCGGATGTAGGTGATGGGGGTAATGGAGGCAGCAAACCACATTGTCATGTGTGTACCTATGCAACAATCCTGCATGATCTGCACATGTACCCCAGAACCTAAAGTACAATTTAAAAAAAAGCAGCCTTAAAAAAATAACTGAACCAGCTCCCATGATTGTGTCAAATCAGACCTTGGCAATAAATCCCTTAAATATATGTATGGCTCTGTGTTGTGTGTGTGTGTGTGTGTGTAGTCAGATCTCTGTAATAAATCCCTTAAATACATATATGGCTCTGTGTGTGTGTGTGTGTGTGTGTGTGTGTGTGTGTGTGTTTGTGTGTGAGAGAGAGAGAGAGAGAGAGGTTTATAAATGTAAATGTACATTTTGTATGTATATATACATATTTTACATGTAAATGTTATTTATAATATGTATATAATCTGCTAGTGTTTCTATTTCTTTGAATAAAAACTGACTGATAAGACATCCATTTTTGTAATTTCCCAATATTTGCTATTTTCCCTATCTCTGGTCTCTTTTCCTGAAGTAATTTACTGTATATTCTTTAGGTGGGAGTTTTATTCTTATGTTTCCCTGGAAAAGATCTGGAGGCCAGCATCCCACTCTGCAGACCTCCTCTTAATGCAGAATACGCTGTGGCTGCAAGAAAACAAACAAACAAAAAACAAGAATCCCAGATTCTGTAGAAAGGGGGAGAGAAAAAAGGACTAGATTGTATTGGGTGACTCTAGGGGTTAAGTTGCAGAAGACTCACTGAGGAAACTACCTTACTATTTATGTTCTGAGCTGGCTCACATGTGAGCATAGCTTGTGCTTTGCCCAGGAGCCAGTTGCCAAAGAGGCAGGGAGAGAACTGATAAATAAGATTTTCACATCAGTATACCCAGAGAGAAGCCAAATAAATATCTCACAGGGGAGATTTTGATGGCCAGAGACTTCTGCCAGAATATACTTTACAACTTATGTTCAACTCTTAAGCAGGCTCAAAGAAAGTAGTATGGCAATTACTAAAATGTCAAACGATCCCTGAAAAAAAGAAAGTGAGCAAGACACAGGAGTCCTGATTTCACAATGAATTCCTAGTACTGCTTCAACTTAGCCCCCTAAAGTTTCAGGGATTGCACCGACATTCTGGTGACATTAAAGGTAGCTCTAACATTTGTTCCTGGGGCAAGATAAGGGAAATGTGGGCCAAAGCAAACACTAGCACCCAGACAACTTGCAGTGTTCTGAATTTAATAGGTGTTTACCTGAGTTTTACTTGTCTGTGATACAAATGTGCTCACATTAGTAATAATAATCCTCCAACTGGTTAGCCACATGCAAATAATTGAAAGAGGACTCCTTCTTTACCATATACAAAAATCAACCTGAGATGGATCAAAGACTTAAATGTGAAACCCAAAACTAAAAAACAAAAAACAAAACAAAACAAAAAAACCTAGGCAATGCCATTCAGGACATAGGCACAGGCAAAGATTTCATGACGAAGATGTCAAAAGCAATTGCAAACAAAGCAAAAATTGAAAAATGGGGTCTAATTACACCAAACAGCTGCACAGCAAGAGAAACTATTAACAGAGTAAACAGAAAACCTAAAGAATGGGAGAAAATTTTTGCAAACTATCCATCTGACAAAGATCTAATATCCAGCATCTATAAGGAACTTAAACAAATTTACAAGAGAAAAACCAAACAACCCCATTAAAAAGTGGGCAAAGAACATGCACAGGCACTTCTCAAAAGAAGACATTTATGTGGCCAACAAACATATGAAAGAAAGCTCAACATCACTGATCATTAGAGAAAGCAAATCAAAAGTACAATGAGATGCCATCTCACACCAGTGAGAATGGCTATTATTAAAAAGCCTATTAAAAGGTAATTGTTAAAAATAACATATGCTGGTGAAGTTGTGGAGAAAAAGGAAAGTTTTGACACTGTGGGTGGGAGTTCAATTACCAAGTAGTTCAATGATTGTAGAAGACAGCGTGGCAATTCCTCAAAGACCTAGAGACAGAAATGCCATTCAACCCAGCAATCCTATCACAAAGTATATACCTAAAGGAATATAAATTATTCTATTATAAAGACACATGTACGCATATGTTCCTTGCAGCATTGTCCACAATAGCAAAGACAGGGAATCAGTCTAAATGCCCATCACTGGAAAGCTGGATAAAGTAAATGTGTTACAACATATGTTTATTGCAGCACTGTTCACAATAGCAAAGACTTGGAACAAACCCAACTGCCCATCAATGATTGACTGGATAAAGAAAATGTGGCACATATACATCATGGAATACATGCAGTAAGAAAAAAGATGAGTCAATGTCCTTTGCAGGGACATGGATGAAGCTGGAAACCATCATTCTCAGAAAACTAACACAAGAACAGAAAACCAAACACCACATGTTCTCACTCGTAAGTGGGGGTTGAACAATGAGAACACATGGACACAGGAAAGGGAGCATCACACACTGGGACCTGTTGGGGGTTGGGGGACTAGGGGAGGAATAGCATTAGGGGAAATATCTAATGTAGATGATGGGTTGATGGGTACAGTAAACCACCATGGGATGTGTATATCTATATAAAAACTTGCAAGTTCTGCACATGTATCTCAGAACATCAAGTATAATAATAATTTAAGAAAAGAAAAAAATGTGGTACAAATATATCATGGAATACTATGCAGTCATAAAAAAGAATGAGATCATGTCCTTTACAGGGACATGGATGGAGTTGGAGGCCATTATTCTCAACAAACTCATGCAGGAACAGAAAAACAAATACTACACGTTCTCACTTATAAGTGGGAACTAAATGATGAGAACACATGGACACATAGAGGGGATCAACACACACTGGGGCCTACCAGAGGGCTGAGGGTGGGAGGAAGGAGAGGATCAGGAAAAATATCTAGTGGGTACTAGGCTTAAAACCTGAGTGATGAAATAATATGTACAACAAACCCGTATGACACAAGTTTATCATGTTTATCTATATAACAAATCTGTACATCCTGCACATGTACCTCTGAACTTAAAAGTTTTTTTAAAGTAAAAATAATGCTCAATTCTCCCTGATTCTTGTTTGTAGAAGTGAATGCAAAACCTTCACTCTCTTTAATTCAATTCCTAGCCCAAGTATTCCTGGGAATTCCTTTAGGTATGTTTTATAGGTATCCAAAGTTTAAAACTCTCCAGAGTGCACAGCTGAGCTAGGTTCTCTGTGGCCCCTCAATACAGAGAAGCTATCCTATTCAGAAGCAGAAAACATGTTCCCCACCCCAGTCTGTCATACTTTGTCATCTAGACATGAAAACATTGTCATTGTATCTCTGTTTAAAACAGCTCTGTGGTAAAGACTTCTAGTGCTTACATAAATTTAGCTCTTCTTTCCTTCTGGGCACACTAGAGAATTATACTTGCAGCTACGCCAAGGTTATAAGACTAGTTGTAATCATGGACTGTGAGCATAAATAACATAGATCACCTTCACACTGAAGCACTTACTTTTATGTTTGAAACCTTCCAGGGCTATCTCTCCCTGTTGTGACAATCAAGGAGTCAAAGTGTTTTAGACAGTGCAGCTACAACCCACTGTGAATCTAGACTCATAGGTAGCCACTAATCTGGGTCCTACATCTAACCTGGGTCCCTATAAATCTAGATTCACAATGGGCATACTGTGAACGTGAGGAATAATCCTTTGTTGCAGTAGGTCACTGGGATTTGAGGGTGATTTGTTATTGCAGCGTAACCTTTCCCATCCTGACCATTACAAGCTCCTTTAGTTTACAAGTCCGCTAATGGTTTAAGCTTTTAAAATTGCTTTTAAGAAGATTTTCCTCCACAACTTGCCCCCACCCCACAGCCCATTTTAAGTACCCCAGTTGCACAGAATTAGAATCATCATTATCTTTGGCTTATAATTCACCAAAATCTTTGGTCCAAACATAGTTTGCTATCTAGCTAACTAGCTAGCTGTTGGCTATTTTTTTGAGGTGGTGTAATGAGCACAAATGAGCACACTAACAGACCAAAAAGCTAGAACGTCACAAATAATTTACATCTGACTGTGCATTGCTCCCAAATTTTATAACTCTGCCTCCTTTCTGAATAAACCTAATTTAGAATAATGCATTTATCCATCCCTTGTTATAAATATTTATGTAATTGTGTAGTTTTATCACACATTTGTAAAAGACATAAAGTTCAAAAATAATTAAAGCTAGCATTGATTTGTATTGATCTGATTGTTCATAAGGTTGAACATCTTTTTATATGTTTATTCACCTTATGTGTTTCATTTTCTGTAAAATGCCCATTTGTGTTCTTAACCAATTTTTTCACTAGGTTATTTTTCTTTTTCATGTTGCTGTGTAGAACTTCTTCACATATACTGGATATCAATCCTTTATCCCTTATATGTGTGGCAATTATCTTATCCAGCTTTAATTTTGTCTTTTTCACTTTACTTAAAGTATATTTTGATAAGTAGAAATTTTTAATTTTATTTCTAAAGAATTTGGGGATGGGGAAAGGGGGTAGATTAGATTTCCTGGGAGGTATGAGCCCAGTTTACATCTAACTATGCATTGCTATACTTTGAGACAAGATTCTCACATATTATTCTTTGCATTTTAGGCTAGTGAAGTCAAAAAGAAGTGAACAAGTTATAAAATTAAAACATGCACATATGTGGGTGTTCACACCCACCCTCCCCCACATATATGTACTCACACACATACCAATGTGTTTTCGCCACATGGCTGACCATTCGATTCAGCCACAAAAAAAATCCTTAAAAATAAATAGACAGTAATCAAATAGACAATATTTTTATGATGGTTAAAATCTACTGTTAGAAAAAGAACGGGTTGTATGATTTAAATGAAAATACTTTTGATTGAAGACATTCAAAAACTCCAGCATAGTATACTAGCCTGGAGTTTGAAAGACCTTTCTTTGAGGTTTCTTTTTGCCTCAGATGATGAAAGGAAGAATCATAGGATGAAAGAGTACCTGAAAAATATAAAGAGGATAGTTTGCACATTTTAAAGCAAGTATGACTCACAATATCAGAATGTAAAGTGAAATTAATATTATTTTGATGATAGCCTAAGAATCAGGGGGTTTTCCTGGTCTTTAGATAAGAGTTTGCCTAAGATATTTCTTCATGTTATCCATAGACAAATTTCTAATGAAACAAAGAGGGCAACTGAAACAAATATCTCTCAATAAGTTCTCAAAAAGAGATTTTAGAAAAACTCACAAAACCCTGCCCCCAAAATGCCTATTTTAATGCCACATATTTCTTAAATATGTGGCATTACAATAATGTTTTCTTATTGACAGAAATCAAAATGAGGTGGGATTGTAAAAACTGTGCACTGTATATCAGCATAAGATAGTAATATATCTAACAGGATTTTATTTGACTTTTAATCCACTGATTTGTACCTTGGAAAGTTCACATCCCTTCATGTCTGGTTGATATACATGTTTTATCAGTAAGAGGTGAAAGTTTTAACTGGCTATGTAAAATATTTCTGGACAACAACTCTAAAAGCAGAGCATCGGGCCCCTTTTCTGGAATTTACCCTTGCATTTTCCAAATTTTCTATGTGTGCCTAGGGGCTGGGGTTGCCAGAGAAGGATTTCCTATTTAAAATTTCTAATATTTGCAGTGGCTTCTGCTGGAGCTATGGTTTTCTGTTTAAGAAAATAACTTGATGAAGTATTTTGAATTAAAGACAATGACATGCCCATTACACATCCCGACATCACACACACATGCTCATGCACACACACATGCATACAAGCACTGTCCCAACCTCCTGGGCTCCTAAGAGACAAAGAGAATGCAATTGCTTTGCATAATAAAATAGGAGAAAATCTCAGTTTCTGGGGATACCCCTCAAAGGAAGTAGTAGGGGGGCTGAAAGAGGGGAGAACAGATCAGAGAAGAGGTGAAAAGAGCATCTGAAAAGAGGGATCTAGCCTGTTAGCAGGAAACCAAGGAAACCAAGGAGAAAAGACAGCTTTTGCAGGCAATTTTAGCTTGTGTAACAACAAGCATATAATCCTGAGGCAATATTACTTTTGCCTCCCATTCATTCAACAATTCTCAACAGAGTCCATTTTGCCCCCTAAAGGACACTTGAAAGTGTATGGAGGTGGGTTTGGTTGTTACAACTGGAGATGAGAGCTACCAGCATCTAATGCATATAAACCAGGGATGCTGCTACATATCCCACAGTGCACCAGACAGCTCCCCCAATAAACAAATACTCCTGTCAAAATGTCAGTAGTGCTGAAGTTGAGAGATACTTTACTTGCCCTTCAAATTTGCTTAGTTCTTCCCCTGCCTCTGTATGAAAACAACCCCAGGAACTTTCAAGTTGCTCTCAGCAAATATAAGTAGTCTCCGTGTAGTACTAGCAATGTCCAATTACTTGTAGAAGTCAATACTCCAAATTTGCTTTCAAGTTGGCCTTCTCCCTCAATTTTATGTTGCAAGCAGGATGTCTGCAGTCAGAGAAGACATATTATTGGCTTTTTTTCTCTTTCCCTTTTTAAGGTTTTTTGTTTGTTGGTTGGTTGGTTTTTTGTTTGTTTGTTTGTTTTTTGGACCATCCTCTCCAGCTTGCTAACTAACTATGGTCTCTGTCCTTGCCAGATACTGATTAAGGCAGAGAGTAGTGGTTGAAAGGATCCATGAAGCTCTTGACTGGTACTGTTGTAAAACCTCTCGCATAATACATGCATGATACTGTGGAATTCTTACAGAATCCCTCATCAAAATCACTGTAAATCTCTTATCTACAGTTTCCTTGATGGGGTGAATACATTTCTGGTTCAAGTTACAACTTAGAGTCCCTTTCATATCGCTCAGCAACCCAGTGGCCCACTCCCTGGTTTCTGTCCTTGGCAGTCCTTGAGGCAGGGCCTAAGACAACTCTACTCCAATTCTTTTGCAAGCATGGTCCATTTGGTACATGATAAACACTTAGGTGTCCTTAATTCCAGCAAACCCTAGAAGTGCAGGCTGATTCCCAGCTCAGCATTTCTCCTTCACTTTTCCACAAGACTCCAGCCAGTCACTGTTTCCAGCCCTTGGATGGTTCAGGTGAGAGCCAAACATCTGTCTGCAATATATGCAACACCAAATTACAGGAGCTACCTATTAAGTTCTGAATGGTCTCCTTAAGGTCCTCTTTTGACTTGGGCCAAAGGTAAAAAAATCCCCCTTCTCTTCCTTTTCTAGGGGGTAGGTTGTAGGTAAGAAAGGCGTACAATGCACTAACAGCTCTCTTCAGAACCTGAAACATTTATGATTCCTCTCCCAGTTTCCATTCTCCCAGTCCTTGTAGATGCTTTAATCTTCCATTCTTGTTGCCACCTGCTACACAGTCTGTTCTTAATGCAGCAGCCAAGAGTCAGCTCAGGTCACTTCTTTGCTCTAAGTCTCCAATGGTTACCATATCACTCAAAATGAAATCTAAATTTTTATATAATCCGCCCTTGCATTGTTATATCCACCACATAGGTAGCACTATATCTATGGGTAGTAATGCTCACACCATTCTTCCCATTCTATTCACACTGGTCTCCTTGCTGCTCCTCAAATATGCCAGGCACACTGCCACCTCAGGGCCTTTGCACTGGCTGTCCCCTTGGAATGCTCTTCCCCCTCATAATTATCTGATCTGCTCCATCATCTCATTCAAGTCTCTCCTCAGATGTTATCATCTCAATGAAGCCTCCACTGACTACCCTATTTACTGGTGTAAACTCATCCCAGCGTCTCGTCACATCCAATGCACCTCACCTTCCATCAGTCTATCTAATTTACTTTTTCAGCATGATAATTATTATCTATCTCTATAGGAATGTAAGCTCCATAGGTCACTCCCTATCATTTTTACCTCCTTTCTTATTGCGACAATCCCTAACTACTTCTGTCTTAATTCTTAGAGCTAGCTAGTGAGAGAGAGAGAATAGATCAATAGAGAGATAATCTTTCCAACACCCTGTCCTCCAGGACTCTTGAACTCGCCTTTTACAAGATAGTCCTCCAGCTTACTGAAGTCCCTCATGCCCCTGGTTACATCTGGCTACACTGTGGACTTTATCATCAATTACTACCAACCTGTCATATTCTCAGCCTCTTGAATCCCCCCCTCTAATCACCACCTCCTATCTCTCTATCTCAAATGTTCTAGCACCACTACAGTCGCAGTATTATTAGAACCTTATTACCATCAAGAGCTCAAATTCATTGATCTTTCCATCATTTCAACCCATTTATAGCCCCTCATTTCTCTTTTTCCAGGTTAAAGTCCACGAACCATCCCTGTAGTCACTCCTTTGCATACTCCCTCAGTTCCCCATTTCTCAGCAGATTCAGTACACTCAGCTTTGCAAACACAGTCCCAGTTAAATTCACCTCTCTGCCTATTCTGTGCCTGAAAAAAATTACAGACCATACTGACCAGTCTTTCTCAGACTGGTCAGCTCAGAACCAAAACTTCAAGTGAGCTTTAGTGCTGCCAGCCATCATACTCTGCTTACCTGCCCTATTCACCCTCTCACTCTCCGTAATGAATATTACATATCCCCTCTTCTCTCTGCAAACCTTTAAAATATTTTCCTTGCCTTCACTTCTGCTTACCTTGCTTCCAGCTTCATCAGGAATGTGGAAGGAATCAGAAAAGAACTTCCCCAAACTCTCACCACTATATTTGCATCCTCTGCTGACCTTCCTGTTACCACTGATAAACCATCCATTGTTCTGTATAAAGCCAACCCCTCAATATATGCAGTGGATTTCATCCACTCTTGCCTACTCCAGGACCAAGTTTCAGCAATTCTCCCGCTCTATGGGATCAGCCCCTGCAGCACACAAACATACTGTTATCTCTCTAAGAGACCCCTCTTTCTTGTCCACTTACTTCTCCACTGCCTCATTTTTGTGCTCCCTTTGTAGCAGACTCCTCACATAAGTTGTCTGTACTGACTTCCGTTCTCTCTCAAGTCCATTCTAATCAGGCTTTCATCCACACCACTGCACAGAAATTAAACTTGTCAAGATCACCAATTGACTCCACAATGCTAATTTATTTGGTGATAATTAAGATTATTTGTGTATTTTCACGAGTCGCCAGCGCGACTCTCGTGGTCGGCACAGCGGTTCCGCAGGCAGCTCGACGTGGCAGCGCTCCGCGCAGAGTAAACAGGACCGGTTCCCCTTCTGACCGAGGTTTGGAGCCCCGGGAAGGCAGAGTCGCCTAACTACGGACACAAGAAGGAAGCCAGACAGGAGAATCCTGGGCAGAAAAGCACCATCAGTTTTAACGCCGCTGCTCTGGCCCTGGGAACTAACAACCTGGACGTCCACTCAAGAGACCTAATCTGAAAGTTGGTAATTTCAAAGATGACAGGAGGATAAATTTACAATGATGGGAAGAAACCAGCATAAAAAAGCTGAGAATACTCAAAGTCAGAACGCCTCTCCCTCTAAAGATGATCACAGTTCCACATCAACAATGGAACAAGGCTTGATGGAGAACGAGCGCCTCCTGATGACAGAATCACTCTTCAAGGAATGGATAATAACAAACTTCGGTGAGTTAAAAGAACATGTTGTAGCCCAACGTAAAGAAACTAGGAACTTTGAAAAAAGGTTTGATGAAATCCTATTGAGAATAGACAACTTAGAGAGGAGTATGAGTGAATTAATGGAACTGAAGAATACAATACAGGAACTCCGAGAAGTATGCACAGGTTTAAACACTCGAATTGTTCAAGCAGAAGAAGGGATATCAGAGGTCAAAGTCCAACTTAATGAAATAAAACGTGAAGAAAAGATTAGAGAAAAAAGGATAAAAAGGAATGAGCAAAGTCTCCAAGAAATGTGGGACTATGTGAAAAGACCAAATTTACGTTTGATAGGTGTACCTGAATGCGACGGAGAGAATGAATCCAAGCTGGAAAATACCCTTCAGGATATTATTCAGGAAAATTTTCCTAAACTAGCAAAGCAGGTCAACATTCAACCCCAGGTAATACAGAGAACACCACAAAGATATTCCTCAAGAAGAGCAACCCCAAGGCACATAATCGTTAGATTCACCAGGATACTAAGGGCAGCCAGAGAGAAAGGTCAGATTACCCACAAAGGCAAGCCTATCAGACTTACAGCAGATCTCTCGGCAGAAACTCTACAGGCCAGAAGAGAGTGGGGGCCAATATTCAACATCCTCAAAGAACAGAACCTTCAGCCCAGAATTTCATATCCAGCCAAACTAAGCTTCACAACTGAAGGAAAAATAAAATCCTTTATGAACAAGCAAGAACTCAGAGATTTTATTACCACCAGGCCTGCTTTACAAGAGCTTCTAAAAGAAGCATTACACACAGAAAGAAACAACCAGTATTAGCCTTTCTAAAAATACACCAAAAGTAAAGAGCACCAACATAAAGAAGAATTTACACCAACAAATGGATAAAACAGCCAGTTAACATCAAATGGCAGTAACCCTAAATTTAAATTGACTGAATTCCCAATCAAAAGACACAGCCAAAACCCAACGGCATGTTACATCCAGACCTGTTTCACATGCAAGGATACACAAAGACTCAAAACAAAGGGATGGAGAAAGATTTACCAACCAAATGGAGAGCAAAAATAAATAATAAATAAAAAGCAGGAGTTGCAATTCTCGTATCGGATAAAATAGATTTTAAAGCAACAAAGATATAGTGGTAAAAGGATCAATGCAACAACAAGAGCTAACGATCCTAACACCCAGATAGGAGACTCATATTCAATGAGACAGAAAATTAATAAGGATATCAAGGACTCGAACTCAGATCCGGAACAAGTAAACTTAATAAATATTTATAGAGCTCTCCACTTCAAATACACAAAATATACATTCTTGTCAATACCACATCACACCTACCCATTAGTTTAAATGAAACATTGATTGGCCATTATTAATACCCAATTTTTTTCAAAATAAAGCAATATTTCCATTTACTCTCCCTCTTTCTCTTCCTCTTTCTTCCTCTCCTTTACTTATTATTTTTTTTTTCTTTCCTTCTCTCAAAAAAAAAAAAGAAATCAACTTGTAAACCTCTAGATCCAGGTCGGCAATGTCTCTTTCATTGCTTGATTTCCTTTCTTCCCTTCCCTCCCTCCCTCCCTCCCTCCCTCCCTCCCTCCCTCCCTCCCTCCCTCCCTCCCTCCGTCCCCACTTCCTCCCTTCCTTCCTTCCTTCATCCCTTCCTTCCTCCCTACCGTCCTTACTCCCTTCCTTCCTGCCTTCCTCCCCCCCCAAAAAAAAAAAGATTATTTGTGTATTTTATCAGGCTTTTATGCCATTGATTGAAAGATGCCCACTATTTTATGTATGACATGGAAATTTTAAAATTCCTCAAATGTTG
Organism: Callithrix jacchus; assembly: GCF_049354715.1. Taxonomy (NCBI): domain Eukaryota; kingdom Metazoa; phylum Chordata; class Mammalia; order Primates; family Cebidae; genus Callithrix; species Callithrix jacchus. The sequence continues at coordinate 16,620,920 of NC_133524.1, forward strand.
AAAGTTTATTAGGATACCACTGTGTAAAACTTAGGGTAGAAAATATCTACACTTTCAGTGCAAAGATAAAGAAGAAATAAAGCTACCGCGTAGAAAAGAACAGAAAAAAAAACAACCCTGCATGCCTCAATCTTGCCTCTCATTAGAGGAAGGAAAAAATCTCCCCTGAGATTTGAACCACAAACTGGTATTTAAGCAAGTAAATTTACAGACTGAATTCGTCATGATTTTTAAAAGTAAAGACATGAGAATTTAATTTAAAGAGCTGTCAGGTTAGTAGTGCTCCAGATGACGAGCAGAAACAAAGAAAATTTGAATTCAGTCTAGAACACAACAAATATATAACATATCCCAATTTCAAAGATGTTAAATGTTTGGGTTTTAAAAAAGAGTATCAGACATTAGGTCTTGTATTCCAAGGATGCCGGACTTCAAAGCCTTGAGAAATTGTCACTAAGAGAGAGAACTAAGCAAGGTAAAGTCACTCAGCACAAAACAAACTCCCCAGTGCACTTATGTTTTCTTTGAGGGTGTCACAATATTACTTCAAGCAATGGGCAAACTGTCTGGGGTATGCTGTTAGGAAGGCAGGCAAGTCATAAACATTCTGACAAGTTTCCATCAAACGTGACTAATCTTTTAATCTTTGGATGAATGTGATTATTTGAGAGTATGTTATTGGTGGGGGCGGATACATTGAAAGAAACTAAGTGAAGCTGGATGGGGAAGGAGAAAGAGATGAGCATGAATCTGTGATCAGATAAAGCTAATGCTTGGCCTGGTCCACAGAAGACTCTGGAGCATTAACAGCATTACAGATTTGTCCCACCTTGAGGAAAGGGGACTGACATTTTGTGCCCCACGTTGCCTGCCACTGGCGGCCTTTGGGAAGGGGAAAGACATAATCTCTCAAGCTCTGAGCTTCTTGTTAGGGCTGGCAATTCTCTGGAGAAAGGGGCAGCTGTGGACATTAGGCAACACTCACAGCAGTTGAGTGATGGGCACTCCGGCTAGGTAAAGTGGATCCGAGTAGGGCACCAGCAGTTCTGCCACAATCACTATTTCTTTGATCTTCATTAGAAAAGGAACACTTCTTAGTGAAATGGAGACTGGTATACAAGAATGAACACTGGGTTTGCTGTCAGATCATTCTGTGCCAAAACTGAGTAATTGTGGGGACTTCTTGAACCTAAGCTTTGTCAATGGCAAAATGGGAATAATGATTCATAAAGACCACCACTCTGTATTTTCTCCTTTCTTTTTTTTTTTTTTTTTTTTTTTTTGAGACGGAGTTTCGCTCGCTCTTGTTACCCAGGCTGGAGTGCAATGGCGCGATCTCGGCTCACCGCAACCTCCGCCTCCTGGGTTCAGGCAATTCTCCTGCCTCAGCCTCCTGAGTAGCTGGGATTACAGGCACGCGCCACCATGCCCAGCTAATTTTTTGTATGTTTAGTAGAGACGGGGTTTCACCATGTTGACCAGGATGGTCTCGATTTCTTGACCTCGTGATCCACCCGCCTCGGCCTCCCAAAGTGCTGGGATTAAAGCCGTGAGCCACCGCTCCCGGCCTGTATTTTCTCCTTTCCCACATCACCCAATGCATGACTGTGTCATTGTTTTTGAGAAATTAATTTTTTTTGAAAAGGAGAGCCTAGTCTCTGAAAGAATTTCATGGAGAGACTGTGTTCCAGCTTAGCTTGGGAGAATTTCTAGAACATTCCTCAGATCACTTATAAAACTATAATTTAATTGTGACCCTGGACACATCATTAATACTCCAGAACATAGTTGTCTCATATGTAAAGTCTATTTCTCAATAAAGTTATTTAAGTGCCCAGCAATGGGACAACTGGGCTAGATCATGTTTTTTATTTCTCCCTGTACTAACATTGTAAAGGCCACAAGATTCGATTGAAAGTATAGTGGTTCCAGTCATATCAGGATAAAACCCTGATTATATCTCAGTTTTTGTCTTCTTTATTTTTTGTTCTGATCATTATTGTTGTATTAGAGTTTGCCTCTTTTGGTGAGACCATGTTGCAGAGTGATCAAAAGCTCAGACTAGAGAACTGGAGCATTAACCTTGGGTTTATGCCTTGGATTTGAAACTCAGATCTGCCACCTCAGGTCTGCCACCTGAGGATTTGAACCTCAGGTCTAGCTCAACCTCCCTGAGCCTCAGCTTTCTATCTATAAAATGAGGATAAATTTAATCCTACTTCATAATTACTGGAAAATTAAATGAATAAAGCATATTTTTTAAGGAGAAAAGTTGGTGTTTTAGTATTCTGTTCTAAGGATTTCTGATCTAACATTGATCATAAACAGCTTGGACCAGAGGACATATTATCTATATTTTCATGAAACTCCCCCAACTTCCACAACTCTGTACTGTACACAACTGGAAGAAATTTAATATTTAGTGATTTGAGTTCATCTTCAAATAACATAATTCCAAGAAAGAAAAGAAATAAAAAACATATGTGGTTCCCTAGCCTCTTCACTTTCACCTTTTCTGTGGAAGTGAAAAAAATTCCTAAGTTTTATAATTATTATTGGAAGTAAATACTAAAGAAATGAACTGAAATATCATTGAAGAAAAAAAAATTCACATTGGGATTGTACAGCCGACGATGTGATTATTCTTGAAACCTTAAAAATTCCTGGCTCTGTTTGCTTTTTATTAATATTAAAGTTTAAAAAATGAAATCATGTATGGAGTGATCCATGGATAGGAGCTCCATGGTTACCACTTATTTTGCAAGATCAAATTGTCAGGGATGACTTTGAGTCATCACTGAATGGACAGCCCAAGAGCAATAATAAGTCTGCATTTTTTCAGTTAGAGAGAGCTACCTGTTGTAAATTCCACTAGGAGGAAAGAACTCATTATTGAAGCAAATACTTTTTCCTCTAAATTCACATTTGCCCCTTTGCTCACTGCTATTTTCCATGTTTGCATAGTGTGAGTGACAAAGTCTGCTAACGACAAGACCACCCATTTATGACCATTTTCTTGGAAACACATTTATGTAGTGACTAATGTATTTGTTCCATTTTGAATTATACTTCTCTCTGTTCAGCAATTGAAAAGAACATGCTACATGTTTGATTTTATCTACCTTCACGTAAACAGGGTACTGAAAACCAGACAAAAAGGGAAACTCTCCAATCCAGTATGGTGAGACTTGAGAAATCTATCCAAAATGCAGATCAATTGCCCCTTGAGCTGACCGTACCATAAGAAAAGACTTCTTGAAGTATGGAGCTAAAAGGCAGCAAAGTGACCTCTGGACTTGGGCCCCAAGAACAAACTGAGCAAGTGACCCAGTTTTTGTTCTCAGAAAGATAACCAAGAGCCATCAAGGCTATGACAGGGCTATGAATTTTACAAGCCCTTTTCTCCCAACTCCATTATTACTTCCTAATCCTTGCAAAAACGTTTTCACTTTTCCTGATCAATGGAGGCTGCCATGGGTCTCCTTTCTCCCTCTTGCTCTTCATATCTTCTTTTGATGCTCTTTGATAAAAGATCTACTTCTTTCTTTCCATGAAGTTGCTCCAAACTTCTTCCTCTTCCCATCGAATATCCAGCTGCCCAATGTTTTTAGATACATTTTTATTATCACCTGTTATTGTTTACTAACCCTACAATAACCACCCACCCTACAGTTTTAACAGCATGACGTATGACACAGCCAGCCACCTATCAGAGAAATTATACCTTAAAATCTTTAATTAAAAATTAGGTGATGGGGAGGAAGGCAGCAAACCACATTGCCATGTATGTACCTATGCAACAATCTTTCATGTTCTTCACATGTACCCCAAAACCTAAAACGCAATAAAATATATTTTTTAAAAATGTCAATGTCAGAGTTCTTCAACTGACATCTATCAATATATTATCAGAAATTAATGAAATCTTTGAAACTTTTCATTGTTGATTTTCATTTCAATAGTATAAAAATATTTTCTCAGATAGACTTTATTTTCATTTAGTATAAATTATTATTCAAACACTTGTGCATTTTCCATTTATACAAAAGAACTGATATAAAAAATCTTGTAGGCTACTGAAAAAATAGTAGCTTTTAAAATGTCTCTGTCTTTTCTCTTTGAAGATTAATATAGTAGCAACTATCATAATTTCCCAAAAAATATTAATTGTATTCCACAGACCCGTTTGGTTTTGTTGAAAAAATATGTACATATTAACTGTAAGAAACAAGTATTGCCTCCACACCCCATATAGAGGTTGACTGTGGTTCTTCTCCAGCTAATTACATGCTGCTTTTGCTTTATTTCAGTGTGGTAAAATATATATAATGTAAAATTTACTGTTGTAACTATTTTTAAAGTATACACTTCAGTGGCATTAAGTACATTCATACTATTGTGCAACCATCACCACCATCTCCAGAACGTTTTTCATCTTCCCAAACCAAAACTCTGTATCCATTAAACATTAACTCTCCATCTCCCTCTCTCCCCAGCCCCTGGCAACCACCGTTCTATTTTTTGTATCTATTCAGGTAACAGTTAATAAGTTATAAAAACAAAACATCTTTTGGAGTGAAAAATACACATGCAGTATGGCTTCCTCCAGATCTAGAAAATAAGGGAGATTTTTAAAATGGCCTCTGAGACATAAACGTTATCATCAACACATAGTAAATCTCCAGTCGTCATGACAATGACCTCCAGGATATGGTCATTCATCTCCCTTCTTTCTGCCCTGGTTCTCTGTTCCAGCTGCACTGGCCTTCTCTTTGTCCTAAGTCAAACCTTGAGCTTTTACATCTATTACTAAAGGTATAAAACAGTACCTGACTATAAAGACATACATATTCTTCAGTGGAAATACTTGATATCACAAAAACTCATTCACTTAAAATCAATCATGACTTAGTAAAATATTAATTAAATCCCAATGGGAATTTTAAATACATAATAGATATCAAAGTACATATAAATCCAAACACCCAGGAAAATTATTATAGAGAAGATTATAGAATATATGGGAGGGCTTATCTTAGCTATTAACATACTATGAAATCAGAATAACTAAAATAATATAGTATCAGCATAGAGATGTGCAAATAAAGTAGTGGAGTGCAACAGAGATCACAGAAATATACTTCAGTAAATACATTAAAATATAAGATTGGATAAAGTCAGTATTTTCATTCAGTAGGAAAAGAGATAAATGGTATTGTCACATCTGTCTATACATTTTGAAGAAAATAAAATCGAATCCCTAGCTTGCACCACATCCAGAAGTAAATTCCAGGTGAAAAAAAATTTTTTTAATTTAAAACAAACAATAAATTGCACAGAAGAAAGTCTTCCAGATGGATGTGAATGCTATCAATTCTGCCAGCAAACTCAAAAAACTTTTGCCAAACCTCACCATTGGTATAGTCATGGCCATGTTTTACCTAAACATGACCCACAATTCATGTTTATAAAATGCCAGTCATCATCTGAATTAAATGGTTTTGTGAGCTATTTGCAGTATATCAAAAAGCTATCTGCAAGTTTGTGGCAGCATTGTTTAGCTAAGACTTGGAAGCAACCTAAGTGTCTATCAACAGATGAATGGATAAAGAAAATGTGGTACATATACCTAATGGAGTACTACTCAGCCATAAAAAAAAATGAAATCCAATCACTTGCAACAACATGGTTGGTACTGGAGATCACTATGTTAAGTGAAATAAGCCAGGCACAGAAAGACAAACATCACATGTTCTCATTCATTTGTGAAATCTAAAAATCAAAAAAATTGAACTCATGGAGATAGAGAGTAGAGGGATGATTATCAGAGGCTGGGAAGGGTAGTGGGGGGTGAGGCGAAGGAGAGGATAGTTAATGGGTACAAAAAATAGAAAGAATTAATAAGACCTAGTATTTAATTGCACGACAGAGTGACTATAGTCAACAATTTAATTGTACATTTTATAATAACATAAAGAGTGTAATTGAATTGTTTGTAACACAAAGGATAAATAAATGCTTGAGGGGATATATGCCCCATTTTCCCTGATGTGCTTATTTCACATTGTGTGCCATTTTATTAGACAAAAATTGGCACACAATTTATTATGGGCCACATGAGATGTGTACAAAACATCTCACGTAGCCCATAAATATATGCACCTACTATGTACACACAAAAATTAAAAATAAAAATATTTATTTAAAAAGTTAAAAAAAGAAAAACAAATGGTAAAATAGGAGAGAAGGATTGGGAAAGGAAAAAAGGAAACCACATCTCAAATTTTGTATTTCTGCTCTCTTTCCCTCAATGTTCTTCTGTGAACAGCAAAACATTATACATTTAGTATGTGAAGCACACTTTCTCTCTATGGCTATTCTTGTTTGTGTAAGCCCAAAGAGGTTCTATTCAGATATCAGAGAAGGCCGACCTAGAGCAAAAGAGTGATAAATATACAAATATTATGCAGATAATGTAAGCAAATATTGACTCATTCATTCTAAAGTGTAATTTGCTAATAAGGTTTACAGGGCAATCACCCCAGGAATATGTCCATTGCCATGGGCTGGAAAAGCGCTAAACTAAGAATATCATCTTAGGCCTCAAGAAAAGGCTGACAGATTGGGATCTGCCTTTCCTCACTGTACCTATGCCTTTTTGAGAGGCAGAAAGTAATTCATCCTTCCTTTTAGAGATGTACTGTTGAATCTCATTATTTGCGGTAGTTATGAAGTCATCATGAATACTTGAACACTACATCACTGAATACTGAAGCAGTATTCCTAGGGGAAATACAGGTTCCTCTGAGTCTCTGATCACAACATTTTTATCAACCGATCAGTACATGACCTTATGTTTGTTCCTATTTAAAGACATCTTATTTAATATATATTATTTATTTATTGACATTGAACTCCTTGTCAAAAGCACTACCACTCATGCCTAGCACAGGTATTTTCTCCAGAAGGCACATCAAAGCCTTTTAATGCACAGCAACACTAGACAGTACCTCAACACTATGCTTGGGGGCCGCTGTAAGCAGCAAAATCACCTACAAAAAGCACAGAAATGTGAAAAATGTGGCACTAAACAGACTGTGAAAAGTACACTTGTTTACAGTCTGAGCGCTGAAACAAGAAGCCACAGTGACGCCTTGCTCAACTTCAGCTGAGGGGGTGTACGGTGAGTGAGCAAAATTTTTCACCACCCTGAGCATGTCTGTGAATGATTGAAAAAGCATCTTCAGTGTTGATTTGAGAGTTACAAAGAAACTTTAGCAAGTAGGTACATTTATAAATATGACATCTGCAATATTGAGGACCAACAGTCTAGACACCACATATTGTTTCCCCTTTCTGCCTTATTCGCTGTTTACACACTGGATAAACACTCTCCAGGAGCCATATGCAGAGCTATACCCCTCTTCTAACAGCAGCGGGTATTGGTGCGCCCTGCATTCCAGGTTCTGCTAGGCCATCCTGTGGGGATGAGAGTCATGTGAGCTTCTATTGGTTACTTCTGGAGATTGCTTATATTTTGTGATTGTGTAAGCGTGTGTACACCTACACAAATAAGGCCTTATATTTTTACACATGTGTGTGCATTCTCAAGATGCTTAAATGACTACACTGTATCTATCAGGGGATTGAATGTACCTTATTCTTCATAAACAATGCTGTTTTCTATCTCTTTTAGAGATGAATGACTTGTCCCCCTAGGATAATCCTCTTATTCAGTCAGTATATGCATCACAAATGCTGTCAGATATTGTGCTGGATTGTTCTATGGTCAATTTTGTATACCGGGAATGAAGGTTTCCAGAATCTGCTTTCCTACATGGTTCAGAGTAAGAGCTGGCCAAAGGCGAGACTATTCGAGATTTGGGAGACAGAAGGGAAGCAGCACACATTGCATTCTGAAGGTCATTGTTGACTAGAGGTGGTAACACAGAGGCACAGCTGTCTGTGGGGCCAGCTGCTTCTCACTCTCCTCCACATTCAGCTCTTCAGCCCCTGCTGACCAGTAGCAATCCCAGGCCCACTACAAGTTGCTGCTCTACAAACTTACAGAGTCAGTGGCCACAAAGAGCCAACAACTTCCCATGACAGCTCTACCAGCTCTTATTTAGGGTCCGACTCCAACCACTAGACCAGCCAACCTCCAGAGTTTGCCCAGAAGCTCTCATTCACTAATGCCAGAGCTGATTAGTGACCTTCCCCTAACCCCTCAGTGCCCACCTCCTATTTCCCAATGTTTGCTTCCCCAGTTCCTCCTCCATTGAGAAGGTCTAATTCTTATAATAAATTTCTTCTTCCATAATACTCATAGCGGTTCTGCTTCCGTAACTCATACAGTTACCAGCTTTTGATTTTCGATTTCTCCTTTCAGTACCAGGCCTATACAAAGTAGGTAACAGACATTCCTGCAGACAATCTAAGATACAGAGCTGGAACAAAGATCCATGCTGTTTGTAGAGTATTATTACAACTAGTGAATCACCTTGAAACCAGCTCAGTGCCTCCGTGTTGTGATCTCTGCTTACCACGCTTGGCACCAGCCATTTCTTACACTTGCACAGCTCCTTCCAACCTACAAGGTGCTTTTCAGTGCATAGTCTAGAGACCACCAATATAGGAAGGACTTAGAATTGGTTTGCCCATTTTATGGATGAAGAAACTAAGAAAGGTTAAGGTGATGGGGCTAGTAAGTGGCAGAGTCAAGACTTAAACGGAAGCCTTCCAAAGGATTCTTTCCATTTCACTTAGGAGAGTCAAATGTTAATTGGATGTAAAATATTTAAGTAGACCCCTGTTCCTAATGGTTAATACCTTTAAAACAACAAAATTTCCCTAAGACAGCTTCTCCTTCAGTAATCTAATTTATGCCCTACCATTATCCATCTCCATTAGAAAGAAAAATCACAGATACTTTCAGAAGGTCAAATGAAACAAAATTGGGCCTCAGAGAATTTTAGGGCCAGAAGAGACCTATGCAATCATCTAACATAGTAGACTCCTTTTAAAAATAAGAAGAGTAGAGCCTAAGACTCTCTTACTCCTCAAAGTGTGCCGCCCCTCCCAGATCAGCCGCATCAGCATCACCTGGGAGCTTGTTGGAAATGCGGAGTTTCAGGCCCTATCCCAGGAATCTGTGTTTTTAAAAAGTTCTCTATGTGATTTTTTCAGAACCACTACAGTTTGAGATTCACTGGGCTAAGTGACCTGGCCAAGGTCTCATCATTAACTTACAACAAATCCAGCTCTTCTAATTTCCAAGTTCAATGCTTTTTCCATGATACCAAATGGCTAATCAATACCAACACTCCCTCTCACTGTCCATTCACCATTTCCCTAGTCAGATCATAGTTAAAATCATTTATTTTGTATTACAACAAGAATACAGTAAATAAGGCCCCCATAATAATATTTTCTGGAAAACTTTTTGTCTAACAAAAATCCTTTAAATATTGGTTTTGAAGTAAACTGTAAGGAATTCTTGTCTGCCACACCCATCAGTGATTTATTCTCTTTTTCCTATTAACTTGTCAATGTGTTTGGTGTTGAGAAGTAGTTATGCTTTGGTCCCTACCTTAAAAGGCAAAATAAGGTCATGATATTGAAAAATCTTAAAGTTAGTGAACTACAACCCCAAGTTATTCTGCTGATCTGTTTCTTTAGGCAGCCTGCACTCTCAAATGCAAAACATCTGGGCTTACTTTACTTCAATAACTAGGCCAGTCTTCTCCAAAGTTGTCCCCCACAAGCCTAGGATAACATTTGCCTTGGAACTCCGGATATTTTCAGAAGGCTTTTTGGGCACTATTTTATTATTACAAACCATTTCAGTTGAGTTGCTCTGTTTGGGTTTTTATGTTATTCCGAGCAGGCCCACCTGCTGGCATGCGGCAATGGGAGGAGGGGGCTTGTGTCAGGTGCCCCCGAATTGGCCTTTATTTGAAACCTGGTGATTGTCACTAGTGATAGTGGTTGTAAAGATACCTCCTGGAGTGAGGCTTTGTCTGCCCAGAGCTGCATTGAGTGTCAGAACAAAGGACAAGGGTAAAGAGTTCTTTCTTATGGGGAGTCCTGCATGCCATGTGCCTCACCAGGTCACTGTTCTTTGGGGACTCTTCTCTGGAGAAAAAACACTTTACAAATGGAGAGCATCATGAGAATGCATAGAACAAGTGGCAATGTAATGGCCTGAATGAAAATTTACAAGCTTTGAAGATGAGTTCAGTACATTTTCTTCCGTCATCTGCTGTGGTCTACATATTTGTGTCCTCCCAAAATTCACATGCCGAGGCCTAATCCCCAGTGGGGTAGCATTAAGAGGTGGCCCTTTGGAAGGTGATTAGGTCACCTGCCATTATAAAGGAGGCTCTGGGGAGCGTTTTTGTTTCTTAAGTCATGTAAGGGCACAGCAAGAAGATACTTTGAAGCAGAGGGTGAACCCTCACCAATCGATGAATCTGTTTGATCTTGAACTTGCCAGCCTTCAGGACTGTGAGACTAAACTTCTATTATGTATCAATTACCCAATCTATGCTTTCTTATTATAGCAGCCTGAACATACAAAGACATTCATTCCTTGGAATCTCAAGAAATCGTTAAATTATTACAATTTTCATCTATTATTCATGTCATTCTTCAGGATGCCAAAGGTAGGATTTTAGCATAAGCTGATTTGGCCTTTTATTTTTTGAGATTATGCAAAGTGAAACCATATCTGTTTCTTTCCATAATTCTTTTTATGGAAGATTTTGAATTTTGATGGTTTCCCCCAAAATTTAGCAGTAAAACAAATACTTCTGTCAAACAAAATCTTATGCCTGAACAAATAAAAGAAACAGACAAAAATTAGAACTAAATTCAAAAGGAGTACGGAATATAAAAATGTATCCTGAAATGGCATCCAAGTAAACTCCCATGTGTAGTAGTTAAAACATTCCACTAAATAGCTCTCTGACCTTGAGTGAGTCATTTATCTTCACTGAGGACAATAATACACCAACCTTTCCTTTAATATAATGATATTTGTGAAATATTCTAAAATATACTATAGAAGTTCTGTGTATCTATTGACTTATTATTACAGATGAGAGAACCATGATATTTTTATTTATGTCATCTCAAAATTAAGCTTTGGTGCGGCCACATCCTTTGGAAGAATTAGACCATTCTATGGCACTGAAAACCACTATTTTTATTATTTTTTGTGTGTGTGTCACCAAAATTGATTTTATTTCAAAAGTCACATTATTGTACTTCCAGACAAGAGCACCATAACTTCATTTCTTCCACTCAATAGCTAGTACTGTTTATAAAAACCTAAAAATATGTTGAAGCCACTTTCATCTCCTTTTGTTTCAGGTTTATTTTGGTGGATCCAAAGAGTAAATATGCTATTCCTTATGGAAAAAGGATACACGATTGTAATCCTCCATGTCGTTCATGCAGCAAGCACATCCTGCATCTTTGGCAAGGATCTTCAGGTTATGTGAACACCATTTTGCTCATTTGCTGGGCATTATAAACAGTGATTCACTAATTTTGAGTTAGAAGGAAGCTTAGTGATCATTTGCTGTAATCCTCTCATTTTAGCATTGCAGTATGTGAGGCTTGGAAAAGTGATAAAACTTGCCCACAGCTACACAGATAGTGTCAAAGCCAGCAACTATCTGGAGAGTTACACTGAAATACAGGTTGCTGTTCACTGCAGGCAAGTGGCAAAAAATGTTTTGGACTAAAGCCTTAGATAAGCTAGCATTGGTGCAACTCAATGGGCACTAAACAACAACAAAAAAGATCATTTGTGAAGTTTCTCATTGGTGAGATTAAGCCTTCTGAAGACTATCCACGAGGAAAAATAAACACTTTTCTCCAGTGAACAGCAACTTGTGTTTCAATGTAACTCTCCACTTTTCTCCCTCTTCTTAGCAGTCAATTTTTAAATCTTTCAGGAAAACTTTGGGACAATTGTGAAGAGCAGATGTTCCAGGGTCAGAAAGTTATAAATTGAACTCCTGACTCTGCTCTTAACTCTGTGCTGGGATTAATTTTGGAGCTATAGACCAGGTTCCCTCTGCATTTCCTGGTACTTCTTGACCTTTACCTGCTTAAATGGATCAATTTTAGTCAAAGGGAAGAGATGATACAGAAAAAGAGCAAAGAAGAGCGTTTGAATGTTAAAATTTCAGGCTTTGGGGCTGTAGAGTCCTAAGCAGCTTTGAGGGGCCTCACAGAATAGATAAACCATGGTAGCTTAACAATGAGATTAAGAATACTTCTGGGATCTACCTGATGCTGAGTGAAAAAAGCCAGATACAAGAGTACATATTATGTGATTCCACTGACATGAAGTTACAAACCTAGTCAAAACTAATATATACTGATAAAAATAAGAAAAGTGGTTGGGGATGGGGATCAATTGGAAAGAAGCATGAAAAAATCTTGGATAGTGATGGAAATGCTCTATATTGTAATATGAGTTACACAACTGTAAGCATTGGCTGAAGCTTATTGAGTTGTATACTTAAGATCTGTGCATTTTAATGTCTGTAAATTATACCTCAACAAGTAATGTCTAAAAAATAAAAGATTCCTTATCAATTCCTTGGTACATTGATAAGGAAAGAAACAGTAAGGAAGCAAATACAGCTTATAGATTGGGGCTGGCACTGTTCTCTGGAAAGCAGAATGCCTCTAAGTCCTGTACCTGCCCTTCCCTGAGGGACAATTGGAGGAAGAGGGAGGACGGAAATCAGAAGACAATTTGGGGGAGTCTGAGAGGAAAGGGAATCTTGCCCTCCTTTCCCAGGCAAAAGCGGGTAAAGTGGCAAGACCCTAGAGTAAAAAGGTTTGCATGGGATGTCCAGGCAGATGCTACAAGAAAAATACAATGTTTTCTTGGTAACCAAGAGCAGTTGAAATATGGCATTGAGAGCTAGGACTCCTGTAAAGACTATGAAGTGAAATGGGGCATTTTGTATGGACTAACAACTAAAAACCACGGAGACAAAAGCATATCTCAGCAGATCCAGCAGGAATGGACGATTACATGGAGGCTCATGCTTCCTTCCTCAACAGTGCCTTTACTGTCATCCATCACTCTCTTCCACATGCTTGGGAAGAGGGAGAACCTCCAAAGTAACTGAGATTACATTTTTTCACCACCCAGTAGACTCTAAGTCTCATAATAGAAATAAAGTTATCAATATAAAATAAAGCTGTATTTCATAGACATCTGTTGTTGTACTAGAATATGTCCTCATGTCATTCCTATCAAGCCTCGTGACCAAAGACAGATAACAACCTCATTTAGAACATGGCAGCAGTACTATTTACTTTGCAGAGCTGTTATAAGGAGTTAAGATACAACATGCAAGTAGTTTACGCACAGCTACCTGTTAAGTATCTAATATTACTCCAGAAAAAAATGCCCCAGCATTATTCAGCATCATCAGAAACTCTCTTTGTGGAATTGTTTTCTACTTACATAGACATACCAGATGCTTATAATGGAGCAAGAGTAGAGTTTCTTGCATGAAGATAAAAATAAGAGATTTATTACAATTCGTACAACCAATGTATATTTGTTGCACATCAACCATACAGACATCCAAGCAACAGCACAGGAAAGCCATGGTAAGAATGGTGACGCTAAATGGGATAAAAATGACAATTATGTGGATGGCCAGATATCAGCTACCACCACCATCCCCTGACCCAGAGATTTTTTCACTCAAAGAGGCAGAAAATATCAGAAGAAAAACTAAACACTACAACTCTAGCCTAAGGGATAGTTGCTTTTGGTTTTACCCAGTGGTTTCATTCTGTTCTGGATTAAATTCGTCACGGAATCTCAAATCCATGGGAAAAATCGGCCCCTCTGAGGTTTGGTACAGTCCTAACACTCACCCAGTTTCTAAATGGGAGGCCTCCAAGCATGGGCCCTCCTAGCAGAACAGTGTCCTGAGCTGCCACCTGCCACACAGTAAGCTCATTAAGTTCCTTCTGGATTTTGCCAGACTAACAAGACATTCACAACTGTGTAATATAATGTCCAGTCAACTGTCCATAAACTTAGAGATGTTACTATAAGAGACATGACCACCATTAATCAGTGAATTCAGTGCTGTTTTCCAACCGTTACATCATGGTAAACACTAGAAGATGTATAACCCAGACTCTACTTCAAGAAAGGACTTACCCAGTTTCTGGAGGCCAGCAGACAATCTTCAGCTGTCATTCTCTTCAGGAATTTCCTTGTGTACAGACAATCCCATCGCCCAAGGTCATGCACTTACCAGGAATACACCCAGAAAATAATGGATTTATGCATCATATCAGGATCTGGCCACCTTGACCCAATTGGAAATAATCCTGAAGGGCCATTTTAGTTCTAAAATTCCTGGTTAGGTAAGCCAAGGCTCTGGTTGGTTCTGTGTGGCAGGTCAACTTTCCCCTTGCCCAATTCTGTTTCCTTCTTTTCCCTTCCCTTTCCTTCCCTTCCCTTTTTTTCCACAGGTGTTGATCCCAAGAGCACTCCTTTAAAAATATCCTGCACCCTAAATTTCATGTTAGTATCTGCTTCTCAGAAAACTAAACCTTTGACAGCTATAAGATAAATATCTTGGGTTGGAGGCTGCCAGACATCAAGGAGATCCAATGTGCCTCATATTACATATTTTTTAAAAAGCTACCACAATAGTCACAGTCTTACCTCCAGTTTTGCTTCACATGGTTAAATTTAAATCCAGATGAACATAACCATCTGCAGATGTGTTGGGAGACAATTCCCTGTGGGTCTCTCATATTTCTCCACACTTTGCAGGTGGAGACACTGACAGCCCTTTTCCTGGACTATCTTTACAAGGAGGATTGTATAGTCAACAGCCTCGGAAGATGAAGGTACTGTCTCTCTGGAGGAAGGAGTAGCTTTGTTTCCTAAGTAGTATAATAAAGAGACTCTCTCTCTCTCTCTCTCTTTCTCTCTCTCTCTCTCTCTCTCTCTCTCTCTCTCTCTCTCTCTCTCTCTCTCTCATTCTGGGGCAAAGGTGAAGCAAGTTTGCGTGCAGTCCATCATAAAAAATAGGAGTTCCCAAACTTGGTGTTTTTCATCTTTGATATAAGCCTGCTGCATGTGTTGTATCGGACCGAGCACAGAAAGTCAACACCAAGACAAAAGTATGCCAAATTGCGGGGTTTATTGCCAGCGACCACGGAGGACTCATGTCTCTCCAACCTGTGGCAGAAAAAGAAGGGTGACAAGACCTTTTTATACCCGCAAAACCACCTTGGGAGTGGGGGCGAAGAGCGGAGATGGGGATGAAAGCTGTCAATCACCTCCTAGGTTGAGACAAGGGTGAGGGGGGCTCCGGACATTCCCAGGGCCAGGGGACTTTTGTCATTCCAATTGCCACTTAAGAGGTTTACAGAAGTTAAGATAAACATTAGTTTATACATTATTTGGGCAGGTGTGGGGTCCACAGATTTTTTAGTTGCTTGGCGCCAGGATGGAATTATCTGGGGGTGCTTACTCTGGTCAGTACCGGTAAACAAAGGCCAGCAATTCTGGCAGTTACGGATAAGAGAAGGTATGCAGCTTTACCTCTCTGCATTCTGCAAAGTCAATTAGCAGTTTACAGAAGCCAAGGTTAGCAGTCATTGTGAGGAGAATGGAAACAGTTTTGTCTCTTTATAAAATGACATTGTACAGGTTCTAACTCTAGGCTAGCTATATCACACATGTGCAGCATTCACCCAGGCTGTTTCATGATCCCCCAATAAGATTTCTGGGGCAAAAGGAACCAACACAACCATGAAGCCCATGCTGTTTGCTATGCTATGAATAATAAAGAAAAAACCATTAGAAGCCCAAATATCACTTTTGTGTTAATGATAGAGATCAGCTTGAAGCAGCCAAAAGGGCTTGCTAAATGAAGCTGAGAAGCAGACAGATTTTTCCAGTCACTGTAGGCATGATCAAGAAATTAATTTCCTCTGGGAAAAAGGAGAACTCCCATTCCGTGCTCAAAACAAGCCCCCAAGAGAGAAACTGGGATGGAGCTGGGCCATGGGCAGGCCTCAGTCCTCTAGTTTACCATTAAAATAAGCTTCTCCTTTTGTATAGTCAATAAAGGGGGAATGAAATACCTGAGTATAATTTTTTTTTTATCAGAGTCTTGCTCTGTTGCCCAAGCTGGAGTGCAGTGGTGCAATCTTGATTCACTGCAACCTCCACCTCCCGGGTTCAAGCAAATTCTCCTGCCTCAACCTCCTGAGTAGCTGGGACTACAAGCTCACACCACCATGCCCAGCTAATTTTTGTATTTTTAGTAGAGATGGGGTTTTGTCATGTTGGCCAAGCTAATCATGAACTCCTGGCCTCAAGTGATCCACCCACCTTAGCCTCCCAAAGTGTTGGAATTATAGGAGTAAGCCATCATGTCTGGCCACCTAACTATAATTCTAAAGGGGCTCTAGTCACTAAAAGGAAACATCAGAAATCAATGAAAGGCTCTCTTTTAGCAACTTGTCAAGAGCTGTTCAGGGTCTGAGATTTCGCCTTGCTTGCAAACCAACAAGTCAGCAAGCCACAGTTTCATGGATGCTGGCAGAAGACATGACGCCCCTCAGTCAGAGATAAAGAACTCTGTTACTCATGGGACAGATTCTCCAACTCTGGCTGCAGATTAGAATTACTTAGATTTTGGAAAATACTATTATCTGGGGCCGAGTCCTATAGGCTCTGATTTCATTAATCTGAGGTATAACTGGGCATTAGAATTTTTTAAAGGCTCCCTTGGTGATCCTATTCTAAAGCCAAGACTGAGATACTTCAGGCTGTATCCATAAACTTAATAGCTCAGAATCCCTTCCTACCTCACAACCGATAGCCCTCATGTAGCAACTTTGGACTGGGAGAAAGCCACATGCCTTTATTTTAACTTGATGGTCCATAACCTATTCAATGTTACACCTCTGACTAGAAATCATGTGGTTTTACATTAGCATATGTGCTTCATAGATCAGAAAGCAGTTTCTCTTATGTTATAGAGGAAAGAGCTGAGGCTAGTAGAACTTAACTGACTTGCCTTAGGTAATCCAGTAAGTTGGTTACGATGACTTAAACCTAGGCACTTTACTAGTGCAATGAATTTGGTGCTAATTAGTGTGGCCAAAGCTAGAGGAGACTATAGGACTTACGACTTCCTATGAACTATTCGGTAAACACCCTAAATTTCCCTTTTAGCCTCCCTCACATTTGTTCATTGTCTATTTTCCTCATGACCTATAAGTTCTGGGAGGAGAGGAAGGCTGTATCTGTCTTGTTTACTGGTGTATCCCCAGCACATAGCACAATTGCAGACACATGAGGATTCTCAAATATATCTAGTCCCTTACTCATTTTTTGTTCTTCCTAGAATGATATAACTTTTAGTGTGGATTGAATAGCACCTTTCCTATCTATAAAACAAAAGCCTTGTTCTTATTTATGAGAAAATAGCTCCAGGCTGAAACCTGCTACATTATAAAAGATGGGTTGAATCTTTGCTACTTGAACAATTTCTACTTGGAGTAAAGTTAAAGACTAATGCTTGTTAGGTTCATATAAAGAACAAGGGCAGAAAGTAAACAAGCAGCTATTGTGTCACTGTGGGTTGGAGGGGATACAAGCAGTAACATCAATGACTGATTGCTGAGCTGTGTTCCTACTGAAATATTTCGCAATTAGGCCTTTCTCATGGAAAAATTTGATTGGTGTCCTAAAATTTGCCACTGAGTGGAAGATCAGTGTGTTCCCAGTGGTAGATGACACTGAATTCAACCTAACATCCAAATGAGCCTTATTTCCAAGTTCCTGTCTTCTGCACTTTGAGATGGAAAACCACATCCAAATAGACACTGTACATTTTTTGCCACCTGCTTCACTGAGAGTGGGTATTTTGTAGCATTATTGTATATAAAAGACAGAATTAATAATTCTGGGTAAGATTAGTACTAAGAGGCTCTTCATGACACTCAAATTTATTTTAATTGAACCTCGCAAGTCTGTGGAAAGGAAATCTAAGCCAGCATGCAGTGCAGGTACAAATCCTTAACTCTGGTCCTTTTTTAGTTCCGAGTTGCCAATATAACTATATAGTGTAGACAGTGGAAGAGAAAGCCCAGCACTCATACTTTCTTGGCCCTCAAGAAGTACTCTGGGATTTTCAGAATCAAATAGAGTCTCACAAGGTACACATCTTTGCCACAAAATGAGGAAAATACTGGGATTTTTGTTTGTTTGTTTGTTTTCCCAGTAAGTTAATCAAAGTGCAAATAGAATATATCCCATTTATAGTATGTACAAGATAAAATATTAAGATCTTAATTTGCCCCCAATAAATCTATAAATTTATAAAAACAATTATCAAAACTTCAGCAATCTTTTTGTAGAAATGAATAAGCTAATTCTAAAGTTTATAAGGAAATGCATAGATCTAGAATAGGCAAACAATTTTGAAAAAGTGCAAAGTTGGAGGACTCCCACTATCTAATTTTAAGACTTACTATAAAGCTACAATAACCAAAAGATAATCTAAGATAAACAAGGAAATCTAAGATAATTTACAGATTAATAATAAGAATTAATGGTCATTCTATTGAACATCCACTTTAGAAAACTCTTCAACATTATCTACTAAAAGTAAACATGTACATAATGTACCACTACCAATTTATTATATTTCTAGAAACATACCCTAGAAAACTCGTACATGTGTACTAAGACACATTTATGATCATATAAATAGAATTGTATTTGCATTAGCAATAAATAAAGGAACAAAGAAATCAATATAAAGATTGACCAGTGGTAGATTGGATACATAAATTATAATATATACATACACACAATTGAATGCTATTCAACAGAGACATGAATGCTCGATATACTGTCCGCAGACTCTACCCCTGATCCTAGCTCAAGTCTTATAAATGCTTGTGACAAGTCACAGGAAGGATCAAGCTAGAAGGAGAAACTAATGGACAAAATTCAAAACCTTGAAGCAACTCAGCATACTCTGATGGTACCTCACAGACAAAGAATTAATACATTTTTGTTTCCATGGGCCACCAGGGTCTCACTTCTCTTAAGTTTGAATGTGTCACTACAAAATCACTCCAGAAGAAGGAATTTTCGCATTCAATTTTGTATCAAATACACAAAGTATAGAGTTAAATTAAATCTCTTTTTATTACCCGAGTCTTTTGATCAAAATGGAAGTTCTTTTCTTCTGTCATTGCGATAGGTAATAACAAATGTTTTATCCCAGAATTGCAGCCAATTTTTCAATAATAATTTTGCTTTCCATTTAGCCTAAATAAAAGATCACTGTTTTAACCTCTATGAACTCTGGTTCAAATGAGGGTCACAAGCTTTCTTAAAAACTACAATTTGTTATAATCTAATTAGCATTGGCATTATTATTCAACAGCATACTTCTCCCTATTTAAAACATTGTGAATATTCTCAGTTTATTCGTTA
The DNA here is from genome assembly GCF_049354715.1 of Callithrix jacchus. NCBI lineage: Eukaryota > Metazoa > Chordata > Mammalia > Primates > Cebidae > Callithrix > Callithrix jacchus. The sequence goes on from NC_133524.1 coordinate 16,640,454, forward strand.
TTTCCCCCCATGAAAGCTGAAGTTAAAACCCAAGGCATCATGAAAACTCTTCACTTCAGAGACACTTTTTTTCAATCTTATAGAAAAGAGCTGCTCTTTTATTCTGTCACACACAATCTCCAACATGGCTTTCTTGAGTTGAAGGCAAATCACAGGACAGCAGCAGTGATATCACAATTATCATGTAAACCAGTGTGTGTTATGTTGGGCTGCCATAAGAAAATGCCACCATCTTGGTGGCTTAAAGGACAGACATTTATTTTCTCACAGTTCTAGAGGCTGGGGAGTCCAAGGTGAAGGTGCTAGCCAATTAGGTTTCTGGTGAGGTGAGGGCTCTCTTCTTGGCTTGTAGACTGCCAGCTTCTCATTGTATCCTTTGCAGACAACTAATGGGAGGCGGAAGATGCTCAGGACTGCCAAGTCGTTGAGTACGGGCATCAACACTTAAAATAGAAAACTTAAGCAAAGTATAGACATCCTTTCAGAATGAGAGAGAGGGAGAGGTAAAGAGAGAGACCACATAGGCACTCTGGAGTCTCCTCTTATAGGAAGACTAATCCTATAGAATCAGGACTTCACCCTTATGACCTCATTTAACCTTAATTACTTCCTTACTCCAAATGCAGCCACACTGGGGGTTAGGGCTTCTACATATCAACTTAATGGGGGACACAATTTATTCCATAGAACAATGTGTCTCCAAGTATCTGTGCTGAAGGTCCAGGTTAGCTTTGTTTGTTTGTTTGTTTTGCTTTTAAGTTTCCATCTGCTGTAGACCAATACTTTTGTACAAATCCAACAGAAATGAATCCACAGAACAATGACACAAGGAAAAACCTAAAACCATCAAAGATGTAAGACCTGATTTTTTAAATCAGATTCAGTAAACACAAAATTACTCTGTAAATGGCTTTTTAAAATACTTTTATTGTGATAAAATATATATAACAAAATTTACCATTTTAACCATTTTAAGTGTATAATTCAGTAGCACTAAGTACATTAGTTATCTCCCTTTAGTTTTGCCCATCAACCTGTCCAAAATGCCCCTCATGAATATTTACTTGTCATGCACATTAGCTCAATTTTTTCCACCACAGAGACTCCAAGAGCCTCAGTTCTCCCAGGTCCAACTCTTATGTAGGAGGCTTGGTAACTATCATGACATGCCCAGAGCACTGAAAGTCCTGCATTTCCAAGCGTGAGGTTTGGGTCCTTAGCGTTATTCCTACTGCATATAGGTCTGCATTTGGATTGGAAAGTTTTTAGGGATATCTAGGGTAGCAAAGAGTGGTAAGGAAAGGCAACACTATAAAATGAGATGGGTAGGTCAGGCGATAGTGAGCTTCAATTTCCCTTGGATTTTCCTTCTGTTCCCCCTCTTGTTTTCTTCTTCGCCTGATTTTTGTCTTGATGTCATTGAATGAGGGTGATTAATCTTCACCATTTGAGCATGTTTTTAAGAATTGTGCACTCTTGAAGTTTGCATAGCATGCTTTTCTCTAGAGGAATGTTAATAAACTATTTTGCTAAGAAAACCAGTTTTCAAATGCAGGAAAATAGATGAATGTTTGTTTTCCATGAAAATTCTTTTCATACCAAATAATGCAGCTGTCAGTCCACAAGTTGATTTCTCAAAAACTTACTGCCACACAAACTGCTACTTCCTGGTCCCTGGCTACAATGAAAGTTGTTTATTTATTAACCAGTTATATGCCTTATTTATGTGTTTTCTGCTGAAGGCAAAAATGCCCCACGTGTTACTTTTAAACAATCTAAAGCCAAATTTCCTTTACTATCTTCTAGGATTTTGACTACTCTGGCCATCTTTTCTGATCTTCTATTTAAACATGGGAAATCATCATAAAATGGACTAGCTTTTCCCTTGCACTGATCTTTATTTCACTTTTTTTTTTCGATGGAGTCTTACTCTGTTGCCCAGGCTGTAGTGCAGTGGCACAATCTCTGCTCACTGTAGTCTCCGTCTCCCAGGTTCGAGCAGTTTTCCTGCCTCAGCCTCTCAGGTAACTGACACTACAAGTGCATGCCCAGCTAATTTTGGTTTTGTGTTTGTAGTAGAGACAGGGTTTCACTATGTTGGCCAGGCTGGTCTCGAACTTATGACCTAAAGTGATCCACTGGCTTCGGCCTCTCAAAGTGCTGGGATTACAGGTATGAGCCACAGCGCCCAGCCTGATCTTTATTTTGGTTAGTCAAAAATGCACTTACTTTTGAAACTGAGATCATGATTAACGGAGACAGAATGAATTAGCCTGTTCTTGCATCACTATAAATGAATGCCTGAGGTTGGGCAATTTATACTTTTTAAAAAGAGGTTTAATTGCCTCATAGTTCTGCATCTGTTCAGCTTCTGGTGAGGGCCTCAAGAGTCTTACAATCATGGCAACAGGCCATGGGGAGCCAGCAGGTCACATGACAAGAGCAGGAGCAAGAGAGTGAGGCAGGGGAGGTTCCAGACTTTTAAACAACGAGATCTCACATGAACTAACTGAGCAAGAATTCACTTATCACCAAGGGGATGCTGCTAAGCCATTCATGAGGCTTATGATCCAGTACCTCCCACCATGATCCAATACCTCCACCAGGCCCCACCTCTTACATTGGAAGTCACATTTCAATATGAGATTTGGAGAAGACACACATCCAAACTACATCACGGAGCATTTTCATTGTGCTGCCAAACAGGAAGTTCTCAAATGGTGTACAATGAAAAAATGTGGGATAGTATACCCCAGATATTCTCATTGATTATAAAACTGCTGTGCTAGCCCATCAAATGACTCTTGATTAAAGACAATGCATTTATTGCCTTGAGAAGTCCAAATCTTTTTGGCCTCAAAGCCTCTTGAAAGGCCAGCACCATGTTTAATTTTGAGTATGCCCTGAGGCCATAGCATGAGTTTATTAAATTGACTAAAGATGTAATTTTTAGACAATATTTTTCATTTTTAAAAAGTAATAGATCAAAGAAAATTGATTATAAATAACTTGAACACCACAATTTTAGAGATATATGTAAAGTGTGAAGGAAGAAATGAGCTAAACCCACACATAACATCTTGTCTTTGTGAGACATGGAAAATCCATAGAAAATATTGTCTTGGTTTGGGTTGTCCCCTGAAAGCAGACCCTTAATCAAGAATTCAGGGGTTTATTTGGGAGATTATCACAGGAAAATGCCAGTAATAGAGTGTATACGTGAGAAAGAGAAAAGAAGAAAGTCAGTGAAGTAGGTTATCAAGCCAATATCACTGTGGGCAACCGGAACTAAATCCACTAAATGCTGGAAGACACTGAAGACTGTGCCTCATAGTTATCCCAACTAAAGGGAGAGGAGGTCTGTAGTTGGTTAAGGGCTGGTTCTAAGGATATGAAGTCTCTGGCACATCCATGACTCGACTAAGGCTGAACTCTAGCAGGAGTGTTAAGGGTATATGGAAGGAGTAGCAACAATAGTCCCTCCTAAGTAAAAGGGATGAAAAGTACAGGACAAAAAAAATTCATACTCTTTTAAAATTCCATTTGGAGTCTAGAAACTAATTCCTGTAGGAAAATAATTTAGAATAACTAAAGCAAGAGAGAAAAGGTGAGAGAAAAAAAAGAGATAGAGACAGACAGGAAGAGAGGAGATAGAGAGAGAAACAAAAACCAAAAGAAGTAACCAAAGGCTTCCATTAAAGAAATATATTGAGTCATTAAGTATTGATAACCTGCCATACCTCTTTGTAATGACCCTGGGGTTTCCTAACTAAAAAATACCACTTCTTTAATGCAATCCCCAAAATTTCAAGTGACCATGCTGAAAATGGGCATCCAAGGATGGATTGGATATATTATCTTCCCTACTTGAGTATGAATTTTTGCCTTCTCAAAATTTTGTTCAATTTTAGGAGGATAGTTTTTTTTAGAGTTAGTTAAGTGACTCAGATATGTGAATTTTAACTCTATCTCATTTGTAAGCTTCAGGTTTGGACGGCGGATGTTGGAGGGAAACTAGAGTCATCCAGAAGACAGTACGGTTGATGATAATGTAGCTGCAATCCACGTCGTGGGAAAATTAATGATTGAAGATCTTTGGCTTGAAGAAGAAGTGCGAGTGGGAAAACTGCTTCGAATCGTGTCAAAATCTGAAATGGAGGTAAAATTTGTTATTCTATTTTGTTCTCCTGCATCCATCAAAATAGTTTGTATGTTTGGTGGGGAGCCGGAGGCAGCAAATGAGGAGAGAGACAGGGAAAGAGAAGGGGAAGAACTGAAATTAAAGATTAGAAGTTTCTACTGACTCAAGGCAGAAGCTGGTAATAAAGGCCAGAGCCATGAGCCAAGACTCTGGGAAAATGGCAGATACTATGTTGTCAGAATTGCCAAGAACAAAAAGAAAGTCCAAAAGACCAGAAGCAGAATTTAAGACAAGATTACAAAACTGAGAGTTTAGATTATGGCAACTAGGTCAAAACGAAAGTAGGTTGGAAATAAGTGAAGAAGGGGTCTAAGGGATGTCATCTTACCAGTCCTGAAGCTGGGAGGGACCAGAGCTTAAAACTAGCACCAAATGTTGGAAGAAACAGGAAAGAACAGCCACCAGAAAGTCCGCCATTCCCCAAATGTCCCCTGCACTCTGCCTTTGTATACAGAGTAAATCCTAACCCTCTTTGCAAGCTCACTTCACATGCTACCTCCTTCATGGAATTGATTTCCTCCTCTGTGCCCCTATGATAATTGTTATGACATTTTGCCTTACTTCTCTTATAAACAGGCATACACACACACACACACACACACACACACACACACAGAATGAAGACTGTCTTGCTCATTTTTATCTCCAGTGCAATGACTGCTCATGGTAGCTCATCACCATATTCTCTGAACTACAAAAGCGCTTTCTCTATACCTCCCTAGGTGTATGTCCACAATAAGAAACCAATAAAAATAACAATAATAGTAGCTATTACTTATTGAGAACTTGCTATAAACCGGAAGCTGACACGGACGCTAGCCTCTTGTACCTCTCTTTTCCATCTGGAAAACAGGAATAATGACATCTAGTCATTATCGGAGATGTTGTTATGGTTACATAAAGTGATGCAAGTGAGAGTCTTAGCACTGAGACTGACAAATATTAAGCATTTGAGAAATATTTTACCACAATATCTGTTTTAATTGAAAGAAGGAAAATTTATGAGATCCCTAGATGAGAAGGACTGTTATTGCCTAAACTCCTTTAGGCAATGAACTGCTAGGGGTTTGCTGAAGACCAACATGCTTTGTCTTACTTTTTTTGCCTACTATTTTGTCTATTCTTTCTATTAGAGAAAAAGAGTGTGTGTTCTGTGAGCACTACCTTTTGTTTAATCTTCATGTATTTTGTGATTTTCCAGTTATCTTTCTGTTATTTCTAGTTTAATTCCATATTTATGTGAAAACAGACATTGAATGATTTCTATTTTTTTCAATTTGTTAAGGGGTTTTATGGCCCAGAATGTGGTCTATCTTGGTGACAGAGGGCATCCCTGTCTTTTGCCAGTTCTCAAGGGGAATGGGTCCAGCTTTGCCCATTCAGTACAATGTTGAGTGTGGATTCTTCATAGATGGCTGTTATTATTTTGAGGGATGTTCCTTTGATTCCTAGTCTGTTGATGGCTTTTATCATGAAGGGATTTCAGATTTTGTCAAACGATTTTCCTGTTTCTATTGAGATGATCATATGGTTTTGCCTTTACTTCTATTTATGTGGTGAATCACATTCATTGATTCATATGTTGATCCAACTATGAATAAAGCCTACTTGATCATGGCATGTTAACTTTTTGATGTGCACCCCAGGAATAAAGCCTACTTGATCATGGCATGTTAACTTTTTGATGTGCACCCCAGGAATAAAGCCTACTTGATCATGGCATGTTAACTTTTTGATGTGCACCCCAGGAGTAAAGCCTACTTGATCATGGCATATTAACTTTTTGATGTGCACCCCAGGAATAAAGCCTACTTGATCATGGCATGTTAACTTTTTGATGTGCTGCTGGATTCAGTTTGTTAGTATTTTGTTAAAGATTTTTGCATCTATATTCATCAGGTATATTGGCCCGAAGTTTTCTTTTTTCGTGTGTCTCTGTCAGATTTTGGTATCAGGCTGAAGCTGGCGTCATAAAATGAGTTAAGAAAGAGTCCCTACTCCTCAGCTTTTTTTTAATGGTTTCAGTAGGATTGGTACAGGTTCTTCTTTGTACATCTGGTAGAACTGAGCTATGAATCCATCTGGTCCAGGGATTTCGTTGGTTGGTAGGTTTTTTTTCTATTACTGATACAATTTCATAACTTGCTATTGATCTGTTCAGGTTTCCACTTTATTCGTGGTTCAATCTTGAGAGATTGTATACTTTCAGGAATTTATCCATTTCCTCTAGATCTTTTATTTTGTATGCATAGAGCTGTTCATAATAGTCTCTGGGAATCTTTTGTATTTCTGAGGGATCTGTTGTAATGTTATCTTTGTCATTTCTGATTGCACTACTTTCCAAATTCTTTCTTTTTTCATTTGTTAATCTAGCTAGCAGTCTATCAATCTTCTTTATTTTTTCCAAAAACAAAGTTTTGATTTCATTGATCTTCTGCATGTTTTTGTTTTAATTTCATTCGGTTCTTTTCTAATTTTAGTTATTTGTTTTCTTCTGCCAGCTTTGGGATTGGTCTTTCTTTCTTTCTTTCTTTCTTTCTTTCTTTCTTTCTTTCTTTCTGGTTCTTCTAGATACAAAGTTAGATTGTTCATTTGAGATTTTTCTACCTTCTTGATGAAAGCACTTAGCACTATAAACTTTTTAACACTGCTTTAGATACATCCCACAGATTTTGATAAGTTGTGTCCCTATTTTCATTAATATCAAAGAATTTTTATTTCTCCCTTAGTTTCATTGTTCATCCAGGAGTTGTTCAGGAGCAAGTTGTTTAATTTCCATATATTTGTGTAGTTTTGAGAGATCTGCTTGATATTGATTTCTATTTTTATTGCATTGTGATCCAAGTGTGTCTGGTATAACTTCGACTTTTTAAAAATTTACTGAGACTTGCTTTATGACGGAGCACATGTTCAATCTTCAAAGATGTTCTGTGTGCAGATGAGAAGAACATATATTCTGTGGTTGTTGGGTGGCATATTCTTTAGATGACTATTAGGTCCAACTGCTCAAGTGTTTAAGTCTAGAATTTCTTTGTTCATTTTCTGCGTCAGTGATCTGTCTAATGTTGTCAGTAGAATGTTGAAGTCTCCAACTATCATTGTCTGCCTGTCTAAGTCTTTTTATAGGTCAAAAAGAACTTGTTTTATGAATCTGGATGCTTTAATGTTGAGTGTGTCTATTTTTAGGATAGTTAAGTCTTCTTGTTGAGTTGTACTCTTTATTATTATATAATGCCCTTCTTGTCCTTCTTGATTGTTGTAGGTTTAAAGTCTGTTTATCTGATAAAAGAATACTGAATCCTGCTCTTTTATGTTTTCATTTTCATGGTTCATCTTTCTCCATCCCTTTACTTTGGGCCTGTGGTTGTCATTACATGTGAGATGGCTCTCTTGAAGACAGCAGATGATGGGGTTTTGTCATCTCTTTTTTTTTTTTGAGACAGAGTTTCACTCTTGTTACCCAGGCTGGAGTGCAATGGCATGATCTCGGCTCACCTCAACCTCTGCCTCCTGGGTTCAGGCAATTCTCCTGCCTCAGCCTACTGAGTAGCTGGGATTACAGGCATGTGCCACCGTGCCCAGCTAATTTTTTTGTATTTTTAGTAGAGATGGGGTTTCACCATGTTGACCAGGATGGTCTCGATCTCTTGACCTCGTGATCCACCTGCCTCGGCCTCCCAAAGTGCTGGGATTACAGGCTTGAGCCACCGCGCCCAGCCAGGTTTTGTCATCTTATCCATCTTTTCATTCTCTGTCTTTTAATTCCCCCAGCACTTACTTGTTTGAGAAGTATTTTATTTCTCATTCACTTATGAAACTTAGTTTTGCTGTATATGAAAGTCTGGGTTGGAATTTCTTTGATTTAAGAACACTGAAAATAGGTCCCCAATCTTTTCTGGTTATAAAGTTTCTGCCAAGAAGTCTGGTGATGTTTCCTTGTATGTGACCTGACCCTTCTCTCCAGGTACCTGTACAATTTTTTATTTCCCACTGACCTTGGTGAATCTGATGATTATGTGCCTCAGGGATGGTTGTTTTGTAGAGTATCTAGCAGGGGTTCTCTGTCCTTGAATTCGCATGTCAATCTCTAGCAAATTTGCATGTCAACCTCTCTAGGATTAGGGAAATTTTCATGGACTCTGTCCTTAAATATATTTTCCTACTTTCTTTATCTTTCTCCTTCTCTCTCAGAAATGTTAAAGAGTCATAGGTTTCATCTCTTTACATAATCCCATATTTCTTGGCAGTTCTGTTCAGTTTTGAATTCTTTTTTCTTTTTTTATTATACTTTAAGTTCTGGGATACATGTGCAGAATGTGCAGGTTTGTTACATAGGTATACACATGCCACAGTGGTTTGCTGCACCCATCAACCTGTCATCTACATTAGGTATTTCTCCCAATGCTATCCCTCCCCTAATCACCCCACCCCACAACAGGCCTCAGTGTGTAATGATCCCCTCCCTGTGTCCATGTGTTCTCATTGTTCTACTCCTACTTATGAGTAAGAACATGCGGTGTTTGGTTTACTGTTACTGTGTTACTTTACTAAGAATGATGGTTTCCAGCTTCATCCATGTCCCTACAAAGGACATGAACTCACCCTTTTTTGTGGCTGCACAGTATTCCATGGTGTATATGTGCCACATTTTCTTTTTCCAGTCTAACATTGATGGACATTTGGGTTGGTTACAAGTCTTTGCTATTGTGAACAGTGCTGCAATAAACATATGTGTGCATGTGTCTTTAGAATGATTTCTAATCCTTTGGGTATATACCCAGAAGTGGGATCACTGGGTCAAATGGTATTTCTGGTTCTAGATCCTTAAAGAATCGCCACACTGTCTTCCACAATGGTTGAACTAATTTACACTCCCACCAACAGTGTAAAAGTGTTCCTATTTCTCCACCTCCTCTCAAGCAACTGTTGTTTCCTGACTTTTTAATGATGTGGCTTTGGTTTGCATTTCTCTAATGACCAGTGATGATGAGCTTGTTTTCCTATGTTTTTTGGCCCCATATATGTCTTCTTTTGAGAAGCATTCATTCATATCCTTCCATTAGGTCCCTTAGCAAATTAATTGTAGTTGTTTTGAACTCACAGTGTGATAATTACAACATCCCTGCCACATCTAAGTCTAGTTCTGGCTATTTGAGCTATCTTTTTGAATGGTGTTTTTTGCCTTTTAGTGTGTCTTGTAATTTTTTCTTGATAGCTGGACAGGATGCACCGGGTAAAAGAAACTACGTAAATAGGCCTTTAGTAATAGAGTGGTGAAGTGTGGGAGAGGAGGAAGTGTTCTGTCATCCTATGATTAGGTCTCAGTCTATCAGTGAGCCTGTGCCTCTGGAGTGTGAAGTTCACAGATGTTTTTTAGATTTTTTTCTCTACTTTCTCCCTTAAGTGGGACAGAATATCTAGAACAGGCTGGAATTGGGTATTTCCCTTCTGCCAGGTCAGTTAGGCTCTGACAAAACTCCAGAAGTTAGGCTCTGATCAAACAGTTTCTCCTGAGGGCAGGATGTGTAAGAACAGAGTGCTCTAACATTTTTCAAAATTGTTCCTTTTCCTCTTCCCCTGCCAGAAGCACAAGGGCATTTTCCTTCAATATTTACTGTGAGAACCTGGTCAAGCTCCTGGAGGTAAAAGTTTCAAGAGCATAAAACACCATCCCCCATGACTCGATCCCCTGGAGTTTTGAACTCTCATCTTGTCCTCACCTAGCCTCCAGCATTTTGTTAATTACAGCTCAGGATTTCCCCCCTGACACTGGTCCCTGGGGCGGTTTCTACTCCAGTATGTCATGGTACACTCTATCTGCCTGTCTGTTTACCCGGTTTCGGAAACAGCAGTTTTCCATGTTGACAGGTCTAATTATTGATTTTTCACTTTGTCCAGCTTTCCTTACTGTAGAACCAGAAATTAAAATGGCACTAAATTTTTAGCAAGTAACAGAAACACTGCTTATTTGCTCCTATTTTGACCATGAATCATCTGAAGATTGCGTTATGGACTGAATGTCTGTGTTCCCCTAAAATTCATATATTAAAGCCCTACCCCCCAGTGTGATGGTATTTGGAGAGGGAACCTTTGAGACATAGTTAGGTCTCAAGAGTAAGGCTTGGTCTTATTAAATTGGTCCTCTTAAAAGAAGAGACACCAGAGAACTTGCACTCTCCTTCTGCCTGTCTTTCTCTCTCTCTTCTCTCTCTCTCACTGCCATGTGAGGACACAGAGAAAAGGCAGCTGTCTGCAAGTCAGGAGGAGAGCGTTCACCAGAACTCAACTATGCCGGCACCCTGATCTTGGACTTCCATCCTCCGGAACTGGGAGAAAATGCATTTCTTTTGTTTAAGCATCCAGTCTGCGGCATTTTTCATAGAAGCCTGAGGAAACTAAGACTGCTTTTATCAAGGAATGCTGCTTACAAGACTTTTGCATAAGGAAGAGCCTAATTATTCAACAACCATTTGTTGAGCATGTGGATACCAAGCACTGTGCTAAGCACTGGAGATACAGTGGCGAACAAGGCAGCATTTTGCCTTCATGGATATTTCAGTATCAAAGGAGAGATAACTAAGCAAGTAAGGGAGAGAAGTTCATCACACAGACTCTCTCTCTCTAGCAGACGCACACACACACACACACGCACATTGTGTGTGCACAGAGAGAGACAGAGGGATAGAAAGAGACAGAGAGGCAATACTACAAAGGAAAGTCCTCCACTGGGTGCAATTTGGACCAGATAACTTTGGGATTCCTTTAAATTTTCCAAGGGTTTAGGTGTTGATTTGCTTAAGCCACAGTTTAAAAGCCCTGCCTGAGGGAAGGAGATCTGAGGACCTGGAGAGCTTTGGGGCAAAGCTCCACTGGCTAAACATCCTTCCCAGGCTCTGGTAAGTGACTGGCCAACTACTCCTAATGACTTAATGAAGCTGATAGTGAGACAGAAAAGTCTATCTTTGCTTAGGCTCATCTAAGCTCTGCTTCCACCACACTTATGTGTGTATATCATTAGTTTACATTTCTCAGTCCTTGCAGCCTGCACGAAATTTTATGTCTTTAAATTGTTTCCATCTATAATTATTCAGCCCTTCAGAACCAGAGATCAACTGTTAGTGGGTAACTGGTGCTGAATCACATGATTCACTGGGAGAATGTATGATATATCTGGCAGCCTGAAAATGCCAAAGATCCAGAGAGTGTATTCTTAGAATGCTAGCAAGCATGGAAAAGGCCATTTCTCATTGCAGAATAAAGCTTGGAAATGGAAGTAAGTCATCCATTTGTGCTAACACATAGCAGCAGTTTCATCACTGGAAACACCAGAGGCATCAAAAGACAACAGTACTGCCCTTTGACTTCCATTGAAAAGCTACATATATCAGTTCCCTGCTTAGATTCTCTGGTGACCTTCCTTCTGATGCACAGAAGCATTCGATGCTCAGTCAATAACCTACAAGGACTTACATGGCCTCTTTCAGCCAGGTTCTCTGTGCTTTCCCTTGCAGCCTCCTCTTTTTCGAACTTTCTTCCACTACATATCTGATATCTGGGTGGCTCACTCTCTTACATCTTCCTGACCAGTGCTCAAATGTCTCTTTCTCAGAGAGGCCTTCCTGGACATTCCTTACAAACACACACACACACACACACCAAAAAACAAAAAACAACAAACAAACAAACAAACAGATCCCACCTCAAAGTCCCAATCCCCTTAACCTGCTTTATTTTACATGATACCAATCATTACCACCTAAGATGTGTGTGTTTATTTATTTTCTTTCTCCCTCAACCATGGTTTGCAAGGTCTATATGGGCTCAAAGTTGGTCTGATTTGTTCACTACCACATCCTCAGAATTCAGAAGTGTGTTTGACTAGAGTAAGTACTCAAGTTCTAAAAATACCTGTTCTAAAAACGATAGGGAAGTGCAAAGGCCTCTGAATGATCATGACATTCTTCATGATAAAGAGCAAGAATGAGACTTGCCCCATCAGATGTCAAGACTTGATATAGAGCTATACTTCTTCAGGTAGTATCATACTGATGCAAATACAGATAAATAGATCAATGGAACAGAATAGAGAACCCTAAAATAGATGCTTGTGTATCTGGACACAAATATACAACCAAGCAAAGTCAGTGGGGAGGGGATGGACTCTTCAATAAACAAAACTCAACAGTTGTTTATAAATGTAGAGGGAAAAGAAAGAAAATCAGTACCTTACATTATGTGTACACAAACGTCAGTTTTAGATGGATTAAGACCTAAATTTGAAAGGCAAAATTAAAAAGCACTTATATGGTAATGTAGACTATCTTTATGTCTTCTGAATAGAGCAGGGTTTCTTAATATGATAGAAAATATATTTTCCACAAAGAAAATTGACAAATTAGACTACTTTAATGAAAAGGAATTTACCAAAAGAAATCATAACGAGAGTTAAGTAAAAACACAAGATGGGAAAAAGTACTTGCTACACATATAACCGACAAATAATTAGTGTTCAGAACACATAGCTACACCTTAGGAATCCTTTTTTATTTTTTCGACAGAGTCTCGCTCCGTCACCCAGGCTAGAGTGCAGTGGCGTGCTCTTGCCTCACTGCAGCTCTCACCTCACTGCAGCCTCCGTCTCCCAAGTTGAAGTGAATCTCATGCCTCAGCCTCCCAAGTAGCTGGGATTACAGACCCCTGTCACCCACTCCTGGCTAATTTTTGTATTTGTAGTAGAGACTGGATTTCACTATGTTGGCCAGGCTGGTCTCAAACTCCTGGCATCAAGTGATCCTCTTGCCTCAGACCCCAGTGTGGGGATTACAGGTGTGAGCCACCATGCCCAACCCCAGGAATCCTTAATAACGAGGACAAAACCATTTGAAAAGTGGGGGAAAGAGTAGAACAGACATATTACAAAATAGGAAATTTGAATGTGTTCACATGTATTAATATGGAAATGCAAAATAGCACCATAATAATATCAATTCCATGCACACTTTAACAAACTTTAACAATGTTTACAATTCCAGATATTGGTATGAATATCGAGCAACCAGAACTCTCAATACATGGTTGCTGGGAATATGAATTGGCACAACCATTTTTGGACTAGAGCTTGGTCTTTCCTAGTAAAATAAAGCATGCTCTAAAACCCAGTAATTCCACTTCTAAATGTACATTCTAAAGAAGCTCATGCCCATGTGGTCCAAAAAAAGCATATAAGAATATTTGACACCACAATATTTATATCATCTGAAAGAGGAAACAATTCAAGTGTTCATTCATAATAGAATCATTAGTTTTATAACCAGAAAATGAAATATTCCATAGCAATGAAAATTAATGAAATAGAGCTATACTGGATGAATCACAAAAGTCACAAAGGAAAACATTCTGTGTAATTTAAACTGTATTAAATTCTAAAACAAGCAAAACAAGTATATTTTATTTCAGAATGCATGTATACTTACAAATGTGAAGAAAAGAAAGAAAATAATTACACAAAACTCAGGTTTGAGGTAACTCGGCAAAGATAGGAATGGAAGTGGGAGCCAATACTTTATAATATGTTTTGGCATTAAACAACAAACTGAAGCTGAGTATATTCTGATGCTCATTAGTTTCATTCTGAGGAATAGACTCTCTAAGACCTAGAAAATCTCTTGAATACGTGCATCAGGATACAAATTCAAAAATGTTCTTATCTATGTTGTTTGTAATCACAAAATATTGTGAACAATCCAACTGCCCATTGACAAGAGAATGAGTAAATACTTGCGGTATTCATCTAATGAAAATTAATGACCTAGAGTAAGGCATGTCAACTTGGCCAGCTTTCCAGGAATAATATTGAGGGGAAAATGCAAATCATATTAATAAAATACATGAACTGGTTTCCATTTGTATGAGGTCCAAAATATACAAAACTAAAGACAATGCTGTACACAGCTACATTGCCCTATATAGTAACCACTGGCCACGTGTGGTTAATAAGCATTTGAAAAGTGGATGGTCCAAATTCAAGTGTTCTGTACATTTAAAATATGCACAGGATTTCAAACAATTAGCCTGAGAAAAAGAATGTAATTAATCATTTTTAATTAATATTAACCATTTTAATCAATAATATTAGTTATTAATTTTTAAATATATATTTTATTGCACTTTAGATTCTAGGTTACATGTGAAGAACACGCAGGATTGTTGCATAGGTACATACATAGCAATGTGATTTGCTGCCTCAATCCCCATCACCTATATCTGGCTTTTCTCCCCATGTTATCCCTTCCCAACCTCCCTAGCCCACACTGTCCCTCCCCTAAACCCTCCCCAACAGACCTCAGTGTGTGATGCTCCCCTCCCTGTGTCCATGTGTTCTCATTGTTCAACATCAACCTATGAGTGAGAACATGCGGTGTTTGATTTTCTGTTCTTCTGTCAGTTTGCTGAGAATGATGGTTTCCACGTTCATCCATGTCCCTACAAAGGACACAAACTCATTCATTTTTTATGGCTGCATAGTAATCCATGGTGTATATGTGCCACATTTTCCTTGTCTGGTGTATCATCAATGGGCATTTGGATTGGTTCCAAGTCTTTGCTATTGTAAACAGTGCTGCAATGAACATACCTGTGCATGTGTCTTTATAATAGAACAATTTATAGTCCTTTGGATATATACCCAGTAATGGGATTGCTGGGTCAAATGGAATTTCTATTTCTAGGTCCTTGAGGAATCGCCACACTGTCTTCCACAATGGTTGGACTAATTTACACTCCCACCAGCAGTGTAAAAGTGTTCCTATTTCTCCACATCCTCTCCAGCATCTGTTGTCTCCAGATTTTTTAATGATCTCCATTCTAACTGGCATGAGATGGTATCTCAATGTGGTTTGATTTGCATTTCTCTAATGACCAGTGATGATGAGCATTTTTTCATATGTTTGTTGGCCTCATATAATTAATTTTTGTATTGACTCATTAATAATTTTTATATTGGCTACATAGTGAAATGACAATATTTTGGATGGATTGGGTTAAATAAAATGTATTTTAGCGAATTTCACCTGTTTATACTACTTTAAATGTGGCCACTGGAAAATTCAAAATTACATGTGACTTGCATTTGTAACTTACATTATGTTTCTATTGGACAGTGCTGGTACAGCAATATCTACATATATATTAGACCTTTAAAAAGAAACAATAAATACAAAATTTGGGTTAGAGATTCTTGTAGGTGGAGGGAGATGGTGTGTAGAAGGAATACAGGTGGCTTTAAGGTTTTGGTAAGATTCTCTTAAGCTGAGTTGCATGTATGCAGTTGTTCATTTGATTGTTAACCTGTACTCCTCACATATATATTACAAATATTATTTCCTATATACTTATGTTTAATACTAATTTTAAAAGATTATAAATTCCTTTTAAGCCTTATTATCTAAAATAGAATTTTACATAAGTAAAGCTAAATAAAACTAAAGAATATCAGATAGTGGACTATGGCAGGCTGAGAAGGAGCCAGTCACAGGAAAAGGAAGAATAATGTATGTGAAGACTATGAACTTCATCCTCATATTTTAAAAACTAAAAGGAATCCAGAGGGATAAGAGGATGATGACTAAGACTAAGAGAAAGATGAAGAGGTTGGAAGGGGCAGCACATGCTTATAGGACACAGTCAAGGGCTACATTTTTATTTCAAAAAGCAATGGAAAGCCACAGAAAGGTTTTAAGCCTGATGACAAATTGATCCTGTATTTTCTTTAAAAAGATTAATCTGTCCACAGAGTGGACAATATATTGTAGATAGAGGTGAGGTCCAGACAACGGGTGACAGAGGCTTGGACTAGGGTGGGAGCAGCAGGAATGCAGAGAAGTGGAAGGATGTGCTCAGAACAGAAAATTGAAAAGTCTCAAATGAATCCCAGATACTACCAGATTTCTGGCTCAGCCAGATTTATGGCCTGATAAATTCTCTGCCTGGTGGTGGTCTTTGCCGACATGGGGAAACCTTGGTGGGACAAAGAAGTAAAATCAAGTATTTTTTGAACATTTTAAACTTAGCTTGAGATGTTCAAGTGAATTTATCAAATAAGAAGGTGCATATATGTCACTAGAACTCAGAGGAGAGATTTGGGGTAAAAATAAATGTGGGAATTGTCAGTAGATAAAATGGAGCTTAAAGCCATGACGACGGGTGCCTTCTAGAGCAGAAGTCAGCGAACTTTCTCTGTACAGGCCCAGAAAGTAAATATTTTCAGCTTTTTGGGTCATATTCAGTTTCTGTTGAAAAAAACTCAGTACTGCCAATGTAGGGAGCAAGCAGTCATAGACAATGTGCAGATTAATGGTAATGACTATGTTCCAATATAACTTTATTTATAAAAACAGGTGAAAGGCTAGAGTTGCCCCACAGCCATAGTTTGCTAAGGCCTTTACTAAAGAGAGAAGAGGAAAGGGCACAGACTAAGACCTCGAAAACACCAATCACAGTAGAGGAAGCAAAATATGGACACAGTCTCCTCCTAGGAGAGACATGTTAGCTCCAAGAGCAGTAATACACAACTGATGTTTAAGTTAATTATTCACATTTCGGTATCATTTGGATATTTAGTAAATACGGTCTCACTAAGTTATTTGATTATCACTCATATTTCCAGGCTTTGGTGCAATACTCCATTTAAAAATAATAATTTACTCTTTTATATCTTGAAGGCCAATTTAACTATGGGTAAGAAATTGTTGAATTTCCAGAACATACGAGCTGTAGAAAAGAAAGACGTGGCAGAAAGTGTCATGGCATCCTTGCTACTCCCCACTGGAGGAATGTGCCTTCAGCTCAGGCCTCAATATGAAAATTACTGTTCCCAACAGAGAATGAGCACAATAAAACTCATTCCTCCGCAGTTCAGCAGATGACATGGAAAATAAGTCAGAGGCATCTAGTCATAGTCCAGGCAGTTCAAACTAAGAAAGCTACTGAAAACTGCTAGAGAGGAAAGCCAAGAGCAGGCTTTCTGACATGAATTCAACAGGTACTAGATGAAGCAACCTCGTTAGAAATAAACTGGTAATATTAACCTCAGAAATTATGGAAGAGGGGACTGATAATTTTGCAAAAATATTAATAAGAGACATAAAATTGAAAAACAATTCCAGCAAGAACTGTATGTGGGAAAAATAAAATATTTTCCATTTTCTATTTTTGCAAACAAAGATTTATTAGAAAACAGTCACACCCATTCATTTTATATATTGTCTAAGGTTGTTTCTCTGTACAATGGCAGAGTGGAGTAGTTCCAACAGACATCTTACGGCTCACAAGGCTAAAATCTTTACTACCTGGGCTTTTACAGGAAAAGCTTCCTGTCCTCTGATATAGGATATTTAGAAGAAGATCAGCAGAATGTTGCCAGAAAAAGGAAAGAACTCCAAAACAGAGCAAATCTCTCAGCCACACCTAGTAAGGATTATTACCAACTTTTTAATGAAAAGGGAACAGGAAATAAACAACAGAACCTCACCATATATATCACATGTAGTTTTTTTTTAAACAATTGATCACAGGTAAACTGTATAAAGTTTTTACTCTATAATTTTGGAACAGAAATAATTTCCATCTAATCCTTTTGAAGTTTTCCTAAGGTGTAGATTTTAAGAACCACCATCTGTTATAGACATTTATGCAAGTAGAATGGGCAAACTCTCCCTAAGTATTGCAAGCAAGGTTAGTACACAGAATAGGAAAAAACAAGACCACATTCTGTGATGCTTACAAAAGGGCTGGTTGAACCAGGACTATCTTAGCAAGTATATGAAACACATTATGGAAGCTCTAACCCACTCTTTCACTTCCATTTAACCTCCTTTCTTCCGTGATAAAAATCAAAAGCTGTGCTAAAGTAGGAATTTCCTATTCCTTAAAATGTTATTGCATAGAGCATGATTTAGCACAGAGAAATAGAAATAGATATCAAAAGATTTTCATTATATAACTCTCTCTACCACTAACTAGGTCCGTGTTCTCAATCCATGATTATACACTACAGTGTAATATTTTCTAATTACATCCCAGGTAGGTTTGCTTATCCTATGTGGGACATAATTAAATTATATGCTCCATAAAGGCTGGGACTATGGATTAAATATTTTTTATTTATTCCTTAGCATCTATCAAAAAGGAAGAAATTAATTTGATAAAGTCTTTGTTACATAGATATCTGAATATAAACATTTTCCAGGCATTAAACCTACTTTATAATTATCAGCTAAGATACTGAACACTGATTGGATTGGTGAGAAGAGAGGTACAGGCATTATACAACAGATGCACATATATGCGTGTACACACACACACACACACTCACATTCAATGCATAGTTTAACTCTAATTTTCAGAAATATATAATTTTCTGAAATTATAAATATTTAATTTTCAGAAATATAACCAGGGAAGAGGGCAAGGAGCTGGGAGACCCTGGCAAAAGTATGAATCCAAGAGACTGAACCACTCCAAGGTGGGAGAAAAAAAAGATTAATTATTGAGTGGGGATATGAGAGACAAAGGGTAAGAGATTGCATATCTTGGATATGGGGAAATAGCTAAGCTGAAAAAGACCAGCAGATTTCAAAGGTTAGGAGAGGCAGCATCAAATGTAGAAGGCTTAGCTAAGGCAGGACAGTGCAGACAGGTGTTCCCATATTCTAAATGTCTAGTAGAAAAAGACGAGTTAAGAAAGAAGAAATATTATGTTACTTAGGACTGATAATATGTTAATAGATGATAGAGAAAGCAACCCTATTCAACCCAAAGCCATTTTTTTATTCTTCTCTGTTAAAAAAAAATGATTTTTGGACACGAGAATATAAATCAAACAGTGTTAAGAGTTAAGTGAAGACAAAGATGGGTGAGAAGTCTGTAGGAAGGTAACAATTCTTTTTCTTTATTTTAAATTATTTAGCTTGAACCAGTTATATCCCAGGACTCTGAAAAACTTAAACATGAGGTTATATTCAATAAATTTGAAGAGTCATAAAGTATGGGAGAGATGCTAAATGCATGATCAGATAAGGTGGTCCTAATTCTTAAAAAAGTAAAGGAGAATTCTGTTTCTATAGCCTAATGAGCCATGTGTAGAACAAGATTCTAGAGGAGGCTATTGGAAGGACTATTTATGAAGACAAGTGGTGCTCATCATGGGGAAAGATTTACTCAGGACCAGTAACATCTGGCCATTTAATTCTCATTTCTGATGATGACATCTGAGTGGTAGATCAGGGAATATGGTAGCCAGAGAGAATCTCCACTCTAGTAAATCATTGACAAAGTCTGTCAAGATGTCCTTGGGAACAGGCTGAATGAAAGTTGGATGGACGTTTAATGGTTGAACACCCTTACTTCACAGGATCTCATTGCTGGGTCAAGTCAACATTGGGGAAATTTCCTAGTGGTTTCCAAAAGGCTCTATTGTCACCTCTCACTATTCAACATATTGATCACAGATTTGGAAGATAATGTTGGTCATATGCTAACCAAATATATGTGTGACAGAAAGCTGGGCATATTAATACACTAGGTGGCATAATTCATATCCAAAGAATCTTCAACAGACTAGATTTTAAATCATTTCATTGCATGCTCCCTATCTTTGCATTCCTCTGGTACTTATCTTAGTGCCTTATACTAGATTCTCAATGTTTTGTGAATGGACAAATGAATTAATTAATTAATTAATAATAGAAAGAGTCTAACAGGATGAGGTTAGTAGTAAAAATGATAGGCAACTACCAAAATCTGTCCTCCCCTTCTTACATAGAAATAGAGTTGTGTCTAGGTACATGATTGCTCAACTAGACCATATTCCCCAGCCTCCTGGACACCTGAATCTGCTGCTCTGCAGAGTAATTGAGACATGGTCACGTGACTGGATTATCGTCTATTAAATGTTGGCACATATGATGAGTTCTACTTCCAACTCTCTTTTAAGATGTTGAGGACCTCTTATATGCTCCCTTTCGTTTCCTACTGACTGAAACTGGGATGGACTTGACAGTAGCTTGGCCTCAAGAATGTGACATTGCCCCAGGAGAATGACGGCGCTACAAGCTGGGGGCTAGCCTGTGTCTCTAGATGACCATATGGGGCAAAGCTTCTCTGACGACCCGGACTATTTACATCAGAATTGTTATATGAAATACAAGCCACTGTACAGAGGGTTTCATTTTTAATTTTTGTGGGTACATAGTAAGTGCATACATGTATGGGGTAGATGAGTTGTTTTAATAAAAGCATGCAACGCATAATTATCACATCATGGAAGATGGGGTATCCATCCACTCAAACATTTATCCTTTGTGTTATGAACACTCCAATTATACTCTGTTAGTTATTTTTAAATGTTCAATGAAATTATTACTGTCTATAGTCACCCTGTTGTGCTATCAAATACTAGGTGTTATTTATTCTTTCTAACTATTTTTTTGTACCCATCAACCATCTCCACCTCCCCCTCACCCACCCCTCAACTACCCTTCCCAGCCTCTGGCAATCATCATTATATTCTCTGTCTCTGTTAATTCAATTGTTTTAATTTTAGATCCCACAAATAAGTGAGAACACACAGTGTTTGTCTTCTGGTGCTTGACTTATTTCACTTAGCATCATAACCTCCAGTTTCTTTCATGTCGTTGCAAGTGACTGAGTCTCATTCCTTTCTATGGCTGAATAGTACTTCACTGTATATAAGTACCACACTTTCTTTATCCATTTATCTGTTGGTGGACACTTAGGTTGCTTCCAAATGTTGACTGTTGTGAACAGAGCTGCAACAAACATGGGAGTGCGGATATACCTCGACGTATTGATTTCCTTATACTCAGCAGTAGAATTGCTGGGTCATATGATAGCTCTATTTCAGGTTTTTGGGGGAAGTCCAAACTGTTCTCCATAGTGGTTGTTGTACTAACTTACATTCCCACAAACAGTGTACAAGGCTTCCCTTTTATCCACATCCTCACTGGCATTTATTAGTGCCTGTGTTTTGGATATAAGCCATTTTAACTAGGGTGAGATGATATCACAGTGTAGTTTTATTTGCATTTTTCCGATGATCAATGATACTGAGCACCTTTTTGTATGCCTGTTTGCCGTTTGTCTTATTTTGAGAAATGTCTCTTTAGATCTTTTGCCTATTGTTTAATCAGGTTACTAGACTTTTTTCCTATAGAGTTGTTTGAGCTTCTTCTATTTCTGGCTATTAATTCCTTGTCAGATGGGTAGTTTGCAAATATCTTCTCCCATTGTATGGGTTGTCTCTTCACTTTGTTGATTGTTTCCTTGGCTACACAGAAGCTTTTTTACTTGATATTATTCCATTTGTCCATTTTTGCTTTGGGTGCCTATGCTAGTGGGATATTACTTGAGAAATCTTTGCCCAGACCAAGGTCCTGGAGAGTTTCCCCAATGTTTTCTTGTAGTAGTTTCATAATTTGAGGTCTTATATTTGATTCTTTAATATTTTTTAAAATTTATGTATGTGGTGAGAGATAGGAGTCTAGTTTCATTCTTCTGCATATGGATATACAGTTTTTCCCACACGATTTGTTGAAGAGACTGTCTTTCCCCCATGTATGTTCTTGACACCTTAGTCGAAAATAAGATCACTGTAGGTGTGTGGATTTCTTTCTGGGTTCTCTATTCTGTTCCATTGGTCTATGTGTCCGTTTTTATGTCAGTACTGTGTTGTTTTGGTTACTACAGCTCTGTATTGAAGTCAGGTAATATAATTCTGGAGGGTTTCTTTTTATGTTTGCTTAGTCTTGATCCTAAAAAGAGGTCCGAGGCAAGGTCATCCAGCCTCGTATTAAGCAAAGTATTAAGGGTAAATGTCATGGAGTGCCCTTATGTCTAAGGAAAAATATAATGATTTCACAAATATGAAATAGGGGGATTCTAGCTTAACTGCTTCATGTGTGAAAAGACTTGGAGATTTTTGGTTAACTAAAGGATAAATATGACTCAATAGTGTGCTATAACTGGTGGTGGGGGCAGTGAATGTAGTCATAGCAGTGTGCCATCTAGAATGAAGGCAGTGATGGCTGGACTGAAGTCTTTCTGCCCTTGTCAGACCATGGCTGGCAACCTTCAGATCACAGTGCAGACTCATTTCTTCGACAAGACTTATCAAATACATTATGGGAATATGATTACATCTTGTCCTCTGGTACTTGACTTATTTCACTTAGCATAATAACCTCCAGTTCCATTCACGTTGTTGCAAGTGACTGAATCTCATTCCTTTTTGTGGCTGAATAGTACTTCGTTGTGTATAAGTACCACATGAGTGCTAACAAATTCGGTTAAACTTTTTATTTTTGCTTACAATTCTCAGGTGGACTGTATCTGAGTAAGGCAATCTGGATGCCTCCAGCAAAGCCTATTCAGAGGAGATAAATCAGGATGGTGAACAAATGAAAAGTTATGTCCTATAAGGAGTATTTGTTGGACTCGAGTGGGAAGAAAGTGACTCATCACAATACAGAGGAACTCTAGGGGGACAAAATAGCAGATGTCTTCAAATATTTGTAGAACTCTTCACAAAGAAGAATAATGAGATGTGTTCTGAATGGTATCTGAAAAATTTGAACTTGAAACTACCTGCAAAAAAAAAGCAATACTCCATGTAACCCTGATGTATAAACATGTACATTTTTCTAAAACTAAGAGATGCCCATTTATGTTTACAATCCTTCCCTTCATAAAAGGATTTTAATCGTGATTTTTCATAGTGATTTCTTCTATGCATTTAAGATTTTTTTTTTTTTGAGACTGAGTCTCACTTTGTTGCCCAGGCTGGAGAGCAGTGGTGCGATCTTGGCTCACTGCTACCTCTGCCTCTCGGGTTCAAGTGATTCTCCTGCCTGTAATCCTGAGTATCTTGGATGACAAGCACTCACCACCATGCCCAGCTAATTTTTATATTTTCAGTAGAGACGAGGTTTCACCATGTTCTCCAGACTGGTCTCAAACTCCTGACCTCAGATGATCCACCCGCCTCGGTCACCCAAAATGCTGGGATTACAGGTGTGAGCCACCATGCCCAGATGCATTTAAGATTTTTTATTTGCAAAATAAACTTGCAGGAATACTGAATCCCTCAGCTCCATGGCACAGCACAATCAGCAAGGCTAATATGAGGCAAGTTTAATAAAGAAACTATTGACAAATGTGTGGGAGGCAACAGGGAAATATCATAAGGAGTGGCAAAGAATCCGAGGGCTCCTAACAACAGGCACTGAAGCGCGAAGGGCAAGGCAGTTACTGGAACTTGCAGATAGTGAGCATTGACTGAAATTGGCTGCATGCCGAGAGATGCACCTTATAATGACCCTATAGGATACAGCTGGGGGAATAATACTTTGAACTTCACTGTCTTCCCTTCTGGCAATCTGCCACAGCTTCCCATTGGCTGAACCCCGCCAGAGGCCAGAGGTCAGGAAGCACATTTATGAAATCCACATAGATCAGCCCTTCAGTCCATAAAGCAGAGTAGAAAAGGTGATGAATAGAAAGGATCTGCAGAAGCAAATGGAAGTCATCAAGGAAATGTAATGTGAATCTGAGTGTTCTACTTTATGTATCAATGCTCCTGACATACATATTTTCATTTCATTCCATATACGAGTAATCCTAATGAAACTTCAGTGATAGCGGTCTCCAAAACAAGTAGTATGAACTGATGTAAAATGAAAATGAAAACCCAGTATGCTGGAAGTGAAGCTGGTGTTTTTTCATCTCCCACCACTCACATGGATGAATGAGCTCTCCATTTATAAACAGCCTTTGCAGACTGATCTGCCTCTATTATATGCTAAACTTATGGTAAAACAAAAGAAGAAAATAGATCTTGCCTCTATAAAGAATGCCTCCAACAATAAGATGAAGATTTTGTTTTCATAAAGCATCAAATGATCCACTGTAAAAGTTTGAGTAGGTCAGAATTCTAAAAACAAATTTAGCTGCATAAAGTTAAAGTCCTGTGGGAGAAAAAAAGCTAAGATACAGTAATACTCTCGGGGCTAAACATTTTGTTTGGGTTTTGAATTAGACATATGTTCATTCACTATCCTCATGTATGCAAAGAGTAAAACCTGTCTCATTGGGAATTTTTATTTCAACAGGACTCCCTTCTGTAAATGCCCTCTCTCAGTTATAGCACATGATTTTTTTAAAAGCCTTAGGCAGACTCACACATTTTCTGCTGCTGCTATTGCTCCCACAGCACTTTTTTCTTCTCTTTCTTACAGCACATATCATTTTGTATCATAATTATTGAACATGTCTGACTCCCTTGCTAGACTGTGAGCCCTCAGGAGGAAAGACCATGCTTTACTCATCTTTGCATTCTGCAGTCCCAGGAGCCCCTTCCCCAGGGTACACATCCGATGAATACTTGTCAAATAAATTAATAATGAAGCATCTTTACCTTCTGTCTTTTCTCTCTTGGGGAGAAGAATTCTCAAATTAAGAGAGAACACCATCTTTCTTACACATTCTCCAGAGTAAAGCTTGTGGTTTGGGTTTCTTAACTATTCTGTATTTGTATTTGCATGTACCATACAAGCCAATGTAAGGTTTTGTTAAATTGAATCACTTAGAATTGGGATCAGCAGATTTTTTTTTAAAGGCCAGAGAATAACTGTTTTAGGTCTGCCCTTGTAGCTCCATCGACAATACATAAATTATAGGGCATGACTGTGCTCCAATAAAACAGGCCTCCATTACCAGGCATTAGGTTGTGAGCAATGCTGTGATGAGAAACCTTGTACACATAGCCTTTCTTTCTTGTGCATATGTATATGTAGGATCAATGACAAAATGTGGGATTGCTGGGGAAAGAATAACTACATCTGTAAATTTGGTAGATAAGGCCAAATCTGTGCATTTGTTCATTTAAAAAATTAATTGAGAAAAGAAAGAAGCATGATCTCAAAATCAAATTATTCATGGCTTGTAAAGTTAGAATCACAACAGGAATTAAATGGTCAACATTTATTGAATATCGTCATCTCTGCCTACTCAATACACTGTAGGAAAAACAAATGTCTCTTCACTCAGAAACTATAAAATCGGGTCAATATAAATCAGCTACAGTGATTTTTTGACTTGAGGTCGTTTGTAAGTATTGAGTAATTAATGATTTAACTACTAAGAGAAGATCCGCTCAAAATTCATTACCATTATGGCTTTAGATACCCATAGCTAAAAGAGGTCATCTGGACTAATGTAACACTTTGTCTTTGCATCTTTAGAATCTCTTTTTCATGTTTTGCTTTATATTAAGAATATCTATATACTTTTTTATGTCCCTTGCCTAATGAATATACATGGGCTCTTGGTCATTTACCTATTTTGCTTGATCAGTCCATCAACTCAAAATCTGCAGACAGCACAAACGACCCCAAATAGTCTCTGGTCCTTTTGTAAAAAGAAGTTTGCTGACCCCAACTCTAAATAATTGCATTTAACAAAATCTTACATTTGCTAGTGAATCCTTTTTTAAGGAGGGACTCCATGTTCAGCATTTTTATCACATACAGATCATCTTTCTACCTGTGTCAGTTAAATTCCACAGATGATGAATAGATTAGACCTTGCATGATTCATGTAACAGTAGTTATCTATCTCTTGTAAGGAAACAATACCTTTCCTTTGCTTGTATTTGCTGGCCTCAGAATTCCTCCCAGGATACAAAAACAAATGTGGGAGTGGCCAAAAGTTAAGAGACCCAGGGAGAAACCATAAGGCTGCCGAATGCATCATTACATGGATTTTCTCCAATGCCTCTGGTCACCTTGTTGTCCCCTCTCAGACCAATATTCATGGATTGACTTGTCAGAAAGCTTTACCACTGGATTCACATGTCACATAGCAATGTGCCCTCCACTAATCAGATTAGAGTCTGAACACACAGAAAGTTCAAATAAGCAGAACTGGCTTTGATCACACACACATACACGTAAATACACACACACACACACAAATACACTGAATTAGCCCACAAGACTCAACAACCGTAACTACTTTGATGTTGTGCTTAAAACCTTTGCAGCATCTATAAGTGTTTTGTGAATTATCAAAGAAAGAAATAAAGACAATATAGCTTTAGTTTTAATTATATCACATTGTTGTATAACTCTTGGAAGTTGGTTCAGTTAAATGAAAATATTTCATCTACAAGTTTTCGAATTTTTTCATGTCTTTATTAAAACATTATAATATTATGGAGTCTACAGGGAATTTGGTGATTGTGTGGATTTTTTATTACACTATAATTGTTACTGATTACTCAGAAGTTTAAAATATGTAACAGTAACACCAGCAGTATAAATTAAATATTCAGAGTAAGCTGATTAATACTCAAACCAGAATATTAGTTAACTAGACTACCTAACTCGCCCAAATTTCTGGAATAATCAGTTTACTTACATGGTATGGGTCTCTGGGAACTCTCTTAAATATGCTGAGTTGAGCTAAGCTGACTCTTCATTGGGTTTCTATATTAATTTCAAACATAAACTGGGTAGCTTAAGACCACAGAAATTTATTGTCTCATAGATCTGGAGGCTTGAAGTTCAAAATCAAGTTGTCAGCAAGGCCACACATCCTCTGAGGGCTCTAGGGGAGAATCCTCTCTTGCCTCTTCCTGGCTTCTGGTGGTTGCCAGCAATCGTCAGATTCTTTGGCTTATGGATGCATCACTGCAGTCTCTACCTCTGTGGTCTTGTGGGGTTCCACCTATGTGTCTGTCTCTGTCTTTTCCCCTCTTTTTTTTTTTTTTTTTTTTGAGACAGAGTTTCGCTCTTGTTACCCAGGCTGGAGTGCAATGGCGCGATCTCGGCTCACCACAACCTCTGCCTCCTGGGTTCAGGCAATTCTCCTGCCTCGGCCTCCTGAGTAGCTGGGATTACAGGCACGCACCACCATGCCCAGCTAATTTTTTGTATTTTTAGTAGAGACGGGGTTTCACCATGTTGACCAGGATGGTCTTGATCTCTTGACCTCATGATCCACCCGCTTCGGCCTCCCAAAGTGCTGGGATTACAGGCTTGAGCCACCGCGCCCGGCCCTCCCCTCTTTTTATAAGAACATCAGCCATATTGGATTAAGGGCCCATTCTACTCCAGTGTGAACTTATCTCAAATTAATTAATTATATCTTCAATGACCCAGTTTCCAAATAGGGTCACATTATAAGGTATGGTGAGTTAGAACTTCAACATATTTTGAGAGGGACATAATTCAACCCATAACCCTTCCCATCAGTAGGTACCCTAATTTAGTCCCGACAAACACCTATCCATCCATGGACTGAAGGGAAAGAAATCATTTTTTATTTAATGCTCAGTTATGCATGGCAGGAGGATTGGACAACGTTGGGATTGGCTCTGGGCTTTCTGCAACAGTGACCACTTTCCACTCTTGAATTCTTCCCAGTCCAGGTTTAAACAGCTGTAAACTGGGAGGAAGTATGCACAAAGCCAGGCCTCCCACGGATGACTTTGGAAGGGTCCACTGAGTCCTGATGACAGTGGCAGTGGTCCTTTGGTTTTAAGACTGCTACCAGGACAAGAATAATGCATTACAATGACTCCTGAAAGTTCCAACTCTGCTCTGTGCCCTGTACGAGCAACCAGCATTAAATGTCCTCCAGATATTCCTCATGGGGTAATCAATGCCAAGTACCAAATCTGTTTCTTCTTGGTTAGTCATCTTTTCATCTCTGACCAGGCCTTCCTTTGTTTCAAGATGTTATCTTTTATCATATTTGGCTAGAGCTTCTAGTGAGTAACATCAGTTTTCAAGCCCAGCCCCCTCAGCCTTTTCTTTGCCTATCGTCAAGGTAGCAAAGCAAAGTCTATAAAGCACAGGAAGGAAGAAGGAAAGATGGGAATTAATTTATCAATCAGATGGATCTTATTAAGACATAAAACAGAAAACTGAAGAAAGCAAGCAAGCAAGCTTATAAACATTATGAACCTCATATAACTTCATTTGTGTCAATGTGGAGGAAGAACTAACCCATAGCAATACCAATATCAATCATGAATGCATATATATGTGATAAAATTATAAACACACAGACTGGATATTGCCAAATTCACGGTGAAGGTTGCTTCTCAGGATGAAGAGAGGAAAGAGAAAGGAAGGAAGGGGAATAGGTTTGGGGCAGAGAAAATAAGACATTTCTATTTTATCTGTTAAAGAAAAGATAACATTAAAAGAAAATGTAAAATATTAACATTCATCAATTCTAGATAGCATGTATACACAGGCATTTGTCATATAATCTGCAATTGTTTCTGAATGTTTTTAACTTTTAAAAACAAAAACGTAAGATAATTGTTGTTTAATAATATGGAGCTGGGTATAAGTGAGCAAGAGGCCTTTTCCTTCTTCTTTTCTGTGTTTTGTTTTTTGAGATAGTCTTGTGCTGTCTCCCAAGTTAGAGTGCAGTGGTGTGACCCCGGCTCACTGCAACCAGCAAGAGTTCATTTCTTTCTATTTCTGCATTATGGTTTATCACCTGAAGGGGATTTTCTCAGCTTTTATTAGGATGGCTGGTAATTAGTACAAATGTAAAATAATTCTAGAAACATGCATGTAACATGCAATACAAACCATAAACCAATGGCTAGTGTTCTGTTTATCTGTTTTGGTAACAAAGACATAAAACCCCAGGTGCTTACCTAATTACTGCTCCCACCTAATTCCACCTGATCCACTGCCATTTACCCCGTACACCTGCCACCCGACAAGGTATCCTTCCAACTCCCTCACACTGTAGTAACATTTCCAGCTGTTCTTATTTCATGTGTTGCTGCTGGTTTCTCAAGATGCCCTATCATTATTTAAATTACTGCAATATACAAACTTTGATGATGCCTTCTGAGAAGAAGCATCTTGCTCTTAGTATTGTTACAAAAAGCCCAGTTTCATAATTCCTATTTCAGTGCACATTTATTTTCAAAACCATTTGATGGATAAATCATCTTCATAAAGTTATGTTTTTGTTTCTCATTGCAACCCAAAACTCTTTGAAGATCCCATGCATGAATATCCAGGGCTCAAAATACAAAAGTCAACAATTATCTACCTTTAAAATGCCATCTTCACAAAGCTAATTTGTCAGGTGTCTTCCAATGCTCTCCATGGACAGCAAAGGTAAAACAACTATGTCAACTGAATAGTAGTTGTTGCTGCTTCTCCCCCAGCATAGCAGCCAGTGTAACTAGAACCCTTATCAAATTAAGCACTATGAAATGAGAATGAAGAAAAAGTAGTGACAGTCTCCATCACAGTTTCTCAGTTTCAATAAAATAGAACTTCAGCAAGAAGTTTGTTCACAACATACCATTTATTTCTCCTTTCTCCTGAACATAGATTCTGGATGTTCAAATCATCACAGCATAGCAGCAGGCCACTAAAAATGACAGTAGGTGGGCATCATCCAAGATTGTATAGCCCTAGGATCTAATTCAACAAAATAATTTCTACATTAATTCAAGAATTTCCCCCTCTGATTATAGAATGAAGTCTTAAGATTATCAGCTAAAAACCATTATCCCACACCACTGTGGTTGGTGCAAGGAAAGATAACAGAAGAAAGTTGCAGTCTGTGACCTGGGTCAACATACAAAAAAAAAAAAAAGAGCTCATGGAAGTTTACAAAACATTGGCGTAAGCAAATGCTAACCAGTGTTGCTACTGTAAGAGTTAAAGAGGAAGGAAACATGTAACATGGCTTGACAGTCAAAGACAGGTTTTCTTTAGGTAAAACCTGAGGACTTCTGGCCAATTTTGGCCAGGAGCCCTTTCTCTTACAGACTAAGAATATATATTGGTTTTAGGGTGGGGGGGGCTTATCAGAAGCCTGGAACCTTTATGTGTGGGGAGTGTATGGCAGGGTTGGAATCTCTCTGGGAGGAGGGGAGGTTATCTTGGGGCAAACATCTCAGGGCTAGCATCTTCCTGGCTGGAGGGGGCTTATCTAGAGGCTAGCAGGACTCTGGTCTGGGAGAAATTTTGAATGTTTCTGGTCAGAGATGTTTTTTGTGGTTTATGGTCATGCCGACCTTAGCCATTAGGCTGGTGCCCTTTGGATTTAGGAGGTTTTTTTTATTAAAGTGAACTTTAGAATGAGGGGTTTGTCCAAGATGGCAATGCTCCTGCTCTGTCAGCTACACAAAAAGGATGGTAATAATATAGACTTAGTCTCAAGTAACTGAAATAACTGAAATGGGCTATTATAGCTAACACGGTTTTCTATTCCAAGAAAAACTAAGCAGATGCTTTTCTTCTTAATTTTTCAATATTGTTGCTAGCACATGGTTGTGGTAAGTTCTGTGGACTGGTTTCCTCAACTCTGTTCCAACCTTCTTCTGTGCCTTCTTGGATTAAAGAGACTTGAAAGCAACAAGCTCTGTTTTCCAAGTTCCCTTACACTAGAACTGTGGAAGAAATTTAGATTCTGCATAATAAATGCACTCTTATAATATCTGTATTTGAAACCAAGTTATGTAGGAAAAAAGGCCAGGCATGAGAAATCCATTCTGCAGGTGCAAATTATACCTAAAGCAACCAGGTTCCAATGCCATTGTTTGAGGACGTGGCTTCCTGACTTAGCAGAGGTGGCTTCCCTATCAAAGCCGAGGCGATGCAGCTCCTGAGCCAGCACATTAGGGGTAGTGACCCATTCAAAAGGCAGGTTTTAGGTTGCGGCAGAAACAGCAATGACACTGGATGCCCCATTTTGTGGTTTGCTTTGAAAGTTGCTTCTGGCAGTTCAGCTCACAGCCTGTCTCTTCAGGCCTTCTAATGACGTTGTCACTTAATACTCCATATTTGTCCCTTTATGCTTAAGCCACCTATATGTTATTCTATCTCTATAAGTGATTCTCAATACATACAGTAGATGGTCACTTCCCTGCCTTAATAAATACAGTGTAATAAATGCACTTGGTGATCAAGTACCTTAAAATATCTCAAAGTTATTATCAGGATAATAAAGAAAGAGAGTTTTGTTCAAATGAAATTAATGAATGCCAAATCACCTTGAACCTGAACTTCCAGGAATGACTTAATTTTATGTGAACAAAGATCTCCTTTCTTACTCTCATAGTAAGTAAATACTAGAGGTACAGAAGAATAAGGAAATCAAGTGAAGAGAATACTGAAAGCTAATATACAGTTAACTGAGTAAATAAGGCTGTGTGTAGGCAGTGGGCTTAATATTTCAATAGCAAAATGGTAAAGCCAGCAGCAATCCAGGAAAAGACAATGTGGGCTTGGATTGGCGTGGTAAGAAAGAGATGAAGAGTAGAGCAAAGACAGTGAGTATTGTAATTTAAATTTTCCCAGAAGCAAACCTTGAGAGGACAATTTGAATGTAAGTGGATTTTTTTAAGAGACAAAAATAAATAGGGGAGTGGGGAAGTGTATTAGTTTTCTATTGCTGCTGTAACAAATCACCACAAATTTGGTGGCTTAAAACAGTACAAATGTATACTCTTACAGTTCTGAGGGTCAGAAGTCCAAATCTGTTTCATTTTTCTAAAATCAAAGTGTCAGCAGGACTGGTTCCTTCTAAAGCCTCCGGGGAGAATCCATTTCCTTTCCTCTTCCAGCTTCTAGAGGCTACCAGCATTCCTTGGCTTGTAGTCCCTTCCTCCACCTTCAAAGCACATCATTTCAGTCTCTACTTCTATCATCACATCATCTTCTCTCCTCATTCTGACTCCTGCTGAGTCCCTCTTAAAAAGGAGTGATGTGGTTACATCGGGCCCACTCAGATAATCTGGGATAATCTCCCCATTTAAATACTCTCAAATTAATCACATCTGTGAAGTCTCTTTTGCTTTTGCTTATTATATTGCCTGTAATGTAATAATCACAGGTTCCAGAGATCAGAATATTTGAGAGGTTCTTATTCAGCCTACCTACCACAGGAAGTAAGGGAGTGAAGGGGAGGAGGTCAGTAAAGTGTGTATTAATTGAACCAGTTTTCATGGTGGACAACTGGAGCTCAGTCCCACTGGGGAACTCTAGGAGACTGTGGAGAGCAGAGTTTCTCAAGTTTCAGTGTGCATATGAATCCCCTGGGGATTTTATTAAAATGCGGATTCTGATTCAGTAGATTTGAGGTAGAGCCTGAGAATCTGCATTTTCAACAAGTTTCCAGGTGACAATGACGCTGTTGATCTGGTACCATGCTTTAAATAGCAATGATGTAGAATGTGCCTCAAAGCTATCCCAAATGAGGGCAAGGAGGTTGGGATATTTATTCACCAACTCCCTGTTCATCGTTAGTGGAAAGCTGCTTTCAGGCCACTTCCTGATTGCCCTGTATGTGGGCAGAGAATGCTCCTGAGGCAAAAAAAAAAAAAAAAAAAAAAGGTCCCAGGTGGTCATAGTTGTTTACAATGAGCAACCTTCATTATATGAAGGTGAGTGCAAAGGGAATATGGGCAGAACACTGACAACATGTACTACAGTGACTGACTAGGTGTAGAAAGACAAGAAGAAACAATAGGATGGAGGAGAGGAGAAGAAGAAAAGTATGCTAATGAGAAAGGTGATTCATCCAGTTTGGAATCTGAGACACTGGGAAAACACTGGCAGCATGAACAAATAATTATGAGGGTCAAGATGACTTTATTTCCATCTAGATGCTCAAATGCCTGGCTTAATGCTATGCTGACTCTTTGGTCATCTACAACGTAGAGAGCTGCATCAAAGCCCCTGAGTGTCTGTTTGCCGCCTATCAAAATAATGTCTCCCCTGAACTCCTAGGCCTGGGGTTCCCTCTCCACATATAATTCTCTTCCAATTTGGAGGTTATTCTGGAAACAAGCCCTCTTCAAATGCCAAGAAACGCATAATAAGAGCTTGGAGGAGGATTACAGTTACAAGAATAGAAGCATGAGATGTAAGAAAGATTCCAGAGGACACACTTCAAAGGAGGCAGAATATTTAAGTGCTGAAATTGTGCTCAAGTAAATGTCACAATTTAAAGTCAATGTAATTTTAGTTTTGATTACTGATTCTCTAAGTGTCCTTAGGTATGTCATCTGTTGGCTAGCAGTTTGCAACGCATTAGCTGTTGACAGACACAATATGTGAAACTTGGAAGTATTGCCATGTAAACAAAATAAGATTTGC
Organism: Callithrix jacchus; assembly: GCF_049354715.1. Taxonomy (NCBI): domain Eukaryota; kingdom Metazoa; phylum Chordata; class Mammalia; order Primates; family Cebidae; genus Callithrix; species Callithrix jacchus. The sequence continues at coordinate 16,673,877 of NC_133524.1, forward strand.
CTGAAAAGAGCATAAATGAAAATTAAGGTGCACTTCTCTTCCAGTTATATTGCTATTGTTCTTTCTAACAAAGCAATTTCTAGAACGGTAGGATGTTACCTGGAATATCTTCTTTGTTCAAATACACAGAAGTAACAACTGACTTTTAGAGACGTGTGTACTATACATTTTGAGCCTCTATCATTCATTGTCTCACACTATTACTGCTGTAGCCTTTAGAGAATTTTCACTTTACCATCATGGATATAACTAATGTGACCTGTCAGCTACAAGAAATTCCTGGTACCAACTCATCTTAAGCAGCATATGTCTTAGAAGACACCAGGTTATCAAGGAAAAAGGGATTTGGAGTTTTAAGTCTTAATTCCACAACCAGCTTTCACCAGATTGTTAACTGAATGACCTTGATTGAATTCAAAACCCTTTTCTATGCCAAAATTTTAGGTTTTTGATAAAGATTTTTTTGGTTAAATATATATATATTTAATATATATATAATTGGCAATGATATTGGACCAAATTAATTTAAATGCTTTGCACCAATTGCTCACACTCCTCTACTCTGAATTCACTGCTTCCCTTCCATAGTCATTCATTTCAGTAACTCTCCTCCCACTTGTAGGATGGAAAAACAGTAAGTTGTTAAAAAAAATAATGACTCATCTAATAAAAGCCCAATAAAGTCTGGAGTCTAATTAATAGTAATATAACAATGTGTTAGTGTTGACAAATGTCCCATAGTTATGCAAGATGCTAACATTAGGGGAAACGGAGTAAAGGGTATATAGGAAGACCCTGTGCTATGTTTGCAACTTCTCTATAAATCTAAAATTACTCCAAAATAAAAAGCCTATTACAATAATAAGCAAACTCAGGTTTGGAAATCTACCCACCAAACCCCATATTAACTAGCTGTGTGATTAGAAAAAAAGTACTTAAATGCTCTCAGCAACAGTTTCCTCATTTGTAAAATATGAGCAGTACCATCCACTTTTCTGGAGAAGTCAGGATTCAAGATCAGATTAGACACTTTATACATAGTTTCAGTGTTACTGTTACTAGATTTTAAAGGATCTGGGGTAACTTAGAGTAAACAGCAACAGAGTAGCCAGAAAAGGGCACCACCATCAGCATTCTCCTTGGTAAGTTGCCCAAATGAGTTCGGCAAGTTAATCCTGATTTTGTTAAGGGTGGCACTTTCATAAACGTAAATGAATGTATTATAAAAGAGCTAAAGAAGACAGAGGAGTTGATTAATCCAAAATCTAAATGTTTGAGAAACAATTACCATAGAAAAACTTGTAGAAAATCTAATCAAGGGGAAAAAATATATAAGAAGACTGTGCAGTTTCATGTTAGCAAAATTCTAAACTTTAACAAAATTGATGTTTTTCTTTTTACATTTTTTATTTTAGTTGTTACGAATACACAATAGTTGTACATATTTATGTGATATTTTGATTCAAGCACACAATGTGTGATGAGTAAATTAGGGTAACTAAGATATCCATCACCTCAAGCGTTTGTCATGTCTTCATGTGAGAACTTTCCATTTCCACTCTTTTAGTTATTTTGAAATATGCAATATAAACTGATCTCACTTTAAAAATATGGATTTGAAAATCTAATTAATGTATACTCATTTAATGAAGCTAACATTTCCTTTAAATAATAATCTATCATAACTAAATCCATTTTATTATCCTCACAAAAATGGAAGAATGACTTAATATGAGAATATCTGATAACTTATAGTAAATCAAGACAATTAAAAAAACAACCAAAAACAGCATATGGAGCTAGGCCTGGTGGCTCATGCCTGTAATCCCACCACTTTGGGAAGCCTAGACGAGTGGATCACTTGAGCTCAGGAGTCCGAGACCAGCTTGAGCGACATGGCGAAATCCCGTCTCTATTAAAAATACAACTATTAGCTAGGTGTGGTGGTGCACGCCTGTAATCCCAGCTACTCAGGTGGCTGAAGCAGGATAATTGCTTGAACCCAGGAGGCAAAGACTGCAGTGAATTGAGATCCTGTCACTGCACTCCAGCCTCATGAGAGAGCAAGATTCCTTCTCAAAAAAAGCATATGATGTTCTCAAAGTTATTGAAAAGGCTTTTTATAAAGCAAATCCCCCATTTTTAACTATTATAAAACTAAAATTAGAAAAGCATAAATTTAAAAGGATTTTTGAAAGTGTGTATCAACCTCTAAGATCAAGAACAAGGCAAGGATGCCCAGTCTTGCCACTTTGATTCAATGTAATACTGAAAATCCTAGCCAGAGAAATTAGGCAAGAAAAAGAAATACAAGGAATTCAAATGGAAAATGAAGAGGCAAAAGTATCTCTGTTTGCAGATGCCATGATTTTGCATGTAAAAAACCCTAAAAATTACAGAAAGAAAACTGTTAGAATTAGACAAATTTAGCAAAGCTGCAGGATACAAAGGGAACACTCAAAAGTCAGTTGTGTTTCTATACACTAACAACAATTTTAAAAGGAGATTAGGAAAACAATTCCATTTATAATAGCATCAGAAAGAATAAAATACTTAAGAATAAACTTAACCAAGGAGGAAAAAGATTTGTACACTGAAAACTATAAAACATTTCTGAAAGAAATTAAAGAAGACCCAAATAAATGAAAAGATATCCCATGTTCATAGATTGGAACACCTAATATTGTTAAAATGTCCATACTACTCAATGTAACTTACAATCCCTACCAAAATTCCAATTGCATTTTTGTAGAAATTTTTAAAATGCTAACATTCAAATGAAATCTCAAAGAGCCTCTAATAGCTAAAATAAGAAGGAAGAACAAAGTTGGAGAACTTATAACTTCTAATTTCAAAATATATTGCAAGGCTACCATAATCAATGTGTCTGTTCCACCTATACTTATTAGAACCCAAAGCTCGGACGCTCATCTACCCACTTTGCCCTTGGGATTCCTCTGCCATCCCCATCCCTTGTGCAGGCTGTGTGCCCCTCTCTATGGAGGTGCAGTGCAGATAAGCAGCAGCAGGAGCCTGGCTTCCGAGGGATTAGCTGGGCTAGTTTTGGGAAGGAAGGAAGCCCCACCTATCATGTCCACCCCATAACCTGGAAGAAACTCCATGCCAGCAGGAAAGACCAACATGGAAGCAGAGCCCTGTTAATTCTGTGGTTCATCAACCCTGCTGAACAGCTCAGCTACCATACACATCCCATGATCAGGGCCTCTTGCCCCCACATTTCCATCTGCCCGTGGACAAACACACCCCTCTTCCTGTCAGTCCAGAGTAGACATAGCTGGTGGCTGATATTTTTCAAGTAAACTTTCAATGAGAAAGTTAAAAAACAATAACAAAAACAAAAACAATATGATACTGGCATAAAGACAGAAAAATAGACCAATGGGACAGAATAGAGATCCCAGAAATGTACCTTAACGTATATGATCAAATGGTTTTCAACAAGGATGACAAGACTACACAATGGGAAAAGGATAGTCCCTTCAACAAATAGTGCTGGGAAAACTGGATATCCACATGCAAAAGAAAGAAGTTGAACCCTTAATCTTATACCATATACAAAAATTAACTCAAAGTAGGTTAAAGAACTAAATGTAAGACCTGAAATAATATTAAACTCCCAAAAAATATAGGGGGAAGCTTCATGATATTGGAATGGGCAATGATTTCTTGGATATGACACCAAAGCACAGGCAACAAAAGCAAAAATAGACAAATGGGTCTATGTGAAACATAAAAGCTTCTGTCCAGCAAATGAAACAGTCAATAAAGTGAACAGGGAACCTATGAAATGGGAAAAAATATTGCAAGCCACTTTTTGGATACAAGTTAATATCCAGAATATATACCATACTTCTACAACTCAATAACAGAAAAACAAATAGCCCAATTAAAAAGTGTGACTTAAATAGACATTTCTCTATAGAAGATGTACAAATGGGCGAAAGCATAAGAAAAGTTGCTCAACGTCACTAATTATCAAGGAAAATACAAATCAAAACCACAGTGAGATATCATCTCACACCCATTAAGATGATCACTATTTTTAAAAAAAAAAAACAGAAAATAATAAGTGTTAGTAAGGATGTGGAAAAACTGGAACCCTTGTGTACTGTTGGTGAAATTGTAAAATGATGCAGCTGCTATGGGAAAACACAAAATTAAAAATGAAACGACCATGTGATTCAGCAATTCCACTTGTGACTATATATCCAAAAGAATTGAAAATAGGATCTTGAAGAGACCCACGTTTATTGTAGCATTATTTGCAATAGACAAGAGGTGGGAGCAACCTAAATGTCCATTGCTATGTGAATGGATAAAGAGAATGTGGTATGTACATACATACATATATACACATCCAGCCTTAAAAAAGAAGGAAATCCTGTCATATGCTATTACATGGATGAACCTGGAAGATATTATGCTAAGTGAAATAAGCCAATCACAAAAAGATAAATACTGCAAGGTTTCACTTATTCAGTAACTATAGTATCAAACTCATAGAAACAGAAAATAGAATAGTGGTTGCCAGAGGCTGGGGAAAAAGGAAAAGGGAAGTTGTTCACTGTATATAGAGTTTCAACCATGCAAGATGAAGTGTTGCAGAGATCCGTTATATTAAAAATGTGCATATAGTTAGCCATACTATATAGTACCCTAAAAAATTGTTGAGGGTGAATTTATGTTATTTGGTTTTTACAATAATTTAAAAACCTAATATCAAGGAACAGCCAAGATATATTTAAGAGTTGAGCCATAGAAGCACTCCACTAAAATAAGATATAAAACAAGCATTCTCATAATAATCATTAATATTTAACATTATTTTTATTCTGACAATTACAATAAGATATGAATCAGAAACAAACACAATTATTTTTGCAGATAATATTATACAGATAAAAAACAAAATAAAATCCACCTAAAAATTATTTAAAGTAATAAGAAAGTTCAGTAAAGTGATTGCAAACAAGGTAAACAGAAATTAATAGTATTTTTCCCAATAGTAGCCAAAAAGAGTAAATACTTGACAAACATTATATTTACAAGAGCAACAAAGAAATAAAACACCCATTTATTAAATATGCAGAACCCCTATGATTAAAACTATAAAATTTACCAAGACACAGAAAGAAAGACTTCAGTATATAGAATCAGGCCACATTTCTGGCTGTCATGACAAAACATTATAAATATGCCAATTATTCCTAAAATGACTTATAGACTAAATACAATTTCAGTAAAAATTCAATTTTTTAAATTTAAAAATATTTATCTCAGAAATGCGAGTTGTGATTTCGTCTTTCATTCTACCCATTTTTGTAATTTCAGGAAAATAAGAAAAACTAAAGGTTTGGGCTATGATGATGTCAATGGGATTAGAGGAATATCCTTGACTTCTGAAAAACACACATGCTTCAGAATCAGGAAGCATGTTCATGCCATGCCATTGTGTCCCAAGCATATCTTTGCTCTTCTATTAAATAGTCACCCAGTGATTACTTCCATCAACTTTTTTCCCTTCTCAACTAGTTGAAATTTAGTATTTATGTATATTTGAGTATTTGCCTACTTATCTGTTGATTATGTACTTGGTGGATGACCCCAAGGCCCAACCTATCTAGAATAGTCCAGATTCTTGATATGCTGAAGATCATGAGCTGCCAAAAACTCAGAAAGAGAAAATGGGAGATGAGTTGAATTGCTGTTTGCAGCAGCAGGCCAATTATCACATATCCCTACAGTGTTCCTCCGGCCCCGCTATTATGCACTGTGGAAGAGATTCGCTAATGCTGGCTGTTTTGGCACATTCTCGAGCACTCCATAAATCTCTATAAAGGACTCACACCCCGGAGATAAGATTAAATTATTATGTGGGTCTTACGCAGCCCACTAGATCTGACCCTTTCATGTATTGGTCAATGATTGGTCCTTGTCCTTCTTTTCAATTATCCTGGGACACCAATGGGCCACACTCTGGGAAGAAGGACCTGGTCCTGGGAATGATTTGACACTTTAAGAGGTGATTCAGGGGGCCCGGGTCCCTCCATTTTTGGCTCCAAGCTCCCCAGGGCGTAGTTCTTTTCTTTTAAATATCAACTTTTATTTTAGATTCGGGGATAAGTGTGCAGATTTGTTACATGGGTATATTACATGATGCTGAGGTTTGTGGTACAACAAATCTCATCACACAGGTAGTAAACACAGTACCCAATAGGTAGTTTTTTTCTAGCCCTTGCCCTCTCACTCTCTCCTCTTTTTCGGAGTTCCCAGTATCTATTGTTGCCATCTTTGTGTCCATGTGTAACCAATGTTTAGCTCCAACTTATAAATGAGAACCTGCCGTATTTGCTTCTCTGTTCATGTGTTAATTCACTTAGAATAATGCCCTCTAGCTGCATTCCATGTGGCTGCAGAGGACATGATTTCATTCTTTTACAGTATTCTTTATCCAATCCAGGGCATACTTCTTATCTCCATGGTCAAAGTGAAGTATCCTGACTAGTAGGTAAAGGGAAGAGTAAAGGAGTTGGAAACTGCACATCATCAAATGCCACTGAAGAGAATTTGGTCACAAAGATACACCTAATCCCAGTGGGGAGGTGGGAGTGTATATTCTAGTGCCCTGAGACAGGGGAGAATGCATTCAGAGGACAACTAGTTGCCTTTCACAGTTTCTTAATGTTCACATGGAGTACAGCAGTGAATGGGCATAGACTTAAACATTTGAGAACAATGCCTGGAGTTTCTGCTTTATCACTTGCACACCATGTGCCCTCATTTTAAAATCATTTCCCCATTGATAGTGTTGACCTGTCATAATGGGATGTTTTCTCAAATGCATTGCCGACTGGGCTAGATAAAGGGGAATGCGCTAAAGAAGACCTCATGGGTTTGCAGAAAGATCTTAATATGCAAGTTTTAAAAATAAACACCTTTAGGGTAACTGTTCCTTAAAATATGTTTCAGAAATTATATTTAGCATTTGATTACATGAATCATTTCAAAGTTAGCAAAGTCCTTTCTGGGTTTGGCTAAGTAACTTTCTCCCTCTTGCTTTTCATATTTCATGATGTTTCAAAATTAATTTCTAGAGGAAGAGCTTGTCAATTTATACCAGTCAAGTCCAAAATGGCCTCCTAAATGTGTTTTTCTCCGGCTTTGTGTTCTTCATTTATCACATGCATTGTCACTGGTAAACCCAATACAGTCCCTCTTTTACTGAAAATGAATCACGTTTATTTATAACTAAGACACCCTTGAGGGAAGGGAGAGAAACAAGTAGCTGGTTTACTTAAGGACAGAACCAAGAAATGCAATTTACCTCCTCAGTCTTTGTCCACCCTTTCCCAAGGCCTTTATATATCCCCCAAAATAAGCACAATTGACTAACATGTACTGCAACCACAGAAAAGGAGATATTGTTCAAAACTATAACCTTTTGACTAAAAAACGTAAACATCTCATTACTGAAATAGACCCAAATAATCCAGACAACTGCATTTTATATGAAGATTGGTCTAAATTGAACCGAGAATTAACTCTAAAATGGGTGAGTGTTTGGAAAAACAAAGTAGTTCTTTAGGTAGTGAAGTCTCTGAGCTGCTGATTGTGTATCTGTGTTGGATAACACCTTAAAATGGGCAAAAACCTCATGAATAAAGAAGCTTCTTTGTGGCTGTTTTTCTATAAACCACAGAGCGGTTCTGTTTGATTTTACTAAAGAATAAGGTGAATGCAAGCTGAAGAGTAGCGAATGAAGTGGCTGTTGACAGACATTTCTAAGGGCTAAATCGATTTTTTTTAAAAATCAGATTGCTCTTTGAATTGGGAGAAAAGGATAGTAGATGCTGGCAGAGCCACCTGAGGCAATTTGCCCGGATCTCAGAAAGAGATTTGCTAACCTTTGGCACAGTAACCTAATAAATAAAATAAAGAAATTTAAAAATCAATGCTAACATCCATATGTGAAAATTATCCTGGCTGGAGTTTGAGGTGTGTTATTTTAAAGACAGGGATACCAGATTGTCATGGTAACTAAGACGAAAAGGAACTCCTGGTATTTGCTTAGGTAAGGCAAGCTATCAAATGAAATTCTTTTCTAAACAATAAAATTCTTTGATGAAAAACATGTAGGTTTTCCTATATAAGACTAAGCATATAACTTAAGTAAACCTTGTTAAGTTTAATGTTTAAGCATTGCTCTTACATAAAGGGAAATCACTCTTGCCTGTTAACTCAAATTGGAATTCCTTAATTTTTTTCTTGGAAACCCATTTGCAAAAAACAATGTGCTTCCCAAGCTATAATAATACCAAAGGCATGGCAAAGAAGGCTTTTATGACCTGCTTCCAACATACATTTAAACATTAATTTCCATCATACCCATGTTCCTGCCATGTTTCTTAAGCTCTATTTAAGAATATCCATTATTTCTAGAATAGGCCATTTGCCTCCATCTAACTTTGTCATATATTATTCCCTTCATCTAGAACGCTCTTCCTGCTTCCCTTACCTCCCCTACCTCCCACCTAGCAGCCTAACAAAATCTTACTTATCCTGATCTCATTAAGAAATAGTTCCCCTAGATGATGTCCTTTGCAAGGACATGGATGGAGCCAGAAGCCATTATCCTCAGCAAACTAACATAGGAACAGAAAACCAAACACTGCATGCTCTCACTTATAAGTGGGAGCTGAACAATAAGAACACATGGACACAGGGAGGGGAACAATACACACTGGGGCCTGTCGGGAAGTAGGGGTTGGAGGAGAGCATCAGGATAAATAGCTACTATATTCAGGGCTTAATACCTAGGTAATGGGTTCACAGGTGTAGCAAACCACCATGGCACATATTTACCTTCGCAATACACCTGCACGTCCTGCCCGGTGTATCCTGGAATGTAAATGTTGCTCTGTCACCCAGGCTAGAGTGAAGTGGTGCAGTGGCTCTCTGCACCCTCTGCGCCCTGGATTCAAGTAACTCTCCTGCCTCATTCTCCTGAGTAGCTGGGATCACAGGTGCGCACCACCATGCCTGGCTAATTGTTTTTTTTTTTTTTTTTTTTTGTATTTTTAATAGAGACAGGGTTTTGCCATGCTGGCCAGGCTGGTCTCAAACTCCTGATCTCAGGTGATTTATCTGTGTCGGCCTCCCAAAATGCTGGGATTACAGGCGTGAGCTACTGCACCCCGTGTAAATTAAAAATTTTTTTAAAAAAAACAGTTCCATTTCTCTTCCTTTGTGAAACCATCCCCAAGCAAAGTTAGTTCTCCTTTCCTTTGTTCCCAACGGTTCATACACCAACTTCAGGCATGGTCATACTCTACTGCAATCCTCTACTTACATGCCAATACTCCTGTCCAGGGCATGAGCTCCCTAAGTTCATAGACGTAGTCTCAAACATCTTTGAATTCCCAGGGTCTTCCCCATAGCTACTGCCCAATTCACGTGGGATAAAAGAACTTAAGTATAAGGACAGCTGTTGGTTCCCTGCCTGTATCTTTTTGGCTCTTACTTTTTCAAAGCACATCAGCTCCAATTCTGAGTACCTGTGATGTTTTGCCAGAGGGCTTTCTTTGGCTACTAAAGCCTACTCTGCCCACACCCAAGCTGAAAGTAGAGAACAGGTTAGAGGTCCAGGAGTAGTCTTCAACCAATGACTGACAGGAGTTAGTGGATAAAGCCTCCATTCCACTCACCCCTTAGAAGGGAGGACTCTTGAGTTGCATGATCTACACTGTCAATCAGAATTCCCGAGTCAGATTAAGCTTGAGTTGCCCTTAGATTTTATGTCTTTTCTATTGATATATAACAGATGCACATATTTGGGGGGTATATGTGAGAATTTAATACATTTATATATAATTTGTAAAGATCAAATGAGTGTAATCGGGATAATCATCACTTTAAATATTTAACTTTTCTTTATGTTAGAAACATTCAAATTATTCTCTTCTAGCTATCTTCAAATATACAAAAGATTATGGTAAACTATAGTCACCCTAGTGACCTATTAAACACTAGGTCTTATTTCTTCTATCAAAGTGTGTATTTGTATCCATTAATGAACCTTTCTTTATCCCTCCTCTCACCCACCCTTCCTGACCTCTGATAGTATCAATGTCTTGATAACACACCCTTGCGATGACTTCCTTTCCTTTTCTATCTAATTTCCCCACTCTGCTACTGGTGTTTCCTAGAACAACTGCCCACATAAACTACTTGCACCCAAATTCCTGTCTCCTGGTTACCTTGTGAGAGAACCCAAATTAAGAAAATAAAAGACTGAGTTGAATGTAGCACAAAGTTTCAATGGGGTCTCAGTCAAGATGAATGTATTATTTTAGAGATTGCTTGATTTAAGTTGCTAGTTAAGATCAAATGCATACTTTCCTAGATCACCTGCCCAAAAATTCGAAGTTTTGACTTATTTCTTGAAATAATAGACTGGTTTTTAAGCAAAAGAATACCATAATAGAAGCAGTGTTTTAGAAAAGTTATTCTGGCAGTAGTGTATGGATAGATGGATGATAAAAGGACACTGGGGAAGCTGAGTAGTCATTGCTAATGCAGGAATTTTCATATAGGAAATGATGAAGGTCTGTTCTAGGATAGTAGCCTTGGAAATAAAAAGTAAAAGACAAATATGAATGACAGTGAAGAAACAAGCGGCTCAATCATTCCGGTCAAGGTGCTACTATTTGCCAGTTGCTACTGGATTCAAACACAAGCAGCAGAGTAAAGCACAAAAATGTCAAAGCCTGAGCTCCAGCTGAGGTTCTGCTAATGACTCTTGGTAAAGTTGCTTGGCTTCAGCTTCCACATCTGCTAATCAAGACAAATGAGAACAATAACTCCAACCCTGCCTGCCTTTACAGAGGTTTTCCTCTGTATAGTCTTAATATACACTTGCACCCAAATTCCTGTCTCCTGGTTACCTTGTGAGAGAACCCAAATTAAGAAAATAAAAGACTGAGTTGAATGTAGCACAAAGTTTCAGTGGGGTCTCAGTCAAGCTGAATGTATTATTTTAGAGATTGCTTGGTTCATTAAGGTTCACAAAGGTTCATTAATGGATACAAATACACAGTTTGATAGAAGAAATAAGACCTAGTGTTTAATAGGTCACTAGGGTGACTATACAGAGGAAAGACTATAAAATACAGACAGTATAGACTATACAGAGGAAAGACTATAAAATACAGACAGTATTTAATGAGATACTGTCTATAAAAATGTTTTGAAAGTTATAAAGAGCTAAAGACATTTGATATACTTTTACTGCAGAATACATTTCATAATCTCACTCTATAATCAAAGGTAAGAAAGAATAATCAAGCATCACAACAGTAAAAAAAAATGGCAACATTATACATTGATAAAATGCTACTGTAAATTGAGCAATGCAGACTATCAGATACATGAAGAGATTATAATAAATATATTAATCTTGCAACCCAATGAAAGCAAAATAAATCAATGAAAGGAGGGAAAAACACAGTGAGCTGGATTTGGCAGAAAAGGCTATAGTTGAACATTTTGTGTATTTATGATCAATTGACTTTCGACAAGTGTGCCATGACAATTAAACAGGAAAAGAATACTCTTTTCAACAAATGCTCCTAGGGCAACTGCACATACACATGCAAAGCAATGAAACTGGGCCCCTGCTTTACACCATACACAAAAAATCAACTCAAAAGAACCATAGACATAAATGCAAAGGCTACAACTATAAAACATTTCAAAGAAAATATAGGAGTATATCCTCATGACCTTAGGTTCGGCAATAATTTCTGAGATATGACACCAAAAGCATAAGCTACAAAAGAAAATAATAGATAAATTGTGCTTCATTAAAATAAAAAGTATTTGTGCTTCAAAGGACACTATCAAGAAAGTGAAAACTAAAACCCACAGAATAGAAGAAAATATTTACAAAGCAGACTGATAAGAGTCTAATAAACAGAATACATTTCTTAAAACTCTATGACTCAACAATAAAAAAGACAACCCAATTTTAAAGTGATCAAAGGATCTGAACAGACTTTTCTCAAAAGAAAATATATAAATCACCAACAGGCACATTAAAAAAATGTTCACTACATCAAGTTTTTGCTATTCCAGGCCCGAAAACATCTCCTAGGTTAGCATATTCTTATTTCAAAAATTATCCCTTGTGTTTTCCATTTTCCATAGAGAATCCTGACCGTCTGATATATTTACTGTGTCAGTATGAGTTGGGGCTCCTCTAAATCCCTGGAACTAAAATTAACATTTAAAAATCTAATGCTTTGGAAGAGGTTCACAGACTGGTGATGAACCAAAACAACAATGAAACAATTTTGTAACATGAGGCGTCTTCATCAATATAGGTAGTCACAATTTTCGATGGATTAAAAACTTGCTGTAATACAAATAGAGAACTGGAAATTGAGAGAGAATACACTGCTTTATGTATTTAGACTAAAGTTACGGGGAGAATGAAAGAAATCCTGACAGAAGAAAAATTCTAGCGGAACCTCATCATTGTGGACCTGAACAACAACTTGTTCAGTAGTGATAATACAGACACGTTTTTCTGTTCCATGAGAAAATCAGCGGGCACCAATCCAAAGGTACCACACCTACACATGAAGAAGGAAAGTTCTAATACAAGGGAACTGAAAAGCACCCAGAGCTTTAAATTCAAGATGAATTGTAATCCTTAACTACAAGTGATAAAAAATGAACTTGAAATGTGACTGAATAACTGATCCAAACTGGGCATTAAGCAGTAGGATTATGAGAAAGGGCAAAAAAATGAGGCTTGTGAAAACACATGTCCTAAATTCTCAGAAAAAATCTAGACTATTGCTATGATACTTAGAAATTCTGGGGTTTTTCAATTGGAATTGAGTATCTCTGTATGCGGGGATGGGCCCTTATCAAGGGATACAAATCCAAACACTAATATGCCTCCTTGACTGTAAAGTATTGGAACTGGTTCCAAAATCCACGATTCGACACTACTTACCACCAGCACCCCCCCACCCCATAATTCTGTACCAGAATTACCCTTGTACAGGATATTGCTGGTCCAGGGAACTGATTTACCGAACATCAAATGTTAGAGCTAGAAAGGGCCTCGGAGAATGCTTTCCACCACCTGTTTCCATCTCAAGACAGGTGCACACCAGAAGCTGGGAGTTGCCTAAGGCCGCACAGCTCACTAAAGATAGAACAACGATTGGTGCTCAGTCCAATTCTGTTTCCTGCATGCCTAGCTGTAAGTACTAACTGATTCACAACTATGTGTTAGTAAAACAAACAAACAAAAGCAGATAAAGACAGAGCATTTAGAATTGCGTTGTCAGATAAGAGAACACATCCAAAATGCATGATTCTTACAGAAAAACTAAAGGAAGTTAATGTGCAGAAGTCTCAACCAAATATACCATTTTTAGCATACTTGTTCATGCTTGTTTATATAAATGCTGATTGAAAATATTTAAATGACTATAGATCTGATTCTTATCTTCTTTTCCGTGAGGAACTGGGATTAATGTATACTCTAGATCCATTTGTTAGAAATGGAAAAAAATACCACAATTTTTGAGGGGTGAAAATACTCCTGTAACACAAATAGAGAACTAGAGGAACTAAGGTATAACTCAGATAGCTCTGTCTCAGTCTTTCTGTGTGTGTGTTTTAGCAAAAGTATTTAACTAAAAAATTGGTTTCAAAGAACATTAATTACTTTCTTTTCCTTTTTATGTCTGCTTAATCAGTGTTAAACTGCTATGGGAAAAGTTTTATAGAACTATATAACCTGAATGTTGGTCTCTTTGTACACATCTTTTCTATGACTGCAAATATTCATTCACTTTCATATATGTATAATTTTTACTGTCATATTATTTTTGTTCAGTAAAAACTGTATGATAAAATAAGAAAAAAAATGTTCACTATCATTAGTCACCAGGAAAATGCAAATCAAAACCACAATTAGATATTACTTTACATGGACATGGATGGCCATAATAAAAAAAGAAAGACAGCAACAAGGGTCATGAGGATGAGAGAAATTGGAACCCTCACATATTGCTGCTAGGATTATAAAAAGGTCCAGCCACTTTGGAAAACAGTCTGACACTTTCTCAGCATGTTAAATAGAGAGTTACATATGACCCAGAAATTTTGCTCCTTGCTATATGCCCACAAGAATTGAAAACATGGCTACACAAAAACTTATACACAATAGATCAATATTGTGTATAAGTTAGATCGATGAGACAGAAAATTAATAAGAATATTCAAGACTTGAACTCAGATCCGGAACAAGTAAACTTAATAAACATTTATAGAACTCTCCACTTTAAATACATAAAATATACATTCTTATCAGTATCACATCATACCTACTCATAGGTTTAAATGAAATATTGATTGGCCATTATTAAGCACATTATTGGCATAAAAGAGGTTTTCAATACCCATTTTTAGAATAAAACAACATTCCTGTTCTCTCTCCCTCTTTTTCTTCCTCTGTTTCCTTTCTTTCTCTCCTTAAAAAAAAACAAACTTATACACAAATGTCACAGCAGCACAAAAGGGGAAACAAACCAAATATCCATCAATCAATGAAGGATAAACAAAATGTGGTACATCCAAACAGTGGAATATAACTTGGCTATAGGAAGGCATGAATAACTGATTCATCCTACGACATGGATGAAACTTAGAAAACAGTAAGCTAAGTGAAGGAAGTCAGTCACAAAAGACAACTTCTGAATGCCTTTATGAAATTTCCAGAATAGTCAAATCCATACAGACAGAAAATATATTAATGGTTATCAGGGACTGGGGGCATTAGACAATGGGAAATGACCTATAAGAGATACAAGGTTTCTTTTTGGCTTGATGGGCATTTTTTGAAATTAGATAGTAGTGATGGTCGCACAACTTTGTGGACACACAAAAACCACTGCATTGTACACTCTAAACCGGTACAATTTATGGTATTTGGATTATATCTCAATTTTAAAATTATATATTATGTGATTCCATTCTTTTTTAAAATTTGTTTATCTTCTCAAATTCCTTTTACCAGTGATTCCATTTCTATAACATTCTTGAAGTGACAAAATTTATAGCGATAGAGAGAAGATTAATGATTGACAGGGCATAGAGTTAAGGGAGGGTGTGACTATAATGAGGTAACCTGAGGGAGTCCTTGTGGTGATGGAACAGTTCTGGTACACATATCTATAAACATTGTGGAAATTCACAGAACTATACGACAGAGAGGGAATGTAAAAACTAATGAGATCCAAGTAAGGTCTGTAGTTGAAGTAATAGAGTTGTACCAATGTTAGTTTCTTAGTTTTAATAATACACTATGGTTATATAAGATGTTATCATGGGGAGAATTTTTTATAAGAGATGTTACAAGGGGAAACTGGGTGAATGACACATGGGAACTCTCAGTACTATTTTTGCAACTTCTTGTGAATCAAACTATTTAAAAGTTAAAACATATCTACAAATAAATTGATGTTTAAAAACCATTCATGGTGCAATCTAGACACAAGTAGATAAGTCCCAACCACAGTCTCCCTTTGCTCTGGGATTCAAACCTTTAAGATATTTGTATCTTGTTGCCTAGAACTCAAGGTGACAGGTCCCCCCATGATTTACCTTTCCTCTGAACATCCAAAGCTAAGTGATTTCTGTTTGGCTCTCCCCCAGCCTCTGCCACTTGGTTTCTAGAGCAAAATCCTTTTCTTTCTGAGCCCTTGTTCTTCCTATTTGGATCACAATTGCCAGAAAACCCACCTGCCACACAGCTCCCTCTGTGGTAAGGAAAGAAAACTGCTCCTGTTTCATGTCCTATAACCTCTTCCCCATATACATCAACTCCTTAGCCAGTCTGGAGATCCTTTCCGTCGTGCTGGAGTCTCTTTATCCTTGTCTTAGAGATCCAAATTAGCACTTCAAATAAAATCATTCTCAACTCACGCTTCCCTTACACATCTCGAACTCCCACTCAGCAGCCCTAAACCAGGGTACCCAATGGACTTTGGGGGATGTGTTTTCTTCCACAGTTCAGCATAGAGCCTGGCTTAGAACAAGGGTGCACAGGTAATTGACAATAATCATATCTTTCCTTTTAAATATTAAAGCATGTAACACTCTAATTTTATTATTAATCCCATTAATCCATTGCTTTCTCCCCACCACCACCACCACTTACTCTCCACTGTGGAGTAACCCCCTTTTAAATTCAAATTCATTTTTTCTCTTTTTGAGGAAGGAGTTACTTTGGCAAAACCTGGCATTGCCTAGGCTCTGATAACCCAACACGACAATATCGTGTTGGCTATATTATTAGTGAAAGTAAATAAATATGTCCATCGAGACCCAGGGTGCTGATTAATCCAGAAAATTGCTTTAATATCCATCTAGAAATTGTCATTAGTGCAAGATGAAGAATTTCAGAGGCACGGACATTGGAAACTGACCTATAAAGATCCAATGGCTCCTGCTGGCAGAAATATTGAAAAATCAATTTGTCAGCAGAGTTAAAATGCCTATGGGAAGTTATGCTTTGCTGCTGTTTCCTCTGGCATCAGGTCTTCTTCCTGCCATCAAGTGTCAAGATGCTGTCTGGTTGTGATGACACAGGTACTGTGTGTAACATGCTCCACTCTTGCCAGCTGCATAGTACTCCTTAGTGTTAAAATCAGTACTTTAGAGATATCCATTTCCTTTGCTGTTGATGAGAAACTTCCACTTAAGGTATTTGGAGTCATTATAATTATTTTATATTTATTTTTTGTATACTTAATCTACTGAAATATTTTATGCTTATATAGACATTATTTAACATTTTAAATATTTCTATTTTATAGTTGCATATTTCCATATTTTATACTTAACATTAATCATATTTGGCCTCAGCAGCAACAACATCAGAATAAAATTTGCCCTTGAGTATCAAAATTAGACAATACCTGGCTCACTATATATCAAGATATTTCAAACTGAGAAACCTCCAAACTCTTCTCCATAGTGGTTGTACTAATTCACAATCCCACCAACAACATATAAGGGTTCCCTTTTCTCTACTTAGGCAACTTTAAATTGTATGTATAACCAGCATGTGGAAAAGAACTGGAAAGAACAATACAATAAAAGGTGAAATAAGTGATTTGAATGAAGGAGAAAGTAACACTACCGGCCATCATCACCACCACCACCTTCATTATAATCACATCTAATATTGACTGAGTGCCTGTCTTATGCAATGCAGTATACTAGTAGTATGCCATCTTTATATGTAAAATGTTGGCTGGGCACAGTGGCTCATGCCTGTAATCCCAGCACTTTAGGAGGCTGAAGTGGGCGGATCATGAGGTCAAGAGATAGAGACCATTCTGGATAACATGAAACCCTGTCTCTACTAAAAATGCAAAAATTAGCTGGGCATGGTGGCACGTGCCTGCAGTCCCAGCTACTTGGGAGGCTGAGGCAGGAGGATCACTTGAAGCCAGGAAGTGGAGGTTGCAGTGAGCTGAGATCGCATCACTGCACTCCAGTCTGGGTGACATAGTAAGACTCCATCTCAAAAAAAAAAAAGTTTAGGTATGATTCCTGAAGGGTCATTTAGACCTGATTTTTAAATGGCCACTTAAATCAACAGAGACACAAGTATCCATCAATTAAGAGAAAACCAAAATCATACTCAGATGAACCTTGGGGAAATGTATCCAAAGCCCTTTAATAGACAGAAGAAAAATTAAATAGCTATGATTGAGCATTTACTCTGTGCCAGACACTGCACTTAATGTGCTGCAAGAATTATCTCCTTTGACTTCACAAGACTCTCAGAAGTCTGATTATTAGCCTTTGGTCCCCTCTGTGTGGAGGGCTAAGAAAGGGACGCAAAGGTTGGGAGTAACTGGATAAAAATGTCTCAGAGCCCCAGCCCCATCCTATCTTCTGTGCATATAAAATGACCAGACTCCTGGTCAGAGACAAAGGACAAAAGACTGCAATAGCGAGAGCTAAAATAACATCATGTGCACTGGTTCCCCGAATCCTAGTTTCCACAGGGTGATGCAATGAGGGCCAGAGCACATGTATGTACATATGTATGCCTGAACATATATTACAGGTGCATTACAGGAAAGGAACTCCAAACTTAGGGAACACCAACCTTTGATAAGAGAGCTACTAGTAAACCTGCACTGGAGAGACACATTATCCTGGAGAGCAAACAAATCTACCCTCTGCTCTGGTGGGAGACACTCTCTCTACCTTCTAAGGCTCTTCATTATGCAAACATCCTCCAAAAGTTAGTCTGGAACACACATCTGTTAATGCATTTATCCAGATGTGCAGACATGCAAATTACCTGTGGAGAATTGTCTCCCAACAAACAAATGATCCAGCAAGGTTTTCATAGGATTATTCCAGCACTCCTAGGTAAGTATAAATGTATAAACAGAAATCAGGATTGTACATGTTTCTAAGCTTCTATTTACTTATTTTGAAAGCCATCGTAGAATGTCTATAGCCTATAATGTCAAAAATCATTCACCTATTTTGAAGAGAAAAGCGTGCAAAAAAGTTTTTATAAATATTGAGTGCCCTTCCTGACACATAGATAGGCTCTTGACAGAACCCACTTATACCCGCCGTAATGTTTATATAGTCATGGACATTCTAATGATAGAAGAGCTCATCCTATCATTGAGTTCTCAAGCATTCAGTCACTGAACTCATCAAGTGGATTTTCTGAGAAGAATAGTTATTAATGATGTTATGTTGGTGATGAAGTTTGTGAATGAATAAATTAAATGCATCAATACTTTATTAATAACTATTAAGAGCTGCTAAAAGGGTGCCATAGGCCAGGTAAAACTGGTTTTGTTCAATCTTCAACCTATTGGGTTAATACCTAATTAATCCTTATCAATTCCTCTTTACAGATGAGGAAACCCATATATAAGTATATTTCCCAAGAATACACAATAGGTTATGGCAAAAAACACATCTATCTCACTCCACATGTATTCTCAAGATGTATTAACAGGACTCTTTTGATTACCTTTAGGCATATTAGAATACTCTTAGAAATCAGGGATCTTCATAGGCTCATAGAAAACTTGAATTTGGATTCTAAGCCCATATAAAATGATGACACCATATTTTTTTCTAAAATATCCACTCTCCAACCAAAAATTTTAGACCCGAAAATGCCTTTTTCCAAATGGAATTAGGGGGGTGGGGAATAAGCAGTGGCATTTGTAAAAGGTAGTCAATGATGAATTCGCCTCTGGATTATCATAAAACTCGTTTGGCAATTCTGTGATTGTTATGAAGTTAATAGCAACTAGGGAAAGTTACCTGAAGCCCTCAATCATTTATTTAGTGCCAGCAATATCCGAGGGGGAAAATAACCCACAAGCAATTATTTAAACCACCTCACGTATTCATGAAAAAAAGAACATGAGTATTTTTTATCAATTAATAGGAATCTCCATCTTTTCAGTTCTTAAACTTAGAGAAAACTAGAAAAAATTATAACTATTTTTGCATCATAAAACTATAGTATAACAGCCTCATAGTTTGATCAAGACATCTTCCTATCAATATGTGTGAATTCCAATCTGACAAAATCAAATGATAGGATTACATAACAGGATTCAACTCCCAGAAAAATTTTAAAAATTAGAAAAATCCAATACACATCAACATATTGACACAGGATTTTGGAGATGTACATTATTTTTATTCATTTTCATCATAATTATTATAGTGTACCTATGAAGTCTGCTGAGCATCCAAGTAAAGATTGTCAGCTTCTACCACGCTTAAGAATCTATACTGAGTTTCAGATCTAGGCTTCTCTCACTGACATTTTTACAAAATAATAAAGACAAAATGTAATAAAACATTCAAATAATGACACATGCACTGCTGTGCAAAGATGGAGATGCTTTTAAACCTAATGGTTGAATGACAGGTAGCACCAATATATGATGGCTTGAAATACTCACTCATCAGCTGATATACATAAATTTCAGTTTGGCTAATGAAAGGCAGCTTAAGGATTTCCCAATGAATAATGTATTAATATGTGGGATGCACGAGACTGAAATTACAAAGGTCAGCACAGCTCAAATGTAAAAGACTTCTGAATTTCCCAGGTGTGATGGCAGCTAGCTAGCACTGTGTGCTCCTCAGTTTCCATTATTTCTGCAGAACACCCATGGATGCATAGCAATCAGTGACTTTCCTCTCACTAGGAGAAAATCTGTTGGCTGTAGAGAAGATGAACTTGGCATTAAATTGTCTTATCCACTTGCTAGTCCTTCAAAACAAGACAGAGCCAGAGAGGAAATAGGAAGGAGTGAAATGTAACTGACTCCCCAATATCCACCCCTACCTTGGAGAAAACAGATCTGAGTCACACCTTTTTTGCATGAAAACAACTCTCTGAGTCACTTAGCACTATAGATACCAGGAATTTGCCTAACACCTGTACCCATCAATTCACTCCCTCAGGTTAAAATCTGAGCAAGAAATTATGACAAACCTCAGTTGGTCCATGAACATAACCATGGAGAGAGTAGCATTACCTCATCTTCTGCAAAACTCAAGTCAGGCTAAGTCTCTTTTTGCAAGGATGAACTCACAGGAGGGGAATAAAAGAACTTAACATGAAAAGACCAGTAAAAATATTTTGCAACATTAAAATCTGATCACATAGCAGTCATTTTTCAAATGCTCACGTTTTAGGTACTCTGCTTAGCACTTTACATACTTATCTAATTTAATTTTGAGAGCCACCCCATGAGAGAGGCACTGAAGTTCCAGAAGGATAGTTCAATCTCCAGAGTCATATGGCTGATTGGTGGTGTGATAGCCTAACTTGTGCAAGCCTAGCTGGCTCCATCTTAGCTGTAGACTCCATTTTAGCCTCTCCCTCCCTGCCATTTCTCCCTTGGGTGCACAGCTGGGTCACGCTATAATCAGAGCCTTGTAACCATTGTAACCACATCCTGCTTGGCAAGCACACCTGCTATTGTGAATACCTCTCCTTGGACCCCCTTGGTGATTGATTGTATGGAAAGTCCCCCCTGTTACCCCCCTTGATGATTGTATAGAAATATTCTTAGTAACCAGAAACTATGGGAAGCTCCTGCCTCCTGGTTACTAGCTTCCTTCTACTAACTTGCTTGTTCTGCTTCTGTAAAATTTCACTTCAGCTAGACTCCCCCTCCCCTCTCTTCTAGGTTAGGTATAAAAGGAAATCATGTCCCCCTCTTTGGGGCTGAGAGATTTTGAGTGCGAGCTGACTCTCAGTCACGGGCAATAAAGGACTCTTAACTGGAACTCAGAGTGTGGCTCTTTCCTTCTAACTCGATAGGGTTTAACAGTGGCAAGGCTGGGACTCAAATAAAAATTGAAGGTCTGTACTCTTAATCACAGCCCCAGGCTCCTTCTGAGGGAACAAGCGAACTGTGCTTCTCAACTCTCAGGACAAATACAAATCCCTGGTTGAAGTGGGGAGGTAGCAGTGGGAGTGGGGTGAGAGTGTCTTGTTAAAATGCAGATTCTGATTCAGTGAGTCCAGGGTGGAGCCTGAAAATGTACATTTCTAACAAGCTCCTGGGTGATGCTGATGCATGCAACTGTGGGGAAACAGGAAGAAATTAGGCTCTCAAAAAATGGCAAAAACCTCAATTACTTTTGTACCAGCCTTATATATAAGAAAATGTGAACTTTGTGAAGTAGGCAATGAAAAAAGAAATAAAAGCACACAAGGCTGGCGTGAAAATAGAAGGGTGAAGAAGGAGCTGGGGCAAATTGAAAAGAATCCAAGGAAACTACAAAGAAAGAACGATCCACTAGAGCCAACAAAAGAGGGGACTCTGCATTAGGGAACAAACAAATCAAAAATGTGTAAGGCAAACTTGCACAGCACTCCAAAAATAATGAGGGGAAAGAACAAAAGGATGAAAATTATTTTTTAAAAAAAGAGAAATTACAGCAATGGGGACAAAGATACAAGCTTCTAAAATCAAGCATTATAGAGGGGGAAGCAGGACAATTGGGGCAAACACTGAACTTGAAGATACAGTCTAGGAAAACATTCCTGCATGGAAGATATTCAGACTTAACACTGAAAAAGTGAGGGTAATTTCCCATGGCAGATGCTGTTGGTGCCCTGCCTTGTTTCCCCTCCAGCTACTTCAGACTCCACCTGCTGCTGCAGTGGATTGTTCCCTGAGCTCCCTGACAGCTCCCTGCCTCAAACACTCATGTCCCTCTGCCTTTGAGAGAGCTCGTGCACTAAGAAGCTCAGATTTAACACCCTCGGATTAAATCAACCATGGTGGAGCTGGATTTAGTGGATACACACCTCAGGTTCACCTTCACAGGCTGGGGCAATTTTGAGATGTGCTCCACATTGTCTCCCAGTATCCCAATAAGATTGAGCCCCAGTCATCTGCAGTGTAATCCACACATTCACTCGCCCTTTATTGGCTTTTCTCTCTTCCTTGCCCCACTTCCCACTCCCTGACTTGCGTATCCTGGGATCACCTCCCAATTTAATTATTTGCTCCCAAGTTTTTGTCTCAGGATCTGCTTTTCGGGAAACACAAGCCAAGACATAACCCAAATATGTGACAGGAAAATCTTTAGCTATATTCAAAAGGGGAGAAATTCCAAGTTTAATGGTGTGTTATTTAATGAGTCAGATGGCTTTCATGTTTTGAATTCCGGAGCTTAGAGGCAACACTAAAGTGGACAACAGATCCGTCTTCCCAGACCTGATTCCTTTCACCATTTCCCCCTCATCATGGCTCCACTATACATGGTTCATAATATTCAGAATGCCTTAGGGTATTATTCCTATTCTTTGTCTCTCGCTCTTACCTGTCAACACCTCATAAACAGAAACTGCAATTTAATGGCTTTGTATCCCAAGCACATAGCACAGTACCTTACACATAGAAGGCTCTTGATAACTCGTTAAATAAATGTTGGGTAAATAACTGGATCCTAGGACTGGCTCTGCCACTGACTAGCTGTGTGACCTTGGACATATCACTTAATGACTTAAGTGAGCCTTAGTTACCTCCACCTGTTTTCTGAGGTCAATTTATTACACAAATCTAGATAAGTAAAATTTCTCCCCACTCTCCAATTTCTTTTTTTTTATTTTTGTGAGTATACAGTAGGTGTACTCACTCACTTAGAGGATACATCAGATGTTTTGATACAGGCATGCAATGTGTAATAATCACATCATGGAGAAGGGGTACTCATCCTCTGAAACATTTATTCTTTATATTACGAATAATCCAATACACTCCTTTAGTTATTTTTAAATGTACAATTAAGTGATTATTAACTATAGTCACCCCGTTGTGCCATCAAATAGTAAGTTTTATTCATTCTATCTAACTTTTTTTTGGTACCCAATAAGCTTCCCCACCTACCCCCCATCGCTGATCTCTTGAACCTGGTTAACACAGTATAAAGCTGGC
Source organism: Callithrix jacchus (assembly GCF_049354715.1). Lineage (NCBI taxonomy): Eukaryota > Metazoa > Chordata > Mammalia > Primates > Cebidae > Callithrix > Callithrix jacchus. The sequence continues at coordinate 16,697,450 of NC_133524.1, forward strand.
CATGTTATAAGTGAGACAGTCAAATCTTTGTGGATCACACTAAGCTGTAACTATGGTATTGCCTAAAATCCTAGCACTTAACAGCTTCTTTATGTGCCTAAATAAAATTCTACTGGTGACAATGATGTACCCTTATTGTCCAAGGCGTTCATTGTCTCTGCCTGTGTTGTCCAGTACGGTGGACGCTAGTCCCATGTGGCTATTAGGCCCTTGAAATGTACCTAGTCCCAAGTGAGATGTGAGGTAAGTGTAAAAGACACACTGAATTCTGAAAAATTTAATACCAACAAAATGTGAAATGTCTCAACTGTGTTATACGGATTACATACATGTTTAAGTGCTCACATGTTGGATATATTGGGCTAAATAAAATACATTACTAAAATTAATTTTACTTATGTCTTTTTACTTTTTATATGTGGCTATGAGAGCACTTAATGTGAAGAAAATTTAGTGACTCACATCGTATTTCTACTGGACAGCTGCTGATGACAAAAAGATGCATGTCTCTGGCCTTTAAGATTACTTTAGTATAGTGGAGAGAGACATGGAGAGAAGAAACAGACCCAAAAGTAATTAATAGAAGGCAAAGTGACTGTGAAACAGAAGAATAGAGGGACAATGTATTACATGAGTAAAGAGGAGAAAGGAATACTATAACTGGGTTTTATTTGTGGGTGAACCACGTTGAGCCTGCTCCTACATAAGAAAACACCCTGTTGTGTTTTGTGATTTTTCTCACAGAGATTCATGCATTATCACAATAGGCTTTTGCTAACAGCTGCAGAGAAACTAGGGAAAACCAAACCAAACCTGGTCTCAAAGATATTATTGTCCCAGAAATGCTCTGAGAACAAGAGAAAGTCTTGTTTATATTTCCTGCCTGTGGTGGAAAATCTATCCAGGGACAGGATGATAAAAATTCCCCAAAATAAAGTATTGTGTCTTGACTCTCCCCATATCCCTCTAAAAAGACAAATTATTGTTCACAGTGCAATCTCTTGACTTGGCTAAATGATCTTCCAAATAAACATTTTGAGAGATGGGTCCCCCAGGTGCTTATAAATTCCCCCAGTCCCTTAATGAGTGTATCAGTGCAACTTCATGACAACTGAATGGAAAATGAAAAACTTGATGTGTGGCAGAGTCAACTGGGATGGCTTTCCTTGACATCCACTTTGAAATTCTAGCTTCGTTGTGATCTTGTATGATAGCAAGTAAGACCTAAAGGCAGTGAACCGAATTCTACCTTTTACAATCCAGTATCTATTTCCCGTTTTTCCTTGCTAGCGGAACTCTGCTTTTGCTGGAGGAGGCAGCAGGCTCAGCTAAAAATTATATTCCCTAGCCTTTGTTGCAGATGGGATGACCACGTCAGCCAGTTCAGGCCAATACGACATATGTGGAAGTTGTTGTATAGGGGCTGGGCTCAAAGCTCACCTTAAAGAGGGTATCAGAGTGGCCCACAGCTATAGTCTCAGCTACTCAGGAGGCTGAGGTGGGAGGATGTCTTGAGCCCAGAAGGCCAAGGCTGTAGTCAGCTATGATCACATCACTGTACTCCAGCCTGGGCAACAGAGTGAGACCTTGTCTTAAAAAAAGAAGACACCAGGGAAGACTCAGATAGGGCACCCTCCACCCTGTGAGCTCTGCCCTACCCATTTTCCTGCCCACAATATGAGCACAGTGAGGAGGGAGAAGCAGCCAACTGCGACCTGAACAACAATCACACATTGATGATAGCTAAGGAAAGAGATGGAGCCTGCAGCTTTGGTGTTATTATGGAACCACTAGCCCTAGACTGGATTCTTTAAATGGAAAAAATTAAAATAAGTATTTGTTTAATCCACTGATTCAAACATTTTTTGTAACTGATGTTTTGAGTTGGCTGGTTGCTTTGTGTACCCAACTGATGATCTCGGCTTGTTTGTTTTCACCAAGTGTGCTGACATTTTGGTGACCTACCAATCCAACAGTGGCAACGTCAGTGTCCATCATTGCTGTCTAACGGGCCATAAAACTTAAAGGGGTAATGCATCTCGACTACAACAAATGTTATACTGGGTGCAACCTATGGTTTTCTAGTCCCTTGTTGTCACTGACTGTACTCACTGATGCTTATCTTAAGAGCCTAGGGATGATGTATTGAGTACTTGCTATTGACTAGGCACGGTTTCATTTGAATTATGTATATTATGCATTTAATCCTTCGATGAACTCTACGAGATACGTAGTTATTTTTCCCATGATACAGATGAGGCAGAAATAGGGCATATGAAGTTAAATGATGTGCCCAGTATGTCAACTACTAAGTGTTAGGTTCATCTGAATTCAAATCCATGTCAACTGACATTAGAGCCTGTTTTCTACCAGCTATACTTGATTGCCTCCTGCTCACAAAGAGCCCTAAATTCTTCCTTCAGTGATGCTTTAAATGTGTAGTGCCATTTTTTCCTTAAAACTTAGTCAATGTTTTAATATCTTCTTGAACCTACTTACAATTCTATTCAATGCTATCGCTCATGGCATGATTTAAAATCACCACCATCACCACAGGTAGGATCATTCCAGATGTGCTTCCAGTTGATGATGGGTCAGAGCTAAAAAAAAAAACACATCATTTAACTTCATATTGCTCAATAACAATTGTTTTAAGCTATCCAGCCCTGTTTGAGCCACCTGATAACTACACTCACACAAGTGACCCAAGCCCATATCAGCAGAGGAACCACTCAGCTGAGCCCAGCCCAAATTGCTGATACATAGACTCATAAGCAAACAAAATGGTTGCTGTTTTCAGACAAATCATATGCCCATAATCCTAGCTTCTAATTTAAATCCATGCCAACTGACACTAGGCCTGCTCTCTATCAACTATACTCTTCGACTTGGGATAATCTAGCTTCTACTTATTGTCCTAGCATCCTGTCGAGTTTGGCATTTGTTTTGGGTTTTTCATTCTTAAGGAAGTAATACTATAAATAGATGTGTTTATATAAGCTGAATGGATTTTCTTTACTTCCATCTTGTAATTACAACTTCTGTGATGGTTTCATGCAGTAGCATGTGAAATCCATAAGCAACGAATAGAATTCTCCTTTTAACAAGTGATTAAGTATTAAACTTGGTTACTAATAACCAATTCCTTCTTTTCCAATGTTTTCCACACACAGATGTATTAACACTGTTCTTTCAAGGAAAGCATGCAAAGCTCTAGCCGATCAAATGAAGTGCTCTCAGAGATTAGTGCAGGCAAGGATAATGGATCAAGTATCCATTACTACCTGACAAACCACCCCAAAACTTAGAGACTTAACCGCCATTTTGTTTGCTTATCAGTCTGTCAGCAATTTATGCTAGGCTCAGCTGAGTGGTTTCTCTACTGATCTGGGCTTGGGTCACTCGTGTGGGTGTAGTCATCAGGTGGCTCAAACGAGGCTGGAGAAATGTTTTTTTGGCACTTCAGACAGTTTATTTATTTTGAGAGAGGCTCCCACTCTGAGGGCTGGATAATTTAAAACAACAGTTATCAATAGCAATTATAATTAGGTTGACCATGTAATTTGTAGTCCAAACCAAGACACATCCAAAGTAAAATGGGAGGGCCTAAAACAAATGAAATACTTTATAATTTACTAAATCTTTAAATTTAAATCTTAAAAACATTCAATATTTTATTTTGAAATAAAATATTTCAAAAAAAGACATGAAATCAACCTAGATGCCCATTAGTGGTAGACTGGATAAATAAAATGTACATAGGCACCATGGAATACTATGCAGTCATTAAGAAAGATGAAATCACATCCTTTGCAGCAACGTGGATGCATCTGGAGTTCATTATCCTAAGCGAATTAATGCAGGGACAAAAAAAAATGAAGATCATGTATTCTCACTTATAAGTGGAAGCTAAGCATTGCGTACTCATGGACATAAAGATGGAAACCACAGACACTGGAAAGCACTGGCTGGGGGGTGAAGCGGGTAAGGGTTGAAGAACCACTATTGGATGCTATAGTCACTACCTGAGTGACAGGATCAATTGGACCCCAAACCTCAGTATCACACAATATACCCATGTAAAATCCTGCACATGTATCCCCTGAATCTAAAATACAAGTTGAAATTATTTTTTAAATTTTTGAAAAATAAAAGTAATGTGTGTGTGTGTGTATGTGTGTGTGTGTGTGTGTGTGTGTGTTTGTGTGTGTGCATGAAAACAAAACTGAAACTTTTTTATCGATAATCTTGACATTAAAAAATAATCAGCAGGGCCAGGTGCGGTGGCTTGCACCTGTAATTCCAGCACTTTGGAGGCCGAGGCAGATGGATCACCTGAGGTCAGGAGTTCAAGACCAGCCTGGCCAACATGGCGAAACCCCGTCTCTACTAAAAATACAAAAAATTATCTGGCCGTGATGGCATGCACCTATAATCCCAGCTATTTGGGAGGCAGGAGAATCACTTGAACCTAGAAGGCAGAGGTTGCAGTGAGCTGAGATCACACCATTGCACTCCAGCCTGGGCGACACAGCAAGACTTCATCTCCAAAGAAACAAAATAAAATAACAAGCAGAATGATGATTTTTGTATACACAGTTGACTCTTGAACAACACAGGTTTGAACTGTATGGGTCCACTTATATGCAGCTATTTTTCAATAAATACATTGGAAAATATTTTAAAGATTTATGACGATTTGAAAAACTCCCAGACAAAACAGGTAGCCTAGAAATATCTAACTTTTTCTTAAATGTTCAGATATTTCTAGGCAATACTGTAAATCTTGAATAACACCATGGGACCCATATGACATGACAATAGTGATGCTGGAAGTGCTCCCAAAAAGCAGAGAAAAGTCATAACCTGACAGGAAAAAGCTAAATTGCTTGATATGCACTGTAGATTGAGGTCTGCAGCTGTGCTTGCCCATCGTTTCAAGATAACTAATCCAGCGTAAGGACCACTGTAAAAACAGAAAAGGAAATTTGTGAAGACATCACTGCATTTATGCCAGCAGATATGAAAACCTTGCACTTTTTTGCAAAGTACCCTTTTATCTTATATTGAAAAGGCAGCTTTTATGAGGGTGGAGGATTGCGATAAGAAAGGCATACCTATAGACTCTAGTGTGATTCTAGAAAAAGTGAAGTCATTATATGACAATGCAAAGCACAAGGAAGGTGAAGGATCTAAAGCCAAAGAATTTAATGCCAGCACACAATGGTTTGATAGTTTTAGAATGAGATTTAGCTTTAAAAAAAAATGTCAAGATAACAAGAGAAGCAGCTTCTGCCGACCAAGAGGCAGTGCATGATTTTTCAGCCACCTTAGAGAAAATCACTGAGGATAAAGGATATCTGCCCGGATGGGTTTTTAATGGGGACAAAGGTATCCTATTCTGGAAAAAAAGAATGCCACAAAGGATATTTATTAGTAGGGAAGAGAAGTAAGCACCAGGATTTAAGGCAGGAAGGGATGGGCTAATTCTACTGTTTTGTGCAAATGTAGTCGGATTTGTAATCAGGACTGCCCTCATCTATAATCCCAGCCTTGAAGGAAGAAGAAATACCAGCTGCCAGTCTTTTGGTTGTACAATGAGAAGGCCTGGACAAGAGCCTTTTCTAAGTTGGTTCCATTGATGCTTTGTCCCTGAAGTCAGGAAGTTCCTTTCCAGTAAGGGACTGCCTTTTTAAGTTCTTTACAAATTGGACAGTGCTCCTGGTCACCAGAACCCTATTAGTTCAACACCAACGGTGTCAAAGTGGTCTACTTGCCCCCAAATACAACATCTCTAATTCAGCCTCTAGATCAGGGAGTCAAAAGGACCTTTAAGGCCCATTATATACAGTACTTTATGGAAAAGATCGTCAATGCTATGGAAGAGAACCCTGATACAGAAAGAATCATAAAAGTCTGGAAGGATTATACCATTGAAGATACCATTGTTGTTACAGAAAAAACTGTGAAAGCATCAAGCCTGAAACAATAAATTTCTGCTGGGAAAAACTGTATCCAGATGTTGTACATGACTTCCCAGAATTTATGACAGAGCCAATCAAGGAAATCATGAAAGAGATTGTGGATATGGAAAAAAAAAAAAGGTGGAGATGAAGGGTTTAAAGATACAGATCTTGGAGAATCAAGAGCTAATATACACCACACCCGAGGAGTTAACAAAAGACAACTTGATGGAGATGAGTGTTTCTGAACCAGTGCCAGACAATGAGGAAGATGTAGGAGAAGCCATTCCAGAAAACAAATCGACATTAGACAATCCTTCAGAAGGGTTCTAATTGTTCAGGACTATTTATGACTTCTTTTATGACATGGACCGTTCTATGATATGGGCACTGGACAACAGCAAATCCTGGAAGGGTTGGCATCATATAGAAACATTTTTAGAGAAACGATAAGGCAAAAGAGGCAGAAATAACAATGTACCATATTTCCATAATGTTACACTGAGTGTGCCTGACTGTCCTGCTTCCCCTTCCACCTCCTACACCTCCTCCGCCTCTGCCACCCCTGAGACAGCAAGACCAACCTTTCTTTGTCCTCCTCCTCCTTAACCTGCTTGACATGAAGATGACAACGATAGAGACCTTTATGATGATTCATTTCCACTTAATAAATGGTAAATGCTGTATATTTTCTCTTCCTTAGGATTCTCTTAATGACATTTTCCTTTCTCCATTTTCCTTTATTATAAGAATACAGTATATAATACATATAACTTACAAAATATGTGTTAATTGACTATGTTATCAGTAAGGCTTCCAGTCAATAGTAAGCTATTGGTAGTTACGTTTTCAGTGAATCAAAAGTTATACACAAGTTTTTGACTTCTCAGGGGTTCAGCATACTAACCCCTGAGATGTCCAAGAGTCAACTATATTTACATGTTTCTATTAGTTTTTAACTGTATTACTCTCTAAAACTGTGTCATTAGTGTTTATCTGAAGAACGTATTTTTAATACAGTCTTGTTTTAAATTGTTTTCATAAAATTGGTTGCAATTTTCTTTAAAGATGCATTTTTGTGGTTGTTGGTTTGAAACTGTTGATACATCAAACAGCTATCTCTAGACCATAATATTTTTAATAGAGAATTTACTCTCATTGTAGATTCTGAGTAAATTCTGTTACATGGGGAATATTCTCATTTCTTTACTTGTGGACATTCATATGTATAAGAATTTAAGCCCAAATAATTTTTATAAGTACTGTCATTTTGTTTCCAAGTATCTTTCTTCAGTGAGCACTTTTATAAGACAAAACTGAACCAAAAATTGTCCCTCTTTTATGATTCTTTTGATTGTATCACCAAATTTAGATGCTGCGAAATTGTAGGCTTTATCAATTTCAATCCATCTAGTGAAAAATATATGAATTTACCCAATTAATAATATGAGCACCATCAAAGTTCTTCTCACAAGTCAAGACATCCCAAAACACAATAATAGAATGTCAAATTAAACCATAGATGTGATCTAAGTTCTTATCATTTATTTTGTTTGACTTTTCTCTTGTGCTTGTACCAATACGTTTTAATGACTTCCATCTGCAGACCTTATTTTAATTATTACATTTGATTAAAAGCTTAAATATTTTGGTTTTTCATTTGTTGAATATCTTGATTAAAGATGTTCAATAGATTTTGGGGGGAAAATGCAACCAAAATTTAGATGATTCTTTGTACACACACACAAATCCTATATACTATTGGAAGGCTCGAAAGGTCAAACATTTCTACAATCTGATAGATGAAAGTAGCAAACAAAGAATGCATGCACTGCCATACTGACAAATTCTTTTTGCATTCAACATTGTTTTTGTCACAAAAATATTGTAGTTTAGTTACTCTGAGTAATTATAAAAACATGTTGAAATTTGGCAGCTAAGCTTCCATTTTGATTGACAAAATATTCCTGCTTGTTTGAAAACAATCATGAATAATGTATGCAGCAAACCAATTTCAAGAACATATCTTTTCCACACATTTCTTAATGAAATAATGGCCATGTTTGTACCACATCACTGTCCTCCATGAAATATACATAATATGTATGTGTGAAATGTACATACATTCACATAAAACCAAATAATTCTGTCTTCCGTGTTGAACTTCATAACGAAATTTGTAATTGCATTCAAGTCAGGTATTTTACTTTTGGCAGAATGAATGTCCAAAGCTTTGCTCTGATTTCATGAAATGGATGAAAAATAAAATCAACTGCTTTTCCATTTGAAACACCTGAAACCTTCTGTTATAGGTCTGGCATCATTTAATTGTCTCTAAAATTATCTTCTGCTAATTGACCTGACATATTAACTGCAATGTTATGTGCACCAGAACATTTAGAATTGAAAATGAGCAAATGAAGAGGAGTTATTTAGTCAAATGAATAGCCTGGCTACACGGAGTACTAGGTAATAATACCTTTGGTAGCTGTTTGGGTTACGCTGTTATCTTCAACTACACACTCTTCAAAATAACAACTCACTTCAGAAGTAGATGCAGATGCTTCTTTAGTAGATTTGGTTGTCTGGTGGATAGGATAATCTGCGATTTACATATGAAGATATAATTATAACCTAATTCTAATTTATAGCCTAAATATTATTATTACTTACTTATGATCATTTATAATATTTTTATCAAATATAAATATTTGATCATTAAGTAACAATCAAATATAATTATTATTATATAATGCCTGTTTATTCTGCAGAACTAATATAATTGTATTAAAATAACGGAAGTTTTAATGCCATCGTAAGATGGAGAAGACATGATAAGCTCATAAGAGAGGCAGAGGAGATGTTCAATTTTCACTCAGCACAAAAAAATATTTTCTTTTTTTCTCTCTTCTTTTTTGCCTGGTAGCTTCAGGGAACAGGTTTTGATGCTATGTCATTGTGTTCATTATATTTCTCATTCCTTCCCACTGTGCTCCATTTTAATGATGCTCAAGGAGGGTTTCTCACTCCTGAGTACCTGAGGGTTCTTCTTGTGATGATTACTAAGAAGACTTGCCCTTGGCTGGCTGAAGACCATGCAGCTGCAGTGTTCCTTTCCCAAGTGGTCGCACTGGGCATGACCCATTCGTCTTGATCATTTGAATCAAGCCCTGCACCAGCAAAGCCAGTTAGAGAAAGCCAATGGCTATTTCCTTACATTCCTTTCTTCCTTCTCTTTTTTTCTACCTGCCTTCATCCTCTTACTGATATGCCACAGTAAGTAAATAAGTAATAAAACCTTTTTGTCATTAAATTATAAAGAAGTATTCTTAAATACTAAATGGTTTTTTAACTGAAATTGTTTACAATCAGATTGGTTATTGTTTGTTTGTTCCTATTAAGGCTCCACTTCAGTTATTTTTCAACATGTGGGCAGCTGCTGCATAATATTTTGTAAATGGACTGGCCCAGATCACTGCAATGGGAAAGGCCAGGCATGCCTCCATACTTTCACTGTTTCTATTTTTACAATTGTAATGATTATTTATGTGTTTCTGTTGCTTCTGTTCTAGACTGTTCCCATTGTCTATCCTGTGAGTTAGTGCTATGCTAGTTGCCCTGAAATCTGAGCAGTTTAAACAATTAAAGTTGATTGCTCTCTAAAATATTGTTCCGTAAGCTAAGGGTTGGGAAGTGGGTCACATCTCTGCTCCACAGAGTACCCCAAGGACCCAGGCTGACTAAGACTTTGCCACCTTAGAGTATCATGTGGGAAATTGTAATGGGCCAGGTCTGAAAGTGGCCCACATCACCTCCACTCATATTCTACCAGTCAGTGTTCTGTGACACCTAACTGTACATAACTGCAAAGGAAGCTGGTAAATGTAGTTCAGTTGTGTGTCCAGGAGGAAAGGAAACAAGTATGGTAGACAGCCCAATAGTCTCTACCACAAATTAGACATAGTCACTGTAGCCATTGGAATTAAATACTTAATTACCAGAGAAAACAAAAATGTCATCTTAAGAAGTAGTAACATAACTTGCTAAGATTATGCTGAGAGACTGAAGAAGTTTGTCTCTGAAAAGAAAGTGTGACTCAAATCGAGTCTCTTTTCTCTTATTTCTTTTGAGGATTTATTTGGCTGGCCCATACATCTTGACTGCACATTTGAAGACAATTGGCAAACTTATGAACCTACGTGTCAGCCTTGCTGAACTTCTAGAGCAAATTTTACACATAAATTACATGGCATCAAAATCTGCTGTTTTTCGGTATTGGTTGTCTACAACTTCACGGCAAAATGGAGTTCTCTAACACAATTTTGAAACTGCTTGCTGCTGCAATGATAATTTCACAAAATCTATTTATACCTTGCAAACAGCAATCACAGCTATTCCCTTACCATTTTTACAGAGTTTCCGTTACCATTTTACAGGTGAGGCAGCAAATGGAGCTCAAAGGTCCTCATTGTTTTGCAGTCTTGAAGTGGCTTCTTCCCCATATCTACATTTATAGTCTCATCACCCTTCTTTTTAATGTATTTGTGAACATGTATTAATCTACCTTCTAGGTGGTAGAAAAAATTAAAGCATCTGTGTTCATAAACCTCTGTTCTAATAAATGATAATAATATTGATGAGCATATTTTCAAAATTGTCTTCATAAAAGCTTTAAATGATGGTAAAGGAAACTCATATTCAAATTTTCCTTTAAAATTAATTTTTTGACCAAATTTATTTTAATCTGTTAGCCCATTTGCTCCTTCATTGTTTTCTTTTATTTCTCCATTCATTTGTTCAGTCAATCGTTCTCAAATATAATTGATTTAATCCATTTAGTTAACTTTAAAATGGCTATATTTGGCTGGGTATGCTGGCTTATGCCTGTAATCCTAGCACTTCGGCAGGCCAAGCCGGGTGGATCAATTGAGGTCGAGACCATCCTGGCCAACATGGTGAAACCCCATCTCTACTAAAAATACAAAAATTAGCTGTGCATGGTGGCCAAGGTAGGTGGATCACGATGTCAGGAGTTCAAGACCAGCCTAGCCAAGAGAGTGAAACCCCGTCTCTACTAAAAATACAAAAAAAAAAAAAAATTAGCTGGGTATGGTGGTGGATGTCTGTAATCCCAGCTACTCTGGGGGCTGAGGCAGAGAATTGGTTGAAACTGGGAGGTGGAGGTTGCAATGAGCCAAGACCATGCCACTGCACTCCAGCCTGGGCAACAGAGTGAGACTCCATCTCAAAAACAAGAAAAAAGAAAAGAAATGTACTTCTAGGAATTGGTGCTTAAGAGATAATTAGATGTTCTACCGAAGATTTATAGGCAAGGATACTCATCACTGTGTTGTTCATGATGTTAAAAACAGAACCAAAAAGAAAAAAAAAAACCTGAATATTTGGGGGAAAAGCCATAAGTAAATAAAGTATGGCATGTCTATCACATGGATTTTTTAAATGACTACTCAATGATATAGAGAAAGTGCTCACAATATAAAGATAGATCAGAGATTCTCAACCAGAGATGATTTTCTCCACCAAGGAGCATTTGGCAAAAATGTCTGGGCCAGGTGCAGTGGCTCATGCCTGTAATCCCAGCACCTTGGGAGGCCAAGACTGGTGCCTCACCTGAAGTCAAGAGCTCGAGACAAGCCTGGCCAAAAGGTTGAAACCTCGTCTCTACTAAAAATACAAAAATTAGCCGGCGCGTACCTGTAATCTCAGCTACTCGGGAGTCTGAGGTAGGAGAACTGCTTGAACCCAGAAGGCAGAGGTTGCAGTGAGCCGAAATTGCACCATTGCACTACAGCCTGGGCAATATGAGCATAGCTCCCTCTCAAAAAATAAATAAATAAAAATGTCTGGAGACATTTTTGGTTGTCACAGCTGGAGTGAGAGGAGTGCTACCTGCAACTAGTGGGTAAAAGCCAGGGATGCTGCTAAAAATTCTATAGTGCACAGGAACAGCCCCCACAGCAAAGAATTTTCCAGCCCCAAATGTCAGTATCACCATGGTTGAGAAATTTCTGAGTCAGATGAATAAAACGGGGCATAATATTAAGACTGCTGATTGATTCCAAATTTTAGGAGGGGGAAAAACAAGGATATCACTTGGTGGTTGTGTTAGTCCATTCTTGCGTTGCTGTAAAAGAACACCTGAGACTGGGTAATTTATAAAGAAAAGAGGTTTAATTGGCTCATAGTTCTGCAGACTTTACAGGAAGCATAGCAGCTTCAGCTTCTGGGGAGACCTCAGGAAGCTTCCAATCATGGCAGAAGACAAAGTGGGAGCAGGCGTCTTACAAGACGGGAGCTGGAGCAAGAGAGAAGCAAGCGGGGAGGTGTTACATGCTTTTAAACAACCAGATCTCAGGAGAACTCACTCACTATCATGAGACCAGCACCAAGAGGGATGGTGTTAAACCATTCATGAGAAACTCACCCCTATGATCCAATCACCTCCTTCCAGCTCCCACCTCCAACACTGGGGACTACAATTCAATATGAGATTTGGGCAGGGACACAGATCCAAACCATATCAGTGATAAAATTACAGATGACGTTTATTTTCTTCTTTATATTTTACTTTCCTAAGTATCCTACCATGAACGTGTGTTATTTATATAGTCAATTGAAAATTTTTTGAAATAATCCTTCAAAAGCTCTCAGCAGCCTCCTGCATCAAATCAAACTGTTCATCTCCACCCTCTGAATCACACATCATTTGGCCCTGCTTGAACTCAAACCTTTATCCTTCCCTGCTTTTCATCAAGAGCTCGCTACTCTAATTAGAACAACTTCTCCTGCATACCTGAACACACCCTACTCATTTGTCCATTTTGATTATCTGTGACACAAAGATAATTGCTCACCTCACAGGACTGTTGAAAGGATCAAATGAGATAAGACATGCAGATGAAGTTTATAACTGCCAAGTATACAAATGTTAGTTGTCACTCTCTGTTGCCATGCCCACCTTCTCTCTAGCAGGAACTAACCTATCCATGATTCAACTCCTAACCCGGAATCACTTTTTCTGTGAGGTGTGTCCTGACTTCCCCAGGCTGTTTTGGGAAGTAACGAACCCTACAACTTTGCCATACTAATAAGAGAAAGGTTGAGGTTGAAGCACGGTTTCCTTGGAACACTAATTCCATGAGATATTCTATCAGTGAAAGTCATGCCAGGAAATAGTACATTTGAATTGGGCAATTTGAGGAACGACAAATAATGAGCTATTCACAAAGATGTGGTGGAGTCCACAAAAAATAGTGCAGTACCCCAGGTCTAGTAATAGCTGGAAGCTGTTACCAGCCCTAGCCCTAAAGGGAAAAGAAATTGGGATGGTTTACTGAAACCAGAAGCAAGGAGGAAAGAGTCATGGAAAGAAGGCTCCAGAGAGAAACTGTGACTTCTGTCCACAGATGCAGTGAATTGTACTTGACCCAGGGGATAAATATCCTAATCCTTCCTCCTTCTAATCATAAGATCAGCACCCACTGGCCAAACTAACTGAGAAGTTAGAGTGTGTCAGTCAGGGTTCTCCAGAGAGACAGAACCAATATTCATAAAGAGAAAGACAGGGGAAGGTGGGGAGAAAGAAAGATTTTAAGGAATTGGCTCATTTGGTTGGGGGATGAGTTGGGGGATAGAGGGAGCTGGCAAGTCCAAAATGTGTAGGGCAGGCCAGCAGGCTGGAAACTCAGACAGAAGTTAATGTTGCCTTTTTTAGCTAGAATTTCTTCGGGCAATCTCAATTTTTGCTCTTAAGGCCTTCCGACAATTAGGATATGGCCCACGCACATTATGGAGGGTAATTTGCTTTACTTAAAGTTTACTGATTGTAGATGTGTCCTTTCACAGTAGTATCCAGATTAATGTTTGATTGAATAACTGGGTAATAGAGCCTAGCCAAATTGATACATGAACAGAACTACAATGGAGATCAAAGGGGACCTGCTGATGCAGACCATACCGGTCTGCGTCCCTCACAAGGCACATGGAGTAGAGGAGGGCTGTGGGTGGAGAAGGAGAAGATGGTGGCTATCCAGTACAGTTTTAACAGCTATCTTGTGAGCAAATGTGTTCCATGGTGAAATAAATTTGGGAAACACTGAGTCAAACAAAATTAAATCAATTGCTTCCAGGTAAAATGAAGAGGGGAGACATTCTGAACAGAAAAGGTGAGATGCCCAAAAGCTCTTTGTTGAGTTAATTGGTGGGTGTAAATATACACAACAGGCAGGAAGTGTGGATTGGCTTATGTAGCTGCAGTAGGATGTCCAATTGAGACAGGCAAGGGGGGCATCAAGTAGAGGAGGTTATAGGCTAAGGAGCTTAGAGTATAAGATTAGTAGGTTTAATTTATTCAAGAGGAAATTGAGAGTTATTCTGGGCTTCTTAGAATGGGAGTGGCCTAATCCAATAATAGTTGAAGAAAGGATTCATGCTGCTGTGTGTAGGATGCACTGGAATAAACACAAGAAACAGAGAAGCCAGAAAGAAGGCAGATGATGCCCTGTGGATCTAAGATGGCCATTGATTATTATGGGATTGGGGTGAGAATGAAAAGGAAGCAGGAGAGCCAAGAAATATTGCAGAGAAGGGAAATGCTTAGTGGCAGGCTGCAAGTAGAAAAGAAAGAGACAGATGATTCTAAAGTTGGAAAATAATTACAATGTTATTTCACCATAATTAAGGATCTAGGATACTTACGCAGCTCATCCAACTCCAGTCAGTAACCAGCCTTTTCATCCCAAACAAGAATTAGAGAATGTTTCATGTGAGAGATTGAAATGACATAAACCCCATCCATTGCGTTGTGCCTCTGGGAAACCACTTTTTACAATAATATAGTAATTCAAGATGAAATTGCAGAGGATTCTTGAAGCAAGGGCTCAGAAAAGAAATTCATAATGGGAAATGATCAGTGTCATTGAAGAGAACTATAGAAGGGTTGTGTTAGTAGATGCAATAAAATAGTGTCTTTCATTACTACAATCAGTGAGGAGCTACACACTTCGGTAAGCAAAGAGTCAGGCATCATGGAAGAAGTACAATGTTCCTTTTTTCCACAATGTGTTCGTCTCTCATCTTGGCAACTAAGTCTTTCATGAAAGCACATATAGCTGTGCCCTGTTCTTCAGCACAGCCTCCAACAGGGACAGTTAAACCTCATTCCCCCCAACTACCCAACCTGCCACAGTGGATAAAGCAGATCTTCTAACACATAACATGGTCCAAAGGAATGGATGCTGATGTTGGACTGAGATGATACAGGCCCTGGCCCTGCCACTTGACTCTAGCAAACCATTTCACCTTTCTGAATCTGCTTCCTTACCTGTAGGATGCAGACAACTTATCTTAGAGTAAATGCAACACGATTAAATGAAATATTGTAAATAAAAACATTTTGTGGACTAGAAACTATAATCCAACCTGTGGTAATATTATTCATGGGAACAGTCACTTCAACCTTTGTCAACCCTATCTTGAGTACAAAGGGCCATATAGAACCCCATATTTGGGCTTGGCTGAGAGTCATGGCAAGGAAACCTCTAGCCAACCCCATTCCTGAACCACAAACATTGGAATCTCTAGGGTCCCCAATGAGCTGGGGAAAAGCACCTAAAGCCCGAACTTGGCCTCTTCCCTCATCCCCATCTGGTTGCCATTGGAAACCCCTAGTCATACTTTCAAGGGTTTATTCAACCTGCCATTTTGACTGTAATAGACAGCAAATGTGGCTTTAATATAGTTAGCTTTCCATTAATTGCTGTAATAGAAAAATGCTTCTGCCATTTAATGAAGAAGAATGCAAACAGCAGTAAATTTCCCAAAAGGTCAGAGAATGAGAACATATGGGTAATTTCTCCTCTCCCAGAATAGCTTCGTTTTGCCTGATAAAATATCATCTCTCCTGAGTAAAAAGTTACTGTTTTCTCATAAGATGTGGCAGAAAATTGGAAAATGCCGACTGCAATGGCAGTTCCCTTAACAGTCGATCTGAGATTAACAAGGTAGTCTGGTCAGCGAACCATGTTAACAACTCCAAGGATTCTGTGAAACTGAGAATGTATACTTCAGACTGGATGTGACAACGACACAATAATAGCTCACATTTACTGAGCATTTACAATACAGACTAGACACCATGCTAAGCTCCTTTCCTCACCAAAAAAACTCATAAAGTTATTATTCCCTCATTCTACAAAAGAGGAATCAGAGGTTTAAGGAGTTAAATAGCCCAATCCCACAAAGAGAAGGACCAAAATCGGCATACTGGTGTGTGTAGGACTAATAAGAATTCCAAGCCTTAGCAGCCTGTGGACATAAATTCAAGGTCATTATCATCAGCATCTCAAACTTCTTGCATTCAACTCTTCCTGCTCACATAGGCCTTCCAAAAAATTCTCCTACTCTCAAATATATATATATATATATGTATTTTGAGACAGGGTATCACTCTTTCACCCAGGCTGGAGTGCAGTGGTGCGACTATAGCTCTCTGTAGCCTCAGCCTCCCCGGACTCAAGCAATCCTCCCACCTCAGCCTCCTGTGTAGCTGGGACCACAGGCACACACCGCCATGCCCAGCTAATTTTTGTATTTTTTGTAGAAATGGAGTTTCACTATGTTGCCCCGGCTAGTCTCAATTTCCTGGGCTCAAGCGATCTGCCACCCTCAGCCTCCCAAAGTGCTGGGATTACAGGCATGAGCCGCCACATCTGTCCCCAAATACTATTAAAAGTCTTCAAAGGCTACCTCTCCTATGCTCGTGGACCAGGTCCTCACAATGTTTTCTCTCCTCTCCACCTCCCCCTGGTCAATGTGTCTGCTTATGCAGCCACTAGCAGGAACTTCAGAGAACATCCTTGACAGTGTCTCCCTGTGGTCCTGGAGTTGCCAGTTTTGAAAATTCCAGAGTGGGCCTGGGTGCCAGGGAGAAGTGGAGATACTAGTGGGCTCTTGTCCTTTCGTAGTGAGGCCCATTGTCACCTGGACCCTCAAGCAGCCCATCCATTGCCTGGTTCTGCCTTTCTTCATGAGGGCCCAAAACTTGACCTTCCTTTCTTAGTCTTCCCCGAACCTTCTCCCCTCACCTCAGGAACAAAAGCAAACATAATAAGACAGCACACTGAAGTCAGTTTATGCCCGAGTGTTTTCCAGAACAACTTTCGTAATTCAAAACTCATATAATTCAAGGATAATTTTTCCATAGGACTGGCAAAGAATAGCAGCAGGTCATTCTGTCTACCAGCTACCATAGCAATAACACAAATAGAGCTCCGAATTCACTCAGTCCACCACCTTTGAACATACACAACTATTGATTGTTTTTTCCTCATTTGGAGAAATTCACATTATTTCAAATTTTGCTCCGGAAATGAGACCTTGTTAGCATAGTCACATAACATTATTTCATATTCATATAATCCATATTCACATAAGGCTATATTAATATGTGAATACTTCAGCCCTTCCCATTTTCCCCCCATTTCTAAAGGAGAAGGAATCTTACTTGAAAGCTAAGCACCTACTTTCTCCTGTAGTGTGTGGAATCTGGATAATGAGATGATCCTCAGGGAAATAAAACCAGATTACTCATCCCACCCAGAGGCCTGAATACATCATGGAGGGTCAGGTGCAAGGAGCACTAGCATTTAGGAAGGGACCACTATGCATGAACAACATGGGAATAGAAAACAGGAAGTGAATGAGAGAGTATCACAGTGATTATGGAAGAGTTTAGACGAGAGGAAAATAAAGAGATTTTTAGCTGTGTGCTTGAATGGGAACTCACAGTCAAGAGGCAGAAGAGACATGCATTTTGCTTTCAGGAAAGAGTTTTCAAAGACTGAAGAGTGTGGAGAGAGAACATTTTATATTTTCATGAGCCACTTCCAGAAAGAGAGTTTTTAGAAATTCCACAGCAAGGCACACTAGAAAGACTGAGAATGATAAAGATGTCTAAAAAGGATGTTCTTTTAAGTGAGCTTTGCTGGCATTATGAATGTACTCTCCCATTGGCAGTTTTTTTTCAAGAGACTGAGTACAAATGTAATAGCTGTCATGTTTTCTACCACAGTGCTGTTTTTTTTAAAGCAACACTGCTCAGAGACTGAGCTTTATGGCACCCCAGTTGCCTGGGACCTCAGGTTATGCCAAGTAACAAAGAACTACCTCTCGTTTTTTAAAAAAAAAAAAAAAGCAAGAAAGAAAGAAAAAGAAAAGAAAGTTACTTAGGCATATCACACATATAAACAGATACTGGCGAAGTCACCAATGTCTGAATTTTAATTTGAGCTGAATGCTGTCTAGAATCAGAACGTCTTCCTTAATGCTGGGGGGCATGTTAACCCAAACCTATTCAGATACTCTATGGGTTTCTCATAGCAAGTATTAGAAACAGATTTGAGTTTTCTGGATAGTTTTACATATATACTTTTTTTATTTTTTATTTCAATAGGTTTTGGGAGAACAGGTGGTGTTTCATGTAAGTTCTTTAGCGGTGATTTCTGAGATTTTGGTGCCCTTGTCACCAGTGTACACTGTATCCAATGTGTAGTCTTTTAGCTCTTGCCACCCCCAACCCTTTCCCCCGAGTCCTCAAAGTCTAATGTATCATTCTTATGCCTTTGTGTCCTCATAGCTTAGCTCCCACATCTGAGTGAGAACACACTATGTTTGGTTTTCCATTCTTCAGTTACTTCACTTAGAATAAGAGTCCCCAGTTCCATCCAGGTTGCTGCAAATGCCATTATTTCATTCCTTTTTATGACTGAGTAGTATTCCATGGTATAGATATATATACATCTTTATATACTTTTCTTTTTCACTTATTCTCCCCTCCAGGCTACAAAGCCAAGTTTCATAGATCTAACTCCACACTATTGATGCATCATCCCATCTTCCCCACTCTCCCCTTTTTTTGTGAGACGGAGTCTTGCCCTGTTGCCCAGGCAGGAGTGCAGTGGCATGATCTCAGCTCATTGCAACCTCCGCCTCCCGGGTTCAAGGGATTCTCCTGCCTCAGCCTTCTGAGTAGTTGGGATTACAGGTGCATGCCACCATGCCTGGCTAATTTTTGTATTTTTAGTAGGGACAGGGTTTTGCCATATTGGTCAGACTGGTCTCGAACTCCTGACCTCATGATCTGCCCGCCTCGGCCTTCCAAAGTGCTGAGAATACAGGCGTGAGCCACTGCGCCTGACCCCTTCCCCTTTTAAAATAGATAAAAATCATCTTATATGAACACTTGTATCAGTTAGCTTTTGCTGTGTAACCAACTACTCCAAAGCCTAGTGGTTTAAACAACTACTATTTATTTAGCTGATTGTGGAGGTTGCCTGGCTTGTTCCTCTGATCTGGGCTGGCTCAGTTGATGCCTGCTAGACTTGAGCATGCATCTGCAGTCAGCTGGGCAGCAGCTGGTAGCAGGATCATCTAAGGTAGTCACATTCATGTGTATGGCAGTTGCCAGACTGGAGCAATAGGGCCACGTGTCTTTCATCATTTAGCAAGATTGCCTGATTCCTTCACACAGTGGTTACAGGGTCTCAAGACAAATGAAAACAGAAGCTTCATGGCCTCTTGATGCCTTGATGCCTAGGTCTGAAACTCATCTAATGCCACTTGTACCACATTCCCAAGGCCAGGCCCGATTCAAGAGTGGAGAAACAGATTCCAACTCTTGATGGGAGGAGCTGTCAAGTACTGAGGCCATTTTTGTGATCTGTTCTGCTGTTGATATGTCTGAATTCACTGTGCCCTACCCTAGGGAAATATACTTGGAGCAGAAGCATCACATACTCTTCCTGCCATTTACTATAGAGAAACTTCAGCAAGGACCATTGACTGGATGCTCCTGAATTAGAAGCAGTATTTTGAAAAAGTGCATATCAAGACCACTTATAGGTAATTATTCACATGGTGAGATGTGTTTGGTAGTGGAAGTTTTGCCTATCTGGCCAGTTTTATTACAGCTACTAGAATTTTCACATTGCCTCGATGGAGAATGTCTCCTTTATGTGTCCTCATTTGCTGGCCAATCAAATGGAAAGACTGGCCCTTGGAAGAGGGCTCTTCCATAATGAAGTGGGACAAAAGGCGCATTCATGAGAGACGCCAGAATGGTAGAATCCAGAGATGAGAGAGACAGAGACAATCGTGGCCCCCCAGTGGAGACTGGGAGTGCAGAGTGAAGGAATCCTTCACTAGTTACAGAAAAATAGAATGCCCCGGAAATGTAAAGGAGTAGCTACCAACAGATTCTAGGCTGGAGAATCCCAATCACCTTACAGCTTGATCTAGCCCCTCTTTCCTAGCCTACCCTTTTCTTCCCCATCCTTGTCCCAGTTAACTGATCCACACTTGCAATTTGCTAATTTACGTCTTTTTTATCTTACTATCCTGCCTAACACAGTGACCAATCCAGGTAGTCAACAAGAATGAGTGATGGTAAGACCCAGACCCTAAAAACTGGTGAATTAATCCATTCCCCTTTCCCTTGAAGTTTTCCCTATGTCTGAACTATTGGGTAATACAGATCAATGTCATTCCCAACGGTATCAATTCTTCTATTATTAACTTCCTACAAGCAGTACTCAATAAAAGGTTGCTGAAATGAAGAACAAATAGATAGATGAACACCAAGTGCAGGAAAGAATTGTGAGGTGCAAATACAGAAGTAGTCAGAGGCAGGAACTGAGGACATATGGGGAAGGTTGTCAAGAGGCTTTCCTTGAAGAAGAGGCAGGGGGAAGATGAATTCCTGCTGCTCTGATACTCACTGCTCTAGTCTGGATGTTTTCCCCCAAAACCTCATGTTGAAATTTGATCACAGTGTTGGAGGTGAGGCCTAATGGGATGTGTTTTAGGTCATGGGGTGCAGATCCAGCATGAATACATTAATGCAGGGAGAAGGACTGACTAGGGGCAAGGGTGTGAGTGAGTTCTCACTCTATTAGTTCCCATGAGAGCTGGTTGTTAAAAAGAGCCTGGCATCTCCCTTCCTCTGTTGTCATTTGATTTCTACACACTCAGCTCCCCTTTGCCTTCTGCCATGGGTGGAAGCATCCTGAGGCCCTCACCAGATGCCCAGTGTTGAACCTACCAGCAAGCTGAATCATAAGCTAAATAAACCTCTTTTCCTTATAAATTATCCAGCATCAGGTATTCCTTTATAATAATAGTAAATGCACTAAGACACTGACATAATAGCAAAACACGTACTTTTAGCCCCACAGTCCCTCTAGAAAGGTCTTCCCATATGTTATTGGGGTTTTTTAACTGTGACTAAGCTAGGTAATGTTTTTAAAAAGAAGCATCTTTTGAACAATATTTTGTATAGCTCCTTGACTACACAATGTATTCACTCCAAAACTTGTTTCTCATATCCATTTTTGTGTCATCTTCAACCTCAACAACATCTTCATTCTGTAATAGAGTAATAAGACCTTGTAACTTGCAGACATCTGTAGCTTATGGCTTTTTAGAAATACAGATCTGTGGTGTCAAAATTTTTAAAGCTAAAACTCATAGCCATTATTTTCTTTTTCTGCCTATGCAATGTAATGACATTATAAAAACATCGTTACACAACATAAACTACGCCATTAAAAGTTAATTTCAGTCAATGAAATATTGTTTTGCATTTTGTGTGTTTAATTATGTAGTAGTCCCAAATCTGATTTCAGATGGAAAATCAACTTGATTTATTCTGAAACTGCATATTTTAGGAATAGATACTCCAAAGTTATATCCAAGTAAAAATTTAATAAAACTGACTTTTTAAAAATATAAAACCTGCCCATATCTGGTATCATCCTTCTGCAGGCTTTGGAATTTTATAGTGTGTTTATTATTTTATTTCAATTCGGTATTCAAGCAAAGTGTTTGAAACCACTTTGATTACCCTGACAGCTGTAATGAAATTTTCACAGGGACAGCATGTTTGGAGCCAAAGATCTGGTTGACACAATGAATGTGATGATGAAAATAATTTTACATCAGCCCAGCCTAGGATATTGGCTTCACTTAAAATTTATATATTAGACAAGTTTTTTAACACTTTTCCTCTAAAAGAAAACAGTAGCTTTCAACTTTTTCTGTCAGCCAAGAAAAGTCCTAAAGCTTTGGAGATTTGGATAGTTACAAGAGTCCAAGAAACCTATTTCCCGGCATCCTACCTTAGAATTATTTTCAGAGGTTTTAGAAAGAAAAGAAATCCTAGGAGCTGCATAATCAAGAAATTAATCCATTTCAGGATAAGAGTATACCCCTGTAGAGATTTAATATATTGTGTTTGAACGTGTAAAAATGCCCCCAATAAAATATCCACCCTCTCCAAATCATGTCCCACTGGGTATTGACACAGCAGTGCTTGCAGAATCAAAATGGGAGTCAGATGCAAGGCACACTACTGGCTTTAATTTGCACTCACTTGGCCTTGTGGAGGAACAGAAAGGGAAATAACACATACAGCACCTTCATTTCCTCAGGATACCCGTGGTAGGCAGAATCACTGTACCCCAAAGATATTCATATCCTAATCCCCAGAACCTGTGAATATGTCACATTACATAGCAAGGAGGAATTAAGGAGCAGATAGAAATAAAGTTGATAAATCAGCTGACCTTAAAATAGGAAAATTACTCTGTATTATCCAGATGAGCCTAAAGTCATCAGAAGCATCCTTAAAAGTGGAAGAGGTTGGCAGATGAGGAGGTCAGAGTGATGTAATGTAAGAAGGGCTCAATCCTCCATTGCTGGCTTGAAGATGGAGAAAGAGACCATGAGTCAAGGCATGCCAGCTACTTCTACAAGCCAAAAAAGCCAGACAGATTCTCCCCTAGAGCCTACAGAAAGGAATGCAGCCATGCGAACACCTTGATCCTAGCTACTGAGAGACCGTGTCAGACTTCTGTCCTACAGAACTATAAAGTGATAAATTTATATTGCTTCAAGCCACCAAGTTTGTGATGATTTGTTATAGCAGTGATAAGAAACTAATGCAATGCCTGACAGCTATCCAAGTGCACAGCTTCTTTTACCCCATACCCACGCAGGAAAAGCAAGTTTGCCACAGAATGACATGCAAAGCGGGGGAAAATCACCTTGACATAGAGAAGGCACAGTCACAGCTTCCCAACAATCTTTTATATGATTCCAGTAACACAAAACCCAAAGCTGCATGCCAGCCCCCAGCAGCCCCAGTCCAAGAGCGGTCTCACAGGGCAGGGCTTCAGATCAAGCAGGGCAGGTGCAATATTCTGCATCTGTTGATCACTGCAGTTTCCAAAGAAACAGGACTCTGTGGTCGGTGATTTTCACAGGGAGGCCCAGAACAGCCTGGTGCTGAGGTTAACCCTTTACTCGCAGTTGTGATCCCAATGTCACAATATATAGGCACATTATAAATTGGAGGAATCTGTCACTGTTTGAATCTTGGGTGCAAGTAGGGTCCCTCCTCACTGAAGCCAAAGGCCAAGTACTTGCCTTCGCTGGACCCAAACGCTAGGAAGATGATGCACATGATATAAACTCAGCCAGTCAGGAAGCCAAGAAGAAAGTTTGGAATGTCTTCTAATATTGGCAGTCATAGCAGTATTCAATGCCCAGTGAGATGAGCATTTGGACCCAAAACGTCTGGCTTGGACATTTTGGGACCACAGGATTCTGGTCCTTTCCTGAGCCTGGTTCAACATTTTTCCCGTCAGTCCCATGAGACACTTGATAGCCTTCTAATCAATTCCTTTTCTGCTTATGATAAGCAAAGTCAGTTTATGTCATTTATGTCATGAACACTAACTGGATCAGAAATTGTTATCAGGAGGGCTTCAGACAGTAGATCTTCTGGAATTGAGGAGAATCCAGGATTGGTTTTATAACTTGGTTGGGGTAAATGCAGCAAGCATTCAGGAATAGAACTCTGGCAACCAGTGGCCCAGAGTGGAAGAGCAACTAATCAAATTGTAATTTATACAGTACCTATTTATAAGCAAGCCTTGGGGGCCCGCACTGGTGGTGCCATATATAGCAGCATGAGAAACCAGGACTGGAAAGTGAGGTGGCTAATCCTGGAAAGCTCAAAGAGAGAGAATGTTACTCAAATCCCTAGTTCTCAGATGAAAGCAAAACCTGAAACCAGGGATTTTGTATCCCTGTGCTAAATAGAATGTCTCATTTCTTGTAGCAGCAGTACAAAACTATCTAAAATCAATCCTCTACCCCAGTGGGGACTAATCAAGAAAATCAACTGAATCACAAACTCATCAAGAGTCTTATAAGAAAGTTAGGGCATAATAAGGAAAGAGCAGACCCTGAGAACTGCAATGGTGTTAAACAGGAGGGTGTCAAGGCCTCAAACACCCAAATCCCCAAACTCCACTGAACCTAGGTTTTCAGCTCAAGCCATTCTTCCTCCCACATCTGAGGCAGCTCTTGACTTACCTAAAGACTCCGAAACTCTCTTTGCTTGTACGAGTTACCTTGCACAAGGAAGACTATCCTTCACAGGCCCTGAATCCTCTAATGAAGGGGAAGGCAGTCCGAGCCTTAAAGAAGTGTCCTGAAATTACTTCACAAAAATATTGGGAAATCTTCCTCCTATCCTGTCCCAAAGAGATCTATAAATATTTATCAAGGAAACAGTGTACTGGGCAAAGGGAAATGCCTACCATTTCAGAGATTATCGAACATTGGATCTGAGTAAACACTGCCACTCACTAATTAGGGTGGAGACTTACAAGATTCAGCGTATCAACAGTGTTTAAGTCCCAGTTCCAGTCTAATTTAAAGCAGACATACTAACACTCTGAACTCAGCCCACGATAGTTTATCAACTGTTTTCTAAGGATTTACTTTGAATAGGTAAGTCTAGCCACTGCTAGAATCCCCACACTGGCTCTGATTCGCAGATTAAATGAGTCAAATGGTAGCCCCTAGGATTACCCATTTCACTCAAAATGAAAAATAAAAAGCAATACTGTATCTGAAAAAATTATAGCAATGCATATCACCATGAAAATCTTAAGAAATGTAAGAAAGGTGATTTCCAGTTTGTCCGGTGCAGAGGATGGAGACTTCTTGGAGAATGATGGTGGATTGACATGTGCTTCATGAGGGGACGATTCCAGTTGCAGCTGCATTTTTTTAATATGGCCCACTGTTGGGGACACATAACCCAGTCCCAGGTGTCTGGCATTTATTCAATCTTCAACGAATTGAGCACCTACTATGTTCCAGGGGATGTTCTAGGTACTGGGGATAGTGAAGTGAGAAAAACAAACAAACAAAAATGTCCATGCTTGCAGAGTCAAATATCTTCATCTCTTATCTGATAAACACCAGAAACATTTGCTTTTACCTAACAGGGATAGCAGAATACCTTACCAACTTGTCACAGGGCTTTTCGAGTTCTGTTCCACAATTTGGTATGCAGGAACCTTGACTTTCTCACCACTCCACAGGACATTCCTGAATCCTATATCATATTAACAGGATATGAAGAGCAGGAACCAGATTGGCTGGGTTCAAATCCTCTCTCTACTGCTTTCTAGCTGTGAGATTTTGAGCAGGTTACTTATCTTCTCTGTGCCTCTATTTTCCTACCTGTAAAAGGTAAAATCCCACAGTGTTTTGGGGAGGGCTAAAGATGTTGATATTTGTAAAGTGTTTTAGTGCCTAAAGAAATACATTTTCCACAAGAATAATTTTTTTTTTTTTTTGAGGCGGAGTTTCGCTCTTGTTACCCAGGCTGGAGTGCAATGGCGCGATCTCGGCTCACCGCAACCGCCGCCTCCTCAGTTCAGGCAATTCTCCTGCCTCAGCCTCCTGAGTAGCCGGGATTATAGGCACGCGCCACCGTGCCCAGCTAATTTTTTGTATTTTTAGTAGAGACGGGGTTTCAGCATGTTGACCAGGATGGTCTCGATCTCTTGACCTCGTTATCCACCCGCCTCGGCCTCCCAAAGTGCTTGGATTACAGGCTTGAGCCACCGCGCCCGGCCAAGAATAATTTTCATTTAGTGAGAAGCCAGCCATGATGGCACCAGTGCACTCCAGCCTAGATGATATGGTGAGACCTTGTCTCAAAAAACAGAAAACAAAAAACCTAAAATGATCCCCAAGCTTACTGCTGCCTAGCACTCCTAAGTACAAGAAGGCTGTGATGTACCTTATGGGGAAAAAAAAAAGTGTGTTAGAAAAGCTTCTTTCAAGCATGCATTACAGTGCTGCTAGCTGTAAATTCAATGTTAATAAAACAAGGTGTCTTTAGACAGAAACAGATATAAAACAGGGTCATGTTTGATGGGTCCATGACAATGTAGTGACCAGAAGCTTGCAGGAAGCTGTGTTTTTCCCCTAGGAACGATGCTTTAGCATTCAGTGATTCACTGTTCACAGCAAGTTTTTAGCCCCTAACTACCATAAAGAATGAGAATCAACTGTATTAAATCACCAGGAATTATGCAGAAGCAATGCTAGAAAAAATGAATTTCTTGCACTCTTCAAGAAAGAAGAGTGACCCAGGACTCATGACTGCAACAAGAAAGAGGAGAAAGTGGTGAAGTCTGATGGCATGAGATGCAATGCGAAAGGACATTAGGATGGGGGAAGAAATTTCTGGAAGAATCGATGAGAAGCAATGAAACAATCAATGAGAGCTAATATCAGAAATGTGAGACAGCAGGGGTAGGTTTGTGACAGAAATAGATTTTGGCTCTTGACTGGCACTAAACCTCACCGTGGTATTCATCATCCCTCCAGTTACTCTCTGTAATGAGAGCCCCGATTCTCCCCCTCTTCACATCGCTACCATAGCGGGTCAACTCTCTTCTAAGTCTTCACATTTGGAAAAAGAAAAGAATAGCTTCATAACAAAGGCATAATTCTGCTTTACAACTCAATATGTTACAGAATATAATCCATTTTCCTTTACTATTTTTACATAAACACTTTTATTATGTCCATAGAGGAGAAAGGTTACCTTTTGAGGGAAACTATTCATGAGGGAAAAAAAATTAGAATTTTGAACAAGCCATTTAGGTGACCTATAGAGATGCATGAAAATAGGATTTCAATCTGTATTCAATGACTAAGCCAAAAAGATGAAAACACAATCAAGTTGCAGTAGCACTCCTCAGTTTAATTTAACCTTTAAGGGCCTGGTCAATGTTCTCTTAAAATTAATTTCATCCTGTGACTTTCCAGGGAACAGAGAGAAGTAGAAGTTAAATATACGCATGCACAGTTATAAACATACTGTAGTTTTATACCTTTATGCTTTTTCTCCCAACAAATAAGTCTAGATTCCTTGTTTAAAACAATTTATTTTACTTTAAGTTCTGGGATACTGAGCCCAGGGAGGTCGAGTATGCTGAAACCCTAACCCCCAGTGCATGCAAGTTTGTTCCATAGGTATACATGTGTCATGGTGGTCTGCTGCACCTACTAACCCATCATCTAGGTTTTAGGCCCCGCATGAATTAAGTATTTGCCCTAATGCTCTCCCTCCCTTGCCCCCACCCCCTGACAGGCCCTAATGTGTGATGTTCCCCTCCCTGTGTCCATGTGTTCTCACTGTTCAACTCCCACTTATGAGTGAGAACATGCGGTGTTTGGTTTTTTGTTCCTGTGTTAGTTTGCTGAGATTGATGGTTTCTAGCTTCATCCGTGTCCCTGCAAAGGACATGAACTCATTTTTTTTTATGGCTGCATAGCATTCCATAGTATATATGTGTCACATTTTCTTTATCCAGTTTATCATTGATGGGTATTTGGGTTGCTTATTACAGCTTCTCAGCTTTAAAAAATAAAATCTTTGAAGAAGTGGTCTTATTCTGAAAAAAGTACATCTGAAAAAAAGTTCACAAAACAATGTAAAATTTATTCTACCCTCATAATGAAGCTAACTTGTAATGAATTTTTGGGTTTTGGCAATTATGAGATCCTCAATTAGAAATTTGCCAAAAGTTTTATATCTCACAAGTTCAAAAAAAAAAAGAACTCAGAGCTTGCTTTTCTCTACTTATTTTGGGTTTATAATTTCATTCCTTTTAAAAATATTAAAGAAGTAGAAATCAAATTATGTGCCAGCTTGACAAGATCTTCCCACCTTGAGGAACAGAAAAAAATTTAATAAATTGTCATCACTAGGCCGCAATGGTTGAATATATAATTTACCTAAAGTTTAATAAAATGGCTGAACTAGGACACAATGGGGAGAAGTATTTCATAAAGAAAAATGTGGACTAATTCACATGAGAATGATTTTAAAGGCATACTTGGAACTCTTGCTTAACTTTAAGAAAGAGTAACATTGCCAAGGGCTGGCACTAGAAGAAGGAAGCAGACACTCTCCTACACAGCAGTGGCAATTTAAGCTGTGTCCAAGTTTCTGGAAGGCAATTTGGCAAGATATTTCAAAAGCTGTAATAACAGATGTCCCCATTGACCAGGACTGCCACTTTTCTTGGAATTTATCTTAAGAAAATGAATGAAGGGTGTAATAAAATTTTGCACAACACTGGTTACTCTGTTGTTTAAAATGAGAGAAAATCAGAAATAATGAGAATCCCTAACAATAAAGAATTGTTTAAATCAGTGGGCCTTCCCTCTCCCAACCTCACTCCCTTCAGTCTATTCTCAGTGCAGTGGCCAACGTTATCCAATTAATAAGCAATGACTTGATGGTCACATCACTCGTGTGCTCCAAAGCCTCCAATGATTCCCCTCACTCAGGGTCAAAGCCAAATCTTTACCATGCTTTAGCACCACATTTTGCCTAGTATAGAGTTGCCATTTAAGTGGCTCTTTCCTACAGGGGTATGTGATATAGGTAACCTATGGTCTTCACCTTAGACATAGAAGAGTCTAGAATTTTAAGTAGTTCCCTCTTAAAGTACATTTCAGATGATATTAGCCTTGACAGACACATAAATTTTTAATATTTTCCCCAAAATTGTGATTATATTTGAGATATTGAACAGAACGCTGTTTTTCCCTATCAAGTGACTTTCAAGTTCCCTATCACTATCAAGTAACTATCGTCGTCACCTAGACTACTGCAAAGCTGCCTACTCTGTTTCCTGGACAGCCATTCCCTGTCATCTCCAATCTATTCTCCACACTGCATCCAAAGTAATCTCTTTTTTAAAAAGCAGTCATAGGCCAGGTGCAGTGGCTCACATCTGTGAGCCCAAACCTCAACACTTTGGGAGGCCTAGAGGGGCGGATCACCTGAGGTCAGGAGTTCAAGACCAGCCTGACCAACATGTTGAAACCCCGTCTCTACTAAAAATACAAAATTAGTTGAGCATGGTGGTGGGCACCTGTAATCCCAACTACTCGGAATGCTGAGGCAGGAGAATCACTTGAACCCGGGAGGCAGAGGTTGCAGTAAGCCAGGATCACACCGTTGCACTCCAGCCTGGATAACAAGAGCAAAACTCCGAATCAAAAAAAAAAAAAAAGTCATAATTTCCTCATGCTTAGAATCTATCAAAGCCTTCCCATTTCTGTACATATCAAGATCTAATTTACTGATGGTCAAGGTTCTAGAACATTGCTATGCAATGGAAATATATTGGGAGCCATGTATGTAAATTTCATAGTAGCCATTTTTTTTTAATTTTAAAAAGTAGAATTAATTTTAATACTGTATTTTATTTTTGTCAGTATTTTCAAAATATTATCATCTTAATATGTAATAATTCAAAAATCATTGATGAGATCCTTTACATTCAGATTTTCATAGCAAGTCTTTAAAATCTGGTTTGTGTTTTACCCTTACAACACAACTCAAAGTGGGCTAGCCACCTCTGACATACTCCATAACCCCATGTGGTTAGGGGCTACCATACTGGAGAGTGCAGTTCTACAAGGTCAGGACTATGCCTACCTCTCTAGCCTTCTCGTATGACTCATGCTATAGATATATTTAACCACCAGGTTCTCTAATTGCCATTCTCTCTTTCCCAGCCCTTTATTCATGTTGAGCTTTTATACAACAAATAATTTGAAAGAAGAAAAATAACCTAATTTTTAAATAGGCAAAAGATTTGAAAAAAACCGTTTACCAAAAATATATACAAATATCTAATAAGCAGGTGAAAAGATACTCAACAGCATTAGGCATCAGGAAAATGCAAGTCAAAACCAAAATAAGATAGCATTTCACAACCACTAGAATGGTTATAATTTAAAAAACAAACTAACAACTATAGATGAGGATGTGAAGAAACTGGAAATCCTCATACATTGCTAGCAGGATTGCAAAATAGTACACTTACATTGGAAAACAGTCTTGTAGTTTCTCAAAATGTCAGAGAGTCACCATATGACCCAATAATTCCACTCCTAAGTAACAACCTAAGAGAAATAAATGAAGATGTATGTTTATATAAGACATATGTCTCTACAAGACTTGTAGAAGCAATCAAAATGTTCATCAATGAATAAACAAACTGTGGTATATTCATAAAACACAGTACCATTCAATAAAGAAGCCAGGTACAAAAGACCACTGGCTGTTAGGTCAGTGGTCTGGGCCCACCTCCACTGATCACTACCTGTGTTACATTGGCCAGCTACTATACCATTCTAAGATACAACTTCTGCTTCTGCAAAAATCAGTTTAACAAGTGCCATTTCAAACTTAACGAACAGCCTTGCACATCAAGAGAGGCAGCATATAAGAACATATAAGAATAAGCCCTAAATGGCTTTTACTAAAAATATAGAGGATAACAAGTATTGGTGAGGATATAGAGAAAAAGAAATCCTTTTACATTGTTGGTGGAAATGTAAATTAGTATAGCCATCATGGAAAATGGTATGAAGTTTCCTCAAAAAGCTAAAACTAGAACTACCATATGATCCAACAATCCCACTTCCGGGTATATTAACAAAAGAATTGAAATCAATATGTCAAAGGGATACCTGCACTCCCATTTTCACTGCAGCACTATCCACAATAGCCAAGATATGGAATCAACCCAAGTGTCCATCAACAGATGAATGGATAATTAAGATGTGGTATATATACACAATGAAGTGTTATTCAGCCATAAAAAGAAGGAAATTCTGTCATTTGCAACAACATGGATGAACCTGGAGGACATTATGCTAAGTGAAATAAGCCAGGTGCAGAAAAATAAATACCATATGCTCTCATTTATATGTGGGATCTTAAAACGTTAAACTCATGGAAGTAGAAAGTAGAATGATGGTTACCAGGGACCAGGGAGAAAAAGAGAGAATGGGGAGCTATTGGTCAAAGGGTGCAGAATTTCATATAGACAAGAGGACTAAGTTTTAAGATCTATTGCACAGCAGGGTGACTATAGTCAATAATAATGTATTGTATATTTCAAAATAAAAGTAAATTTCAAATGTCACACAACAAAAAAATGGTAAGGTGATGGATATGTTAATTATCTTGATTTAATCATCCCATATTGTATACATATATCAAAACATCACATTATACCCCATAAATATTTATAATTATGATTTATTGATTAAAAATAATATTAATAAAAATAAAATAAGTGCATACTCTTTAGTTAAAAATGCTCCATGGTTCCAGAGTTGCTAATTGTTGCCTTCCTTTCTGATTTTCCTTTGCACTTTGCTCCAGCGTTTAATTTAGTCCATTGGGATCTGCAAATTATACCCCAGATGCTGTAGGACAAGGAATTACTTGATCTCTTTCAATCCAACTAGAGAAATGTACACTGAGCAGAGTCTATATAAAGGGCTTCACTCGGCTAAGCACTTGATACCTTTATTCCCTGAGTATCTTGAATGACCTTTCTCCAAAGCTGATCATAGCAGCTTGATTTAAAATAAAATGTGTTATTTCTAAAGTTGGCACGAAATCTAAGGGATGACATTTGTTATCTTCTTGCTAGTTTTCCTGTATTTTTTTCAGTTTTTCACAAAGAACATGTATTACTTTGCACAAAGAACATGTATATGCAGTGGAAAGTGTTATTCAAAAAGAAAAAACTTTAATGCTGATTCCATTTTAAGCCAAACATATATTGCTAGTACTTTCAAAACACTTACTAAATCGTAGGTCCTATCATAAGAAATGTATATCTATTAATACCCTAAAGAACTCCATAAAGTAGTTCCATTATTATCCCTTTTCAAGAAAATAAAGACACGAAGATTGAGGAACCTACCCAGAGTCATACAGCTAGTAAGTGATGGAGCTGGGATTTGAATTCAAGCGCTTTGGTTTTCAAATTCATGCTTTTAACTAGTATTCCAGGAGTGAAAACCAAACATGACCTCTATTACTCTAGCATGGCTCTAAGTGTCCAATTACACAAGCAGCCTCCCTTGGGAGCAAATTATTGGTCTATTAGGCTGTGGGGTCCTGAAGGCAAGAACTATGTCTCATCCATCTGTGCTTTGGTTAGCTTTTGCTGCATAACAAACCACCCTAAGCTTAGTGTCCTAAAAACTACAGCCAACTACGTGCCTCACAATCCTGTGGGTGGGCAGTTTGGGCTGGGCCTTTCTGTTGCTGGTCCTCTGCTATACTTAGTTGAGCCGTGCCTGTTGACTACTGGTCAACTAGGAGTCTCAGCTTCTGGAAGTTGGCTGGCTGTCAGCTGGGAGAATAGGAGCCCCCAGGGTCACTGAGCTCTCATCATTCAGCAGGCTATCCTGGGCTTCCTCACACAAGAGCAGTGGCAGGGTCCCAAGACCCTCAAGAGTGGATAAACCCCAATGAGCAAGAGCTTTCAGGTCTCTGCTTGCATCACATTTGCTATTGACCCATTAGCCAAAGCAAATCATATGGCTATGCCCAGAATCAGTGTGGAAGAGGACTCCCCAAAGGCATGGGGGCAGACAGGTGAATAATTTGTGGCCATTTATGCAATCTACCAATATCCCCATAATCAAACACAGAGCCTAGTAAATAGTAGACATGAAATAAATGCTTATTGGACTGAATGCTATCTCTCCTTCATGAAAGATCAAGATAAGACCAGTAATCTCTTTCCTCTCTGCACTGAGAACACCATATCGAGACAGAAGAGGCGACCTCACAGAGGGTTACCTCACCCTGGGCCATCATTATTTGACAGTCACCTCTTAACCATGGTCTTCTCAGCTCCTGGGGTGATGGCTGTGTTCTTACTGGTGGCTACTTCCCTAATGCTCTTAGGATCACAGAACCTACTCTTATCCATGGTTCCATCAAGCTCCCAGGGGGACTCTCTTGGCCCCCTGCTTCTGCCAGATCCCTCAGTGACACCTCTGTGAAGCAGCTCAAATTAGGAGCCCTGCTCGCCCTCTAGTGGTTTCTTTTTCTTTTCTTTTCTCTTTTTTTTTTTTTTTTTTTTTTTTGAGACAGAGTCTTGCTCTGTTGCCCAGGCTGGAGTGCAATGGCGGGATCTCGGCTCACCGCAACCTCTGCCTCCCAGGTTCAGGTGATTCTCCTGCCTCAGCCTCCTGAGTAGCTGGGACTACAGGCGTGTGCCACAACGCCTGACTAATTTTTTGTATTTTTAGTAGAGACGTGGTTTCATCGTGTTCGCCAGGTCAATCTCCTGACCTTGTGATCCTTGTGATCCGCCCACCTCCGCCTCCCAAAGTGCTGGGATTACAGGCATGAGCTACCACACCCGGCTCTAGTGGCTTCTTAAGGCTGTACAGCCCTTTGAAGAAAAGTGTTCTAGACCTTCTACAGCAGTACCAGAAGAAATAATTGCGGGTGTTTTGGATCAGTGGTTTTCAACAGGGCGTGATATTTTCCCCCAGTGGACATTTGGCAGTGTCTGCAGACATTTTTGGATGTCACAGCTTGAGGGTGGATGCTGGCTTCTAACAGATAGAGGCCAGGGATGCTGCTAAACACCCTACATTGCACAGGATGCTCCCATAACACAGAATTGTCAATAGTGCCACAGTTGAAAAACGGTGTCTTATATTCAGAGTGAGCCCTCTTTTGTTTTAAGGATGCACCCACAGGCCCACCCAAGGTTGTTCCATGGATGGATCACCCCCTCTGGGAAGAGTCAACCTGTAGGAAAAAACCCTAAACTCTCAATGTGAAACTTAAATCTCAGGAACAATTCCTGGGGCATCCCATGATTCTCCAGTTTACACAGACAAACTAAGTGCTAAACGGGAGCTTGTTTACAGACAAGATCTTACTGTCTTTTTCCATTATCTATGCTCAATCCCATTGATTCTGAGAGCAATTTCCTCAGGAAAGAAAAGTGCTTTTGAAGTGAAAAGTTTGTGAGAAATCTCCTGATTGCCCGACTAACAGCCACTATCTGCTTCTGTATGCTCACTTCCTGCTTGCTCACTAGGAAGTCCCTTGAAAAACTGCCACGTTAACTAAAACCTTGAGTTATTCCCCCTGGCCCTAATCTATACAAGCTGTGTGCTTTTCCAGGCTGGGGGTCCAGACCTTCAGTTACAAACCCGTCTGGGCCCGCCGGCCTAATAAACTGTGTTCCTCTGACCCTCTGAATGCCGTTTGGGTTTCTTGTCAGGGGAAATTCTTCCACAACACTTTAAAGTTTTTATTGTAAGCCAGTTAATAGCCCTAGAAAATAACAATGTCTTCCAGTGGGGAACTACATTGTGGGACTTCTGCGTGAACCGTCGGGAACCTTTGATAAAATTTATATTAGTCATGTAAACTATAAAAAAAAAATTCTAAGCCCCCAACCATCTGAAAGGACCCCCCCCTTTTTTTTTTTTTTTTTTTGCAGGACACTGGTGTCATGTTTGAGGGAGCCATGAAAGGATCCCTTTTTAAGCCAAGGACCTTCCAAAGAGCCTGAAAAACCAGTTCAGGCCTGATAGGAAGGGCAGGAGTTAGACTTGCCTCATTACACCTGCCTCCCTCTGGAATTCAGGCACAACTGACCAGCATTAACATTAAAACAGAGATCTTAAGATTCTTTGTAGCAATAAGACACCAAATGCCAGCCTGACTCTAGTATAGCATCACATGACAGATAGCAGGCCCTGAAGGAAATTGAAGTGTTTTCCCCTAAAATATTGTTTTTGACATAGTTTGAAATGGCCCTGCAACGCTGTCTCTTGTGGAGAAAATCTACATTCTGTAGATAATCCTTTACATTTCCAGGTCTTCTTCCTGATCCAGGAGAGAATAACTAAGAGTCTGGCACCTTTTTAAGTCTAAGAAGAAACGTTTACAACTATTTTCTCTGAAGTCTGCTACCTGGAGGCTTCATCTGCGTAATAACAATCTTGGTCTCCACAACTCCTTATCTTAACTCAGACATTTTCTCCTATGGATTCCATGCCTTTAGAAGAACTCTTTCAACCAATTGCCAATTGGAAACTTTTTGAATTCACTTCTGACCTGGAAGTCGCCACTTCTGACCTGGAAGTCGCCACTTCCAGTGGTCCCACCTTTCTGGACCAAACCAATGTGCATCTTATACGCATCGACTGATGTCTTATGTCTCCCTAAAATTTATAAAACCAAGCTGTGGCACAACCACCTTGGGCACATGTTTTCAGGACCTTCTGAGACTGTGTAATGGGTATGTGTCTTTAACCTTCTCAAAATAAACTTCTAAATTGATTGAGACTTGTCTCAGTTCCTTTTTGGTTTACTGTTGCAAGGAATAAATGACAGGCATCCGGTTTTAACAAAATAACACTTTTTCCATGGAGGAAAAGAATTCCTTAATGCCAGAGAAAGAACAGCAAAAGCAGAGGGAATGAAAGCTACACAGACATTGATTGCTCTGGCAAGTCCACGTAAAAAGCAACAGGAAATGAAAGCCTTCGCTCTAAGCTTCTAGCAATGTTAATTAGAGGAGAGTGGCTGACCTTTCCCTAGCATGGAAAATAAACTAAAATTTGCCTAGGAATTTTACTTCTGAAATTTTCTTAGAAGAATTCAATAGGAAAGGTGCTTTTTATTAGCCCTGGACTTTATTCCTTATCTACTATTTTCTTATGCTCCCTTATGCTACTAGCTAGGAAAATCCTCCTCACTCTTTATTTCAAGATCCTCATTCAA
Organism: Callithrix jacchus; assembly: GCF_049354715.1. NCBI lineage: Eukaryota > Metazoa > Chordata > Mammalia > Primates > Cebidae > Callithrix > Callithrix jacchus. The sequence goes on from NC_133524.1 coordinate 16,733,456, forward strand.
GAACGAGGCAGGGAGGACTAGAAGGAAATGAAGTGTTTGTGGCTCCTGCTGCTCTTTGCTTTCTCCTCTTCTTACCAGATCCTGAGGCTTCCAAACACCCTGCTCTTCTCTCTTCCTCTTCCTGTTTTCTTCACTTCACCCTTGCTACTGGACCTCAGAACCCCTGAATGTCAGAAATCCCAAGCATGGCATCGAGATATGGTCAGCCTTGGGGTTAAAGGTACATACCTCAGAACCTAAAGTACAATTTAAAAAAAAAAAAAAAAGGTACGTTGCTCCTTCAACACCCCCAGGGTTTGCTGTGTGGCTCAAATGGGACTTGGCAAAAGGCCCTCTTTCTCTGGTCGTTCTCCCAAAGCAAGGCCAGTTCTGGGATTTGGACCCATCCAAGGAAGAGCCAGGAGTCTGTCCCCAGCCTCTTGACTTATGAGCCCACCTCCTAAGTTGAACCTGACCTCTAATAACCTCTGCACTGGCTGCCACCTGTGACTGCCCAGATTTCTCCAAGGCTATCCAGACCTTGCCCATAGTAAGCCATGGAGCAGCAGTCAAGTAGCACCCAGGCTCAGGCCTTAGGGAAAGAGTTTCTCAAGAAAAGTTTCCCATTGGGTTCTTGACTGGGATTCCACCACTACTTGTTCTTATTCCAGAGTCTTCTTACTTCAGAGAGACTTTAAGGAACAATGAAGTTGGGCTCTCTGTTTAGCTCAGGAACCACCCTTGGCTGAAGTTAATTTCCAGGATGTCACAATAATGTCAGAATTCTTGTTTCGAGTGGTAGCTGTGGAGTGGAAAGAACTCAGACAAAACGGTGGCCTGAATGTATATTGAAAACAGCATGAGCTTTTGAGTCATAAAAAGCTCTGTATGGAGGGCTTATTCTGTACTAGATACTGTACTATTTATAAACATTTTCTCACGTGTGAGAAATGGGCAAGCTGTGTGACCTTGGGCAAGGTGGCTAACCTCTCTGTTTCTGTTTCCTTTGCTAGGTAGAAACATCTACCTCGAAGAGTTGTTTTGAGGATTAGTCAAAACAACAAACAGAAAGTTCCTGGCACATGGTAGGCATCTTAGCCCAGGCTGCCATAACAAAATACCATAGAATGGGAGACTTCAACATCAAAAATTTGTTTTTTCTCACAGTTCTGGAGGCTGTAAGTCTCATGTCTTGCTGTTTGATTGAGTTCCTGGTGAGGGCTCACTCTTTGGAGTGCAGACAGTCACCTTCTCACTATGTCTTCACACGTCCTTCCCTTGATACACACTTGAGAACAGAGAGATCTCTCTCTTACTTCCCTTTCTTATAAGGGCATTAATTCCATCAAGAGGGCCCCATCCTCATGACTTCATCTAACCCTAATTGCCACCCAGAGGCCCCACCTCCAAACATCATCACTTTGGGAGTTAGGGCTTCAACGTAAGAGAGGACACAAAATTCATTCCATAACAAAAGAAAGTCAGCAAAGGATAGCTAGTATTACTCTTACAATTATTAATAATTAAACAGGTATAAACTACTCCTTGGCACTAGGAAAATAGCTACAATGGCATGGCTTTGTATAAATCAAAGAAAACATGGCTTGAACACCCACTCACCTGAATTGGTATTGGCAGAAATTAAAGCATCAATTTCTTGATGCCTCCTCAAAGGCTCCCAGTGCTGTAGCAGCACTGAGCTATTTCTCCCTTCTGTGTCTTGAAACCTCTGGTGAACAGTTCTCCCATCACTGATTGGGCACCATTGATCTGGGCAGCTGCTACAATGCCTGCTAACCATGATGCTTTCTACCATCAACAGAGCATTCTCTCTGGTCCTCCCACATCTAAAGTGCTACACTCCTGTGTGTTCCACTGTCTTCTAATTGTGGAATTTCTATCCTGGTCCCTCTTCCTTATCCTCAGTATCCATAGCACCCAAAAGTCAAGATTCTTCCCTCTTTAGACTTCCAAGCAGAAGTCTCCACCCACTCCCTTTCTTTGATAGTCCAACCCAGTTATGGGTTATCTTCAGGGCAGCCTTCCCTCATCCCCAGTAAATTTGTCTTCTTGCATCCTGAGAAAGGTGAAAAGTATGTTTATTTCTGCCTTGATTGGCCTCAACTTTAAGTGAATAAGTCAAAAGTTAATTTGTCGATAATCTCCTACATGATTTTCAAAAGGATATTTGCTTATGAAGAGATAAGATGCCATAAAATTTTAAGAAATTTAGTTAAAGAGGAATAAACATCCTCATTTGTTTTCATGGAATGTGGAATATGTTTTTTTTTCATGGAATATGGGCTCTTTTAGGTTCTGAGAGGCCATCTAATCTATACTTCCAGATAAAATATTAAGTTTTCTTTCTCTCTGTCACTTGAACCCTCTGCCCTGCACTGTGTCAACAGAACATCCAGTGAAAAGAACATCAAGTTGGGCCTCAGGAGATCTGGATTCTGGATCATACTCACTTGCTATTTGAGGTTTCAGCTTCCCCACTTCTAAGGCTCCTTCCACCCTTAACATTCTGTATTGCTTTAAGAAACAAGATCGTGAATTCTGAAGTGGTTACAACATTCATCTAAACATGTCATTCTGTTCTAAAATAAGCCCCTTTTCCAAATGTCTACCATAATTCAAAGAACAGTGAGAACCATCACTAATCATGAAGTCCCCAAACACTGATGGCACTCCAACAGAATTCTTGATGAGTTCAAATATTTCAGAATACCTTGAGCACCCATGGCTTTGTGCCTTTAACCAACCTTTTGCACACATGTTCCTCTTATTTATCACTGCTTTCTTAGGCATGAGTCTTAGAGCTATTGAACTATTGTGGAAAAGGGGTATAATTTCAACACGGGTAGATGAAAGTGTGCTTCCTTGGAGCAAAATATCACCTCTGGTTTTATTACCCAGGCATCATATGTAATCTTTGGGCTGAAGAGTGAAAATGAAACACAAAAATGAAGGCTGTGTGGCTGAAATAAGACTTGTGCATTCATATATAATGTATAAAGTAGAAGACTATCTGGCATAAATCCTCTAATATCTCTCCTATATTGTACAAGAATCTGGGAAGCAGAAGTGTGGTACTTCAGGCTCATTGTTTTCCTATCTGAAAAACAAGGATAAAATTGTGGGTCTCAAAGGGAAGTTGTGAAAACAAAAATACATTTGAATCAGAAGTATTTACTGGGCATCCAGCCTGTATTCCACCATGCTGGGCCAAGAGGAAGCAGGAGAGCAAGAAAGTCCTTGTGTCCAACCTCACAGGTAGCAGCCTCTGTCCTCTCACCACAAGCAGGACTGAGCACTCTCCTCAGACACCATAAAGGATCCGTTTGCACCAAAGAATCAATAAAATCTATTGATTGTCTCCTGAGGAAATGAATAAGAAATTTACATTGCATAACACACAGCACATCTCATAAAATTTCCTATAAATATCTCTCCCCAAGTCTTTGCTCTACAAACGTACTTTTTGTTGTGCAGCTTAAGTACAAATATGATCCTCACTGCAATAGTCGGCAGGTGGGTGGGTACAGAGAGCTGGAGGCATCCTGACTGCTTTTTCCTCAGCAAAATGGCCTCTCCATACATAAGGAATACTACCTACTGAGTGGGAGTAAGAAGACTAAAGAAACAAACCAGGAGAGGGCTGAAGTCTTCCGAGGGGAGGAATGGAAGAGAGAAGCCTGAAGCGATAAGTGGTGTCCGGCCTGGAGCTGGGAAATTGAATTGCTGACAGGAGAGACTTGGGAAGAGACATTTATGAGATTTTTTTGAGTGTGTTGTATAGGGCATTCAAGGCCCTGGCGTAGATTACAGATTTTTACATGCAAGAAGCAGTAGAAGTGAAACAATTGCCCAGAATGTGAATGCGCAATGCAAAAGAGTCTAAAATAAGGTATTAATTTTTTTATTTCTTAATGTGACCAGATAACAGTTCATCAGTTCTCCCACCCCGGAATGACTCTCACCTCCCTCCAAATATTCTGCTCATCCTTCAAGGTTCAGATCAGTTTCTATCCATCCCCTCCATGAAGGCTCCTCAAATCTTCTGGCCACAGTGCACTTCTCCTGTCTCAATCTAGAGGTATAATCTGTATTGTTGAACTGCCATTTTGGGGTTCTCCCTCTCCTGCGATCCATCCAATACACAGTTGTGGGTCACTTTACCAGTGTGAATGCAATCTGAGAAATGTCTTGTTAGGTGATTTTTGTAATTGTGCAAACATCATAGAGTGTACTTACACAAACCTACACACCTAGGCTACATGGTATGGCCTACTGCTTTAGACTACAAACCTGCACAGTATGTGACTACTGAATGCTATAGGCAGTTGTAACACAATGGTAAGTGTCTTTTTTATTTATTTATTTAAACATAGAAAAAGTGCTGCGTGCAGTGACTTCTGCCTGTAATCCCAGCACTTCGGGAGGCCGAGGAGGGTGTATTGCTTGAACTCAGGAGTTCAAGACTAGCCTGGGCAACATGGTGAAACTCTTTCTTTAGAAAAAAATATACAAAAATTAGCAGACATGGTGGTGCATGTCTATGGTCCCAACGACTTGTGAGGCTGAGGCAGGAAAATCACTTGAGTCCCGGGAGCAGAGGGTGCAATGAGCTGAGATCGCACCATTGCACACCAGCCTGGGTGACAGAGTGAGACTCTGTCTCTAAATAAATAAATAAACATAGAAAAAGTATAGTAAAAATGTGGCATTTATGATCTTGCAGGACCACCGTTGTATATGTGGTCCATCCTTGACCAAACGTTGTTATGTGGAGCATGACCGTATTATTATAGAAGTAATCCCTAAAAAAAAAAAAAAAAAAAAAAAGAAGTAATCCCTAACCACAGTTTTTATCACGTCATACCTCCACTAAAAAGAAAAAGAAGAAAGAAAAAATTGACTGGCTCCCTTCTGCCAACAGGATTTTTAAAACTGAAGGAAATAAGTCATGGAAATAAGTCATTTATGATCATGACAAATGTATTCTGCAGATAATGACCCAGTACCTCCCCTATAGACGCATTTTCCCAGACCTTGAATGGATGTGGCAAGCTGTCAAACTTCAAGCCTTTTTAAATACTCTTTCACAGCTTATGATCCTGGCCTGCTCGTCTACCTGTCAATTCTATATAGCCTCCAAAACCCAGAGCCGTGGAAGACAAAATTCAATGTTCACATTAGTGTTTTTCAAAGCCTAATCTAGGCTAACAAGCAAAGAGCTACTCACTGTATCAACCACAGAAGTATGTTAAGTGTCAGTAAAATGATTCTAGACCTCCTTTGGAAGGAATCGTTCTGTAATTTCCATTGCTGGACCGTTGTAACTACCATTTAAATATTCCCAAACCTGTTGACCCAATCTACTTAGATAATCCTCATTAGAGGGTTTTCCTGAAAGTTTATTCTGACATTGGGTGAATACTCAAAGGGGCTGGAACCAAAATTACAACTAATTAAAATAGTATTTTCAACTCTAACTGCACATCAGAATCCCTGGTATCCACTGTGAGCCAATTAATTCAAGATCTCTGGAGGTGAGCCTGCACATCAACATTCAGATTCTAAAGTGCAGCCAGTGTTGGAAACTATTGCCTTAGAGGGGCTGCCTCTTTCTATCTCAGTAGAAAGGGGGCATGCCCAGGCCAGCTTCAGAAACTTGTAAGACATGGAAGCACACCAACTCCTGAGAGGGCTGGCAAGAGCAAAAAGAATGCCAGCTTCAGAGAATCTGGGTACTACACTGACGAATGAGGCAGGAACACACCGAAGAGGAGCGAGACATCTGCACCCCAGCCACCCATGCTGCCTCCTGAAGGAAGCAGCCATGTTTCCACAATGAAATAAACACACAGAATCTTTCTGATATCAAGATAATGATGACAGGGCACAATGGCTTACGCCTGTAATCCCAACAGTTTGGGAGGCCGAGGCAGGCAGATCACCTGAGGTCGGGAGTTCAAGACCAGCCTGACCAATATGGAGAAACCCTGTCTCTACTAAAAATACAAAATTAGCTGGGAGCGATGGCACATGCCTATAATCCCAGCTAATCGGGAGGGTGAGGCGGAAGAATCACTTGACCTGGGAGGCAGAGGTTGTGGTGAGCCGAGATCATGCCATTGCACTCCAGCCTGAGCAACAAGAGCAAAACTCCACCTCAAAAAAAAAAAAAAAAAAAGATAATTATGTGGCAGCAACGGGAATTGCTTAAACTTTCCTACAACACTATCTTGCTTCTAGAGTAAAATCTATATGATATGTAATTCTACAGGGAAGCCCTATTGTCCTCTGACCTAATTTAAACCATTATTAAATTACTTCTACTCAACTGATGGAAACAGAAAAGCCCTTGCTGAATGGCCATGTCTTAACATTGATTTTTACACCAATACCTCCTGACACTGGGGCCAAGCTCCAGCCTTCATTTTCAGGGAGGTTCTGGGCAAACATCAATGAACAAACACAACCCTAAACAGTGACACTGAAACTATTTGTCAGGCTTCCTTTAGATCAATACTGTAGGTGACATTAGGCAAAAGATCAACAATGACTCAGCTCTGGTAACAAAACACAATTACAATCTTCAGATAATGGAACATTTTAATTTTCTTATAGTAACTTTCTTGTTTTGCAACATTTAAATAGCTTTTACACCATCCAGATAGTTCTAAAACTTGGATCCAGTTATTGACAACAGACCATTTACATTCCTGTGAATCTTCAAGTTGAGATTACCACATAAATCATAATTTTCTCCATAACATACAATTAAAAAATAACTGAGTAATGGAAGCAATCCTACTGGGCTCTGTGCCTAGGAAAGAAAAACAAAATCTTGTGGCCAGGAATGGTGGCTCATGCCTGTAATCCCAGAGGTTGGAAGTTTGATACCAGCCTGACCAACATGGAGAAACCCCATCTCTACTAAAAATACAAAATTAGCCAGGCATGGTGGCACATGCCTGTAATCCCAGCTACTCGGGAGGCTGAGGCAGGAGGATCGCTTGAACCCGGGAGGCGGAGGTTGCGGTAAGCCAAGATCATGCCATTGCACTCCAGACTGGGCAACAAGAGCAGAACTTGGTCTCAAAAAAAAAGAAAAACAAAAACAAAATCGTATCGTCCTCCTTATTCCTAAAACTCGGGGTCCCAAGACCCTCAACCTCTTATTTGTGTCACGTTCCCCCAACACACACCTCATGCTAGCCTGTCCTCTCCACTCAGCCTGAAGTCCAGCCTGGAGCGAAGCCTGCCTTCCACTTTGTCCCTGCTTCTCTTACCCTCAAATATAACTTCTTTCTCCCCAAACGGCGAAATTCTTCCATTCTGCTCGTCCTGGGTGGTCAGCATTGGGCATTTGAAATAGGAGTGTGCCACACTTCATGGGGCCACTTTGTCGCCTCCTCCCTCTCACTATGTTCATTCTTTTGCCCACCAGCCACAGAGCAAACAATATTCATATAGATACATACACACACATATGCACATGTGTGTATGTGTTTGTGTATAAATATATGTGTATGTATATATACATATGTATGCACATCACTGTGGTTAGTAAAAGAAAATACATCCTTTCTCCCCACAGCTTTCCTGTCATCTCAACCCATTACTGGTGTCTGCTTGTGACAAGGAGTTGAAAGGAAAAACCACGCATAAACAGTGAGGTTTCCTGTTTGTGCGTGGTTTTTCCTTTCAACTCTTTGTCACAAGCAGATACCAGTCAGCCAGCCAGTGGTCTTTGAAATGGCAAGACTCCAAAGACACATAATTTAAAGGTTTATGGCCCCAAACACTAGATTGTCAGGTCCTATTTTATGGGATGTGCAGGATGACACTAATGTAAAATGAGTCCCAGAAACTCAAAGCAGAAGGCAAGGCCCTCTCTGCCTCCATTGGCCTTGTAATGCAAGAAAGGGACAATCTGTCCACAGCGTTATTCACTGCCTGTGATTGTCCTGCCTGGAGCTTCAGGATTACCAGATCAAACTAAACTTCTGTGCAAACAGAAGGAAAGAAGAAGGTACTTTCCTTGACTCAGAGATACTCAGGGATAAAGGTTCTTACTGAATTTTTGTGGCTTATAATGACCTCAAATAAGTGATTATCCAACCACAATCAATGCCTTCTGAAGGAGCCCATTCTATTTTCTGACAGCTTTAGTAAGTTTCTTGACTGTAAACTCCACAAGGGCATGGGTCTTAGCGCATGTTCATAGGTAGGTCTCAAGGGCCTAAACAATACCCGGTACAAGAGTAGTTGCTCAAAAAACTTTTGTCAAATGAATGCCTCCCGGTAGCTTCCCACAATGATTCTACTTCTACTCTAGAAAATTCAAAAGAAATCTGTTTCCTCATTACGACAACCAACAAACATCTTAAGACAATTGTCATGTTTACCCTTCTCCAAACTCCACTATAACTTTTTTTTCTTTTGCAAGTTAAACATTCCTAGTTCATGCAACCATTTCTTATAGGTTGAATTTCCAGTCCCCACAACAAAGATTTACTGGATGCCTGTTATACAGTCACCACTGGGGAGGGGCGAGGCCATGAAAGAATTCTAGATAATATCTACTCCATTCATCACAGCCTGGCTCTGTCATCCACCACATTGTCTTAATTTGTCCACAAGAAAGAACAGCAATGAAAGGTTTTGGTGAATGGCTGGCAGAAATCCACATGGACAGTGTCTACTATTCTGCCCCAATAGAGCTGTCTGGCTACTTTATCCAAAAGAAGAAGGAGGGAAAGAAAGATGAAAAGAAGGAAAGAAGGGAGGGAGGGAGGGGATAACAGGTGGTATGGTCCAAATATTAAAACGAAAGCAAAAAACAAATAAACAATAGTCCCCTGGTTTTTTTTTGTTTGTTTTTGTTTTTCTGAGACGGAGTCTCACTATGTCGCCAAAGCTGGAGTGCAATGGCACAATCTCAGGTCACTGCAACCTCTGCCTCCCAGGTCCAAGCGATTCTCCTGCCTCAGCCTCCCGAGTAGCTGGGATTACAGGTGCCCACCACTACGCCCAGCCAATTTTTTTGTATTTTTAATATAGAAGGGGTTTCACGATGTTGGTCAGACTGATCTCAAACTCCTGACCTCAGGTGATCCTCCCGCCTCAACCTCCCAAAGTGCTGGGATTACAAACGTGAGCCACCACGCCCAGCCAGAAATAGAAAATGGTTCCCTGGTTTTTCAAGAGAAAGGCTATGAATTTCCCAAACTATAGATGTATGAATTTGATATTGATTTTAAGCCAGAGATCAGCAAATTATTCTCAAAAGTGACAAATAGCAATTGTCAGAGGCTTCTCAGGGACAAGAAATGATGTTAACCTGGCACTGCTTCATGACTTCATGCAGTGGTTCTCAACTGTGGCTTCATATTGGAATCACTTCGGAATCCTCTAGAAAAGATGAACTTCAGAGGCCCCACCCCCAGGATTCTGATTTCTGATATCAGCTAAGCACTAGGATTTTTCCAGTTTCCCCCAGTAATTCTAATGTGTAGTCTTGCTAGGCTACTGTGGTCCTTGCTGGGGCTGAGGACCACTGAATCCATGCAAATTCCTGGGGATCAACACATCTCTTTTTAAGGGATCACAGTCTTTTTTCTCTTTTAAGCTTATTCTAGAATATTTCATCTAGCCCTCCATCCATTTTTGAATATCAAGTTCTGTTGGCACACAGCCGTGCTCATTTGCATACATGTTGTCAATGTCTGCTTTCGCACTTCTGCAGCAGCGTGGAGTAGTTATGGACTGAGACCATGTGACCCACAAGCCTCAAATAGCTACTTCCTCTCCGGCACTTTTCAGAAAAGTTTGCTGACCTCTGGCTTAGAATCAATATCAAATTCACCAGTCTATAGTTTGGGGAGTTCATGGCTTTTCTCTTAAAGAATCAAGGTACCATTGTTTGTTTATGTATTTGTCTTTTTTCAAACCTTTATTTTTTTATTATTTTTATTTATTTATTTATTTATTTTTTTTTTGAGGCAGAGATTCGCTCTTGTTGGCCAGACTGGAGTGCAATGTCACGATCTCGGCTCACTGCAACCTCTGCCTCGTGGGTTCAACGGATTCTCCTGCCTCAGCCTCCCAAGTAGCTGAGATTATAGGCATGTGCCACCACACCTGGCTAATTTTATATTTTTACTAAAGATGGGGTTTCACCGTGTTGGTCAGGCTGGTCTCAAACTCCCGACTTCAGGTGATCCTCCCATCTCGGCCTCCCAAAGTGCTGGGATTACAGGCATGAGCCCCCGCACCTGGCCTTTAAACCATTATTTTAAGTTCAGGGGTACACATGCAGTTTGTTATATAGGTAAAAGCATGTCGCAGGGGTTTGTTGTACAGATTATTTTGTCACCCAGGTACTAAGCCTAGTACTCATTAGTGATTTTTCCTGATCCTCTCTTTCCTTTCATCCTCCACCTCCGGTGGGCCCCACTGTCTGTTATTCCCCCCATGTGTCCATGTGTTTTCATCATTTAGCCCCCACTTATAAGTGAAAACATGCAGTGTTTGGTTTTCTGTTCCTGTGTTAGTTTGCTAAGGATAATGGCCTCCAGCTCCATCCATGTTCCTGTAAAGAACATGAGCTCATTCTTTTTTATGGTTGCATAGGACCTTCTTACCTGTTACTCTCCTGAACTCCCCCTACTCCTCATGATTGCTTAGAAAGCCTAGCAATAAGGTGATTTTCACAATATCACTTATCACAACACTGAAGAGGAGATGTAATAGATTTTATTCTGATATATAAATGTATGTAACAGGAAATCTTTTACGATCACCTACAGCAGCATTTCATAGTTACTTACACGAGATTATTGACTAGAATGAGCATGTGTTTCATCAGGGTTTACATATTTCCTATCTGAGCATCCCACATACTGTGTGCAGCCAAGCTTCCTACTCTACTCTCTGAAGCTGCAAGCTATTAAAACTCAAGATTACGATACATAGCAGGCAATATTTGATACATAATGTCTACTATTTAGCATATACTGGATGGCACATAATGGGCAATGTATGTCTGTGAGGCAGATATTGTTGCTGTGGCACTGCTCTTGGGCAGTTTTGTATTTTACTTTGCAGGCATTTTTAAAGCTTATGATCAATGATCTATGAAAAATGAGCCCTAAAATCAACATGTGTTTCACTTTAGGCATGAATAGAATATATGGAAATCGAATATATGGGAAGACATCTGTAAGCATATCTAGCACACCTGCCTTTACCTAGATTGTTCTCATGTTGCATAATAATAATATGAATTTCTGAGATCATTCACCATGATCTGCTGGTAGTATAGAAGGTACACATGGATGACATGTGGCCAGAGCATTTATAATTATGTGTAATTCATATGCATGTCACTTTACTCCAGGTGCATTAGAAGTAGTGATAGTTTTCTCTGTCACTCTGACCCACAGTTAATGTGGGTCTTTGTAGAGACTCATTTTCCATGGGATATTGATAAGCCCTAGAAATTTTCACAGCTGGAGAAACTGCATCAGAGAGCGGACCTGCTTCAATCACGGGCTTGCTTTGGTCCTAATAGCTTGCAGGTTCAAAGGACACGGCGTTGAGCTAGGCCGCTTGCAGCCCTCAGATATTAAGTACGTGAACATGCCTCCCACATGAGAATTACTCTCATTTCAGTCAATAACTCTTGAGGAAAATGGAATCATTAATTGGAGTAGTAAAATCTGAGAAAGCATTTTAATGCATTTACTGTATGAAATGTTTTCACCATTAGAAAGCCCTTTGATTGAGGGGAAGAAAATTGCTGAGAATTTTCAAAAGCTAAATGATCTTCAGAGCTACTCCTAAGGCTTTTACTAGCTTGATTTGAATCACAAATAATGAATGACTGTACAGTGTATCCCAACATAACATACACACAATTTATTAACATATATTTTGACAAAAAGATAAAGGAACCCATTTTGATTACCTTAAAGTCCCAAATATTCAGAATACCCAAATGGCTCATGTGTCTGGTCTTGGAGTGGCTGAGAAAGATCCTCTCAGTCCCACCTCAGCTGAACTCCCATCTCATTACTAAGTGGCATCTGGCCCTACTTCCTGGTCCCTCAAGTTGTGACAGTCTGAATCATTGTTGATTTCTGGAAATCTACCTTAAACCATCTTGAAGAGCTATTGATGTGCTTTTAGTATTGAGTTGATGTTTTTTATAATCAAATTCTTTTCTAAAAAAATTTTTCCATGGTGGATCTGTGGTATTGTTGCCTCAGCCAGAATAGTTAATCAACCAAAAGACCCCATTTCCATGTGTAACATAACTAAGTTTAGTACATCAAGTCACAGAAAAAATCATTGTTTGGATTCCACCCCGAGCAGGGAAGATTGTACTCTGTTCTTTCCTCCATCAGAATGTGCCATAGACCAGCTGATAATGATAGAGCACGGATTTTACCTCTACCCATCACCACATCTCAGGTAATAACAGCAGAGGTGGAATTTGACCCTGGCTCGCTGGACTCCAAAGCCCACATTATCTGCACCTCACAATAATGTTTCAAATTATGTTTTTGTTGTTGTTGCTATTGTTATTGTTTTGTTTGTTTGTTCATTTGTTTGAGATGGATCCTCACTCTGTCACCCAGGCTGGAGTCCAGTGGCACAATCTCAGCTCACTGCAACCTCCTCCTTCTGGTTGCAGGAGATTCTCATGCCTCAGCCTCCCAACTAGCTGGGATTATAGGCGTGTGCCACCACACCCGGGCTAATTTTTTGTATTTTTAGTACAGACCAGTGTTTTACCATGTTGGCCAGACTGATCTCAAACTCCTGACCTCAGGTGATCCACTCTCCTCGGCCTCCTAAAGTGCTGAAATTTCAGGCATGAGCCACTGTGCCTTGCCTCATATTATGTTTTTTTAAAACGTACCAAGGCTGCTTGTTAATTAAAATAAGATTGAGATAAATTTTTTAATAAGACAATTAATCACCTGACACTCTCTTTGGTCAAATCCAAAATTAAACAGAGTCACCATATGACCCAGCAAGTCCACCTAGGTAGATATCCAAGAAAATGAACACATATGTCCACACCAAAACTTGTACATGAATGTTTATAGTAGCACTATTGCAATGCTCATCAACTGATAAACAGGTAAACAAAATGTGTATTTCCATACACTGGAATATTATTCAGCCATAAACAAAAATGAAATTCTTATACATCCTACAACATGAATGTAATGAAAATATTATGCTAAGTGAAAGCTGCCACACACACACACACACACACACACACACACACACACACACACAAAACATGTAGAGTACATTTATATGAACTGCCCAGAAAAGGTAAATCTCTAGAGACAAAAAGTGGATTTGTGGTTGTCAGGAGCGAGGGGTGGTGCAGGGAAAGGGGAGTGACTACTAATAGGTACAGGGTTTCTTTTTGGGGGTGATGGAAATTTTCTGGATTACATTGTGTGATAGTTGTACAACTTTGTGAATATACTGAAAAACACTGACTTGTAAACTTTGAAAGGGTAAATTGTATGGTATGTGAATTGTATCTCAAATTAAAGGAAGAAAGGGATGGAGGGAGGGAGAGAGGAAAAGGGAAAGAGAGGGATGGAGGAAGGAAGGTAGGAAGGAAGAAGGAAGAAAGCAAGCAAGCTTTCAGGCTAAGGGAGACTAAGGAAGAAACAAACTTGAAATGGGATGCAGCAGAGGCATCCCCAATGCTAGGATCCAGCCTTCACTGGAGAGGATGAGCTACAGCACACATAGTGGAGCAGAAGTGTGCCAGGTTGTCCTGGGGTTCCACTGGGCCACAGCTGGTCTGTATCCTGAGAGCCCTGGCTGAAACTGTGGACCACAGCTGGCAAGCTGGACATCTCCCAACACGGACCATCAGGCCAAGGCTGGTGGGAAGGAAACTGCCCACTGGAATCCTGATAATTCACGACAAAGCTTCCCTTGGGAGATGCTGTTGAATTTTCTGGGAAGCTGGCATGGCTGGACTCTCCAGAAAGTCACAAGGGTGTCACCTGCAGGTGATCCTGCTGAGCTCATGGGGAAGCCAGCCGGGGCACCTATGGAAGAGGTTGTCACTGAGCCCACCACAGCTGGGGCACCTGCAAAACTTGCCATGAAGCTGTCCATAAGGGTGCCATTGAAACTCACTAGCATGAGCTCCACTGGGTATCTCACATGCCCAGCCCACTGCCACAGGAACAAAGAGAAGCAAAGCATACCAGCACTAGAAAGAGAAGCCCTGCCCTTCTCTCAAGTCACCCCAGCAGCTTCTACCAACAAAGCTCAGGATCATGCCAGTGGGCAAGGGGGAAATATCTCAGCATCACAATCTGGGTAACAAAGTGTGGATTTGGAGCTGAGGGTCAAGAGATTGATATTAACAGCTGTTCTTTAACTAAGAAAAGAGTTTATGTTCAAATAAGTTTGGAAAACCCTACTAACACACCACCCTCTTGATATACATCATTAGCAGTGCTAAGACGTTTTTGGGAACGAACCTTATTTAACTCTGCTCAATGTAGCATTTCCAAAACTCACTTGATCACAGAACTCTGTTCCTCCTGATCATTAACACCCACAGAATGCTCTCTGGGAAATGGCTCCAAGTGTGGTGTGGTGAAACTGGCATGCAATAACCAGAACAGGAAAGAAGCCACGACGGTTGGAGAGCAGCTTGTGTGCCTTCCCTGAATCACATGGAGCCGTCTGCTGCTGAAGGGATTCCTCTGGAACGGAATGCACACAAATGGAGTCATCTGGCTGGGCTCCCTCATGGCATTCCATCATTTTATTTACTGCACACAAACCATAAGCTCTGCAGACACTGTGGAAATACAGTTTATTTAGGTAACTAAAAATATCCCCCAAATGGCGTTTGGCCATTGCTGCACTCCTCTGGCTTGCCCAGGCCCTGCTCTAAAAATTACCCTTTGCTGATTCAAGGAAAAGAAGATGGGATTTAACAACCAGAATTGATGGTATTGAGGTCAGGGGGCTGGAGATGCCATAATCCTGCCTAGCTACTCAGCCCATTTTCCCTTTTAGAGATTCATAAGGGAATCAGACACACGAAAAAAATCACAAATGAGAATCAAAACAGTGTTTTATTATCTGCCCACTGGAAACAGCAAAATGCAGCTAAGAAAAGAGTGAGTGTGGGGAGAGAGCCGCTCCATCGTTCAGTCATCGGTTCAAAACCCAGTTCGTTCCATCTCTGGACAGCTAGCCTCCAGATCCAACTGCTTATGCCCAAAATAACATGTCTACAACATTACTTATCGCATCAGGGTTTATAACAGCAAAACAATGAGAATAACCTAAGTATTCATCAAAAGGGGACTCGTTGAATAAGCCATGGTACATCATGCAAAGAAAAACAATGGGCCAGGCGTGGTGGCTCACACATATAATCCCAACATTTGGGAAGGTCAAGGTGGGCAAATTGCTTGAGCCCAAGAGTTCAAGACCAGCCTGGGTAACATAGGGAGACCCCGTCTCTCCAAAAAATATGGAAATTACCCAGGCACGGTGACTTGCACCTATAGTCCCAGCTACTTGGGGGTGCTGAGGCAAGAGACTCACTTCAGCCAGCGAGGTCAAGGATGCGGTGAGCCATGTTTGCACCACTGCACTCCAACCTAAGCGACAAGGCAAGACCCTGTCTCAAAAAAAAAAGAAGAAGAAAAGGAAAGGAAAGAAAGAATAGGAAAGAAAAGAAAAAACAATGAAAACTATGCAGCTATAAAAAGAGAATGAGGGAGATGTCCACTTAATGCTACAGAGAGAATTCCAGGGAACAATGTTAGGTGGAAAAAACAAGGTGAACAGCATTGTATATCATATACACTTGTTACTCTTGTGTGTAAGAAGGGGGAAAATTAGGAACTGTATTCATACTTGCATGTATTTGGCAAGAATTCTTTCTAAAACCTGATAAAACGGGTTACATAGGAGGCAAGAAAGAACCAAACAGAGGCAAATGAGGAGAAAGCTTATCAGTCTGTATTTTTAAAACATTTTTTTAGTTTTTGAACTATGTCAATGTGTTATTACCAATTTGAAATTTTAAAATCTCCCCTCCCCCCTAAAAAAAAAACCACCAGTCTGCCACTTGTTAGGTATATGGTCCTAGCCAAGTCATTAACCTCTGATCTTAGGTTCCTGAATATGTAAATTATCAGCAGTGATGTGTATCTTGCAGAGCTGTTGTGAGTGTCCAATGTTACACTGTCAGTGAAAATGCTCTGCAATCGTGGGTTCTTTATTGAACTCCCAAAGCCTGCCCCATAGTTTTGTTAATTGGCAGTAATCTTCAAGGACAATGAAGTACATGGAGGCTCACAATATAATTGTTCATTTTCTTTTTGTGCACGTATTTTGGAGCATGAACGCATGCCTCTCAAAATCAAGTTCCTTCATTAACAGATGATCAATTAAAGCAGTGTCTTTCTGTACTTAAAAAAAAGTGCATTTCCAAAACATGTACTCCACATTCCCATGATCCTCTCCATTAACATTAAACTTAATTTTCTCAATGTGATCTATTAGAAATATGATGTTCTAAGCCCTAATAAGTGACTGGAGCTTTGGTATAATTATTATTTACTAATGAGGATTCAAATATACAAAATATTTATTAATAAAATACTTACATTTTCTCATATTCCAAATAGAAAACTATTATTACAGGAAGGTTCACACCCTACTTGTGTCCTTACAGAACTGTTGAACTGTTGGAAAAGAACCGACACATTTGTCAGGTAGGGGAACAAAAGAATTGGAAGACAAGAATCAGAGATGAAGTTTATTTGACCATTTCAGTCCACTCGCTACTCAAGAAGAGAAGGCAGAGAAGGAAAGGGCAGGGTAGGGTGAATGCTTAGCTCCATAATATCACGAACTAAAAAATAACAAATGTGATAGGTTCTCCATCTTCTTTCCCGCTAACTCCCAGCAGACGCAGTTGTGAATTTGGCAGTGTCACATCTGACTCGTGACATAAGAAAGTTTCTCATTAACTTCAGAAAATTGCCCTATGAATTTCATATCAATCTGCAAAGTGCATTAAAATAAATATGTCTACAGTCTTATTTGAACACTAAATATAATGGATATTAAGCACATGCTTCAATGACTGTTGTCTGTTAAAAATGGCAACCTTGGAATAAGGTTTCATGGTAATTTTTTTTTAAAACATCCACAAAACTTTTGATACGCCTCCCTTCAAGAAGTAAAGCCCAACTCTCATCTTTAGTGTGGGATGGACTTGGTGACTCAACTCTAACAAATAGAACGTGGCAGAAGTGACTGTGGGTGGTGAGATTGGTGATTAGGTCATAAAAAGGTACTGTGGCTTCCATCTTGGTTGCACCACCTCTATCCCTCTCTTGGATCACTCGCTCTGGGGGAAGCCCTCTGCCATATTGTGAGCTGGTCCTATGGAGGGGAACACATGGTAAGGAGCTGAGGGTAGACCTCCACCCAATAGTCACGAGGATCTAATGCCTCCTGACAAGAGCCGTGTGAGTGTACCATCTTGGAAGCAAATTCTCCAGAACCAGCCAAGCTTTCAGGTGACTTCAGCCCCAGCCAACAGGCTGGCTGCAACCTCTTGAGAAACCTGGAGCCAGAACCATCAGCCAAACCACTCCCAGATCCCCGACCCTCAAAAACTATGAAATTAATACATTTTTGTTGTCATAAGCCACAAATTTGGGGGTAATTTATTTCACAGCAATAGATAACTAATACGGATTCTCTAAATGTAACTCTGAGTAAATGATTGTGAACTGCAATTCCATTCCATTTCTCCACCAAAAAATCTAAAACAGCCTAAAAAAATTCCAGATTGTGGTATCTGGTGAAACCAGAATTAAGATGTCCAGCCAGGCGAAGTGGCTCACACCTGTAATCCCAGCACTTTGGGAAGCCAAGGCAGAAGAATTGCTTGAGTCCAGGAGTTCAAGACCAGCTTGGGCAACATAGGGAAACCCCTGTCTCTACAAAAAAATTTAAAAACTAGATATGCATGGTGGTGTATGCCTGTAGTCCTATCTACTCGGGAGACTGAGGCAGGAAGATGGCTTGAGCCCGAGAGAATGAGGCTGCAGTGAGCAGTGACGGCTCTACTGCCCTCCATCCTGGGTTACAGAGTAAGACTCTGTCTCAGAAAAGAAAAAAAATCTCCAAATTCCCTCATGTCACAACTATATTCCTTGCATTTATTCTCTCATTTATTCATTCAACAAACATTATCAAGCACTTATTCAGTGCCAGGCAATGTTGTAGACCCTGGGATATAGCAGCAAGTGAAACAAACCAAAATCTCTGCCCTCCTGAGACTTACGTACTAGTGAAAAAGAAATAATCAACAACACACAGTATGCTAGTTAGTAATAAAAGCTAAGGAGCTCAAATAGTGCAATGACTCTGGTCAATCAAACTTCATTTCTGGCTCTCAAGATAACTGAGGGCAGTTTCCCTCCTTGCAGTGATTCAGAGACAGGCTCCTTGTATCTCATGGCTCCACCTTCCCAGGGCCTCAGAATCCTCTGAAGATAGTCAGTAGATGAGGAAGTGAGGGAGGAGAAGGCACACTTGCTTCTCAGTCACCTCCAACCAAAAGTGACACACAACCCTTCCACTCACAGGCCATAGCAATAAACAGTTATGTAGCCCCACTGCCATGTAAAGCAATCTGGGGAATGTGGCCCCAACTATAGTGCTATGCTAGAAAGGAGAGCAGAATGTTTGGTAGGCAGCCATTTTTCTCTGCTAGTCTCATTGATCTATTCCAGCCCTGCCTGTTTTACCTCCTGGCCCAGACTTAACCCCAGGCACAGTCACACCAAGGGGAACAAATACCGCCCATCTTGATATCTATAATCTCATTGCAAAAATTTCAATCCTTTTTGTGAGTCATTTCCTTGTGTTTTTTTCTTTTTAATTACCTATGGGGCGACATGTGGAGTTCTCAATCCTCAGAGAAGTTTATCAGATTTAATTTTTCATTTCTTGAGATAAGAAATGACCAGCTTACCTGGTAACTCAATGAGCTTTAATTGGTGACTAGAAGGGAGGCAGGCGGAGTGGGTATGTGCTGATTGCCACTCGCAGCTTTGCTAAGGGTGAGTGTTTGGGGTCTCCATCACAAACTTCCAATTACTCCAGGCATCCTCTTAACTATTTCTGAACAGCCATTCTCCCAAGTCAAAGGAACACTTTACAAATGCATATTCACTGCACATGGTCCTTCTCCAAGAGAAAAGAACAGCCCCCAGTTAACTGTGCAAGCAGCTAAACGTCAGGAGTAATCACTGAGATGAGAGTGGCTCATCAAGGCAAGTCAGGAAAGAGGAGTCTATTTAACAGCTAAACGGGGTTCTGAAAGGCAGACCCTGAAAAGAGAGATTTCTGGGCTGATTTCACTTTAATGCAAAGATCCACTCTTTGCTCTTACTCTCTATGATTATTTTATACAAATTGCATTACATCAATCCCTTGGGAAATACAGGTGTAAGCTGCATTTCCATTTCCTAGGATTGAAAATGACTTCGCAGGGGCTGAATTGGAATTTTTAAAATCTTCTTTAAACATTCATATGTTCTGGAGGCAATAGATGCGAATGCAAAGACACATCGCCTTGGTTGACAGTTTCAGAGTCTGTAACATCAACCTGTAACCTTATATGCTAAAGAAATCTGTTCACCCAAGAAAGTTTAGCAATTTCCCCTTGGAAAGGCAGACCATCAGCATATTTCTATAAAAGTGAATTAATTTGATGCCACAAGGAAAAAATACCACCCTGGGTTTTTAATTAGTGATCACATCTGTTCCAATTCTGTCTTTTAAAACTGAATGTATAGTGTCAGTACACAATGTAGTGGTCACTTTATCTCAGGAGAGTTAAAGTGGTCCTGGTGTCTCTATGACGTTAGAACTCAGCACCGCCAAGAACAGTACTCTCATCCCAATCCTGCTCTTTAAAGCCACAGACAGAAACATCTTTGAAGGAGTGTATTCATTTCCAAGGTCTGCTATAAAAAGTACCACAAACTTGGCGTATTTAAGCAACAGAAATGTATTCTCTCCCAGTTCTGCATGTCAGAAGTCCAAAATGAAGGGGCTGTCAGAGCCATGCTACCTCCCAAGTCTGTAGGGAAGATCCTTCCTTGCCTCTTCCAGCTTCTGGTCGCCTGAGGCATTCCTTGGCTTGTGCCAGCATCACTCAAATCTCTGCCCTATCTCTACATGGTCTTTTCTTACCATGTATCTTCTGTTTTCACATGGTGTTTTGCTCTTCCTTTTTTTTTTTTAAGATGGAGTCTTGCTCTGTCTCCCAGGCTGGAGTGAATTGGCACAATCTTGGCTCACTGCGACCTCTGACTCCCAGGTTCAAGTAGTTCTGCCTCAGCCTCCCAAGTAACTGGGGTTACAGGCACCCACCACCACACCCAGCTAATTTTTGTATTTTTCTCTTATAAAGATATCAGTCACATTGAATTAGGGCTCCCCGTAATGACCCGTTTTACCTTGATTACATCTGCAAAGACCCTTTGTCCAAAAAAGATCACAGTCACAGGTACTAGGAATTAGGACTTCAACCTATCTTTTGGGAGGAATCAATTCAAACTCATTATAGAAGGTAGCCCAGATAAGGGGTTCAAAACATTATTGCAAAGATCATAAAGCCTGCAAAGCTACTACAACAGCTTTGCAAAGTTACATTAGCAGAGCCTGGAGCAAGCATGTGAATGGAGTCTCACATACCATAGTCTAAAGATATAGAACTTATGAATCAAGCTACACTAATAGCTTGGCATACCTTCCCACCCAGCACCCCACAGCCTAAGGACCACCATTCCCTTGGATAGGTTAAAGAAACCTAAGTTTCCCCAAGGTCAGTCTTGTCTGTGAGTCTAAATACCAGAATGAATTTCATGGGACAGGGCAAGGTGGAAGCTAGACCCAAGTCTAGGATGCCTAGGCAGTGTCTGGGTTACTAGATCTGCCCCCAAATCGATCAAGTCAAGCTTCCCAAGGAGCCAGGAAAGATACTTTCACAACTCAAGATTTCCAGGCAGTTCTAAGCATTTTCCAAAACACCACCACCCAAGCAGAGGGGGAGGAGGGAACACAGTTATTTGGGGCACCCCATCTGCCTAATCATATTGGGTGATTTAGAACAGGCAACTTAATGTGTTTTTTTCTTAATTTTAATGTTAATTTTTTTTTAGAGATGGAGTCTCACTCTGTCACCCAGGCTGGAGTGCAATGGCGTGATCATAACTTACTGCAGCCTTGAACTCCTGGGCTCAAGGGAGTAGCTAGGACTACAGGTATACCCCACTGTGCCAGGCTAGAATGACCATCTTCAAAAGAAAATAGCCACTCTTCCTCTGGTTTCCTGGGGCAGAAGTGGTCCCCCAACCCTCCATTATGCATGTGTACGCACGCGTGCACACAAACACACACACACACACACACACTCTTACAAGTTCTCAGTCTAGAATCCTCTGGCCTGGGGGGCCTAGGAGAGTGCATCTCTCTCCCATAATTCCCAGTAATTTAACCAGTTATCACACTTACAAAAACGTCTTTAAAAACTTCAAAAATTAATCAAACTTTTAAAACATTTCCAATTTTACGGATTCAAAAAAAACTTTGAAAGTCATTATCTTTCATTACTCATGGTGTATGGGGTCTTCTAAGATGTGGGGCCCAGGGCAGGGGCCTCTGCTGTCCTAGTCTGAGGACAGCACTGCTACCTAGTTGTGATGCAGCTGTTCAAAAGAACTCTGGTTCCTTTGCAAGTCCCAAGGGAACATACAATTCCCTCAGTGCCCCAACCTTGGGCAAAAGTCAGCCCAAATCATCTCATCACTAAGGGCCAGAATTGGTTACTGAGGCAAGTGTGATCCCACCAACTGATCTGCTGGGGGCAGATCGTGCCCGGTTCTTCAGAATCCTTGCAAGCAAGCTACCTGTTCCGCTTGATTCCTGGGCAGGACAACCTAGGTTGAAATGCTTTAGTGGAACCCGGAAGAAGCTGTGTGGGGTTTTGAGGTCCTGATGTAAGAAAGAGTCCCAGGCTTGCAGTGAAAAGAGTTCATATCCTATGTTTCCTCATTTCCTTGAGTAGCCATATGAACTTGGGCATGGCATTTATACTCTCTAAGCCTTGATTTTCCCCTGTAAAATGGGAAAAATAAATCATAATATCTCTCCAGCACATGTCATACAGGGTTGCTCTCAGGATCAGACATGCAAGAGTAAGCTGGAAATTCGAGGCTTATTAGATAAGAACTGTTTCGTCTGCTCTTGCAGCATACACTGGGTTTGTTGGGTCATGACATCTTGTAGCTGTCATTAAGGAGCTATAATTTCCACTAATGAGTCAGAGTCCTAGAATGACTTACCCTCCAGGCCTAATAAGTTCAAGCTTAGATGATGATGATGCTAACAATATGATGCAGTCAACATTTTACGTAAATACCAAAATAACACTAACAAAACAAGGGAAGTTTTTTGGGGTTTTTTTTTTTTTTTTTTTTTGAGATGCAGCCTTCCTCTGTCACCCAGGCTGGAATGCAGTGCCACGAACATGGCTCACTGCACCCTCGACCTCCTGGGCTCCAGCGATCCTCCTGCCTCAGCCTCCAGAGTAGCTGAGACTACAGACATGCACCACCATGCCTGGCTAATTTTTTTTTATTTTTTTTTTGGAGAGATGGGGTCTTAAAACTGCTGCCCAGGCTGACCTTGAACACCTGGCCTCAAGTGATCCTCCCCCCGCCCCAGCCTCCCAAAGTGCTGGGATTACAAGTGTGTGCCACTGTGCCCAGCCCAAGAGCAGGTTCTGTTTGATGAAGTGGGTAATGGTTTATGTGATATAATATAAAGGGAGAGGTGCTGGGGAAATCCCCAACATAAACATAATACCTCGTCTGTGCTGTTGTCTATAATTCAATTATCAAAGTATTTTTTTCCTTTGGGTTGAGTCATGCCCACTTCTCATGTCCCACTTGAAAAGCCATAAACTTATTAACACATCAATACAAATGTGCTTACCAGATAGTATACCTTCCAGAGAGACGACAAGCCCAAAAGACCCCCGTGCCCAGGAAGGGGTGGGAGTTATGGGAGAAGAAATGAGTTAGGGAACAGAAAGCAGGATCAGGGGCTGGTTAAAAGACAGATCAAAGGAAAACTAAAAGACCCCTCAAAGACAATTTCTATTAACCTCATATTTCGCAGCCTCACAACCTGGCCCAGTCTCAGGACAAATGGACTATCTATACAAATACACTTATACAATTATACACATAAATTGTGTGTGTGTCTGTGTGTGTGTACTTTTTTCCCAGCACACTGATGTTAAGGAAGAAATGAAAAATATGACATAAGTAGATAACGCCTAAAAAAGTAAGCATAACCAGTGAGCTATATAGACAGAATTTTCAGGAAGCTAATCATATCTCACAAAGAAATTGAGATGCCCTCTTGATCTTTCGCTGAAAAGAAAGTCTTTCCAGTTATAATAAATTTACAATTTAGAAGAGCTCAAAAATTCCTCCAGCTTTGTTAGTGAAAAGCAACCTGTCTTTAAGTGCCCCAGGTCATGTCCTCTTTTCTCATCTCAAATTACTCTGGGACAATCAGAAAGAAAGTGATCTACATCTGATTACTTTTCGGAAAAAAGAAAAATATCAAGGCTGCCTGCCAGGAGTTTTTTTTACGGTGTAGTTCCTCCTAGACACAGAAAATGGGGAGAAAGTTGCTGCCATTTAACAGACATGAATTTTGACCGGCCATGAATGAAACTTCTGCTGCTCCTGAAAAATATGTGTAGCTTGCCATGCCCTCAGACATGTGATTGAAGTCAATTCCCCACCTGTCCGTGGCTTTTGCCATGGCAAAAATCACTAAAGCAGCAGTCTATCTTTGCCCCTTCAGCCTGAGCCCCACCTGTAAAGGGCCCGAGAGTAAATATTTGAGGCTTTGCAAGCAAGATTGTCTCTGTTGCAACTACCTGTAGCACAAAAGTGGCTATAGAAAATATTTGTATAAACAGGCATGAATGTATTCCAATGAAACTTTATTTACAAGAGCAGATGGCTCACCAGATTTGGTCCACAGCCATAGTTTGCCTACTTCTAGCCTAGACAAACTGTTACCTTAGCAATAATAGCTAATGATCATATTGACAAGAACTTACTTATGTCATTGTGATTCCCATCACCCAGCAAGCTCTGCTCACCTGTGCTTGTTGTCAATATCCTTTATGTTTATGTCTTAGCCTCCTCTTCCAATAAGCCTGAGACTGCTTACCTTAGAAGAATGTTCTAATCACCTACTCTTCCTTCTCCTTCATCATGCAAAGAGCACCTAAGAACAAGGCTATGTCTTAATCACTTTTATATACCCAGAGCCTTGTAGAGAACCTAGACCATAGAAGATGCTCAATAACTGAATGTAAAGTGAACAGTTCAAGGAAATACAATCAATTCAAGAGAATGAGAAGACAAGCCACAAACTAGGAGAAAATGTTTGCAAAAGACAGATCTGATAAAGAACTATAATCCAAAATACACAAAACACTCTTAAAACCCAGCAATATGGAAAATGAACAATACCGTTTAAAAAATGAGCAAAAGATCTGAACAGACATCTCACCAAAGAAGGTAGAGTTTCGGCAAATAAACATACGGTTTATAAAGAGATGGCAAATAAACATATGAAGAGATGCTCCGTATCATCTGTCATCAAGAAAATGTAAATTAAAACAACAATGAAATAGCACTTACATACCTATTAGAATGGTGAAAATCCAAAACACGGATAACACTAGATGCTGGCAAGAATATGGAGCAACAGGAGCTCTCATTCATTACTAGTGTGACTACTTTATGGTACAGTTACCTTGGAAAACAGTTCAGCAGTTTCTTGCAAAACTAAACATACTCTTACCATACAATCCAGCAATCATGCTCTTTGGCATTTACCCAAACAAATGGAAAATTTATGTGTATACAAAAACCTACATACCCATGTTTATAGCAGCTTTTTTCATAATGGCCAAAACTTGGAAGCAACCAAGATGTCCTTCAGCAGCTGAATAAATGGTGGTATATCCAGACGATGAAATATCTTTTAATGCTAAAAAGAAATTAACTATCAAGCTATGAAAATACAGGAAAGAACCTTAAATACATATTACTAAGTGAAAGAAGACAATCTGAAAAGTCTACATACTGTATGGTTTTAACTGTATTACATTTTGGAAAAGGTAAAACTATGGAGATGGTAAAAAGATCAGTAGTCTCCGGGGGTTGGGGAGGGGGAGGGATGAATAGGCAAAGCGCAGAGGATTTATAGGGCTGTGAAAGTATTCTGTGTGATACTGTAATGGTGGATCTATATCATTACACATTTGTCCAAACCCATACAATGGGCACCACTAAGAGTGAACTCTGATGCAAACTATACTTTGGGTGATAATGAATGTCAATGTAGGTTCACCAATTGTAACAAATGCGCCACTGTGGTGTGGGATGTTAGTATGGAGGAGGCCAGATGTGGTACAAGGGAAGTGGGCATATGAAATTCTATAATTTCTGCTTAATTTTGCTGTAAAATTTAAATTGCTCTAAAAATAGTCTATTTTTTAAAATGCACATGCAATCACATATGCAAGTCTTTACTTAGCCTCTTCTATGGCCCATCTTCTCAGGAGACACTGAAAGCTAATTACTTGATTAGATAATGGGTCCTTAGATGTGACAAGGTCTAAGCACATTCAAAGCACAAGTGACAAAAGAAAAAAAGATAAATTGGACTTCATCAAAATTAAAAATGCTTGTGCTACAAATGCTACCATCAAGAAAATCAAACAATAACCCACCGAGCAGGCAAGTATTTTTTTTCCCCACATAAAAAAGGCATCATTTTTATTTGGCATACTTTCATTTCAGAACAAAATAAGCAAAAAAGCACAATACACAACATCCAATATCCTGTTATAAAGGTAGAAAGAGAATGGGGTGTAAGGCTGTTGTTTCCTGCCATAGACACATGGACAGGAGAGAAAAACACTAGACATCAGCAGAGGGAGCCAGGTGGGATAAGGCCACTCAAGGTTGTGGGACAGAGCCACTCAAGGTTGTGGGACAGAGCCACTCAAGGAACCATGGGGACACTACACAAGGGCACAAGGTTTCCAAATATAAACTCCTAGTCTACTTCTTCCACGCGACATCCATTCTCCTCACTCTCAAGCAGGGGATCTCATCAGAAACAATGGCACTAGATTCCTCTGCTGTCACTTCATCTTCCTCAGTACCTGGCTTGATCATGCAATAGATGCAGTTGGAGTGGGTCTGGGGATTCTCAAGGGAAAAGCCAGAAAAGAACAGAGCAGTTTCAAACAGCAGCAGCACCAGGTCCTTGACAGCTTTGCCGTTCCTGTCTGTCTCAGCCTTCTGCTGCAGTGTCTCCACAATGGGGTGGTTGGGTTGATCTCCAGGCACTTTTTGGCCACCATGTAGCCCATTAGAGAGTTGTCTCCAAGTGCCTGGGCTTTCATGATTCACTCTGTATTGGCTGTCCAGCTGTAGGTGCTGGTCATAATGCAGCAGGGTGAAGACACAAGCCTACTGGAGGTTGTCACCTTCTCAACATTCTTATCTAAGATTTCATTCATGAGCTTGCAGAGGTCTTCAAACTTTGCCTTGCTCTCCTCCATTTTCTTCTTCTCCTCTCATCCTCAGGTAGTTCCAGACCCTCCTTGGTGATGGAGACCAGACTTTTCTTATCAAACTCCTTCAGCAGCTGCATCTAGTACCCATCAGTGGGCTTGGTCTAGTATACCACCTCAAAGCCCCGCTTTGAGAGGTGTCTACCTGCTCTTTGCTCTCACCACTGATGTAATAGATGGACTTCTGTGCTCCTTCATGTGAGAGACACTCTGATGGAGATGTCATCTCATCTTCAGACTGGGAGGTGTGATAGCACAGCAGCTCAGACAGACCTCCCTGGTTAATGGAGTCCTCATAGATCCCAAGCTTCTGATTGTTAGAGAATGCCTCACAGAATTTATTGTAATTCTCATTGACTTCTGCCAGCTCAGAGAAGGGCTCAAGCCACTTCTTAACAACGTTTTTGTGAATTACTTTCAAGATTTCGCTTTGCTGGAGCACTTCTCAGGAGATTCTCAGAGTCAAATAGTTCAAGTAACTAAATAGGGAAAGAGATTGACAGCAAAACTGACTATTAAAAGAGAGAGCATTCAATTCACATTGCAGATACGTAACCAACCTAAGTGGCCATCAACCAACAAGTGAATAAAGACAATGTATACGTATACCATGGACTACTCACCCATAAAAAGGAATAAAATAACGTCTTTTGTAGCAACTTGGATAGAGCTGGACGCCATTTTTCTAAGTTAAGTAACTCAGGAATGGAAAACCAAATACCGTATGTTCTCACTTATAAGTGGGTGCTAAGCTATGAGGATGCAAAGGCATAAGAATAATATAATGGACTTTGGGAACTGTGTGGGGGGAGTTAAGGAGGGTGAGAGATAAAAGACTATATATTGGGTACTGTGTACACTGCTTGGGTGACGGGTACAGTGAAAATCTCAGAAATCACCACTAAAGAACTTACCCATGTAACCAAAACCACCTGTACCCCAAAAACTATTGAAATAAAAATTAAAAGAGTGCATTAAGTAGATACTTTTAGGGAAAAAAACTTAATATCTCTTATCTCCATCAATGTTTTTGTGTGTTTGTTTGGTTTTGGTTTTTGTTTTTTGAGATGAAGTCTTGCTCTGTCACCCAGGCTGGAGTGCAATGGCATGATCTCAGCTCACTTCAACCTCTGCCTCCTGGGTTTCAGCAATTCTCCTGTCTCAAGCCTCCTGAGTAGCTGGAATTACAGGCACCCACCACCATGCCCAGCTAATTTTTTTATTTTTAGTAGAGACAAGGTTTCACCATGTTGGCCAGGCTGGTCTCAAACTCTTGACCTCATGATCTGCCCGCCTCGGCCTCTCAAAGTGCTGGGATTACAGGTGTGAGCCACCATGCCCAGCCTATCCCCACCAATGTTATACAGTCTCAGTAGCAAGTAGAATATATGTAACTATAATCTTTGCAGAATTATTTTGTGTACTCTAACCATAAACAAAATAAGCTTTAAGAATTATATTTCGTTTTCTGTTATCTAAAACACACTTCAAAAACGTTGCAGCTATGAAAACAGTGGAGAATTTCAGGCCAATTTCTGCATGAAAGCCTGACCCTGTAGGGCTGAGTGGAAAAGCAAAGCCTCAAAACTTCTGGAGTGCTTTGTACCCTCATCAATAATGCGAACACCTGCCCTCAATTCCATAACCTTCCTGGGCAGAAGAACTGACACTGGAGTCCAAGGCACACAGCAAAGGGGGTGTGCTGGGGTAAGGGTCAGATCTAGACCTGCCTGCCCCCCTTCTCACCGAACCCCCACCACTGCCACTAAACCTCTTGGAACTGCTCTGATCTGAGCCAGAGCATGAGGAACGTGTCCCAAATGTCAAGTCAAGCTTGGAGCAACTAATTTTGAGGGACAGTCATCTACTTTAAATTTTGGATATTTTTTTAAATATTTGAAACAAAAGTCATCTCTGTAATCCCTTTTCAGTCATTTTTTAATCTTTTTTGGACTAATGTGTTTAAGTCAATAATTTAAAGAAACACACGTGTGTGTGTGTGTGTCTGTGTGTGTGTAGTATTAGAAATGACAATCAAAAGGTTAAACTTTAGTTAACATTTCATTGGCTGTGAGTTTCACTTCCCAGCAGGCATCCACTAATTAATATTTGTTAATCTCCAGAGCAGAATGAACAGACCCAAAAATTGCAAATAATCCTTTGATTTAATCAGGAGAAGAATTTATTTCCTTTAAAAGCAAGAACAAAGACAAATGCTGTATGATCTCACTTAAGTGTGGAATCTAATAAAGTTGAACTCATGGAAGCAGAGAACAGAATGGTGGTTATTAGGGGCTGTGGGTGGGGCCTGGGGGGGGTTGGTCAAAGGGTAAAAAGTTTTAGTTAAAACAGGAGGAATAAGCTCAAGAGATCTATCGTGCAACGTGGTGACTGTAGTTAATAACAACGTATTGTATACTCGAAAATTGCTACAAGAAGATTTTGTGTTCTCATCACAAATAAATAAACATTTAGGGTAATGCATACATTAATTAGCGCAATTTAGCCATTCCACACAATGTAGACATAATTCAAAAACTCATGCCATATACCATAAACATATATACAATTATTTGTCAATTTAAATAAATAAATAAGGAACGGCAGTTTGATTAATCAAAAATAGGGGAGGGGGGATTTATACTAGATCCAGTCAACCAATAGCCAAGCTTTGTTTGTGGCTACTTAAATAGTAGAAAAGGACATAGTTTCCACCCATTCTACAACAGTATGATAAGCTAAGGAGTCAGTTACTTATTTTCACTATTTTTTCAATCAGTTCAAGAGTGTTTGGTTCTATTCTATGTGATTCTTTAAGTATTTGCCTTACTCCCAACATTTTTGTCCTTATTATTGGGAACGTTATAGTTTCTAAAACACTGATTTCTGGCTTAACTATGAATTTTGCAAGTATAGTTTGTCCATACTAACTGGAAAAGAAAAAGTGATCCTATATAATCACATGGGACAGTAACGAAAGAATATGGAAAGATGCTCTTGGGAAAAATTATCAAAGATTTGGAAATGGGCAAAAGACTACTGAGTGTCCTTTCAGTGAAGTGTTGGGTATCATCCAAGTGACTATCCCAGGATTGTCTGGTTCTATCCAGGTATGCACCTTTGATTGATCGTCTTCCCAATATTTAGGCTATTTTATAACTCTGTAAAGGTAGAAGTCAACCTATAGAAAACTGTTAGTAATGCAAACAATTATTCTCCATTAAAATGCAAATACACTGTATCTGGAAATATAATGAATTTCTGCCGTATGGAAAGAATGATCTCAAACATTACATTTCATTGCCATATAAGACAGCAACATCCAACAAAATATATGTACAATGCAAGCCACAGATGTAATTTTACTTTTTTTTTTTTTTGAGATGGAGTCTCTCTCTGTTGCCCAGGCTGGAGTACAATGGCGTGATCTCCACTCACCACAACCTCTGCCTCCTGGGTTCAAGCGATTCTCCTGCCTCAGCCTCCAGAGTAGCTGGGATTACAGGTGCATGCCACCACACTCAGCTAATTTTTTTGTTTTTTTGGAAGAGACTGGGTTTCTCCATGGTGGTCAGGCTGGTCTCGAACTCCCGACCTAAGGTGATCCACCCGCCTCAGCCTCCCAATATTTTGGGAGGGATTACAGGTGTGAGCCACCACACCCGGCCGTAAATTTGCATTTTCTAGTAGGGCACTGAAAAGGATAAAAAGAGGTGAAATTCATTTTAATAATACATTTAATTCAATTGTGTCCAAAATATTATTTCAACAAGCAGTCAACATAAAAATACTGAGATAGTTTACATTCTTTTTTTGTATACTATGTCTTTGAAATGGCTAATGTACTTTACATTTACAGCACATCTCAATTCATACTAGCCGCAATTCACATGCTCAATAGTCACGTGGTTAGTGGCTACCATATTGAACAGTGCAGCTCCAGTTTTTCTTTGTCTGCACAGATCTGGATAATTCAACTATTACATCTCCCCATGCAAATATTTGTTAAAACACTTTTGGTGTCAACCCCAGATATTTCTTCAGCTCCTACTATGTTTCTGGCTGTTCGCTACTTATTAGAATGGGTATAAAAACTATAATAAATGTCCCCTGACCTCAAAAAGTAAGATGAGGTAAGACATATAAATCATTTTTTAAAGTTTTCAAGCAAGATTACATGTAAATGAAATCTTGAATTTAGTGGACAATAGAGAAGTGAAAAATCAATATGACAGGCACATTCGAGGAGGAGACTTGGGAGGGAAGAGAGGAGCCAGGGATATTCAAGACTTAATAAACAGAATGAGGAAGAAAAGGAATGAGTTAATGATTCCAGAAAACAGAAGTTACTGGCCTGCTTTTATTTATTTATGTATTTTGCCTGATGTTGCCAAACATTCCATTTCTTTGTTTCAGATCATAGAATTCATAATATATGGTTGTCATAACCAGATAAATTAAAATAACTTTAGATTGAATATAGGTCTTATCTATTATATGTTGTATGATCTCAACTCTGCTCTAAAACATGCATTTTTAAAAACAGGAAGAAAACATCCAACATGGCGCAGACAACTGGATTGATTATGGTAGAGTAATGGATGATCCTGCTTCTTTCAAGTTTGCTATACCTTTTATCTTTTTTCAATAATCATGTAATATTTTACAATTAGAAAAAAAAATGTGTACTGTTTATATTATATAAAGATGTCATATTCATACGATGGTTCCAGAAATTCTGAAATGATGCTGGACAAATAGATATATCTGAACACCCCAGTATGATCTGTTGATGTTTAAATACCAGAACAATAGTCCAGGATCTTTTATATCACATATTCCAGAACCACAGGCTATTGTACTGATAAATTGTGGAGTAAGATTTTATCCATTTTCCACCAATTTTGTCTTGCAACGTGAGAAGAGTCAAGTCTTGCTGAAGCTAATAAGTGGCCATCTGGGGCTTATTTTACTTTTAGAAAAGCAGATTGCTGAAGGTGACTGCCTCGTTGTTAAGAAAGGTTCATGACTAATGGTTTTGACAAGGAAAGCTGTTCAACTGCCTAGGTGATTCATTTGATCACTCATCTTCTGTTAGTCACGCAGATGATGGGAGTTCTAAACACAACTTTCATGTTTGGCCTTTGCCTTCATGATTTCAGCTCATAGAGCAAACTATTGTCATATCTTCCAGTTAACTTGACTAAGCAGCCCTTGAAGAATAACTGGCTACTTTACTTTCACTTTGCACACCCTACCTCTAGCACAATCATTAGGCACGTCTTATCCTTCTTTGCTTTTGCTATTTACTAATTACTATTAACCATTGCCCTTTGTCCACTTCATTCTGACTTTTTCCACTTACTCAGCTATTTCTCATCTTTCTCACACCCTCTACTTATTTAGCCCAGTAGTTTCAAATTAACTTCTTGAAATAAGGCTTGCACATTTTCAAAATGCTAGAACATTTCGTAGATTTATAATAATATGGCTCTGTAAGTGTGATAATGCCTTATAGTAGTCAAGTTCGCAGTTTTTTGTTAATCAACCATGGTATTGATGGACTTATGAAGCTATCGGAATTTTTTAAGCAGGTGTAGACCTAAAGAAGTCCTGTTTAGGCATGGTGGCTCATGCTTGTAATCCCAGCACTTTGGGAGGCTGAGGTGGGCGGATCACAAGGTCAGGAGATCGAGACCATCCTGGCTAACATGGTGAAACCTTGTCTCTACTAAAAATACAAAAAATTGGCCAGGCATGGTGGTGGGTGTCTGTAATCCCAGGTACTAGGGAGGCTGGGAAAGGAGAATCACTTGAACCCGGGAGGTGGAGGTTGCAGTGAGCCAAGATCATGCCACTGCACTCCAGCCTGGGCGACAGACCGAGTTGCTGTCTCGAAAAAAAAAAAAATTGCTTGTATTCATGGAGTTAGATAGTGAGGGGAGTCGGGGGGAAAAGGATGAACTATAGAAAAGAGTATGCAAATGGATATGAGTAAGGGTGTCCACTAGTGTTCTTTATGCTAACAAAAACTTTAGAAACAACCTGAATATCCAAAGGGTATGAATAGTGGAGAAAAATTGTTGTATCTCTAAACAGTGAAATAACAGGCAGCTATTTGGATACTCATTGTGATATTATTTGAGCAAAGTGTTACTAAGAATAGCCTCTTAACATTACTCTTATATATATATGATCATTGCTCTTATATATATATGATCTCACTCATTTGACTGTGAGCCTTTGATGATCCTCTGTCTTCTGGATGAGATATCTTTGCGCTCCTCCTGCTTCCCCCAGCCAATCTCCGTGATTTGCATTTTCCAGTTTGTGGGGATAAATCACTTGTTGGTTGCGGTAGCCACGTGGTCAATTTGCACATTTCTTTCATTAAGAAATTCAAAATGTTGTGCTAGGAGGGCAGAGGAGATTTCGGAAGACTCTTTGAGGAAAAAAATTGTACCATTGGGAACCTATGTCCAAAGCATTAACGTCATCAGATTAACTCAGCTATATAGGAAGCTATTGAGAGATTTCTATATAAATAATCTGTTTATTTCCCTGCATTCACAGCCTCCTCTCCCCATTGCTGGCCCCATTTAATTTCCATCCCAGAAACAAAAAACAATCAATGTGGCTGGAGCATTTATGGAACCTTCCATAAAACAAGAAAGACCTGAGTGGGGCCTTAAGGAATGGCAAAACATTTTGTAGGCAGGGCATATGGAGAACAGTCTAGCACAGTGATGTTAAACCGTGGGGCTCAGAAGGAGTGTGAGGTGCCCTGAAGTCCAGGAGAGTCTGATCCAATCTGATCCACCAGAGTAATAGATTCGGCTGGAGGGCGAGTAGAAGGTATGACCTGGGGAGCCGCATTAAGAAGATCCTTTTGAATGTTTAATATGAGAGTTGAAATGTCATTCAGTAGTTGATGGGAAGCCCCTGGCACAATCTTTCTCAATAAGCATCACACGTGTAACTCTTCCAAATGACTTGTGGCCGCCCCTGCTGCGACTAAGAACCATTGCTGTAAGAAAACAGCAGTCAGATAAAACCAGGTCAAGAAAGAGGCAGAAAAAAGCCCTTGACTGGAATTTAATAGCAGCGAAGTGATAACCGTGGTAAAAAGCCAACCCTCTGGCCCCTGAGCTTTGTATTCAACTTTCTGTTCTCCCATTTTGATTACTTTTGCACTTTCCTCCAGGATACCCTTTCCCTCATTCTCTACCTGAACAATTCAGGGAAACCTTTTTCTCTGTGTTTCTGTGGCAGAGTGGAAGCAGACTGACATTTTCCCCAAATTGCATCATAAACTGCCAAGGGGGGAAAAAGAAAGCAAGAAGCCGAGAATAGCCCAAAAAGCCAATGTTCCCAAGTAAAGATTCGGAGGACAAAATTCCCTAAGTAGGTAATGTCATTAAAGCAGTGGGCCTGAGAGGTGCTGCTGTTAAAGAAGCACCACCCAAACAGTAACCTAATCCCTACATAACGGGATGCAATGATACAGAGCGCACACCTCTTATTAAAATCCTCTTTCCTCTCCCATTTTCAGGCATCCCAAAATTCCCAGAAATTTTTCACTATCTTATCCAAGAAGTTACTCTCCCATCCATGCTACCCTTGATTAACTCTCTCTTCCACAAGCCATCCCATATGTCACTTCCCAAAATATCACAAAGTCTGTGCTACAAACCACTATACTTCTCTCTCCCTCTCTCCCTCCCCTTCCTTCATTAACCTGGGCCTTTCTTGAACACCTTGTCACAGGCAGGAAAAAACAAAGGTTGTGAACATATAAATGTCATATTTTCGTCTGATAGCCATTCTTCCCAATCCTTCATCTGCCTGTAAGCTATGTGATCACTAAACCCTGCCTGTTCTTAAGCACACAGAAAAAATGGCAGTGTTACAAACTCAACCTTATCCTTTTTCAAACCTCCCTTACCTGCTTGGGAGTTGTTGCTCACCTCCAGATTCCTGATGAAGGTACACACCTACTTCACATCTGAAGCAGGGCAGTGGTCACTAGCACCCCTTGAGCACCCAGTGAATGGTATAGCCCCGCCCAGATCAAGTCACCAAAATCACCTGCTCTGCATTCCTAAAATAACTCACAAAAGACTTCTCTTCCTCTACCCTCAGCCCTCCAACACTTGCCTACATGTAACTGGAGAAGGTGTACTTGTAGAATTTCACTATATAACAATTGCTTAACTTTATTACGGGACTTAGATCGATTCTGGGGGGTTGGGGAAACGGATAAGCATAAGAGAAAGGAAAAGAAAAGAGAAACAGAAAACTAGTGTCAAAGCTCAGTTTTGATAAGGCCTTAAAAATGTTTATGGACTTCCTTTCCGGTAGACTTTTTCAGTGAAATATATTAGAAAGGTATAGGAACTACAATGCCATCAGGAACTCTCAGTATTTACCTGGAAGTGAGAATCAAGCATAGTACCCTACTCAGTGTCCCACAGAAAGAAAACTGTAGTACTTGCAGCCAAGTTGAAAATGGAAATCAACTCTTGTGGTAGATCATTTCCAACGGTGGCCACCAACAATCCTTCTATCCCTGTACACCCCTCCCATCAAAAGGTGGAGTCTATTTTCTCCTGCACTGGTCTCATGACTTGTTTTGGCCAATCAAATGAGGCAGAAGTGTGTACTCCTAAGAGCTACAAGAACTATAAGCCTTTAAGAACACTTAAAATTTCTGCTTTTGTGTTTCTGGAATCAGCTGATAGATTAAAAAGCTCAGGCTAGGCCACTAAATGAGAAGATAGAGGCATAGCCAGCCCCTAGCCATTCCAGCTGAGGCCAGACATGTATGTATGCCATCTTAGACATTCCATCCCAAGCTGAGCTCCCAGCTGAATACAGCCAACACCATGTCTAGCAGAAAAACTACCTAGCTGAGCCCAGTAAATCCACAGAATCCATGAGAAATAGTAGACTGTTATTGTTTTAATCCCGTAAGGTTTGAGGGAGTTTTTACACAGCAAGAGATAGCTGAGACAACTCTGTTTATCAATTCAACAAATCTCAGCCAAGGATATCAACAAATCTGGATCCTAGATAAGCTTTTAATTTTCTTACTTTTTATGTTTGAGCTGTTCTTTTGTTACTTGATTGTTCTATATTGATCTCAGTCATGCATTCAAGACAGTTTTGATTTTAAATATTATCCCCCGTAGTTCCCATAAGAACAATCAAAATTATTAGAGCTTACTTTGGGTTCAGAAACTCTGGTCACTTCATCTATACTACTATATATAGTTAGTAATATAGTACATAAACTTTCTCTGATTCTGCAGACACTTTGGGTTTTATTATTGGCTTGAATTATAAATTTTTACTTTCAAAATGTTCTGGGTCTGTATTTGTGGTGATAATTTCCTTTTGAATGTGTTTTTCCAAGCTTATTCATGCTTTTCAAATGTAAATTCACCAGTGTGAGAGCAATATGTATTCAGACAATAGCATTCATCAGACATCACTGCTGCACTGGAAGGATTCTCCAGGGTTTAACTCTAATCCTTCTCACTTCCTTACTCTATAGAGTCTTTGTGTGACTTTATTGATGTCAATGACTTCAATTATCATCTTTAAATGATGACTCTCAAATCCAGACTTCCCATTTGGACTTCCCCACTGAGAGTCAGATATAATTCCAGCTGCCCACCAGACATCTCCACTTAGATGCTCTACAGACTTCACGAACTTAACGTCTCTGAAATGAAATTCCTTGTCCTCCAAAACTTGCTTTTCCCCCCTTAATCTTTTGCTCAATCAATAATCAATAGTAGCAGCATCCTTCCAAAAATATGGCATGTGGGTCTCCTCACCTGATGAGGAGCTCTAGGTCCCATTTATTTCCATATCCCCAAATCTTAGCACAGGACTTAATACACAGTAATGATCACTAAGTGTTTTCCAATTACTAATTGAATGAACAATGAGGTTCTGCTTACCTCAATAAGAAATATCAGCTGCTATCTAACCCAGATAAATGTGCCAATACTTTTAGCACTATGTAGTCTTATTCAAGGCAAGACTTCCATTAACAGAGAGAACCAAATGGGTCACCACAGGCCATATGCTTGAAAAAGTCTTGACCACAACCTGCTTATGAAGTACAGCCTTCCCATCAGGACTGATGCTCATTTGAACAGGTTGCATGATGAACCTATTGCCTCAGTTCCTGAGCCCCTGCTGCACCCAAGTCCTGTTCTGAGCAAAGCATGTCACCTTCTTGATTTCAAAAATGAGACCTCTTCCTAGTCATTCATGCTGCCATAACGCCAAGGTAGTCTTGTACTCTACAGCTGCACCATACCAAATAGCTCTACCTTCTGGGATACATGCTTTTAACATTTTTCCCCAATCACAAATTTCCAGCTAGGTCCAAGTAGTTCAATGCCAACTCAGTTGAAATCTTTGATTTCTTTAAGGCACTGTGTTGCAGATGTTAATTCCTCTTTATTACTGAGTCATATGTGCAGACCCAAGTACTGCCTGATTCACTGTGCCCCACTTCCTCTCTGAGTAGTTCTAGAAGTCCAACCTGCTTCAAAGCCAAACCAGTTTGAGTCATAGACATTTTAAGTTTGTCTTTGTAGCTTAAAGGTCTCATTCTCTTGGTAGGATCATGACTGACAGCTTGTGAACAACGTTTTTTATATTTATTTCTGCAAAACTGCTTTTGTACTCTGAGATTAACTTATAGCATCTTCAATAATTAATTATTTGATGTGGCAACTTCTTTGTGAAATCAAGTACAGTCCCACATATCCATGAGATACCCTCTGGGTTTATAATCCTAGACCCCTAAACATAACTACTTTTTTTTAATTCAAATACATTTTCATTTCTGGAGTTGGGGTGATTAAAATGGTT
Source organism: Callithrix jacchus (assembly GCF_049354715.1). NCBI lineage: Eukaryota > Metazoa > Chordata > Mammalia > Primates > Cebidae > Callithrix > Callithrix jacchus. Next base: position 16,771,131 of record NC_133524.1, read on the forward strand.
CATTCAAAACGCTCTTTAGTAAAACAGTACTTCCCAATTTTGTAACATCTGAATAAAAAAGCAATTTAATCTCCCTGAAAACATTTTTTGGCATTAAAATTCATTACATCCATTTACATAATGATGAGGAAAGCTCAGTGAAACTACCAATCTATTTAACATCTTAGGTTTGATGAAGCACATTAAAACATGAATGCACAGTCAAAAGACAGGTTATTTCATTACCAGACCATGTTATACTACTTCTTTAACAAATTCTTATCACCTTCCTCCTGTCCTTTGCCTCTCTATACAGTCTATACAACTACATCATTATATATTGAATAAATTAAGGAGGATGTATAAGGTTTAACACATCAGTGAAATGTGAATATATAAATCAATGCCAATGTGCTAACAGCAAAGATCTTAACAGATGTACTTTACTTCTAGGGTAAAATAAACGTATTAACAATTTACATGAGAATGGTTGAAACTCAAAAGCCTGAAAACAAAAATTTGGTTTAGCAATCTTTTCATTAAAGTCTAAAAGTAATCTTTGGATCTCCCTATTAAAATTCCAGCTGGCTTTTGTTTTTTCCAGAAGTTGACAAGTTGATTCTAAAATTCATATGGAAATGCAAGAGATTTATAATAGTCAAAACAATCTGAAAAAGAAGAACAAAGTTGGAGGACTTACACTTACCAATGTCAAAACCTACGTTAAAGTTATGGTAATCAAAACAGTGTGGCACTGGCATAAGGATAGACACATAGACCAATGGAATAAAATTGAGAGTCAAAAAAAAACCTCTCATGTTTATGGTCAATTGATTTTTGACAAAGATGCTAAGACAATTCAATGGGGAAAAATAGTATTTTCAACAAATGGTGCTGAGACAACATGCAAAAGAATAAAGTTGGACTTCTTCCTCACACTATATGTAAAAATTAACCTAATATGTATCATAAGTCTCAATGTAAGGGCTAAAATTATCAAATACTTAAAAGAAATCATAGGAGTATATCTTAATGTCCTTGGGTTAGCCAGTGATCTCTCGGATATGATATGAAAAGCACAAATGGCAAAAGAAAAAGTAGATAATTTGGATTTCATCAAGATTATAAACTTTTATGCTTCAAAGGACAACATCAAGAAGATGAAAAGAAGTAGGACAGTGGCTATAGAAGTCAGAGTCCACTAAGGAGAGTGTAACAACTCACTTGCAGAAAATAAAGGAAGAAAAATAAATAGAAAGTGAAAAATACAACCCACAAAATAGGAGAAAACATTTTCAAATCATGTATCTAACTGGTATCCTTAATGTATAAAAAGAATTCCTACAATTCAATAACTGAAAGACTAATAACTCAATTTACAAATGGGCAAAAAATTTGAATAGACATTTCTCTGAAGAAGATATACAAATGATCCATCAGCACATGAAAAGATATTCAACATCATTAGTCATCAGGGAAATGCAAATCGAAAGCATAATAAGATAATATTTCACACCTACTAGGATGGCTGTAATCAAAAAGACAGACAATAACAAGTGTTGATGAGGATGTGGAGAAGCTGGAACCCTCCTCATACACTGCTGGTGGGAATATAAAATGGCACAGCTGCTTTGGGAAACAGTTTGGCAATTCTTCAAAATGTTAAATAGAGTGTTAAAAATGACCTGCCAATTCTATACCTAGGTATACACTCAAAAAAAATGAAAATACATGTCCATAAAAAATCTGTATGTTCACACCAGCACTATTTATAGTAGCCAAAAAGTAGAAACAACTTAAATGTCCATCAAGTGGCAGTTGGTTAAATAAGAGGTGGTATGTCCATACAATGAAATATTACTCAGTAATAAAAAGAAATGAAGTATTGATTAGCAAACCTTGAAAACATTATACTAAGTGCTCGTTGAAAGAATCCAGTCACAAACACCACATATTATATTATTCCATTTCCAGGAAATGTCTGCAATAGGCAAATCTACAGGGACAGAGTGTAGGTTAGTGATTTCTTAGGGCTAAAGGATGTAATGGGATGAGAAATGAGGAGTAACTGTTAATGGGTACCAAGTTTCTTTTAGTGGAATGAAAATATTCTCAAATGAGACTGTGATTGTGATTCTACATCCTGTGAAAATAACAAAAAAATTAGTTATACACTTTAAACAGATGAATTGTATGGTATGTAAATTATATCTCAATATAGCTGTTAAAAAATAAAAGTAATTTTCTTTCCATTTCATGTCACAATTCATTATGAAATCTGAACCAGGGAATCTGAATTAAGAATGTTTTATGAACTTCCTTTTTTCCCTCAATAGGTTTTATTTGTGGGTGAACATACTGTAACTGAAGTGCCTGCTAAATTGATTCTGTTCCTCTTTATGGGGCAAATTTATCAAATTTTCCTTCAGTTTGTCTTTCCCCTATATAGATTAGTACTCTTGTATTTAGAAGATGCAGTCCCAAATGATTCCTCACTTATCTCCTGGGTAGTACATAATGTTGCCATAAGAAACTACTTTTCTTTTCATTCAAAAGACTTGGCCAGTCTGCAATCTACTTTCTGCTTCTGGAAAGACTACTCAGAAAACATTTCTTTACTTTTGTCAGGAGCACTTGTGAAAGACTTTGAAATAAATGGACCAAAAAATATATATATTTCTGAGTGTCCTGTCTGGTACATTTTTTCAGGTTATCTGATTCTACAGGGTTTGTGCCTTTTTTTTTTTAGACCTAGTCTCATTCTGTCACCCAGGCTGGAGTGTAGTTGTGTGATCTCAGCTCACTGCAACCTCTGCCTCCTGGGGTTCAAGCAATTCTCCTACCTCAGCCTCCCAAGTAGCTGTGATTACAGGCAGCTAATGTATCTTTACATTATTAGCCCCCATGCCCGACTAATTTTTGTATCTTTAGTACAGATAGGGTTTCACCATGTTGGCCAGACTGATCTCAAACTCCTGACCTCAGGTGATCTGCCGCCTCAGCCTACCAAAGTGCTGGGATTACAGGCGTGAGCCATCACACCCAGCCTGCTTTGTGCCTTTTGATGCCTTCAAACTATTTTACAACTCTGTATATTGTAGAAAAGAAAAACAGATAATAATTTAAATAATTCATGTATATAGAAATGCAAATGAATGTGTCAATGGAATGGAATGGACATCAAGCGGTATTGCATCTATTTCTGAATCTATGTAAGCATTTTTGATGTGTTCTTTAAATTATCCTTTGAACTTGTTGTAAAGTCTTACTGGTTTCCTTAGTAATTAATTTGATAAATAAGATGTTTTATAAGTGTTCACTTCATTTTTGTCCTGGTTTTAACATTTCTTGGAAGAGTCTGTCTTAGTTGAGGCTGCTATAATAAAAATACCATAGACTGGGTGACTTAAATGACAAACAATTCTCACAGTTCTGGAGGCTGGGAAGCTCAAGATCAAGACACAAGCAGATCTGGTGTCTGGTGAGGACTCTCTTCCTGATTTGCAGAAAGCCTGTCTTCTCATTTTATGGTAGGAGGGGAGAGACATGGTAGGAGGGGAGAGACATAGCAAACTCTTGTGTCTTTCCTTATAAGGGCACTAATTCCATTCATGAAGTCTCCACCCTCATTATCTCATCTAAACTGAATCACTTCCCAAAGGTTCCACCTTCTAATACCGTTACATTGGGAGTTAGGATTTCAACAAATGAGTCTGGAGGTGGGGGACACAGTCCGTCCATAACAGTATCTTTTAACATTTCTTCTCTTACTTTATACACTAAAGTAGGAAATTTGGCTTCCCCCACATTAGTCCCAAAGAAAGTAACAGATAATAATAAAGTAACTAGCAATCCCTAGTTCAATACCAATGTAGTTTTATTGTGTTGTGGCTGGGTGTGTAATACTAGCACAATACTTAATATATAGTTGGTGCTTGATAAATTTTTGCTTATTAAGTAGTCCTTTTTCTGTTATGTTTTATATCTGGCTTTTTTTTTTTTTTTTTTTTGGAGACGTAGTTTTGCTCTTGTTGCCCAGGCTGGAGTGAGTGCAATGGCGTGATCTCGGCTCACCTCAACCTCTGCCTCCAGGGTTCAAGCAATTCTCTTGCCTCAGCCTCCCGAGGCTGGGATTATAGGTATGTGCCACCACACCTGGTTAATTTTGCATTTTTAGTAGAGATGGGGTTTCTCCATATTGGTCAGGCTGGTCTCGAACTCCCAACGTCAGGTGATCTGCCCGCCTCAGCCTCCCAAATTGCTGGGATTACAGGCGTGAGCCACTGCACCCAGGCTATATCTGGAAATCTTGTCTCTGGTCACTGGAGCCCTCTCATGTACATTTAGCTCACATCAGCCTAAATCAACTCTTTCTCAATGATGTTAGCACTGCCTTTTGCCAAGCAAGGTCTTCACACACTGCAGATCTGGCCTCTGTTTGTGTAATTCAAGGAATCGCAGCCTATTCCCCCACCCCAACTTGTTCCAAATTAGCCTCCTAGCCACCCACAGGCCTGCTGCCATCCCTGACATTCCCATCAAGATAACCATTCCTCTAGGTTAATACATAGTTTCCAGAGTAAAAGGGAACCAAAACCAGGGACAACAGATGTCAAAACAAACAACTCTGTAATTGAATAACACCCCTGTCATCCCATCCCCCAACTCCCCAATCTCTACTAGCAGGGATGGCAGAAGATAGTATTTCCTATCTAAGAACTTAACTGTGCCTTTGCAAGTTAATTTCCAGTCTTCACAGTCGGTCTTCACGAAGCTAAAGGAATTGCTATTAAAAGGATCAGTGATTCACCCTTTTCTCATTCTTGGCAGGGCTAAAGGGAGAAAAGAGGGCAGAGGAGGTGGATGTGTAATATTGTGAGGTGCTAACTCTATTATGAGAGGACCAGCCTTATAATTATGGGGCAGTTAAGGAAAGGTCTATCTCATCAAGTTTATACTATAGTTTGAGAACTAAAGCTCATCTTTAAACAACATGTGTTTATTCATTCATTCAATAAATATTTATCAAGCACCTACTTGGTCTACTACCATGTTGGACTGTATAGCAGGTGCTGAACCTGCCATGCCCATACCCCTGGGATCTTCCCATAGGCCACCTACAGAGGATTCTTTTACAGGCTAATGGACACCCTCTGAGGGTGTTTGCTAACCTCTAAAGGAGTGTACTCATCCTGTCTGGGACAGCCCAGAAGTACTAGAATGGGAGTGGATAAGGACCCCAACTTCCTACCCCCAAGGTAGTCCACAGTCTTTCAGAAGGTTCCAGGAGGGATTGAACCCCTGTTGCCTAAGTGGTAACTTGCTCATTCATGCACTTTTGACTGATTTCCACCTTCCCTCCTGTTCTTCCTACAGTCACATCCCAAATAAACCAAATCCTTGTCTCAGAGTCTGTTTTGAGGGAAACACAAACTAGGACAAGAAATATCTGCATATACATGTGGTAAGCTGATGTGCACTCTAATATCTGTAGACATAGAGTGCCCAAGACTACCCGTCTGGAGCCCTGAAAACTGAGTAACACAGACTAGAGGCGTGTCTTGCTGTGAGTGAGAACTCTACCACCTGGATCTACACAGCTTACCGTCTGCATTAACATAGCTTTCCAATTCAGCACCCTTTAGTAACTTTACCAACATCACTTTACTATTCAGCTGTTTTTAATCAATGCTGATTATTCCAAGAAAAAATTTGGACTGCTATTCCAAAAAAAAAGTTTGTCTAAGAGGATAAAAGTTGCAAATAAGATTTTTTCAGAAACCTTCCCCAAGATAATTGTTTAAATGAAAATCAAACTGTTCAATTCAATAGACAGCATTGACAGCTTTTTATTCCTTTAGACTATTAAAAACATTCACCTCAAAATCTCCCCTTGTTGTGTCCACCAATTTTAAACGATTACATCATACTTCTTATCCAATGATGATCAATCTGCTGCACAAAAGGCCCAGTTTTAACTAGTCTCTGAAGCCTCATAAGCATCACAACTTAGCCCTTTCCCCTAATGAAGCTGCTAAGACTGCATTGAGGTAATGCTCACCCTTACTGCGGTAGGAGTAAACTCAACTTTGTCTTACTAGTAGGTTGCTTGCATGGTATTCTCAGGAATCCAGCATTCAAAAGGAGTGGAGAACAGGATTGGGGGGGTGGATATCCTTAGATAAGACCATCCTCTGTGAGTAGCTGGTAGAGTTTCATACAAGATGAGTAGCATGCCAGGTGCAGTGGCACCCACCTGTAGTCCCAGCTACTCGGGATGCTGAGGCAGGAGGATCACTTGAGCCCAGGGCTTCAATTCCAGCCTCAGCAACATAACAAGATTCCGTCTCAAAAAAGAAAAAAGAAAATGAGTAGCAGATTGTCATGACAAATATTAGAAGATGGTAATCTCCTGGAGGGGTGAAGACTCAAGGTCAGAAGAACAAGGTTAAGGATGCACAAAGGGATGCCCTGTGAAGGGTTTAAATCCCTGAGTATATTTTTCACAGGCCATGGAAACAAGGCACAATCAATACACAGTTTGAAAGTCCTTCCCCCATAGGTTGTAATTCCCTTTAGCATTCTTTGACCTTTCCATAAAGGCCAAATCACCTACAAAACTTCGTGAGTGGCAAAACTTTGTAAAGGCAAGTGGAAGACAAGGTCATGAGAGGAGAAGTAAGTTTTTTTCTTTTTGAGATGGAGTTTAGCTCTTGTTGCCCAGGCTGGAGTGCAATGGTGTGATCTGGGCTCACCGCAACCTCTGCCTCCCAGGTTCAAGTGATTCTCCTGCCTCAGTCTCCCAAGTAGCTGGGATTACAGCCAGCTAGTTTTGTATTTTTAGTAGAGATGGGGTTTCTCCACGTTGGTCAGGCTGGTCTCGAACTCCCAGTCTCAGGTGATCCACCCACCTCGGCCTGCCAAACTGCTGGGATTACAGGCCTGAGCCAATGCAGCACCCAGTGAGGGGTAAGTATTGACCATATCCCTGTTCCCCCTGTTTGAAAACACTCTGGTTAGGGGCAGCAGAGTACCTCAAGGAGAACTGCAGTTTAATGCAGGTCAATGGCCCAGGCCATGCCCAGCCAAGGTCATGAGAGAACAGGAAATCAATACCACAGCCTTTGGAGTATAATAAGGAGAACCTTAAGGAGCCTCCTCTCTTGCTCAAATGTATCTACCCAAGAGAAATATCACATGAGCCACACACGTGAGTCACACATGTAATTTGAAGCTTCTTGCAGCCATATATCAAAAAGTAAAAAGAAACAGCTGAAATTAATGTTCATATTTTATTAAAATCATGTATTGAAAACATTATCATTTCAACATGTAATCAATATAAAAAGTATTAATGAGATATTTCCCCCTTTTTCTACTAAGTCTTTGAAATTCAGTGTGTATTTTGCACTTACAGCACATTTCAGTTTAGCCACATTTCAAGTGCTGCATAGCCACATGTAGCTCATGGCTGCAGTATTGAACAGCATAGGACTACGGAAAGGTGACCCTGGGAAAAAAACAGACCCTTGGATAACAATCCCTCATTCACTATCTTTAATTTAGCAGCTGAACCAGTGCTCTCTATAGAAACCAGAGACCAAAACCAGCAGGAGTGAGCCATGGGGGAGGAATAAGGAATGAACCGGAAGCCAGCCCTCCTCTTAGACATAACTGTGTGTGTAGCCAGCTCTACTGTCTGGGCTACACATCTGCTGTGTCAAAACCCAATTTGGATTCTCACTTTCTACTCTGTCAGGAACAAGTTGTACTTCCTGATCTCTTTATTTTCCCCTATTATTCCCTCTGTAAATTTCTCTTTCAAAACAAGAAAAAAAGATTCTGGCTCATTCTGCTTGCTGTGCTATGAGCAATAACGTCCTGTTTTTGATCTGGCAGTCTTATACCTTCTGCCAGTATTTATGAAACTGTGGCAAGCCAACTTGTTAGCTTTCAAGTAGGGTCAAATCTCAGACCTTTCACAATTCTTGACATTATCATCCCATCCTTCAATGCCTAACCAAGGTCTGACTCCAAGGAGGAATTAGAGGCACCTTTACTAACCTCTCAGAACTATTAACACTTCTTGTTTCTACTCAGCCTTTAGCACTTACAATATAGAATTTTTAAATAATTTTGTGTGTCTACCTTTTAATATCTCCAATTCCCCCATTGCTCTATGAGTAATATTCATTAAAATGCTTGCTGAGTGACTCATTGATTTTTGTTCCATACATGTGGAACATCGGAGAAATTTCACACCGTGTGATCACCGAGTCTTACCTTCCCCACTTCCTACATTCAGATGTGGTGATGGTGTGTGTGCCCCTCTCCTCTCTCATGTACCATCAACCTCCCTCCTTCATCCCCACTCTTCTTTAATTTTCCTTTCTTATATAGTAACTTACCATGTTTTCACCTTAAAACACTAAACCAGATCAACTCAGTGAAAACAAAGCCCTTGAACCTAGAGTTATGGGATACAGAAGCTAAACAAGATCACTTTTTAGTGAAATTTATGAATGCCCTAAGCACACTTGTCTTTAGATTGCCTCAGGTAAAAAAAATCCTTCCTTTCTTTTACCAATGAAAATCCCTTTGGAAAAAGGCTGCAGTTAACATACTAAAGTTAACAGATTTTCGGCAGGGCACGGTGGAGCGATGGATCATGCCTGTAATCCCAGCACTTTGGGAGGCCAAGTCAGGCGGATCACCTGAGGTCAGAAGTAAAAAATCCTCCTGGCCAACATGGTGAAACCCCGTTTCTACCTAAAAATACAAAAATTAGCTGGGCGTGCTGGTGTGCACCTGTAATCCCAGCTACTTGGGAGGCTGAGGCAGGAGAATTGTTTGAACCTGGGAGGTGGAAGTTGCAGTGAGCCGTGATCACGCCATTGCACTCCAGCCTGGGTGACAGAGCGAGACAAAATCTCAAAGAAAATAAAAAAGATTTCCAGTTTTTTCATAGAAAAAGTAAGTATTTATGATATGAGTCCAATCACAGATGAACGATATTTGCCATTCTATTACAAGGTAATTACACCAGAAAATTCCAGTTATTCTAACCTACCCACTACATAACATTTGAAAAGATAAAGAAATAACCTTTTGTTCTCTAAATATGAGTTATTTTTTCTTTTTCTTCCCTTCCTACATCCTTTTTCTTTTCTTTTTTTTCCCCTCCTTTCTTCCTCTTTTACATCTTGTTTTCAAGTCCATAGCACTTAATACGCATTTTTCACAGCTTTTCTTGGTGGGGTACATGGTAAACAGCTCAGATTAGTCTATAATATCAGAACCTTCTAAGTTATCTTAGAGATACAGAATTGCTCTCAAACCACAAGAGTGTCTATAACCTGATTGAGGGTTAATCTATCTATAAGAATTGGAGTTTTGTCAGCTATAGACAGAGTAGAAGGATAAGGTAGGTTGAACTAAAACTTGTCGACATTCCCTTCCTTCATGATCAGAGTTAGAGGCAGGAAGAACACTGAGCTTTGGAGAAGAGTAACATCACTGTGGCACCATTCATAGTCCATTATCATGGGAAGTTGCACACAGAAACTCAAGATGTATAAGCAATGAATGCAGCTTAGTTTAATAAGGAGGAGCGAGGTCATATTGATACTATTGTGCAATTTTCAAGTAGTCTTTGAAAGGTCATTCATCCCTTCGATGGTGTATTAGTGCCTTCTCACATTGCTATAAAGAAATACCTGAGACTGGGTAATTTATAAAGAGAAGTTTCATTGGCTCACAGTTCCACAGGCTGTACAGGAAGCATGGTGGCATCTGTTTCTGGGGAGGTCTCAGGAAACTTACAGTCATGGCAGAAGGTAAAGGGGGAGCCAGCATGTCACATGGCAGGAACAGGAGGACCAAGAGAGGGTGGGGAGATGCCACACCCTTTAAACAACCAGATCTCATGAGAACTCACTCACTATACAGTACCAAGGGGGGATGGTGTTAAACCATTCATGAGAACTCCACCTCCATGATCCAATCCCCTCCCACCAGGCCCCTCCTCCAACAATGGGAATTACAATTTGACATGAGATTTGGGCAGGGACGCATATCCAAGCCATGTCAAATGGTAAGTGGTGCTTAGTTATTAGGAACCGAAGAAGAAATTCTTCTTCACTACTATCTTTTCTCCACCCCATTCATAAGACCAGAGCTTCCCAAAGTGAAGGGAAAATCTCTTTACATCCAGCAGACTACTGGGGAGTCTGAATTCAAAAGTCTCAAGAAGAGATGGGAACTTTACTATTCTGTAGGGAAGGTTAGCTCTCTAGGGAGGTGCTGGGAGGGGCACTCAACAGGGAAGATCTTAGAGAGGACTGAAGGAGAAGTAGAAGAGCAAGAGAACAAGGGGCATTCACATGAGACATACTCTAATGGCTTACAGAGTGAGGCTTAAGCCTCTATGTATAACACAAAGGACCAAGGAAGGTGAACCAGAATTGCAATACTTACTTTCCTTCTCACACCATTCCCCAACTATATAGACTGTGATCATTTTCTGAACCACTGGATAAAGAACTGCTCCATCAAGGTGCTATGAGTATTTGGCTTATGGAAGACAGAAAGGGCAGGACTCACAATGGACAGATAACCCCATTCCAAGGTCATCTGAGGGTCACTGGCCCACCATCACAGTGAAGAGCCTCAACTAGCTGAGTTGGGTGGGCATGAAACTGTCCCCTCCAACCTTCCCTTTCCCAAGAGGGTAGCTAGCAATCTGCCCTATGGGAAAGAGAGTAGTGATAGTCAAAATCACCATACTCAACCAAACACCAGCCAGATGAGGGCATGTCTAGATGCACATAACGCACACATTCCTGATGGCAAAAATGTCTTTATGGTAGAATAGTAGACATCAGGCTTACTCAGCCTGATCTCATTTGTGGTGGATATTTTTTGGTTTTTTTACAACGTGGATTCCAAACACTCTTCTTTTGTGGGGAGTCCCCAGATGTCAGGTCCAAGCCTCCCATGATGAAGTCAAAGAAAGTGCTGCTCTGTTTGGTAGCACACTGTTTAATTAAACTGACACTTTTTCCATGGCAAAGCTGCCTAAGTGGAAAAAGCACTAAACTGGTTTCCATTAGAGCATGAGTTCTTTGCCTCATCGCAAAATAAAAATGATCATTCCACAGCCTGGCACTAGTCTGCAAATGACACTTTGAGAAGCACAGGTCTAGGAACTATACATTTCCTCTTCTAGCATCCCAATAGCTGTGTAGATGCATATGACCTGAACTCAGCAACCAGATGTTCCTATCCAGGTCTTTGGATCTTGAAGGAAAGAAACGAAGGTGGAAGGACAGCTGAGAAGCTACACATGGTGGTGTGAGCATTTCAAAAAAATCAGCAGTGGCATCATCAGGATTGAAAATCCAAAGGTAGTAGCATCAACTGCTTAGATTTCCGACAGCAGTGGAACACTGAACTGATGACAATGTGTCTGCCATTCATACACTCTCTTGGTTCCCTTTGTTTTCTGAGCCTGGTTTTCCAGCCTATCCACCACTTCTGTGTACTGACCAAGAAGTACCAATGAATTCCTTTTCTGCTTAGGTGAGTCAATAGAGAATTTTGTTACCTGCACCCAAGAAACTTGACCAACGAACACTTTAACATTCCAATCAGGTGACTGATGATGCCTGTTCAGATTCCAAGCTCAACAAGCAATTTTATGATGGTAATTTGGTTTCTTGTGTGTTAGCTAGAAATTCTACATTTCCTGATAACTATCCTTATCACTGAAAATTAACTAATTGGCATTAGGTCTTAAACTTCACATGATGAGTAGGGATAATGTGACTGCACTCCAGAGAGAAAGATCTACTCTCTATATGTTGACAAAATTGGACTTTATATGCTACAATACTTACACCCAGAACATGGGTTGTGGCAAATTTACCACAGTAAGGGTAACCTATGGAGAACCTTCCTGGCTAGCCACCTGGCCCTGCTGTGGTGAGCCCTTCTGCATAGTTAGAACTCCTACACTGCCTTTTGACACATGAGGTCAGTGAGCCCTATGGCTTTCTCACAGAGTTGTTGGGGGTTGAATCAAATTTATTTCCAGTCCTCTAAGTCTGAAACAGGCAATGGACTGAGCAGGTTTTACTGAATCTCTTAGAAGTCCATCGCTTGCCAGCAAGGCAAGCTATGAATCTTAAAACAAATTTGTGCACATGCATCACCTTTGCATAGTTCCCCATTTGTCACCCATAAACATCCCATATCAAAGCCATATGGGAAGAAATCATTTCAAAAAGCAATCTGTGTCTTTTTGACTACACCTCATTAATTTCTGACTTGATTCCCTCTAAATTGTGTCACTGAACATTTGCTTGTTGGTTTCACTTCTTTAAACACGAGTAATGATACAAACTATACACCCTATATTTATGGAGTTGTTCATGGTTTTCAGAGAATTTTCTCACTCAACGTCTCATTCCATCCTTCACAATGATCCCTAGAAGAACTTTTATCCTTGTTTTACAAATAATAAAATAACAAGTGTCACGTTGCACAGCTACTATGTGGCCAAATGTGGACTTGAACTTGGATCTTTCAAAACCCAAAGTCCAACACAGTGGAAGTTCATGCCATTATCTGGCAAATTAACGACAATTCTACATTGCATAAGCATTACTTTAAAATACCTGGATAAAGGTGGGTCCAAAATATTCCAATATTCCCCCTCCACTGTCAACAAAGGCACTGGACAAACAAATTAGTATTGTCACCTTACTTTAAAAACAAATAATCAAACAATCTTCTGCCAGACAAATCTTGTTTTAAAAAGCATTTTGGTTTTTCTCTTTTATATAATATTCCATATGAGAGTTCCTATGATGGAATGAATTCTTGTTTATGGTATATAGATTTAATCAGTTAATGTTTACTTTAAAATTTTAAAAATTTTTTTATTTTTAATTTTGGTGGGTACATAGTAGGTATATATATTTACAGAGGGTACATGAAATGTTTTGATACATGCATGCAATGCCTAATAATCACATCATGAAGAATGAGGTATCCATCCCCTCAAGCATTTATCCCTTGAATTATAAATGACCCAATTACAATCTTTAAGTCAGGGGTCCCCCACACCCTGGCCTTGGACTGGTACTGGTCTGAGACCTGTTAGGAACTGGGCCGTACAGTAAGAGGTAAGTGGTGGGCAAGTCAGCACTACCACGTGAGCTCCACTTCCTGTCTCATCAGTAGTGGCATTAGACTCTAATAGAAGCATGAACCCTTTTGTGAACTATACATGTGAGGGATCTAGATTGTGCACTCCTTATAAGAATCTAACTGGGCCGGGCACAGTGGCTTATGCCTGTAATCTTAGCACTTTGGGAATCTGAGGTGGGTGAATCACCTGAGGTCAGGAGTTCGATACCAGCCTGGCCAACGTGGTAAAACCCCATCTCTACTAAAAACATAAAAATTAGTCAGGTGTAGTGTGGCGTGCCTATAATCCCAGCTACCTGGGAGGCTGAGGCAGGAGGATTGCTAGAACCTGGGAGGCAGAGGCTGCAGTGAGCTGAGATCATGCCACTGCACTCCAGCCTGGGTAACAGAGCGAGACTCTGTCTCAAAAAAAAAAAAAAAAAAAAAAGAATCTAACTAATGCCTGACGATCTGAGATGGAACAGTTTCAACCTGAAACTCTCCCCCACCCCCCAAAGTGGAAAAATCATCTTCCACAAAACTGGTCCCTGGTGTCAAAAACGTTGAGGACTGCTGCTTTAAGTTATTTGAAAATGTCCAATTAAGTTATTATTGACTATAGTCACCCTGCTGTGCTGTCAATAGTATGTCTTATTCATTCTTTCTATTTTTTTGTACCCATCAACCATCTCACCTCCCCACCAACCCCCCGTTGCCTTTCCCAGCCTCTAGTAACTATCCTTCTACTCTCTGTGTTCATGAGTTCAATTGCTTTGGCTTTTAGATCCCCTAAATAAGTGAGAACATGTGATAATTTGTCTTTCTGTACCTCTGTCAGACAAATCTTAAACCTCCAAGTCAGTAAACTTTGGATTCCCAATAATGCTATTAAGAGGTCAACTTTTAAGTTTGATATTTTATACTCTCCTGATTCTGCAAAATCATGTCTTCATTTTCAGTGAAGTATCAGTGTAATATCTACGTACAGTACTTTACAGCTTGCACAGTGCTTTTATGCACATTTCGTTAAATTCTTACAGCTACCTCCATATGATTGCTGGTCTCTCCTGCAAATATTTTTACCATGATTTTGCAGGTAAGGAAAGTGGGGCTCATGGACAATAAGAGACCTTTCTCAAAATGACTCATGTCAGAATTTCCAGGGCCAAGACTGGTTCAAACCTCAGTAATCCACCCTTTCACCTCGACAGTATAAAAAACAGTGGACCCCATGGGTGCATTCTTTTTTCCCTAAGCAAACGAAAGGCTTAACTTTACCACCTTTGTGCATGGCATCCTATTTTTCTCTGAGTTTCCTTTTCTTCACAGTTGCTTCCTCCAAAGAATTAGCACAAATCTGCTCTTGATAGATCTTTCTTCCTGCTCATTTTATGGGGTAGTTATGAGGATTAGATTTTCAAATGTATGTAAGAGTACTTTGCAATTATGTACAGCATGAGTATATCTAGGAACGTGTCATTATGAAAATTACAGATTATTCAGAAGCCAACAATAGCAGCTCTCCTTTCTCCCTTTTCTCTCTTCTTCCCTCCATCTTAATTCAGAGCAAAAAACGGTAACGCTGGAATCAACAGCCAACATAGATACCACAGGGCACAAAAGGTCAGGAATACAAAACATCACAGTCTCCTGAGACACATTAATGACTCTCAGATTGGCCTCAGCTCAAGGCAGAGTCATGCCTGTAGCTTCATAAAGCTGAGTCCCTGCTTCCTACCCTAATTATTTCTGGGATAGGTGATGAAAGACGCAAAGTAAATGCTATATGCTTAGACTTCAGTGAAGTATGTCTTGTATTGCTCCACTAAATATCAAAAGTAAACATGTAATCATTTTAACTTAGATAAAATTATTAGAAAGATAATAAAATGCATAGTTTTCTTTTAGAGGACAAACATAGCCTTTATCTATATATCTCAGTTTTTTGGGGGAAGGATTCCCAGAAAGATAAGGTCTCCACGAGTTCTTGGCTTTGCCAAGAGAAAAACAACTATGGCAATAGAAAGACAGCTAGCCCTTCTCGAACACACGTTATGACATATGGTTTTTTCTGTATGTTAATACATTCTTCGATGCACACAAAAATCCTAAAAATATGTTATTATTCTAACCTTGAGATTGGAAAAATTGAGGCTCAAAAAAGGAAATAGCTTTCCACAGGTCTTTGATACCAAAGCCAAGGCAAATGGTGATGAACTCAGTGAAGTAGAACAACAAGGAGGAAGGGGAACACCAAATGGAACCAGGAGCAGGGGAGATATGAGAAGTTTTCAGGTGTCAATCAGCAAGGAACTCCATTGCATGACCAAGACATTGTCAAACAGTGGAACAAACAAGCTAGAAGAACTTGCATGCCATAGGAATAGCAGCCACTGTCTGTACCCCACCCATGTTCCCCACACTTAGCATTTGCACACACACCAACCTGGCTTTCAACCGCCAGCACCTGCAATTGTCTGCCCTCTTTCTGCTGGAAGTGCTGAAGGATTACGATCCCCCTGGGAAGAGCCCTCAACCAATGACTGACAAAAGTGGATGGATACATACCCCAGCTCCCTTGCCCCTCAAGTGGGATGACTCTGAGGTGTGTGTTCTACAATGCTTCCCAGGGTTTCCACCAGTTTCCTGCAGTAGCAACTGGCTTAATAACTCACCTTTTACTGGCTACCTTCTTATTTCTGTCTCACTTCCCCATTCCCCTACCAGCGTTTCTTAGAACTAACTTATTAATGAACTATAGAATTTGCATAGAATCTTATTTCAATACCTTCTTCCTGGGGGAACCCACACCAAGAAAACAGCATATCCTATGAATTTAGAGCAGTGGCTAACTTGTGTTGGAGTCATCTAACACCAATAAATTCATGAAGCAGAATTCATTCAAGAACGAGTAAAAGAGAAGTGACTACATAACGCATTTCCTGGGCTGTACTAGCTGGTGGGTATTCTGCACAACATGAGTCACATCTCACTCCCCGCTGTTCCTACATTCGAGGCTCCTGTAAGTTATTTTCAGGAATACTCTAATGTGTCTCATATAACCTGCAAACAAGTCAGTCAGGTCTCTGCCACTTGAGCTGGTTCTGCCCCCACCATCCTTCCTCTGGGATTCTTACCACACTGATATTACACTGAGTACCACAGGAAGGGAAAGAAATGTCCTTTTCCCCACTTTGGTCACACTTCCTCACATAGGCACCTAGATGACATTGTGCCCGTGTTACAAACTCTTTGTGGAAAAGCCTGTCACGCCTGCTGCCAATCGTCCCGCCAACCACAGACCTCCACCATGAGCCCATGGGAACATTTTGCAGAGCATGTCCAAGACAGACACCATGCTGTCCTCTCCAGTATTTTCCAGTAATCATCCTTGAGCTCTCTTGTCCTTACTCCTCCTCTAACTCTCCTGCTTACAGAGTTTTGGTGCCTGTTAATCAGCCTTTCCCAGATACTTGTGAATTACAGCGCTGGCCACAGCTTAGGCCCAAGCAGACATCCTCATTTCACCTATTATCCAACAAAGACACATACACATCTTTCACACTCCCTATCTTTACTCAGCTGACCTCAAAAAACAGAGCCCAAGTGATTTGGGACATGAAGTCAATTGGACACAGTGATGAACTGGTGTGTTAATTCCCATCACAAAACCAACATTATAATGTGTGGTCATAGACTTGGTGACTTTCATTCTGTTCTGAAAACCTATAACCTTCTCTGCAGAATATAATGTACCTCCAATTTGCCCTTGAAATTTTGCAAAGGCTTTTGATCCAAAGTTGTAAAGTTCTGACTGGGTTAGACTTGGATAGCTAATTGGAGAAATCAGAGGTCCAGGAGTTTTGAAGTGTTTCAAGCAGAGTATAACTGGAATGTTAAGAAAAGATCAAGATGTAACAAATTGAAAGATCAAGACGTAACAAATTGAACATAAAATGACATAAAACCAAAAGGATATAGCTCAAATGCCACAACCTCTTTTAAATCCCATTTCTATTCCCTACATACACACACATACATGTACACTCATGCATGAGCACACAGAATCACTTCTTCATTTGAATAGGAACATTCAAATAAATAGAACTTGGTTTAACCTAGGCAAGGTAGCATGCCAATACTAGAATTGGACTCTCTGGATCAAGTAGATCAAACCCCAGATCTGCCACTTACTACTTTTGTAACTTGGACAAATTCACTTACCCTCTCTGCGTCTTAGTTTCCCCATATGAAAATGAAGATAATAATAATTGTTTAGGGTTTTAATGCATTGACTACTTTTAAAATACTTTTAAAAGAGTGACTGGCACAGAGTAAGTACTTTATATAATGGTATTTATTTTGCTATTGTCTGCCTCATTTTAGTGACCTATGCATTTTACCTTACCCTTTCTACTAAAGATGGAAGCAGGGGTTCCATCTTCATACTGACATTTCTCCTACAGGGGCTGGTATTTGAAAGATGCCTAACAGTAAATTACTGTGGAATTGAATATGCTTTGGTGTTCACCAAAACTTCCTCCAGCTCCACAGAAAATATTTTTATCATGGCATGAAGCCACAATGATGAAATTAATTCAGTAAAACAAAAATAGAGGAAAAAGGACTTTGAAATAATATGCAAATGTACAACTAAGATGAGGGCTCTACTGGAGCATAACTAATGGTAGGGACCAGGTCTGACACCACAAACATGCCCCTAATAATGTCAACAATGCCTGAGGGGCTCCTGTTTCCTTGTATTTCTGCCAAGACAAGCTCAGGATTTTCAAATACTCGTTACAAAACTAAGAGGAAATAAAGAACCAAAAAAAAAAAATCATTAAAGCATAAAATCTGTGTGCATTTCTCATGTACTGAGTACAATAGATTCATCCACATTTATCAGAAGTCCAATCTCATACAAAGAAATGAATGAAATAGGTATGAGACAGTGGCTCAGGCCAGTAAACCCAGCACTTTGAGAGGCTGAAGCAGACACATTGCTTAATGTCAGGAGTTTGAGATCAGCCTGGGCAACATGGCATGAAACCTTGTCTCCACAAGAAATACAAAAATTGGCTGAGTGTGGAGGTGCACACCCATGGTCCCAATGGTTCAGGGGGCTGAGGTGGGAGGCTGAAGGTAGAGGCTACAGTGAGCTGGGATCCCACCACTGCACTCCAGCCTGGGTGACAGAGTGAAACCCTGTCTCAAAAAAGTAAAAAGAAAATGAAATAACATTAGTTCAGCGGTCCCCAATCATTTTGGCACAAGGGATTGGTTTCATGGAAGACGATTTTTCCACAGACTAGGGGACTGTTGTGGGTGTCATGGAGAGATGGTTTGGGGATGAAACTATTCTACCTCAGATCATCAGGAATTAGTTAAATTATCATAAGGAATGCGCAACCTAGATCCCTCACATGTACCGTTCACAATAGGGTTTATGTTCCTTTGAGAATCTAAGGCCACCACTGATCTGACAGGAGGCAGAGCTCAGGCAGCAATGCTCGCCGGCCCACTCTTCACCTCCTGCTGTGAGGTCCAGTTTCAGGATGTTGGGGACCCCTGCATTAGTTGATTCCTGATGCTCCACCACCCTCCTCCCCCAATAATAGTCACTATCATTTATTGTGTACCTAATCTCAGGCCCAGTACTTTTAATACATAATGGTACCTTCCAAGTTAAAATTATAGATTAAAAACACATCTACTTTTGTTCCTTCCCAAAACCACATTAAAATTATCAAGAAGAGGTTTTTTTTTTTTTTTTTTTTTTTTTTTAACTGGGGGAAAGAGAGAGGGGAAAACAGTATCAAAACTTTGGAAGTTGGGGAAAATACTATGCAAACTACTGGAGGAGCTCTTTGAAAATAATACTATTAACAGTGACTTGTAGGCCCAGCACAGTGGCTCACGCCGCCTGTAATCCCAACACTTTGGGAGGCCAAGGCGGGAAGATCACCTGAGATCAGGAGTGCAAGACCAGCCTGGCGAACATGGTGAAATCCCTCCCGTCTCTACTAAAAATACAAAATTAGCTAGGCATGGTAGCATGAGCCTGTAATCCCAGCTACTCAGGAGGCTGAGGCAGGAGAATTGCTTGAATCTGGGAGGTGGAGGTTGCAGTGAGCTGAGATTGCGCCACTGCACTTCAGTCTGGGCGACAGAGTGAGACTCTGTCTCAAAAAAAACAAACAAAAAAATCAGTGCATTGTAATGAATAAGTGTGTGAAACAAAGTCTTCAATGCCTGCACAGAAAAGTAACATTTAATGACTTACCAGAAAATGTTAATTGAGTTCAAGTAATTATCTGTCGGTAATAACACATCATTTAGATATTATTAGATATTTGTGAATTGCATAGGCAAAGTTTATAGCTCAGGAAACTTGTAAAATTTCTTTGGCCAAGGATCTAATCTACTATGTCCAGCAAGTCTACATGACCATCAAGACTGGATTACCACACCCAAATGTATCTACCAATAATATAAATTTAAAAATACTTTACCTATCTGATCCCCTTATGTTTAAAACCCACATATGGCAATGATCATTGACTAAAATCTGAGAAATATATTAACCACAAATTAACATTATTGGATGCTTGGATGTAAACACGGCAGGAAATATTCCCTCTCTTCAAAGGATAAATTTATAAAAGGTAGTTTACATTCTAGAAAATAAATTGACCTACTTGTAAATATATATATGTACTTTCTTAGTTAACACCATTTACCCTTATAAATTATCCACATACAAGACTTTGACATAACATTTATTAAATATATATGTGTTGTGGTTATTAAATAAATATATATTTAATAAATAGATATTTATTAAATATATATGTGGTCAAGCATTTGTGGTTGAAAGTGATAGTAAAACCAACTCAAACCCACTTAAACTAAAAAGAGAATTTGTTGGCTTCATTAATTGAAAAGTACAGGCAACGAATTCTCGTTTCAGTCACAGTTGTATCAAATAATGTCACTGGGACTCACTACACTCCCCCACTTGACGTCCCAGCATTTATACACCTTTTTTTTCCTTGTACATACAGATTTTAAAATGTATCCTTCCAACATTATGCAACTGTCCCGTGGACTGCCGAAATTGCACTTACCCCCTTCCCAAAAGAATATACTCCAATGCTGAGTCTCATTAACTTATCATACTCAAGATATCTGGGTGATGTCTCCCAGACAAGTCTAAATGCAGCTCCTTATTGTCTGGAAGTCTACAGATGGGTTATTTAACTACAACCAACAGACCTAGTGTATGAAGTTGCACAGACAACAGGACCACATTAGAGAAACAGCCCCCATTTGAAAAAAGAGAAGGGAAGAAAAAACACAAGTATCATAAGCAATAATATACCCTCTTTGAGAGGAATTTCAGTAACTCCCTGCCCTAGAAAACCAGCTGCCCCTTGTTTTGCTCTCACCATCTTTCATATCTACCTCTGAGGTGGGCATCAGTAGCGGAGTCTCCTTTAAGGGACTGCATCTTTTAGCAGTTTATTCCTCATTGTTGCAGGTGTGGAGACCTGAAAATCACCTTTTCGGTTAAATAGGAGATCATGACTTTTACTCATTGGATTTAAGGTTTTTCCTGCAACACAACTTACTTAAAAGCTTGATGAGTTTTTGCTTATATTCATTCAATGAATTTTTCAAGCTAAGAACCAAAGTCAGAGATTTTATCAAGTCATGGTCCATGCATCCAGAACCTAAACTAAAACTTTCTGTCTTTCAGAAACAAATCTCAGTGCTCCGCCTGTCCTGCAGCCTCCAGCTTAATGGCCTCCATCTTAACATCTGGTTTAGAGAAATGCAAAACAATAGCAGACTTAGGGAGGCCCAGATACTCTGTATTCCCAGGCTGCATGTTCTAAACCTTTGTCAGGCAGGGAACATACAGCAGAAGATGCCCAGGAGAGGCAGGAATGTGGAGGCTTCCCAGGCCCCAGTTTCATTATCAACTTTGTTTTCTGCCTCTCTTTTCACTTTAGCCTCTGACAAAGAATTCCACTTTTTCAAGCCTGCATGTGTCGTAATTTCCTGACTCTCAGACAACTTGAATTGCTGGCTGCAGGCCAAAAACTTCTAATAGTAAAGCTTTGAAATAGCTCCAAGTCGAGATGCTTTTCTCTTTCTTGTAAAAGTTATGGGAGACCACAGAAAGTCATCAACATATTCCAGAATCTTCACTTGTTTACCTACCAATCAACTTCTTTGCTAGTGCAAAACAGAAACTGCCAACTTCCCAGCCAGGAATAGGCAATCCCCGTAGCCCCACCCCCAACTTGATTATCCAGTTCCACATCTTGGCTCTGTTGCCCATTTACTAGTATATGGGTTGACACTTAGTCTGGGCAATGCACTCTACCAGGCTCATCAGAAATCTCCTGACATGCTCATCCCCTTCTGCATTATCATACCCCTTCCCTTTTTTTCAACTTTCCCCTCAAAGAAATGCCAGGGAGTCCCAAGGCAGGCCCTTGAAGCCCAGCTTGGTTTTTCCTTGCAAGAGTTCTGATTTTCTCAAGCTCACAACCCTCCTACCACCCCAGTACAAAGTTCTGTATTTAGGGTCCTCCACGAGGCCTCCAGGCAGCTATTACTGTAACCGCTCCCCCACTTAGCTACTCCCACCCATACACATTTCAAACCCACATTGCAATCCCCAGCCCATAGTGGCCTAGTCATTGTGTAGCAGACCAGGTCTCACTAAAGCAGGCCTCCATAATAACTGTTTCAGTACTGAGTGGTTAATTAAAAGCTGAAAGAGCAAGTCCCCTGTATAAAGGCTGGAAGGTAATAAAAACCCACCAAGAGTTTTGCCTAGGCCTTTCCTTATCTTTAAAGCATGGCAAGATAACGAAGGAATTCTTAACAGGACCCATTTAGAATTAAACAAGTTTTATTGTGGGTCTGAAGAACTTCACAGGCCTCTACAAATAAGTTTATTGGGGGTCTGAAGGAACTCCCCAAACCTTCATGATTTAGTAGGAGGGTAAATCACCTCAGCACCTGGATCCATTTAGATTAAGTAAATTTACTGAGGTTCCACAGGAAGGTCTTCAGGACTCAGATCTTCGTTATAGATTAAAGGAAGTTAATCACTTGTGTCTTTAGATGAATGCACACTTACACATAGACATATAACTTAAAAGGTATATAAGCTCTGGAAAGCTTTGTAATTTTGAGGTTGGCCTAGCAGTATTTTCCGGGCCTTCTCCCTGTAACTGGTTACAGAAATAAAAACTCTCTTTCTCCTCGGTTCATCTGCATCTTGTCATTGGGCCTCAAGAAATAGCAGCCTGACCCTCAGTTTGGTCCAGGAGCAATTGCCTTAATTGGCTTCTTACCCTCACACATCAATAGATATAGAATGTGGTAATTTGAAAGGCAAAAGTCCAGTCAAACTCTTTTAAATCAATAATATAGAAAGAGCTCCTCCCTGCTCTTTTTAAGTTGTTAATATATAGCTGCTGTGTCCCCAGATTGAATCAACCTCCCTTCTAAGATGGAAACAAATACGTAGAGAGAGCGATTAAACATATGCCAAAATAGCAGTGGTTGTCTGTAGATTGTGGAATGAAGATTTTTTTTATTTATTTCTTTCTGCTTTTATGTGTTTTCGAAATTATCTAAAGTAATTTTAAGAAATGGGGTCATTCAATGTTGCCCAGGCTGGAGGGCAATGGCTATTCACAGGCATGATTATAGCTCGCTACAGTCTCAAACACCTGGCCTCAAGTAATCCTCCCTACCTCATCCTACCTAGTAGCTGAGACTACAGGCGTGTGCCACCATGCCAACCTATAAAGTAACTTTGTATTGTTTTTATAACAAGAGAAAAAAGGTTAAAAATATACGTTAAAAAAATTCAGTTAGCCCTGGAGACCTTTTTAGGGTCATGGAAATGTTCTAAAAACTAGATTGTGGTAATGGTTGAACAACTCTAAATTTACTGAAAATCACTGAATTGTGCACTTAAAATGGTTGAATTTTATGGTATGTAAATTATACCTCAATAAAGCTATTAGCAAATACAGAACTTCTATTTGACTAATTTAAAGGACAGTAATCCCACCAGAATACTCATATAGACGCTCACAGAGTTTAGGGCAAGAAGAACAAGGAGAGGTCAGATAAGAAAGTGATGTGAAGAAGGAAGGAAGAAAGAAAGGAAAGAGAAGGAGGGAGGGAAGGGAAGGAAGGAAGGAAGGAAGGAAGGAAGGAAGGAAGGAAGGAAGGAAGGAAGGAAGGAAGGAAGGAAGGAAGGAGTGGAGAAAAGGGGAGGGAGGGAGGGGTGAGGGGAGGGAGGGAGAGAAGGAGGGAGGAGAGAATAAGAAAGAGAGGAAAAGAGGTGGGAATAAAGTGTGTGGGGAGCAAGAAAAAAGCTTTAAAAATTAAGCAAGATATCCAACCACAGCATAGCTGAAGTCAGCCTAACGGTACGGTTCCCTATTCCTCACATTGTGGGATCTTTATGGTGCATCAACACGTTGGTAGGTAACTGAATTTTTCTTGGCCCTTCAATATAGCCACAGAAGGCTGGGACTTTAAAGATGTTGATATAATTTGAAAAATTTACCACCAATTCTGTCAGGATGCCTTCTATAATTTGGATTATGTCTTTGAAAGACAGATCTTATGCAACAAATAAAATGCTATAATGATGTTGATGTATCACATGGGCACAAACAACTCAAAGTGTTTGTCTCACCTAAAATGAAGAAGTACTATCTTCACATCATTTCATTCAGCATTTGTTGAACACATGTTGGGCCCAATGAAATAGGCATCCTGTTTTGAAGGATACAGAGATGAGCAAGGTATGCTTCCTACCCTCTAGCAATTTACAATCAAACACAGTAAATGCATTCTATTTTGGGGGAGCTGCCATACTTTATGAAGAAGGTAATATATGAAAATAAGGGTAGGTCTTTTGTGGAGGATTTGAAAAGAAACATCAGGAAGTACTTTCCAGCCTGGGGTAAGAGCACCCATGAAGGTACAGAGAATGGTAGATTTAGGGTGTGATTAAGAAAAAGTGAATACTGATCATTAGAGAAATGCAAATCAAAACCATGAGACACCATCTCACACAAGTCAGAATGGCTATTATTCAAAAGTCAAAAATCAACAGATGTTGGCAAGGTTGTGGACTAAAAGGAACACTTATACACTGTTGGTGGAAGTGTAAATTAGTTCAACCATTGTGAAAAGCAGTGTGGTGACTCCTCAAAGATGTTAAAACAAATACCATTTGGCCCACCAATCCCATTACTGGGTATATACCCTGTATTAGTCCATTCTCACATTGCTATCAATAAATACCTAAGACTGCATAATTTATCAAGAAAAGAGGTTTAATTGGCTCATGGTTCTGCAGGCTGTACAGGAAGCGTAGCGGCTTCCACTCATCTTCTGGGGAAGCCTCAGGAAACTTAAAATCATGGCAGAAGGTGAAAGCGAAGCAAGCATGTCTTACATGGCCAGAGCAAACGGAAGTGTGGAGGGAGGTGCCACCCACTATTAAACAACCAGATCTCACTACACCTCACTCACTAGCATCACAAGAACAGCACTCAGGGGAAATCCACCTCCATGATCCAATCACCTCCCACCAGGCCCACTTCCAACATTAGGGATTACAATTCAACATAAGATTTGAACAGGGGGTGGCGCTTGGTGTCCGCAAGTTGATGAACGGAGCTAAGCATCTTGTTGGAACCCGGGTTCTAAGGGGGAGGACTTCTGCCAAGATGGCCAAATAAGAACAGCTCCACGGTGCAGTTCCCAGCGAGAGCGACACAGAGGCGAGTGATCTCCACATTTCCAACCAAGGTACCAGGTTCAACTCAATGGGACTGGATGGACAATGGGTGTAGCCCAAGGAGGGCAAACTGAGGCAGCGTGGGGCACTATCTAACCTGGGAAGTGCAATAGGCAGGAGGCCCCCCTCCTACCCAATGGAGGCCATTGGGGACTTTTTCCAGACACTCTGGCACTCTGACTCAGATACTGTGCTTCTCCCACGGTCTTTACAGCCCACAGACTAGGATATTCCCACTGGGGCTGGTAGGCTCTGGGTTTCCAGCACAAACCTGGGCGGCCCTTTTAGCCGGTGCCTGGAACACCTGAGAGACAGAGCTGCCCATTACCCTGAGAAAAAGGTGACTGAGGGCAGGGAACCAAGTGGTCTGGCTCGGCGGGTCCCACCCCCGCAAAGACCAGCAAACTCAAACCCACTGGCTTGAGATTTTTGCAGCCAGCACAGTAGTTTCAGTTCGACCTGGGACAGTTGAGCTTACTGTGGGGAGGAGTGTCCGCCATTATTGAGGCAGTCTGCCATTACCAAGGCAGTTCTAAACTTGCCTGTGTAAACAAATTGCAAGGAAGTTTACACAGCAGAAGGGCAGAGCCCACGACAGCTCAGCAAGGCCTCTGCAGGCAGACTGTGACTAGACTCCCTCCTTGCTGGGCAGGGCATCTCTGAAAAAAAGGCAGCAGTCCATCAGGGACTTAGAAATAAAGCCCCACCTTCCTGGGACAGCACACCTGGGCAAAGGGGTGGTTGTGAGTCACACTCCAGCAGACTTAAATGTCTCTGCCCAGCAGCTCTGAAAGGAGCAATGAAGCTCCCAGCACAGCACTTGAGCACTGATAAGGGACAGATTGCTTCCTCAAGCGGCTCCCTTACTCCCATACATCCAAAGAGACCCTTCATACAGGAGAGCTCTGGCTGACATCTGGTGGGTGTCCTTCTGGGATGAAGCTACTAGAGGAAGGAACAGGCAGCAATCCTTGCTATTCTGTAGTCCCTGTGGGTGATTCCCAGGCAAGTAGGGTCTGGAGTGGACCTCCAGCAGTCCTGCAGCAGAGAGGCCTGACTGATAGAAGGAAAACTAAAAAACAGGAAGAAATAGCTTCAACATCAACAGAAAGGACATCCACTCAGAGACATCCACTTATCTGAAAGTCACCAACTTCAAAGACTAAAGGTAGATAAATCCATGAAGATGGGAAGAAATCAGCACAAAAAGGCTAAAATCCCTAAAAACCAGAATGCTTCTCCTCCTCCAAGGGATCACAACTCCTCACCAACAAGGGAACAAAACTGAATGGAGAACAAGTTTGATGAATTAACAGAAGCAGGCTTCAGAAGGTGGGTAATAACAAACTTCTCTGAGCTAAAGGAACTTGTTCTGACCCAAAGAAAGAAACTAAGAACCTTGAAACAAGGTTAGATCAAATGCTAACTAGAATAACCAGCTTAGAGAAGAACATAAATGATTTGATGGAGCTGAAAAACACAGCACGAGAACTTCATGAAGCATACACAAGTTTCAATAGATGAATTCCTCAAGCAGAAGAAAGGCTATCAGAGACTGAAGATCAGCTCAATTAAATAAAACCAGAAGGCAAGATTAGAGAAAAAAAGAGTGAAAAGAAATGAACAAAGCCTCCAAGAAATATGGGATTATGTGAAAAGACCTAATCTACGTTTGATCACTGTGACAGGGAGAATGAATCCAAGGTGAAAAACTCTTCAGGATACTACCCAGGAGAACTTCCCCAACCTAGCAAGGCAGGCCAATATTCAAATCCAGGAAATACAGAGAACACCACAAAGATATTCCTGAAGAAGAGCAACCCCAAGGCACATAATCGTCAGATTCACCAGGGTTGAAATGAAGGAAAAAATGCTAAGGGCAGCCAGAGAGAAAGGCCAGGTTACCCACAAGGGGAAGCCCATCAGACTCAAAGCAGATCTCTTGGCAGAAACCCTACAAGCCAGAAAAGACTGGGGGCCAATATTCAACATCCTTAAAGAAAAGAACTTTCAACCCAGAATTTCATATCCAACCAAACTAAGCTTCATAAATGAAGGAGAAATAAAATCCTTTACAAACAAGCAATTGCTGAGAGATTTCGTAACCACCAGGCCTGCTTTACAAGAGCTCCTGAAGGAAGCACTAAATGTGGAAAGGAACAACCAATACCAGCCATTGCAAAAATGTACCAAATGGTAAAGAGCATTGATGCAATGAAGAAAGTGCATCAACTAATGGGCAAAATAACTAGCTAGTATCAAAATGGCAGGATCAAATTCACACATAACAATATTAACCTTAAATGTAAATGGGCTAAATGCCCCAATAAAAAGACACAGACTGGCAAATTGGATAAAGAGTCAAGACCCACTGGTGTGCTGTATTAAGGAGACCCATCTCATGGACAAAGACACACATAGACTCAAAATAAAGAGATGGAGGAATATTTACCAAGCAAATGGAGAACAAAAAAAAGCAGGGGTTGCAATCCTAGTCTCTGATAAAATGGACTTTAAACCAACAAAGACCAAAAGAGACAAAGAAGGGCATTACATAATGGTAAAAGGATCAGTGCAAGAAGAGCTAACTGTCCTAAATATATGTGCACCCAATACAGGAGCACCCAGGTACATAAAGTAAGTTCTTAATGACCTACAAAGAGACTTAGACTCCCACACAATAATATTGGGAGACTTTAACACTCCACTGTCAATATTAGACAGATCAATGAGACAGAAAATTAACAAGGATACACAGGACTTGAACTCAGATGTAGACCAAGCAGACCTAATACACATCTACAGAACTCTCCCCACCATAAATCCACAGAACATACATTCTTCTCAGCACCACATCACACTTACCCTAAAATTGGCCACATAATTGGTAGTAAATCACTCCTCAGCAAATGCAAAAGAACAGAAATCATAACAACCAATCTTTCTGACCACAGTGCAATTAAATTAGAACTCAGGATTAAGAAACTCACTCAAAACCGCACAACTTCATGGAAACTGAATAACCTGCTTCTGAATGACTACTGGATAAATAATGAAACAAAAGCAGAAACAAAGATGTTCTTCGAAACCAATGAGAATGAAGACATAACATACCTTGTGTCTTCATTTAAATATCTCTGGGACACATTTAAAGCAGTGTCTAGAGGGAAATTTAAAGCACTAAATGCCCACATGGGAAGTGAGGAAAGATCTAAAATTGACACCCTATTGTCACAATTAAAAGAACTAGAGGAGCAAGATCAAACAAATTCAAAAGCTAGCAGGAGACAAGAAATAACTAAGATCAGAGCAGGACTGAAGGAGATAGAGACACAAAAAACCCTGCAAAAAAAAAATCAGTGAATCCAGGAGCTGGTTTTCTGAAAAGATCAACAAAATAGACAGACCACTAGCCAGACTAATAAAAAAGAAAACAGAGAAGAATCAAACAGATGCAATAAAAAATGATAAAGGGGATATCACCACCAATTCCACAGAAATACAAACTACCATCAGAGATTACTACAAACAACTCAATGCACATAAACCAGTAAATCTAGAAGAAATGGATAAATTCCTGGACACTTACACCCTCCCAAGACTAAACCAGGAAGAAGTTGAATCCCTGAATAGACCAATAACAAGGTCTGAAATTGAGGCAGCAATTAATAGCCTACCAACCAAAAAAAGTCGAGGACCAGACAGGTTCATAGCTGAATTCTACCAGACATACAAAGAGGAGCTGGTACCACTCCTTCTGAAACTATTCCAAACAATAGAAAAACAGAGAATCCACCCTAACTCATTTTATGAGACCAATATCATCCTGATACCAAAACATGGCAGAGACACAACTAAAAAAGAAAATTTCAGGCCAATATTCATGATGAACATTGATGCAAAAGTCTCCAGTAAAATACTGGCAAACCAAATGCAACAGCACATCAAAAAAGCTTATTCATCATGATCAAGTAGGCTTCGTCCTGGGGTTGCAAGGCTGGTTCAACATACTCAAATCTATAAATGTAATCCATCACATAAACAGAACCAAAGACAAAACCACATGATAATCTCAATAGATGCAGAGAAGGCCTTCAACAAAATTCAATAGCCCTTTACACTAAAAACTCTCAATAAACTAGGTATAGATGGAATGTATCTCAAAATAATAAAAGCTATTTACGACAAACCCACAGACAATATCATATGGAATGGGCAAAAACTGGAAGCATTCCCTCTGAAAACTGGCACTAGACAAGGGTGCCCTCTCTCACCATTCCTATTCAACATAGTATTGGAAGTTCTAGCCAGAGCAATTAGGCAAGAAAAAGAAATAAAAGGTATTCAATGAGGAAAAGAGGAAGTCAAATTGTCTCTATTTGCAGATGACATGATTGTATATTTAGAAGACCCCATCATCTCAACCCAAAATCTCCTTAAGATGATAAGCAACTTCAGCAAAGTCTCAGGATACAAAATCACTGTGCAAAAATCACAAGCATTCCTGTACACCAATAACAGAGCCAAATCAAGAGCGAATTGCCATTCCCAATCGTTACAAAGAGAATACAATACCTAGGAATACAACTAACAAAGGACGTGAAGGACCTCTTCGAGAAGAACTACAAACCATTGTTCAAGGAAATAAGAGAGGACACAAACAGATGGAAAAACATTCCATGCTCATGGTTAGAAAGAATCAATATTGCAAAAATGGCCATCCTGTCCAAAGTAATTTATAGAATCAATGCTATCCCCATCAAGCTACCATTGACCTTCTTCACAGAACTGGAAAAAACCACCTTAAACTTCATATGGAACCAAAAAAGAGTCCACATAGCCAAGACAATCCTAAGCAAAAAGAACAAAGCTGGAGGGATCATGCTACCTGACTTCAAACTTTACTGCAAGGCTACAGTAATCAAAACAGCATGGTACTGGTACCAAAACAGAGATACAGACCAATGGAACAGAACAGAGACCTCAGAAGCAAGGCCACACATCTACAACCATCTGATCCTTGGTAAACCTGACAAAAACATTCTCTGTTTAATAAATGATGTTGGGGAACCTGGCTACCCATGTGCAGAAAGCTGAAACGATCTTTTCTTTACACCTTATACAAAAATTAACTCCAGATGGATTAAAGATTTAAACATAAGACCTAACACTATAAAAACCCTAGAAGAAAACCTAGGCAATACCATTCAGAACATAGGCATAGGCAAGGACTTCATGACTAAAACACCAAAAGCAATAGCAACAAAAGCCAAAATAGACAAATGGGTCTAATTAAACTCCAGAGCTTCTGCACAGCAAAAGAAACAATCATTAGAGTGAACCAGCAACCAACAGAATGAGAAAGATTTTTTGCAAGCTACCCATCTGACAAAGGGCTAATATCCAGAATCTACAAAGAACTAAAACAAATTTACAAGAAAAAAACAACTCCATCAAAAAGTGGGCAAAGGATATGAATAGACATTTTTCAAAAGAAGACATTTATGCAGCTGACAAACATATGAAAAAGTGCTCATTGTCACTGATCATTAGAGAAATGCAAATCAAAACCACATTGAGATACCATCTCATGCCAGTTAGAATGTCGATCACTAAAAAATCTGGAGACAACAGATGCTGGAGAGGATGTAGAGAAATAGGATCCCTTCTACACTGTTGGTGGGAGTGTAAATTAGTTCAGCCATTGGGGAAGACAGTGTGGCAATTCCTCAAGATTCGAGAAATAGAATACCATTTGACCCAGCAATCCCATTACTGGGTATATACCCAAAGGATTATAAATCATTCTATTATAAAGACACGTGCACACGTATGTTCATTGCAGCACTGTTTACAATAGCAAAGACTTGGAACCAACTCAAGTGCCCATCAAGGATAGACTTAATAAAGAAAATGTGGCACATATACACCATGGAATATTGCGCAGCCATAAAAAAGGATGAGTTCATGTCCTTTTTAGGGACATGGATGAAGCTGTAAACCATCATTCTCAGCAAACTGACACAAGAACAGAAAACCAAACACCACATGTTCTCACTCATAAGTGGGTGTTGAAGACTGAGAACACATGGACACAGGGAGGGAAACATCTGGGGTCTGTTGGGGGGTGGGGGCTAAAGGAGGGATAGCAGGGGGTGGGGTGGGGAGATTGGGGAGGGATAACATTAGGAGAAATACCTAATATAGGGGGATGGAGGCAGCAAACCACCATGGCATGTGTATACCTATGTAACAATCCTGCATGATCTGCACATGTACCCAGAATGACAAGTATAATTTTTAAAAAAAGGAACACTATAAAAGCCAAGAGACTATCAAAGCCATGATGCTGGAATTCTTAATACGTGAATCAATGAATAATTATGGATGCTAAAACTGAAACTGTTATTCTGACAAGTGGTTTTGCATCTAAAATCCTATTAATATTAAATGTCAAATAAAATATTTTTTAAAAAGATTTTAACAGGGACACAGATACAGACCATATCACACCCAGGGAAATATAAATCATTCTACCATAAAGACACATGCACGCATATGTGTCTTTTGCTGCACTATTCACAACTGCAAAGACATGGAATCAACCTAAATGTCCATCAGTGATAGACTGGATAAAGAAAATGTGGTACACATACAACATGGAATACTATGCAGCCATAAAAAAGAATGAGATCATATCTTTTGTGGGAATGTGAATGGAGCTAGAGGCCATTATTCTCAGCAAACTAACACAGGAACAGAAAACCAAATATCACATGTTCTCATTTATAAGTGGAAAGTAAATAATGAGAATTCATGGACACAATGAAGGGAACAACAGACACTGGGGCCTACTTGAGGGTGGAAGGTGGGAGGAGGGAGAGGATCAGAAAAAAATAACTATTGGGTACTGGACTTAGTGTCTGTTGCTGAAGTAATCTGCACAGCAATCCACATGACACAAATTTGCCTGTATAACAAACCGGCACATGTATCCTCGAACCTAAAATAAAAGTTAAAAAAAAGAAAGCGATAGGTGCTCAATACAGAATGGTTATTATGATGGCTCTGTCCCTCCCCTAGCCCAGCCTGCCCTCAGAATGTGCTGCCAGCAGAGAATCAGGCATAGCCTACTACCTCGGTGGGGTTCTGTATTTTTTACAAAAAGTTATAATTAAATATATAGTAAATCTTCTAAAAAAAAAAAAAAAGAAGAAACAAAAGAAGTGATGAATCATTTGATTTGACTGTATGCAAGATTCATAAGCAAGTGGTGGAAAATATGTAATTAGAACCAGATGGTGGAAGATCTGGGGAGTTTAAGGCCTCCCATGCATGTAAAATGGAGTCAGTGAAAGATATGTCTCAAGATCCCAGTTTCTGTGAAGCGTAAAATAGTGTACTAGTTTTAAACATATGCCCACAAATTCTTTGATATGTATTTTGCATGTGGGAAGAAGATAAATAATTTGTGGCCAGAGAACAGATTTTGGTGGTTTCGAAGATACATTCACAAATTTTTCCATACTCCTCTCCTCAAGAGATAGAACTTGGTTCCCCTTTTCTTCACTGTGGGCTATATTTAGTGACTCCCTGTTAATGAATAATATACGGCAGAAGAGATGGGATGTCACTTTCAAGATTACACAATAAAAAGACTGCAACTTCCATCTGGGAAACTCACTCTCTCTCGAATCACTCTGCGGGAGGAGCCACCTTCCATGTGCTAAGGCAGCTCTGTGGCAAGCCTCATGTGGTAACACTGAGGCCTACTAAAAACCATATGAGTGGGAGGGAGGTGGAACAAAATGGCTAAATAGAAGCCTCCAGAGAATATCCCCCTGCAGGAACACCAAATTGAACAACTATCCAC
Source organism: Callithrix jacchus (assembly GCF_049354715.1). Taxonomy (NCBI): domain Eukaryota; kingdom Metazoa; phylum Chordata; class Mammalia; order Primates; family Cebidae; genus Callithrix; species Callithrix jacchus. Next base: position 16,804,028 of record NC_133524.1, read on the forward strand.
GCACAAAAAAAGCACCTTCATGAGAACCAAAACTCGCTGGGCACAGTGGCTCATGCCTGCAATCCTAGCATTTGGGGAGGCTGAGGCACGCAGATCACCTAGGGTCGGGAGTTCGAGACCAGCCTGACCAACATGGTGAAACCCCATCTCTACCAAAAATACAAAAAATTAGCCAAGGCTGGTGGCACATGCCTGTAATCCCAGCTACTTGGGAGGCTGAGGCAGGAGAATCGCTTGAACCCGGGAGGTGGAGGTTGCGGTGAGCGGAGATCACGCCATTGCACTCTAGCCTGGGCAACAAGAGTGATATTTCATCTCAAAAATAATAATAATAATAATAATAAAGAACCAAAACTCAGGCCGGATGCAGTGACTCATGCCTGTAATCCCAACACTTTAGGAGGCCGAGGCAGGCGGATCACGAGGTCAGGAGTTGGAGACCAGCCTGGCCAACATAGTGAAACTCCATCTTTACTAAAAATACAAAAAAAGTCAGCCAGGCATGGTGGTGGGCATCTGTAATCCCAGCTACTCAGGAGGTTGAGGCAGGAGAATTGCTTGAACCCGGGAGGTAGAGGTTGCAGTGAGTCGAGATCGCACATTGCACTCCAACTTGGGCAACAGAGCGAGACACTGTCTCAAAAAAAAAAAAAGAACCAAAATTCAGGTAAGCAATCGTAGTACCTCATTTTAACATTATGTTCAGGAAAGAGGCACTGAACAAAGTAGGAAAGAGAGTCTTGAATTCCTGACACCATTCCTCTCCCATTCCCTAGCAATGACCATATGGGACAGAGAGAGAATCTGTGTGCTTGGGAGAGAGACAGCCCAGTGATTGTGGGACTTTGCATTGGAGCTCAGTGCTGCCCAGTCACAGAGGAAAGAAACATAGGGCAGAACTCAGCCAGCACCCACAGAGGGAACATTTAGACCATCCCTAGCCAGAGGTTAAGCTCATGGTTGGAATCTAAGTTCTGGCAAGCCCTATCATTGCGAGCTAAAGGCAAAGCACTCTGGGGTCCTAAATAAGCTTAAAAGACAGTCTAGGACACAAGGAATGCAATTTCTAGGCAAGTCCCAGTGCTGACTGGGCTTAGAGCCAGCAGACTTGGGGTGCAGATAACCTAGTGAGACACCAGCTGGGGCAGCAAAGGAAATGATTGTGTCACTTCTTCCAAACCTTAGGCAGCACAGCTGACAACTCTGAAAGAGACCCTTCTTTCTGCCTGAGGACAAAAGAGGGGAGAGTAAAGAGGACTTTGTCTTGCATCTTGGACACCAGCTCAGCCATTTTCTGTATTATTCCCTCCTCACGTTGCTATAAAGAAATATCTGAGACTGGGTAGTTTATTTTTAAAAAAGAGAGAGATTTAACTGGCTCATGGTTCTGCAGGCTCTACAGGAAGCACAACAGCTTCTGCTTCTGGAGAGGCCTCAGGAAGCTTCCAATCATGGTGGAAGGCAAAGAGGGAGCAGCTGTCTTACATGGTTTGAGTAGGAGCAGGAGAGATCAAGCAAAAAGGTGCTACACACTTTTAAACACCCAGACCTTGTGAGAACTCACTATTGTGAGGACAGCATCAAGGGGATGGTGCCAAATCATTCATGAGAACCTGCTCCCTTGATCCAATCACCTCCCACCAGGCCGCACCTCCAACACTGGGGATTACAATTGAACATGAGATTTGGGCACAGATCCAAACCATGTCAGAAGACTTTGTCTTGCATATTGGATATCAGCTCAGCCACGGTAGAATAGGGCACCAGACAGAGCCATCAGGCCCCCATTCCAGGCTCTAACTCTCAGATGACATTTCTAGACACACCCTGGGCCAGCAGGAAACCTACTACTCTGAAGGGAAAGACTCAGTCCTGGAAGGATTCCCCACCTGCTGACTAAAGAGACCTTGGGTCCCTGAATAATCAGCAGTGGCAGCCAGGCAGTACTTGCCGTGGGCTTTGGATGGGAACCAGTTCCATGTTGGCTTCAGGGGTGACCCAGCACATTCCCAGGTGTGGAGGTTATGAGGAGAGACTCCTTCTGCTTCAAGAAAGAAAAGAGTAAAGGGAACTTTGTCTTGCAGCTTGGGTACCAGCTTGGCCACAGTCAGGTAGAGCACCAAGTGGACTCCTGAGATCCCTGGTTCCAGATCTTGGTTTCTCAATGGCATTGCTGGACCTGCCCTGGACCCGATGGGAGCCCACTGCCCTGAAGAGAGAGACCCAGGCCTGGCAGCATTCACCACAAGCTGACAAGCTGCTGATTGTAGAGGCCCAAGAACATAGGCACTAACCAGGCAGTGGTCACGGCAGAGCTTGCACAAGACCCAGTGCTGTGCTGGCATTGAGTCTAACACACACAGTCCCAGTAGTGGTGACTGCAAGGGTGCTTGTGTCACCCTTCCCCCAGCTCCAGGCAGCTCAGCACAGAGAGAGAGAGACTCCAGTTGTTTAAGGGAAAGTAAGTGGATAGAATAAGACACTTTACCTGGTAATCCAGAAAATTCTCTGGATCTTACCCAAGACCAGCAAAGCAGTACTTCTATGAGTCCACAAAAGCCACAGCATTACTGGGTTTGGAACAGCCCGTAATGCAGACATGGCTACAGTGACCAAAGACTTAGATCACAACACCAAAGTCCCTTTGAACACTTGGAAAGCCTTCCCAAGAACAAATAAAAACAAAGCCCAGATGGTGAAGACTATGATAAATACCTAACTCTTTAATATCCAGACACCAGCAAACATCCAAAAACATCAAGAACATCTAGGAAAACATGACCTCACCAAACAAACTAAATAAGGCACCACGGACCAATCCCAGAGAGACAGAGATATGTGACCTTTCAGTCAGAGAACTCAAAATAATTGTTTTGTGGAAGCTCAGTGAAATCCAAGATAAAACAGAGAAGAAACTCAGAATCCTATGAGATAAATGTAACAAAGAGATTGAAATATTTTCAAAAGAATCAGGTGGAAATTCTGGAGCTAAAAAATGCAACTAACATAGTGAAGAATGCATCAGAGTCTCTTAATAGCAGAACTGATCAAGCAGAAGAAAGGATTAGTGAGCTTGAAGACAGGCTATTTGAAAAATACACAGTCAGAGGAGACAAAAGGAAAAAGAAAAAAAGAATTAAGCACACCTACGAGATCTAGAAAATAGCCTCAAAAGGGCAAATCTAAGAGGTATTAACATTAAAGAGAGAGAAATCAGAGTAGAAAGTTAATTAAGTGGATAACAGAGAACTTGCAAAACCTAGAGCAGGATACCAATATTCAAATAGAAGAATATTATAGAACACAAAGTAAATTTAACCCAAAGAAGACTACCTCAAGACATTTAATAATCAAATTCCCAAAGGTTAAGGATAAAGAAAAGACCGTAAAAGCATCAAGAGAAAAAAAACAAACAACATACAAAGGAACTCTTAATACATCTGGCAGCAGACTTCTCAGTGGAAATGTTACAGGACAGGAGACAGTGGCGTGACACATTTAAAGCACTGAATGAAAAAACCTTTACCCTAGAATAGTATATCCAGGGAAAATATCCTTTATACATGAAGGAGAAACACAGACTTTCCCAGATAAACAAAAGCTGAAGGATTTTATCAACACCAGACCTGTCCTACAAGAAATCCTGAAGAGAATGCCTCAATCTAACAGAAAAGGACATTATTGAGCTATAAGAAATTATCTAAAGCTGCAAAACTTATGAGTAATAGTAAGTCCATAGAAAAACACAGAATATTATAACACCGTAACTGTGGTGTGTAAACTACTCATATCTTGAGTACAAAGACTAAAAGATGAGCGTATCAAAAATAATAACTACAACAACTTTTTTAGACACAGTCAATACAACAAGATATAAATACAAATGATAAAAACTTACAAAGCTATGAGATGAAAAAGTGTGGAGTTTTAGTTTTTTCTTTGATGGTTTGTTAATTTGCTTATTTATTTATGCAACAGTGTTAAGTTGACAACAGTTTAAAATAACACGTTATAAGATAGCATTGCAAGCCTCATGATAATCTCAAATAAAAAAACATAAAACAGATACACAAAAAATGAAAAACGAGAAATTAAATCATAACAACAGAAAAAAATCACCTTCACCAAAAGGAAGACAGGATGAAAGGAAAAAAAGAGAGAAGACCACAAAATAACTAGAAAACAGACAACAAAATGGCAGAGTAAGCCCTTACTTATCAATAATAACATTGAATGTAAAGGGACTAAACTCTCCAATCAAAAGACATGGAATGGTTGAATGGATTTTAAAAGTACAAGTCCCAATAATCTGTTGCCCACAAGAAACACACCTACCTATAAAGACACACATAGACTGAAAATAAAGAGATGGAAGAAGATATTCCATGCAAATAAAAACCAAAAACAAAAAACAAAAAAAAAAAAAGCAGGAGTAGCTATACTTATACCAGACAAAATAGATTCCAACTATTTTTTATCCTTAAACTATAAAAAGAGACAAAGAAGGTCACTATATAATGACATAGGGGCCATTGCAGCAAGAGGATATAACAATTATAATATATACATGCACCCAACACTAGAATACCCAGACATATAAGGTAAATTTTATTAGAGCTAAAGAGAGGCACAGTCCGATACAATAATAGCGGGAGACGTCAACACCCCACTTTCAGCATTGAACACATCATGAAGACAGAGAAGCAACAAAGAAACATTAGATTTAATCTGCACTATACACCAAATGGGATCTAACAGCTATTTACAGAACATTTCCTCCAAGATCTGCAGAATACACATTCTTCTCATCAGCACATGGATCATTCTCAAGGGCTGACCACATGTTAGGCCACAAAACAAGCCTGAAAATTTTCCCAAAAAAAATTGAAATTATACAAGGTATTTTCTCCAACCACAGTGGAATAAAACTAGAAATCAATAACAAGAGTAATTAACACATAGAAATTAAACAATGTGCTCCAGAATGACCACTGGGTTGATGAAAAAATTAAGAAGGAATAACCCAGGAATAGAAAGCCAAATACCACATGGTCTCACTTATAAGTGGGTATTAAGCACTGGGTATCTATGGACCTAAGGATAGAAACAATAGACACTGGGGACTCCAAAAGGAGGGAGGAAGGAGAGCAACGACTGAAAAACTACCTGTTGGGTACTAACTATGTTCACTATATGGGTGAAAGGTTCAATAAAAGCTCAAACCTCAGTATCATGCAATATATCCATGTGAAACTCCTGCATATGTACTCCCTGAATCTAAAATGTGTGTGTGTGTGTGTGTGTGTGTGTACACGTTTAGCTTTATTGTAACAAAGCAACTTTATCCACATTTAAAACTGAGCATCATCTTTCCTTTCCAGTGAAACAAAAAGAAAATTTAAAAATAAACAGGAACAAAATTACAATAGAGAATGTCAGTTCCAAGTAAGATCCTACAAGTTCTGCTGATTCTCCCATTGAGTGGCAGGGCTCAAGTCATCATTAGGAGAGAATTTATTTTAAAAGTGTCATCTTAAGCTGGAAGGATGTCTGTCAAATGTCACAATTAAACATGCCAAAGGAGAAGCCATGTTGTCGAAATGCCCACTTAACCCACTCAAACATCTCAAATTCACCCTTTGCTGACCTTCTTTAACCCCATTTTTTTAAAGTTTTTTTTTCTTTTTTTAAACAAGAGAAAGTAGACAGATACACGTTGGTAAATGCTAATGGTCCATATTCACAGAGACACAGTGTACTCTCTGAGCCCAATATACAGAGAAAGGAGGAAAAAAGCTAGAATTCTACGCACTACTACACAGGGGTCTAGCACACTCCAGCTGCCAGCAGAACGAAGGGAGCAGGTTTTTCTTTTTTCCCACAGAGCTCAGTGGTGTTGATTCCATACAGTTTTTGTTCAGACAGGAATGGATAAAAATGAATTTCGAACAGAAAGAGTACAGACTCTTTTTCCCATTGTATTCTGCTCAAGGTATTTCCCCCAAAATAAGCTGAGAACAATGGTATAGAGAAAGGAGACCTCAAGAACAGGGCGACTGAGCACAAGAGGAAAAAAACAAAAGACTGCAACTTGCTCCCAGGGACTGAAGGAAATTTTTAAAAAGGAAGGTTGGAATCCGTCAGTGTTCTATTAGTCATCGTCTCCTTCATCCTCCTCTCCTTCCTCCCCTTCATCATCATCTTCATCTTCTTCACCTTCATCCTCATCCTCTTCTTCATCAACATCTTCTAATCCTTCCTCCTCTTCATCATGATCATTATCCTCTTCTCTTTCTTCTTCTTCTTCTTCTTCTTCTTCTTCTTCTTCTTCTTCTTCTTCCTCTTCCTCTTCTTCTTCTTCCTCTTCTTCTTCATCATCCATATCGGGAACCAAGTAGTACTGTAATGGGTTTTGCCAAATATCATCTTTGATGACCTCTCCTAAGTCATCAGCACCTGTATCAGAATGGTCCTTAAACCAGGTAAAGAAGCTCTCTGGTTCCTCATGCTTCCTCTTCCTGCTGGCTTTATTCTGCTTTTGACTTGAACATTTTGTCAGATCCCTTCCAGATTTCCATTTGATTTTGGTGGATGTTGAAGTTGGATCACCACTCTCATTCAGATGAAATTCTCTGGAGATAACCTTATTTTCAAAGTAAGGATTTTCATCAAAATGAAAATCTATTTTGTAACCTGATTTAATAATATCTTCAAATTCTGTAACTTCAACACCGACCAAATAATGCAGTGCCTCTTCATCCTCCTCCCCAAGCAGTGTAGATATTTGTGGATGGTTGACAAATGTTGTTACCCAAAAATTGGGGATTTTGGCAATCAATTCTGACCTCTTCTGAAAAAACGGTTGGCGGAGTCTATTATATTTCTGTTCTACCTTCAAAATCTCCTCACTGGCTTGTTCATTAAGTCTGTCTATTTCATTTTGTACTTCATCAATGTTTTCAATTATTTCTTGCTGTTCTTGTTCTCCCTTCTTCACCAAGCCTGTAGAAGTTGATGTCTCCTTTGGTCCCCGAGCAGGAGGTGGTCTTGGTTTCTTCTTTTGAGGTGGGAGTGGAGACCGACGGCGGCGTTTGCGGACTATGCTGATGGGGAAGTCAGAAAACAAGACCACGAGTCTCCTTGGTCGTCCGGAAGGAGGCAGAATACTGAATCTAAAATTTAAAAAAAAATAAATTAAAAAAGAAGAAAGGGAGACTGGAGAAGGCAAAGAGATAAGTTAGGATAGCTGGCGTTAGGCAAGACAAGTGATAATGAAAATGTAAATCAAAACAGCAGCAATGAGCAGAGAAGAAGAAATCTATGCCCAAGGCTTGGTGGAAATTTAATTCACAAAATTTATGGGCTGATTAAATTGGGGGTAGTATTGAGAGAGCAATATTATAATGCTTTTTCTATGTCCCATTGAGATGGCCATGAAGATGGCAATATCATCATCAAAGAAAAATGGAATACAGAAAAAGCATCATGTGAAGGGGTTAATGGTGAGTTAAATGTGTTTTGCTGTGTTTATGTGTGTCTTGATTTTAGGCGCATTGAGGCTGGGCACAGTGGCGCATGCTTGTAATCCCAACACTTTGGGAGCCCGAGGTGGGAGGACTGGTTGAGCCCAGGAGTTCAAGACCAGTCCAGGCAACATAAACATAGCGAGACTTCATCTCTACTCTTAAAAAATAAAAATAAAAGCCTGTTGACTCTGCTACACTAGCTGACATCCACACGGAGATATCCAAAAATGCTACTGGAAAATCATATCTGGCACACTTAGGGAACAGATGATTAAGAATAGAGATTGAGATTCAACCATTAACAGAGGGTGAAATGATCCACACTTTGAGTAGCAAGGCTCTAAAGCACCTTCCAGACTTTCAATTCTATAATTGTCCAAAAATAAGGGAAGGTTATTGACAACATAATAAAGACTCTGGGGGTCCAGTGGAAAGGGATTTGAAAGACAGAAGATTGAGATTGGTAGAATGAAAGCATAAAAGAATATCCTTTGTCACTGAGATCATTAGAGCTGGAGAAATTCTTCCTATATATATCAACAAAGTTTTATTTTAAAAATTTGTTTGTATGTGAAAATGGGAATGGTGAAAATAAGAAAAGAAATGCTTTAGGATACTTAGTCCCACTAACAAGGTAATGGTATACACAAGTGATTTAACAATAATGTAATCAAAAAGCCAGAACTCTGAGAGTAAATAAATATTCAAGAGCTTCCTATGACACCTTATATCATGAATACTTTCCTATAGAAGTTTGTTTATTTGCATGAAAATAGGCATTTGTATATGTAATAGGATACATCTAGACAGCCAATTTATTCCCTTAAATACAATAACAACCTAAGCTGCTTTAAGCCAATATTTGAAAACACATCAATGATTCAAAGTTAATATAGAGGACTTTAAGAAAAGAATTAAAAGCCTCAGGAAAAATCATACTGCCAAAAGTAGAACAATGAGCTGAAGTTTCAAATTTTGTTCTTGTATTAGTTAAGGCAGTTAGGCAGAAACGTTGCTCAGAGTAAATTTATTTCAGTGCTGCTAATAGCCAAATGTTTTTCTTTTTCGGTCTCTGCACATTGCAAAATCCCAGGTCCTGCAGGTGCCTTCCTTTAGGTCAAATAACCCTATGAGTCCATCCTCTCTTGCACATGAATCTTTATTTCTCTGCTTGCTCTGCAGTCAAAAGTGGTCACGTCCGTCTTGGCAGTCTGGTTCATCAGATCATTTCTGCTTCAACAGCTGACAGTCCCTCAGTGCACTGGGACAGATTCAGGGAGCTACATAATTATTCCCTAAACTAAAAAATATCATTTATTGGACATTTTTAATAAGAAACAAGTGTGGATCTCAGCTAGCAAATTTAACTGTGCATGAAAAGCCACACTTTTAAATTGTTTTTAAGTCAACCTAAATTGGACTCTGAGCCCTAGTTTCTGCCTGCTGGCAGGAATCCAAATTTTAATCATTTGTGCCCACTTCCCCTCCCTTCCCCCTGGGTTGTAAAAGGTCCCAACACTAAACCACTTATTAGTCATTAGTTCACATTGCTTACAGCTGAGAAGTCCAGTAACCCTTGAGTTACAACTGAAACCACCTTTGCAAAAGTTATAACAGTGAGAAAATTATTACAGTGAGAGAGATCTAACAAACTCCATCTTGCTTTTAACCTCCAAATTTCCCTTGGTCATTCCTCAGCATGGGCCAAGCTAACTTTGGGAGAAATTTATTTCATAGTTTAAATGGTAATAGCCCTTCCCAAAACTAAACCATCTTTGTAAAACTAATAAAAGGCCATCAGGTTAGGAGGATGAGAGGAGCCTTAATTCTGCTAAGATATAACAGTAGTTAAATAATTACTAGCCATTATTACAGAGGTCACAAGATCTTCAGTTTCCCTGATTACTAGAGACTAAGTATATTAGTCCATTTTCACATTGCTATAAAGAATTTCCCTGAGACTGGATAATTTATAAAGGAAAGAAGTTTAATTGACTCATAGTTTTACATGGCTGGGGTGGGCCTCAGGAAATTTACTATCATGGCAGAAGGGGAAGCAGGCACCTTCTTCACAAGGCAGCAGGAGACAGAGGAAGAAGTGAAGTGGGGAAAGTCCCTTATAAAACCATCAGATCTCATGAGAACTCACTATCATAAGAACAGCATGGAGGAAAATACCCTCATGATCCAATCACCTTCCTTCCTTGACACATGAGGATTACTTGTCCCTCCCTCAACATGTGGGGATTACAATTCAGGATGAGATTTGAGTGGGGACACAGAGTCAAACTATATCATTCCAACCCTGGCCCCTCCAAAATCTTGTATCTTTTCACATTTCAAAACCAATCATGCCTTCCCACAGTTCCCTAAGTACTTAACTCATTCCACCATTAACCCAAAAGTCAAAGTCCAAAGTCTCATCAAAGACAAGGCAAGTCCCTTCTGCCTATAAGACTGTAAAATCAAAAACAAGTTAGTTACTTCCACGACACAAGGTGGGTACAGGCATTGGATAAATGCTCTCATTCCAAAAGGGAGAGATTGGCCAGAAAAGGGGGCTGCAGACCCCATGCAGGTCTGAAATCTAACAGGGCAGTCACTAAATCTTAAAGCTCCAAAATGATCTCCTATGACTCCATGTAAAACATCCAGAGCTCACTGATGCAAGTGGTGGGCTCCCATAACCTTGGGCAGCTCCTTTTCAGGCTGGCGTTGAATGCCTGTGGCTTTTCCAGGCACATGGTGCAAGCTGTTGGTGGATCTACCATCCTGGGTCTGGAATTTTGACAGCTCCACTAAGCAGTACCCCAGTGGGGGTTCTGTGTGGGAGTTCCAACCCCACATTTCTCCTCTGCACTGCCCTAGCAGAGGTTCTCCATGAGGGCTCTTCCCCTACAGCTGACTTCTGCCTGGACATCCAGGAGTTTTCATACATCCTCTGAAATCTAGGTGGAAGTTCCCAAAGCTCAATTCTTGTCTTCTCTGCACCCACAGGTCCAATACCACATGGAAGCCATCAAGACTTGAGGCTTACACCCTCTGAAGCAACAGCCTGAGCTGACTATGGCTCCTTTTATCCATAGATGGAGCTAGAGCAGCTAGGACAAGGGACACCAAGTCCTTAGGCTGCATAGAGCAGGGAGTCTTGGGCCCGGTCCACAAAACCATTTTTTCCTACCAGGCCTCTGTGCCTGTGATGAGAAGGGCTGTTGTGAAGGTTTCTGACATGCCCTGGAGATATTTTTCCCATTGTCTTGGCTATTAACTTTCAGTTCCTTGTTGCTTATGCAAATTTCTGCAGCCAGCTTGAATTCCTTCTCAGAAAATTGGAGTTTTTTTCCTACCTCATGGTCAGGTTGTATATTTTCTAAATTTTAGGCTCTGCTTCCTCTTGAATGCTTTGCCAATTAGAAATTTCTTCTGCCAGATACTCTAATTTATCTCTCTCAATTTCAAAGTTCCACAGATCTCTAGAGCAGGGGAAAAATGCCACCAGTCTCTTCATTAAAGCATAGCAAAAGTGACCTTTGCTCCAGTTCCCAAGAAGTTCCTCATCTCCATCTGAGACCACCTCAGCCTGGACTTCGTTGTTCACATCACTATCAGCATTTTGGTCAAAACCATTCGACAAGTCTCTAGGAAGTTCCAAACTTTCGCACATCTTCCTGTCTTCTAAGCCCTCTAAACTGTTTCAACCTATGCCTGTTACCCAATTCCAAAGTCGATTCCACAGTTTTGAGTATCTTTATAGCAGTATCCAACTCCTGGTACCAATTAACTGTATTAGTCCATTTTCACACTGCTATAAAGAACTTCCCTGAGACTGGGGAATTTATAAACAAAAGAGGTTTAATTGACTCACCTCCTTAACTGCTCAATCCAATGGGCTCTTTCCACTCCTCTGGCTAGGATGAACACATAAGAAAGAGAAATATCAGAGGAAGCTCTCTTTATTCTAGCAGAGATGGCAGAGAACAGAGCTGGTTTGTAAGAGGAGAAGGGAAAAGGATGTGTCCCTGTGAATACAGGAAAGGCAGTGAGGGAGTGGGCCAACTTAGGTAAGTTTGAGGTCATGAGGTCAGCAAATTGTGGCGGTTGAAACCTCAGGGCCTCATCTTTCTATAATATAAGACAAGATTATCTGCCAAGTTATGGAGTGGACAGTGGGTTTGAGGCATGAGGCAAAGATTTTAGTCTTATTTAGTTTATTTGTTCTTACACATAAATATACAGTGACCTCACTTAAATTCACTCATTAATTCTAATAATTTAAAAATTATTTTAGATTTGGTAGATACACAGTCATGGAACCTACAAGTAATGAAAGTGGAGACGCAATCCTTCTGCCTCAGCCTCCCAAAGTGCTGGGATTATGGTGTGAACCACCATGCCTGGCCCACATATAGCTGATTTTTATTGTATAAAATTAAGGTGTACAACATCATTTTGTACATGAAGCAAAGATTTTAAGGTGTACATCATGTTGTATACCTTAATTTTATATAATAAAAAATAACTACATGTGGGCCAGGCTGATGTGGGTGTATCACTTGAGCTTAGGAGTTCGAGACTAGCCTGGGCAACATCATTAATCCTCCTTCCTCAGCCTCCCAAAGTGCTGGGATTACAGTTGTGAACCACTGTGCTCAGCCCCATGGTCTTGTTCTAACCCATAGGTTACATCTCAGACTTTTGCGTATTGTGATTCCACACTTTCACTTAGAAAAATATCCAGGTTCCTAGACCCTTGTTGCCATCATGAGGAATGTAGACAATCTAGGCAAGGATTACAGGAACTGAAATAAGACTGAGTATAAAGGACAGAGTGAAGGAACCAGCCAGGCCTATACAAAGGCCCAGGAGTTCAAGGTCGAGGTATATGTAGAGCTCTTGAGCTACATGAGTAATCTAGTGGTGGGTGCCAGAGGAGTAGAAAGAGCCCATTGTACTGAGCGGTTAAGGAGGTAATCAGTCAGTTTGATGAAAGCCTTTTCAAAGGAGTGATAGGAAAAGAAATCTGATTGAAATGGGCTTAAGTGTTTTTAGGACGAAATGGATACAGCCAGTTTAGTCTGTTCTTTTGAAAATATGATAGCTAGAGGTGATTTTGGGGTCTGCCAAGGCTTGTTATAGTTTTGTTTGTTTTTTGTTTTTTGGTTTTTTTTGAGTTAGCAGCTTGAGTGTCTTTAAAGGCTATAGGGAAGGAGCCAGGTTGAACACATAAGAAAGAGAAATATCAGAAGAAGCTCTCTTTATACTAGCAGAGATGGGAGAGATGGTTTTTAAGAGGAGAAGGGAAAAGGATGTGCCCCTGTGAATACAGGAAAGGCAGTGAGGGTGGGGGCCAACTTAGGTAAGTTTGAGGTCATGAGGTCAGGAAGTTGTAGGAGTTCAAACCTCAGGGCCTCACCTTTCTATAGTATAAGACGAGATTACCTGCCAAGTTATAAAGTGGACAGTGGGTTTGAGGCATGAGGCAAAGATTTTAGTCTCACTTAGTTTATTTGCTCTTGCACATACAGTGACCTCACTTAAATTCACTCATTAATTCTAATAGTTTGAGAATTATTTTAGATTTGGTAGGTACACAATCATGGAACCTATAAGTAATGACAGTTTTATTTCTTTCTTTATAAACGTTGTACCTCATTTCTTTTCCTTGCCTTGTGGCATTGGTTGCAGCTAGTTTTATATTAATAATTTGGCAGGGGAGTGCCATGCCACACGGAGACTACAAATTCTGGTTCCATACCTTGTATGAAGCAAGTTTGGGGTCTCAGTTTCTCATAGGAAACTTATTTTTCTTCATCCCATACCACATCTGGGACAAGATCACTTATTTCCTAGCCCTTTGGCAGAGTTTTCTAGTTACCCTCACTAGAAAACTTTGCTTCCTAGATGGCAGCTTTGGTCTGGGATCCTAATTCTAGCTCCCCACCTCCCACACAGCCAAGGCCACTTCTCTTGAGTGGTTGGGCCTAGCCTACTATGGTCCTCCTGGGGTGCCAGCCTGGGGTTGCCTTCATTCCTTGCAGTGGCAAAAAGGACTTAGTAACCTAGATATTTTTCTAGGTTGTGGGTGTTCAATGGTAACCTCTATATCTGATGCTTGCACCCAGTCTTTAGGGCCACCCAAACATCAGCTTGAGAGCTGAGTTCTTCTCTTCTTACTGGCACCTGGTGACGTCCCTTTCTTATTTCCAGTTCAGCTCTGAAATTATGCCATTTTAACCAACATTGTATTGAAGTGGAGTGGGCATTGGGGTCACATTGGCTCAGTCTGCCTTGCTGCTGATTCCTTTATGGTGCAAATCTACAGATCTAGATGGTTTTCTTCAAGAGCCCTCAATGACCCAGGTGGAAAGACAGAGAGAGCAAAGGTTGCATTTATCTCAGTCTGGGCTTTGTAGGGTGGACAAGATAGAAAGACGGGGATGGGATGGCATTGAGGATAGTGGCAGGAGGATGGTGAAGTGATGTACTATGAAATCTCCACTGGAGAGGGAAGGAATTGAGTCCAGGAAGGGGTTAAAAACCTGAGAGAGAGGGAGGGGTAAAGGAATTGTGCAAATAAGTTAGGATAGCAGATGTTCTAGGAATAAAAGAGTGTGGGAACAGACAAGCCAGGAGATAGTGCTCAGAGGGGGTGGATATTGGAGCATAAGCCTTAAAAAGAAGATCATTTCCAAAGGGTGTCCAGATCATGGAAATTGATTATCAAAGTGTAAAGCGAGCAAAGCCTGCTGGAATTGGATCCTGGCTGGTGATGCTTCAGATTTCCCCTGCCTTCTTTCTTATCTTCCAGACTCATGGGTCAACCATTTCCAGTCTTTACAGTCATCGATGAAAATGTGATCTTAGCCAGAAGTTACCAAAGGATGATCCAGGAGCCCCTGAATCAGTGCTGCCTAGAAGCTAGGGACATGAACTTGGGAGTCAGACTGCCTGAAATTGCATTCCTCCCTGATGTGTTTCCCTTGGACAAGTTCTCTAACACCTCTGAACCTCAGTTTCCTCTTTTCTAAAATGGGGATACCAGTGCCGTCTACCAGATACGGTCATTTTGAGGAGTAAATGAGATGATACCTGTAAAGTGGTTGTGTCTGAACCTGGCACATAGGAAACACTAAGAAAACCTCAACTGCTACACTTGGAGGTGAGGAAAGTGGTACTGCAGAAACACCACCATTTCTTTGGTTTTTACAGAAAAAAGGGTGATTCCAAATACTTAATTATTTCATTTAAATAAAAGACTTCCTGAATTCAGGAGGTAGAAGAAATACAAAAGAAACAAACAGAAAATAAATAAATAATAAATAAATAAAAGACTATTTGTTTACTTGCAATTTTAACGAAGTTACTAAAATCTGGTGTTCACACTCTAGAATTTGTCCTTTACCTGAGATTCGTGGGGACTCGAAGCCTCCTATATGGGCCTTGTCCCCATCCCCAGGAACACAGCAAATCCCTTCTGCACATTTGCACATGCTGATAACATTCCCCCAGTTTTGAGGAAAGATGCTTTGTTTTGCTGCATTATCAGAGTATCTTGAGGTTGGTGAGATTTTTCTCTTGCTTTTGTTCTTGCTTTTGAGTTATAAATTACTATTTGGCTTCATCGACATCAATTTAAGTTGGGAAGGGTTGTCTGGCTAACTCTGTAGTGGGCAGTGAAACATTTTACAGCCACAGTATTGGGAGGCCATAATGTTCCAATAAATGGATATTTAAATGCATAATTCCTTACCACCATCCTGGTGTCTCTGCAGATACCGAAAGGAAATTGTCATTTGGAAAGGCTGGCTTGTTTGAGACATGCTAATCTCCCTCCATAATCACTGAAGAGCATATATGCAGTGATTTTCTACATCACATATTTTGCAGACTTTTAACTTGGGAATCCTGTGCTAATTAAATCGGAAAAGCCCAGGCGGGTCAAGAAAGCAAGGGCATTAGGTACCTCAGTGACAAGGTCACCTTGACTCTTCCTGAAACACAAAGACCACAAACAACCACAGTCACCTGGTGGCTGAGCTGGGCTTAGAAGTCAAGTGCTGTGAGAACGATCCAAAATGGCCGATTGCTAACATCCCGGGATTGCAGCTCTCAGGGAAGGCGCGGAGAACTAGAGGACGCCACACTTTCAGACAAATTCTGGTCGCTCACGGAGCAGAAGATCCCCCAGTGGAGGAAACACACGGGTGGCCAGCGCGACTCTCGTGGCCGGCGCAGCGGTTCCTCCAGCACCTCGGCGCGGCAGCTCTCGGAGCAGAGTAAACAGGTTCGGAGGACCCACATGGGTCCCCAGCAGGACACCAGAGCCCGGCACAGCGGCTGTGACGGCACCTCGGCACGGCAGTGCTCAGCGCAGAGTAAACGGGACCGGTTCCCCTTCTGACCAAGGTTTGGAGCCCCGGGAAGGCAGAGTCGCCTAACTACGGACACAAGAAGGAAGCCAGACAGGAGAATCCTGGGCAGAAAAGCACCATCAGTTTTAGCGCCGCTGCTCTGGCCCTGGGAACTAACAACCTGGACATCCACTCAAGAGACCTAATCTGAAAGTTGGTAATTTCAAAGACGACAGGAGGATAAATTTACAATGACGGGAAGAAACCAGCGTAAAAAAGCTGAGAATACTCAAAGTCAGAACGCCTCTCCCTCTAAATATGATCACAGTTCCACATCAACAATGGAACAAGGCTTGATGGAGAACGAGCGCCTCCTGATGACAGAATCACTCTTCAAGGAATGGATAATAACAAACTTCGGTGAGTTAAAAGAACATGTTGTAGCCCAATGTAAAGAAACTAGGAACTTTGAAAAAAAGTTTGATGAAATCCTATATAGAACAGACAACTTAGAGAGGAGTATGAGTGAAATAATGGAACTGAAGAATACAATATGGGAACTCCGAGAAGTATGCACAGGTTTAAACACTCGAATTGTTCAAGCAGAAGAAGGGATATCAGAGGTCAAAGTCCAACTTAATGAAATAAAACGCGAAGAAAAGATTAGAGAAAAAAGGATAAAAAGGAATGAGCAAAGTCTCCAAGAAATGTGGGACGACGTGAAAAGACCAAATTTACGTTTGATAGGTGTACCTGAATGCGACGGAGAGAATGAATCCAAGCTGGAAAATACCCTTCAGGAAATTATTCAGGAAAATTTTCCTGAACTAGCAAAGCAGGTCAACATTCAACCCCAGGTAATACAGAGAACACCACAAAGATATTCCTCAAGAAGACCAACCCCAAGGCACATAATCGTTAGATTCACCAGGGTTGAAACGAAGGAGAAAATACTAAGGGCAGCCAGAGAGAAAGGTCAGGTTACCCACAAAGGCAAGCCTATCAGACTTACAGCAGATCTCTCAGCAGAAACTCTACAAGCCAGAAGAGAGTGGGGGCCAATATTCAACATCCTCAAAGAACAGAACCTTCAGCCCAGAATTTCATATCCAGCCAGACTAAGCTTCACAACTGAAGGAAAAATAAAATCTTTTATGAACAAGCAAGAACTCAGAGATTTTATTACCACCAGGCCTGCTTTACAAGAGCTTCTGAAAGAAGCATTACACACAGAAAGAAACAACCAGTATTAGCCTTTCTAAAAATACACCAAAAAGTAAAGAGCACCAACATAAAGAAGAATTTACACCAACGACTGGATAAAACAGCCAGTCAACATCAAATGGCAGTAACCCTAAATATAAATTGACTAAATCCCCCAATCAAAAGACACAGCCAAAACCCAATGGCATGTTACATCCAAACCTGTTTCACATGCAAGGATACACAAAGACTCAAAACAAAGGGATGGAGAAGGATTTACCAACCAAATGGAGAGCAGAAATAAATAATAAATAAATAAAAAGCAGGAGTTGCAATTCTCGTATCGGATAAAATAGATTTTAAAGCAACAAAGATATAGTGGTAAAAGGATCAATGCAACAACAAGAGCTAACGATCCTAACACCCAGATACTAGACTTAGATTCAATGAGACAGAAAATTAATAAGGATATCAAGGACTCAAACTCAGATCCGGAACAAGTAAACTTAATAAATATTTATAGAGCTCTCCACTTTAAATACACAAAATATACATTCTTGTCAATACCACATCACACCTACCCATAAGTTTAAATGAAACATTGATTGGCCATTATTAATACCCAATTTTTTTCAAAATAAAGCAATATTTCCATTTACTCTCCCTTTTTCTCTTCCTCTTTCTTCCTCTCCTTTACTTATTTTTTTTTTCTTTCCTTCTCTCAAAAAAAAAAGAAATCAACTTGTAAGCCTCTAGATCCAGGTCAGCAATGTCTCTCTCATTGCTTGATTTCCTTTCTTCCCTTCCCTCCCTCCCTCCCTCCCCGCTTCCTCCCTTCCTTCCTTCCTTCATCCCTTCCTTCCTCCCTACCGTCCTTCTTCTCTCCCTTCCTGCCTTCCTCCCCCACCCCCCCAAAAAAAAAGAAGTCAAGTGCTGTGCAACCTGGATGGAATTGGAGGCAATTATTCTAAGTGAAGTAACTCAGAAATGGAAAACCAAACACCATATGTTCTCACTCATATGTGATAGCAAAGCTATGAGGACGCAAAGGCATAAGAATGACACATTGGACTCTGGGGACTCGGGGGGAAAGGGTGCGGGGTGGCAAGATATAAAATACTGCACATTGGGTACAGTGTACACTGCTCGGGTGATAGGTGCACCAAAATCTCAGAAATCACCACTAAAGAACTTAATCATGCAATCAAACAGCACCTGTTCCCCCAAAAACCTATTGAAATTAAAAAGTAAAAAAATTAAAAGAAAAAAAGAGATGGCAGGAGACACTGCACAGTAGCAAAATATTTGCTTTCTGCGTTTACTGCAAGCTGAAACTACTAACCGAATAGCTTTGAAATCCATTTACTGCTTGGAGTTCTCTCCCAAGGACAGCCTTCCCCATTTCAAAAACTTGAACAAAAATTCCATAATAACATCGAATATCCATTTGGTGTTCATATTTCTCTGAATACTCAAACTTATTTTCAACAATTGGCTTATTTTGATAGGAACCAAAATCCACAATTTGGCTGACTGTGATATCTCTAAACTGCCTTTAATATATTGCTTCCTTTTCCTCTTTCTTTTTCTTCTTCCATTTATTAAGGATACAGAGCTGTTCATTCTACAGAAATCCCTCATTCTATATTTTGCTGATTAAATTGCCATGGTGCTGTTTAACATGCCCCTCTGTCCTGTATTTACTGTAAACCTTTGATAGAATTTGGAAGCTTGAAAAAAAAAACGAAAGAAGTCAAGTGCTGTGGAGCTCAGTCTAGTGCTCCTGCATGTCCCACTTGCTAGCATGAACTTGGAGCTGAGTTGATCTGCAATGTCTCATCAACATAAATAATGGCTTGGTGAGTAAAAATCTCAAGGGCAGACAATTTTGTATTAAAGAGTAAGACCTGGAGAATTCAAATCCAAGTCTATTCTACTATATAAATTAGCCAATTTCGTAATAGACAATAGGAAGCACTACTTTTCATTGCCTGTCTGAAATTAGGAAGTCTTTTGCAGCAGTACATTTTGTTTGGAGCAAAATATATTTTACTGTGCACTCCCAGAATCATGATTTCATTTCAAAAGTGTTAGTTCTGAAAACATAAGCAGCTGAAAGAAATTTATCCCTTTACATAAATTAATTTTGCAGGCAATTTTTTATGGACACCTCCCTTAAAAGCTAACACTAAATGAGATGCATTGATGCTTGCAACTACAATTTATCTGGGTTAATTAATTTATCTGGGCATTTTTGCTCTCTGAGGGGGAATTTTAACCTTCTGTCAAAGCAAAGGGACTTGGGAGTGAGCAAGTATGTCGAACTGTCCACAAAGGAAAGAACCAGAGAAATCACTTCAAACTAATTCAAGGCAAGGGGGAAGTTGCCATCTGTAGGAAATCTTTTGGGGCTCTATCTCCAGATTAACCCTGTGTATTGCCTCCTGACCTATAACCCCCTTGCCCTCCTACTTAGCAATGCCTTTGCTCGTTGTTCTAGTTGATATATCTCCCTATAGAAATCAGGAGTTCCACCAAACAACCAACTTTACTAG
This sequence comes from Callithrix jacchus, assembly GCF_049354715.1. Taxonomy (NCBI): domain Eukaryota; kingdom Metazoa; phylum Chordata; class Mammalia; order Primates; family Cebidae; genus Callithrix; species Callithrix jacchus. The sequence continues at coordinate 16,823,663 of NC_133524.1, forward strand.
AAAGTTCTCAAAACCAGGTTGTTCAATGTAGAAATGCTTCCATGCCAATTGGTTAGTAGCTGCTTCTCCAACCCCTTTGAGTGCTCCTTACCACATTACCGTGACCATCCCAGTCCTGAAGAGCCCCAAATGGGTGCTGCCCAGGCATTTGGTGTCCATTGGCCTTCAAGCTAGCCCACCACAACCCCATGCACCAGCATCCATCTTCATGTATCCTCCTAGCCAGAGAAGGCTCAATCCCCTACTAGGGAGATGCCACTCCAGCAGGCAATGTTGGCATCTACTGAACAAATGCCCAAGTGTCAATCTGGTCTCCAAGGCTGTGGCCCATCATTGCAAGCTTGCACTTTCTAGCAGTTGCCCTTGCATGGACACCTTTGGAAACCACATCCTCCACAAAGTACCAGAAAGATTATTCTATATTTTGAATATCACCTCTGATTGAAAGCATGCTCACTATTTTATTTTTCCCAACATATTTCATTTTCATTGAATGTAACATTGTTCTGTCTATTTTCTTCAAGGAAACATGCATCCTTATTCCCTCACCCCCAACATGAAAAGTCCACATGAACCTTCTGAAATGACTCATTTCACAGAAAAATCTGAAATTGCTCCTAATCTCAGCAGTTCTTCCCCCTGCTTGCATTTCAATTAAGATGAATGTAGGAAAGTGCCCCCCATCTCCATCTGCCAAGGAGAAGGAAGAACATGCATCAGCAGTTTGCTTTTCTGAGTTCTCTTATTTTTCTCCCTCTAACCCTCATTGTCTACAATACTGTGAAGAAAAAGTTGACTTCAGTAAATATATTAGTAGAGGAAAGTGGAATGAAATAAATAATAAGCCATCAAATGTTTAAACAAGACCAAGCTAGTTTTATTAAAGACAGTTTGCCACACAGATTTAGGCAATTATATGTTTATACAATTGTTTCTCTTCTCGCTATAATTCTCCCTCTGGTTAGACATTATTGTCTGTCATAGACTATGGCTAAATATCATCTTTTCCCACCTTGCTTTTCCCTTAAGCTTCCTAATTCTTAGTGTTTGGCTTCATAAACCGCAAGATATTTCAGGAATATAGATGTTAAATTATGGCAGAAATACCATTATTTGGATTGATTTATTGCCTGTTGCTTAGTGCTTTCTATTTCCTGCTATTTCTCTACTTTCTTCTTTTTAAATTCTTTACTTCTTTTCTTTTAATTAAGGCTTGCTTTCTTTATTCCTATGGTTTGGAAGTTATAGATACTATTCCTTTAGTAATTTTTCCTGGAAATGTTAATATTTTAACATTTGTATCTTGCTTAACAAAGTTAAATTAAAATATCTATATTCTAGAGCAATATAATCCATAGGACTTTTTTTTTTGACACAGGGTGTCACTCTGTCACCAAGGTTGAAGTGCAGTGGTGCGATTGCGGCTCACTACAGCCTCCTCCTAGGCTCAAGCAATCTTCCCACCTCAGCTTCCAAAGGAGCTGGAACTACAGGTGCAAGCCACCATGCCCTGCTTTTTAAAAAATTTTTTAAGAGATGGGGGTGGATCTCACTGTGTTGCCCAGGCTGGTCTCAAACTCCTAGGCTTCAGCACTCCTCCTGCCTCAGCCTCCCAAAGTGCTGGGGTTACAGACGTGAGCCGCTGTGCCTGGGCCACAGAAGGTTTCTTTTCTGATCATCTCCACTCTTCTTTTACATTGCTTTGGATCAGTGCTTTAATTTTGCCTCACTTCTGTTTCCAAGAGTTAGTATTTTTATAGTTATTTCACATTGTCAGTATTTTCGATTTGCCCATCTGTTTACCAATTTTTAATCATCACTCTTTCTTGCATCTTACTTAATTCTGGATTCAACTTACTTCTTATTGAAGTACATACCTTTGTAGCTTTTTCAGTGAGAGTATGTGAATTGTAGATTCAATTTCTATTTCTCTGAAAACATTTCTCTTTGACTTTCATTCTTCTATGATAGTTTAGTTGCATATAAAATTCTGGATTGCCGGATGCGGTGGCTCAAGCCTGTAATCCCAGCACTTTGGGAGGCCAAGGTGGGCAGATCATGAGGTCAAGAGATCGAGACCATGGTGAAATCCCATTTCATAAATAAATAAATAAATAAATAAATAAATAAATAAAATTCTGGATTGATCATAACTTTATCTCAGGAGGACAAATATTCCACTATATTATGACTTCTTTTGTTGCAATTGAGACATCTGCTTTCAATCGAATTGTCTTTCTTTCCTAGGTAACCTATTTATTTGCTTTTTCCTCTCTGGTTCCTTTTAAACTTTTACTTGATTTGCATTTGACCACTATGTGTCCTCACATGGATTTTTATTTTTTTAGTTATTTTACCCAGAACCAACTCTGGAAAATTTGGGACCATTATCTCTTTGAATACCACATCTTCCCCATTTTCTCTCTCTCTCTCTCTCTCTCTCTCTCTCTCTCTCTCTCTCTCTCTCTCGCTCACTCATTTCTTCTTCTGGAACTTCTCCTGGGTATATACTTTAGAAGTTCTCATTTGCTTTTCCATTTCTTTGCTTTTCTTCCTTTTATATTTTTCACCTCTTTAACTCTCTGTGCTAGTTTCTGAGAAGTTTATTCAGATCTATATTTTAGTTTACTGATTCTCTCTTGAGTGATGTTTAATATGCTATTAAAGTCCATTAACATTTTCATTTCAACAAACATATATTTTAATTCTAGAAGTTATATATGTCTTTTGTAAGTCTGCCTAGATATATAGGAACTTGTGTTTTCAATTATTTCTTTATGTCTTAGATCACTTCTTTTATAATATTTATCCAATAATTCTATAATCTGAAATTTGTGGGGTTCTAATTTTGCTGCTTGTTGTGTGTGCTAACTCTTGTTCTTCATGGATTACCACTAGTTTTTTAAATTTCAGATTATCAGCTCCTGTTCAGAGTGATTGTTATCTGTGAGATTACATGTTGCTCAGGTTGAAGATGTGGTCCTCCAGAGAGTTTTCATCAGGAACCCCAAGATATTATCAGCTTGGACCACATTTCTTGCCTATTTCTTGAGTTGGGGATTCCCTTTTCATACAGGTAATGTAAATTCAAGATCCAAATTACAAGAAGGCATGCCCATAGTTGCAAGTTCTCAAGAGAATTCATTTCCCCACAGAAGACAAAAACACGATGGACAAATTTCCTTATTATCTCCCATGACAGTCGATGATAAGAGATTATTTTCTCATCAAACTTTCCTTGAGCTCTTCTAGAGTTCCAGATTTATGATAGTGTCTCAGTTCTATCTCCCTACCTTGAGTCATTTCAAAGCCTCCTCTCCTGTCCCTACATGGCCTCTAAAACCCAATTCCTATGGTTCCTGGGACTGGTTACCCCTCTCCCCAACCTTCCCAAGAGGATTCAAAGCTTCAGTTTCCATTTATCAGTCTTGGGATTGAGGAATGGGTTGGTTTCTCTTTATTTTTGCCCTCTCTCTCCCCCAAAGATTTCCTTTACTTTCCTGTGAACTCAGCTGTATATCAAAATGAAGCTAGCTATAGATTATTCAGCACTGCCGTTTGTTTTGTATTGGGAGGATTGTTTGATCCTCTTGCTTGTCATGCTGTCATGAGTGGGTCTTTACAATTATACATCATAACTGGGTGTTAACTACAATATTTGTCTGAAGAAGAAAATAAAATTTACTCGTATTGCTTCTGGTGCAAACAATATTTCTCTGCCTTCAAAAGAGTTTTGCATCTAGAAGAATATCAAAATATAGGTACTGGGTTATGCATTCATCAATTATACGTGAGAGTAGCAACCTGGAAAAATGACTGACTCACCACATTAATCTGGTATAACTAGAACTTTGTTCTTCTGGGTTTTTTTAACTCAGTATGTACCATGTCGAAAACATACATAGTTTTCTGGCACCCAGATATTAGCATAACGACCTTTTAAAAATCATACAAACTTTATTGCTGAGCAGTTTTTATATAGTACAACTCCCTGTTACGTCACAGGTAAATGCTAAAGACTTGCTATCTCATTTAATCCTCACACAACCCTATGCTTAGACGTTGTTCCCATTACACAGTGAGGAAGGAGATCAGAAAATTTAACTAACATATCCAATCACTATGCTGCCTCAGGTTTGTTCTATTCTTAACTATCCTCCTGAGCAGGCTTGTGCCTTGCCCCTATTCAGACACCTGACGCCAATACCAAAAGGAACAGATACTCTGAACAAAGATTGAAATTGATCTTGGTTTGTGTACTGGAAGAAAGACTGTCTTTTTTCTCAAAATGAAGATTTCCTTGCAAATAAAATTTCTCATTCACTCAACAAATATTCATTGACTGCCTAGGTTGAAGATGTGGCCTGGAGGGCTTTGTGCAGACACTCCACTATTATTGTATGCCAGACTTCGGATTATCAAGTTAAAACTTCAATAGATATTACTCACTGGATCACTTAATGCTATACAAAGGAGGGCGAAAAGAAGGAAAAAATGTAATCTAGACTATTCTCCTTAGTATAGCAGGAAACTCAGCTGGAACCTAAATTTGGTTCACCACAGAAATCAGGAATATTTAGGAGCTCGGGAGGTAGATTAGGGGGTCCTTGATGATGTACAGAAATATCTCTATAAGGAGCCTCATCCTAAGGAAAGAGATTCATAAGGAACAATTTGGGCACTAGGACAATGGACAAAATAAGAGAAAGAGGCAGGTCTTCAGATTGTCTGGATTTATGATGTAGCTCCAGAAACAAGAGGCTAAAGTAAAGGAGCTAGCAAAACCCATGAGAGTTGAAATGCCAGGTGTCAATTGTGGTGGCAGTTCCTTTCATGTGCAACAGAATCCACTGCTCATGGCTCTTGCAGTAAAGGGAGATTGTGCCTTTGTAGGGCAGGCATCAGTGCCCTCAGCATGGGGCATGGGACTTGAGCAGCTTCAAGACAAGCATCAGTTCTGGCATAATTTTGTTTTGTTATAATTTTTAGTAATTTTATAATAGAGTCAGGATCTCACTATATTGCCCAGGCTGGAGAGCAGCGGCTATTCACAGGTAAGATACCAGTACTCATCAGCATGGGAGTTTTGACCTGCTCCTTTTCCAATCTGAGACAGTTCACCTCTCCTTAGGCAACTGGTGGTCCCCCTCTCCCGAGAGATCACCATATTGATGCTGAACTTTGTGCAGACACTCCATTGGCATAGCACACTATAGCCTAGAACTCCTGAACTCAAGCCATCCACCTGCCTCAGCCTCCCAAGTAGCTGGGACTATAGGTGCACACCACCATGCCAAGCCTGGCCTCATTTTGACCCAGCTGCCCTCTTGGGTCTTCATACTAGCAGTATGAAGAGACTTTCCCATAGAAGTCTGGAGCAGGAGAGGAGACAAATTTAGGTGCCGGGGGTGGCCAGTTCGTGGAGCCTTCATGAGATACCTCCTTGGGACTCCCAAGACTACCTGGAAGGAGTTAGACCAGAGTTCCAACAGAGTGCAGGATGTGGAGGCTGAGCTTAGGTATTGGGGTGTAATTTTCTTCAGTTTATATTAAGTAAATTTGCCATTTTGCAGTATGAGAAGATTAAGGAAGTCTCACTTTATGTACAAAATGTGAAATATCATAATTTTTTAAATTTCAGATTCTCATAATTCCAAAGTTACATGGCCAAGTGGATTTCATGCTGATTTATTCAGTTGTCATATGGCACAGCCTTGTTAGCCATTAAACAGAAATAATGCTCCTATTAGAACATTCACATGAGTTGTGTGGGTTTTGAATTACACAAAATTTATGAGTGTTGTTGCTCCTGTTTTAGCCTATTCAACCTCCAGGATGATGTGCCTGGGATGCCTGGGTTATATTAGCAGCAGAGACAGAAGAGATCAATGCATCACATACAGCCATTCTAATCAATGAGAAAAGTGTACTTTCCTTTCATTCCAATAAATTAATGCCTCATTTGTTGCAACAAGGCATTTTCTCAGAAGACTCCTGAAAATAAATTAATTAGGAGTTGCATTTTTAAGCTAGCCCCAACAGAGATTTATCACGTAAGTAACCATTATACTGATATGGCTGTAATATTTTTATTTTTCAATTCATTGGTAATTACGCCAGTCTATTTTTCATCTCCCTATGGGCTAAATTCTGTCTGCCCACTCAGAAGCCTCCCCTGGTCATAAGCAGTTCATGAGCCTTTTGTAAAGAATCTTCTGAAATAAAGAGACTGGGTATGCTATAATGGATCTTTGTTTTTGTTTTTTATGACAAAGGTAAATGTAGTCATTGAGATGATTACAGCAAGTTCTGTTTGTGAAGGAAAGAGAAAGAAAAGAAAGGAAGGAAAAAGAGGAAGGAAGGAGGGAGGGAGGGAGGGAGGGAGGGAGGAAGGAAGGAAGGAAGGAAGGAAGGAAGGAAGGAAGGAAGGAAGAAGGAAAGGAAGGAAGGATTATTTGAGGTTGCAGTGAGCTGTGATCAGGCCACTGTACTCCACTCCAGTCTGGGTTAAAGAGCAAAACACTGCCTCAGAAACAAAATAAAAAAGAAGAAGAAGAAACCCAGGTCTTGAAGGATGACCTAGAAGTGAGTTCCTTGGTTTTTTCTTCTCTTTTTCCTTCCATAGATAGATAGACAGACAGACAGAGAGATAGGAATTTTTAGATCTATAGATAGATGAATTTATTTCCTTCTATATATATAGCTCAAGCTCTGGGGCAACCTGCAACCCAGAATTGAGAGAGGGCACAAAGGTAGCTGTAGAGAAAGCCTCTCTCTTCAGTCAGTGGGCCAGAGGTGGGCTTCCGCAGGCTGTTGCCCTTGGAACTTTCCCTGTCCTATGCCAGGCAAGGACCAGCAATGAAGCAACAGCAGGAAATCTCCAAATTTCTGAACAGAATTGCCTTTCTTGGGATTATAGAACCAAATCAAATAAAAACATTATTGGGCTGGGCGCAGTGGCTCACACCGGTAATCCCAGCACTTTGGGAGGCTGAGGCAGGAGACTCACAAGGTCAAGAGATGGAGACCATCCTGGCCAACATGGTGAAACCCTGTCTCTACTAAAAATACAAAAATTAGCTGGGCATGCTGGCGCACACCTGTAATCCCAGCTACTTGAGAGGCTGAGGCGGAAGAATCGCTTGAAGCCGGGAGGTGGAGGTTGCAGTGAGCCAAGATTGTTCCACTGCACTCCCACCTGGAAACAGGGTGAGACTCCGTCTAAAACACAAAAATAAATAAATAAACATTATGGACAGAAAATGCCATTAAGTCCTTGAGTTGTTCTAAAAAGGCTCTTGGAAAATTAAGAACAAGAAAGAAAAGGAAAAATTCTTCGGGCTGAAGATAAGGATCAATCGTGGAAATGTAAAAGAAAAGAATATGACTCATGAATTTCAGACAGAGGATGAAAATGGATATTTAACAATTATACAAAAGATGGAATTAGGCATTTGCTGCATATGATGCTGAAAACAGAATCCCAAGTCAGCTAAAGCACACTTCTGCCTATTTCTATTTCTTTAGAACGGTCCAAGAAAAAAAAAATCAAGTACCCAACTACGGTACAATTTCAGGTTCCTTGCACAGAGTCATAAATCAAGCCAGAAGAAATTCCAAAAATGATTTAGACCAATTATCTGTTCCAGGAAAGAGCAACATTTAACTGACTCAAAAGAAAATTTTAAGGCATTCTGGAGGCACTTCCGCTACCTCCTTTGTTCCCCTTCCTGATGCACAGCCCATCTCAGAGATGCCAGCTGTGGCTCCTTGGTACCTAAGAGGCCAGAGAGAAAGGGGCATGCACCCCAGCCAGTGTCATGACCTGGGCAGGTCCCAAATTCTCCCTGTGATCTCTGCTCATACCCAAAGTTGCTCTCTTGAGGTCAGGCTTTGATGTTCACCTGTACCATCTCTGATCTGTCCCAATTTACCCCTCTATGCAAAAATTAGTTCATTCACCACTTCCCATAAGGACCCATTCACTTCAAGAATTTTATGAGTTTTAATATAATATTTTCAAGGCTTAAGAGCTTGCGGCAAGAGATCACACATGAACGTGCAAGAACCTCTCCCATCTCTTATTCTCTGTTTTTGGAATCCTGTCTCAGTGTCTCCTCTTCATCCTGCATGGATGATCTCCCCACTCCCCAACTCCAGACTTTAATTTATTCATAAAAGTGTCTCTCTCTCTCTATCTTTCATGTGCAGTCATCAAGAACTTCCCAGTCACTACTGCAAGCAGGCAAGACTTCCAACAACTACAACACTCTTATAAAGAAGAACTTTGATGTATGAAATAATTTCGATCTCAGTCCATCTATCCAAGTAGGATCATTTCTGAATTTAGAGTCAATATCCCCTGGTACTGTTCTCACATTCCCTCACTAAAGTCCTTGTAAGGAGTAAGTTATATAAAGCACTACCTGGTTTCTACATGCTGACATTCAGTTTCTACCACGGAGAGGTTTTATGTCTTCTTCAGTTTTCTATTGCTTTTATTGCCTATGCTTCAGGTAGGGTTCCCCAAGAACAAGGCAGTGAGATAGGTATTTGAATGAAAGTAGCTAATTTAGGAGGTGATCCCAGGAAGCTCTGGCAAGGGAGTTAGGAACATGAAACGGAAAACAGAGGAAGCCAATATAGAATGCATTTGTGAGCAATTTATCACTATGGGCAAATGGGAGCTTATCCTAGAGGAAATCTCTGGGAGGTGGTGTCAAACAGCCCTCTCCAGGTTCAAGAAAGCTGAGGTATTTATTCACCAACCCCTCCATCATTGGTTGACTGTATCCCCTAGGGGCCTTCAGGTGGTGCCACTTCTGACCCACTCTGCACAAGGCCCTCCCCCTGTAGCCAGAGAAAGCCCTCAGGCAGAGTTGCAAGTGAATCCGGTAAGTGATGGGCACTGGAAAGTTAAGTGCTTCAGAGTGTGGGTGGTGCACTACTTTCATCTGCTATGATGAATACCCTAGACCTGTTCAGCCTAGACTGTTCTCCTGCACTAGACCCTGATGGGGCTTTTTCCACATAATATCGAACTGGCATAAAAATTAACTTGCACTCCAATCATCCAGCTTCTTTTATTCTCTGGGAACAATTGCATAAGGATCCTTGTAACCTAGTGAGCATAAGCAGAGAGGGCAAAGAACATACATGTCAGTGAAATATATGTGATATTCATCACTGTTTGCTGACATGGTAGATGACATTTAATTCCAATCCTTCTTCCCACCATTTTGAGAACTTGCTTATCCCAATGAACTTTATCACTGTCATTCTGGTTTTACAAGAAAATTCCCATCAATCAGTAAAAGTTAAAAAAAATCCATTAGCAGGAAAGGAAATGTCTATAGAAGCAATATTGGATTCAAATACCTTGACCTCAGGTAAAATGAGATTTCCAGTAATGCAGTATGATTTTTTTGTCATTAAGTTTTGGTCTCAAAACATGATTTACTCTTATTTGAGTTTGCATGAATGTTAGATAATGAAATGATTTAAGTAAAATTAAGTAATTGTGTAAGTGTCTTTCTCAACTGGATCCTTTGTCTTTTTCACTCTGCCATCTCCCATTCATTTGACAAACTACTTCAACATTCGCAACCAGTGTCCTGATATTTCAGTAGAAAGCAATGGTGTATACTGGAATGGAGGATGCTTAGGAGGTACAGGAGAAGCACTTTTGTGGCCCCACCCAGTTCAGCTAGGCACATGGCCACCAGGTGAAGGCTACATTTCCCTGCCTCCTGTTCAGCAATGTTGGCCATGTGACTAAGTTCTAGCCAATGCGCTAGAAATGTGATGTCAGCTGGTGATTTTTTTTTCATCTAGTGATCTTATCTGAGGAACTTTCTTAACAACAAGAGCACATGTTTTGCCCCTTCTCTCCACCACCTTCATCTTCCTACATCCAGCTGATTAACATGTTGTTGTGATGACTCTAGCTTTATTTGGACCATTAGGATGAGGTCCATTGCATTGCTTCACAAGATATGACTTCACATAATGACAAATGTGAGAGAACGACATTCTTCTTCATTGGATGGAAATATTGTATTATTTCAGTATGAAAAATCTAAATTGGAAAAAATAGGCCCACGAGCTTAACTAGCAGGACACCGATTGTTCCCTAATGACTTAAAACAGGGGTCTCTCACTCTCTGTTTATACATCATTTTATAATCCTCGGCCAAATCTTCTTGTGATTTTGTTTTACACGTTGCTTAAAAAAAAAAAAAAAAAAAGATCCTCCTAGACCCTTAGCAATTTCCGGAAAATGGTGTTCTTAACCTTGGCCCACATTAGAATCACAGGTAAGCTTTAAAAAAGACCCATGCCCAGGGTGAATCCCAGACTACCAATTGGTGTTATTCTGTGTAAGAACCTCTTGAGGCATGGGTTGAGTCACTAGCATTTTTCATATCACTCCAGATGATTCTAAGGTGTAGCCTGGAGTGTGACTCCCTGCCACAAAGACGCCCCATACCACCAGTGTGGCTAGAGCAGATATCTTGCTTGAATTAAAATACTAGACTAAAAGGTAATTATGCCATCCCTTCCCCACAAACAGATCATATTCAGATTTTCCTGTTACATTCTCCTATTTGCTTCATTTTAAAGTAAAGATATTGTCACAGCCTGATGCCCCTCATCAAAAAAAAAAAAAAAAAACAATGTGAACAGCAGGTGTTGCAGCAAAGGAAAAGTTAAATAATCTCAGGGCTGGCCAAATCAGAAGAACAGGAAGAAATATCTCAAGCCCATCTCCCCAAGAATTCAGAGGCCAGGGTTGTTTAAGGGCACTTTGGTGGGCAGGGGGATGGGGAACTGGAACAATTGATTGGCTAGGGATGAAATCAAGGGGTGGTCTAAAATTCTTTGAGCAGGTGAGTCAGTTCCCAGGAGTGAGGGTGTTCTCAGGACCAGGTGGTGTCTCTTGGTCTACCAAAATGCAAAATCTTAAAAATATCTCAAAGACCAGTTCTTTAGGTTCCACAATAATGATGTTATCTATAGGAATAGTTGGGGAAGTTACAAATCTTGTGACCCTGGTTACGTGACTCTGGGGCAGTAAGCAACTTACAGGAAAACACATTAAGCGATAGCAGGTCATTGTTCAACTGTGCCTATTCTTTATCAAAGTCCAAGCCCCTACCATAATTTTAACTTTGCCTTATTAATGCAGCTTCAATCCCCAGACAAGGAGAAAGGTCAGTTTCCCTTGCTTCAAAGTTCAACTATCCACTAAATTCCCCTCATAGTTATCTTGGCCTCTATACTAGAATAAGCAAAACAACATAAACAAACAAAAAACAATTTAACCTGTGAGGTTAGAAGCAAGATGGAGTCAGTCATGTTAGCTTTACCTCATTATTCATACTTCTGCAAAGGCAGTTTCAGTATTGAGAAAAGAATGTTTTCCCAAAATAGTTCCCTTTCACAGTTTTGCAGTTTCTGGTTTAGCCCCCATGTTCTCTAGATAAAACTGGATTCGTCCTTAGCAGGACAGAGGAGAGGTTACAACAGTCAAGGAGCACTGATTCTTGGCCCTGAGTGGAGATCAAGAGAACAAATCAATGCTCTCCTTCCTTTCCACTAACCCTAACCTCCTCCATCTCCATGCATCCTCTGTCCCAGGTAAGGGTATCAGCTTTCTGGTGCTCCTAGAACCATTTCTGTAAGAATCCAGGTTATAAACAGGGCTGCATCCCAAAATCTCACGAAAACGAGAAAGGAAAATAGATGCTAACATTGGTAATGTCTTGAGCCTTCTCACTCACTGGGATTCTTGCTGTTTGAGAGTACTCTCTCTCTCCTCTAAGCAACAAGGTGGTGGTGGTTGTGCTACTGTACCCCAGACCTTAAGTTCTTTGGTGCTTATATAGGTAGAAATTTGCACCAGGCCAAGGAGATTTTCTCAGGCAAGGTTTGATAGGCTTCTGGCTCCAACCCACAAGGGAGCAGCATACAGGAAAGGGATCCCGGTGGAATCAGCTCTTGTCATTTTAAGGAAGTTGAGGTAGGAAAAGGGACATTTAGGTGGGGTCCAAGCATGTTTAGGTGGTATATTATTCTGTTCTCATGCTGCTAATAAAGACATACCCAAGACTGGGTAATTTATAAAGGAAAGAGGTTTAATGGGCTCACAGTTCCACATGGCTGGGGAGGCCTCACAATCATGGTGGAAGGTGAAGGAAGAGCAAGGACACATCTTACACGGCAGTGGGCAAGAGAGCTTGTGCAGGGTAACTCCCATTTATAAAACCATCAGATCTCATGAGATTTATTTACTGCCACAAGAACAGTATGGGGGAAACTGCCCCCATGATTCAATTATCTCCACCTGGCCTTGCCCTTGACATGTGGGGATTACTACAATTCAAGCTGAGATTTGGGTGGGGACACAGCCAAAACATATCAGGTGGGGTCTGTTCTATGCTGGCACAGTGGTATGCCAGGCTCTAACATGCATTGCATGACCAGAAAATGGTGACCTTACTATGCAAAAAGGATGGTATTGCAATATTTTTAAATAAATATTTAAATATTTAAATTATTATAAATAAATAAATATTTGCTATATTTTTAAATAAATTGTGCTGGCATAGTTTTCCATCTGAAAAGTTATATCTCTATCTCACATTATATTTTTTAAAATTCCAAATGAGGATTACTGCTTTGTGTATAAAAATCTCAAAAATATCAGAATAAAAGAGGCAGATAAGACCCACCTTGGGCAGAGAGTTAAGTATAACAGTGAAAGTGTAGTGAAGAAAAAGTTGATGAAAGGTCAGCACTGGAGTCCACCTCGTCTTCAGGCAGCTGAATTTGGTCAGGGCCTTATTGCCAGAGTCTTGCTTCAGCAACCTCAGAAAGCATCACTCAAAGAGATAGATGGTTAGGTTCTTCCTTTTATAGTTAGGAATTCGGCCTGGTCAGCTAAATTAGGAGAGCCGTCCCTTCCTGCTACATGACTTGGATCAGTTTGCTAAGAGAGGCAAAAAGGCAGAGGAGGAATATGCTGGGACATTTGAGGCCACTGGGACCTGGGTTACCAGGCCACCTGTCTGCCAGGACTGAGTTTCTTCCCCATACCACCTCAGTTGGGGTAGAGGAGGATGTTAGAAGTTTTATTGTTGAGTAATTCTGGATGGACTTGTAATCCTGATTCACTCAGAAAATATGAAGATAATCTGATTCAAATCTCAAACGTGCTCTGCTATTGCTTTGCTGTATGATGAAATCAAAACCTGGAAAGGGGCATTGATATAAGAGACAATGGTGTATAAACAATTCCAAAGTTACACTGAATATCTGTTAAGTTATACAAAATTGTACTGGATGCAGTGTTACACCCCATGTTCCAGCTACCTGGGAGGATTGCTTGAGCCCAGAAATTCCTCCTGGGTAACACAGTGAGATACTATTGCTAAAAAAATGTTTTTAATAAAAATTATATAAAACTGATTAACTTACTTTTTTTTTTTTTTTTTTGAGACAGAGTTTCACTCTTGTTACCCAGGCTGGAGTGCAATGGATCGATCTCGGCTTACTGCAACCTCCGCCTCCTGGGTTCAAGCAATTCTCCTGCCACAGTAGCTAGGATTACAGGCACGCGCCACCATGCCCAGCTAATTTTTTGTATTTTTAGTAGAGACGGGGTTTCACCATGTTGACCAGGATGGTCTCGATCTCTTGACCTCATGATCCACCCTCCTCGGCCTCCCAAAGTGCTGGGATTATAGGCGTGAGCCACTGCGCCCGGCCAATTAACCTACTTTTAATACTTTTTCTTCTCTTCAACTAATCTTGAATCAGAGGCTTTCAGTAATCACAGAGCAAGATGAATTTCCGTATTTAAAATGTTACACTTGAAAAGTTAAAAATGTTTAGAATATTAAGCGGTTAATTAAATGAGCACTATTTGCTTGTTTAATTACATAGTGTTAAGTGAATATTGCCTTCAGATATTCAGATAAAAGACATAAAACACTGAACATAAGTGCAGTCAAGTTTTGATTACCTATACTCACGGAAAAGAAAAGGTAACCTAAATAATGGAAACTTTGAATATATTTCTGGAAGGAAAGACAAGTGTCAATTCTTCCAAAACTAATATATAAAAGCCATTCAAATCAGCACAAAGATGAGAATTCTTTAATGCCTGAAATGATTTTCAAGTTCATATGAAAGAAATGTAAGAAAATAAAGACAAAGAAAAATAGCAAGGGGATAATATACCTTTCCAGATTTAACACTTACTGTAAAACTTACTGTATCTGCATAGGAAGAGATAAATCGATGGCAGAACAAAGAATGAAGAATTCAGAAACAGATTCAAGTAAATATGGAAACTTACTATGCAAAAAGGATGGTACTGCAATTTATTTTTAAATAAATTGTGCTAGTATAAATAGTTTTCCATCTGAAAAGTTGTATCTCTATCTCACATTATATTTTTTTAAATTCCAAATGAGGGTTACTATTTTGTGTGTAAAAATCTCAAAAATATTAGAATAAAAGAGAATCAATGGATAACCTTAGAATGTGACCACCCTTCCTAAGCAAGACTCTAGTCCCAGTAAAAGCTACTATTTCATCTCACCTGGATTACAGAAATAAACTCTGAACTGACCTGCCTGCATCTACTTGCATTCCTCTATAAAAGATTCCCCACACAGGTGATCTTTAGAAAACCCTGTGCAACTGGACACAGCTGGATCTCCTATAGCTATGTTCTCCTTTCCATCCTTAAAGTTGCATATTTGTGCCTTTTCTCTTTTTTTGTTTTCTTGAACTTCTGGTCTTTGTTGAATTTTTTTTAATTTTATCTTTGTTTTCTATTTGGTTTTTATTATTGCTTTCTATATACTTTTGCACCCAAAGGAATATAAACTGTTCCATCATAAAAACACATGCACATGTATGTTCATTGCAGTACTATTCACAATAGCAAAGACATGGAATCAACCTAAATGCCCATTTTTGGTAGACTGGATAAAGAAAATGTGGTACATATACACCATGGAATACAATGCAGCCATAAAGAAGAGCGAGGTCATGTTCTTTGCAGGAACATGGATGGAGCTGAAGGCCATTATCCTTAGCAAACCAACGCAAGAACAGAAAACCAAATACTACATGTTCTCACTTATAAGTGGGAGCTAAATGATGAGCATACACAGACGCATAGAGGGGAACAACACACACTGGGGCCTACTAGAGGGTGAAGGGTGGAAGGAGGCAGGGGATCAGGAAAAATAACTACTGGTTACTGAACTTAATACCTGAGTGATGAAATAATCTGTACAATGAACCCCTGTGACATGAGTTTACCTATGTAACACATCTGCACATGTACGCCCAAATTTAAAATAAAAATTAATAATAATGTTTTACTGGAGAACGATCCAAGATGGCTGATCGCTAACATCTAGGGATTGCAGCCCCCAGTGAAAGCGCAGAGAACGAGAGGACGCCACACTTTCAGACAAACTTTTGTCGCTCATGGAGCAGAAGATTCCCAGTGGAGGAGCTGCACGGGTCGCCAGTGCCACTCTTGTGGCCAGCGCAGCGGTTTCGCTGGCAACTCAGCACGGCAGCTCTTAGTGCAGAGTAAACGGGACTGGCTCCCCTTCTGACCGAGGTTTGGAGGAGCCACATGGGTCGCCAGCACGACTCTTGTGGTTGGCACAGCAGTTGTGCCAGCACCTCTGCGCGGCAGCCCTTGGTGCAGAGTAAATGGGACTGGTTCCCCTTCTGACAGAGGTTTGGAGCTCCAGCAAGGCAGAGTCGCCTATTACGGACTCAAGAAGGAAGCCAGACTGGAGATTCCCGGGCAGAAAAGCACCATCAGTCTTAATGCCACTGTTTTGGCCGGCGCAGTGGGTTGCTCATATTTCAGCCCTGGGAATTAACAACTTGGATGTCCACTCAGAGACCTAATTTGAAAGTTGGTAATTACGAAGACGACAGGTGGATAAATTTACAATGATGGAAAGAAACCAGCGTAAAAAGGCTGAGAATACTCAAAATCAGAATGCCTCTCCCTCTAAAGAGGATCACAGTTCCTCACCAACAAGGGAACAAGGCTTGATGGAGAAGGAGCGCATCCCATTAACAGAAACAGGATTCAGAAGATGGATAATAAGAAACTTCTGTGAGTTAAAAGAACATGTTGTAGCCCAATGTAAAGAAACTAAGAACTTTGAAAAAAGGTTTGACGAAATCCTAATGAGAATAGACAACTTAGAGAGGAATATAAGTGAATTAATGGAACTGAAGAATACAATACAGGAACGCCGAGAAGTATGCACAGGTTTAAACACTCGAATTGTTCAAGCACAAGAAAGGATATCAGAGGTCAAAGTCCAACTTAATGAAATAAAACGAGAAGACAAGATTAGAGAAAAAAGGATAAAAAGGAATGAGCAAAGTCTCCAAGAAATGTGGGACGACGTGAAAAGACCAAATTTACGTTTGATAGGTGTACCTGAATGTGACAGAGAGAATGAATCCAAGCTGGAAAATATTCTTCAGGATATTATTCAGGAAAATTTTCCTAACCTAGCAAAGCAGGACAATATTCAACCCCAGGTAATACAGAGAACACCACAAAGATATTCCTCAAGAAGAACAACCCCAAGGCACATAATCGTTAGATTCACCAGGGTTGAAATGAAGGAGAAAATACTAAGGGCAGCCAGAGAGAAAGGTCAGGTTACCCACAAAGGGAAGCCTATCAGACTTACAGCAGATCTCTCAGCAGAAACCCTACAAGCCAGAAGAGAGTGGGGGCCGATATTCAACATCCTTAAAGAACAGAACTTTCAGCCCAGAATTTCATATCCAGCCAAACTAAGCTTCACAACTGAAGGAAAAATAAAATCTTTTATGAACTAGCAAGTACTCAGAGATTTTATTACCACCAGGCCAGCTTTACAAGAGCTTCTGAAAGAAGCATTACACATAGAAAGAAACAACCAGTATTAGCCTAAAAATACACCAAAAAGTAAAGAGCATCAATATAAAGAAGAATTTACATCAACGAATGGATAAAACAGCCAGTTAACATCAAATGGCAGTAATCCTAAATTTAAATCGACTAAATCCCCCAGTCAAAAGATACAGCCAAAATCCAACGGCATGTTACATCCAGACCCGTTTCACATGCAAGGATACACAAAGACTCAAAACAAAGGGATGGAGAAAGATTTACCAACCAAATGGAGAATAAAAATAAATAAATAAATAAAAAGCAGGAGTTGCAATTCTCGTATCGGATAAAATAGATTTCAAAGCAACAAAGATATAGCGGTAAAAGGATCAATGCAACAATAAGAGCTAACGATCCTAACACCCAGATACATAGAGACTTAGACTCAATGAGACAGAAAATTAATAAGGGTATCAAGGACTCGAACTCAGATCTGGAACAAGTAAACTTAATAAATATTTATAGAGCTCTCCACTTCAAATACACAAAATATACATTCTTGTCAATATCACATCACACCATAGGTTTAAATGAAACATTGATTGGCCATTATTAATACCCATTTTTTTTAGAATAAAGCAACATTTGCATTCTCTCTCCCTCTTTTTCTTCCTCTTTCTTCCTCTCCTCCACTCCTTTTTTTTCTTTCCCTCTCTCAAAAAAAGAAAAAAAAGAAATCAACTTATAGACCTGTAGATCCAGGTCGGCAATGTCTCTCTCATTGCCTGATTTCCTTCCTTCCCTTCCCTCCCTCCCTCCCTCCCTCCCTCCCTCCTTCCCTTCCTCCCTCCCTTTCTCCTTTCCTCCCTTCCTGCCTTCCTCCCTTCCTAAAAAAAAAAAAAGTTTTACTGCTATATTTGAATGCTTGATTCAAATTTTTAAGCTTTTCTTTCTTTCCATTGTAAGCATTTAAGACTGAAAATTTTCCTTACAGTACTGTTTAACCTGCTTCCTGCAAGTGTTGACAAGAAATATTGTCATCATTAAGTTGTATTTCCATCATAGTTTCTGTTTTACCCATGATTATTTAGACACACTTTAGTTAATTTCCAAACATATGGCATTTTTGAGACAGTTCTTACTGAAGTGCCACATAAATACTGGAAAATACAGAAATCATAAGTATACACCTCAAGAATTTCCACAAAATGAATTTACTCCATGTACTCACTCTCAGAGCAAGATAAGGAATGTTATTAGTGCCAGATGCCCCCACCATGTCCACTCCAAATCATCAGCTTCCTCAAAGGTAACCAATTATTCTTACTCCTATTGCTATCAGTTAGTTTTGTTTATATCTGGTGCCTTTCAACTGCATGAAATTTGTGAGATTCATCCATTTTGTTGCATGGATATACAACTCTTGATGGACATTTGGGCTGTTTTTAATGTTAGATTATTATTAATAGTGCTGTTATTAACATTTTGTAGGCATTTTTGCTGGGTATACACAGAGGAATGGAATTGTGTATTTTAGCTATGCTTAGGTTCAGTTTTAGTAGATACTACCAATTTTCCAATATGGATGTACCAATTTAAATCATTTTACCACCAGCAGAGAGTAAGAGGTTCTGGTGCTCTACATCATTGTGAACACTTAGCATGGCCAATTTTTCCAGTGTGAGGATTTGCGGAGTATATAGTGGCTTCTTAACACGTCTTAAATTTGCATTTCCCTGATGAACTAGTAAGCTGAGCACCTTTTATATGTGTTTTGGCAACTTAGAGATTCTCTTTTTTTTTTTTTTTCTGTTAACAATATCTTTTAGAGATAATTTCTGTCAGTCCATCACATTCCATTATAAGAATGTATATAATTTTTTTTTGAGGGAAAAAGAGAAAAAGAAGGGGGAAAAAAGAAAAAGAGGGAAAAAGGAATATTACTTCATTCCTAGAATGGGTTTCAATAATGGCCGATCAATATTTTGAGTGTTTAAAGTGGTTAATGCATATTTTATGTGTTTAAAATGGAGAACTCTATTGTGTTTATTTGTTCTGGCTCTGAGTTCAAGTCCTGGATATCGTTATCAATTTGTTGTCTCGTTGAATCTAAATCTCGTTATGTGTCTTATGTATCTGGGTGTTAAGATCTCTTATTATTACATTAATCCTTTTACCCTTGCATCCTTGTAGCTTTGAAATCTATTTTATTAAGTGTGAGAATTGCAACTCCTGCTTTTTATTTATTTATTTTTGCTCTCCATTTGGTTGGTGAGTTTTTTTCCATCCCCTTGTTTTGAGTCTTTGTATATCTTTAGATATATCATTAGATTTTGTGGATAATGTATATTTTGTGTGTTTAAAATGGAGAGCTCTATTGAGTTTATTTGTTCTGGATCTTAGTTCCAGTCCCGGATATCGTTATCAATTTTCTGTCTCGTTGAATCTAAATCTCATTATGGGTCTTATGTATCTGGGTGTTAAGATCTCTTATTATTACATTAATCCTTTTACCCTTGTATCCTTGTATCTTTGAAATCTATTTTGTCAAATGTGAAAATTGCAACTCCTGCTTTTTATTTATTTATTTTTGCTCTCCATTTGGTTGGTACGTTTTTTTTTTTTCCAACCCTTTATTTTGAGTCTATGTATATCTTTGGATACACCATTAGATTTTGTCTGTATCTTTTGATTGGGAGATTTGGTCGATTTAAATTTAGGGTTGCTGCCATTTGATATTAACTGGCTATTTTGTCCTTTCGTTGATAAAAATTCTTCTTTATGTTAATGCTCTTTACTTTTTGGTGTATTTTTAGAAAGGGTCATACTGGTTGTTCCTTTCTGTGTATAATGCTTCCTTTAGAAGTTCTTGTAAAGCAGGCCTGGTGGTAATAAACTCTCTGAGTACTTGCTTGTTCCTAAAAGATTTTATTTTTCCTTCAAATGTAAAGCTTAAATTGGCAGGATATGAAATTCTGGGCTGAAAGTTCTGTTGATTAAGTATATTGAATATTGGCCCCCACTCTCTTCTAGCTTGTAGGGTTTCCGTTGAGAGATCTGCTGTAAGCCTAATAGGCTTACCTTTATGGGTAACTTGATCTTTCTCTCTGGCTGCCCTTAATATTTTCTCCTTCATTTCGATCTTGGTGAATCTAACGATTATGTGCCTTGGAGTTGGTCTTCTTGAGGAATATCTTTGTGGTGTTCTCTGTATTGCCTGGGGTTGAATAGTGTCCTGCTTTGCTAAATTAGGAAAATTTTCCTGAATAATGTCCTGGAGAGTATTTTCCAGCTTGAATTCATTCTCTCCGTCACATTCAGGTACACCAATCAAGCGTATATTAGGTCTTTTCACATAGTCCCATATTGCTTGGAGACTTTGCTCATTCCTTTTTATCCTTTTTTCTCTATTCTTGTCTTGTCGTTTTGTTTCATTAAGTTGGTCTTCGACCTCTGATACCCTTTCTTCTGCTTGATCCATTCGGCTATTTAAGCTTGTACATATTTGACTAAGTTCTCGTGTTGTATTTTTCAACTCCATAAGTTCATTTGTATTCCTCTCTATATTGTCTATTCTTTTCAACATTTCATCTAACCTTTTTTCCAAGTTCTTAGTTTCTTTACATTGGGTTAGAACGAGTTCCTTTAACTCCCAGAAGTTTCTTATCATCCACCTTTTAAAGCCTACTTCAGATAATGGAACACAGTCCTTTTCCATCAGGGCTTGTTCCGTTACTGATGAGTCCTTTTCCATCAGGGCTTGTTCGATTGCTGATGTGTCCTTTTCCATCAGGGCTTGTTCCGTTGCTGATGGGTTCTGCTTTTGAGTATACTCGGCCTTCTTAGGCTGTTTTTTTCTCTTCATTGTAGATGAACCACCTTTCTAATTAGGTTTCTGAGTCGACTCTGGCTTATTGATTCCCAGTGCTGGGATCCGAGCAACCCACTGTGGCAGCCTAAATAGCAGCGATAAGACTGATGGTGCTCTTCTGCCCGGGAATCTCTGGTCTGGCTTCCCTCTTGAGTCCGCAACAAGCGGCTCTGACTTCCCGGAAGCTCCAAACTCCGGTCAGTAGGGGAAGCAGTCCTGTTGGCTCTGCATGAAGAGCTGCTGCGCCGAGACGCCGGCAAAACCGCTGCGGCGGCCACAAGAGTCACGCTGGCGACGCGTGGGGCTCCTCCACTGGGAATCGGCTAATCGGTGAGTGACGAAAATTTATCTAAAGATGTGGCGTCATCTCGTTCTCTGAGCTTTCACTGGGAGCTACAATCCTGAGCTGTTAGTGGTCGGCCATCTTGGATCGATCTCCCGAGATTCTCTTTTATGAAGTGCCTGTTCAAGACTTTTACACACTTTTGAGATAGGGTCTCACTCTGTCACACAGGCTGAAGTGCAGTGGCATGATCACAGCTCAGTGCAGCCTCAGCCTTCCAGACTCAAGCGATCCTCCTACCTCAGCCTTCTAAGTAACTGGGACCTCAGGTGTATTCCCCCATGCCCAGCTAATTCTTTTTCTTGTAGAGACAAAGACTTACTGTGTTGCCCAGGCTGGTCTTAAACTCCTGGGCTCAGTGATCCTTCTATGGTGGCCTCCCAAAGTGCTGAGATTACAGGAATGAGCCATCATGTCCAGCCATTGCCCATTGTTAAAAATCGAGATGTCTGTATTTTTCTTGCTGACTTGGGGTTTTTAAGAAACTCTGAATATCAATCCTTTGTTCAATATATGTATTGAAAATATTTTCTCGTATTATGTGCCTTGCCTCTTTATTCTCTTAATGACTGGCTTTCTGTGCAGTAAGCAACGAGACCTAGAATGAACCCCTTGCATTTTGGTAACATTAAGTTTGTGTTTTCATGATCAAGCGTTTTTAGTTTCAATGCAGTCCAACCAAACAGTTTAATGGCAACAAGTTTAGAATATAATATAGCATTATCTCTGAAAAGTTGAAGATAAGCTCTGTCATCAGGCTTTTTTTTCTCCCAGAAAAACTATCTATCCTAGAAAAACTCATGCACATATATTCAAGGAAATTATATAGCAGTATGATAAAAAGGTAGAAACCACAAATGTCCATTGACAGTAAAATAGAAAAATAAATTATAGCACATACATATAATGGAACAAGATACAGAAGCAAAAATAATAATAACATATATCAACTTGGATGAATCTCAAAATTACACTGTGAAGTATAAAAATTGATTCTCAGAAATCTATATGCAGCTCAAAATGACATAAATATCAAAATCATAAAATTTGGCAGTACTTTGAGAATACATGTTTATGCAGAAAAATGATAATGAAATTATCTCAAAAGAGCAATTAAAAATTTCAAAATAACAGTTACCCTTGGTGGAAAAAAAAGTGCAATTGGGAATGTGCTCACAGCAACCCTGAGAAGCTTTGGTAGTATTCCAACAGGATGAAGGGTAAACAGTGTTTCTTTCATTACTACTTTGTAGTATATAACTGTCACATCTATTCTATGTGAGATTGTTTAATAATGAAAGGTTCTTTAATGTTATGCAGCCATGAAAGTGATATTGGAAGAGTCTGAAATATCACGAATACTATGAAGATCTCCATATATCCTTATGTATGCATAACATATCTCTGGAAGAATAGAAGAAAGTGATAACAATAGTTGTTATAAAACCTAATTATCTGGAAAGGTTCCGTTTATACCCTCTAGATCCACTTTTCTTTCTTCTCTATCCTAGGGTATGTCCCAGATTCTTCAAAAGCTACATCAACTGGCTTCCTTGGCCTATAATCTCCAGGTGAGTTCAGCCAATTACAGGCACCAGGGAGAAGAATGAGATCTAGGCATTTCATTTATAACCCTAGCTCCCTCCTCTACCTGGTGACCAGCATTGTCTAGATGTCCCCCCTAAGAATAGGGCATGGCACCTTTCTATCAGTCATGGTTCTCCAGAAAACAGAACCAATAGAATATATGGACAGAGAGATTTCTTGTAAGGAATTGGCTGACATGAACATGGAGGCCAAGAATTCCCAAGATCTGCAGGCAGCAAGCTGGAGATCCAGGAAAGCCAATGTGTAGTTTCAGTCTGCCTCTGAAGGCCAGAGAACAAGGAGAGCCAATAGTTATAAATTCCAACTTGAAAGGCCACAGTCTTGAGATCCAAGAAGAGCCTATGTTTCAGTGCAAATCCAAAGGCCAGAAAAGACTAGTGTCCCAACTCATGCAGTCAAGCAAGAGGACTTCCCTCTTACCCAATGTTTTTGTTCTCTTTGGATCTTTGATTAATTAGATGAGGTCCACCCACGTTAGGGAGGGATTCTGCTTCACTCAGTCTACCAGTTCAAATGTTCATCTCATCCAGACAACAGATTCTCACAAATGTACCGATAATAATGTTTGTCCAAATGTCTGGGCACCCTGTGATCCAGTCCCTTTTCCTGTAGCTACAGCTACTCTCTCCAGGTCCTAGTAACCACTCCTTCCCCTTGCCCATACACGTCTAGAATGTTACTTCACTTTACCTTGTTTTCCTGAACCCATATCATTATAAACAGTTTCTTAGGTAATCATTTTCTATTATCCTGTTTGAGAACGACACCTGTTTCCTGCTGACCCTAATTGATAGTCTTATTTTTTAAATATTATTAGCGATACTTAAAATGTCTAAAGTATAATAAGTTCTATGAGCTTATGGGTGAAAAGCTTTTTCAAATACAATGCAATCATAGGACATCCACATGATCAGAAGGTCTTCAATTCTCTCTCTCTCTCTCTCTCTCTCTCTCTCTCTCTCTCTCTCTGTCGTCCCATTCTCCCTCTTTCTCCCTGGATCTCCAGTCAGAACTTCCAAGTGAAACCACAGCAGGGAACCAGAGGATACCTCAAATGCTAATAACCTCAACAGCACTTAATGTCCATGGTATCTGGCCCAAGATCTTTGAACTATGGTCTGGCCTCATCATCTCCTCCAGGACACAGCTGGCCACAGGCAATCCAACACAACATTTAAAATTCAAAATGTGAAATTCAGAATAATGAAGCCATCTGGTCCACATTATGTTGTCCAACAATTATAAGTAATGTGAGCTATAAATACAATAAGCAAAAGGAAGCAAACAAGAGACCATTAATCAAGACAATTTGCACAAGATATGATGACTCAAGTGTATTTACACAAACACAGAAATTCCTTTTTCAGGAGAATCTTTACAAATGGTGAACCAAAACAAGCTGAAACTGAAAAACAGGACCTGCCAATGCTCTTTGGTCAAAGAACTTCTCTGAAGCAATAAAAACCTGCCTGGAATTTCACACAGAGAACCTTGACTGACATTTAGTAACACAGAGTTACATATGAAAGGAAACAGGACCAGTCTTCATTCAGAACCCAGAGTAACTTCACGAGCATTACATCATAAGGACACTTTAGTGGAGAGGACCCTAAGAAACCAGTAATATTTGTCATTAGCCCCACTCATGAAACTTACAGGAGCTCGGGTAGGAAAATTAACAACCAAAATGGCTTCACTCTAGATCTGTACAGCCAACAGTCTCCTCACCTCTCTGATTATCCCAGACTCACCTCATTCTCAATAGATCTCACACTGGACAAATGCTCCTCTCTTCCCAATCCAGAACTTTTCTTGTATCCTAGCTGCTAACATGAGCAACTGAATGGATAACGATGCAGTCTATTGAGAAAGGAAACACATTTAAACCACATGGTTGATTTCTCAGAAGTCGGGGGAGTATAGTCAAATGGATTATGTTGTTCTCAAGTCTTCCCCTCCTTTTCCAGGATTTGCTGTGGGCCAAGAATAAATCCCAACCCTCATTTATTTGGGGCTTGGTCCTGTGATTTGCTTTAGCCGCAAATTAAAGCTTTAGCTTTAATTGTGCTTGTGAGGTTTGGCTTAGCCTCTTTTCTGAATTTCTGCCATTTGCCACAAGAATATGCCATGGGTGGCCACTGATGATATATGGAACAGACCAGAAACCAACCTGCAGCCAGAAGCCACATGCTGCAAAGCTGAAACCACCTACAGACCCATAAGTGAGAAATAAATGTTTGCTTTTGTAAGCCATTGAGATTTGGAAGGTTAGTTTTTATGTAACATTAGCACAGCAGAAACCTGACTAATATTAATTCCCTGCTCTGGGAAAACAAAACAATAAATACATACCACATTCTATCCTTGGTAGTTCAGCATACACACACACACACACACACACACACACACACACACCCCTTTATTCCCATGCACACCTTTTTAAACTGCTACCACCTAATTCAATACAGCTATCACACATACAGCCAAAAATGAACTAACCCCCTCTCCATTAAAGACAATCCAAATTCACAGCCAGTCTCCCATTCAGCTCCCAAGTAAAGGATCTCTTGGTGATGTCCATGTCTCAGGCAAGATGAGATGTGTCTTCTCATCATCTTGCAATATGTGGGCTGAATGTTCCCCCAATATACAGTGTGAGGACTGGGAACTAAAAATGTTCAGTAAAAGGAAAAACAATGAACATGACCTTCCTGGACCATTTTCTGTAAATGTTCACTTGTTACTTACTTCCCTTGCCATGGAGAAAGGTTCAACCCACCTGAGAGAGCAGATTCCCCTGCTGGGCACTGTTATCGCCTTAGCAGCCAACTTTCTAAGAGAGCATGACTGACAGGCCCTTGACATGTGCCATCATTGGCCAGGGCATATACTTTCCTTAATAAAACCATAGCCAGGCATGGTGGTTCACACCTGTAGTCCCAGATGGGAGCTGAGGCTGGAGGATTGCTTGAGCTCAGGAGTTTGAGACCACCTGGACAACATAGTGAGACCTAATATCTAGAAGAAAAAAATCTTAATGAAACCATACATCACTCTCATTCCCTGCTGTCACATGGACCATCTTGAGCCAAAGCTTAGTGCTCCCTCTTGAAGCACTTCAAGAAAGGCAGAAAGACATAGGCTAGGCTGGGAAAAATCCTTATATTTTTACAGGAAGGTACACAGTTTCAGGAGGAAACAAACCATAGACTGATCCACAGTTTTTCTGCCCTTTGTTATTATAGCAAAATGGGGGCTCTGCCATTCGCCACAACTCATTTCATATTCTAGGGTCTGTTGCTTGCAAAATCCCTCTACTAGGTACAAATTTCTGACTTAATAGACATTTTTTGGTTGCTGGAAAATAAAAACCAATGCTAGCAATAAGCACAAAAGAAAGGCAGAGGCAGCAGAGAGATTCATTGGAAGGACACTGAGGAAGCTCACACACTCCAAGGGAAGCGAACAATCAAGCTGTGGAAGACAGACACGGCCTCAGCAACCACAGTCCATGGACCTTTTGCCCAGGACTGTATGATCAACAAGGTCACAGGGAGTGCCCAATCTAAACATGTCTTCTCAAGCTGTGAATTCACAATGTAGTTGGATTAGATGATCTGGCAGAGTCTGACCTGCATGACGTGTGCACTCATCCTATGAAATAGAAGCAAGAACCACACCATGTTCATCCTTTATTTTTCAGACAGATTTTAATCTTTTAAGCCAGTTAAAAGAAATTTAAGAGACAGATTAACCAAATGCAAGGCAAAACCTAGAACCTGGTTCAAAAAGCCAACTGTAAAAAAGTATATATCTATGAGATAGGAAAGCGTGAACACTGATTGGCTCCTCGATTATTTTAAGGAATCACTAGGCGTTTTAAAATGTATAGTAAGAGTATGGTGCTTATATTTATTCCCTAGAGATACATATTGAAATATTTACAGACGGAATGATGTCTAGGATTTCCTACACATAATCCAGGTAGCAGTAGAAGCAGGTGAGGGTACAGATCAGTCAGTGATTTTCAAAGTGTAGGTATCTCCTGAGGACTTGTGAGAAATGCAAATTCTCAGGCCCCAACCCAGATCCATAAAATCAGAAAATCTGAGGGTGGGGCCCTGCAATCTGTATTTTAACAGAACCTCCATATAATTTTGATGCACACTCAACTTTGAAAAACACTTGTGCCAGCCGCAGTGGCTCACGCCTATAATCCCAGCACATTGGGAAGTCGAGGCAGGTGGATCACGAGGCCAAGAGATCAAGACCATCCTGGTCAACAAGGTGAAACCCTGTCTCTACTAAAAATACAAAAATTAGCTGGGCATGGTGGTGCACGCCGGTAGTCCCAGCTACTCGGGAGGCTGAGGCAGGAGAATTGCTTGAACCCAGAAGGCGGAGGTTGTGGTGAGCCGAGATCGTGCCATTGCACTCCAGCCTGGGTAACAAGAGCGAAACTCCGTCTCAAAAAAAAAAAAAAAAAAAGAGAGAGATCGAGATCATCCTAATTAACATGGTGAAACCCCGTCTCTACTAAAAATACAAAAAATTAGCTGGGCATGGTGGCGCATGCCTGTAATCCCAGCTACTCAGGAGGCTGAGGCAGGAGAATTGCCTGAACCCAGGAGGCGGAGGTTGCGGTGGGCCGAGATCGTGCCATTGCACTTCAGCCTGGGTAACAAGAGCGAAACTCCATCTCAAAAAAAAAAAAAACACTTGCATATATAAAACAAGAGTGGCTGAGTTGAGGGTTCATTGTACATTGATTTTATTTTTGTGTAATGTTGTAAAGTTTCCACAGTAAAAAGGTTTGTTACTTTAAAAAAAAACTAGCACTATAGCTGAGAAAGATTTGTTACTTTTAAAGATGGGTTTTAAGTTTATATTTTCATCATTTTACTATCACTTTAGATTTTTTCTTTGTTGAAAAAACAGGTTCACTATGAAAATTTTGAAGAAAAATAAATTATTCTTAATCTTACTGTGCAACTATAAACACTAATAACATTTACTTTTACATCAGTCCTGCCTTTGTTTTATGCAAATATACGCGGGCTAATACTATACATTACTGTGAGTTAACCTTTTTGTTTGGCTTAATAGCATAGATATTTTCTACAACTTATGTGTTTTCTCTTTTTTGTCATTTTTACCAATTAGATTGCCTAGAAAACCAATATCTGTTATACATATTTCTATTTGTAGTCTCAGGATCTAGCAACTATAAATACTTTATAAAGTTAAAACTCCTAGTTCAATTCTTCTCTCTCAAAACAACTTTATGCTAAGAAGCCAATCACAAAGACCACATATGGTATATTTTCATTTACTGAAGTGTCCAGAATAGAAAAATCTATTATAGAGACAGAAAACAGCTGCCTAGAACTAGGAGGGCTGGGGGAAATGGGAAGTGACTACTAATGGTACGGTGTTTCTTTGGGGGCTGATGAAAATGTTTTTGTTTTTGCTTTTGTTTGTGTTTTCAGACAGGATCTATGTTGCCCAGGTTTGTCTTGAACTCCTGGGATCAAGCAATCCTCCTCCCACCTTGACCTTCCAAAGTGTTGAGATTACAGGCGTGAGCCACTGCGCCTGGCCAAAAATGTTCTCATATTGATTGTGGTGACGGTTGCACAACATTCATTTAACATACTAAAAACCAATTAATGCTTTTTAAGTGGGTGAATTGTATGGTAAGTGAAGTATATCTCAATAAGACTATTAAGTACATATATATATATACATTTTAAAGTCTGGAAGTCAAAGAGGAAAAAAACAAAGGTTAAGAGGAAGCAGTGCACAAAGGTAGAAATCAGAATGGCTAACATCACCAGCAATCAAAAATGTCAATTAAAACAACACTGATATACCACTTTGCACCCATTAGGTTGGCAGAAACTAGGAAGGTGGATAATGCTTGGTGAATACATGAGGACCTGGGACCCTGCTCACATAGACAGGCTGGTGCAACCACTTTCCAGAAAAGCAACTGGCTGGTCTTGGCTAACTTAAATGTACCTATTTCCATGGCCCAGCAATTCCACTGCTGGATATGTGCATCCCAAAGAAACTCACACATAGCTCCATTAGGGCATGTGTTCAAGGATAGTCTTTATTTGTGGCAGCAGGAAGGTGGAAGCAGCTCACGAAATACGGAAGTAAAAGGGGATGGGTCTAGACTAAAGAATGCTATGCAGCACCCCAAAGCAATGAGCTAAAAGTACACATAGAAATGGGGTAGACTTAAAATGTGGTGTTGAATGATAATAGTAAAGCATATAATAAGAATCAGTGCCATTTCGTTAAATAGAACACAAATATGTGCACAAAACAACACTGTCAATATTTCAGGGGCATATATCTTTTCAAGAACATGGTGAGGGCCAGGCACAGTGGCTCACATCTGTAAATCAAACACTTTGGGATGCCAAGGCAGGAGAATTACTTGAAGCCAGGAGTTCGAGACCAGCCTGGGCAACAGAGTGAGAACTTGTCTCTATAAAACATTTAGAGGGGGGGAGGACTCAAGATGGCACTGTGAGAACAACCCAGGATTGGAGCTCTCCTTGAATCCGCGGAGAGGTGAGTCGGAGCTGCATTTCCGGACTGATCTTTGTTGCCCACAGAACGGGGAAATTCCCAAGTATAAAGGAGACGCGGGACGCCAGGCAGTACCTCTACCTGGCAAAGCTGGCAGCCAGGGTGCCGGCGGCCGGCCCTACCCAGCACTTCCCACAGGGCGCGCTTGTCCGGGTACCCTGTTGAACCGGCAACCTGAGACTTGAGAGGGCTGGACTTGAGACTGAACGAGACTTGGACAGTGGGCCAGCCCAGGGGATTGTAGGGACAGAGCGTCTGGGGTAGCCCAGTGGGACGAACAAAACCGCGATTTCAAACGATCCCCGTGCAGGCGGTCCGAGACACTCTGTGGGGGAGGGGCGTCCACCATTACCGAGGCAAGCCGCCCCAACTGAGATACACGCCCACTGCTGACGCAGCCAGCTGTTGCCAAGGCAACCCGTCCCTACTGAGATACACGCCCACTGCTGACGCAGCCTGCCATTGCCGAGGCAACCTGCTACAACAGAGAGACTCTGCCGCAGGGCGTGGCGGAGACCACAGCAGAACAGCAGAGCCTGCAGCACAACAGCAGGGCGGAGCCTCGGCAGGCAAACAGTGGCTAGTCTGCCTCCTAGCTGGGCAGGACACCTCAACCGACATCCAAAAATAAAGCCCAAACCCCCCACCACAGAGAATTTGAGAAAAAAAGGGTTTTTTTAATGAGCTCTGTTGCAGCAGAATCAAACATAGCAGCCTAACAGCCCTGAATGAACAACAGAGCTCACAGCTCAGCAATTGAGCTCCTATAAAGTACAGACTGTCTCCTCAAGCAGCTCCCTGACCCCTCTATATCCAAAAGACTGACATTTGGCAGGCATCATCCTGGGACAAGGATAGCAGAAAAAGAAACTGGTAGCATCCCTCACTGTCCACAGCTGCTAGAGGTGCACCCCAGACAAGCAGGGCCTGGAGTGGACCTCAGCAGTCGTACAGCGAAGGGGCTAGACTGGTAGAAGGAAAACCAAGTAACAGAAATACTTCATCATCAACAATCTGGGTGTCCACTCAGATACCCAATCGAAAAGTCAGCAACTACGCAGACGACAAGCGGATAAATCCACAAAGATGGGAAGAAACCAGCGCAAAAAGGAGGAAAACACCCAAAACCAGAACACCTCACCTCCTAGGAAGGACCAAAACTCCTCACCAGCAAGGGAACAAAGCTGGACGGAGAATGACTGTGACGAAATGACGGAATTAGACTTCAGAAGGTGGATAATGAGAAACTTTTGTGAGCTAAAAGAACATGTATTAAATCAATGCAAAGAAACTAAGGAACTTGAAAAAAGATATGAGGAAATGATAACAAGAATGGATAACTTAGAGAGGAATATGAATGAATTAAAGGAGCTGAAAAACACAATACGAGAACTTGGCGAAGCATGCACAAGTTTCAATAGCCGAATTGACCAAGCAGAAGATAGAATATCTGAAGTCGAAGACCAACTCAATGAAATAAAATGAGAAACCAAGATTAGAGAAAAAAGCGCAAAAAGGAATGAACAAAGTCTCCAAGAGATGTGGGACTATGTGAAAAGACCTAACCTACGTTTGATAGGTGTACCAGAAGGGGACGAAGAGAATGAATACCAGCTGGAAAATACTCTTCAGGACATCATCCAGGAAAATTTCCCCCACCTAGCAAGACAGGCCAACACTCAAATGCAGGAAATACAGAGAACACGACAAAGATATTCTGCAAGAAGAGCAACCCCAAGGCACATAATCGTCAGATTCAACAAGGTTAAAATAAAGGAGAAAATACTAAGGGCAGCCAGAGAGAAAGGTCGGGTCACCCACAAAGGAAAGCCCATCAGACTCACAGCAGATCTCTCGGCAGAAACTCTACAAGCCAGAAGAGAGTGGGGGCCAATATTCAACATTCTTAAAGAAAAGAACTTTCAACCCATAATTTCATATCCAGCCAAACTGAGCTTCAGAAGTGAAGGAAAAATAAAATCCTTTGCAAACAAGCAAGTACTCAGAGATTTTGTCACCACCAGGCCTGCTTTACAAGAGCTCCTAAAAGAGGCACTACACATAGAAAGGAACAACCAGTACCAGCCATTCCAAAATCACACTGAATGCTAAAGAACATCAACATAATGAAGAATCTACAACAACTAACAGGCAAAACAGCCACTTAGCATCAAAATGGCAGTATCAAATTCACACATAACAATATTAACCCTAAATGTAAATGAACTAAATGCACCAATCAAAAGACACAGACTGGCAAATTGGATAAAAATCCAAAACCCATCAGTGTGCTGTATCCAGGAAACCCATCTCAAATGCAAGGATACACAAAGGCTCAAAATAAAGGGATGGAGGAAGATTTACCAAGCAAATGGAGAGCAAAAAAAAGCAGGAGTTGCAATTCTCATCTCTGATAAAATAGACTTTAAAGCAACAAAGATCAAAAGAGACAAAGAAGGCCATTACATAATGGTAAAAGGATCGATACAACAAAAAGAGCTAACGATCCTGAACATATATGGACCCAATGCAGGAGCACCCAGATATATAAGGCAAGTTCTTAATGACTTACAAAGAGACTTAGACTCCCACACAATAATAGTGGGAGACTTTAACACTCCACTGTCAATATTAGACAGATCAACCAGACAGAAAATCAACAAGGATATCCAGGGCTTGAACTCAGACCTGGAGCAAGCAAACCTGATAGACATTTACAGAACTCTCCACCCCAAATCCACAGAATACACATTCTTCTCAGCACCACATCACACCTACTCTAAAATTGACCACATAATTGGAAGTAAAGCACTGCTCAACAAATGCAAAACAACTGAAATCATAACAAACAGCCTCTCAGACCATAGTGCAATCAAGTTAGAACTCAGAATACAGAAACCAACCCAGAACCGCACAGCTTTATGGAAACTGAACAACTGGCTCTTGAATGTTGACTGGGTAAACAAACAACGAAATGAAGACAGAAATAAAGACGTTCTTCAAAACCAATGAGAACGAAGACACAACATGCCAGAACCTCTGGGACACATTTAAAGCAGTCTCTAGAGGAAAGTATATAGCAATAAGTGCCCATATGAGGAGAATGGAGAGATCCAAAATTGACACCCTATCGTCAAAATTGAAAGAGCTAGAGGAGCAAGATCAAAAAAACTCAAAACCCAGCAGAAGACAAGAAATAATTTAGATCAGAGCTGAACTGAAGGAGATTGAGACATGAAAAACCCTTCAAAAAATCAAAAAATCCAAGAGCTGGTTTTTTGAAAAGATCAACGAAATAGAAAAGAGAGAACAACCAAATAGATGCAATAAAAAATGATAAAGGGGAAATCACCACAGACTCCACAGAAATTCAAACTATCATCAGAGAATATTACAAACAACTCTATGCACATAAACTAGTAAACCTGGAAGAAATGGATAAATTCCTGGACTCCTGTGTCCTCCCAAGCCTAAACCAGGAGGAAGCTGAAACTATGAATAGACCAATAACAAGGTCAGAAGTTGAGGCAGCAATTAAGAGCCTACCACACAACAAAAGCCCAGGTCCAGACGGGTTCACAGCCAAATTCTACCAGACACACAAAGAGGAGCTGGTACCATTCCTTCTGAAACTATTCCAAATAATCCAAAAAGAGAGAATCCTTCCCAAATCATTTTATGAGACCAACATCATCCTGATACCAAAACCCGGCAGAGACCCAACAAGAAAAGAAAACTTCAGGCCAATATCCATGATGAACATAGATGCAAAAATCTTCAATAAAATATTGGCAAGCCGATTGCAACAGCAAATCAAAAAACTTATTCATCATGATCAAGTAGGATTCATCCCGGGGATGCAAGGCTGGTTCAACATACGCAAGTCTATAAATGTAATTCACCACATAAACAGAATTAAAAACAAAAACCACATGATTATCTCAATTGACGCAGAGAAGGCATTTGACAAAATTCAACAGCCCTTTATGCTAAAAACCCTCAATAAACTCGGTATCGATGGAACGTATCTCAAAGTAATAAAAGCTATTTATGACAAACCAACAGCCAATATCATACTGAATGGGCAAAAACTGGAAGCATTCCCTTTGAAACCTGGCACTAGACAAGGATGCCCTCTTTCACCACTCCTATTCAATATAGTACTGGAAGTTCTAGCCAGAGCAATCAAGCAAGAAAAAGAAATAAAGGGTATTCAAATAGGAAAGGTGGAAGCCAAATTGTCTCTATTTGCAGACGACATGATAGTATACCTAGAAGACCCCATCACCTCAGCCCAAAAACTCCTGAAACTGATAAGCAACTTCAGCAAAGTCTCAGGATATAAAATCAATGTGCAAAAATCACAAACATTCGTCTACACCAATAACAGACTTAAAGAAAGCCAAATCAAGAACGAACTGCCATTCACAATTGCTACAAAAAGAATAAAATACCTAGGAATACAACTCACAAGGAACGTAAGGGACCTCTTCAAGGAGAACTACAAGCCACTGCTCAGCGAAATCAGAGAGGACACAAACAGATGGAGAAACATTCCATGTTCATGGTTAGGAAGAATTAATATCGTGAAAATGGCTATACTGCCCAAAGTAATTTACAGACTCAATGCTATCCCCATCAAGCTACCATTGACTTTCTTCACAGAACTGGAAAAAACCACCATGAACTTCATATGGAACCAAAAGAGAGCCCACATAGCCAAATCAATTCTAAGCAAAAAGAACACAGCGGGGGGCATCACACTACCAGATTTCAAACTATACTACAAGGCTACAGTAATCAAAACAGCATGGTACTGGTACCAAAACAGCGATATAGACCAATGGAACAAAACAGAGGCACCGGAGGCAACACAACATATCTACAACTATACAATCTTTTATAAACCTGACAAAAACAAGCAATGGGGAAAGGATTCCCTATTTAACAAATGGTGTTGAAAAAACTGGCTAGCCATGTGCAGAAAGCAGAAACTGGACCCCTTCCTGACACCTTACACTAAAATTAACTCCAGATGGATTAAAGACTTAAACATAAGACCTGGCACAATAAAAACCCTAGAAGGAAATCTAGGCAAAACTATCCAGGACATAGGAGTAGGCAAGGACTTCATGAACAAAACACCAAAAGCATTGGCAACAAAAGCCAAAATAGACAAATGGGATCTAATGAAACTCCACAGCTTCTGCACGGCAAAAGAAACAGTCACTAGAGTGAATCAGCAACCAACAGAATGGGAAAAAATTTTTGCAGTTTACCCATCTGACAAAGGGCTGATATCCAGAATTTACAAAGAACTCAAACAGATTTACAAGAAAAAAACAAACAAGCCCATTCAAAAGTGGGCAAAGGATATGAATCGACACTTTATGAAAGAAGACATATATGAGGCCAACAATCATATGAAAAAATGCTCGTCACTGGTCATCAGAGAGATGCAAATCAAAACCACATTGAGATACCATCTCACGCCAGTTAGAATGGCGATCATTAAAAAATCTGGAGACAACAGATGCTGGAGAGGATGTGGAGAAAAAGGAACACTTTTACACTGTTGGTGGGAGTGTACATTAGTTCAACCATTGTGGAAGACAGTGTGGCGATTCCTCAAGGCCTTAGAAATAGAAATTCCATTTGACCCAGCAATCCCATTACTGGGTATATACCCAAAGGACTATAAATCATTCTACTATAAGGACACATGCACACGAATGTTCATTGCAGCACTGTTTACAATAGCAAAGACCTGGAATCAACCCAAATGCCCATTGATGATAGACTGGATTGGGAAAATGTGGCACATATACACCATGGAATATTATGCAGCAATCAGACATGATGAGTTTGTGTCGTTTGTAGGGACATGGATGAATCTGGAGAACATCATTCTCAGCAAACTGACACAAGAACAGAAAATGAAACACCGCATATTCTCACTCATAGGCGGGTGATGAAAAATGAGAACACATGGACACAGAAAGGGGAGTACTAAACACTGGGGTGTATTGGGGGGAAAAGGGGAGGGCCAGTGGGAGGGGGAGGTGGGGAGGGATAGCCTGGGGAGAAATGCCAAATGTGGGTGAAGGGGTGAAAGCAAACAGAACACACTGCCATGTGTGTACATATGCAACTGTATTGCATGCTCTGCACATGTACCCCAAAACCTAAAATGCAATAAAAGAATAAGGAAAAAAAAAAAATTTAAAAACTGACCCGGCATGGTGGTGCACACCTGGAGTCCCAACTACTTGGGAGGCTGAGGTGGGAGGATCACTTGAGCCTAGAAGTTCAAGGCTGCAGTGAGCTGTTAGACCATTGCACTTGAGCCTGGATGACAAAGCAAGACTGTCTCAAAAAAAAAAAGAGCATGGGGCCAGGCGTGGTGGCTCACCCCTGTAATCCCAGCACTTTGGAGGCCGAAGCGAGTGGATCACCAGAGGTCAGGAATTTGAGACCAGTCTGGCCAACGTGGTGAAACCCTGTCTCTACTAAAAACACACAAAATTAGCCAGGCATGGTGGTATGTGCCTGTAGTCCCAGCTACTCAGGAGGCTGAGACAGGAGAATTGCTTGAACCCAGAAGGTGGAGGCTGCAGTGAGCCAAGATCGCGCCACTGCACTCCAGCCTGGGTGACAGAGCGAGATTCCATCTAAAAAAAAAGGAGCCTGGTAGGGGAGTGGGGAGAATACAGAAACAAAAACAACAGGCTTACACTGACCACAAAGGACAGTGAGCTGTGAATGCAGATGCATGATGAACTAAGTTCTCCGTATCAGAGACCTTTTTTTAATTAAATAAATAACACAAGTTAAATATTTCACTGACTTATTCTGGATGATTCTTAAAAGAAAGAAATTTAGAAAAACAAAAAACAATTCACTCATGTTCCCTAACACTCAAGATAACCATTGTTAATATTCCTAATGTTTTCTCAACGGAATGCTTTTTAAAGGTATTTCGCATAGCTATTTTACATACAGGTGAGTTCTATTTCTATTACTTTTTATATAGCTATGTTACATATAAATTATTTATAGTTTTCCCACTTTGTTTTTATTCACTGTCATAAAATAGGAGTTCTTAAGGTTAAATAAGCGATGGCAAAGGGGCTTTAAAAGTGTTTTGCTGCCTTGCAGAATGAGGCCAATTCCAGGTGTGTTTTAGGGGTAAAAAAGATGCCTTATGGGAAAAAAACCCAGACATTTCAGTTATTTAATGAGTGTACATGATATTCACCTCCTTCGCTTTTTACATTAAAAGAGTTATGGCTGAAAGTACCCTCAGGTTCGGACAATAAATAAATTATCTTGATTGGGTTGTCCATTTGTAAGCATTCTGCATTTTCTCACAGCAGCTGTGGAATGCCACCAACAGCAGTTTTGCCTTCACAATAAACCTATTCCTAGGGCTTAAATTCTAAGTAGTTTAAGCCCTGAAGTGCTTTCGTGGCTGCCTTCCTGAGGGCCGCAAGAGTAAAGCTGTAATTGAGGAAGTCAAGAAAACAGGACAAAACAAACCAAAATCATCTTAAGTATTTACCTGACTTATGCTGTATTTCTAAGTGGTATTCTAAGTTACATATTGTTTTTCCTATGATGCTCTTTCTCAATTCTTATTTCTTCCTGGAACCAGAATTCAGTTTAAGCTAGGCTGTTTCTATAAGACCAGAAAGACACCAAGAGCAAATAATTGCCATTTCAAAACCAGCCAATCCATATTGTATGATTTCAGATTAAATGAAGAGAAGACAGACTCAGAAATATATTACCACACTTGGATCAACAAGACGCTGTGATACTGGAGGCTGATTGTTATCTAAATCACTTCAGTAGTTTTCCAGGGCAGCCACTGTGGCCAGGCAATTTGCTCCTCTCTGCGCCAGTGGTATCCTGTTTGAGGACTAAGCCCATCTCTCTTAAATAAAAAGATATCACTTCTACATGAAGTGGGCTTTGGCTAGCAGATCCTTGGTGAATCCCAGGTTTGCAAGATGTAACCCAGCAAGATGTGAAGTTATTCTTTCCCTCATATTCCCCTAATCAATAAAGAGAAATAACATTATACATATGTACGTCATAGTGTTACTAAGGATATGTTCTGGATACTGTGTTAGTTTGGACTGCTGTAACAAAAATATCATAGGCCGGATAGTTTAAACAATAGAAATTTATTTCTCTCAGTCCTGGAGACTGGGAAGTTCAAGATCAAGGTGCTAGCAGATCTGGTGTCTGGTGAAGGCTGTCTTTCTGGTTTGCAGATAGCCACCTTCCCCCTGTGTCCTCACAAGGCAGAAAGTGGTCATCTCTCTTGTGTCTCTTCTTATAGAGGCACTAATGACATTATAAGGGCTCAATCCTCATGACCTAATTACCTCTTAAAGACCCCACCTTCAAATGCCGTCACATTGGGGATTAGGATTCAACACATGCATTTGGGAGGGGACACACACATTTAGTCCATAGCAGACACCAGGCTCCCTACTTCTGTGGGACCAGCCACATGGTCTGGCATACCAGAGAGAATGTCCTCTTTCTTGAGATCAATAGACCCGGACTATATACCAAATGTAGAACCAACTTCCAGTAAATGTCAAGTATCACTTCTAAATTAAGAAAGGTATCATTTACATATATACTTGAATGATTTTCTAATCCATAATTATGGTTTGCCTTGTTAGCTGACATATTAAAAGAACTTTGATTGAGTTATTAGCATTAGGGAATCCCCACCTGCTGCAGGCTTCCTAGGTTACCATTATTCTCTTTTAGCTTAAAAAAGAATTACACTAATATACAATTATTTACTACTGAGCTAGAAGTAGTCAGAAATCAGGAGAGCCATGGAAAGGGGTTCTTGTGCAATTTACAAATTTAATAAATGCTGAAAATGCCACAATTGTTATTACAGCATCCTTTCATAAACCATGTCACAATTCCACAAATCTATCCATCTATATCCTAGGTTGGAGCAAATCATTCTTGTGCATGCCCACATGTATGTGAAAAGCTACACAGCTTTTCTCAGTAATACTGAAAGCCTGACATCCACATGATCACTTTCCCAGTAAGATGCCAATGCTGAGCCATTATTCTATCCCTCTACTGAAATACTCTTTTTTTTTTTTTTCGAGACAGAGTTTTGCTCTGTTGCCCAGGCTTCAGTGCAATGGTGCAATCACAGCTCACTATAGCCTCAACCTCCCAGGTACAAGCCATCCTCCCACTTCAGCCTCTGAAGTAGCTGGGACTACAGGCATGCACCACCACAGCTAGCTAATTTTTTTTTTTTTTTTTTTTGTACAGACAGAGTCTCCAAATGTTGCCCAAGCTAGTGTCAAACTCCTGGGCTCAAGAGATCTTCCTGCCTAATCCTCCCAAAGTGCTAGGATTACAGGCATAAGCCATCACACTTGGCCATACTGAAGCACTCTTGAAAGATTCAGATGTCACTAATATGTGAATCTCTCCCTCTCTGCCCTGCACATAAGACAAAATTCTCTGAACACAGGGGTCTAAGTCACCTTTGTATATCACTGTCTCGCACCCTACTGGCAAAGTTGACTCAAAAAAAGGTTTGTTGATGAACTCAATGATCCATGTGTCTCAATATTTCTTTGTTAAAAACCTCCATTTTCTTTAGTTCTAATGACGATGAGGGCCAAATTTGCTCATCAACGGTAGCTTCCATCTGAAGCTTGCCAAAAAGTCTGGCTTTTTCTAAACTATGCCCAAATCAAGGATGAAACACAGAAGTAAAACACTGGCAATCGGCAGATGTTGCTGTCAAATGCTTATTCTCCTTTGAATGCAGAAAGTACTCGTTACTTGCAAACCTTCTTAAGGGGACTATGAAAGAACCTGCCAAGTAAATTTCCCCTACAATGGTCTTGGGTAGAGAGTGGTAGATGCTAGAACAGCAAACTCAATTAATCCATGTCTTTTGTCTCTTCAAGAATGCTATTCAGACTAGCCTGAGCAATACGGTGAGACCCCCGCTTCTACAAAACCTTAAAAAATTAGCCAAGTATGGTGGCATGCACCTGTAGTCCCAGCTACTTGGGAGACTGAGATCACTTGAGCCCAGGAGGTGGAGATTGTAGTGAGCCTAGATCACACCACTGCACTCCAGCCTGGGGACAGAGCAAGACCCTGTCTCAAAAAAAAAAACTAAATACTGAGTCCAATAGCAGGCCTCATATATGGCCATTTTATACTGGTTTCACCTCAAACACGAAAATCTACATAACCAAAGGTTAGATGCTTTAAGATTTTAAAATATATTCTTGTGCTCTGTGAATTATACCCAGGGATTCTGCCACGAGCAAGTGACAGATCTGCTGACAAAGACTCTCTCCTTGACTTAACTACAGTCGAGCTCCTCTGAGCCCCCTGCTCGACTAGGCCTGACCTTGGGCTTCCCTCTCTGTCCTTGTCCTTCCCTCATGTCCTTGGGGAACACCGTGCCCCCATCCTGTGCCTATAAAAACCCTGAGACCCTAGTGGGCAGAGACACAAGCAGCTGCATGTCGAGAGGAACACACCAGCAGAAGAGCACACAAGTGACTGGATGTCTAGAGAAGCAGAGGGGCAGAAGAATACACCAGCAGAAAAACACACCGACAGACTCCAGCAGGCCATAGAGAGCAGAATAGTGGGATGGCACAGAGTTCAGCCCAGGGCAGTCCGACTCCAGGGAAAAACCACCTTCCCACTCATCCTCCTCTGGCTCCCCAACTGTCTGAGGAGAGCTACTTCCGCCATTCAGTAAAACCTTGCACTCATTCTCCAAGCCCACATGTGATCCAATTTTTCTGGTACACTAAGGCAAGAACCTGGGATACAGAAAGCCCTCTGTCCTTGCAGTAAGACAGGGGTTCAAATCGAGCTGATTAACACAAGCCACCTGTGTGTGGACGGCAAAACTGAAAGAGCACATTGTAACATACACCGGCTGGGGCTTTGGGGGCTGTCAACACTCAACCCTAGATGCTACCACGGGGTCGGGGCCCACACTCTCCACGACCTGCCTGTCTGCATGCTCCCCCTAGGGGTATGACCAGCGGGGCACCAAAGAAGCGAGCCACAACCCCATGGCACACCCTGCAAGGGAGACAAGGGAACTTCTCCCATTTCATTAGCACGTGTGGCTATTGAGCATTGAAATGTGGCTAGTCTGAATTTAGATATGCTTAGAAGTGTCATATTTACACCAAGTTTTGAAGACTTGATATGGGAAAAGGAATGTAACATATCCCATTAGTAAATTTTATATTGATCACATGTCGAAATCTATGTTTTAGATCTACTGGGTTAAAATTACTCAATTACTAAAAGTAATTTCACCTGTTTCTTTTTACTTTTTTAACATGGCTGCCAGAAAATTTCAAGTAATGCATGCGGGTAACTCACATTATATTTTTTGGATAGCATAGGTCTACAGAGCAGCTAGCATAAAGAAGGATAGAGAAAGGGATGTCTCTGCCTGTTAATGAGAAGAGTGACAGCCTTCACAGTGACTCACAACTTTCAGGATGCTCTGATTCTGGGCATCATTTTTTGAGAAGTTGGACAAACTAGGCCTCAGGAGGATCTCTGGGAACTGTCTGGGATGCTAGCCAATAACTGGCCTTGCCTGCATTTATAATACAATGATGCATCTACTCAATTCCTACTCATCTCTCAGGATTTGGTTCAAGCATTGTATTAAGGCCTTCCCCAGCTAGATCATATCTTACAGGTCTTCTGTATTCTCTGCTGCATCATTCAGAGTCAAGCCCATCAGTGTGTGCACAATATCTGTGACAGTCTAAACTAATTATTAGCCAATTCTCTGTACATTTTTCCTTAGTATCTCTCATAATTATCTTTCTCACTAAATAGAGAAGTAGAATCTCATCTGAAATAAGAATGCTGCTTAGGCTGGGAGCAGTGGCTCATGCATGTAAACCCAGCACTTTGGGAGGCCAAAGTGGGCAGATCACAAGGTCAAGAGATCGACACCATCCTGGCCAACATGGTGAAACCCCGTCTCTACTAAAAATACAAAAAATTAGCCGGGTGTGGTGGCGCGTGCCTGTAATCCCAGCTACTCGGGAGGCTGCGGCATGAGAACTGCTTGAACCCAGGAGGCAGAGATTGCAGTGACCCAAGATTGTGCCACTGCACTCTAGTCTGGTAACAGAGCGAGACTCCAACTCAAAAAAAAAAAAAAAAGAAAAAAAAAGCCGCTTAAACAATATAGAAAAAAAAATCATCTTTGTGTGTAATGTCTCTAGAAGAACCCAGAACAATCTGGTAACATGACCTCCAGGGAAGGGAACAAAGTAGTTGAGGACAGAGGTTAAAGAGAGACTTTTCTGTGACCTTTTATTTTGGAACGTCATGTCATACATTCTTTTAGCACATTTTTTAAGAGACTATCTTCACCAAATAGAAAAGGGTTTGAAAACATGGGTTCTACTGAAGCCTTGTAAAAAGATTTTCTTGCATCACATCCTTTAGATCAGCAGTTGACCAACTTTTCCTGTAAAGGGTCAGATAGTAAAAGTTTTAGGCTTTGTGAATCTCTATGTCAACTACTATCCTTTTGTAGCATGAAAGCAGCCATAGACAAGACATAAAGGAATGGGTGCAGCTGTGTTCCAATAAAACTTTATTTACAAAAATGGGCAGGATTGAGCCTGTGTGGGGTAGGAGGTAGGGAGAAGGCACATCTTTAAATAATGCCTCCTTTATACAATACAGAATTTATAATCATTTTACTTTACTTTTTCATTCTTAAACAGGTTAAAACAAATCTTTTAATTCAAATAAAGAATTATGCTTAGGGCTGGGCACAGTGGCTTATGCCTGTAATCCAAGCACTTTGGGAGGCTGAGGTGGGCGAATCACTTGAGGTCAGGCGTTCAAGACCATCCTGGCCAACACAGTGAAACCCCATGTCTACTAAAAATAAAAAAAATAGCCAGGCATGAAGGTGCGTGCCTGTAATCCCAGCTACTTGGGAGGCTGAGGCAGGAGAAACTCTTGAACCCAGGAGACAGAAGTTGCAGTGAGCCGAGATCACGCCACTACACTCCAGCCTGGGCGATGGGCGACAGACCAAAACTCCATCTCAAAAAAAAAAAAAAAAAAGAATTATGCTTAGGAAGTTTGAGCAAAAAGAAAGATGATGGGGAAACAGGAGAAAAGCATGTAGTTTATGAGATAAAACCATGGAGTCTGTGATAACCCCTCAGAAAAGCCGATGTTTCAAAAGCCATGAAAGAAAATTTCATCCTATCAGAAATCTTGCTATGAATCAATGGTGGCAACAACGAAGTCACATTCTGGGTTGAAAATTACTTTTGCATCTTCATATCTCTGAAGACACTGAAACAATATATACTTGTGCAAATCAACTCAGAAATTGCTACTCCAGAAATGTAGACCATATAAATTATCTAAATATTAATCTCTTACCATTAAATTCTCTACAGAAGTGATCATCATGACAAGTAGTCTCACCACCCTGGTCTGTGGAATATGACAAGTTTCTCTAGTTCAGAGAATCCCCTTGAGAGGATGATTCAGCCTGGAAAACTTTAGTTTCCTAGGAAGCTGGCTCCAACCTGCAGGTTCTAGGTTTTTAGCTTACTCTACAGAATTCTCCCAGCATCCTGACTGAAAGCATAGTCTCCCTCGGAGAAAACGAATCAAAGCAATACATCTGCCTTCAAAACAATTTCTTGTTGAAGAAAAAGATGAAAGTTTAAGACAACACTC
The DNA here is from genome assembly GCF_049354715.1 of Callithrix jacchus. NCBI lineage: Eukaryota > Metazoa > Chordata > Mammalia > Primates > Cebidae > Callithrix > Callithrix jacchus. The sequence goes on from NC_133524.1 coordinate 16,866,812, forward strand.
AAGCTTAAAAATGAGCTCTATGATCAAACAGTATCAACTGGACTCTCCAACTTTTCACTATCGTTTGTCTCAGAGGAAGCAGGTAATACTGACGAAGCCATATGAATGGAAAGTGGGCCTCACTCAGGAGCAATGAAACTGAATGACGTCCATGGAATTTGCCATTATCTTTTAGTGACATTCAGGGACATCAATCTCAAAGATCAGAAGCTGCTTGTATCGGGTACACATGAAAATACACGGAAACAATAGACACTGGGGACCCTTAGACTGGGGAGAGAGTGTGGGAGAAAGCACAGAAAACTACCTATTGGGGACTATGCTCACTACCTGGGTGATGGGATCATTTGTACCCCAAACCTCAGTGTCATGCAATATATCCAAGTAACAAACCTGCACATGTAACCCCAAATCTACGATAAACATTGAAAACTTTTTTAAAAGAAGCTGCCTGTGATGGGATTCAGGACACACTACCCCAAAATATGTCACTTTAGCATATCAAGTATTTGAAGCTGAAGAAATCTGAGAAAACCACAAAAGCAGGGAGGTCTCTCTGACACTTCCCTGCCCTTCTCCCCTGATGTAGGTCATTAAGACCCTAGGTGAAATGTGCCTTCTCTAGACCTGGAGGAAAGGAGCATTCTTATCTCTGAAGACACAGGACACAGAATGTGAACCAACAGGACTTACTAAGTTCCCCACTTCATTACCCCAGATCATTCTCTTTGCCCTATCCTACTTCTCCATTAATCTTGTGAAAGAACAATAAATCCTGGGGCCCCAAAATCACTAAGCTAAAGGGAAAAGTCAAGCTAAGAACTGCTTAGGGCCAATCTGCCTCCCATTCTATTCAAAGTCATCCCTCTGCTCACTGAGATAAATGAATATCTGGTTGCCTCCTTTGGAAAAGCTAATCAGAAACTTAAATGAATGCAACCATTTGTCTCTCATGACCTAGAAGCCTGGAAGTGGTGACACACTGTGGAGTCCTGCCCACAAGCAGCACACATTGATCCACCACACAAAACCCCTAGGCCACAGCTCAGTTCTTCCTTTTAAGAAAAAAAAAAGGGGACACAAATAATCTAAGAATGGGGAGAAAACAAGGAGAACGACCCTCTTTCGAGCACTCCTTAGGTTTTATGCACCTCTACTTACCAGAGTTTATGCAAAATGGAAGTAATACGGTTTCTGTGCACATTTACATTAAGGAAAAAGCCCTAAGGCTGACCTGCAAACTATGGAGTTCCTAAGTTCCCTTTCTCTCTATTTTTCTTTTCTGCCTGCTTTAAATCTGCTGTTATTTTTCTATTAAGATGAAAAGCACTGTTTGGATCAAACAGGTTCTTTTCACAAGCCGGTGAATTTGTACTTATCTCATGGCTAAAGTTCTGAAGTAAAAGCTACAGGATCTTTGTGTGTGTGTGTGTGTGTGTGTGTGTGTGTGTGTGTGTGTGTGTGTATACATGTGTGTATATATATTTGAAAGGCCTTTATAATCTCTATAATTTTATGTTTAATTGGCAATTAAATCCATTTTAATTTCCCTCTAGAACACCAGACATTTTCTCTCCTGCCTTAGGATGTGAATTTTGCTATTTGACTTTCACCTGAGTTGTTTCCTTTAATATGCAAATGTAAGCTATTTAGCTGACAACTGCCTAGGGTAATAAAACAGGTTATTAAGAATTTGAAAGCCTAAGATAGGGAAAAAGTTTTTTATGAATCTGTAACATGTATTTCTATCAGCATGCCTAATACATTTATGTATTCGTGTTGCATACACACTGCTTCACTCCTGAAAATATATAAAAGAGCTCTAATTAATTGGCTTAAAAAAAAGCACTTGAATCAAATATTTTATAAGGAAAAAAGAAAACACTGGTCAAATGCTTTTCCAAGGTTGTGTAACTTAAGAAAAATCTTTAATAAATAAGCTAGCTTTAAAATTATTGGTAAAGTAATATTTGAAATGTCTTATGAATTGCCAGAATACATTTTCATTTGTATTTATTAATCAAGCAATTTCATACTTATCCCACCAAATACTATAAGGTGTCAAAATTTGGCATGGGGTTACAAAACTATAAACCCATCCCAAAACAGAATAATTTTTGCGTGTGTAAACTTTAATAAATAAGACATTGATATTGGTTTAAATAAAAATAATTACATCTTAGGTTTAGTAAAATTACCATGACTTCTAATCTTGTGGCTTTAGGCAGTCTAGTCCACAGGCATGTAAGGTTTGTTTTGGGAAGGGACTGTTATCGTCTTTGTTTCAAAGCTTAACTATAAACTAAGTTCCTCCCAAAGTTTGTTCAGCCTATGCCCACGAATAAACAAGGACAGCTTGGAGGTTAGAAGCAAGAAAGTTCAACTTTTACTGCATCTCACCATTTTCTGTTTTCTCTTCCCTTTTAAACAGAGCTGGGTATGTGGGTGTGGTGGCACACGCCTGTAGTCCCAGCTACTCAGGAGACTGAGGCAGGAGAATCACCTGAACCCAGGAGGCAGAGGTTGCAGTGAGCCAAGATAGCACCCCTGCACTCCAGCCTGGCTACAGAGCAAGACTCCATCTCAAAAAAGAAAAAGGTGTGAAACAGTAACACTCTCCTTCAACTCATTTTCAGCTCTTATAAATTTTGTTCCTTAAGTTCTGTTTGTTGTGGACTAATGCTAACAATGTTTTCTTAAAAGTCTAAAGAAAATGTTTTCTTCCAACATAATATTCTGTGCAGTATAGATCTTTTCTTTTGCCTTTTGGTAAATGGCCTAACAGATTTTACATTTTATTGAAACAATTCCTATGCCATCATTATTATTAAGTTTGGTTTGCTTAGGAAAAAAACTGAGATTAAAATTTTTTTTATTTAAGGTTATTACATCCGTGTATATAGAAAGATGTATGTGCTTTTTAAAGAACTTGTGACAGTGAGTTACAGGGCTTTGACTCCTGGGTCTAAAAAGGATACCAAGTCCTGCTAAATCTTAAACACTGACAGCAATTATAGGTTCATCTTCAGGCCTCGTAGAAGATGTCAATCAAAATAAACTGCATTCCTGAGACACAGGGCCAGAAATTAAAGTTATTCAACTTGTCAAGGCCCAGGGACTACTGCAGAAGACATAGACATGTGAGATTATAAGGGTTGATTCTGAGAGATAAAATAAGTTCAATTTCTCTATAAATTAATCATTAATGTCAAAGGCACACTGATGCAAGACCAGCATATGTTGCCCCTATGTCAGATTAAAAAGATTTTCTTGAAGCATTAACTGACTACTTAATAAAGGTTACAAAAAGCTTATGGAAGTTATATCTTATGGTCAAGATTAAAATATTATAGATTGTAACATTTTGAAAAACAAATTTAATTGACTCTATGCTGCTTTTATTAGGGCTTGTTGTTTAGAAAATTAAGTCTCCTCTCTCAAAGAATAAAGGTTTTCACCTTTTTTTGAAATCCTTGAGTTATCACTTTGGTCAAATGAATGACTTATTTTACAATGACCTGTGATATTAAGTGTTTTAAGCCTTTGATATTTGACAAACTTTCCAAAATCAAATTATAAATTATGTCTTTTTCTGACTGAATTAATCCTTTAAGATACTGGGTTCCCTAAAGTCCAAAAATTACATAATTTGGCTTATTTGGTATAAAAATTATACAGGAAACATTGTCAAATATGAAGTCGTGTTTGGTTTTCTTTGGACTATATTTGTATAAAAAATATGTTATTGATATGTGTTCCAAAATTATGGGAAATTCCTATAATTCTAATATGCTTAGTGTACATTATCAGTAATAATTATAACTGTTGTGTTAAATTATTGTGTGCCACAGAGGTAAAAAATTTCCTTGTCAATTGTGCCCTTGACTATGGCTGCCCTTAAAGTTTTAGTCATCCAAGGACAATTGCTGTCTTGTTTCGGTCCTCTTTAGAAGGCGATTTTATAATCAGCTGTAAAACTCAAACAGGTGCTCTTGAATACAAGTTTCTGATAACTTTGGAGATTGTGACATCAGAATAGAAGAAAAACTTTTAGGACTCATGGAGAACTGAAATGTTCATGAATATCAAGCAGAACAGGAATTTACTACATGGACTGAAGTAATACGAGATTGAGGTAATCTTTTTCACTTTTTGCTCAAAATATTGCCAATCCTTTGTTTTGTTTTTTAGAGTCAAGGAAACTTTTCTTTTGAGCTATGGACAGCTTTTAACAATTTAGTATACTATGAACAAAATTTAGAACATATTTGTTTCTCTCTATCTGATTTCTCCAGAATTTGGAAACTATTTGTGAGCATTCTTAACTTATGGCAACATAGTTATTTGCATAAGTGCAATAAGAATCTGTTTTCATGGCCAGGTTCAGTGGCTCATGCCTATAATCCCAGAACTTTGGGAGGCCAAGGTGGCCAGATCACAAGGTCAGGAGATCAAGACCATCCTGGGCAACATGGTGAAATTCCATCTCTACTAAAAATACCAAAATTAGCTGGGCATGGTGGTATGTGCCTGTAATCCCAACTACTCAGGAGGCTGAGACAGGAGAATGGCTTGAACATGGGAGTCGGAGGTTGCAATGGCGCCATGATAGCACCATTGCACTCCAGTCTGTCTCAAGAAAAAAAAGAATCTGTTTTCCTTTATAATAGGACACAATTAGAGAAACTGATTATTTTGCCAAGGGTTTGAGTGGAATGTTGTGCTTTCCTTTACGGAACCAAACTTGACTTATGGAGCCAATAAAGGCCTCTTGGAAATGCTGGCCTCATACCTAGTCTACATAGTCCCTGTACAGGATTCCTGACTTGTGATAGGTAAAGCACATCACTTTCTGACAGGCCCAGGAACCCCAAGTTTATCTTGGAACCTCAAGAGGAGAGGAATTCACCCAACTCATAGGTATTTGACGGTACAAATCCATGGCTGAGCTTGGCTTTTAAAAAGTTTTATCTGAGATTCCTTCTATGAAACAAATTTTCATCAAAGCCAATTTAAAAGCCTATGTAAAAAAATATTATTATTATTGCTGCACTTTATACAAATAATCAGGCCAAGTATAATAAAGCAAACTGGTCCTACCATGATCTCTCTTTAGTAAAAATGGGAAACTGCAGAGAGAAAAATTATTTTTTAAAAACTACAGTACACTTGTTGTTAGATTCTAGCCTTGCCTAATGTTTTTCAATGGTTATTAGTATTATTTTCTACAGTTTGGACTGAATTCTAATTTTTCTTGGCTACATGTCTTCGAAATAATGATTTCAACTTTTTTCCTTCTTTTTCCCCATTTTTTTCCTAATTTGGAGTCACTGAAAACTAAACTGTGCTTCTGTAAAGCCCTGTGAACTGAAGCTAGACAATTTAAACTTCAGAAGAAAATAACAACCTATTTACATAATAAGCCACTTTCATCCCTGCCCACTGATATATAAACTTCAGAGTAATGTGGCCTATATCGATTTTCCAGGATTGTTCTTTTGTTTGTTGTCTTTTTTTTTTCCCTTCCTCCCTGTATTTTCTCTTCAGAGGACATACAACTTCACAACTTGCTAAGATTGAACTTTCCTAATAACTGGGGACCTACCCAACTAAGAATAAACCATCCTAGCCATGAGAGATCAGATGAAACCTGGGACCAGAGACTAATTTTCTCCTAAAATGCTTTCTCTAAAAGATTTTTAAAAAGAAAAGGGGATAAATATGAAAGGAAAATAAATCTCAGGACCCCCATATCACTAAGCAAAAGGGAAAATTCAAGCTGGGAACTGCTTAGGGCCAACCTGTCTCCCATTATATTCAATGTCACCTCTGTGCTCACTAAGATAAGTGCATGTCTAACTGCCTCATTTGAAAAGGTTAAAGAGTGCAACCATTTGTCTCTTATCTATTAATAACCTGGAAGCCCCCCACCCCCATACCTATAATCCCAGGACATTGGGAGGCCAAAGTGGGCAGATCACAAGATCAGGAGTTCAAGACCAGCCTGGCCAACATAAAAAAAAGTATTAAAAAAATGTATAAAGCTGTCTAAAAAAAAAAGGATAAAACTAAGCTGTGCCCCAACCACCTTGGGCACATGTTGTCAGGACTTCCTGAGGCTGTGTCATGGATACACATCCCCTACCTTGGCAAAATAAACATTCTAAATTAACTGAGACCTGTCTCAGATTTTCTAGGTTCACGCACCTTTGCCTTGAGTTGTCCTACCTTTCTAAACAGAACCAGTGTCCATCTTACACATACTGATTGATGTCTCATATCTCCCTAAAATGTGTAAAACCAAGCTGTGCCCTGACCACTTTAGGCACATGTCATCAGGACCTCCTGAGGCTGTGTCATAGATGCACATCCTCAACCTTGGCAAAATAAACTTTATAAATTAATGGAGATGTGTCTCAGATTTTGGGGATTCACAGTCTCTACTCTCCACCAAACCTACTATAAAAGACATTCAGCTTTAACTGCTTCTTTGGGTCTTCATTTTCTTATGAATGGTTCATGTGTCACATAAAACTTAAATTTGTCCACTTTTCTCTCGTTAGTCTGTCTTTTGATATAGGGCCTCAGCCATGAACTTAGAATGGGTAGAGAAAAAAAAATATTTTTCCTCCCCTACATATTTCTAAGAATCTTACCTGATTTTCGATGGCACCTTTGGATTGTAGAACCTTAGCTGTAGGAGAAATGGTGGTGAGGGCCAATGTCTGGCACTGACTTTAACGGACTATAGATGTGTATGTAAATAGTACTTACTTTAACAAAATAGAAAGTGCAAGAAAGAAACATAGCAACAGAAGTGACAATTAAGATCGGAAGGGACCCATTCTTTTTTTTTTTTTTTGAAATGGTCTCACTCTGTCTCCCAGGCTGGAATGCAATGGTGACATCACAGCTCACTTCAGCCTGGACCTCCCAGGCTCAAGTGATCCTCATACCTTAGCCTCTCGAGTAGCTAGGAGTATAGGCATACACCACCATGACAAGCTAATTCTTTTAATTTTCCATAGAGATGGCGTCTCACTATATTGCCCAGGCCAGTCTTGAATTCCTGGGATGAAGCTATCCTCCTGCCTTACCGTCCCAAAATGTTGGGATTATAGGCATGAGTTACCATGCCCAGCCCTAGCTCCATTCTTAATTGTCATTTAGCCTACACTTTCACTTCATTGACACCAAGCAGATGAGGATACCATTGAAACAGTGCCACCATTCACCCAAGTGTCCTGTCAGTCAGGAAAAGCACATCCCCACTGGATCTCGGAGCTCTCGGTCCACCGTCTTTGCACTGTGTGACCACACACAAAACCAAGTAAATCATTTACCTGCTTTGTTCAGGAGGCTGTCCTTGGTTCTCTAGTTTCTGATAGGACCCCATTTTACACTCTCTCTCAAGCCCCCTTGTCCTTCTTCTTTGGTACTGTCATAGCCCCTAAACATATGACAATTATTAATATAATTAAAGACTTATTTCTCTATAGATTTGTTTAAAGCCGCCTTCCCCGAAGAGATGGTCAGGTCTTAAGGCAGGTTTGTTACAGATGACAGGCTCTTGGGCCCATCATGTAACAAATTAAAAATAAAAAATTAGCATGGGGACAAGCAGATTTCCCAGACAAGGCTTGTATCTTGAGGTTTGTGCTTGAGTGCAGGGGAGACACCAGGGGTACAAGGATCCCTCAGGCTGACTCCTTGAAAAGGTGGTAGGGATTTTTTTATTAGACAAACACAGGAATTGGTATCAGGGGTAGGGAATGCAGGCTGGCCTGGGGAATTGTTATCTTGAGTAACGGGCCACCTAGGGGTCTGGCCAGCAGTAACAGGCTGCAAATGAATTGTTCGGCGTTCCTTCCCTTCCCAAGATGGGACAGTCTGCAACCTCAGTTTGATGTTTAGATTTCCTAAAGCCAGTTCCTGGAATTCTTTTAAGTAAAAGGCATGGTTAAACATTATGAAAGCACAGAAGAATGGCTATTTTCTTTGTAAGCCTAAAGCCTTATCTAAAGCCAATTGTCAGCAAGGCAGTGGTGTGGGTCTTGTGATCAGCGAGACAAGAAGAAAAAAAATGTGTGAAAAAGCAACTGAGTCCCTTTTCTATTTATCTGAGGTTACTCCCCACTGTACCCCCAGCCCCTGACATTGTCAGAGGCTTTTGAACCTGAGTGACTCCATCTTGAATAGCGGCTGGGTAAAACAAGGCTGAGACCTACTGGGCTCCATTTCCAGGAGGTTAGGCATTCTTAGTCACAGGATGAGATATGAGGTTGGCAGGACTGGCATCACAAGACACAGGTCAGAAAAACTTGACCATAAAACAAGATGCGGTACAGAAGCTAGCCAAAACCCACCAAAACCAAGATGGTGACAAAAGTGACCTCTAGCCATCCTCACTGCTCATTATACTCAAATTACAATGTATTAGCATGCTTAAGGAAACTCTCACTAGCACCATGACAGCTTACAAATGCCATGGCAGTGTTCAGAAGTTACCCTGTATAGTCTAAAAAGGGGGGGAACCCTCAGTTCTAGGAATTCCCCACCCCCTTCCCAGAAAACTCATGAATAATCTACCCCTTATTTAGCATATGATCAAAAAATAACTGTAAGTATACCCAGTCAGCAGCTTGTGCCGCTGCTGTGTCTATGGAGTAGCCATTCTTTTGTCTCCTTTACTTCTCTAATAAAGTTTATTCTATGGATTTGCCCAAAATTCTTTCTTGTGCAAGATCCAAGAATCCTCTCTTGGGGTCTGGACTGGGACCCCTATTACCATGCCTGGCCCAAGAAACATTTGTTGAGTGATGATTTATAGTAACTTTCTGTGCTCACATCTCACTCTTGTTCCAGTACCTATATTCTAAGCAGCCGCGCCACTGTCCTTCTGTGCTTCCCTACATTCCAAGTTCAAGGGTACAGGCTAGTTTATTGTTTCTTAAGTGCTCGTCTTTCTGGTCTTGTTTACATGCATCATTAGCCCACAGGAAAGCACTATGTTACAAGTGACTCTAGAAAGCACAATCATTAAAATTGAAAACTTCCACTTAAACCAGACTATCCCTTTGTGATGTTAAAAGTGTCGCCTCTGGCCGGGCACAGTGGCTCATGCCTGTAATCCCAGCACTTTGGGAGGCTGAGGTGGGTGGATCACGATGTCAGGAGATCGAGACCATCCTGGCCAACATGGTGAAACCCCCGTCTCTACCAAAAATACAAAAAAATTAGCTGGGTGTGGTGGCACACACTTGTAGTTCCAGCTATTCAGGAGGCTAAGGCAGGAGAATTGCTTGAATCCAGGAGGCGGAGATTGCAGCAAGCCGAGATCGCGCAGCTGCACTACAGCCTGGGCGACAGTGCGAGACTCAAAAAAAAAAGTGTCACCTCTGGCCGGCAGTGGCTCATACCTGTAATCCCAGCACTTTCGGAGGCCAAGGGAGGCAGATCACCTGAGATCAGGAATTCGAGACCAGCCTGGCCATCATGGAGAAACTCGTCTCTATTAAAAGTATAAAAATTAGCCAGGCGTGGTGGCAGGCGCCTATAATCCCAGCTACTCAGAAGGCTGAGGCAGGAGAATCGCTTGAAACCCGGAGGCAGAGGTGCAGTGAGCCAAGATGGCGCCATTGCACTCCAGCCTGGGCAACAAGAGCGAGACTCCCTCTCAAAAATAAAAAAAAGTGTCACCTCTGAGCTTCTGACCCCCTCCCTAAGAGGCCTATTCTAGCTTTTTAACCTACCTGTGGGCTTTTCATTTGGAGCCTCGTGTGATCTTCAAGCTGTAATTTTCGCAAGTGGAGCGCTAAAGCTCTTTAATATTTTTGTTTACCAGAATTAGTCATTTCATTTCTGTATGTGCTTGGTAGATGAATTTTCTGTGGTATCTTACAAAATAAGGCCGTAATACCTTATGGCATTTAAAAAAAAGGTGGGGGGCAAAACCACCGCAAAAAAATTAACTGAACAACTAAAATATTTAAATGAGTATTAGAAAGCTTAAATGTAGGCAACAACTAAGTCATATCAAGCACATCCAACAGGAAAAATTAGAAAGCATACTAGCTAAGAACATTAGGGAATGGGGCAAGGACGCGGGGACGTGAAGAAGGTACAGGGTTGGATCCTGTCTTTATTTTAAAATTTAATATTATGTTCAAACGTGAATTTTTTAATTTTGATTTTTAAAAATAATATTGCATTAAAATACTACTGATCCTTCTTCAGAAGTTAAAGAGAATTACCATATGACACAGCAATTCCTCTCCTAGGCATACTCCCCAAAAGAATTAGAAACAGGTACTCCAACAAACATTTGCGTGTGATTGTTCACAGTATTACTATTCACAATAACCAAAAGGTGGAAACAAACTGTGGTATATTCATACAATGGAATTTTATTCAGCCATAGAAGGAATGAAGTTCTGACACATGCTACAACATGGGGAAACCTTGAAAACGCCATGCTAAATGCAAGTCTGACTGATCAGGGGCTCTTGGGCTCTCAATGCAATAGAAATTGACATGGGGAGAAAAGCGTTTTCCCAAACAAAGCACGAAAAGGGTAAGAGATATAGGTTAGCATCATCTGGTTGTGATGATTATCTTGAGTAATGGGCCACCTGGTGGTCTGGCCAGCACCAACAAAGCTGTAAATCAATTAATTGTTCAGCATTCCCTCCCAAGATGGGACACTCTGCAATCTTGCTTCCATATTTTGGATCTCCTAAGGCCAGTTCCTGGAATTGTTTAAGTAGAAGACATGGTTAAGCATTATGAGAGCACAGACAACAACACAGAAAGGCGATTTTCTTTGTCTGACTAAAGCCTGGAGGTTAGCAGGTATGGTGTCAGTGAGGTAGTGGTAGGGGTTTTGTGACCAGTGGAAATGCGTGAAAAAATGCTCTAGCGGGGGTGAGCCAAAGCCAAGTCCCCTTCCTACTGTCTCAGAAGAAGCCAGACACAAAAGACCGCATACATATATATTGTATAATTCTGCTTATATGAAATATGCACAATAGAAAAAGCCACAGATATAAAAAGGAGATGAGCGGTTGTCAGCGGATAGGCAGAGGGGAAGCTAGGGAGTGACTGCTAGTGCGGACAGGGATTTCTTCTGGAGTGATGAACGTGTTCTGGAAATAGTTAAAGGTGGTGGTTGTTCAACATCAGTGAATACAACCCAACTGTTCAAAATGGTTAATTCTATGCTATGTGAATTTCACCTCAATTAAAATATATGTATACACAGGTTGAGTATCCCTAATCTGAAAATCCAAAATCCAAAATGCTCCAAAATTCCAAAATTTCTGAATGCCAACATGATGCCAGAAGTGGAAAATTCCACGCCTGATCTCATGCCAAAAATCATAGTCAAAATGCAGTTGAAACTTTGCTTCATGTACAAATCACTTAAAATTTTGTATAAAACTACCTTTAGGCTATGTGTATAAGGTATATATGAAGCATAAATGAATTTCATGTTTAGACTTGAATTTCATCCCCAAGATATCTCATTATGTATATGCAAATATTCCAAAATCTGAAATTCAAAACACTTTTAGCCCCAAGCATTTCACATAAGGAATACTCAAACTCTATTATTGATCTTGATTCCTCAGTTTTTGTGGAGCCTTTTTAATCTTGTACCTGAGGCAAAGCCTTACTTGCCACCTCCAAGTCTTGGACCTATTAAATTTTACGTTTACCGGAAAACAAACAGGGCGAGAAATTGAAATTATCTTGGACCACACACAAATCTGTGGTTGAGGTCCAGGTAAAACGACTTAGTTTCTTACTCAAAATTACTTACAGTATGCTCCCTGCCATACTTTCCATACAAAGGCCCAGTGACCTGGGCTCTCGCTCATCATCCTATCATTCTGATCCGCTGGAAAAAACATGAACTCACTTTCTCCCCAGTGAGGTTGTTGGGAAAAATTTAATCAGCTACAGATATTTTAAGTACCAAAGGCTGCCTCTGGAGGGAAAAGAAAACTACGCCTTTGGTTCTGGTTCACAGAAGTATGTATTATCAGATTCCCTTTGAGGCTTTACATCCCATGTTTGCTGGAGAACAGGGGGATTCTGTAAGGGTGTAGTGATTTCTTCAGATAGTTCCTTCATCTTGCCTTCAATTATTTCAGAGGCTTAAAAGAAAAGAATATAAATATTAGCAACACCAGGAACTGAATAATACAAGTCTTTCAATATCTCCAGCTAACCTTTGCACCATTTTGGCTTGCTCCAAAAGGTCTCCATGCTTGAGGCAAAACTAAATAGATACAGCTTTGCATCTTCCCTGATGAACGTGAAGAGAGCTCACAGAAAAGCAATGAACTCTTTACGAGTCTTCCAAAATCTGCTGTCTCTGCTGAAGAACAGCTTATTCAACTCAAGGCCTGCCATAATGCCTAGGGCAATCCAGGCACTATCCGCCACTAAGCATAAATTTACTGAAGCTATCCAGGCTGGTATCTCTCAAACAGTGCATAATAGAGCTATGGGCTGCTCTTGGACTCTAAGCCTGTCTCTTGTATCTCCCTACAAAGAAATCAAATACTATTTTATTTTATATAAATCCAAGGAAATCTGCTCTTCGATGAGTGGCCTTGACCAGGGATCAGCAAACTGTTTTAGTTTTATTGGAACACAACCATATCTGTTCATTTATGTATTATCTACGGTTGCTTTCCTGCTACAATGGCAGAACTGAGTAGCTGCCACAGGAACTGCATGGCTCATAAGCCTAAGATATTTACCATACAGAAAAAGTCTGCCCACCCCTGACACAGACTATTATGACTCTAACCGCAACAGCCCCCACTTATACATTTGTAGGTGTATTTGTATATTTTTTCCTGGCCCAAGGTGCATTCCACTTTCCCCATACACTAACTCGTACCAGCACCATGGGCTGTCGTGCCTGTCCTGCTAACTGTGCCAGTCAAATGGGAGCATCTCAAAGGAGCAAGATCCTGTGAAGTGAGTCCTATAATACCCCCTCTATTCCAAGACAACAGCTTGTCCATGAGAGAAAGGAGCAAACCTCGAAGATTCCATCTTACCCTCACAGGCAGTCCCCATTATTCCCAGTCATGTATTCATTTCAGCTTAATTCCAACTCAGCTATCCTTGGCTCTGAAAAGCTGTCATCACTGGCATCACTGTATCTATCACTAGATTAAAAAAGGAACTAATTTAGCAAGTATTAGAAAAAAAAAACGCTGGACAATGATTTATTTTGCAATTTCAAACACATTCCGTATTAACCCCTTAGGATGAGAGAAAACACTACGGAATTTTCTTTTAGCACTTTCTAGTCACCACAGGAAGAGTTCAGTCCAACTACATGCAATGGCCTCTTTCTTTGGTCAAATAAATGGATCACTTATTTTCATTGTAAACTGTAAGTTACTTATTCAGAAAATTTTAAAACGCATTTCAATTTAGACTGAAATTTATAATCTTCTGAAGACCACTGATCATTTCTAAACTTTAACAAAAGCCTTGAAAGTAGATTGCCTTCCTGCCACCTTAGCTATTACTTGCTTTCTACTAGAGGTGTTATATTAACAAACTGATTTAAAATGAAAACCTGAGCTGATGGACCCATTTATTTTCTGTGAATCTACTCTTGTCATATTAGGGCCTAAATCTCAGTCCATCTGAGGTTGAACATCACTTAGTCCTACTCCTACTGATGTCAATTTGTTCTTCAATGCAATAACATAGCATACTACATTGCCTGGATCTTCAGGGTTTTTTTTTTTTTTTTCATTCTTCACTCTTATGACAACTGTTTCCTTTGGCAATGAGGGAGTTCAGGACATACTACCTCAAAATATGGCACCCTAGCATATTGCATATTTGAAACTGAAGGAATTTGAGACAGCATGTGCAAGAAGTTCTCTCTGACCTTCCTCCACCGAAGCAGGCCATAACACCCAGGAAGAATTTTCTGACCTTTTCTGAAGCAAGTCAAAAGACCCTCAGGTGAGAGGTACCCCAACCCTCATATCCAGAGGAAACCAGCATCCTTATCTCTAAAGCTACAGGATCCCAGGGAAAAATCTGAATGAAAAGGCCTTGCTAAGTGTCCCTAGTATATTACCAGGAGGTCACACACTCTTTGCTCTATATAACTTTCCATGACTCTCTACTCTTCATCAGGTCTGTTTTATAAACACTAGGGTTTACCTATGTTTTTTGAGTCTTCGTTTCCTTATGAAGGTTCCCATAATACTTACATTAAATTAATTTGTACGCTTTTCTCCTTTTTTTTTTTTTTAAATAAGGCTGGAGTGTGTGTATGGGGGAGGAGGGGATGGTGCCTCACTGTTGCCCAGGCTAGTCTCCAACTCCTGGCCTCAAGGGATCCGCCCACCTCAGCATTCCAAAGAATTCAGATTATAGGCACCTGCTGCTGTACCCAACTCTATGCTTTTTGTTTGTTAATCTGTTTTTTGTTATCAGGGCTTTGGCCATGAACCTAAGATGGGTAGAAGAAAAACCATCTTTTCTCCCCTATAGCAACATGAAAGGACTAGAGAACAGTGAACACAGTGCATGTCCCTGTTACATTAGCCAAATGCTGTCATTCTTTTCAGCTGTGGTTTGACTTTTGGCTCTGTGTTTTAAGGACCACAGCACCTCCCTAGATCCAGATCTGTGCTTGCCTCTGTGTTTGAGGATCACACAGCCTCCTCATTACGGAGGAACCAGTCATCTACGATCAGCAAATTCCACAGGAGCGTGAACTTGGTGGTCATGAGGACTAAGACATGCATGTTGGCTCAAGACCCAGAAAACACCCTGCAGTGCCATAAACAATGTTAACATACTCTCTACACTGGCTTTGAAATCTTATCTCCTTCAGATCATATTTTCATTATGATTTGTAGGTCAGTAGCATGAAAGTTCTCCCTTCCAACATTCTCATAGGTCCAAGAGTTGGAGAAATAATTTTCACGATTATACAAATTTCAAAATTAGAAATATAGGGAATGCCCTGATTACCTTGAGTCACAGATAGTATTCAAAATAGGACCAATTGTTGATATAAATGTCTCCATGTTGGTTTCCCTTAGAAATACACCTTCTCCATGAGATAGCTCTGCAACTGAACTTTCACTGTGAGATGTGGGATCTGTTTGTGGTTCCTCTTTCTCAGTTCCAAATAAATCAGCACACTGATCCTCTCCACTAGAATTCTACTAATCTATGAAGATGACAAAAGGAAGTGTTTCATGCCTGACCCATCCCCAGCCTTGGCCAAACTTTTGCTGATTTATAGCGATAAATGTCTGAATTCCCTAACAGATGAAACTCTACCCTTTTTTTAAGGGAGGAAAGGGAACAATTAGAGAAACCCTATGTTCATAGACTAGAAAAGAAAGATTTTACTCTAAACATACTGAGTGAATATTAATAAATAAACAAAACCATAGACAAGTCTGTATAGACAAAAAGACAATCTGTTTCCTGATTTGCCTGCTCACTCCCTTCTCTGACTTTTGAACAAAAACAGCGTAGGTAGGAGGGGGCGCTAGAATAAGGAGAGGAGATAGAAGATTCAGAATTGCAGAAAAGACAACATATGTAAGATAGTAAGATAAACATGAAACAACATATTCTGAAAACCAATCAAGTAGAAAGATACCCCCTAGTTAGACTTTAGTTCAGGGAAATCACTTCTACTGGTACATAGGAATAATTGAAGAATATTTGGGGGAAAAAAAATCGACAGCCAAAAAAGTTGATACATCCTATCCATGCACTCTCCCTGCTCAAATGGAGAATCTTTCCAGGTTCTATACAACATTTTGCGTCACAGAATTAGCCAAGAAAGGGGATTTGGAAGTAGCACTCCCTATCTGAGATGAAATGAAGGTCAAGGACGTTCAAGTAACTTAATAGCTCCATCATCGCCATTATACTAGCTCAGGCCACAAGGTGGGGTTTAAGCTGTGCCACAGGTAGGGCAGCAGGACCCACTAGGGCATGTCCGCTAATGCAAGTGACAAGGACCAAAAAGGACTGAGGGCACTTCATTTCCTTGGGTGCCAGATTTTACACCCACTTCCTTCCCCATCTCTAAGCCTGGGGAAGAACACGATGGGCTCATATCTTCCCCCCAACACACACACACACACACACTCTTAGTTATACTATTTATAAGCCACATACCTTGGACAAGTCACTGACTCCTGAGAGTCTAGAAAAAGTGGCAATAATACCTCCAAACTCACCAAAATGTTTTGAGTCAAAAGAAACTGTATAAACTTGCTCTGAAAACAATATCAAAATATAAATTGTTGCTATTGATGGGGTTGTATATTCATAACTTTTATCTCCTCAGAAAGTCATAGAAACACAAAGAATCGATTAAAACTGCTAACTGTATGATTTTCAGAATTGTTTCCTGTACCAAGTGTAATTCCCTACCCACATTAGCAAGTGGACTTGGGCGGGCCTGTTTCTAACCTAACGGCTCTCATTTCCTAACTGATGGCTGTCTGCCCCAAGCTCTGCCAACACATCCAAATGGCACAAGCTGAGTCTAACAAAATGAAGCTCAGCTTGAGTTTATTCATCTCCAAGGTTAATGACTCGGTTCACTAATTGTCTTTCATATGTGTTCAGAGACTGGGGATAAGACAATAAAACCATGACACTCAAGAACAGAATTATCAAAACAGACGTTACGCTGAACTTGCTGATTTTAGGACATTCATCTGCCAATAAAAAACAACTACTAGAAATAAAATGTGGGTCATCTGAATGCAGATCAACAGCGGCTCTTGCACGTGCAATAAAATGTGAGTGTGCTCTGTGCTGCATATGTGCTGTGAGCGCTACTCTATGCTGGGTTCATTTCTGTTTCACAAGGAACAAACAAGTCATAAGCTAGATGTATCTGCATATATTTTCATTAATTCAAGACATCCAGCTCTATCTTAGGACTAACCTGTATTTTTAAGTAATCTTTTATACACACAAACACACACACATACACACATACACGTTTCTCAAAGGGAAGAATTACCAGACATTAGTCTTTCATGTTAAATTTTATGAAGCGGCATAAAATACAGACATGTCCCTATGTGTCTTGTTACATTTGAAGAGGGGAAATTTTTTATTTATTTATTTTTATTTTTTTAGATGGTGTCTTGCTCTGTCACCCAGGCCAGAAGTCCAGTGGCACAATCTGGGCTCACTGCAACCTCCACCTCCCAGGTTCAAGCAATTATCCTGCCTCAGCCTCCTGAGTAAGTGAGATTACAGGTGCCGGCCACCACTCCCGGCCAATTTTTTGTATTTTTTAGTAGAGACGGGGTTTCTCCATGTTGGCCAGGCTGGTCTCAAACTCCTGACCTCAAGTGATCCTCCTGCCTTGGCCCCTTAAGAAGAGGGGAAAAATTTTAGACTATACTGTCCAATACAGTAGCCACATTAATAAAATGAAATTAAACTTAAAATTCCATTCCTCACTTGCACCTATCACACTGCAAGTGCTCAGTAGCCATGTGCGCCTAGTACTTACCGTATATGATAGTACAGATTACAGAACATTTCTATCAGTGCAGAAAGTTCTATTGGATAGTGCCGATCTAAAAATAGATGAATAATGATTTTTAAAAAGCAACCTACAGGCACCACGCAATGGTCCTCGTCGTTTCCTTAAAAAAAATTTTTGAGCCAGGGTCTTCCTCTGTCACCCAGGCTGGAATGCCGTGGCATGATCACAGCTTTCTGCAGCCTCAACCTCTGGGCTCAAGTGATCCTCCCACCTCAGCCTCCTGAGTAGCTGGGACTACAGGTGCACTCCACCATGCCCGGCTAATCTTTTGTTTTTATTTTTTGTAGGGATGGGGTCTCACTATGCTGCCCAGGCT
The DNA here is from genome assembly GCF_049354715.1 of Callithrix jacchus. Lineage (NCBI taxonomy): Eukaryota > Metazoa > Chordata > Mammalia > Primates > Cebidae > Callithrix > Callithrix jacchus. Next base: position 16,884,721 of record NC_133524.1, read on the forward strand.
GGTCTAGAATTCCTGGAGTGAGGCAATACTCTCACTGCAGCCTCTCAAAGTGCTGGGATTACAGGTGTGAGCCACCATGCCTGGCCAAAAGTTTTTCTTTAAGGTCTATACTGTTACATAAAATCACAGCAAATATCTTTCATGCATGCATGTGCCTCCCAAATCATGGAAACTCTCTTTTTAAAAAGTATTTTATGGTACCGTTTCTTGCAAGACAAATCAAAATCACCAGCAGCAACACAGAGGAATCACTATACTGACAAGATTTGACCACAATGGTCAACATGTAGTTCTTTTCTTTTCTTTTTGAGACAGAGTTTCGCTCTTGTTACCCAGGCTGGAGTGCAATGGCGCAATCTCAGCTCACCACAACCTCTGCCTTCCAGATGCAAGCGATTCTCCTAACTCAGCCTCCCAAGTAGCTGGGATTACAGGCATAAGCCACGGCAACCTGCGTTTCTTGTTTATTTGTTTGTTTGAGACACAGTCTCACTCTGTCAACCAGGCTAGAGTGCAGTGGTATGATCTCGGCTCATTGCAACCTCTGCCTCCTGGGTTCAAGCAATTCCCCTGCCTCAGCAACCCAAGTAGCTGGGATTACAGGCATGCACCACCATGCCCAGCTAATATTTGTATTTTTAGTAGAGATAGGGTTTTGCCATGTTGGCCAGTCTGGTCTTGAACTCCTGACCTCAAGTGATCTACCTGCCTTGGCCTCCCAAAGTGCTGGGATTACAGGCGTGACCCACTGTGCCCAGCCAACATGTGGCTCTTGAGAAGCAAAAGGTTTGTCATAGTGAAGTTTGCTTATCAAGGACTTCTGGTTCCCAATAAATTCCCAACATAAGAAAACAGATATTCCAAGGTGCTAGGGAAAGGGTATAGCAATGCCTCATATAGCCCACCTTTACACTACCCCAAGGCAGCTGTTAAACCATTTCTTCTCCATTAACAGAAAGAGGTGGTTGGAATTTAAACATTTTAATGGCATAGTTAGGATTCCCAGCATGCATGAGTTCCTTACAATACTTTGTATTAAAATCTGTTTCACGTGAAACAGCATGTTTTAAAAACAGGTTGTCATGCACACACTTATCCCCAAAGTGTTACTGCTATACTTATTTCCTTCACAAAGGGTCCCTGGAAGCCATAAAATATAAGAGAAATGGAACAAAAACTTAGTCTGCTTTGAATGAGTTTTGTATTTCATAGTAAACAGTAGAATACCACCCAGGCAGGGCGGTGAAAGCACGGTAGTGTGTAGTACTATTAACTCCATTCCTCTCTGGCACTACACCAACCACACTGTAGTGCACCATGATCTGGTTAAAAGGAGCACCTTTTAACCAACATTTATCCCCCCCACAAGGGAAGGTGTACTCAAATGTGGTTCATTAACAATAATTTACCCCCCCAAAAAAAAAAACTCAAGGTATGGAGTTGAAGTCAAACAATCACAGGGGTGAACATTTTTTTTTTTAATGTTTAAAAGAGCTGTTAAAAAAAAGCAAAATAGAATCTTTTGTTAATTTCAGTTCACTTTCGCTTGAAGTGTAACAAAGCAGGGAAAGTGGCATTTTGATAGCAGTTGAGTTTATAAAGCACCACCTCATCTGTTCCTCACAGTGGCCCTAAGGACGAGAATCAAGAAGTTTAGGAGTGGTGACTTGGACAAAATTACTCAGTAAGTGGCAGACCCAGAAGTCAAATCCATAGCATCCACCCTATTTGTCAATACTGCCCCCACAGAAATAAAATATTTTTGCAACATATGGAACAAGAATGGCTCCTGGCAACATCAACCTTGCAACCCAGAAATCAAAAAGCAAAGTTTGAAACAAAGTGATTCCAAGTTTGAAACAGTGCTGGAAACAGAATGTCGGATTTGCGCAAGGGAAAAGAGTATCTTATTCTCCGAGTCCAGGAGACAGCAGAGCCACCCAACATAAGAGAAGCATGCCCGGGAGGGTGAAATGCACTCTCTGTGAACAATGGAGGAGCCACTCTCACCTGCGATTCACCTAACGATTCACCTCCGATTCGCCACCTTGTCACCTCCGATTCACCTTGTTCACGTAATGATTCCGTGAACAAGTGTTGTAATAGGATATAGATCCCTATTCCCTCTCGGTAAGCAGTCAGGAATGTGTATCAAGAGGCAACAGGCAAAACCCTCTGGAAAGTTCAAGGAACTGCAAGCTGTTCCATATGGATTTGCGTGCATTTTATCCTATAAACCAAGTGAAGCCATTGGGGGTTTTAAGCTCCAACATAATGTGGGGGAGATCATTGTAAGAGCAGAAGATGGTTTGAGAGGAAGTAAGGTGGAGGCAGAGGAACCAAGTAGGAGGCTTTGTAGTAGGCAAGTGATACTGGAGCAAAGGGAAAATTAATAGCATCATCATCATAATTCCCATTTAAGTTGCTGCCATTGACCAGGCACTATGCTAAGTGCTTTACATTTAGTGTGAAACTTAATCTTCATTTCTGCCATGTTAAGCGGGGACCATTACCATCCCCTTTTTATAAAGAAAGCAATGCACAGAAAAGCGAGGTCACAGACAGCTGGGAAATAAAAGAGCCAATTTGAACTTGGTTGACTCAGCCAGAGTGCTGACTCCGGGCCACACTCCCTTGCAGCATGGCAGAAAATAGACGAAAGATGGGGTGAATTCCAACAGGAATTGCCAGACCTGCTGACTATGAGAGATGGGGATAAAGGAGGAGGAATCTGAGCTTCCCCAGGGGAGTCCAGCCAGGTCACACTGTGTGGGTGATGGTACCACATGCAGGAGCATATTTATCTTGATGTTAGTTAATCCTGGCAACCTGGGAGCATCCCCTGGGTACAACCATGAACAGGAGAACAAGCTCTAATGCCAGCATTTCCCACGCTGCTGGGACTGTGCGCTTGCAGGTCTGTGCCGTTTCCTGGATGGGAAGGTCTGTAGCTGAAGACCCCTAGAAGAAAGTCTATGGATGCAGGGTAGGGTGTAGCACTGGGGGTACGAATATAAGGAAACTACGAAGTGGTATGTTTGGGCTGTTTTCCAGGAAGTGGGCCCACAGCTTTGATCACAGTCTCGGAAGGTTGTCAGTCACCTCCCAAAATTTAGAAAACAGTTATACGACCTGAGGAGTGCCCAGGTCAGGGAATGCATTCTTAGTCAAGCACTTGCTTCCCTAGCACACAGCACAGTGGCTGGGATAGAATAAGCTTTAACACAGGGAGTGTGTTGAGTGAATGCCGAAGCGTGCAGCCATTAAAAATGAACTTCATGCAACTTGGAAAATGCATATGAGGTGTTAAGTTCAAAATACAAGCATCTGTAAGTAAAGACTTTATGGTGATATTCTGAGAACATATGAATAACCTGCTTCTTACAACATTCACCCAGTGGCTTTAGTATCCACCGTGATCCGTATTTGAATCCATTATTACACTGGAGATGACATCTACATTTTTAATTGGCTTTTCTTTTTCCTTTACTTCTGTATTTTCCGAGTATTATTTTGGACTCATGGAATTTCAGATAATGAAATGTGTTATAATCTAATACTGCGATTGTTCTTTTTGATGTTCAAATTGTCCAAATTAAGGCCAGTGGGAGCCCTTTCAAGCTGGCTTCTTTGACCTGGGAAAACTCACATCCCATTCATTTTCAGCTGTTCCTTGCTTTAAATACAGCAATATGTTCCAGGCTCATCTTGTACTTCCCCTGCCCCAGGCCTGGAATCAACCATTTCTTCCAGGAGCAAATTAATTGCAAATTCTTGGTATTTAAAAACCAAAATGGAGAAAAATGTTCCTTTGCAAAGGAGATCTCCAGACCGTCACTGTATCACTCTTTCATCTTTTCTGTAGGTTTGCAAGTTTTCAAAATAAAAGTTTGGGGTATGCGTGTTACTATTATTATTACAACCACAGAAAGAATCATATACCGGTATAGGCTCATAGGAAATATTTGAAAATGGCCACAGTAATTACGTTAGGCTGGTGGGTTTGTGAATACTTTTTTTTTTTTCCTCTTTTCCAAATTTTCTGTAATGCAATACATGTAGAAGTCAACAGGAAACAAAATCATCCCAGGCTACAAGTCAGCATTTTACTTAGCAGGAAAAGCCCGATATATTGTCACAGAAGAGAGACCAGAGACAGTGGTGAATGAAATGGGTTCCTTATCACCCTGACTGCTGCCAGGACTCAACAAGTATAGACGGAAGGGCTAAGCACAGAGGAGAGAATGGACTTAGATCCTAGGGGCACACAAAGGAAACAGGAAGCGGAAAGAACCGGTTCCAGGTGTGTACTTCCTTTAAGGACTCTCTTATTACAAAGTAGTTTCAGCTTTTGGGTTTGTCTGAAACAGTCAAGCAAATACAGTGGATCACTGAGTACCTTTCCCTCCTGCTGTTTTTGTACCACCCTGCTTCCTGTTTTGCCACAAAAAGATGACTTATCTGCACAAGAGACAGTAATTGCTGGATGGAGACATGGAATCCAAAGTTCCAAAATGAGAATAAAATTCTACTCAAATGACTCAAGATTCTGGTTTTATAATTTAAAATGTTTCCCAAAAAGCTGCATGTCTGTGAACTGCAAACAACCCCATCTAAGTTTTTGCTTTCTGATATACATCAAGCACTGTTCAAGGAGGACAGTTTTAGACAAATAAAAACTGGAAGTTGTGCCTAAACTTGGTGTGTAGTGATTGTTCCCAAGAGCCTTGCAGGCAGCCACAGAGACACACATGCCGAAAAACAACCTATGAATGAACTTTAGACTCTGATCCTTCTCTTGTTGCTTAAAAATGGAATTCTAGGTCTCAGGCCAAGCACAGTGGCTCATGCCTGTAATCTCAGCACTTTGGGAAGCCAAGGCAGGCAGATGGCTTGAGCCCAGAGTTTGAGACCAGCCTGGGCAACATAGGGAGACCCTGCCTCTAAAAAAAAAAAAATTCCAGAAAGAGATTAGATGCTCTGTTTCGAGATTTAAACAAACAAACAAAAAACTTGCAATTACAAGCACCTTCATATATTCTCGTGACATTTATTTCTTATAATTACATGAAGCAGTCTCATTCTTTTACATTATGTGTCAGCAAGGCCATGCAAATTTGTGGTTGCCTTTTATACATAAGACAAATTATGTTTAGACATCACAGGAGAAAGATCAGCAAAGAATTGCAATGATGTATTTAATGGACCACTACTTTCCACTGGATTTATTTATTCTCAAAATGGCTTGTTAGGCTCGTGTAAAGAAGAGTTAACAGCAGGCCTGAGGCTGCTATCTTTAGAAGACCCTGCTTTCAGGGTTAGTTCTTGGCTGGCGCCTGAGAACATGGCTTCCGGAATGTGTGCACCATTACTACACGATAAAGTCCTTTTGCTGGGCTTACACCGTTCATACAAACAATGTGATCTATGGTGAACACCTGCTTTCCCTTTGGCAGTCTGGAATTTTGGTGGTTGCTATGCAGAAAATGCCTATGTGACCAGCCCCAGAAATATCCCTAAACTCTGAATCCCAAACTGGCTCCTTTGGGCAGAAACATCACATATGCATAGTTACATTTTCACTGCTGGAAGGAAGGTGACCTCTATATGACTTATCACAGGAAAGAGAGAGCATAGGAAATGCGCAAATGAATTTCTCCAAATTCCACTTATCTTTCCCATTATTGATCTTGCTGTGCATGTTTACTTTGCCACCATAATAAATATTAGCTATAAGGCCAGGCACGGTGGCTCATGCCTATAATCTCAGCACTTTGGAAGGCCGAGGCACATGAACCACCAGTGGTAAGGAGTTCAAGACCAGCCTGGCCAACATGGTGAAACCCCATCTCTACCAAAAATACAAAAATTAGCTGGGCGTGGTGGCACATGCCTGTAATCCCAGCTACTCAGGAAGCTGAGACAAAAGAATCACTTGAACCCAGGAGGTGGAGGTTGCAGTGAGCCGAGACTATGCCATTGCACTCCAGCCTGGGCAACAAGAGCAAAACTCCATCTCTAAATAAATATATAAATAAATATTAGCTATAAGTACAGCTATATTCTGATTACTTCCAGCAAATCACCAAAGTATGGGCGGTCTTAAGGGGACCCCCTAAACAAGATTCTTAGTTTGATTTTGCATGTATTTTTGAATAGCTCATGAAAACCTAAAAAATACTGTCCTGAAGCTATGATGCCCTTGAACTGACCATTACAAGTCTAAAAGTAGGTGGAATTGATCTTCCTAACTGCTGCCATTTTGCAGATTATGAAGTAGCTGAGAATTTAGCTCACTAGCTATAAATTCCAAAATAATATTCTTATTGCAACTTCCCAGGCCTTAAAAGATAAATGTTCTCCACTAGGCAGAATGCAGAGGTTACAGCTCAGGTACACTTGACTCAAAGCCAAGGATTTTTACACTTCATGCTTTAAAGACACTGGGTGTACACGTGCCATACAGTTGAATATCATCAGAGCCAACTTCTGGGAAAGGAAGTCATTATTCTAGTGTTTGTATCCCTTGTCACATTTGTTTAGGGCTGATTACAAGCAGTGATCTTGTTTGACAGAAACACAGTCCCAACTCAGCTCACGTTAGAGCATGGCATCAGAGCAGTCATTTGCTTTTCAAAGTTCACTAATCCCATGGAGCTGGGCAGAGAGGAGCTGAAGTGCAAGGTTCCTCTGGAATCCTGGTATCTGTCACTGGATTAATTCATAGTCACCATCCTTAGTTGGAAAACTCACTGAAATGTGTCAAGAGTAGATTTCCCTCCGACCTGCATTTATTACTTTAATGGGTAATAACAACCCTGTGGGCAAGGGAGCCAGGGAGACAAAGATAAATAAGACGCTGGCTAGCCTTAAGGAATGCTTCCGTTTGTGGTTGATACACACAGGAATTCCCTCAGTGCCATGGAAGCCTACTAGTCAGCTATAATTCCAATGCCAGCATCAGAATACGGTTAAAAGGTCTTTCCTTCTCTCTGAGATATATTATATCTTGCTCAGAAGTCACTAGCAATCAGTCGGTTTTTTCATAAACTACCGGGAACTTTTTTTTTTTTTTGAGACAGGTCTCGCTCTGTCGCCCAAGCTGGAGTTCATGGAGTGCAGTGGTGCAATCTCAGCTCACTGCAACCTCTGCCTCCCAGGTTCAAGTCATCCTCCTGCCTCAGCCTCCCTAGTAGCTGGGACTACAGGCATGTGCCACCAGGTCTGGCTAATTTTTGTATGTTCAGTAGAGACAGGGTTTCACCATGTTGGCCAGGCTGGTCTCGAACTCCTGACCTCAGGTGATCCCGCCCACCTTGGCCTCCCAAGTGCTGGGATTACAGGCATGAGCCACCGCGCCCTGCCAGAAGCTTTACCCAGGCACCACCACCCCCATGTGGGAATTGGCAGCCCATAAAACACAAAGGTGGGCAGTCCACACGAGCCAGACTGGATTTGTATATTAGTTGATATTTGCAAACAGCTAGATAGTTACAAGTGAATTATTTCTCCCAGCCATCTATCTTGTCCCACTATCACCTTCCTTTCAGTGTGAGAATCTAAAATAATGGGAATTGTAAAATGGCCACAAAGGGTCACAGCGCACATCTGACATGGAACCACACGAGGATGTCCAATTTGTGGTATAAGCCACAGAACACAGGAAGCAGTCTCAGAACACAGGAAGCTCTTCTTCAGATGAATCTCTTGCAGAACCACGGCACATGAGCCAGATAAAGTGGAGCTGCTCAGCTGAAGACGGAAAGAGCCCAGAGTCTCCACGGCCTGCTCCTCACAGCAGCCCAGACTCCAGCTCCGACGGCACAGTTTGAAAGTCAGTGCACTGGTACACGACTGAAAGGGGTGAACATTAATTCAGTAAGATGCCCAAAGTGCAAAATATGTGAAGCTGTTCCCATATGAACACACAGTGAAAGGAAGTGCTAGAGAGCTGTGAGCTTCTCCTAGCAGGTAATGACACAAATAAGTAGGCTTGTGTAACAAGCACACACATACACACCATACACAAATCCTGGCAGCCCTCAATGGCCACACTGCAAGGGTTGTTTGCCAGAATGAGGGTTGGCAGTGGTAGTCTTCTAAACAACATATATCTGGTTATTATGGCAATAACCCCTACCAAATCTATGATATGCTGGCTGGTTACTTTGGCTTTTAAAGTTATTAGGTACGATATTCTTGGATGAAAAGAAATAAAAATAAACTCTCCCCAAACTAGTATTTAAATGTAATGAAATTTCAGAGAGGCACGGTGGCTCACGCCTGTAATCACAACTGGGAGGCCAAAAGAGGCAGATCACTTGAGGTCAGGAGTTCAAGACTAACTTGGCCAACATGGTGAAACCCTGTCTCTACTAAAAACACAAAAATTAGCTGGGCATGGTGGTACACACCTGTAGGCCCAGCTACTTGGGAGGCTGAGGCAGGAGAATCTCTTGAACACAGGAGGTGGAGGTTTCAGTGAGCCAAGATTGCTCTACTGCACTCCAGTCTGGGCAATAGAGCAAGACCCTGTCTCTAAATAAATAAATAAATGTAATAAATTTCCACTTTTAAAAAAATCCCTAAGGATTTTTTATTCAAACTTGATTTTTAAAAATCATTGTACAGGCTGGGCACAGTGGCTCATACCTATAATCCCAGCACTTCGGAAGCCAAGGAAGGAGGATTGCTTGAGGTCAAGAATTCAAGACCAGCCTGGACAATATACTGAGACCTTGTCTCTACAAAAATAATAAATTTTAAAAATTAGCCAGGCATGGTGGTGTGTGCCTGTAATCCTAGCTATCTGGGATACTGAGGCAGGAGGATTGCTTGAGCCTAGGAGTTCAAGGCTGCAGTGAACTATGATTGTGCCAATGCACTCCAGCCTGGGTAACAGAGCCAGACCCTGTCTCTAAGAAAATAATAAATAAATAACAGTTTGCCTGAACGAATAGCAAAATACATTAAAAATTTTAATAATGGTGGAAGTAGGATCGATAAGGTCTTGATTTATAATAACGCTATGAAAATGAAAAGGATGGTAAAAGTTCAGGTGTAAGAGATAAAGCCATCAACAGATTAAAACAGAAATCCCTGAAACAAACTCAAATTACTCAACTCATTGGCCAAATCCTAGCCTCACAGATTCCACTGAAAATAAAATCCATATAGATTATAAACTATAAAATTGAAACCATAAAAGTGCTAGAGGAAAACACAGGGGTTATTATTTACATAATCATTGCATAAGGAAAGATGTTAGGCATGAGAATAAAGGCAGAATCCACAAAAGTAAAATATTTGACTACATACATTTTTTTAAAACATAAAAAAGGACTAAACTCTTTAGGGAGAATAAAAACTACCATTAACAACTTGGAAGGAAGGCAAAACCACCTTGAAAAATATTTGCAGCCTAACAAAGGATTAATGACCTTTATACATAAAGAGCTTACCAATCAGTAAGGAAAATAATACAATACCAAAATAAAGAAAAGATAGGAACAAGCTATTCATAAAACAAGGAGCCAATAGACATATAAAATATTCATATACATTAATCAAAGAATCAACAAAAGAAGATCTTTTCACTTATCAAATGAAAAACATTTCTAAAATAATATCCAGTGTCATGACTTGGAAGGCTGACACATTACTACTGTAGGTGTTATCAAATTATTTTCATGAAGAGGAGAAAATTATGGTTAAGAGAAAAAAACTGACTCTTCACATAAAAAAATTCTATAATGGCATTGATTTTTGTAAGAAACCCTAAGATGCCAATACTATGCATCTTGTTTTATTGCTCAGATCAGTAAGCTGGTTACCTGGGAGACAGTCTGCAACCCTGCTGCAAGTAGGCATTCAGGTTCCCAGTTGCCGCAAGTAAGAGCCCCAGGTATGGAGGGGAAGGCTTCATCGGCCTAGAAGTAAACTCAGGATGGAACTGGACACCAACAAAATAGGGATGATCTGAAATGAGAACAATCACGATGTGATTAAAGCAGACAAACATGAGAACTGCTTTAAAGGTCTTCTTATCTTTGAACATAAAAGCTCATTAAACGGTAAGATGATTCTTTCACCTGTTATCATTATAGTCAGTTACTTATACTATCCATCCATTCCTGTGTGGAATTTCAAATTGTAAAACATGTCTTGGAAATTTAACATGTGGAAGGTGTCAGAGTGAGCAAAATCAAGCAAAAATTTTTGAATGGCAAGAAGAACTCTGCTTTCCCAAAATCTGCCTGCTTTTTGAAGGCACTTTGTAGATTTATGTTGGTTCGATTTCCCTTGGACTTTAGGCCAACCCTGGGTCTTTCTTTCTTTTACGTGGCTTCAGGCCATTTCTTGCAAGGTCTTCTCCTTTACCCTGGGATAAACCAGCACAATGTCAACCCATTGAGCTATCCTTGGGAATACAACCGGGACAACTGCTTTTCTAGTCACAGCTTTAAGTTGGGTATTAATCATAGCACCATAAAACTGAGCATTTTTTTGGACAAAGTGATTCAGAGCAATGATCCATTCATTCAGATATCCTGTCCCTGGCTATAACTCAAACTAAAGATAATAAAATACAATAAGTTTTAGAGGGGGAAGTAAATATAACTTCGAAGCTTTCAATGAGGTACTTTATCAAATTGTCTAAAATCTAGTATGGAATTCAAAATCACAAATTCCTATCACTTACCACCAAAGATCCAAAGCTACCACTACAGTAATAGGGAAATGATGATTGAATGCAAATGTCTACTTTCTGGTAATCATTTAAAGCCCTGCTAGAATGGCTATTACTAAAAAGTCAAAAAACAACAGATGCTGGCAAGGCTGTGGAGAAAAGAAAACCTACTGTTGGTGGGAATTTCAACAGTAAGTTATTTCAGCCACTGTGGAAAGCAGCTTGGAGATTTCTCAAAGAACTTAAACCAGAATTACCATTCAACTCAGCAATCCCATTACTGGGTATATGCCCAAAGGAAAATAAATCACTCTACAAAAAAGACACATGCACTTATATGTTCATGGCAGCAGTATTCACAATAGCAAAATCATGGAATCAACTAGATGCGCATCAATGGTGGATTGGATAAAGAAAATGTGGTACATATATACCATGGAATAGTATGTAGCCATAAAAATGAAACCATGTCCTTTGGAGCACCATGAATGCAGCTGGGGGCCATTATTCTAAGTGAATTAACATGGGAACAGAAAACCAAATACTGCATGTTCTCACTTACAAATGGGAGCTAAGCATCAGGTACTCATAAAGATAGGAACAATAGACACTGGGAACTACCAGAGTGGGGAAGGAGAGGGGAGTGCAAGAGTTGAAAAACTACCTGTTGGGTACACTGGTCAGTACTTGGATGATGGGATCCATATCCCAAACCTTAGTATCACACAATATACCCACGTAACAAATCTGCACGTGGGCCAGGCACAGTAACTCACACCTATAATCTCAGCTCTCTGGGAGGCCAAGGTGGGCAGATTGCTTGATCCTGGGAGCTCAAGACCAGCTGGGCTAACATGGTGAAACCCTGTCTGTACAAAAAATACAAAAATTAGCTGGGCGTGGTGGTGTGCACCTGTTGTCCCAGTTACTTGGGAGGCTGAGGTGGGAGAATCACTTCAGCCCAGGAGGTGGAGGTTGCCATGAGCCATGATCATGCCACTGCACTCCAGCCTGGGTGACTGAGTGAGACCCTGTCTCAAAAAAAAAAAAAAAGTCTGCACATATACTCCTTCATCCAAAATGAAAGTTGAAATTATATTTTTTAAAAAAGCTCTATTATGGAAAATGGTAACCACTAGCCACATGTAGCTACTTAAATTCATTAAAATTAATTGAGCATTTGAAACATGTTCAAAGTCACATGGCTAGAGGCTACCATATTGGATAGGGCCGACTAGTTCTATCATTGTAGTGAGTTTTTTTAATTTTTTCTTTTTTAACGAATGACAGGTTTTTACATTGCAGTGAGTTCTATAGGACAGCTCTGATCACAGAAAAATCCAGCGTAGAAATCCTCTACATCTAAGAAGAAACCTCCTTGAATTAGAGGAGCATACAGTCAAGAAAGCCTGATAAGGGGAATGCCACCTTCTCCTAGGAATGTATTCCCTCAAGAAACGCAGAGAAATCATCCACACTTAGAGAAGAAATTAAGCAATGTAGCTTTAAATTTAAGAGACAATAAATCTTACTGCAGAACATCTAGGGACATCTTTGAAAAAGAAAAGCAGGCAGTAATTGTGCTTTCGTGTCAGTACAGACTAAGCAATATAATCATGTAATACCCAGGGACAGAATATGTGAATGAATGGATCATTGCTCTAATCACTTTATCCAAAAAATCCTCTACACCAATATGAGGGAAAACTAAAAAGTTTTTATTTTGATGATGTTCTATCAGCCAGATAAAATTGTCTTTAAGATAATGCTTTTGATTGCTTTAAACCAAATTCTGACGTTATATAATATTAATCTCGAGCGTTGTTGTTCCTCTCAGAACCCTTCAGGAACAGTGGAGATTCAGGGATATGTTTCCAAGGGGCACCTATGATCAAAATCTTCTGGGGAATTTTCCTTAATAACTGCTTGCCGTCAGCTTTTACGAACTGCAAGGTTTTACAGCAGCTCTCATTTCCTTTTCAATCCACATGAAATTTGAAAGCCTCAATGGGAGTCTAAATCCTTATGATGAAAGAAGCTTCTAAGTATTTGATGATAATAATGAGAACCAGGAGAATTAAAAGTGAATAAGTACTTAAACAAAGTAAACAAATAGTAATTTGCTTAAGAAATTTTCCGCCTTCTCACATGCTAGGAAGATTTAAGAGGCTTCAATACCAATGGCAAGATCCCTACTTTAATTCTAAATGATGGACATTTCCATCAGAAAAACTCCTGGAAATGCATACTTCCTATTCTAATTCAAAACTCTAGGCATGAATTCATCACCTTAGGTAGAATGTGAAAACAAGAAGAACAATAAAATCCCACAGCAGTGGTGGCAGAAGGAGGTAACCACCTGGGTTTGCTCTTGCCCCAGAAGGCTAGCTGGATGGCCCTGGGCCTGTCATTTAACCTCTTTGCACTCCGGTCTCCTCTGTAAAGTGGGAATAGCATCACCTGCTTTGTTAGTCACATAAGGTATGCAAAGTCCCTAGCAAGGGGTCTACTGACAAGCATCTAGTAAGTTCACACTAAATGTCCATTGATTTCCTTATTTCCAGTCTAGGTAAAATGCTACTCTGTTCAAAGGAGCCTTCTCAGACTTCAATTCTCCCCTCTGCTCGGGACTCTAGAAGTACTTGAACAGATCAGAGACAAAAAGGGAAAGAGACAGAGAAAAGAAGTGATGAATAGTGGCATGAGCTAAAATGGAGAAAGAAGAGGGAGGTTAGAAGATGCGGTAGGTAATCCAGTTTATCTGGAGCCTAAAGCATATAGGCTGGAAGCGTAGGTTCTGGAACATCATGCTACCATTTTTACAGTATCCTGCACACATTTGTACTCAATTTACGAGAGTGGTTTATCCAACAAATTAGTGTCACTACACACTGCAGAGTTCTGTCCTCGTTAGGCGGTATAGGAGAAAGGGAGGCTTGGAAGCAGGAAGGAGATTGAGGACAAGTGTGAGCTGGAGTGGCATGCACTGGGACTAGTGTTTTAGGGGGAGCAATGCAATTCCAAACACCAGCTTTCCTTCCAGAGGCAGAATCTGCAGGACTTGACAATTCACTACAAGTTGGGATCTGAAGGGGAAGACGAGCTAATATGTGAAATTTCTAGCCTGATAGTCTAGGAGAATGATTCTCCAGGAGGGGCAAATGTGCCCCTCAGGGACTTTCTTTCTTTCTCTCATTCTCTCTCTCTCTCTCTCTTTTTTTTTTTTTTTTTGAGATAGGGTCTTGCTCTGTCACCCAGGCTGGAGTGCAGTGGCATGATCATGGCTCAAGAGATCCTCCTACCTCAGCCTCACGAGTAGCTGGGACCACAGGCACGAGCCACCATGCCCAGCTAGTTTTTTAATTTTTTTGTAGAGACAGGGTCTCACCACGTTGCCCAGGCTGGTCTGGAACTCCTGGTCTCAAGTGATCTTCCCACCTTGGCCTCCCAAAGCATTGGGATTACAGGTGTTAGCCACTGTGCCTGGCCCGCCAGGGGCATCTGATGATGTCTGGAGATATTCTGGGTTGTCACAACGTTGGCCACATTGGAGGAAGAATTGTCCTGGGCCACACATAAAATACACTAACACTAATGATACCTGATGAGCTAAAAAAAAAAAAAAAAACTGCAAAAGAATCTCATAATGTTTTAAGAAAGTTTATGAATTTGTGTTGGGCTGCATGCAGCCCGCAGGCAGTGGGTTGAACAAGCTTGCTCTACAGTGCACAGGACAGCCTCCACAACAAAGTATTATCCCACTCCAAATGTCACCAACAGTGGCAAGGCTGAGAAATCCTGGACAGTGAGACTGATCACATCTTAACAGAAACAGTCAGGAGAATGAACTAATCGGGAGAGCATGTAAATTTAGTTTTAAATAAGTTGAGATGGAAGTGTCAAGAGAACATCCAAATAGACAAATAGGTCAAGGAGGCATGTGAAAATGTTAAATTCAAGTTAGTTAAATGAAGTGTATGCGTGTGGGTCTAGCCCAGGAGTTAGCAAATGTTTCTGTAAAGGGTAAATATTTCGGGCTTTGTGAGCCATAAGGTCTCTTTCTTAACTATTCATCTCTGCCATGGTAGCATAAAAAACAGCCATATGCCAGATGCAGCTGTTCATGAGATTACATTATGCCTGTAATCTCAGCATTTTGGGAGGCCAAGGAGGGAAGATGCCTTAAGCCCAGGTGAGACCAGCTTGAGCAACATGGCAAAACCCTGCCTCTACAAAAAATTTAAAAATTGGCCAGGCGTGATGGCTCACTCCTGTAACCCCAGCAATTTGGGAGGCTGAGGTGGGAGGATCACGAGGTCAGGGGTTCAAGACCAGCCTGGCCAACACAGTGAAACACCCATCTCCACTAAAAAAGCACAAAAATTAGTTGGGAGACTGAGGCAGGAAATTTGCTTGAATCCAGAAGGTGGAGGTTGCAGTGAGCTGAGATTGTGCCACTGAACTCCAACTTGGGCAACAGAGTGAGACTTCATCTCAAAAAAAAAAAAAAAAATTAGCCAGGCAGGGTGATATACACCTGCAGCCCCAGCTACTTGGGAGGTTGACATGGGAGGATTGTTTGTGCCCAAGAGGTCAAGACAGCAGTGAGCCATGATCATGTCACTATACTCCAGCCTGGGTAACAGAGCTAGACCCTGTCTCAAAGACAATAAAAACAAAAAGCAGCTATAGACAAGACATAAATGAATGAGTGTTGCTATTGTCAGGGCTCAGAAAACGCTACCCTAAAGTACTTTGAACAGAAGGCGACTAGGAAGACCTCTGAAGCAAGAAGGTCACTCTGATGTTCTCCCGCCTTTCCGTGTGAAAGTCGGCCACAAAGAAATTCTCTGACCTACCTACCTTTACGGAAAGTAGGTCATAAAACTCTCATTCCAGATGAGTCCTGCTCTAGACCTGGGGGAATGGGATGCTACCCAGAGAGGCCAAGAAGAATCTGAGCAGACAGGCCTTTCTGAGTTTCCCATCAGTCTATTACCATTAGACTATGCCCTTTTGCCCCATCACATTGCTACATGGCTGTTCACTGTTCAGCGAACCTAAGCATAAAAATGAAGTCTTCCCTAGGTCTTTGGGTCTTCATTCCTGAAAACTCACATGTCGCATAAAACTTTGATTAAATACATTTGTTATGCTTTCCTCTTGTCAACCTGTCTTGTTATAGGGCTGTTGGTCATGACCCTTATGATGGGTAAGAAGAAGGTCACAGATAACACCTGTCAACCCCTAAACTGTGTTCCACTAAAACTTTATTTATGGACACAAATTTGAATGGCACATAATTTGCACATGTCATAGGCAGTATTCTTTTTAATAATTTTTTAACAATTAAAAAATGTAAAGAATCATTTTCAGCTCATAGGCTGGCTGCAAACAGCAGGCTGAACACGGTGCACAGGCAGTGGTTTGCCAGCCCCTGGGCTAGAACATCAAGACAAAGAGCTGAGACCAGCTGTGACCATGAGCTTACCATGTCCTTGCAAAGATGATTGAGAAGAACACTGCCTTCTGTCTCATCAGTAATAAATGTGGAGTTTGTGCCTACGTGCTCATGGGTGTTCCAGCCTATTTACTAACAACAATTTTGGTGTTCTTCCGATGCCTTTATTTCTGTTCTATTTGGTCTTAAAAAGAACTCTGGGGACAGTGAGTAGTGTTCAGAAGTTAAACAACTCACCCATGCTTGACCACCCAGCACAGTGGAGAAAGGCAGGAGATAAATCAGGTCCCTCACGTAACAGGTATCAGCATTAATCACCAACAATGAGGTGGCACTTGGCTATTCTTCCATAAAGGAGGAGAGCAGGCAGGGTAACATTCAACAGTGCCACTCTGCCTTTCCCAGATCACCTAACCTAGAGGCTGGCACAAACGAGTGGCCTCAGAAAGGGAGGAGTTGGTAAGGAAGCATACTGCTTGTAGAACCGGTAGGCTTGGAATAATACATCATTTTATGGTGGAGTCAGACTAATAGGCCCCAAAATGATTAGGATTATAAGCAGTCTGTTTTTTTGAGACCAAGTCTCACTGTTGCACAGGCTGAAGTGCAGTGACACGATCTCTGCTCACTGTAACCTCTGCCTCCTGGATTCAAGCGATTCTCCTCCATCAACCTCCTGAGTAGCTGGGACTACAGGTGCACACCACCGTACCTGGCTAATTTTTATATTTTTAGTAGAGATGGGGTTTCACCATGTTGGCCAGCCTGGGCTTGAACTCCTAACCTCAGGTGATCTGCCTACCTCGGCCTCCCAAAATGTTGAAATTAAAGGCATAAGCCACCATGCCTGGCCAGCAGTCTGTTTTTTTCATGTACTTTGTAATTACATATTTATTTCAAAGGAGAGAAGAAAAGAAAGAATGCAAACAAACTGGGTCTCAAATTAGTCTGTTGTCAACCAAAAGGCAGGTTACCAGGAAGCTTTTCAAAAACGAAGAGCCCACTTACTTGCCAGTTCAATGATTTCCATCCTTTGTCCATCAATATCCTGACCTACAAATTTTAAGTCATTCTCCCCAAATTCGTTGATCATGTTAGGGTTTACCTGCAAAACAAGAAATTAAGTGTTTGGGGGCCACAGAACAATACCAGCTCCCATACCTGGTCCTTCATCAGTTGGGTGGGTTTCCTGTTTCAGTGATCCTCTAACCAGTAGTTAATGTCAATATTCAATGCTCAAAGTCAATTTTAAACTTACGATGAACCTGAGATATGAAATGTAACCACAGCACCTAAATCTGGGAGGCCCACCTTCTATTACCCAAAGATGAGATTCAAAAAGTAGACCTCTGACCCAGATATTCTGACTTGGGAACTTTGAGACTAGTTATTTATAGCCATTTCCATGTTTGCTTCTTCCCTTGAGTTATGTGTACTTACCTATCTCTCCCCAAACCACAAATTTGCTTGAGGATTAAAACTATCTTATTTCACCTGTGACTAACCCCAGTGCTTTTAAAAGCTCTAAAGTGAAGATTGCAGCAAGTTTTCTACTAAAATATCATAGTAGTTGGCAACTTGACAACCTGGCTTGTGGCCCCTTCTGGCCCTCATCTCATCTTAGCCCTGTCCCAAACTTAAGGCTTCCTTTTCAGCCTCTCCTTCAGTGATATTGCTTCCCTGTCTAAAATTAAGGTGAGGTCTCACCTATTCTTTGCAATCTTAACCTCAGAGCTTTTATTCTACATTTTAATTATACCAGTTCTCATAATCTGTAATGATGTTTCCTTCCTCAACAGCTTTAAGACATAATTCACATACCATACGATTCATCCATTTAAAATACACAAATGATTTTTCATATATTCAGATGTGTGCAACCATTACCACAATCAACTGAAAAACAAACCCTCTATCCTTTAACCTCCTCCTTCAACCTCCCCCCTCCCCCCGCCATCACCCTGACCTGATCTCTTGGCAATCACTAATCTATATCCCACATCTATAGATCTGTCTATGCTGGTCATTTTATATTAATAGAATCATGCAATATGTGGGCTTTTGTGTCTGGCTTCTTTCACGCAGCATGATGTTTTCAAGGTTTATCTATGTTGTAGCTTAAATCAGTACTTCATTTCCTTCTATGGCTGAATAATACTCCATTGTATGAATAGGCCACATGTTGCTTATCTATTCACCAGTTGTTGTTTCTGATCTTTTGGCCATTATGGATATTGATGCTATCCATAATCGGGTACAAGTTTTTGTGTGGACATACATTTTTGTTTCTCTTGGGTATATATCTAGGAGTGGAACTTCTGGGTCACATGGCAATTCTTATGTCTAACCTTTTGAGAAACTTCCATATGGTTTTCCAAAGGGGCTGTGATACATTCCGTTCCAACCAGCAGTGCATGAAGGTTCCAGTTACCCCACATCCTCTCCATCACTTGTTATTATTATCTGTGTTCGATTATAGCCAGCTTAGTGTGCGTGAAGTGGTATCTCTTTGTGGTTTCAATACGTATTTCCCTGATGACAAATGATTGTTGGGCATCTTTTCAGGTGCTTATTAGTTATGCGTATATCTTCTTTGAAGAAATATCTATATCATTTGCCATTATTTGTTATTGAGTTATAAGAGCTCTTCACATATTTTAGATATAAGTCACTTATCCAATACATTATTTAATCTGTAATTATTATGTTATTTTATTTTTTGTCCTCTCCATTAGAATATAAGCTCCCTAACAAGAAAGGAGACCATGTCTGTCTTTTCCCTTTCCATCTCCAATGCATACCAGATGCAAAATAGGTATGAATGCATGAATGGCCACACTGTTCTGTACATAGTAGTTCTTGCACCTTGTCATTACCACTGAGGCAAAGCAGCTCAATAATTTTTATCCCACCAGTTGGGGCCATTCCCAATGGAAATAAGACCGAAAATGGCCTACACCTAGCAAATTATGTTCCTTGGTCACAGTGACACTGTTCATTACCTATTCAGCATTGATTCCCATGAGTTCTCCTTCAAAACAGAGCCCTAGGCTTGTCCTGATATCCGCTCCACCCCTATATGAACCAGGAAACTCCATCTGTTCCATGCCAGAAACTGGTTCTGGCTGGTCTAAGCCAAACATAATAAACCCATCCCTCTTGAAAGATGAACATTTCAGGAACCCAGGTTTAAGCCCACTGATGTTCAGCATTGCCCTGAAAAATGTCTACTAATTCACAGGTGGGCAGGTAATCTAAGTTGATTTCCCTATTTGGGAGAGATACCTGTTGCCCCAGATGCTGCTGGCAGCCACATGGGAACTGTGAGGGAGACCAGCTAAAGGACAAAGCAGACACACAAACAAGGGTAGGGCTGAGATAACTACAGAGACCAAAAGGAGCCCTGGTTGTACCATGCCTGGAGCCTGCCCAGCCTCTGGACTACCTGGTGCCTGAGACAACAAATTTCCTTAATGTTTAGGCTGGTTTGAGTGATAACAAGCAGGGATTTCTGTTCTTCACAGTCAAATGCATCATAATTGACACACTCATTAATCCTGACATATACGATCTACATTTCTGGAAACCTATGCTTTCATGTGGCAACCTCAACAATTAACTCATTTTAGTCATGTGACACTAAGCCTCAAGCTCCATGTAAATTTCCAAAGAGGTTCTCAAACCAGGAATCTGCCTTGTGATACCCAGGGATGCACCCCCAACCCAAAAGGCACCTGGTTCCATCTCAGAAGATTTAAGCCCTCTTTTCCCCAAACCTGGCAAAATAAAGGGTAGGGGCTAAGGATAAGAAATGATGACCTTATCATGATCTAGAAAATGGCAGTTAAGAGTAACAAAGGACATTGATAGGCCCTGTGTGCAGGTACGTAAAGATTTTTGCCTTTGGAAAGCCAAAAAGATGAGAGTCTCCCCACCTCCTCCGGAAGTGGGAGACTGCGGGAAATTTGGCCCTTTCTGAGCCTGTGAATACCACCAGGCCGGACACCTTTCCCAGAGGTTCAGCTTATAATCACTGGGTTCCTCACACTAAGCATCTATATTCCCCAGTAATTCAGCATGAAAGCCGTACCTCGTACCGATGTCTGTGTCTCTCTTCTATAAAAGGAACACCACCATAAAGTTTCCCTGTAAAGATACAAGAGTGACATTAATATTAGAGTAAGTAGTTTTGCAAGCACATCCATAACACTTTGTGGACGAAGGTGCTTGGATCGCTATCTGTCTATTAGAGGCATAAAAACAAACTAATAGACTCCACATAGTCATCTAGATTTTCCTCTTTTCTAGTAGAGGATGGAGATAGCTTCTTTTAAACCCTGAAGCAATTCTCAAGTAAGTCAACACCATTACATAAAAGGAAGCCAGATGCTACACAAGTCCACCACGGAATCCAGCAAATCTACCCTCCTTATATACGTCTGCCTGTGGGACCAAGAGATGGTTATGTCTACACCATCGCTCAGTGCAGATTTGTAACGAGGCTCATTTGCAAAGGAAGAAAACAAAACTGGGGGCACGGAAAGGACTTGCCCAAAGCCCTGCCCTGCCAGGCAGCAGAGCCAGTTCTTGAGCCCAACCTCCTCACACCTGGCCCAATGCTTTCTCCACTCCACCAGCCACCTCCAGATTTTCACATAGTACTGACCACATTCAAAATGTACCCCACCTTAAAAATGTACCTGTCTTATGATCCTATAATTTGAATTCTCAGAATTTATACCAGAAAATAGAAATGAGGACAAAGATTTAACCACAAAGATGTGTACTGCTGCTTTATTTAATAGCAAACAATTGGAAGCAAGCTGAGCATCAAGAATAGAAGAATTGGTGGATTAAATGATAGCACATCTATGCCAATGGCTCTTAACCAGGAGTGTGTGGATGAGAATCATCTGGGAGCTGCCTAAACATGGCTGTGTAGCTGAGGCACTGCAGCTAAGCGCAGAACCCTGGGCACGACCAATGCGACAATGGATACGGTGATCAGAGAGCTGCCTAGTGACTGCAGTGTCAGGTGAATAGGAGTCAGATTCATCACCAAACACCTCTCAAGAATGCCCCATTGGAGCATGTGGAGAAGCAGGATGGTCCAGGGACCAAGTGGGTTCCAGCACTGGAGCAATCTGAGCAGGCCAGAAACTCTTCCTACAGCACCAGCCCTCAAAATGCAGACCCCAGATACACAGCCAAGGGGTGAGAAGATATGAGTGCTAGAAGTCATCCTCAAATTCCAACAGAATCGGGAATCATGCTCAGTTCAACAGGAAGGGAATTATCAGACTTTCAAAGACATCATGAGGCTGGAACAGGATGTTTCAACCAAGAAAAACCAAATAAATGCTTTCTTTGTGTCTTGTTTGAGCTTTTGATTTAGATCAAGGAAACACAGTGGGTTGTATTCTCATAACTCTGTACGATCAATGATCCCAGCTGAACTTCTGGTTGCAAGTCTGTCCATACAGACTGGGCTCCCTGGTGATGATATGAATGATAGTGAATATTTAAGGTATATATTTTAGAAAAAAGGGGAATGGTGGGGACAGGGAGTTCCTTTGAGAGAAAGCCAGCATACCACTGACAGGGGTCATTCAGGATAGCCTAAACTAAAACAATTGCTTCATAAACATTAAAAGAAAAATGGGAAATAAAGCACAATAATAAACAGTTAGAAAACATAGAAGCAGGCCGGGCATGGTGGCTCACGCCTGTAATCCCAGTACTTTGGGAGGCCGAGGCAGGCAGATCATGAGGTCAGGAGTTCGAGACCAATCTGATGAACATGGTGAAACCCCATCTCTACTAAAAATACAAAAATTAGCTGGGCATGGTGGCATGTACCTCCTGTAATCCCAGCTACTCAGGAGGCTGAGGCAGGAGAATCGATTGAACCCAGGAGGTGGAAGTTGCAGTGAGCCAAGATCATGTCACTGCACTCCAGCCTGGGCAACAGAGTGACACTCCATCTCAAAAAAAAAAAAAAAAGAAAAAGGAAAGAAAACATAGAAGCATCAGGAAGGCAGTCATGGTGGCTCACACCTGTAATCCCAGCACTTTGGGAGGCTGAAGCAGGTAGGCAGATAACTTGAGGTCAGGAGTTTGAGACCAGCCTGCCCAACATGGCGAAACCCCATCTCTACTAAAAATACAAAAATTAGCTGAGTGTGGTGGTGCATGCCTGTAGTCCCAGCTACTTGGGAGGCTGAGGCAGAATAATTGCTTGAAACCGGGAGACGGAGGTTGCAGTGAGCCGAGATCAAGCCATTACACTCCATCCTGGGCAACAGAGACAGACTCCATCTCAAAAGAAAAAAAAAAAGAAAGAAAGAAAACAGAAGCATCAGGAAGCTGCTTCAGAGACTACTAAGTCTCCTGCGACCTCTGACTTTGACACTGATCTTTTCCTCCTATAGCCCAAAATTTCTTTTCTGTTTCCTTCATTATAATAGGTGACCGTAAATTCAATAATAGAGTCGGCCAACATTTCTTGAGATGATGGGGAAAATGGCACAAATCTCCAAATTAGGATATAAGGAATTGTATCTTCGAATCAAGGGGACTAGCAGGATATTATGAGAACTTTTGAAACTGAATAGTTTCTGGCTGCTGCCTGGCTTAAAGCAGACTGTGTATTTGCTAATATATCTCAGAGGTGACAGAAAGGGGTGGGGAGTGTAGTGACTCTGGAGTCAGACTGCCTGGCTTTAAATTCCACTCTACTATTTAATGGATGTGTGGCTTGGGCATATTATTTAACCTCTCTACCTCAGTTTCCTCATCTACAAAATAAGGATTATGATAGTTCCTGCTTCACAGAGTTGTTGTAAGGATTAAATAAATCAAAATACGGGAAGCACTGAGAACAGAGGTGGACCATGTAGGTGATTGCTATTGTTATGTCCAGGCAATAAAATCCAAATGAATGGACCTAGAACATAAGCTCTAGAAGGTAACAGACAAAATAGGAACCTGACCCCTCAATTACTTTTCTTTTTCAATTACTTTTTTTAATTTTTAAGTTTTGTGGGTACATAGTAGGTATATATATTTAGAGGGTACATGAGATGTTTTGATACAGGCATACAATGTGTAATAATCACATCATGGAGAATGGGATATCCATCCCCTCAAGCATTTATTCTTTGAGTTCAAACAACCCGATTACACTATTTTAAGATTATTTTAAAATGTACAATTAAGTTATTACTGACTATAGTCACCCTGTTGTGCTATCAAATTCATTCTTTCTACTTTTTTGAATCCATTAACAATCCTCACCTCCCCACCAGCCCCACCCCACTACCCTTCCCAGCCTCTGGCAACCATCCTTCTACTCTCTATCTCCATGGGTACAATTGTTTTGATTTTTAGATCCCACAAATAAATGAGAACATGTGATGTTTGTCTTTCTGTGCCTGGCTTATTTCACTTAACATAATGATCTCCAGTTCCATCTATGCTGTTGCAAATGACAGGATCTCATTCTTTTCTATAGCTGAATAGTACTCCATTGTGTATAAGTACATTTTCTTTATCCATTCATCTGTTGATGGGCAATTAGGTTGCTTCCAAATGTGGCTATTATGACAGGTGCCGCAACAGACATCAGACTGCAGATATCTCTTTGATATACTAATTTCCTTTCTTTAGGGTGTATACCCAGCAGTCATCCCCTCAATTCTTTTGTTGTTGTTGTTGTTTTTTAGATAGACTCTTGCTCTGTTGCCCAGGCTAGAGTGCAGTGGCACCATCTTGGCTCACTCCAACCTCCACCTCCCAGGTTCAAGTGATTCTTCTGCCTCAGCCTCCCAAGTAGCTGGAACTACAGGCACGTGCCACCATGCCTGGCTAATTTTTTATATTTTCAGTAGAGATGGTGTTTCACTGTGTTAGCCAGAATGGTCTCAATCTCCTGACCTTGTGATCCGCCAGCCTCAGCCTCCCAAAGTGCTGAGATTACAGGTGTGAGCCACACCGCCCAGCCCATTCCCTCAATTCTTAAGACCAGCACCTAGCACATAAGCAGGTACTCAATAAAGATTTGTTGAATGAAATCAACATACAACAGATATGGTATACAATGAAACATGTTTTCAGAACTTTGGAAATTCTATTTTGTGCATTCAAAATCTTTCTTCCTTGCTTACAAGTCTGTCAGAAATGAATTTACAAATTTAATCCATTGCTATCTTGTGAAAAAGGATAAATTAAAATTTCCTTAAAAACTCTATGTTGAGAATCAGTTGAGAATGCTACCAGTGAAATTCTATTTGAGAACATCCTGAAAACAAAATAAAACTAAGAATGCTCATTCTGGAGCCCTGACACCCCGGTATCATCGATTCTGATTTGATTACTGTCAGAAGAGTGTCCAGGCATGTGGGTTTTAAAAACGCACCACTAGTCACTCCGATGTGCATTTCTGGTTAGGAATCAACTAATGTACACCATAATTGAAAGTGCAGTTGGAGAACATTCCATGACAAGCCAAAATGCTAGATGCTGCTGAATGTAAAATGTATCTAGGAGTAGAGTCAGAAACTGAGAGGTATACACACCACGTTCTTTTTTTTTTTTTTTTTTTTTTTGAGACGGAGTTTCGCTCTTGTTACCCAGGCTGGAGTGCAATGGCACGATCTTGGCTCACCGCAACTTCCACCTCCTGGGTTCAGTCAATTCTCCTGCCTCAGCCTCCTGAGTAGCTGGGATTACAGACACGCGCCACCATGCCCAGCTAATTTTTTGTATTTTTAGTAGAGACGGGGTTTCACCATGTTGACCAGAATGGTCTCGATCTCTTGACCTAGTGACCCACTCGCCTCGGCCTCCCAAAGTGCTGGGATTACAGGCTTGAGCCACCGCGCCCGGCCACACCACGTTCTTAAGAGCAGTCGTCTGACACAGGTGTTATGTAATGATCCTAGGAATGGGGGAAAATCTCAATAACAAAGTGACTCAGTCTTCCTTTCTGTCCTAGTCTTTTTGGAGACAAAATAAAATGTTCACTTAAGTAGTAAACGTCAGCAAAGCTTTAGAGAAAGAAAACCAACAGAAGTCTTGGAACCTATAAAGCACTCTCAGTGAAGGCAGAAAGACACCAATAATGCAGATAAAAGGGTTATCAGAAAAAAAACCACCTTTCCAAATTATACCATCTCTTTCTCTACTTTGGTACTGGGTAGATACTGCCTCATACATAATATATTTTTACCCCTTTTATAGTCTTGCCCATTACTACCCTCACGTGAGTAATCCTAGCAACTTAACCTAATTTTTTCTTTCTCCTTTTGAGAGCCAAAATATCCCCCCCAAAAAGCTACACAAGTTAAAAGGTGGAAGCAACCCAAATGTTCACTGAAGGACGAATGGATAAACAAAATGTGCATATCCATCCACACTATGGAATATTATTCTACATTCAAAAGGAAGGAAATCCTTTCCCATGCTACAATATAGATGAAACTTGGAGACAACATGTGAAGTGAAATAAGCCACTCATAAAAGGACAAATACTGTGTGATTCCACTCATAGGCAGTATTGATTAAATGAGAGTTCCTTGACCCCTCTCAAAGGACATGTAACAGGGGTGTGGTTCATCTTTCATTCACCATGAGCACTCAAACCCCTTATGGTAGGGGGAGCACATAGACAGGCAGGTACAGGATTCAGGGCGAGCGCTTTTGGGCTCCGGCCCCAAGTAGTGTCTAGGGTGAATACCCAAAACTCCAGTGGGCTTGCTACAGTGCTCTTTTAGCTCTGCTGTCCACAGATGGCTTAAGTGTTAACCAGCTCAGTGCCTTCTTGGTACCCAGGTTCTTGTCCGGCATCCAGAAAGAATCAGTTCACACATGGACTTATAAGATGGTGAATGTGGAGATTTTATTAAGTGGTGGAGAATGTGAGGGTTTTATTGAGTGGTGGAGGTGGCTCTCAGTGGGATGGAAGGGAAGCTGGAAAGGAGATAGAGTGGGAAGATGATTTTCCCTTGGAGTTTAGCCGTCCAGCGGCCGATCTCCTCTCCAACGGTCCCCAGCCGAACTCCTCTCCATGTTCAGATGTTCCTTCTCTTCTCTCCTTCTCTGTCACACTGCTCTTCTGCTCATGGAGCCTGGGGTTTGGGGTGTAAATGGTACAGGATGGGGGCATGGTGGACCAAAAGGCAACATTTGGTGTGAAAACAGGAATGCCTGTTCTTACATAGGGCCACAGGTTTCCAGGCTTGAGGGTGGGGCCTTTGCTGGAGAATCACCCTCTTCTACCCAGTATTTCCCTGTCTCCTCTCGGTATCATCTACAGCAGTCAAACCCATAGAGACGGATAATAGAGGCCTGGTGTGGTGACTCATGCCTGTAATCCCAGCACTTTGGGAGGCCAAGGCAAGCAGATCACTTGAGGTCAGGAGTTTGAGACCAGGCTGGTCAACATGGTAAAACCCCATCTCTACTAAAAATACAAAAATTAGCTGGGCATAGTGGCAGATGCCTGTAATCCCAGCTACTCAAGAGGCTGAGGCAGGAGAATCACTTGAACCTAGGAAGCAGAGGTTGCACTGAGCCAAGATTGTGCCAGTGGAGAGGGGAGGGGAGGGGAGGGGAGGGGTGGAGAGGGGAGGGGAGGGGAGGGGAGGGGAGGGGAGGAGAGGGGAGGGGAGGGAAAGGGAAAAGGGAGGGGAGGGGAGGGAAGGGGAGGGGAGGGGAGGGGAGGGGAGGGGAGGGGAGAAGAGAAGAGAAGAGAGGGAAGGGGAGGGGAAGGGGAAGGGGAAGGGGAGAAAATAGAATGTTGGTTGCCAGGGGCCAGGGGAATGGGGAGTTGCTGTTTAATGGGTATAGTTTCCTGTTTTGCAAGATGAGACGAGTTCTGGAGACTGGTTGTACAACAGTGCAATGTACTTAACACAATTGAACTTGGAAATGGTTAAGATGGTAAATCTTATGTTATGTATATTTTACCACAATTAAAAATTTTTTTAATAAAAAATAAAAGTCATCCAGCCCCACTCTTGTCCACAATGCCCTCTTGCTCTGACTCACCCTTTATTCAAACCTCCCACTCCTACCCTTTGCAACCTGGCTTTTGTTCCTGTGACTTTACAAAACTGCTCTCTAAAATCCAGCAGGTCTGTCTTCAGCTGTCACCCTTCCTCTTCCACAACCTCTGCTCCTCCGGGTGCTTTTTGTCCCATCTACCTGTTCGTCATCCTCAACTGGGGACCCCTGCCCAAGACTATACCCTCCCTTCTTCTCCCACATTGGCTCCCCTGAAAGCTGTCATCCACACGCTGTCCACTCCCATTCTATACCTTCTGATCCTTATCTTTCCCTTGGTGCCATACCTCCTATTTCCAGGGGGCTAAAGGTAATCACCATATCATCTAATACGAAATCCCATTACTTTTGATGGCAAAAACCACAATGACTTTTGCACCAACCTAATAAAAAAGTAAAACCACTGCCTGCTGGGCTTCACTACCTCTCTTCTCAGAACTGCCTTGCTTTAACACAAATGTCTTTGTTGCACCACTATCTTAATTTACTTCACTTTTAAGACTACCCACAACCATGTCTTCTGCTAATTAGGCTTTTTAAGGACCAGAGATCTCTTGTATGTACAAGAATTTGATGATGCTTATCTAATCCAAAGATCCTCAGAGGCTGCCCAGGGTGCAGATATTTGTTGTATTTGGCTTGCACAGTGCTGGCAGACATGAAATATTGTAAAAATGTAAGTAAGTTGCCAATATTTAAAAGTCAGGAGATTTTACATAAAACTCCAGATTTCCAGACACTCTTGAAAATGTAGGAGACTGGCAGCAGTGAATCCACAGTTCTTCATGCAACTATCAGCTGTGGAAGTCACTTCTTTAATGGGGCACATGCCTACTGATTTGCCACAGTCTCCACTAGTCCCTACTGCCTCTCTAACTCTGAGGCTTGGTGTAGCTGCTGCTGATCCTTAAGCTTCAGCTGTGGCATTTCTCACACCTGCCTGTCTGCATTCCCTCCCTGGCCCTACTGACCGAGATACTCAGTGCAAAACTGATTCAGTGCTTGTGTGTTTCCTTAAGCTAAACCCGTGGTTTCAGACAGGGTTTCAGAAGAGGCCTGGGGTAGGGTCTTCACTTTCTGCACCCCCTGCTCTCCTCCCACAAGACCCTCTTGAAACCTGCAGAACCTTTTCTCGGGATTCTCAGTGAGGGCAGCATTCAGCTCTGGGAGCTATTTGGGTCTTTCTGCCCCCTCTTTGATTAAGGTCCAGCCATTTCATACTGCGAAATGACTTTCTAACAAGTGACCTGGATGAGTGACCTAACCTGGCTAAATTTCCTTTCTTTTGTGCAAAACGGTAACTAGGTCCTAGGGGTGATGAGAGGAATGTCTTAATTACTGGTGCTCAGAAGGTGCTGAGTTGCAGCCAGCCACCGCTGGGTCCTTTATTTCTCCTTCATTTTCTCCTATATTTTTTCTTTATTTCTTATTTTTGAATTTTAGAATATCAATTCTCCAATTTTTGTATAATATTTCTTTTATTGAAATAAAGAAGTTGAAAAATGTGTCTTGCTTTTAACTCTATATTATAGCATTACATTCTTCTTCATCACTTTCTTTTTCTTTTTTTTAAATATGGAGTCTCGCTCTGTCTCCCAGGCCAGAGTACAGTGGCGCTATCTCAGCTCACTGCAATCTCCACCTCCCGGGTTCAAGCAATTCTCCTGCCTCAGCCTCCCAAGTAGCTGGGATTACAGGTATGCACCACCACACCTAGCTCATTTTTGTATTTTTAGTAGAGATGGGATTGGCCAGGCTGGTCTTGAACTTCTGACCTCAAGTGATTTACCCATCTCAGCCTCACAAAGTGCTGGGATTACAGGTATGAGCCACTGCGCCCCACTTTTCATCACTTTCATTTCATCTGTTTTCCATTTACTATTCTTATCTCATTCTTGATGTCTCTTTTCTTAGATCCTATGCATTGGCAGGTGGGGAGCTAGCAGCCAAGAAAGACAGAATAGAAAGGAACTGCCAGAGCAAGGGGAAGCCTCTTCTTCCCTCCCACTGCCCTAGTGGGACCTCATTCTTAATGCCAGGTCACTAACTGACGTTTGCCTCGAGCTTTGAGATCATAGATCAATGCTCTCAAACATCAGCCACATTTGAACGGTGCCTTTTCTGTGCCAGGCACTGTTTCCAAGGGCTCAGGCATACCATTATTTAACCCTCACGGGAACCCCAAGAGGCCTGCACTCTTATCTCTGTCTTTCAGATGCAGAAACTGAGGCGTGGTGAGGGTGCTTAGCTCTACACAGCCAAGGACTGAGCTCTTAACCACTCCACTAGTTCCTGTCAGTGAAGTGATGAGGACAAGTGCCTGTCTAGAAAGGGGCAGGAATGTCATCTGTTGTTAGGATGAAAGGTGCTACGTCCCAGACCTATGAACCTCTATATTAACACACTTTAGTGAATGGTTTCCCAAGTAGAAGGCAAGAAGTAGTAAGAAAAGAGCCACCCTGCAGTGCGGACCTGGGCTCTGGGGGCAGGCAGGAGGCCCGCCAAGTGGCATGAGGCTCTCACAAAGCCCTGCCGCGCTCCTCTGGAATATCTGTCTCAGCACAAGGACAAATTACCATGGCATGGACTCTCAGGGTCCCTAAATCCCTGGCGACCTCTTTTAAACTGTTATGTAAATCAACTAACTCAGCTGAGGATTTTTTTTGTATGTTGTTTTTTTCCTCCTGCTCTGATGTTTCACGGATGTTCAGTGTTGGTTTTATTTTTTTTAAACTTCCTAATCCAATCACATCAGGAACTAGAAGCTGTTTTTCTATATCAATGCTTTGATAAGAGACAAGAAACCAAAAGCCATTTTCCTAGCCCTGAAAACTCCCCATTTCTTGCAGCTCTTTCACCTTTTAGATGTTACCACTCTGCAACTGCAACGCCATGAATTGTACCAGGACTCTCAGCACTGGGTCTCACTCAGTATCTTTTTAATGGGCCTCGTGCCTCGTTTCTTTCCAAACAAAACCCTTTCTTCCTTACATTAAAGCAGAACTGGTCATTTTAGTCAAGTTCTTCTTCTTCAATATGAGGAAATGCAGAGAAGATCCCTGAAAGGAATGAAACCTTTCCTTAAAGCATTCAGTTTTCACCTGCCAGGTCCAGAAGGCTTCACTGGTGTCTTGCATCCCAGAGTCAAGTCACACTCCTGCAAGCATCACCCTGAGGAGCTCTCCCTGGCCTTCTCTGCCAGCTGTCATCTGCCTGCATCAAACTTCACTGTCCCCATGTCATCTGCTTTGAGGATGAGGGCCAGCTTCACACAACTCTGGAAATCACCAGGTCCTGGTCTCCAGCTGCATAAACTACACTGCCCTGGGTTCCTAATTCCTTCAAGTTTGCTGTGTTGCATGCTTAACTGGACCAGATACACCTCCCTGTAGCAAGTCCACAGCACACCCCCGTGCTCATGGCCGACCTCTTCCCTGCTATCTCTCCTCAAGCCCTTGGGTCTTCTCTGCACCTTTCCACCTCGTGGCATTCCCCTGTTTCTAAGGGTAAGGGTCCGTAACTGTTTGGATGCTGGTTTGGAGGGCATAGAGAATTTGGGAGCTTTAAATTAGGTTTATAGCTGGACAAAATGAAGAATAACATTTCATGCCATGTGAAAATGACATGAAATCAACTTTCAGCACCCATAAATAAAGCTCTGTTGGGACACAGCCATGCTCATTCACTCACATTTGTCTGTAGCTGCTTTCACACCACAATGGCTGCAAAGCCAAAAATATTTACTGTCTGGCCCTTTATTGAAAAAGCGTACCAAAGGTCATTGAGGATCTCTTGAGGCCAAGAGTTCAAGACCACCCTGGGCAACATAGAGACCCCATCTCTACAAAAATTTTAGGCCAGGCACGGTGTCTCACACCTGTAATCACAGCACTTTGGGAGGCTGAGGCAGGCGGATCACCTGAGGTCAGGAGTTCAAGACCAGCCTGACCAATATGGTGAAACCTGTCTCTACTAAAAATACAAAAATTAGCTGGGTGTGGTGGCAGGTCCCTGTAGTCCCAGCTACTCGGGAGGCTGAGATAGGAGAATTGCTTGAACGGTGGAGGTTGCAGTGAGCCAAGATTGTGCCACTGCAACTCCAGCCTGGATGAAGGAGTGAGACTTTGTCTCAAAAAAAAAAAATCTTTTTTAAATAGTCAGACATGGTGGCATGTGGCTGTAGTCCCAGCTACTCAGGAGGCGGAGGCAGGAGGACTGCTTGGGCCCAGGAGCTCGAGGCTACAGCGAGCTATGATCATACCACTGCACTTCAGCCTGGGCAACAGAGCAAACCCTGTCCCTAAAATAAAGAAATAAATAAATAAGGTTGGGGCTAGCATTCCTACTAAATGCACATACACCGGATTTGCAGTATTCAAACACGTGAACTGTAATGGTCTGAAAACCATGTTCTTTCTAGCAGGTGGCAGTTTGGTTTGGAAACCACACTCATCACAAAGTCTTGCCTCCCTTACTGGATGTCTTGGCAACACATCTGGGACTTGACCAAGCAAATGAAGTCCAGGGTCTTGTAATATGTTAGAGACACTACCAAGTTGCTGGCCATCCCTGAATGAGCTCTGAACCTTGTCTGAATTCCTTGTGCTTTATCATGTTCCCATCTTTTGTGCTCTCATTTGAGAGCCATGAGCAAAACAATTAAGTTTATTTTTGGAGTCTTAAACCGTCTAATAACTTAGTTCCTCATTGTTCCCCTGGCTCCCCTCTCATGTGAGCCTGATCCCTCCATCTCCTCATTCTATATTCTCACTTTTCAAAGCACCCCACTTAAGGCTTACCCACCCTGTGCCACTTCTCCCTGCTTTTCAAAAATCATCTGATGAGTTCATTAATCAACTAATGGCATCACTGTAAGGAGACAAGCCCTACTATCTAACTTCCCAGGCAGTGTAAGTGTTTTTAGGGCTAGACACAGTGACTCATGCCTATAATCCCAACACTTTGGGAGGCTGAAGCAGGAGGATTCCTTGAGGTCAGGAGTTACAGACCAGCCTTGACAACAAAGAGAGACCCCCATCTCTATTTTTTAATATTTAAAACATTTTAAAAAGGGGAAAAAATGAGTTTTTTAAAAATCAAGGTACAATTTACATGGAACAAAATATACAGATCTGAAGGGTAGAGCATCGAGGAGTCTAACAATTGTAAAATGTGTGCTTGAAGAGTTACTTTTTTTTTTTTTTTTTTTTGGGACGGAGTCTCACTCTGTCATCCAGGCTGGAATGCAGTGGCATGATCTCGGCTCACTGCAACCTCCGCTTCCCAGGTTCAAGTGATTCTCCTGCCTCAGCCTCTTGAGTAGCTAGGACTACAGGCATGTGCCACCATGCCTGGCTAATTTTTGTATTTTTAGTAGAGACAAGGTTCCACCATGATGGCCAGGCTGGTCTCAAACTCCTGACCTCAAGTGATTCAGCCACCTTGGCCTCCCAACGTCCTGGGATTAGAGGTGTAAGCCACCACGCCTGGCCAAGAGTTACATTTTGGAAAGTGATTATAACATTAGATGGGGGGGCAAGGGCAGCATGTTTTATTAGAATACTAGAAAATAATGTGGGAAGAGTGTCCCAGCCCTGATTCTGAGTCTCTCAACTGTGTGTCACTTCATCTGTCAGCCCTCCATGTCCTCAGCTGAAAAATAAAGAGGTTAGATCAAATGGCTTCTGAAAGCCCCCTTAGTCCTATTCTCTATTATGAAATAGGATATGTATGCAAGCCAGTAGAGAAGTGGGGAGATACTGTCTTTCAAGTCTGTCTAGGCACTGCCTCATCCATGGAGTTCATTCAATGTGCAGTTCTTTTTTTTTTTTTTCCAGACAAGGTCTCACTCTGTTGCCCAGGCTGTAGTGCAGTGGTGCAATCATGGCTCACTGCAGCCTCAAACTCCCAGGCTCAAGTAATCCTCCTGCCTCAGCCTCCTGAGTAGCTGGGACTACAGGTGTGTGCCACCACACTTGGGTGATTTTTAAAAAATTTTTCATAGAGACAGGGTCTCACTGTGTTGCCCAGGCTGAAAGGTTCTTATTTAGACCAGGATTCAGCAGACTATGGCCCAGCCCACAGTCCTGGGATCCCCCTGACTGTTTTCTGTGTGGCCCTTGAAGTAAGAATGGTTTTCATATTTTAAATTGGTTGAAAAACTTAAAGAATAATATTTCATGCTACATGAAAATGATATGGAATCAACTTTCAGCGCCCATAGATAAAGTTGTGTAGGGATACAGCTGTGCTCGTTCACTCACATATGTGCCTGTAGCTGCTTTCACACCACAATGGCTGCAAAGCCAAAAATATTTGCTATCTGGTCCTTTATTGAAAAAGTTTACCAACCCATGGTTAAGTCCGAATGAAGACTTCAGACCTAGGCACTATACACACAGGTAAATCAACATTTGAGGTAGAAACCGTTTTTACCTTACAGCCATGAACAGAAATAGGGCTCTTTTTGTTCCTGCTAATAGAGCAAGAAGAAAAATAATCCTACCAAAAAGACTAGGGAAAGCAGGAACACAAGTACAGTGAATGTCATATGACCTGGCTCACCCCTTCTTTCCAACAACCTGACAGAATTATCAGTCATAAAAATGTTCATACCCTTTGACCTAATAATCCAACTCCTGAAAATCGTATCCTAAGGAAATACTCAAAAGAACGAAAACACTGTGTCAAGAGGTTCAATTCAGCATTTTTCTTTTTTTTTCACTGCAATGCATATATTTTATTCTAGAATGAATTCAGCTATTCTGTGGAACAGAATACAAATTTCACAGTGTTTTAACATAAATACCCAAAGTTCCCAGGCATTTCACTTTCCAACACTTCAGGTGACTGAACTTTCGGAGCCTACCTTTGCCCACACCAACTTCCAAGCCAGCTCAAGTTCTAAGCCCATGCACCCTCTCCAGTGACCTGCAGCCCAGCTAGCACTTTTTCTCCGCTGCTTTCCCACTGCCCAGCTACGCAGGAAGCACTTTCTTGCTCTATTGTTTCATGTTTCAGCTGGATCTTCCTATCTATTTAGAAGCTCATTGAGAACAGGGTAGTGGTCTTTATATACCTTTGAAAATTATCTGTTAATGGTTAGATGAATTATTACCAGAAGCTGTTTTAATAAGACTATGAATATTGATACTCCAAATGGAAAAGTATAAAATTAATATTGATCATTTTGAAAGAATTATGATAATGATTGCATTTAACCATTCATCCTAAAACCTAAAATACTCTAAAATACTATTTTCTTCCATGTTATTTCTTTTTAGTAGTTAAAAAAATTTTTTAATTGTACTTTAGGTTCTGCGGTACATGTGCAGATCACGCAGGTTTATTGCATAGGTACATACATGGCAAGGTGGTTTGCTGCCTTCATCCCCTATCACCTATATCTGCCATTTCTCCCCATGTTATCCCTCCCTGACCTCCCCACCACCCTGTTGTCCCTCCCTTGGCCGCCCCAAACAGACCACAGTGTGTGATGCTCCCCTCCCTGTGCTCATGTGTTCTCATTGTTCAATACCCGCCTATGAGTGAGAACATGTGGAGTTTGATTTTCTGTTCTTGTGTCAGTTTGCTGAGAATGATAATTTCCAGATTCATCCATGTCCCTACAAAGGACACAAACTCATTGTGTTTTATATTCAGCATTTTTCTAACAAAATGCCAGAAACCATGTGAAGTATTTATCAATAAGAAATAAATCAGCAGAATACGCTTCCTTTTAACTCAATTAAATACTATGTGCCCAGATCATAGACAGGAAGACCAGATATAGGAAAAAGTGATGCTTCCAGAAAAGATTAATATAAAAACTAATCTTGATGAAGTCTGGAAAAGACCATAGATGTGCAACTAATACTCAGGTAGAAGATTATAGATATACAGTTGACAAACATCTTACTTCTTTTTTTAATTGACAAATAATAATTGTACATATTTATGAGACACATAGTGATGGTGCAATATATATAATGTATAGTGATCAACTCAGGGTAATTTTGAATCCTTTAGCAAATTTCTCCCTCTTCCTCAAAATATCTCATTTCTAAGGACCCTTGAATCAGCTTTGATAATTCTACGCACACTGTCATTAGCCCTTTTATAGGAAAAGGCCTTTGCAGATGAAGAAAACACATAGACACAGGAAGGGAACTTCTGGGAACACACTGCGTACAAACAGGGCAAATAATCATTACCAGTACTTTGGTCAAAATCAATTCATACCTATAATCTCCACTTCAGAAAATGTGAATTCATGGTTTTCATAACCCTTAAGGAATTAACAGGTGATTAAGAAAATAAGAGGAATTGTTCTTGAATATAAAAATTCGGCCCGGTTGGGCATGGTGGCTCACGCCCATCACACCAACACCTTGGGAGGCCAAGACAGGAGGATCACCTGAAGTCAGGAGGTCAAGACTAGCCTGGCCAATGTGGTAAAATCCCATTTCAACTAAAATACAAAAAGTTAGCTTGGCATAGTGGCCAAGCCTGTAGTCCCAAGCTACTCGGGAGGCTTAGGCAGGAGAATCGCTTGAACCTGGGAGGCAGAAGTTGCAGTGAGCCAAGATCGCACCACTGCACTCCAGCCTGGGCAACAAGAGCAAAACTCCATCTAAAAAAAAAATAGACTCAATCTAGTCATTCACCCACGGTGGCTATCACAGCTTTAGGCTGTGATCCTATTTCAAGGCATTCTTTTCTACTAGAGAACTCTTTACTTTCCTGTTTTTCCATTTAATCCAAGCATTATAAGTACTCGCGTATAAATCAAATTAAAATGAAAAAATGAATAGCATTTAAATGCTTTCTATCAAAACTCTTCATTGTTTTCACAGGCAATGTAAGCAAATGTATCTTGTTCATAGCGTTCTCGCAAAAATGTGCTGACTTGGAAAAAAGTCTACAAAAAAGACCTGCCAATATGGGTGGGGGAATCCTACAAAAGAAGTGTGCCAGCACGTAAGACTGTACAAAAGAAATATGTTGACTATGGGGAAAAGGCCCATCAAACACTATCATGCTACTTGTTTTTATAGTTTTATGCCACGCAGTAGAGCCTCACACAGTGGTCACATTCTTATCTCTGGCACAGCCTTTTCTGGAGACCTGTGGGAGACAGGGCCACACAGGTGGGAGGGCGCCAGTGCACAGATCACATGCTTCCTGCAAACTGGGAAGGACAACTTCAATTTCAGGCAACATAACTTTCTTTCTCTT
The DNA here is from genome assembly GCF_049354715.1 of Callithrix jacchus. Lineage (NCBI taxonomy): Eukaryota > Metazoa > Chordata > Mammalia > Primates > Cebidae > Callithrix > Callithrix jacchus. The sequence goes on from NC_133524.1 coordinate 16,921,173, forward strand.
TAGGGAAAGGACTTTAAAAAGAAAAGTAAAGAGAAAAAAATTAAAGAAATTGTTGCCTGGAAACAACCCAATGTCCACAGCTGATGAATGGATAAACAAAATGTGGTCTATCCATACAATGGAATATTATTTGGCCATTAAAAGGAATGAATACTGATACATGCTATAAAGTCGATACTGCAAAAAAACATTATGCTAAAAGAAAGAAGACAGGACAGTTGTGGTGGCTCATGCCTGGAATACCAGCATTTATGAAGGCCGAGGTAGGCAGATCACCTGAGGTCAGGAGTTCAAGACCAGCCTGGCCAACATGGTGAAGCCCCATCTCTACTAAAAATACAAAAATCAGCCAAGCATGGTAGTGGGTGCCTGTAATCCCAGATACTCAAGAGGCTGAGGCAGGAGAATTGCTTACACCCAGGAGGTGGAGTTTGCAGTGAGCCAAGATCGAACCACTGCACTCCAGCCTGGGCGACAAAGCGAGACTGTCTCAAAAAAAAAGACAGAAAGAAAAAGAAAGAAAGAAAGAAGTGAGACACAAAAGACTACAAATCATATGGTTCCATTTAAACAAAATGTCCACAATGGGCAAACCGATAGACAGAAAGTAGATTAGTGGTTGCTAAGGGCTGGCAGGAGGTAGGGTTGGTGACGGCTAATGGGTATAGGGTTTCTACAGGAGGTGACGAAAATGTCCTAAAATTGACTGTGGTGATGGTTGCACAACTCTGTGAATACACAAAAAAATCAGTGAATTGTACACTACTAATAGATAAGTTATATGATAAATTACACCTCAATAAAGTTGTTTTCAAAATTTTTCAAAACAAGCTTTGGTGCTGTGTTTAAGATTTATAAAAATCATCAACATTTTTATGTCTACTCTGAAGAAAAACAAGTATTACTCATTTTTATATTTTATTTTATTTTTGAGACAGAGTCTTGCTCTGACGCCCAGGCTGGAAAGCAATGGCAAGATCTCAACTCACTGCAACCTCCACCTTCCAGGTTCAAGCAATTATCCTGCTTCAGCCTCCCAAAGTGCTGGGATTACAGGTGTGAGTCACCGTGCCCAGCCACAAATTTTATTTTTTAAATTGAGACGGAGTTTCACTATGTTGCCCAGGCTGGTCTCCAACTCCTGGCCTCAAGCAATCCTCCCACCTCAGCCTCCTGAGTAGCTGGGACTACGGGCATATTATACCACATCCATCACTAAGAAAAACAAATAGTTTTTACCCAGGCTGAAGTGCAGTAGCACCATCATGGCTCACTGCAACCTCAACCTTTTGGGCTCAGGTGATTCTCCTGCTTCAGCCTCCCAAGTGGCTGGGACCACAGGCATGAGCCACCATGCTTGGCTAATTTTTTGTAGAGACAGGCTCTCCCCATGTTGCCCAGACTGGTCTTGAAGTCCTAGGCTGAAGCAATCCGCCTGCCTCACCTCCCAAAGTGCTGGGATATGGGTGTGAGCCACTGCAACTGGCCAAGAAAAATTTTAAATCAGACTTACAGCTATCAAATTTTTAACTATATTGAGTACAATGCTCTTTTTAAAAACTTAGTACAATTATCACTGATTCTTGCTCAATAGATATAATTTTAGGACATTAATTTTTCACTAAGCATTTTTTGTCACGTAGGCAATTATTTGAACAGAGTTTCAAAGTATCTGAAGACACCTGAAAGCGCAGAATTGCTAACATTCATGAAGAAAAAAACTTCTTATATAGTATTTGTAAGGGAAAATGTTAGTGACTTAGAGAACAATGACTTCTTATGCAGAGAAAGGAGGGAACTGTATTCACTTTGAAGCCTCTTCTTTTAAATTTCATTTTGGCTAGGAAGCTTTCTATTCCTTAGAAGGTTTATATTCATCTTTAAAGGAGAAGCTCATATTTCTGGCCTTACTCTTTCTTGAGTTAAGAAGGCATTTTTCTAAAGAATTCTTACAACTTCACAGGATTCTAAGGGATTCATATAATTTCACGAAAATGACACTGAACACTCGCAATTCCTGGGCTCCCCCTCTGCATCCAGTCCCCCTAGCAACCTGCCTTTCCCTTTTGTCACAGTTCTTCTACCTGTTTTGAGGCCCTAGGAGGACAGGGCTGGTATCTGTCCTGGTCACTATTATATTTGCATACGGCACAGAGTGGGCATTCAAGATAACATTTATTAAACTGAATTAAAGGCTTTGGTTTGTTTTAAACAATAAGTTACTCTTATATAATATGCTCATTTATCAAAAAAGTTCCACAGAAATTAGAATTAACCTTATGGGAAGTGGAAAGATCAGCAAATATCAAATGGTGAGCCATCTCTCCACACTGGGGCTGCTAAGGGGAGAGAGAAATACACTTCTGAGATGCACAACTGCTCTCCTCCCTGGAAGTTCATTCATAAGTCACTAAGACCAGTCAAACAGACATTAAACAGGGAACCAGTTTCAATGTAATAGAGAGAACCGTGGATTCAAAAGAACTGAGTGTGAATCAGGGTTCTCTCTCCCCATCCAAGTTCATCTCCAGGAGCATCGGTAACTGACAAAACAGCCCAATGAATAGGGAGTCATGTAGATCAAATGCAAAGCGGCATTCAGTGTGTTCCACCAAGGCCAGGCCAAGGGACAAGCTTACCAGGGAGAGGAATGCCCAGAGCACAGGGTCAGTGAGGGCAGGGGAAATAGGAAGATGGAGAATCAGGGCCCTCTGAGGATTCTGGAAGGGGCAGGGGTGAATCTCCACCACCCAGAGGGCTGGGCACCTGCAGTCACATGAGTGACATCGAATACATTATAAAATAAACAATCTGGGAAACTTACTTAGTACTGAATTTTCAGTTTTGAAAACAGTTCTTCTTAGTCCCAGTCTCATTGTTCCTCCCAAATCGCCAGGGTTGTGTTCAGGCATATCAATCACCTTAGAAAACAAAACAAATCAGGTTTTGCTATCTTGTAAAAATGCCATTTCTCAAATTTCAAGCCTTACTTTTAAAGGAATGATCGTTGAGTAAGCATGGTCCCTAAACTATAACATCTGATCAGTCTTTCCAACAATCATGTTCAAATACAGGCATAACATAAACACACCACACACTCTACTTCCTTTCCATCTGCTTCTCATCTTTCATTTAAATCACTTATAAAAACATGTATCAGGAGCATCTTGATGACATTCCCTCTGCCATTACTCAAAATGTCAGTTCTAAGTAGTGCTCACCCTCCAAGTTCTGGATTGCTGAGGCCTCCCATTTCGATGTTCACATCTTTCGTGATAACCCCTTCTCACTGCCCACTGCCTTCCCTAAAGATTTTCCATAAGCAAATCTATCAGTACTTGTGCTTGTGGAAAGGTATACCAAAAGAATTTATTCATGGAAAACCACTAGAGGAATTCTTTAAAAAAAAAAGAAAGAGAGAGAGAGAGAGAGAGTAGCATCATCCAGTCTAGCACTTTCTGTAGGTCAGAAACTTAAGTGGCACCCTTGACCACTCCCTCTCCCTCATAGCCACTCTGTCAAGTCTGTGGATTTACCCCCCCACCCAGAATTCCCATGTCCATCCACTTCTCTCCAGCCCTCCCCCAGGCTACAGCAATGGCTCACTGACAGGCCACCCAGCATTCCCATGGCCCCAGCACACCCTGCCTATTGCAGGCAGAGTTGTCTATTCACACAGAAAATCTTAATGTGGCATTTTTCCTGCTTGAAACCCTTGATCTCACGGTATCAGGCCAGCCTAACCCTCCAGCCTTATCTTTTATTCCCTGCCCCTCTACCCTGAGCACTGGTTCTTTGAGTTTTTCAACTGCATCTCCTTTCCTCCCGCCATGGTGACTTGGCACATGCTGTGCCCTCTGCCAGGACAATCTCCTCTCATTCCTCTGCCCTCTTTTCCTAAATGAAACCATCCTTAACCCTGAAATCTCAGCTCAACTATCCAACATCAGCCTCTCCAGGAGCTGGTATTTCTGGGAGCCGCAGCCGAGTCAGGGTCCTTTATCTGTGCCCTCACAGAACGAGGTTCTTCCCTGTCCCTGCCCTTCTCTCACTTCGCATCTGGTGAGCGCCTTGTGGGAGAGACAGTCAGTCTTTGAGAGCTGGAGTAGCTTTATGTCTATGATCACAATCACACCTCAGAAACTGAGAAACAGGTGATTTTTATGAACAGCCTATCCCGGTGAGTCTCGTAATTCATGTTTTTCTCAGTTCTGTTCGCTATGATCTCATGGTTTCATTTCATCTTCCTCTTTAAAGTTGTTAGAACAGACTACAGGTGGGTGAGTCGACTTGTTCTAATGGAATTGCTTGAGCTTCCCTCTCATAAAACGTTTCTTTGTTGGTTTTTTTTTTCCATACTGTAATTACCACATATTGCTCTACAGCAATCTTTGACAGATGGAATTTTCTGAGGTAAAAAATTTCCAAGAAAATGTCTGCTGTTATCAGTGCCCCAGAAGAATTTTCCAAGCCATCTGAACCCAGTGTCCTGAGTTCACTCCAAGGGTTACTTCAGGGAAAGGGCGGAGAAGCTTGATGACCTCCCTTGTTAAATGGAGCGCTCGATTCTCAAGTGCTCTTGGCCTTGGCATCTTGTCCCTATCTTCGGTTGGCTAATGATGGCTGGGTTAAGTATTACTGGAGTGAGGTGAGAGAGGGCATTCGCTTCCGGCTGATGAAGCTGAGTTGCACATGGATGCCGGGCCTCCCTATGTATTCTCTAAGTCAGGTAATTCTGCACTACCTGCCACAGATTCAGAAGTCCTACCTGCCTCACTGCTTACTTGGGATGAACTTGACAAGCACTTCAAGACTGGAAAATATTTCCAAAAATAAACTGTAGGGGTGGGGGGTGGGGAGAAAAGGAAAATGCAGTGGGCATAGGGGCTGCCTAAGAGCATTGAAGACTCCTACAAAGTGGGTGAAGTCTAAACAGTCCTGAAAGAATACTATGAGATGATCTAGAAATATGGAGACAAACACCAGGAGAAAGAGCTAGAAGAGTTGCGAGTGGCAGAGAGGGAGTGAGGATTAATGACTTTGTCATTAGAGGCTTTTCAGAACTGTTGGTTTTTTAAACTTTGCACATAGAATTATACTACTGAAAATACAAGTTTAAGTCATCAAGAGTAAAATGTAGTATTTAGGCCTGACACTAGGTATTAGTTCACAGTATCCCTGCTGTTTTCAGAAGTAATAAATAGTACCTTCTCCTGAAATGACAGCACAAAAAGAAAATCCAAGGAATAAATGCTGCTGTGATCCTCTGACTAAACCATGCTGGCATAGGAACCAGTGGCGAAGGCAAAAAAAATGCTGGAGAAGAGGCAGGAAGCAGGTGAAAATAGGTCTTCAGTACCAAATGTTGCCCTGAACATCAGTGAAAGGAGAAAAGCAAGGCAAGAATCAACAGGCAAGTCACTGATGGACGGAGGGAACATGAGGGTTCTGTGTGGGCCTGACTTAGGGGGTCTCATCTGGGAATGCCCACTGCATACTCAAGCAGAGAAGAATAGTGCCAGGCACCAACTGGTAGAACCCCAACACTCAGGAAGGGGAAGATCAGGGCAAGGCAGAGACTATGGTGCCCAAGCCCGACACACCAGCCGCCTTGCAGAGTTATCAGATGATCCTACAAGCTGGGTCCTACAAGATGATGATGGGTGGCTGCCTCTTGGGTTATAAGCAACCTGATTCAGCAACAAAAATTCACAAAAAATGTCTTTGTTCCTTGCATTCCTTCCACAAAAAGCCGGAGAGACAGGAGAACATCACAGTTTCAAAACATATCTATGTTATCATTACTGGGGTGGTTAAAGAATCTCAAATATGCTTTAGATTTAACACCAACATTTCCAAAGTACCCTAGATTTTTGCATCTGAAAGGAAAACGCAATTTCCATTGCAAAAGGATTGCCTTTGCTTCCTCTAATTCAGCCTAAATACTGGCTGTCATCTGATCCCCAGATCTGTCCGTTCTTGGAACTGAGCCATATAGCAGGAGAAAAATAAAAAAGGATCAATAAGTGATAAAGCTTTAGGAGATGTGAAAGCAGCATGTAAGGATAAATATGGCACTAATTAACCTTTACCGATGTTTCTGCAGCCCATAATAAAAGTGTAATGAGTTCAAGACTTTACAGCATCCCAAGTGCCTTAAACAACAAAGTCTACGGAAGTTAGGTTCTCTTAGCAACAGCGAAATTTCTGAATGGCAGTGTGTACGGGACCTACCTGACCTACCCTGGTAAGTGTCGCTTTCCTCATGTTCCTTATCTTTGAATATTTCACCTGGAGACAACGGGAAAGCCTACCCACCAGCAGCCATTTCCAGACTTTTAGGCAACACACAGCAATTTCCTCCTCTAACATTCTTTTTTTTTTTTTTTTTTTCCTATTTTGTAGCATTGGGGTTTTATCATGTTGCCCAGACTGGTCTTGAATTCCTGGGCTCAAGTGATCCGCCCGCCTCATCCTCCCAAAGTGCTGGGATTATAGGCGTGAGCCACCACACCCGGCCTCCTCTCTTCCTTACAAGGATTCTCCAACTCATTCCTTTCCTACTGCTCATTAGGTTTTCAAGCCTGATTCTGATTTTGATTCTAAGTCATACTCAAGTTGTACATAAGGTATCAGGCAGTTTTACATCAACATTACGTTCCCTAATGTAGAGTTGCACTGCTAGCTCCAGCAGCCTCCATCACTACAAACCAAATCTAAACTCTTCTGGGTGGCTCTCAGGTTCCACTTCACATGGGAACCCAGACTAACCATGTGCTTCTCATGTGTTCTAACCTGTAGCTTCTACCTCAGCTAGCTGGGGGCCATTGCTAATGGCACCTCCACTCTCCTACCCACCACGATACTACACATAGACCCCCTCCTTCTCTACTTTTCACAAGATGTCTTCTCCCTCCCATTCCTCATACTTTAGGGACCCCTTCCAGTTCCCCTTACTGCCTCATAATTAATACCATTGTTATGCTCAGCCTACCAAATAAGTAATGCATACACTGTCAATTCTTTTTCAGTAAGTCATCGTAGGAGGCTGAATAACGCCTCCTCTACCCAAAGACATCCACATCCTAGTCCCTGAAACCTATGAATCTGTGGCCTTGGCAAAGGGACTTTGCAGATGTGATTAAGTTGATGTGATAAATAACCTTTGCCTCTCCATTTTTCCATTACTACCCTGTGCCTGTCATTTTCCCCCCTTCTCTAGTTTCAAAATGCACTGTTGTGAACACACCCTGTATTTATCACTTGTCTCCATATATTTTTAGTTAATGTTTCATGAGAGTATCGGTGGATTTCATGTTTCTGAGTGCAGTTTACCCTCATGCTTTTGAGTATATGAGTAAAGAGAAAAATAACAGACAAGAGATGTGACAGGCAGAAGTGAGCAAGTAAAAACTTAAGAAGCCCCCACAGGCTGTTTTTCAAGTTCAAGTTTTGCTAGCATTTGCTACAAGTATAATTCTGACAATAGGCAGCATTGGGCCCATTCTAATCAGTTGTCTCTTGAAATAAGAGAATTGTAGCCTAAAAGGCTACTAACCAATACTGCTCCAAAAGTGTTTCTTATAGATAATTTTTACATACACATACACATGTCATATGTAATATATGGGTGTGTTATATAGAGCATATTATCTTTCATCAAATATATAGTTATTAAGATGGCATATAGTTATTAAAATCATTTCTTCAATACAGATGCAAAAAATAGGCCAGGTGCAGTGGCTCACGACTGTAATCCCAGCACTTTGTGAGACCGAAGCAGGCAGATCGTTTGAGCCCAGGAGTTGGAGACCATCCTGGGCAACATGGCAAAACTCATTTTGTATTTCTCTACGAGAAATTAAGAAAAAAAAAATTATCCAGGTGGGGTAGTACATGCCTGTAGTCCCAGCAACTTGGGAGGCTGAGATAGGAGAATCATCTGGGGAGCCTGAGAAAGTCGAGGCTGCAGTGAGCTGTATTTGTGCCTGAGTGACACAGTGAGTCTGTCTCAAAAAAACAAACCACAACAAACAAAACAGGTGCAAGAAATACAATAATCACCCCATTTGATTTCAGCTCACGAGTGGTAATTTGAGAGCAAAGATGATTTAAGATGCTATTCAACAAATGGGGAGATTTAACATGGGCTACGATAATGGCATTGTGGTTGCGTAGGAGAATGTCTCTGTCCTTAGGGGACAGATCCTGAGGCATTTACAGGGGAAGCGTCTGGATGTTTGTAACTGATTCTCAAATGACTCAGGGGTAGAGGAAAGTGTTCAGAGAAAGAGAAAGCAAATGCGGAGATGTTAACAATTAGTGAATGTAGTCGAAAGGCAGACTGGTGTTCCTTGCACTACTCTTGCCACTTTTCTGTAGATTTGAAATCTTAAAAAAAGATAGTGCTTGTTGTGATTATGCACAAAAGCCTACTGCCTCCTAGGAAAACAGAACATATGTGTAAAACCACTGACAATTTTCTAAAATCTTATTAAAATGCATTGCCAAAATCAGAATATTTTTGTGTAAAATCTTATAACTAAAAATAAAATACCTGTCTTTACTCAAATCAGTGAGTTAATACGTATTCTGTACTGGTGCATGGCAAAGTCAAAGAATCCGTAATAAAAACAAAAAAGAATATATACAAGACAGCAAAGACACATGGAACGATAAATGTTCAAGACTGGTGGGAAGCTGTTAAGGAATTCTATTAGATTTCCCATTTGTTCTCCAATGTAAATAAGGTCCTATAATTTTAGAGCTGAGAAACATCAGGGAGAAATACAGTCTCAATAGTTCAGTCCTCAGTTTGTGGGTGATATAAGGCAGAGTCAGAGAAAGTTGTACAAGTGTGGAAGTGTACAAGTGTTTCAAAGCTGCAAAGTGCTCTTAAAATCCACCTGGAACCCCTTCCTGTGAGTTACATCAGCATTAGGTCAATGTTCCTCAGAAATGTCTTATGTATTTCACGGAACTCTTTCCAGTAGAAATCAATGTCCTCGGCAGTTTTAAATCATGGCAGTTCCAAAAAGTTTGAAGTATTTCCAATTGAACAAGAGTAAGTCACAAGTTTTTTGAATGTTAACAAAATATATTTGGTAAGGAAAAGGATAATGAGAAATAAAAAAGCAGACATGGGACCAACAAATAATGAAAGAGCTGAAAAATGACCATGTTACTCAATAATTTTGATTTGCCAAATAAAACCACCAATTATCGAGTATCTTCTTTGCACTTCTTAAACCCATGTCTGAAGCAATACTTCCATTCATTCATTCATATATTCAAATATTTAAACTCCTAATATGCATAAGACCTCAGAAGGACTTCAATGACCTACTGTAATTTTTTAAACTATGTAATACTGTCCTTCTATGACAGCATTTTTTCTTTTTTAGAGACAGGATCTCACTCTGTCACCCAGGCTGGAGTACAGTGGCACAATCATGGCTCACTGTTGCCTTGACCTCCCAGGCTCAAGGAATCCTTCCACCTCAGCCTCTACAGTAGCTGGGACTACAGGCATGTACCACCACACCCGGATGATTTTTTTTTTAATTTTTAGTAGAGATGAGGTCTTGCTATGTTGACCAGGCTAGTATCAAACTCTTCACTTCAAGCCATCCTCCTGCCTCGGCCTCCCAAAGTACTGGGATTACAGACATGAGCTATCGCACAGGGCGGCATGTTTTTTTAAGTCTAAATATGCAACTAAATTGAAAATAATCCTCCATATGAAATGTGAACAGTGAGCAAATATCATGATTCTACATTGGAGGGAAAAATATAATCTCGGGGGAAAAAAAATCCAAGCTTACTCTTAGGACTCTGAACCATGAAGCAACTGTTGAGATGGCCCTTCATTGGATATTGCCCTTAATTATGGGGTTCATGCAGTCTTAAGCCTGGGTTTCAAAAACCATTAATAATTACCCTTAAATGGCCAACAAAAGGAAATTTTCATAATCAGGGTGGTGTGTCTGTTAAGACTATAAAAGTCTCACAACTCTGCTCAGCTCTTCAAACTCCTTTGATTCTTCTAGCTGTTTCACTACTGGGCGACCAGGTCAGTGTGATTTTGGTACTACCTAGAGCTCCTTCTGTTTTGTGTTAATACTCTGCTTCCTTGTAGAATGGTGTGAAAGATAATGGTCTAGAGAGAAGGTAAGTTTATGCCATCTGAAGATACTCTCTGTAACTTAAAAGCTAGAAGCTGTGGTCAAGTATTCTTCAAGACCACAGCCTGCAAAGTGCAGACCAGATACATAAAAAGTTAAGAATGTCATTAATTACTAATAAAAATGTTTGGCTCCAGGGACCATCTCCTAACATATGTACTCTAAGAACAGACATTTAACATACTGTCTAAAATGCCTTTTTTTTCTTTTTTTTTTTTTTTTTTTTTTTGAGACAGAGGCTCGCTCTATTGCCCAGGCTGGAATGCAGTGGTGTGATCTCAGCTCACTACAACCTCCACCTCCCAGGTTCAAGTGATTCTCCTGCCTCAGTCTTCCAAGTGCTGGGACTACAGGCGCGCACCACCATGCCCGGCTTATTTTTGTATTTTTAACAGAGACGGGGTTTCACCATGTTGGCCAGGCTGGTCTTGAAGTCCTGACCTCAGGTGGTCCGCCTGCCTCGGCCTCCTAAAGGGCTAAGATTACAGGCGTGAGCTACTGTGCCCAGCCTAAGATGCTTATTTTTAAAACATGTTGGAAATTACTGGTGCCATTCCCACCCTGATGCTCTCTTTTCCTTATTATTCCCCCTTTATGCCAAGGAAATGGCCTAATGGTACTAAAATGCTGCTGATAACCCTCAGCACAAAACTCTACTTCAGCTTTTCGGTAAGTTCATTTTCTTCCCAATTTATAGGACACGAGAATGAGTGCTAAAAAGTCTCCGGAGGAACTGAAGAGGATTTTTGAAAAATATGCAGCCAAAGAAGGTGATCCCAACCAGTTGTCAAAGGATGAACTGAAGCTATTGATTCAGGCTGAATTCCCCAGTTTACTCAAAGTAAGTGGCCATCCACAGAGACCGCTTAGTGGGACTGATGGTGGGAAGGGAGCGGGGGTGAGGAAATGACCCCAGTAGAGCTTTATAGGGACCATCACTTGAGGGAGGACACACACAGGTAGGCTTTCTTCCCCTTAAGTCGGGCCACAATTCAGAAGGCAAGCTCTCAGAAAACAAGGGCCAAGCCTTCTACCCCTCCCGCAACCTCAGCACAGGACTCTGTAGGACTAGCCATGGTAAATGGAAGCTATGCCAAGCTATGCCAAGCTAGGCCTGGAAGCACCACAAGTTTACCAAGCAAACCCACCAAGGCCTTCAGCATCGATTCGGTACCTCTGTTCCAGGCTTTAGGAAAACAAAGAGGACTGCAAAACAGTGTTAGCTGGCATTGGACAGGCTTCATTTTTATATGTAAAATCCCTCAACAAGACCAACACTTACTTGGCAGTCTGTTATGAAAACCCACTGACAAATTGCCTTGTCAGAACTCATTTATATTTCAAAAGCATTTAAATTTGTGTTCATCACTTAAATTTGTGTTAATGAGACAACTATGCATGTCTAAACAACTTTCTAGAAAGAAATAATTTCCTTGGCCATAAAGTTTCACATCAAAACCACCCCAGAGTTGTCAAAATCAAAATGCATTCAAGGCAACAGACTGCAGAGAAGAGCTGATCCTCCTCGCTCCAATAGACAGTACCTTCTTTCCTTTTGTTGAAGAAAAAAACTGATTCAGGACACTTACTAAAGATGGTAAGACTGACTCACTCCAGGAGGGCCATGGCGATCCGTATAGGGCACCACGGAAACGGGATCTTGCCATAGTGGGCGAGATTGGGCTCAACTCCAAAAAGGACAAGTGGAGGTTTATGACCAAGGGGCAGGTTGAGGGGCCAGTGGATGGAAAATTACGAATGAAACATCCAGCATAAGGGGTTTCTGGCTAAATTGCCTTGACAGGATTCTAGCTGAAGGCAGGCCAGATGATCAAATATCAAGGATGGTGAGATTCAAAAACAGAGAGGGAAGCCCAAGGTCGGGCCTAGTCAAGCAGAGGACTCAAAGGAGAGAGTCATTGTCATTTTGCAACTAAAAACCATCTTCACAATGGAAGTGACTGTGCAATTGTTTCGAATGACTCAGTCACTATTTAGCTCTAACTTCAGGAGAGAACGTTTCTTAAAATATTTTAACCAGCTCTCCAGATTTTAACCAGAAATGTCTCTTCTGCCAATATGACAATTGGAAAGACTTCTGTTTTTAATACTAAAAAGAAAAAAAGCTGAATTCAATGACCCTATAATCTGCTATTTTCTCATTTTCTTATAATTGAAATATAAAAGCAGTTGTAAAAACAGTTAAAGTCACTAGCAGAAAAAGGGATGTTTTAATTAAAAAGCAAAACAAAAGTTGGTGAGAAATTTTAAATTTTAAAAAAATCTTCATTTTTTCCAAAAAGAAGAAAAATAATCATCTAACAGGAAAGCCTAGGCCATCTACTCAAACAAGTTGTTTCAAAAGGTAACATGGGTAAATTTTTGTATACTTTACGTCTTTCCTACAAAAAGTACATAAGACTCATAATTTGGAAAAAGGTAGGAAGACTAATGGTAAGTTCTGAAAGTCTACTTACATGTACCTGATTATATTGCCATAAGGATTAATAAGATTTTCCAGCACACTCTGTTTACATATATCATCACCATGTATGGTTTAGAATCTAGTAAAGGCTTCAGGAAAACAGTGTTTCATATTCATAAATCAGAGGCTGAGTAAGTAACTTACAGTTTGGTCTTGTGATCAAAGCAAAGTGCTAAGTGTTTTTGTAGGATCTCAGGAGTTAAAATGTATCTTCTATAGAGAGGTGCTGCACAGCACTGCGAATCTACTTAGCACTACTGAACTGTATGCTTAAAGATGATTAAGAGTATAAAATCAATATTATGTGTTTTTTACCACAATTCATATATGCATGTCTAATTTGAAACTCACAAACTAAACTGTTATTTCAATCGGTTTTCTAAGCAGTATTTTGCCACAGATAAACTCCTACCTCAAAGTCCAAGTAGTAATGGCTTTAAGATTAGAGTTATATGGTAGAGACAAAAATTAAGTCTGCTTAAAACACTGCAGGAAGTTCAGTAGTCAAAAAGCCTGCATATGATCTCATGTGACATCTCAAGCAGTGGTTCTCCAAGTGTGGTCCCAGGGCAGCAGCACTGGCATCACCTGGGAAGCTGCTGAAAATTTATATCCTCCAGCCCGGACAACACAGCAAGATCTTGTCTCTATGAAAATTTTTTTTAATTAGCCAGGTGTGGTGGCATACAACTTCAGTCCCAGCTACTCAGGAGGCTGAGGCAAGAGGATCACTTGGGCCCAGGAGGTAGAAGCTGCAGTGAGCTGTGATCATGCCACTGCACTCCAGCCTGGGTAACAGAGCAAGACCTTGTGTACAGATTTTCAGGCCCCACCCCAGGCCTAGTGAATCAGAAACTCTGGAGGTGGGGCCAGCAATCTGTATTTACTAAGGTCAGCAAGCCCATCATGTGATTCTGGTGCATGTTAAAGCGTGGGAACCGTTGAGCCAAAGTCATTTTGCATAGCTCAGCATTTGGGAAAAATTGGGGCAGTCGTTAGTTAAGGGGTTGAGCTCTGGAGTCAACGTGTGGACCCCAAGCCCTCTGCTAACCAGCTGTGGGTCCTCAACCAAGTGACTGGCTATCTCTGAGCCTGTTTCCCCACCCGTAAAGTACATCTCCCTCATAGGGTAGCCGGAAGGATTACAGTCTACCTAAAGGCCTTGGCCCCATGCTGGCCAGCAGGGAGCCCTCTCTGCCTGCTGTGTCCGGTAATATGGCAGCCCTAGTCCTGGAGCAGGAGACAAACCCAGCTCCCAGGAAAACCTTGGGGCAGGGGTCCTCAGCTCTGTGCGTGCCATGGGCAATGCAGTGAAGCCCACAGATCGCTTCTCGGAATGCTTTTAGAGGAATAAAGAAAAAGACCCAAAATCACATTAAAAAAAACAACTGTATTAAAATATACATTGCATTAAAATAATAATAAATGTGTGATATGGAGGGGAAAAAAGGTAGCCAGTTCTATGACACGGAGCAATACAACAGCTAAAGCTGTTTTCTCTCTGTTAGCTATTAGATGCATGTCATTAGGCTGCCTTCTTGGCACACAGATCCAACACCTCTAATTTCTGAGAGTGTGTGGCAGTAACTGATTCATTTTTTTCTCCCCTCCCCTCTCCCATTCTTCTTTTATCTAAAACAGGGTCCAAACACCGTAGATGATCTCTTTCAAGAACTGGACAAGAATGGAGATGGAGAAGTTAGTTTTGAAGAATTCCAAGTACTAGTAAAAAAGATATCCCAGTGAAGGAGAAAACAAGATAGCACCCTGAGCACCGAAGGAAGAGAACCTATGCTGTGGTCTTATCCTATGTGGAATCCACCAGAGTCTCTGGTTTAATTGTTTGCAATTATAAAGATCTGGCTATGAGGTTCAATTATTGTTAATAAAGAAATTATTAGACATATGTTACCTTGTTAAGTACTGGTCCTTATAACATAACAGACTTGAAAGTAGCCTTAGTCTGATTCAACTAATTCTACAGATTTAAAAGAGAGAGAGAGAGAGGGAGGCTGAAGCAGGAAGAACACTTGAGCCCTAGAGGTCAAGGTTGCAGTGAGCCATGATTTCATCACCGCCCTCCAGCCTGGACCATAGAGGGGAACCTTGTGCAGAAAAAAAGGTGAGGGCCAAGATAGCTCTATGATCCTGCCCAAAATTACGAAGATGGTGTGGGAGACTTGGAAAGAATCCAGAAATGCCAAACCAGCTCCCTTGTTCCACTTTTTGCCAGAATCACCCTGTTGCTTGCTCTCCCTCCTTAACTCCTCAGTGCTCGGATCATCTACAATTTCTACTCTCATCTCACACTATCCACTAGCTAGTGAGAAAAACACTTCACAGACACTTGACTTCATGCCATCTCCCAGCACTTGCTGTGCTTTCTGAATGAATGACCCTTGAGGGAGAACAGAAAGAACACAGGACCTAGAGGCGGACCCACTCATCACTGACCAAGTGGCCTCGGGTCTACCAGCCTAACGCCTTGGTTCTGGTGTGTGATGTGTAACGTAAAAGATCACAGGAAGACCTTGGGCCCTCTCAACTCTTGGCATCCTGTATTCTGAGAAAACAGTCAGCCCTCAAGTTCAAGTTCCACTTTTTCAGTCCAGCTGGGGGATGCAGCAGGTGAAGTGAGGACAGTGGGGAATACAGAGGCAAGGAGTGCAGAAGGGAAAGGAAGTTTCTGCTACCCCTTACCAGATAAGAGTTCAAATGTTAATGTTCAAGTTCATCCAAGTTACCAATGGCTCAAGCGAATCCTAATAGCCTAGTCACAGCAGGGCCCGGGAAGCTAGATTTTTATTTCTTCTATATCCTCGAAACTCTCCTCCACAAAACACCCATGAAATATCAATAGTATTAGGTCTCACTGCCTTCGAACAGTGTCTCTCAATCTTTCTTTTCTTTTCTTTTCTTTTTGTTGTGAGACAGTCTTGCTCTGATGCCCAGGCTGGAGTACAGTGGTGCAACCTTGGCTCACTGCAACCTTCACCTCCTGGGCTCAAGTAATTCTCCTGCCTCAGCCTCCTGAGTAGCTGGGATTACAGGCGGGCACCCTGGTCTCAAACTCCCTATCTCAGGTGATCCGCCCACCTCAGCCTCTCAAAAGTGCTGGGATTACAGGTCGCACCCGGCCTCTCTCAACCTTTCTTAAGTCATTATCACCCTCCTAAGGAGCCGTGTTAAACATTCGTTTCTAATCGCCACCCCCCAGGAAATTTTAACTCCAGGGATGCCATGTGCATCTGTTTATGTGCTGTGTGCATATCTGCGCTTTAGACATGAAGTAAGACTTTTTTTTACCCCACTGCTGCTATCCCCACCAAAAGCCCAATTGTAACCCCACTGGGAGTGATATGACATGCCTTTAAACAATGTTCTTCAAGCCCTTTATTATTTTTACCTCATGTTCTAGAGCCCAGACTGCCACACTGTACTTTCTGTAGTTAACATCAGAAAGATATGGGATCATTTCTACTTTCAACGTGTAGAAAATGATGATACTGAATGCTTTTCAAACTACACAAACCTTCGCCAAGAATCTGCTATATGGCCCTACCCTCAAGCTGAAAATCACTGCCTGCAAAGTACCACCTTCGACTTATTTTTAGTTTTAGATTTTTTGGTTTTTGGTTTTTGTGGGGTTTTTTTTGAGACAGTCTTGTTTGGTCACCCAGGCTGGAATGCAGTGGCCCATTCATGGGTCATTGCAGTCTTGACCTCTTGGACCCAAGCAATCCTCCCACCTCAGTCTCCAAAGTAGCTGGGATGTGCCACTATGCCTGGCCAATTTCTTTTTTTTTTTTTTTACTTTTTGGTCTCCCTGTGTTGCCCAGACTGGTCTCGAACTCCTGGGCTCAAGTGATCCACCCACTTTTGTCTCCAAAAGTGCTGGGATTATAGGCATAAGCCACCATGCCCATCCTTTTTTTTTTTTTAATTCAGTGAACTTGAATGTATATGCTGGATTCTTCTGTCAAGTTGGCTGCTGTCATTTTTCCAGAAGCTGGATGGCTCTCTGAGGTGAGCAGAGGAGCACATGCCCACACTCCCACCTCATCTGCCCATAAAAGGCTGGGCAGTACCAGGCTTGTCTCTGGAAGGTTTGAGCTCAGAGAGAGAGAAGTACCAGTTGATGTAAACACAGGGGTGGTGGGGACAGGGTGGCCAAAATAAACTGGGCTCAAGATGAGCAGCTGGCACATAATGACTTGGAAGGAAAGGTGCTTGAGATTTCCTGGAAAATCTCTACAAGTGCACAGTAGAAAGTATTCTCATTGGTTACATGCTTCAAGAGGACTGGGCAGATGGGGGGGGGTAAGAGGAGGACAGGAATAAGAGAGCCACTATTCACTGGACAAATTATTGGACACTTTGATTTCTGAGCTATATGGATGTGTGTCCTATGAAAACAAAATAAACGAAAATGTTCAATAGTAAGAGAATACTTTGCAAATCCCCTGCTGCTGCTCTTTGTGATTAGCCTCACAGCACTCCTATTCGGAATAATCAAAAAATACAACTATCCGAATTTTGGGAGAAGAGTATACTTGCGGAGATTTGGGAAGAAAGGAAATAATTATGGAAGTTTCCCTCAATAATAAAATGAAATTCATTGGAAGCCATTTCAAACATTTAGAAACTTAACCAGAAAAATAGAAAAGTGGCAGGGTACAGTGGCTCACTCACACCTGTAATCCCAGCACTTTGGGAGGCTAAGGCAGGTGGATCACTTGAGCCTAATAGTTCAAGACTAGCCTGGGCAGCGTGGCAAAACCCCATCTCTATAAAAAATATAAAAATTAGCCAGGCACAGTGGCACACACCTACAGTCCCAGTTACTCGGGAGGCTGAGGCAGGAGGATTGTCTGAGCCTGGGAGGCAGAGGTTGCAGTGAGCCAAGATTATGCCATTGCACTCCAGTCCAGGCTGAGTGACAGAGCAAGACTCTGTTTAAAAAACAAAAAACAAAAAAAAAAACAAGTAATTTCTAAACCACCACAAAACAGAGGAGATTTTTATAAACAGTTGAGGGAATGTTTAAATACAATTTGTGTCATTCTAATTCAACACAAGAACGTTCTCAGGGTATTAAAACTCTTAAACATTTCTAATGACTCATTACATTCCACTGTATAGATACCCCATAATAGTCTTAACTATTTCCCTACTGTGAGGCATTTAGATTGTTGTCATTTCCGATTCTTCCAAATGTTATGATGAGTAGATCGTTGTCATTTCTGATTCCTGTAAATGTAATGAGTACCTATTCATATTTCTGTCAACATTTCAGATTTCCTTAGGAGAATTTCTGAGAGGTAAATGTCTGAGTCAGAGGGTATGGATATTCGTATGGTTTGTCAAACAGACCACCTAACTGAGTTCCCAAAAGGCTGTATGGAATCACAGCTCTACAGGTAGGAAGGAGAATGCCAGCTTCACTCCCTGGAGAGCATTTCCTGGTCTCATTTTAACAACTGTTTTGTTCATGATGGTACACATCTTTTATTTGTTGCTGGTTATAATAAGAATCCCTTACTATTTCACCATGAAGTTTACTGTTGGACACTGCTTTGTAAAAGGTGTTCTTGTTTAAGAAGTACTGGTCTCTTCCTAGTTCATTATGAGATTGTGAGCACCGGGTTTGGATATTGAGCATGTATGGCGCTACAGGGTTTCTCTTTTGTTCAATCAATATAATGTATTAATTTAATTCCTGGGATAAACATACTAGCCAGTCATGACCAATCATTCTTTAATGCTGTTAAATTAGACGTTCTAATAGTTTATTTAAGATTTTCACATCTTCATTCCTAACCAATGTGAGTCTATAGTTTGGGCTTTTATTATTTGTGGTGCATGATTTGTTCAGTTCTGATACCTAGCTCACGCTAGCTTCTCATTTTAGCCCAAGTTCAAGATATCAATTAGCCCCTTGCAGAGTTAATATACATTATCTATTTCTTTTTTTTTTTTTTTTTTTAAGATGGGGTTTCACCATGATGGCCAGGCTGGTCTTGAACTGCTGACTTCAAATGATCCACCCACCTCAGCCTCCCAAAGTGCTAGGATTACAGGCGTGAGCCATTGCGGCCAGCCACATTATCTATTTCAACTGCAACATATATAAAGTACTTATTATGGGCAAGGCCCTATACAAGATGCCATGAGAAATACAAATTTCCAGACCTCTGAGATTCCAAGTCAGTAAGTCTGGGACCAGGTCAGGGGAAGGATTCATCAAAAAAGTAGTATTTCAACTGGGCTTTGTAGAAAGAACTTTGAGGGGAGCATGCAGGAAAGGGACAGCAGTGGGCATTCAGAAAGAGAGAAAATAGCCCAAGCAAACACATCATGCCCAGTGCAAGTCAGTTCAGAGAACATGCACATGTTTGGGGTGGAATGCCAGGTATGAGGAATGAAGAGGGCACGCCTGCTTGAGATCATGAAAGTCCTTGGTTGCCATGCTGAATCCACCCAAGGTCACACAGGGAGCAAGTAGGTGTAGGAGTCACAGGATGACAAAAAAAAGAAAATTGTATATATTCAAGGTATACAACATGATATTTTCATCTATGCATACATTGTGGAATGATTACCATGACCAAGCTAACACATCATTTCACACAGTTACCATTGTGTGTGTGTGTGTGTGTGTGTGTGTGTGTGTGTGTGTGTGGTGAGAGCACTAGAGATCTACTTTCAGCAAATTTCAAGTATTCAATACAGCATTACTAACTATGGCCCCCATGCTGTACATTAGACCTCCAGAACCATTCATCTTATAACTGCAAGTTTGTTCCCTTTGACTAGCATCTCCCCATTTTTCCCATTCCCATTCCACCCAGGTAATATCATTCTACCCTCGGCTTCTAGTTTGATTGTTTTAGATGCCACATATAAGTGAGATTATACAGTATTTGTCCTTCTGTGCCAGGCTTATTAACATAATGTCCTCCAGGTTCATCCATGTTGCTGCAAAAGGCAGAATTTCCTTCTTTTTTGAAGCCAAGCAGTAATCCACTTCCATTTTCCCTATTTATTCAACTATCAATGAATACTTAGGCTGATTCTATGTCGTGGCTATTATAAATAATGCTGCAACAAACAGGAGCGCAGATACCTCTTGAACATAATAATTTCATATCTTTTGGATACATATCCTGTAGTGAGGTTGGTGGATCATACTGTTGTTCTATTTTTAATTTTTTGAGACCTCCACACTCTCTCTCTCTCTCTTTTCAGGGTCTCACTCTGTCACCCAGGCTGGAGTGCAGTGATCACAGCTCCTTGGGCTCAGGTGATCCTCCCATCTCAGCATCCTGAGTAGCTGGGACTACAAGTGCACACCACCACGCCCAGCTAACTTTTAATTTAATTTTATTTTATTTATTGATTTGTTTGCTTATTTATTTATGTATTTATTTATTTATTTTGAGGTGGAGTCTTGCTTTGTCACCAGGCTGGAGTGCAATGACATGATCTCAGCTCACTGCAACCTCCGACTCCCAGGTTCAAGCAATTCTCCTGCTTTAGCCTCCTGAGTAGCTGGGATTACAGGTGCATGACACCACGCCCAGCTAATTTGTTGTATTTTAGTAGAGACAGGATTTCACCATGTTGGCCAGGATGGTCTCAGTATCCTGACCTCATGATCCACTTGCCTCAGCTTCCCAAAGTGCTGGGATTACAGGCACGAGCCACCGCGCCCAGCCAACTTTTTAATTTTTAATTTTTTAATTTTTTTGTAGAGATGAGGTATCACCATGTTGACCAGGCTGGTCTCAAACTCCTGGGCTCAAGCAATCCTTCCACCTTGGCCGCCCAAAGCGCTAAGATTACAGGTGTGAGCCACCATGCCCAGCCAAGAATTTTTCTTTATCTGAGTAGAGAAAAGTTACCTTAGCCAACAGTCTGATATCAACTCTAAACCTACTATCCCCACAGAGATAGTATTAAAGGAGTATTAGGCTCCCAGAGTGGTCTGTAAAAAGATTTAACCCATATTATAGCTGTAATTTTTTTTTTGAGATGGAGTTTCGCTCTTGTTGCCCAAGCTGGAGTGCAATGGTGCAATCGTGGCTCACTGCAACCTCTGCCTCCTGGGTTAAAGCAATTCTCCTGCCTCAGCCTACCGAGTAGCTGGGATTACAGGTGGCTGCCCCCACGCCCAGCTAATTTTTTTTGTATTTTTAGTAGAAATGATGTTTCACTATGTTAGCCAGACTGGTCCCAAACTCCTGATCTCAGGCGATCCACCCACCTCGGCCTCCCAAAGTGCTGGGATTACAGGTGTGAGCCATTGTGCCTAGCCTATAGCTGTATTCTTGATGATTGCTTTTATGGGAAAAAAGTCTTTAGCCCTAACTAACCTCCAAGTGATTTCTATATGATCTTTTTAATAGTCAGAAGATGCTTACTTCAACAGTGTGAATGCAAACCAATCCTCAAAGTAATCAAAATTGGCTAAAAGATAACTCTAAGTGGGCTGTCTGGTTTTTTTTCAACACCTCTTAATTTGCATTCCACATGAAGTTGTCAAAAAATAATACAGAGGAGGAAAATAGTTTAAACAGGGCTTCAACTAAAGGCAGGAAAATGTTATGCATTAATTATGCTTAATGTATAACAAAAATCAACTTTCACCCAAAAGCAAATTAAAATCAGCTTTTAATTATGTGACTGTTTCACAAATCTATGGCATATGTAAAATTCACTTAACCCTGAAAATTCCTGGATCGAAAAGGGATAAATGACATCATACCTATGATAAATAATGAACATTGAAATAATATCAAATACCAAAATGTCAAATATCCATTTGCATCTTGTTAAAATGCTTTGAATTTCTCCCTGTCCTTTCCGATACCACCATCCAAGTGTGCATGTGTGTGCTGATGTCCTTTGAAGGTGGAACATGAATTCTGTTTTCAGGGTGTCATATCATATGTAAATTCAGATTTTTTAGTTACCTTTTTCAACAAACAGAAAAGAAATGCTTAGAGTTAAGCACATTCACATGCCTACACATTAGATTGAGATCATTTAATATGCCTCAAAAGCTGAAAATATTCTAAATATAAAGTCCAAAATACTGTGAACTACCCTCCAGATGAACTGGAGACATCGCAAGCCAAATTCAAGGTCAATGATGTCAGCAGCAGCCATGTGATTGATATGGAGTTAGAATGTAAGTCAGCAACAGCTGTGCTTCTGGTTAAATGCTATGTAGAAGGCAGCTGAGACTACTTTGAAGCAAGCCAAAAAACCTGAGTTGCTATAGAACCCTAAGTATTCTGCAAAGTCCCAGACCCTTCAATTTTACCTTGTGGATTGGGCAGAGAAATGACACAATAAAATAAATTTTACTCATTCTCTCCTGGGCACTCTGAGATTCAGAAAGAGACTACCTTAACCCTTAGGGGAAAATCTATTTCTCTTTTTATGTGTCTAATAGAGACTTTCTCTTGGATCTGTTCTGGATGCCAGTGTCTCTACTGGTTTCATAATCAGCCAAAGCCCTAATCATGCATGCCAAAGGAGGGTCATGACGACCCATGAACAGATTTTGGAAGTAAATATACCCTAAAGAAAGCTCCTGGTTTCCAAATTGTTTAATTTCCTGGCTAGAAGAGCCAGAATGACCAAAGCCCACAAAGTAACTGTTACTTGCTCAAGCTTAAGTGACTCTGCAGGCTTCACGGTGCTTGCTGCCTTATGATTCTATCTCCTTCATCTTTTTTTTTAAATAAGACTTCTGACATTGATACAAATGCTGGCTCTTAAGGCTATTTTTCTCCAGCAAACTGATTGCAGGCTATAAAGATGTTCAATAGCAATTAGCTTTTATTGTTCTCATCTCACTTATGTGTATAGGAGCCATCAAAATGTAAAATGTGTACATCCTCCGACCTAGCAACTCCCCTTCTAGGAATTTATCCCCACAGATGTGTTCACACGTGAGTGCAAGGACATATGCACATGGATACTAATTTACAGCATGATTTAAAGCAGGAAAATAATGGGCACAACTAAATACGAGACTGGTTAAATAAATAAGGATGCAGCCATATAGTATACAGCAGGGCAAGCACGTGGAAGATAACCCTGCACATTGATGTGGAGTGATCAGCATACAAAGCAAGGTAGGAACAGTGTCTCGAGCATGCTATAAAGTTGTTTTGTTTGGATTTGTTTTGAGACAGGGACTCACGCTGTCGCCCAGGCGGCACAATCACAGCTCACTGCAGCTCAACCCCCCGGGCTCAATCGATCCTTTCACCTCAGTCTCCCGAGTAGCTAGGACTATAGGTGCATTCCACCATGCCCAGCTGATTTTATTTCTTTTTTGTAGCGGCAAGGTCTCATTATGTTGCCCAGGCTGCTCTTGAACTCCTAGACTCAAGCAGTCCTCCCAACTCAGCCTCCCAAAGTGCAGAGATTACAGGCATGAGACACTGTACCCAGTCAAGATTTTTTGTAAAGGGAATACATATTCACATGTGTGTGGCTAAGTGGGTATACACACACACACACACACACACACACACACACACACACATCTCTGAAGTAACTAAAGAAATGCATCAGCTAAGCCTCTGTAGTCCCAGCTACTTGGGAAGCTGAGGTGGAAAAATAACTTGAGCTCAGGAGTTCGAGGCTATAGTACGCTATGATCATACCTGAGAATACCCAGCCTGGGCAACATAATGAGATGGCCCATCTCTTAAAAAAATAAAAAAGAAAGAAATGGATCAAGGTAGTTGCCACTGGGAAAGGGAACTGAAGTGAGGTGGGGACAAAGTAGAGGCCGTTCTGTATCTTTTCTGCAGCGCTTTTTTACCCTGTGTATAAAATTATTTTCATGCACATACACACACTCCCAGTAAAGAATAGCCATCAAAGGATTAACCTTGCCAACACTATGTAACAGTGGCATCTACTGGTAAAATCACTTCCTATCCCGAAGTATATCTTAGAAAAGAAAACCCATAGTTTTCCTGGTATAGCCATTTCAGCTATTAGTCAGGAAATATGTTCATATCAAAGACTCATAAGGAACCCTTCCTTGGTATTAGGCCTTCTGAGCATAAGCCTTAAAAGTACCATCTGGCTGGTAAGTTATGGTTCATTATGATTTGAATTACAAGCTATAAAAAAGTGAAGAATACATCTATGTGCTTCTGTGGGGTGATCTCCAGCATACAGTGTTAAGTGAAAAGTGCAATGCAGGAACAAACTGTGCAGAGTATGCTACCATTTCCCTAAGAAGGGGAGTGGATTACAAAGACATACAGCTTTACTTACATCTAAATGGAAAGATAAACCGAGAAAAAAAGAATGAATGGTTACCATAAGGGAAATGAGTGAACAGGCTACAGTGGACAGAAATAGAATTAGATTTATCTAAATCAGTGGTTTTCACCAGGGTGATTCTGCCCCTGCCCCCAAGAGATATTTAACAATATCTGGAGATACTTTTAGTGTCACAATTGGGCAGGGGTGAGGGGGAGATACTGGCATCTAGTGGGCAGAAGCTCCCACACACAACAAAGAATGATCTGTCCCCAAATGTCGATAGCACAGATTATATATTTGATAAGGAACTTATATCTAGAACATATAAAGAACTCTTATAACTCAATAATAAAAATGCAAATACCCAAATTTTAAAACAGACAAAGGATGTGAATGTACATTTCTCCAAAAAACACACACAAGTAGCCAATAAACACATGAAAAGATGCTCAACATCCTCAGCCGTCAGGCACAAACTGCAAATCAAAGGCACAATAAGACACCACTTCACATCCACTAGTATGGCTATCATCAGAAAGACAGAAATAACAAATGTTCACAAGGATACGGAGAAATTAGGACCCTCATACACTGTTGGCAGGAGATGAAAATGTTGCAACCACTTTGGAAAACAGTCAGGCAGTTCCTCAAAGGGTTAAACACAGAATTACCATATGACCCAGCAATTCCACTCCTGGTGAAACGAAAACATACGTCCACACAAAAACTTACACATGAATGTTCACAGCAGCATTACTCACAATGCCAAAAGGTAGAAGCAATGCAAACGCCCATCAATGGATCAATAAAACGTTGCATGTCCATATAATGAAATATTTATTGGCAATAAAAAGAAACAAAGTACTGATACATGTTACAACATAGACAGACCTTGAAAACATTATCGTAAGTAAAAGCATAGCAGCCCCAAAAGGCTACATATTGGATGATTCCATTTATATGAAATGATTCAAATAGGCAAATCTATAAAGACAGAAATCAGACTAATGGTTTCCTGGGGCTGGTGGGGACAGGAGGCATAGGCATGTCAGCTAAGGCGTGTGGGGTTTCTTTTTGGAGTAATGAAAATGGCCCAAAATTGATTGTAATGAGAGTGGCCCAGATCTGTGAATATGCTAAAAAACATTGTATGATACAGTTTTCTGTTCGTTTGTTTGAGACAAAGTCTTAGGTACCCAGGGCTGGAGCGCAGTGGCACAATACTGGCTCACTTCCAGGTTCAAGCAATTCTCCTGTCTCAGCCTCCCAAGCAGCCAGGATTACAGGCATGCACCACACACCCGGGCAATTCTTTATACTTTTAGTAGAGACAAGGTTTCGCCTTGTTGGCCAGGCTAGTCTCAAACTCCTGATCTCAAGTGATCCACTCGCCTTGGCCTCCCAAATTGTTGGGATTACAAGCATGAGCCACCGAATCTGGCTGGATTATACAGTTTAAATGGCTAAATTCTGTGGTCTATGAATTCTCTCTCAAAAGAGCTATTTAAAAATCCAATTGTGATTCTGAGGTGCGAGCTCCATTAGAAGTAGGTGCCCAGCATCAGGGACACGACTGGGTGTGCACAGGCGGTTGGCGAACAGGCTGACTGAAGGCCAACCATCACCTTGCAGAGTGCGCTCTGCTCTGTTAGCGCTGAGCACAGTAGCACGGGGCAGAAGGTGAAGGCAGGGAAAGTGAAGAGGTCAGGAAAGGCTTCCCCAGATGAACAGGAAGTTGTCGGTAGCTGAGTCGTTGTTGTTAATTAAATTATTCACTGGTTTTATTGAGATTCCGGGAGGAGAGAGATTTTAGGCAGGGGGACATCTCAGGTATAGGGAACCTGAGACTGCATCTGAAAAATGAGTTCAGACTGTCCAAACATCAAACTCAAGGCGTGCAGCCTGGGCAACACAGTGAGACCTCATCTCTACAAAAAATTTTTAAAAAATGAAGTGGGAAGATGGTTCGAGCCCAGGAGGTCTAGGCTGCAGTGAGCCATGATCGTGCCACTGCACTCCAGACTGGGTGACAGAGACCTTGCCTCAAAAAAACACAAAAAAGCAAAAAACTTAAAGCCTGGGAGGAATCAGGACGCCTTGGGATGAATCAGCAGAGCAGCAGGTGACAGAGCGCAATAGCTTTGGGACCCAGCCCAGAATCCTCAACTGAATATTTTAAGGGAAAGAAACTGATGGAAGATGAGGACTGGCAGCAGAATCACTGTCACTTTTGTTTTAGAAAGACAGATGACCACCAGTGTGGAAAATAGGCAGACTGGCGATGAGTCTGGAGACAGGACAGCTCATTTATTTATAGTAGATGTTATAAATTGTTGTCACAGCTGATTTAATCCTTTCCTAAACATTAAGCTTGAAAGCTGCAACAGAGAAATCAGTCCAGGACTGTGACTGTCTTTAAGGCACAGCTGAGAAGATGAACTATCAAGAACAAAGGAATTTAATGTAAGAATAATAATAATTTAAAATGTTCTGGTGTTGTAAAGAAAAAATAATCATAGCCCCCCACATATACTTTTTTTTTTTTTAAGAGGGTGTCTCACTCTGTTGCCCCAGCTGGAGTGCAGTGGCACAATCTCAGCTCACTGCAACTACCACCTCCAGGGTTCAAGCAATTCTCCTGCCTTAGCCTCCCAAGTAGCTGAGATTACAGGCACCCACCACCACGCCCAGCTAATTTTTGTATTTTTAGTAGAGATGGGGTTTCACCATGTTGGCCAGGCTAGTCTCGATCTCCTGATCTCAAATGATCTGCCCGTCTCGGCCTCCCAAAATGCTGGGATTACAGGCATGAGCCACCATGCCCAGCCAATAGTCCCTTGTGAATTTAGGCAAGAGCCAAGACCCAAATGACAATGACTGGACCCAGAAAAAAACAAGCCACTTACCAGAGGAACTGGGGCATCTGGCCTAAATTCGGTGGAATCAGCATCTGAAGATTAAGAAAAGAGTTCAGTAATTCACCAATAGTGCTGAAAAATACTTGAAGAGAGAATTTTTTTTAAATAAATGGTCATTAACAAATCTCAAACTTACCTTTCAAGTTAAGGCAGTTTCTTGCAAATTCAATCACTGCTAGTTGCATCCCAAGACAAACTCCTATTTTAAAAAGCACATATGCAAAGCAAATGAATACACTTTGTATTTGTTCATATTTTCAATTCATTTGTTGACTGCCTGTCTCCCCCATCTAGAATGCAGACTCCCAGAGAGCAAGACTCTGCCCGTTTTGCTCCCTGCTGTCCCCTCAGAACAATCCCCGACAGAGAGCAGGGCAGGGGCTTAGACTATCAAGAAGCCACCTAAGGCCCAGAATTGACAAAGAAGGAACACGAGGTCAGAAAAGGGCAGGGTCAACTGGGTGGCAGTGGCTCATGCCTGTAATCTCGGCACTTTGGGAGGCCAAGATGGGCAGATTACTTAGGTCAGGAGTTCCAGACCAGCCTGGCCAATGTGGTGAAACCACGTCTTTACTAAAAATACAAAAATTAGCCAGGTTTGGTGGCATATGCCTGTAATCCCAGCTACTTGGGAGGCTGAGGCAGGAGAATCACTTGATCCCAGGAGGCGGAGGTTGCAGTGAGCCGATATTGCACTATTGCACTCCAGCCTGGGCGACAAGAGTGAGACTCGGCTGGAGGGAGGGAGGGAGGGAGGGGTCCATGGGACAAATCTGCCACCTTCTAAATCTGCCACCTTCTAGATTTGTCCCTGAGTCGAGGCATCTCGGTGGGCTGCAGCGCCTGATTCCTTCACCCTAACTCAGAGGGAGTTTCCTGGGCTAAGATCTCCCACTCCTTCTCATGGTGACTTCACAACCATAAACACAGGATTGGCCAGAGGGTGAGCGCCTACAGGATGTCAGGCCACTAACCCACAGGACAACCCCATAACCCTCACTGTAAGGAAAAGTAGCAGTGTGGGGGTTGGAGACTCCACCGTGGCCCTGAGCATGGTGGGCAGTAGGGAAGGAGACACATGAGGGGACTAAACAGAGTGCTTGGTGATGAAGGAAGGCAGACGTGTGTGGCCCAAGCCTGTTGCCACAAACCCACATCCGCCTTCACTGCAGTCCACCAATTCTCTCCACTAAACAAATGCCAAAGAGCATCCCAGATGCTCCTCTGATAGATACATAAGAGGTACACAGAGGAAACAAAGAAGGGAGCAATCAATGTATCAGGGACGCCAGAACAAAAGTCAATAAGCAGGAAACAGCTGAGTCCTGGGGGGTGGTGGTGAAGGGGATTTCAGAAAGTTCCACATGGCTGGGACGTAAAGAGAGGCTATGCTAGAGGGAAAGCTAAAGACGTGCAGACCATTCCATACCATTAAAATCATCTGAGGAACATTAGTCACATTTAGACAAAAACTTCAAAAGAAAACAATGGCCCAGATGAGCTTAGACCAGTAAAACAAAACAAGGTATCAGGGTAACTGATCCAGGCTTCTATTTTGAAAATGGATCCTAAGAAGAGACAGTCTAAGAAGCTAATCAAAGAGCAGGTAATGGGGGAAATAAATGGTCTGCTGGCAGTAAAAGCCTATCCACTCGGCTCATAAACCCACCCAGCGGTCCACTGCACTGTGGGAAACAGACTCTCCGCAGTCCCCCTCCTGCCTGAATCCCCAGCTACAGGGCTGCCTCTCCCACCTCAAGGTCCCATTTCCTCTGGTTTCCCTGGCACAGAAGCCACACTTCACAATTTGAATAAAAGCCTTAAAAAGGCTCAACTCGGGTGGGCACGGTAGCTCAAGCCTGTAATCCCAGCACTTTGGGCATTCGAATCAGGTGGATTGCTTGAGCCCAGGAGTTCGAGACCAGCCTGGGTAATATAGCAACACCCCCATCTCTGTGAGAAAACACACACACACACACACAAATTAGCCAGGCACAGTGGTATGTGCCTGTAGTCCCAGCTACTCTGGAGACTGAGGAGGGAATTGGAGAAGGTAAGCACAGTTACATATGCAGCCCTCTCCCAGCCTCTGCTACCCAGCCAGAATAGCAGCAAGTTTTACTAGGATGAAAAACATTTACTGTAAAGGGTTCGATAGTAAAGATTCTAGACTCTGCAGGCCATAGGGTCTGAAACTCTGACACTGAACCACAAAAGCAGCCATAGACAATATGTAAACCAACTGGTATGGATGTGTTCCAATAAAGCTTTATTTATAAAAACAGGCTATGGGCCAAATTTGGAATATAGTTTACTAAATCTACAGCAGACTCTTTGGCACCTGAACTTTCAAATCTGAGTTCACATCTTTACGGTAACCCCTCCTAGGTGTCAAAAATCTAATAAACTCAGAATTAGGGTCAATAAACATGAGTCTTACCCAGAAAAGGAATCTTCTTTGTCCTTGCCCAAGAAATTGCCTGCAGTTTTCCCATTGTTCCTCTGACTCCGAAGCCTCCAGGCACAAGAATACCACTGAAATCAACACAAAATGAGAGTAAACTTGACTATTCATTATTTTTATTTTTTAAAATAGTGTTTTCAGCCATTCATGCAATGCTTGGTGTAATCACTAGTGACTATGCTCAAGCTCTATTTTCAGAATCAATTATGTGACTTCACACCCTGAACTTTTTTTCTGAAATCTTCCCAATGTTATGAAGAAGTTGTAACAATTTCACACAACTGACCTTAACATATATTTTATGATAAGTCTTTGTGGCATCAGAGCATACTAACTGGGAAACAATTCAACTAAGAATGCCACTGGGAAAAGACACAATGAAAATAGGTTAAGGTTCTTTCAACGCACTCTTACAAAAATGTTAAGATCTCCTAGGTCATCAGAAAGAGTTAAATTGGAAAAACCAGCCTAAGATTTCAAATACTAATTAAATAGTGGCAAATGAAAATTCCTTGGTTAGAAGACTTTAGAGACCTAGGCAAACGCAACAGAAACAGTTCAACAGAAAACCCAGGAAGATCATTCTAACCTCATGATGCAATGCTGCCCCCAAGAGTTCTGTCAATTAAAAATAAAACCTAAAATCTAAGACATGAGGAAAAGAAAATATAATCAAGAAAGGGCTGCTCTGTCTATAGAGTAGCCATTCTTTATTTCTTTACTTTCCTAATAAACTTGCTTTCACTTTACTCTATGGACCCACTCTGAACTCCTTCTTGAGTGAGATCCAAGAACCCTCTCTTACGGTCTGGATTGAGATCCCTTTCTGGTAACATCTTTCTAGCGACCACAGAATGGGGAGTTAAGAGTCTCTCCTACGACAGAGAGGGTTAAAGTCTCCTTTCAATAAAGCAAAGATGCTTGACTGACCTTGAGTTTAAGGCACAACTTAGGAAGTTTAGAGTCCTTCCTAAGATTAAGGGGGTTAGAGGCCTCTCTCAGTAAAGTCCTTCTCTGCTAAGAATGGGTTTGGCACTATGGGATGTTAACTGCTATTCTCTTTGGGTTAATCTGCCTTGCATTCTTTGCTGATAGTTATGGGTGACAGAAGTAGGCATGTACAGGACCAAAAGAGGTAACTTGAGAGCCGATGAGACTGCTGGAAAAGATCCCTTCACGCCCGACAAGTGGCCGCCTGAACTTCTCAGTGTCGCTGCCTTGGGTACATCTTTCTCTGGCCTCCCTGAGCTCTTTGACTTCCCCACCATGCCTCAGGCGATGCTTTTCTCCCTCTCTCTCCTTTCCCCTTCTTATCTTTTCTATTACTCAGGGTGACCGTCTTGCCAAGAGACAAGTTGAAACTCCTTATTGGAGGTTGGATTCATAATGATAGCGCCCAACCAGGGGCAAGTTTGAGCCTCGCCAGTGTGATATTGGGTGCTAGGCAGAGTGGCTAATGTCTATGTTTTATCACACATATTTTGCTCTGGCCAGAACAGAAAAAGATAATTTTCCTTTGTATTGCGGCTGTGGTATAGCCCGCTGAGTACCTAGGGCTGCTCAAGGAAAGGAAACTCAGAAGCCAAGCATACTGACAAAACAGTAAGAATTTCTTACCAGTCAGACTTCTGGCCCCTGTCTCTCTCTCTCTCTCTCTCTCTCTCTCTCTCTCTCTCTCTCTCTCTCTCTCTCTCTCTCTGCAAATCAATTGAATGAACGATAAAAAAAAAATCACTGTTTATCTCCTCTGTAAAGTTTTAATTAATGGAAAAAGGATTTGTGAAGCTACTCTTAAGCTATAGTGAATCTGATATGCTGTATGTGTCTTTCTGTATTGTGCTGTCATAATGAGGGGTACCTTAGGATAGAATGTGGGCCTAGGACCCCTGTAGGCTGTTCAAGCCACCCCAGCAAACTGGGCAATTACAAACTCTGCTGCAGGTCCTTGAAGAAAAACTGCATAAGGGTTCCCTCTCATCGTGCTTTATGTCCTTGGGAGCTTGACCTTAAAACCACGTGGCAGTACTTTCTCTTGGTCTTTGCCATCACAATGGCGGCCCGGACTCAGGGTTCAATTCCTAGCTTAGGGGATGAGCCTATCTGATTGATATTTGGGTGCTTACAACTACTGGATCTTCTTCTATCTGTCTATGCATTTATATGTGCTGTGTGTGATGTTAAAAAAAAAAAAGAGCTTTAATTGGTTTAAAAACAGAAAGTGCTTAAATTAAATATTTTGTCAGAAAAGTAAAAATTGTAATGCCTTTTAGTTCACATAACTTTAGTAATTTGGCGGTAATAAAAAGAGCTTTAAAGATTATTGGGAAAATAAAGACATTTGGACTAAATTATGCAGTCAGATATTAGGTTTCTTCAATACTCTAAAATCATAAACTGCCTCTTTGACTTTTGAAAATTGTTCAATTTGCCTACTTTGGAACATCAGATTCTAGATAAAGCCTGGGGACATGTTGAAAGCCACACTCTCTACCTATGCTGGAAAAAGACCTCATCTAGTGTTCTAGGCTCCATACCTAATACACAATTAAAATCGTTTACTAACCAGGTTTTCACCAAAAGTAAAAGTTGCTAAGAGTTAACAGTGTAACCTGTAATTGAGACTACTGAAGAAACAGTTTACATGCAATTTGTATAAGGAAAGTGAAATGTGTTTTTAGTAAAAGATTAAAAGAAGGCATGGAAACGTGAATTTTTTTGCATAAATTAAAAGGTTAAAGGATTGTTTTTCGGTTTTTGGTTTTGTTTTCAGACAAAGTTTCACTATTGTTGTCCAGGCTGGAGTGCAATGGCGGGATCTCGGCTCACTGCAACCTCCTCCTCCCAGGTTCAAGTGATTCTCCTGCCTCAGCCTCCAAAGTAGCTGGGATTACAAGCATGCACCACCACACCTGGCTAATTTTGTATTTTTAGTAGAGATGGAGTTTCACCATGTTAGTCAAGCTGGTCTCGAAGTCCTGAACTCTGGTGATCCACGTGCCTCAGCCTCCCAAAGTGCTGGGATTACAGGTGTGAGCCACCATGCCAGGCTAAAGGATTGTTTTAAGGTAAATAGGATAAAGCTGAAAGTTTGAGCATGTTGTAGGTTTGTGAAGGATTAATCTTATAAAAGAAAGTATGCATGTATACATTGGCTGAGGTTAAAGACGTATTCAGGTTTTCTGTAAATTGAACATTGAAACGAAAGCACAGCAGGTTTCTCTTAGAACACTGATCTTCTCTTTAACAAAAATTTGCAAAGGGTCCAGGCATGGTTGTTCATACCTATAATCCCAGCACTTTGGGAGGCTGAGGTGGGCGGATCACTTGAGGTGAAGAGTTTGAGATCAGCCTGGCCAACGTGATGAACCACGTGTCTACTAAAAATACAAAAAGTAGCCAGGTATGGCAGCACACGCCTGTAATCTCAGCTACTCAGGAGGCTGAGGAATGAGAATCACTTGAACCCAGGAGGTAGAGGTTGCAGTGAGCCAAGATCATGACACTGGACTCCAGCCTGGGCAACAGAGCAAGAGACTCTGTCTCAAAAAATAAATAAATAAATAAATAAATAAACAAACTTGTAAAGGATTATAGAAGGCTTGTAAAAGTCTTACCTTTTGGTCAAACTGATCAAAATTAGACAGATTTATCTATAAGATTTTATTAAAAATTGGGTTTGACATCAATTTAATGCACTAATGCAACAGGGAAGTTTGGCTTATTTGGTATAAAAATCATACAAAAAGCACTATGAAATATGAAATGGTGTTTGGCTTTCTTTGGGTTGTATATGTATAAATGTGTTATTGGTATGTGTTCCAAAATTATGAGAAACTTCTGTAATTCTAATATGACTTAGTGTATGTTATTAATAGTTATCATTGTTATATAAAATTGTTGTAAGCCACAGGTATAACAAATTCCTAGTCAATTGTGGCTTTAATAGTGGCTGCCCTAAAACATTTTGTCATCCACAGACAATTGTATTGTTTTGGTTCTCTTTAGAAGGTAGTTAATAATCAACTATAGAACTCTACCAGGTGTTCTTAAATGCAGGTTTCTGATAACTTTAGAAATTGTGACAGAAGATTGGAGGAAAATCTTTCAGGATTCTCATGGAGAGCTGAAATGTATATGACTATCAAGCAGAACAGGAGTTAGCTATGTGGAATGAACTAATAGAAAATTAATCTTTTTGACTTTGCTTCAGATGTTGCTGATCCTTTTTGTTTTATTTTTCAGAGTCAAAAAAATGGTTCTTTTGAGCTATACACAGCTTGTAACAATTGAGTACAGTATACTCCTATGAACAAAATTTGGAAAATATTTGTTTCTGTCTACCTCATTTGTCCAGAATTTGGAAACTATTTGTGAGTACTCTTGACTTATGGCAATATAGTTATTTGCATAAGTGCAATAAGAATCTATTTTCTTTTGCAACAGGACACAATTGGAGAAAGAAACTGGTTATATTACCAAGGCTTTTACTGGAATGGTGTGCTTTCCTTTAAAGAATCAAACAAATTGTAAAGCCAATACGAGCAAGCCTCTTGGGAAAACTGGCCTCATATCTTGTCTACACAGTCCCTGTACAGGGTTTCTGACCTGTGGTAACTAAAGAATGTCACTTTCTGACAGGTCTAGGAGCCTCAAGTTATCTTGGCACCTCAAAAGGAGAGGAATTTACCCAGTTCATAGGTATTTGAGGGTACAAATGTATGGCAGGGCTCGGCTTTAAAAATGGTCTTATCTGAGATTCCTTACAGAATAAAGGGTTCAGGGGCTGCAGTGGCTCCGGCCAGATGTCCTGGCGCTTGAGGAGGCGAGGCCATGAGTTCAAGGCCAACCTGAGCAACGTTACAAGCTCTCATTGATTAACCAGAATAAAGTTCCATCAAAGCCAATTTTAAAAGCCTATGTGAAAAATAATTATCCTTGCTGCACTTTATACAAATAATCAGGCCAAGTAAAATAAAGCAAATTGTTCTTATTACGATTTGTCTTTAGTAAAAATAGGAAACTGGAGAGAGAAAAAATTATGTTTCAAGAACTATGGTATACTTATTATTATAGACTCTAATCTCATTGGTTGTTTTTGAAGTTTTTTTCTGCAATTTAGACTGACCTTGCTTATTCCTGTGAAACAATCAGTGAGTGATCTCTGACTGCAGCTCAGAAAAAAAACAAGAGGGATGGGTAATGTAAAAATTTGGATCAATATTCTAATTCTGGATATGTATTGGAATCAGCTAGCAACTGCATATCAGCTTGGTTCCAACAGTTGCCCAGTTCATGGAAAGCCTTCTAATTTCGTTTACTTGGGATAATTTTCTGCTTTACTGTTGTGGAATATATTGCTGTTGTACTCTTTGTATAGGAATGCAGAATAAGTTTATTCAATGTTTTCTTAAATTAAACATTTATCAACTTTCCAGATATCACCTTTTGTCAGAACTCAGCGTTGTGAATGGCCCTCACCACCTGACACTTTCTGACTCTATCCCATACAAGAAATTCTAATAATTAGGCAGGAATGTCATTGCCCCTATTCAACACGAATAAGTTACAGAAGATGGATCTTCGTCCCTCTGCAATCCTTAGTATTAAAGGTTCTCTTATAAAAGGGAGAGGGGAAATGTTGAACCAGAGCAACTCCATCTTAGATAGGTGCTGAGTAGAATAAGACTGAGACCTACCGGGCTGCATTCCCAGATGGTTAGGCATTCTATGTCACAGGATGAAATAGGACGTCAGCAAAAGATACAGGTCATAAAGACTTTGCTGATAAAACAGGTTGCAGTAAAGAAGACAGCTAAAACCCACCAAAACCAGGATAGCAATGAGAGTGACCGCTGGTCATCCTCACTGTTATACTCCCACCAGCGCCATGACAGTTTACAAATGCCATGGCAACATTAGGAAGTTAACCTATATGGTCTAAAAATGGGGCTGCATGTATAATCCATCCCTTGTTTAGCATATAACCAAGAAATAACCATAAAAGTGGGCAACCAGCAGCCCTCAGGGCCACTCTGCCTATGGAGTAGCCATTCTTTCATTCCTTTACTTTCCTAATAAACTTAACTTTACTTTTTAAAAAGAGAGAGAGAGAGAAAGGCTGTCATTCTTGTACTTTAACTTTGTATATGTGACATTCATCTCTGCATCTTTCAGGAGAATCAACACACTTTCCCTCCAGTACAGTATCCCCATCCTCCCCAAATAAAACCATTTCTACGCACATGCCACCAGCATTAACATGGCACATTTAAAATCAATGCAGTATGAACGTGCCACAACCACCTGCGAAGACCCCAAGTACTCCAAACTACCTTTCAAAATGTATGAAAATTAGCAATTAGGGTAAACGGAATCATTACAAAGAAAGTACAATGGCACCGTCCTAACTGGTGTGCATGGGCCATGGTACTCACTCAGCTTTGCATAGCTTCTGCCAAGCTTCATGGTATCTCACAGGGTCCTCGGCTTCAGTGACCGCCTCCAGATCAATAGAGTCTATGTACTGAAAAACATCCAACAGATTAAAGGAATTTTTAAGAAAAATAAACACTCAAAAATACTAGAGCCATCTAATACTATGACATATTATTCAATAATTACTTATTGTGCAAACATTGTACTGGGCACTGGGGATAGAAAAACACAGTCTCTGTTTTGTGACTCTTATAATCTTGCAGAAAGATTACAAAACCAGATAAACAGGCATCCACACTATACTGTGATAGTGGGTATGACAGACAAAGAAGAGAACAATGCAGAAGTAACTAGGGGTCGACTGTGTGAGGTGGCACATGCCTGTAGCCCCAGCTACTCATGAAACTGAGGCGGGAGGATCCTTTGAGCCTGGGAGGTCCAGGCTGCAATGATCCCCGATCATGACACTGTAGTCCAGCCTGGGTGACAGAGTAAGACCCTGTCTCAAAAAAAAAAAAAAAAAGAGCAACTAGGAGGTCACTAGAACTGGACACTGGAGGAAAGACAGGAAGGATGGACATCAAGGAAGAGCTCTGGGGAGGTAACGTTCAAGAAGCCAGCCCAGAGGAGAGCAGAAGCAAGATGAGCAGGTGTGTGATGAGAAGCAGCAGGGAGGGCATGCAGGAGACAGAGGAGGGGAAAAGGGTATGAAATCTCCAGCAGGCCAGGCGCAGTGGCTCACACCTGTAATCCCAGCAGTTTGGGAGGCCCAGGCGGGGGAGATCACCTGAGGTTAGGAGTTTGAGACCAGCCTGACCAACATGGCGAAAGCTCATCTCTATTAAAACTACAAAATTAGATAGGCGTGGTAGCGCATACCTGTAATCTCAGCCACTCAGGAGGCTGAGGCAGGAGAATCGCATGAACCCAGGAGGCGGAGGTTGCAGTGGGCCAAGACCTCGCCACTGCACTCAAGCCTGGGCAACAGAGTGAGACTCTGTCTCAAAAAATGAAAAATAAATTTATTTATTTTTATTTAATAAAAATAAAAAGGGCCCTCCAGCAAAGGAACCGCTTATATAAAACCTCAGAGGAAAAAGAGAGAAAGTGGTGACTGTGAGATCCTCAAAAAAAGCCCCACCCAGCAAGAGGACAGACCTGATGAGTTGAAGGAAGGCAAAGGACAAGGCTGAGAAGCCATGACACGGAGCTTAAACTTGAAGCCACTTGCAATGGGTTGAATGTCTGTGTTCCCGCAAAATTCCTATGTTGAAATCCCAACTCCCAAAGAAATGGTATTATGAGGTGGGGTCTTTGGGAGATGATTTAGGTTAAGAGGGCAGAGCACATAAGAATAAGATTAGTGTCCCTATAAAAGAGGCCCCAAAGACCTCCCTCACTCCTTCTACCACATGGGAATATAAGCAGAGGTTGGTCTTCTGCACCCAGAAGAGGGCCCTCACAAGAGCCTGGCAACACGCTGGCACCCTGATCTTGGACTTCCAGCGTCCAGAACTGTGAGAGAGAAATGGCAGTTGTTGCTAATCCACCTGAACAGACTGAGACACCACTGAAAGATCTTAAGTAAAGGGATGGCAGGAACAGAGAGAGATTTTACAAAGATTACTCTGGTAGAGTGTGACAAACGCAGGAAAGACTGGCAGCTGGAAACCAGCCAGGAAGCCACTGTAGCAAACCAGGAGAGTTAGACAGACGCAGCCCTAGACAGACGCAGCCCAAACTTGGAAGATGACAAGGCCACGATTCTAGCAGTACTTAGGAGAAGCTGATGTCAATGAATCATCACATGTACAAATTCCAATATATATAACAATCGCTCTCTGTCTATATCAGTTTAGTATTTCTTCTGTAAAAATGACTATCCTGGCCAAGGGTGGTGGCTCACATCTGTAAACCCAGCACTTTGGGAGGCCAAGGCAGGTGGATTACTTAAGGCCAGGAGTTCAAGACCAGCCTGGCCAACATGGCAAAACCCTGTCTCTACTAAAAATACAAAAATTAGGTGTGGTGGCGGGCACCTGTAATCCCAGCTACTAAGGAGGCTAAGACACAAGAATTGCTTAAACCCAGGAGGTGGAGGTTGCAGTGAGCCAAGACTGCACCACTGCATTCCACCCTGGGAGACAGAGCAAGACCCTGTCTCCAAAAAAAAAAAACACTATCCAGCCCAGGCACGGCAGCTCACACCTGTAATCCCAGTACTTTGGGAGGCCGAGGCGGGTGGATCATGAGGTCAAGAGATCGAGACCATCCTGGTCAACACGGTGAAACCCCGTCTCTACTTAAAAAATACAAAAATTAGCTGGGTGTGGTGGCACACGCCTATAGTCCTAGCTACTTGGGAGGCTGGGGCAGGAGAATTGCTTGAACCCAGGAGGCAGAGGTTGTAGTGAGCTGAGATTGCACCACTGCACTCCAACCTGGTGCCTGGCGACAGGGTAAGACTGTCTCAAAAAAAAAAAAAAAAAACTATCCAAATAAACCTTAAGATACAAATTTTTAAAGGCTTTATAAAATGTATATGTCATGGCAATTTTTCCATTGTCATTTTTTTTATATAACGGGGCGGGCGACTTGGAGGAGTGGAAGGAAGGGGAAGTGAAGTATTCCTTAGCCAAAAATAAAAAGAAATTAGGGGCCAGGCGTGGTGGCTCATACCTGCAATCTTAGCACTTTAGGAGGCTAAGGCGGAAGGAATTGCTTAAGGAGTTCGAGACCAGCCTGGGCAACAGAGCCAGACCCTGTCTCTATAAAAATTTTAAAAAATAATAAAATACAATAAAAATTTTAAAAAGTAATTAGGAAAGAAGGAGGCTAAAAAGAGGAGTGAGAAAAGGCAGCTAGGTCCTAAGCCGGTGTCAAAGTGGAAGTCACGAAGTTTCCTTAACATGTAAATGGACCTTTTTACTCATTATACAAAGCTTTTGCCATTTGAGTCAAGATGATGAGGCTTGCTTAAACCATGATATACCCATATTGAATATTGTTAAATATAAAGGTGAAATAGATACATAAATATACGTATCCAACTGGTAACAAGTGGGATTTCGGGGAACAGAAATCTGCTTTTTGCTTTGTTTATTTTGTTTTGTTTTGGTTTTCGGAGACAGGATCTCAATCTGTCATCCAGGCGGGAGTACAGTGGTGCAATTACAGCTCACTGCAGTATCAAACTCCTGGCTCAAGCGATCTTCCTGCCTCAGCCTCCCAATGAGCTGAGACTGCAGGTGCATGCCACCATACCTGGCTAACTTTTTAAATTTTTTGTAGAGATGAGGTCTCCCATTGTTGCCCAGGGTAGTCTTCAACTCCTGGGCTCAAACAATCCACCTGCCTCAGCCTCCCAAAGGGCTGGGATTACAGGCATGAGCTTCTTCCCCTGGCTTATGCTTTCTTTGTTTAAATGTTTTACTCCAAACATGTACCATTTCCATTCTTATATGGAAGAATATACTCAAGCTACATAAGATAACTACAC
This sequence comes from Callithrix jacchus, assembly GCF_049354715.1. Lineage (NCBI taxonomy): Eukaryota > Metazoa > Chordata > Mammalia > Primates > Cebidae > Callithrix > Callithrix jacchus. The sequence goes on from NC_133524.1 coordinate 16,960,459, forward strand.
GTCTGTTATCCCACAATACTGAGTTTTCAAAACAAATAATCACTCCTAGATATCATTCTTCCAAATTAAAAGGGGAATATGGTATTTTAAAAATCTAGATTCTGTTCCAATGCTAACGGGAAAAAAAGTTCTATTATTGTCTTGTTAGGCAATTACAATGTATCTAAAGGAGCATGACAAGTATGCTCATTCATTTGGATATGCAAAGCCTAATTTCAGAAATGTGCCTTAAACCTACATGTAGAAAACAGTTTCCAGTGCAGTGGCTCATGCCAGTAATCCCAGCATTTTGGGAGGCCAAGTATAGCAGATCACCTGAAGTCAGGAGTTCGAGACCAGCCTGGCCAACATGGTGAAACCCCATCTCTATTAAAAATACAAAAATTAGCTGGGCATGGTGATGGGAGCCTGTAATCCCAGATACTCAGGAGGCTGAGGCACAAGAGTTGTTTGAACGGTGAAGACAGAGGTTGCAGTGGGCCAAGATGGTGCCACTGCACTCTAGCCTGGGTGAGAGAGGAAGACTCCCTCTCAAAAAAGAAAAGAGTTTACACTGCAAGCCTGGCTCCTGCCCTTGGAAAGACCTGCTACAAGATCGGGCCTTGGCTAGCTTCTGGAAACTCCGATTTGGGGAGGGTTCCCATCATTCCAAAAACTGATAGAAGAGGCTCAGTGTGCTGAAAGTGTCTGTACAAACAACATGGTTTCTGCTAAGCATGCTCTCCTTCTGGGAGGCTCGCATTTTGGGACATGCTAAGCAGAGGGTGCCTATGTACAGCCCCCAATAAAAACCCTGGGCTCCAAGTCTTCATTGAGCTTCCTTAGTAGATGGCAGTTTGCATGCATTATCGCAACTCACTGGACTCCACCAGGGGAGGGCTCTTAGAAGCCTGCGCCTGGTTACCCCCAGACTTCACCCTGCACGATTCTCCCCTGGCTGATTTTGCTTTGCATTCTCTGGCTGTAATAAATCTTAGCTATGAGTATAACTATATGCTGAGTCCTGTGAGTTCTTCTGGTGAATCATAGGTCCTGGAGGTGATCTCAGGGACTCTTTAACAAAACTTGCCTCTCTGGAACATGTGCTATTGGCATGAATTACTGAGAGAGCCAAAAGACCAGGCCAGGACTTACCATCAGATTCAGCTTGTGGTTGATGGCCAGGGCTGAGTGTTCCAGGGCTTTGAACACAGAGGCGTAGCAGTCTCTGAGCTTGGTATATTTGCCAACCAGGGCTATGGAGCATGTTTTCTGTAGCCTTTCATACCTGGGAAGGAAAACATACTCAAAGGTTATATGCACGTAACAGAACATCACAAACAGAACAATGGCAGCTGCTGCTCTTATTCCAAGGCACTTCTGAAAGCTTTAGGAGCAGCTATCGTCCCAGCTACTCAGGAGGCTGAGGCAAGAGAATCACTTAAGCCCAAGAGTTTGAGATCAGGCTGGGCAACATAGTGAGACCCTGTCTCTACAAAAAAATACAAAAATTAACCAGGTATGGTGGTACATGCCTATAGTCCCAGTTATTCAAGAGGCTGAGGTGGGAGGATCACTTGAGCCCAGGAGTTCGAGGCTGCAGTGAGCTGTGATCACACCACTGCCCTCCAGCCTGGGCGACAGAGTGAGACACTGTCTCAAAAAACAAAGACATTCCAGTGTTGACTTATATAAGCAGGTACAGATCAAAATTCAAGCACATCAAAGAAAAAGTTAAACACCTTAAAAGTAAAAATTGAAAATCTATCCCAATGTCATAAACATGAGCTGCTCTTAGTTAATAAGGTGACATTGTACAAGAAAATGCATTCTGCTTGTCAATAGGAAACATTCCAATATTAACTTTGTAAGGTGACACTGTATAAGAAAATGCATTCAAAGTGTCTACATTTAAAATGGTTACATTCCCAGCTGGCCCACAAGGGTCTGGTTATTCATGGCATGCCTGAAGAATAGTGCTAAGAGAACAATTTAAAACATTACTAGCCATTTAGATCATTTTTATGAGAAAAATTCCATTCTACAGAAGACACTCAATCACATTTTACCATTAGAGACACAATCTTTAGTGTTGCTTTTGTCAGGAAATCTGTTCAAAGAACATGAAAAATATCTGGTCTGGTGTTAGGTACATGGAATGTCATCTTGGAGCTGAAGATGTTTTAGGGCTTTGAAGCAAACCCTTCCCAAACACCTTAGAAAAATGTTACCATGATGACAAATATCCACCTTCAATATTAACATCTGCAAAGAGTGGCCAGGCACAGTGGCTCAGGTCTGTAATCCCAGCACTTTGGGAGGGTGAGGCAGGTGGATCACCTGAGGTCAGGAGTTAGAGACCAGCCTGGCCAACATGGTGAAACCTCCTCTCTACTAAAAATACAAAAATTAGCCAGGCATGGTGGTGTACACCTGTAGTCCCACCTACTCGGGAGGCTGAGGCAGGAGAATTGCTTAAACCTGGGAGGTGGAGGTTGCAGGGTGCTGAGATCACGCCACTGCCCTACATCCTGGGACACAGAGCGAGACTGTATTCAGAAAACACATACACACAGACACATCTGCAGAGTGTACGAAAGAAACTTGACAAAGAGGCTATGTGTGGGAAAAATGCACAAGAAGCTAAGAAGTCAAAACTGACAGGGAAGATAACTTTCTAGAAAGGTGACTAAAACAGCTGAGACAAGACTTCTAACACTTGAACTCGCTACTTTATTTTATGTTGCTCTCTGGAGGTTCCATAGCTGTCTGTACCTGACACCACATCTCCATAAAGTATGTAGGTAACAGGCCGGGCGCAATGGCTCACTCCTGTAATCCCAACACTTTGGGAGGCCAAGGCAGGCAGATCACTTGAGATCAGGAGTTCAAGAGCAGCCTAGCCAACATGGTGAAACCCCGTCTCTACTAAAAATACAAAAATTAGCCTGGCATGGTGGCGCATGCCTGTAGTCCCAGCTATTCAGGAGACTGAGGAAGGAGAAGCACTTAAACCCAGGAAGCAGAGGTTGCTGTGAGCCAAGATGGCACCACTGCACTCCAGCCTGAGCGACAGAGCCAGACTCCGTCTCAAAAAAAAAAAGGATGCCGGTAGGCCAAGCACAGTGGCTCACACCTGTAATCCCAGCACTTTGGGAGGCTGAGGCGGGTGGATCACGAGGTCAGGAGTTCAAGACCAGCCTGGCCAACATGGTAAAACCCCATCTCTATGAGCTGGGCGTTGTGGTGCCCACCTGTAATCCCAGCTACTCGGGAGGCAGAGGCTGGAGAATCACTTGAACCCAGGTGGCAGAGGTTGCAGTGAGCCAAGATCACACCACTGCATTCCAGCCTGGATGATGGAGTAAGACTTAGTCTCAAAAAATAAAATAAAATAAAACAAAAAAGGATGCAGGTAACAGAAAGCAGGATGACAGTACACCAAGTGGCAGAGATGATGTCAGAGGCAGGCACAGCCACATTGGAGCACAGCGGGTTGGGCCTCACCCCCTTCCCTTCCTCCATAGACAGAAGGGACAACATCAGCTCTGGCCCCGGAAGGAAGCAGCACTGGAGTCAGTATCACAGCTTCCTCTTTCCACTCATTCACGGCTGGTCTTCTCACGGGAGGAGTCACTGGGCAGCAGGTGGGACAGGTGAGTCCACTGAGTCACGCCTACCAGGGAGCTCTCGTTTCCCCTTGGACCTGTACTTCCGAGAGCAACCAAGTGTCTCCCTCATGCACCCCACTCAGCTAGCCATCAGCCATCACCGAATGTGAGGTAAGCATCTGATACTACTACAAGCTGCTGCGGGGCGGGGGGGGGGGGGGAGTCCTCTTTGCAGGGCCACCCCCAACAGGCAGTTCTCAAGAGAGATGAAGAGGAGGAAGTGGAGAAGTGTGCCCACCTTGACTTCGGGTCCCAAGCAAGCTATCCCCTGTTTAATCAGGGACCCCTGGCCTCTGAGCAGCACTGGGCTTCCATGATAGAGGCTGTTCCTTTGGCTCTTTTGCCTTCTTGCACCTCTCTACAGGCTGTACTGAGAGGACTGAAGCTAAAGAATGCACACTCCACACCAGTTAACAACGTTACCACCAACGTGACGCAGAGGGACCCATGAACAATGACAGTATCTCCTTTGCTGGAAGACTGTCAACAATTTATTGGTCATTCTTAAATAAATAAAAGAGTATACTTGGATTGTTTATATTGTAAAGAAAGGATAAAGACTTGAGGTGATGGATATCCCATTTACCCTGATGTGATTATTACAGGTTATACACCCGCACCAAGTATCTCATGTACTCCATAAATATATACACCTACTATGTACCCACAAAAATGAAAAATTAAAAAGACTGTAGTGAGTTGAACGGTGGCTCCCCCAAAGAAAGTTGTCCACAAAAACCTGTGAATGTGACCTCGTTTGGGAAAAGGGTCTTTGCAGACATAAGTGAGGCTCTTCAGATGAAATCACCCTGGATTAAGGCCTGTCTTACATCCAATGACAAGCATCCTTACAAAAGAAGAGAAGGGAAGAAGACACAAGTGAGAAGGTGATGTGAAGATGCAGGCCAAGGCTGGGCATGCTGGCTCATGCCTTTAATCCCAACACTTTAGGAGGCTGAAGCAGGTGGATTGCTTGAGCTCAGGAGTTTGAGACCAGGCTGGGCAACATGGTGAAACCATGTCTGTACAAAAAATACAAAAGTTAGCCAAGCATGGTGGCGTGCACCTGTAGTCCCAGCTACCTAGGAGGCTGAGGCAGGAGGATCACTTGAGCCCAGGAGTTCGAGGTCACACTGAGCCCTGGTTGTGCCACTGCACTCCAGCCTGGATGACAGAGTGAGACCCTGTCTCAAAAAAAAAAAAAAAGAAAATAAAAGATGGAGGCCACAATTGGAGTGACATGGCCACAAGTCAAGGAACACCGCTGATTGCTGGCAGCCACCAAAACCCAGGAGAAATGGTAGGGCAGAGATTCTCCTTCAGAGCCTCCAGAAAGAACCTACCCTGTGGATGTGTTGATTTTGCACTTCTGACCTCAAGGACTGTGAGAGAATAAATTTCTGTTGTGTTTTTTTAAGCTACCCAGTTTGTGGCCATTGTTATGGCAGCCCCCAGGAAACTAATACAAAGACCAAACATTTGGCTTTAAAAATCACAGAAGTGGGGCCAGCCGCGGTGGCTTACACCTGTAATCCCAGCACTTTGGGAGGCCGAGGCGGGTGGATCACAAGGTCAAGAGATCAAGACCATCCTGGTCAACATGGTGAAATCCCGTCTCTACTAAAAATACAAAAATTAGCTGGGCATGGTAGTGCATGCCTGTAATCCCAGCTACTTGGGAGGCTGAGGCAGGAGAATCGCTTGAACCTGGGAGGCGGAGGTTGCATTGAGCCAGGATCATGCCACTGCACTCCAGCCTGGCAACAGAGTAAGACTCTGTCTCAAAAAAAGAAAAAAAAATTGCAGAAGTGGCCAGGCACATGGCTTATGCCTGTAATCCCAATACTTTGAGAGGCCGAGGCAGGAATATCTCTTGAACAAGATGGCAAAACCCCATGTCTACAAAAAATACAAAAATCAGTTGGGCGTGGTAGAGCACGCCTGTGGTCCCAGCTACTGAGGATCGCTTGAGCCCAGGAGGTCGAGGCTGCAGTGAGCTGAGATTGTACCACTGCACTCCAGCCTGGGCAACAAGCAAGACCCTGTGCCAAAAAAAAAAGAGAAAGATAGGAAAAGAAAAAACGCATAGCCACGTAGAGTATAACTTAAAGCTATTTCCAATAAAATAGTTAAAATATTAAAACTTCTAGTGCTTAAAGTGTATCAGTCCCAACTACTTAGGAAATTTTTGTGAAATGACTGGCACTTTAAGGACTCTAGAGAACAGGGGTTTTAGAGAATCTAAGCTCGGAAACTGCTCTTTTTTCCCGATTCCACTTGCCCCAGAAAGTCTCAAGCATTTTTTTTAATTGTAAATGAAAGGGCAAGAGAACCTCAATCTGATTAGTCATCTACCAGGGGCAGTGATTTTGTTACCATCAAATCATTTTAATTATGGTTACCAACAACAGCAACCAATATTTATTATAGCACCTGACTCGATGGTAAGTCCTTACAGGGTTTTCTCATAATTGCCACTAGGTAGGCACTGGTATCCCCTCGCTATATATAGATGGGAGAACAAGCGAGAAAAGTTAATTACCCAAACTCACACGACTGGTAGGAGGAACCAGGCTCTCAATCTGGAACCTACAAATGTAACAGCTGCACCTACTGGCTCTGACCTAAGCTGCCCAAATAGTCCCATCTCAACTACATTTAGCAAAAGAAAGCAGGACCGGGTACGGTGGCTCACACCTGTAATCCCAGCACTTTGGGAGGCTTAGGTGGGCAGATCACTTGAGGTCAGAAGTTTGAGACCAGCCTGGCCAACATGGTAAAACCCCATGTCTACTAAAAATACAAAAAAATTAGCTGGACGTGGTAGGGGGCGCTTGTAATCCCAGCTACTCAGGAGGCTAAGGCAGAAGAATCACTTGAACCTGGGAAGCAGAGGTTGTAGTGAGCCAAGATCATTCCACTGCACTCCAGCCTGGGCAACAGAGTGAGACTCTCGAAATAGAAAAAAGAAGAAAAAATTTTAAATACTCAGAAACTAAAAAATGAACTAGTAAATCAAAATCCTTCCAGAATTCAAATTCCTTTAATTCGCTTTGGTCTATGTATAACAACAAAATTGAAGGCTCCAGAAATCTTCAAATAATACAGCAAAGCACCATAACAGTGAGCTCCACCTTTAGACATATCCAGACCAAAATGTGCACACATACAGAATGCCAAATATGACACACCCTTTCAAGTAGGTCTTAGTTCTACTCCTAAACTCAAGAATTATTAAAGATTATACAAGTAATTCCTTTTGCTTACCTCTCAGCCATATTTCTCCACTTGAAGAGCAAATTACTTGAAGAATCACGAATGGGCAGGCGCAATCTCTCCTTAAAATGTTTCACAATGCCTTGTTCCTCCAAAAGCACAGGAACTCGGTATGTGGAAGAAACATCATGGATACATATGACCTAAGTGATGATGAGAAATCACCATACTTAGTCAAATCGACTCAAATATGCCACAAGAATGAGAGAAAATTCAGGAGAGACTGGCGGTTTATTTATACTGATAACACACACCACACACACACACACACACACACACACACACACACACACACGAAAAACCAGCAACCAAAACTAGCATCAGAATTTGCACAAGGTTAGCTTTATTTAGTTAGAAAACTCTAATCCCAGAACTTTGGGAGTCCGAAATGGGCAGACCACCTGAAGTCAGTTCGAGACCAGCCTGATCAGCATGGCGAAACACCATGCCTACTAAAAATACAAAAATTAGCCGGGCGTGGTGACATGCATCTATAATCCCAGCAACTCAGGAGGCTGAGGCAGGAGGATCGCTTGAACCTGGGAGGCAAAGGTTGCAGTGAGCCAACATTGTACCATTGCACTCCAGCCCTGGCAACAAGAGCAAAACTCCATCTCAAAAAAAAAAAAAAAAAAGAAGAAGTGTACACAAAACAATTGGACAGATCAGATGTGGTGGCTCATGCCTGTAATCCCAGCACTTTGGGAAACCAAGGCAGGTGGATCACCTGAGTTCAGGAGTTCGAGACCAGCCTGGTCAACATGGTGAAACCCCATCTCTACTAAAAATACACAAAGTAACTGGGTGTGGAGGCGCACATCTGTAATCCCAGCTACTCAGGAAGCTGAGGCAGTAGAATTGCTTGAACCCAGAAGGAACAGGTTGCACTGAGCCAAGAGTGTGCCACTGCACTCCAGTCTGGGTGACAGTAGCGAAACTCTCTCACAAAAGAAAAAAAAAGATTGGATGCAAACAAAATGGCATGATGCATACAAACGCAGAAGCGTCCATTCAGTCTGCCATCACATTTTTCAAAGTAGCTCAGACTTCTGTGGTGACTGTGAGGCATCAGGTAGGGGGCTCTTCATCAGACAGCTTGCCAAGATGCCAAAATTCAATTTGATCATTTTTAGAGTTCAGAAAACCCAGAGTTATAATCTGAAGGAAAGCTTTCTGCCAAACCTCACCCTTTTCCTAAGCACCATTAATATCATTCTCTTTAAACTATAGGTAACTCCAATCCCTTATACCCAAGCCTTACTGGAATAAGAGAAGGAAAGAAAAAAGAAAAGCAAATTATCCGAATACGGAGGTGGAAAGTCCTGCAGAGCAGAGGACCTAAGCGCAAATCACAGTGCGATTTCTGTGCCAATGAAGTGAACTCAGTCCACTGATGTAGTCAGAAGAGCTAGTGCGAATGGTCCACGTGCTCGTGTGTTTGGGGTGACTTAGGTAGAAAAAAGAAGTGAGTGAAAGCAGTAAGTGCCTGCCAGACAATAAAATCTAAAGAGCAGCACCAACCTGTTCAGGGTTCACGTGACAAAACATAGAAATCTTCTCCTTCACGGCCATCTCAATGGGTGTTGAACTTCGGCAGACAATCTGTCAAAGCCAGTTATGCGCTCATCAGCAAACAGGATTCATTTTCCCCACATTCATTTCTTTTTACTACAAGAGACTTGACCAAGTATGGACTTGTTCACTTTGGGAATTCCACTGCACTATTCGAAACTGGTCTGAGCACTAATATAAGTATAGTCAAATTCAGCACAAATTTATCAGTAAGAACTCGAGGGCCGGGCACGGTGGCTCAAGCCTGTAATCCCAGCACTTTGGGAGGCCGAGGCGGGTGGATCACGAGGTCAAGAGATTGAGACCATCCTGGTCAACATGGTAAAACCCCCGTCTCTACTAAAAATACAAAAAAATTAGCTGGGCATGGTGGCACGTGCCTGTAATCCCTGCTACTCAGGAGGCTGAGGCAGGAGAATTGCCTCAACCCAGGAGGCGGAGGTTGCCGTGAGCCAAGATCATGCCATTGCACTCCAGCCTGGGCAACAAGAGCGAAACTCCGTCTCAAAAAAAAAAAGAACTCGAAACATCAAGACGTCTCTGATGAAGAGTCCAGGCTCACAAGTGTTGCTTCATTAACTACAAGAAAAGTGCTACATTGAGGTTGCAAACATTTTATCAAAACGGCCAGATGGGAAATATGTCAGGTTTGCAGGTCACACAGTCACTGTCCTGATCCTCAATCCTGGTGCAGTGTGAAAGCAGCTACAGATAATATGTAAACGAATGGGTGTGACTGCGAGCCAATAGAACTTCATTTACAAAAACAGGCACCCAAGCTGTGGGCCGTTGTCTGCACAGCTCTGACAGAGATGACTGGTGATGTCTGGATCACCTGCTATAAGGCCACATCACTGTTTAGACTAAAAATAAGAGAAGTGGGCTGGGCATGGTGTAATTACAGCATTTCAGGAAGCCAAGGCAGGAGGATTGGTAGAGCCCAAGAGTTTGAGACCAGCCTGAGTAAAACAGCGAAATCCTGTCTCTAAAAAAAACACATCGGCTGGTCCGAAGGTAGTGAGTTATCTCAACTGATTTTTCAGTCAGTTACAGATCAAACTCCTTGTTCTACTCTTTCCCCACTTCTCACTACTGCACTTGACTAGTCTTTAAAACACACAAACACACACACACACACACACACACACACACACACACAGACACACACACACACCAAAATTAGCCAAGTGTGGTGGCGGGCACCTCTAGTATCTACTACTCAAGAGGCTGAGGTGGGAGAATCACTTGAGCCCAGGAGGCAGAAGTTGCAGTGAGCCGAGATCACGTCACTGCACCCCAGCCTGGGTGACAGAGCCAGACCCCGTCTCAAAAAAAAAAAAAAGAACAGTGATAACCCATCCTAGCAGAGTCACAGGAAAATCCTCAAGGTCTCACCTTCATTCTAAAGAATCCAGGAATTGTATAAATGACAGGACATCACACTTGCCCAGCTATCAGTGTAGCCCATCAAATAAGGGCCTATAGAAGAACACTTGAAGCAACACTTGAAGCTAAGGGAATAAGGCTTTCTCGGCTCCCAGATAGAAAAACTCATTGTCATAGGAGCCATTTGAGAACAACAAAGGACTTAGATGATGATAAACATAAAGTGAAGGGCAGCCAGGAGCTGTGGCTCTCACTTGTAATTCCAGCACTTTGGAGGCCAAGGCAGGTGGATCACCTGAGGTCAGGAGTTCAAGACCAGCCTGGCCAACATGGCAAAACTCCATTTCTACTAAAAATACCAAAATTAGCCAGGCGTGATGGCAGGCGCCTGTAATCCCAGATACTCTGGAGGCTGAGGCAGGAGAATCGCTTGAACCTGGGAGGCGGAGGTTGCAATGAGCCAAGACTGAACCACTGCACTCCAGCCTGGGTGGCAGAGCAAGACTCCATGTCAAAAAAAAAAAAAAAAAAAGTGAAGGGCCTGCTCCCAAAGACCTTCGGGATAGACTTACCCACTGTCCTCAACTCACCAGATCTGGAGACAGGCCTAACCCCCTCAGCGCGCGAACACTGTTTTGGGTGGGTTTGGTTTTTTGTTCTCCGGTAGCTTCGAGCTGAAAAGAAATGGGGTCCCATCAGCACACTGCACACCAGTTCCTATAGATGATTAATGGTGCCCCACTTTCACATGTGGGACACATAGAATATCACAGGAAAACTTATCAGAGTTGCTGTCCACATACTTATCTGGAAAGCTCACCTGTGGGACAAGGCTAACATGGATATTACAGAAATTCTCTCTTTTCGCCTTAAACTGGAATTGTCTAAATGCTTCCACAAACGGCATTCCTTCGATATCTCCAATGGTGCCTCCCAGCTGGGAATGAAAAACCAAGAAAAAAAGACAGAAATGACAACACATCTTCCACGATACACAAGCTAATAAAAAGAGTCCTTAATAAACCGAGCATAAGAACTAAAGTTAGATGGTTACACAGAGGTTGTGAGTATGTTCAAAACCACTAAATTGTGGCTGGGCGTGGCAGCTTGTGATCCCAGTGCATTAGGAGGCCAAGGCAGGAGGATCACTTGAGCCCAGGAGGTCCAGGCTGCAGCGAATCATGCTCCTGCCACTGCACTCCAGCCTATGTGACAGAAGGAGATTCTGTCTCTGAAAAAATATTAAAATAAAAAATAAAACTTTATTAAAGATTTCTCCACATGTATACTCTTCAGTAGCCCTCTGCTTCATTGAAACTAGCATTGAGGCCAGGCACAGTGGCTCACACCTGTAATCCTAGCACCTTGGGAGGCTGAGGCTGGCAGATCACAAGGTCAGGAGATCAAGACTATCCTGGCTAACGTGGTGAAAACCTGTCTCTACTAAGAATACAAAAATTAGCTGGGTGTGGTGGCATGCATCTGTACTCCCAGCTCACAGGGAGGCTGAGGCAGGAGAATCGCTTGAACCCAGGAGGTAGAGGCTGCAGTGAGCTGAGATCGCGCCACTGAACTCCAGCCTTGGTGGCAGAGGGAGACTGTCTCAAAAAAAAAGGCTCTCAGGACCTGGCCCTTGCACTACTGAGTCTACAAGTGCCATCTGGTCCCCTCCCCACTGGCCTCTTGGACACTCCATGCTCTTACTTCCTGCCCCTCAAGGCCTCCTACCCTCCTTCTTTATCTACAGCAACCTCTCTTTATCTTCCACTCCAGGAGAAATGCATCCTCCTCGGAGGGCAGACTCTGACCCCCCACCTAAAGCAGCCTACATCCCACCAACCCTTGTCACAGCATTGTACCCATCCTAGAAACTCGGCACATGTTGCTTCTGTTTCATTTCTGTCTGTTTCCTGCCTCTCTACCCCACTAGACTGTAAGCCCCTTGAGGGCATGAGCCCAGTACCCCGAATGCAGCACTGGGGGTTAGTTTAGTAGTTGGGACAGGACAGAAAGGTCCTGAAATTCAATATAAGCCCTAAGTAACAGTGTTCTAATACCTGTTGCCAAAATTACAACAGAACCAAAGCCAGGGCTGGGGGCAGTGGCTCACGCCTGTAATCCCAACACTTTGGGAGACAGGAGTATCACTTGAGCCCAGGAGTTCGAGACCTGCCTGGGCAACAAAGTGAGAACTTGCCTTCACAAAAGGATTTTAAAAATTAGCTGGGCATGGTGGCATGGTGCCTATGGTCCCAGCCACTCAGGAGGCTGAGGTGGGAGGATTGCTTGAGCCTGGAGAGGTCCAGGCTGCAGTAAGTCATGATCATGCTGCTGCACGCCAGCCTAGGGTACAGAGCAAGACACTGTCTCTTTAAAAAAAAAAACTCTTCGAAGCAGCAAAAACATCACATGATGTAATCAGGAACTTAGGGGAGAGGGTGGAGAAGTGAGTGTAAGTACCCACTAACTACAGGGCACCAAAATCTATTTTTTGAAAATTATTTATTTTCTCTAAGAAAAAAAAAAAAGAGGTCTGCACTTAAACTAAACCGTATGCATACATCCTCTGTATGCTGATGGAGGTCCTCTGGGAGTCGTAACAGTGAATTCGAAACGGAGGCCAACTTTAAACATTATCCGCTTCTGCCCTCTCGTGGTCAATAGTGGTACTACATTCTCCGCGCTAATTCAGAAATTCCCGTTATCATACTTCTAGGTCACCATCATCATGGTGTTCAGAAACCGTCAATATTACTACTGGAATAGTTTGAAGTTAACTGTTGCCCCAAATAAAAGGGAAAATATCACCCATAACAATACTTTATGCTGAAATGGAAGCAGCAGCAAATGTATGAGATGTGCGAAGTTGTTTTTGCCTTTGTCTTTAATGAAAGGAGTCTTTTTTTCTTTTCCTTTTTTTATTTTTTTTAGAGACAGAGTCTCACTCTGCCACCCAGGCTGGAGTGCAGTAGTGAGATCATGGCTCACTGCAGCCGCAAACTCCTGTAAGTGATCCTCCCGCCTCAGCCTCCCAAGTAGCTGGGACTACAAACCATCACACCTGGCTGTGTCTTCTTTTTTGGAAAATAAACAAGAAGAAAGAAAGAAACCTGTTATTCCTTTAAGACAAGCATAAATTATTTCAGGATCATGCCAAGATAACCCACGCTATTATAAATAAAAACTCTCAGCTCCACTGATCTGAAGACATTCCAACAGCTCCTCTATGCTTAAAACTAAAAATCAAGTTTGGCAGTCCTTCAAAGGCTTAAATGGTGCACAGACACAACTGCTGAACACAACTTCCAATGAACCAAAGAGGATGGTTGCCCACTAGCATCCAAAAAGCAAATATAAACATCAGGGTTATAATGGAGAAGGGGTTCTGTTTGTCAGTTTCTCTGTTTCCATGAAATTTAAAATCCAGCCAATGAGCTCCTGAAGAGCAGGAGTCACATCACGCTCAAACTCACATCCCCAGCAGCTGTCATCAGGGCTAGTACCTATTAAGCGCTAAATTAATCATTGTGAAGGCGAACAAGTCAATTCAAGGGTAGAATAAGGAATAAAATTAATAATTTGACAGGCATGGTGGTGGTACACCTGTAGTCCCAGCTACTTGGGAGGCTGAGGCAAGAGGATTGGTTGAGCCCAGAAATTCGAGGCTACCGTGAGCTTTGACCACACCTGTGAACAGCCACTGCACTCCCGAGGCAACACAGCGAGATCTTATCTCTAAAAAATAAATAACCAGTAACTTTAACAGCTCTACTGTTAACAAAATGGGTCCTCTACATAGTATGATATCTGCTGACACAATGATGACAATAATAATAGCTAATTTACATTTACTGAGCACTTCCTAAATGCCAGACATTGCAAAGTGCTCCTTATTGTTGCATTTAATCCCTGAACAATCCTGTTATTATCTTATTATTACAATATTATATTATCACCACGTTATTACAAATGAAGACACTGAAATCGTGAGAATTTTCTAAAAGTCATACAGGCATCTTAATACTAGCTAGTAATTTTTAAGCACTCACTAGATCTGTGACACCATCCTAAGCAATAAGGGTAGAGACCTATTTAATCCTGAAAACAATGAGTTAAACAGGCACTGAGAAGTTAGGAAACTTGCCCAAGGTCACCCCTGCTCCCACCAGCCCCCTCCCGCCCCCTGTAAGTGACCTTGCTAAGCTACAAACCCAGACAGTTTGTTTGCCTTCAGACTCTTAATTACTGAGGTATACACGATTCAGGGGTCCCTGCAGAAATACGAACCAAGGCAGACTGACCAAGAATCAAACTGTTCGTTATTCTGCTCTTTCGTGGGGCAATTAAGCCAACTGACATTTAGAGGAGAAGGATATGGATTAACATTCTCATTCTGCACATGGAGAGGAAGGGAACAAGGTGAAGGAAGCGAACAAGTGGCAAGTTCAAATACTACCTTTTTTAAAAAAATTCAGACAGGGTCTGGCTCCATCACCCAGGCTGGAGGGCTGGTGCAATCATGGCTCTCTGCAGCCTCAACCATCCAAACTGAGAAGATTCTCCCGCCTCAGCTTCTCAAGCAGCTGGGACTACTGGTGCATACCACCATGCCTAGCTAATTTTTGTAGTTTTTGTAGAGGCGGGGTTTCACCATGTTGCCCAGGCTGTCTCAAACTCCTGGGCTCAAGCAATCCTCCCACCAAAGCATCCAAAACTGCTGAGATTACAGGCATGAGCCACCTCACCCAGCCACTAAGTTTCTTTCTTTAAACAGCTGATACTAATCATTTATCACCTCTACCATCTGACTTCGCGAACCCAGTGTCTCTTTATTTCCAAAGCACTTCGGAAATTCTTTTCAAACAGCATGTACTAGGGTATGGTTTGCTGTGTGTGGACAGAATTGTGAGCAAGCTCCCCCAGGGCAGAGACTGTGTCCAACCCAGGTCCCGGCACAGAGGAGGCCCTCACACTGGCTTTATCAGCAGCTGATCAGTCTCCACCAGCAATTCACTGCACGTCCACCCAGGAGTATTATGATTATCTGTTTAGTGCCAATCTTGCCCACTGACTTGTGACCACAAAGACAGAAGCCATCTATGTTATTCCTTGCTGTGACCCCACCTCCTGGCCCAGTGTCCGGCACTCAGGAGGGCGTGTGTAAGTATTTGTTAAATGAATGAAGATCAGATGCTCAAAGACCCAGCAGGATGTAATTTTATAAAGAAAGTTATATGCTTGCCTCAATAACGCATATTTGGGGCTCCTTATTACCATCCACTGGCACCTTGGCTTGATTCATAACCCACTCCTGGACAGCATCAGTAATGTGAGGGACAACTGTAGAAAGAAGAATTAACACAAAAGTTTATTCCATGCTCATGAGAAAGTAACGTACTGTAGACCTCCCCAATCACCTGAAAGTCACCTGGCAAGTTACCCAAGCTACAGTCCTAGTTTTTTTTCTTTCCACATTGCAATGCACATGTGGTGATGTGATTTCGGCTAAGTCATTTACACGTTAGGCCATTTGTCTTGAAATCAACCAATCACAGACTACAAGAAATAGCCAGCATGGTGGCTCACGCCTGTAATCCCAGCACTTTGGGAGGCCGAGGTGGGTGGATCACGAGGTCAGGAGATAGAGACCATCCTGGCCAACATGGTGAAACCTGGTCTCTACTAAAAATACAAAAATTAGCCAGGCATGGTGGCACATGCCTGTAATCCCAGCTACTTGGGAGGCTGAGGCAGGAGAATCGCTTGAACCCAGGAAGCAGAAGTTGCAGTGAACGGAGATCGCACCACTGCACTCCAGCCTGGGCGACAGAGCGAGACCCTGTCTCAAAAAAAAAAAAGACAAAACAAAAGGCTGCACTCCACTTAGGTAAAGATAATACATGTTTCTCCATGGCTTTTCTAAACAAAAGCGGAGAGAGAAACAGAGAGAAAGAGAGAGAGAAAAGAGCTACATAGACGAAGGAGAACAATGAATGACAATACATAAAAAAGAGGCTGGTCTGATGGCAGTGGGTTATCAGAACCTTTTAACATTAGTGCCACTAATGGAGGGTTGGTCTACAACAGCCCTCCACTGCTAAATTTGACTACCTTTAAAAATAAATTTAAAAAAGAAAAAGAGTGATGAAAATATAATCAGGAACGTGGAGGGTGAACTTGATACTTTTTTGGAAAATGAAAATACAACAATTTTAAAAGGATTAGAACTTGTAAAGCGCAGGAACTGTGACATTTTCAGTTCTACTTTTTTTTTTTTTTTTTTTTTTGAGACAGAGTCTCGCTCTGTTGCCCAGGCTGGAGTGTAGTGGTGCAATCTCGGCTCACTGCAACCTCCGCCTCCTGGGTTCGAGCAATTCTCCTGCTTCAGCCTCCTGAGTAGCTGGGATTACAGGCAAGTGCCAACATGCCCGGCTAATTTTTGTATTTTTAGTAGAGACAGGGTTTCACCATGTTGGCTAGGCTGGTCTCGAACTCCTGACCTCAGGCAATCCACCAGCCTCGGCCTCCTAAAGTGTTGGTATTACAGGTATGAGCCACCGCACCAGCCTTCAGTTCTACTTTTGAGAAGCACAAGGATGTTCAGTACACAGGGCTCCAACAAGTCTATGGAATGTAATACCTTGCACTGTTTTCCCCAGGTAATCACCATGCCTCTCTTTGTTGATAACATGGTGATATATCTTCCCCGTGGTGATGTTGTTGTCTTTATAAAGACTAATATCCAAAAATCTTTCATAATTTCCAAGGTCCAAATCAACTTCTCCACCATCATTTAAGACAAAGACTTCACCTAGGATTAAAAAGGCAATGGAAAAATCAAAACTTTGCTTCCGGTAGATTTTTCAAAGATGAACATATTTTTCATCTGCTAAATAAAAAGAGCTGCTAAAGAGCTGCTAAAAGATGTATTTCTAAGCCATATTCTATCACCATCTCCTTGTTGGTGGAGAAATTAACAATTCAATTCTATCCCAGAAAATGCATCCGAAAATTCTATTCACAGTATTCTATTGTGTTCTTTTTTAATCTACTGAAACTCTGTCTTCAAAATTTAGCTTTTCCAAACTCAACATACGCCACATGAAAAAAAGACTTGAAAACAGCAATTTTAAAAAGAAACAGCATTTTACTTCAAAGCATCAGTATCCTTGGCTCTGGAATTGCAATAAGAAACTTTTACCTTGATTCTCATCTTGGTTAAAGCCACAATTAGACAGTAAATGACAAAGCAAGGCCACAGCTAACCCACAAAGCAACTTGGTGAAAGTGAGAAAAAAGGCCTGTGTGTGCCATTTGCTACCTGCACAACGCACTGTCATAAAAGACAGGTGCAGACTTCATCATACGAGGAACACCCACTTTAACGAAACCCGTCTGTAGATCTCTATTGTCACTTCTGGGTGTTGACTGGGAGTCATATGTTTCTAAAGCCAGCTTTAAGAATTGAACCCCTCCCCATTAACGAAACTATCATTTATTCCTACTGTTAGATGTACACAGGAAAAAGGACGGTTGACTAACTTACAAACTTATTCAGAAACCTTTTATATCCTCATTTACTTATCCATTCTAAGGTACATAACTGTGCTCTAGAAGATTAATTTTAAGGGAAAAAGTAAATTGATATCACAATACTTTTTTTTATTTTTTTCAATTTTCGTTTTCAATTTTTTTAGACAGAGTCTCACTGTCACCTAGGCTGGAGTGCAGTGGCACAATCTCAGCTTACTGCAACCTCCATCTCCTGGATCCAAGCAATTCTCATCTCTTCCCAAGTAGCTGGGATTACAGACATGTACCACCATGCCCAGCTAATCTTTGTATTTTTTTTTAGTAGAGACAGGGTTTCACCATGTTTGCTAGGCTGGTCTCGAACTCCTGACCTCAAGTAATCCAGCCCCCCCACCCCCGACCTCCAACCTCCCAAAGTGCCTGGATTACAGGCATGAGCCACTGCACCTGGTCACAGTACTTTTTTATTTCCCAAATTCCATTTACAGTTCAAATTCCATTTTCTCATGTAATCAAGAATCACCAATCTATGGAAAAGTTTTCCTTTGATCATCTTAACTTCTCACACACTTTTCTTGGGCGAGGTTGGGGGAAAATCTCTGAAATTTCTTCAGTTAATTCAGGCCAAATCCAGTTTGGCAATACTCAGAGTATAGGGCAAAGATCTCAGTTTTAATTACCAAATTTTAAAAGTACGCACACGTGAGGCCAAGCACAGTGGCTCACACCTATAATTCCAGCACTTTGGGAGGCAGAGGCAGGCAGATCGCTTGGACTCACAAGTCTGAGACCAGCCTGGGCAACATGACAAAACGCCATCTCTACAAAAAATACAAAAATCAGCCAGGTGTGGTGGCGCACACCTGTAATCCCAGCTACTCCAGAGGCTGAGGTTGGAGGATTGCTGGAGCCTGGGAGATTACAGTGCACCAAGATTTAACCACTGCACTCTAGGGTGGGGAACAGAGTGAGACTCTGTCTCAAAAAAGAAAGAAAAAGAAAAGTATGCATACATTATGTTCCTAGAAGAGAAAGATAAATTATAGATAGGACTTCGAAACCAGTTGATTAGATATAATGTCATTGTCATAAAAATCCCAACAGATTTTTTTTAACTTGACAGTAACATTAAAGTTTAATTGGAAGAAAAACAGGTGAGATTTACAAGACAAGAAATAATCCCTATAAAGAATAATAGTGAGTAGAATATTAAAATAGATATGCAAACACGTAATAACATAAACAAATGCACAAAACCGAAATACTCAAAAGCTTTCTGTTACATAAAGGAATTTAGTATAACTTTATTAATATTAGTAAAAATAATATGGTTTTAAAATATTAATTTAAAAGACCATTCGCAAAGGAAATTAGATAAAACACTCAGAAATAAACCTCAAATAAATGTGAAGAACATATATGTTGTCTTTTTTTTTTTTTTTTTGAGACAGGGTCTCACTCTGTCACCCAGGCTGGAGTGCAGTGGCGTGATCATAGCTCACTGCAGCCTCTATTTCCCAGACTCAAGCAATCTTCCCGCCTCAGCCTCTTGAGTAGCCAGGAGTACAGGCATGCACCACTAGACCTGGCTAATTTTTTAAATTTTTTTGTAGAGACAATTTTTTATGTTGCCCAGGCTGGTCTCAAACTCCTGAGCTCAAGCCATCCTCCCACCTCGGCCTCCCAAAGTGCTAGGATTACATTCGTGAGCCACAGTGCCTGCCTTGGGGGACATATATGAAGAAAACATAAAAATCTTAATTTAGAGACATAAAAGAATGTATCAATAAAATGAGAGCCATTTATAAAGTTCCTGAATGGGCCAGTCAATATTTTCTGAGTGTTTAATTTTTCCCCAACTTAGTTTATAAATTTAAAGCAATATCTGTCAAAAATCCCAAAGCAATTTCTTATAAAATTTGACAAAATAGGGCCAGGCGTGGTGGCTCATGCCTGTAATCCCAGCACTTTGGGATGCCAAGGCAGGCAGATCACCTGAGATCACGAGTTCGAGACCAGCCTGACCAACATGGTGAAACCCCATCTCTACTAAAAATATAAAAAAAAAAAAAAAATTAGCTGGGCATGGTGGTGGGTGCCTGTAATTCCAGGTACTCAGGAAGCTGAGGCAGGAGAATTGCTTGAACCCAGGAGGCAGAGTGCAGTGAGCCAAGATCGCGCCACTATACTCCAGCCCGGGCACAACAGAGCGAGACTCCATCTCAAAAACAAAAAATTTTGACAAAATGATTCCTAAATTAACCTTGAAGACAACAAACATTTTGAAGTTAAAAAAAGAAGGTCAGGCACGGTGGTTCACACCTGTAATCACAGCACTTTTTGGGAGGCCAAGGGAGGCCTATCACCTGAGGTCCAGAGTTCCAGACCAGCCCGTCCAACATGGTGAAACCCCATCTCTACTAAAAATACAAAAGTTTTCTGGGCATGGTGGTGCACGCTTGCAAAACAAGCCCAGCTACTTGGGAGGCTGAGGCAGCAGAATCACTTGAAGCCAGGAGGTTGCAGTGAGCCGAGATCATGCCATTGCACTCCAGACTGGGTAACAAGAGCAAAACTCTATCTCAAAAAAAAAAGAATAATGAAGATAGTCCTGACCTACTTGATAATAAATAGCTGCAGCCATTAAAATGGTAGTCAGGAAGAGGCAAAGAGATCAAAGGAACAGAACAGAGTACAAAAACAGGACTAAATATATACAAAAATCTGGTATATGATAAAAGGTAGTATTTCCTTATTTTATTTATTTATTTATTTATTTATTTATTTATTTATTTATTTATTAATTAGAGACAGGGTCACACTGTGTTGCCCAGGCTGATCTCAAACTCCTGAGCTCAAGACATCACCCCACCTTAGCCTCCCAAGTAACTGGGACTACAGGCATACACCACCATGCCTAGCTAAAAGGTGGTATTTCAAGTCATTGGAGAAAGGATGAAATCTTCAACACATTAGGAATAGTCGGCTAATCAGAAAAAAAATTATATTACATGCTTACCTCATACCAAATTAAATTCCAGATGTGTTAGCAAGTGCTAGAAGAAAATATATGTGAGTATTTAAATATTCCTGGGGTGGAGAAGCTTAAAGGTGATATCGAAGGCAAAAGCCATAAAAGTAACAGCTAACAACATTTAATCACATAAACGGTAAATTGAAACTTATCAGCAACTAACAGAGGTAAAATTAAGACAAATTTTCAAGCAGGTTAAAAAGATATAGCTGTGATAAATATTAATTAATATACTTTACATAAACCATTCTTAAAAATTATAGGCCAGATATGGTGGCTCACGCCTGAAATACCGGCACTTTAGGAGGCCAAGGCGGGCAGATCACCTGAGGTCAGGAGTTCGGGACCATCCTGGCCAACATGGTGAAACCCCATCTCTACTAAAAATACAAAAATTAGCTTGGCGTGGTGGTGGGCACCTGTAATCCCAGCTACTCAGGAGGCTGAGGCAGGAGAATCACGTGAACCTGGAAGTAGAGGTTGCAGCAAGCCAAGGTCGCCCCACTGCACTCCAGCCTGGGCAACAGAGTGAGACTCCATCTCAAAAAAATAATAACAATCATTAAAGAAATCCAAAGAAACTTTGGTGTAACATATGGCATTAGTTAATGAAGCCGCACAACAAACCACCTCAAAATTTCTGCAAATTACAAAGCATTTATTTCTTCCTCTTGGAGAGCTCCCAAGGGGGCTGTGAGTCACTGTGAGTCTATTCTTTGTGTCTTCTCATTCCAGGACCAAGACTGAATGAGAAATCTCTGAAAAGCAGGCTGTTCTCACAGCAGAGGGCAGAAGCACAAGACAGACTGAGCCAAACCACGTAGATGCATTTGACATTTCTGCTTCAACAAGCATATGTTAATATTCCCTACCATCCCATAGGACAAAACAAATCATGTGGCCAAATAGGATGACCAATCTCCTCGGTTTGCCCAGGACTAAGACGGGTGCCAGGACACAGGACTTTCTGTTTTAAAATCAGGAATGTTCCAAACAAACCAGGACAAGTTAACTATCCTACGTGGCCAAACTCCAAGGTCAAAAGGCAGGGAAATATACTACACAGAGGGATGGTGGGTGACATTTTGAAGCAAAAATACAATCCACCACAGGCTTGAATAAGTCATTCACGAACAAAATCAAAATCAAAGAAATCTAAATTAAAACAATAAGATACCCTCTATTTAGTTTAAAACAAAATATGCAAGGCTGGGCGCAGAGGCTCATTCATGCCTGTAATTCCACCACTTTGGGAGGTAGGAGGATTGCTTGAGTCCAGGAGGTCAAGACCAGCCTGGGTAACATGGCGAAATCCGAGCTCTACAAAAAATATAAAAATTAGCCAGTCATGGTGATGTGCCCCTGTAAATCCCAGCTACCCAGGGGGCTGAAGCAGGAGGATCACTTGAGCCCAAGAGGTGGAGGTTATATTGAGCCAAGATCTTGGCCACTGTACTCCAAATTGGGCAATAGAGTGAGACTCTGTCTCAAAAAACAAAAACAGGCCGGGCATGGTGGCTCAAGCCTGTAATCCCAGCACTTTGGGAGGCCAAGGCGGGTGGATCACGAGGTCAAGAGATCGAGACCATCCTGGTCAACATGGTGAAACCCCATCTCTACTAAAAATAAAAAAAAATTAACTGGGCATGGTGGCACGTGCCTGTAGTCCCAGCTACTTGGGAGGCTGAGGCAGGAGAATTGCTTGAATCCAGGAGGTGGAGGTTGCGGTGAGCTGAGATCACGCCATTGCACTCCAGCCTGGGTAACAAGACTGAAACTCCGTCTCAAAAAAAAAAACAAGAGGACAGGATAGCAACAAGGGACACAAACATTTCTGTTTCTTGATCAGGGCTGGTTACACACTGTGTTCATTTAATGAAAATTCATCCAACTGTACACTCATGATTTATGTACTTTTTGCTTGTATATAAAAAGTTTTTTTTTAATACCATGTAAAGGCTAATGCCATTTAAAAAATAAATAGAATATACTCATACATCAAAATGTCACCATTAATAATAGTTACTCCAGGCAGTGGGAAGTGTTAAGAGAAACATACTACTACCTTTATGATAAAATGAAACAGAATCCATATTGCAGAAGGTACAATGTTTCCAAAAGGGTTGATTAATTTGGAATGTCATCAGAGGTATGAACAATGTGTCAATTGCCATGAGAAAATTCACATATTCATAGCATGCGATCTAGTCACTCTAAATCTGGAACTACATCCTAAAGGAAATTACCCAAAATGGAAGAAAGAATGCAGTTGAGCCTAGTGCTATAAGCGGGAAGTGGTTCTCTTTCATACCATGTTCATAAGGTGAAAAAGTGCCTGCATCGATGTTAATATAGGGGTCGATTTTGATGGCAGTAACTCGGAGTCCACATGATTTTAGAATCGTCCCAATGCTGCTGGCGATGATCCCTTTGCCAATGCCTGAGATGACCCCACCAGTGACCAGGATGTACTTCATTGTCAGAGAAGTGGCTGGATGTCAGCACCCAGATAGAATCTGAAAGGCAACAAAATTATGGATAAGGAAAGATAAATATTTTCTCAAACTGGTAAAGCAGACAGTGCATTCAACCAGAATTTTTTTTTTTTTTTGAGACGCAGTCTCACTCTGTCACCAAGGCTGAAGTGCAGCGGTGCAATCAATCATGGCTCACTGTAACCTCTGCCCCTGGGTTCAAGCGATCCTCCCACCTCAGCATCCTAGTAACCAGGACTATAGGTGAGCACCACTACGACCTGTTAATTTTTGTATTTTTTTAACAGAGACAGAGTTTCACCGTATTGCCCAAGCTGGTCTCAAACTCCAGAGTTCAAGTGATCCACCTGCCTCAGCCTCCTAAAATGCTGGGATAACAGGCATGAGCCACCACGCCCAGCACAGAATTTTTTTTTTAAGAGACAGTGTCTCGCTATGTCACCCAGGCTGGAGTGCAGTGACATGTTCATAGCTCCCTGCAACCTTGAACTTCTGGGCTCCAGCAATCCTCTTGCCTTAGGCTCCCAAGAGCTGGGACTACAGGCATGTGCCACCTCTCCCAGATAATTCTTAGATTTCTTTTTTTTTCGTAAACACCGGGTCTTACTATGGTGCCCTGGCTGGTCCCAAACTCCTGGGCTCAAGCAATCCCCTTGCCTTGGCCTCCTAAGACGCTGAGTTTACAGAAGCAAGCCACCATGCTTCGTCCCACCAAAATTTCAAAAGCACACAACACTTTTCTCTCTAAACTAAATACTTGGACTTTTTGAAACAGTCTTATCTTCTAGGCTTTTCACTGTCGGCACCATACAGAAAGCTATGGGTACCTTCTGCGAGCAAAGTGCCTGGGTCTGTTGCCCTGGGTTTCCAAAGACCTCAACTCTGCCATGCAACAAACTTCATCATGAGAAGCCAAATTTCTCTAGGACTCACAGGCATGCTAAAATGTTTAAGAGCTCAGACTCTGCTCTCAGACTGATCTGTACAAACTGCACCTGGGCAAGTTCTTTTTTTTAGACAGGGTCTCACTCTGTTGCCCAGGCTAGAGTGCAAGTAGCACAATCTCGGCTCACTGCAACCTCCACCTCCACTGTTCAAGGGCTTCTCATGCCTCAGCCTCCCGAGTAGCTGGGATTACAGGTATGTGCCATCATGCTGGGCTAATTTTTGTATTTTTAGTAGAGACAGAGTTTCACCATGTTGGTCAGGCTGGTCTCAGACTCCTGGTCTCAAGTGACCACCCACCTCAGCCTCCCAAAGTGCTGGGATCACAGGCATGAGCCACCACACCAGGCCCTGGGCAAGTTCTTTATCCTTTCTGTGCCTATTCCTTTAACTGTAAAGTGGGAAAAAAAATTACCAATCCCTAGGAATATTGTTTGGTGCTAAAAACAAATGGGCTTCTAAGCTATGAAGAAACATGGAGGAATCTCAAGTGCATATTACCAAGTGAAAGATGCCAATCTGAAAAAGCTACATACTGTATGACTTCAACTATACGACATTTTGGAAAAGGCAAAACTACAGACAGTAAAAAGATCAGTGGTTGTCAGTGGGTAGGAGGGAGAGAGGGATGAATAGGCAGAATACAAGTGAATTTTAGGGCAGTCAAACTATTCTGTATGATACTGTAATGATGGATACATGTCATTATACATTTATCCAAACCCACAGAATGGATAAGAGGAAGCGTGAACCCTGAAGTAAATAAACTACAGACTTTAGGCAAAAATGATGCATCACCGTAGGTTCACTGATTATAATAAAGGTACCACTCTGCAGGTGCAGGATGTTAATAGTCAGGGAGGCTGGGCATAGCAGTGGGGAGAGTGTGGATGAGAACTCTACTTTCCACTTGGTTTTGCTGTGAACCTAAAATTGCTCTAAAAAAAAAAGTCTTGCTAGGCACAGTGGCTCACTGCACTCCAGCCTGGGTGACAGAGCGAGACTATGTCTCAAAAAAATAAAAAGTGACGGCCGGGCGCGGTGGCTCAAGCCTGTAATCCCAGCACTTTGGGAGGCTGAGGCGGGTGGATCACGAGGTCAAGAGATCGAGACCATCCTGGTCAATTTGGTGAAACCCCCGTCTCTACTAAAAATGTAAAAAATTAGCTGGGCATGGTGGCGCGTGCCTGTAATTCCAGCCCAGCTACTCAGGAGGCTGAGGCAAGAGAATTGCCTGAACCCAGGAGGCGGTGGTTGCGGTGAGCTGAGATCGCACCATTGCACTCCAGCCTGGGTAACAAGAGCGAAACTCCGTCTCAAAAAAATAAAAATAAAAATAAAAATAAAAAAATAAAAAATGTTTTTGAACAAGCGATATGAAATCAATTACAACTCATCCAGTTCACAGATGCTGACTGACTGAATCCTGTTACACCAGTCATAACTACAGCTTTAATTGGACAAGAGACTGATTTCAGTAACTTTCTCTTGATAAGAAGACCACCAACCATGGACTGGCTCTGGCCAATTCACAGAGGCTGCATATTTGCGTGCCTTCATGTCCTGAAAAGATCTTTCGATGCATAGGGCTTAACCAAAATTCATTTAAATGTTAAGTCTCCACCCCAAAGTGAACATGGGTAATATGCTATTTGCATGTTTATTCAATACACTGAGTCAGGACCGCCTTCACAAATATTTATAAGCTCCTCCCATAACTTGTTGAATATGTATGTTTAGCCAACCCCTTCAGCATAAACCTGAACCCACCTCCTTTGAAGTGCCTGCCTCTGATTTTGGGAGGCCAAAGTAGGACGGTAACTTGAGGCCAGGAGTTTGAGAACAGCCTAAGCAACATTGCAAGACTTTGTCTCTAATTTTTAAAAAGTGTACTTCCCAGCCTGCGGGATGGCCACTTTGCAGGCTGTAACCCTTTATAAGAAATAAAGTAAGCCAGGCACAGTGGCTCATGCCTGTAATCCCAGCACTTGGAGGCTGAGGCGGGTAGATCATGAGGTCAGGAGTTCGAGACCAGCCTGGCCAACATGGTGAAACCCTGTCGCTACTAAAAATACAAAAATAAGCTGGGCGTGGTGGTACACGCCTATAATCCCAGCTACTAGGCAGGCTAAGGCAGGAGAATCGCTTGAACCCGAGAGGAGTAGGTTGCACCGAGCTGAGATGGTGCCATTGCACTCCAGGCTGGGCAACAGAGCAAGACTCCATCTCAATAAATAAATAAATAAAATATATACATATATTATATATAATGTTTATTTGAACATCTATTACATGCTTGACATATTCCCAAGTCCTAGGAATAAGACAACAGAAAGACAAGGTCTATGTCCCACTGGACTTCACCTTTCCTGCAGGATTAATGGACAAAGAAACTGTGCTTTAATTATACTGTATTCTGGCACTGTCATACTGTTCAAGTGACTCTCTCTTCATAAAAGTTAGTGAAATGGAAAAATGCCATAGAGGTATGGCGAAGAAAACTGGCACACATTCATGCAAAGTCATATTATGCCTAAGGATTTTTCATATAAAAAAATGCTTATGTGGCTGGGGGCGGTGGCTCACGCCTGTAACCCCAGCACTTTGGGAGGCAGAGATGGATGGATTGCCTGAGGTCAGGAGTTTGAGACCAGCCTGGGCAACATGGGGAAACCCCGTCTCTACTAAAATACAAAAAATTAGCCAGGTGTGGTGGCGGGCACCTGTGATCCCAGCTACTCAGGAGGCTGAGGCCCGAGAATTGCTTGAACCTGGGAGGTGGAGGTTGCAGTGAGCTAGGATTGTGCCAATGCACTCCAGCCTGGGCAACAAAGCAAACACAAGAAAGAAAGAAAAAGAAGGAAGGAAGGAAGGAAGAAGGAAGGAAAGAAGGAAGGAAGGAAGGAAGGAAGGAAGGAAGGAAGGAAGGAAGGAAGGAAGGAAGGAAGGGAGGGGAGAGAAAGATAGAAAATCCTTATGTTACCTGTAAAAGAGCAGAATATAAAATTGAAAGAAAGAGAAAGAAAGAAAATCCTTATGTTACCCGAAATAGGAAGAGCAGACTATAAAATTGAATCTATTATCCACTATGTGTTTTTAAACTAGGATCTAAATTTTCGTTGTCACTATTAAGATTTCCATCTTAATTTGGTCAAAAATACACCTTTTTTTTTTTTTTGAGATGGAGTCTTGCCCTGTCACCCAGGCTGGAGTGCAGTGGCATGATCTTGGCTCACTGTAACCTCCGCCTCCCAGGTTCAAGCAATTCTCCTGCCTCAGCCTCCAGAGTAGCTGCGACTATAGGTGTGCACCACCACACCCAGCTAATTTTTATATTTTTAGTAGAGACAAGGTTTCACCATGTTAGTCAGGCTGGTCTTGAACTCCTGACCTTGTGATCCACCCGCCTCAGCCTCCCAAAGTGCTGGGATTACAGGCGTGAGCCACTGCGCCCAACCTGTCTTTCTTTTGTTTTTTTTTTTTGTTTGTTTGTTTTGAGACAGAGTCTCACTCTGTCGCCCAGGCTAGAGTGCAGTGGCACAATCTCAGCTCACTGAACCTCCACCTCCCAGGTTCAAGTGATTCTCCTACCTTAGCCTCCTGAGTAGCTGGGACTACAAGCATGTGCCACCACATCCGGCTAATTTTTTATTTTTAGTAGAGACAGGGTACTACCATGTTGGTCAGGCTGGTCTCGAGGCCTCCCAAAGTGCTGGGATTATAGACGTGAGCCACCACACCCTGCCTATATCTTAATATGCTTAGGTGATTGGGTTGTATGTGTTGGGACTCAGAAAACAAAACCCTGAAATGAAGACCTCAGAAGCAAAGTTTCTCTCTGACCTTCTCCTGCCCTCCTGTCTCTCACCCCTCATACTCCCCCCCAAGGCAAGTCATAGCAACTAGAACCCCTTTCTCCCCAAAGCTAGCCATAAAGCTAAAAAATATGACTCTAACCTTCCTCTCAACCACCTTTCTATACAACAGCTGGCCATGAAGAAATTAAGACCCTTGGCTGAGCGAGTTGGCACACACCTGTAATCCTAACACTTCGGGAGGCCAAGGCAGGTGGATTACCTGAGGTCAGGAGTTCAAGACCAGCCTGGCCAACATTGTGAAACCCCATCTCTACTAAAAATACAAAAAGTAGCTGGGTATGGTAGTGCACACCTGTAATCCCAGCTACTCAGGAGGCTGAGAAAAGAGAATCGCTTGAACCCAGGAGGTGGAGATTGCAGTGAGCAGAGATCACGCCACTGCACTCCAGCCTGGGCAATGGGAGCAAGACTTCATCTCAAAAAAAAAAAAAGAAAGAAAAGGAAAAAACAAATTAAGACCTCATTCTAAAGAGGTCCTACCCCATACCGGGTAGGAAGAAATGCCACAACATAGAGGCCAAAAAGAATCTGGACAGGCCTTGCTGGGTTTCCCCACTCAGTCTATTTCCATCAGCTCATCTGTCCCTGCTTCATGGACTCCAAGCATAAAAAATCAGATCATTTCCCTTGCATCTTTTTTTTTGTTGTTGCATTTTAGGTTTTGGGGTACATGTGAAGAACATGCAAGATAGTTGCATAGGTACACACGTGGCAGTGTGATTTGCTGCCTTCCTCCCCTTCACCTATATCTGCATCTTTAAGGGGTTTTCATTTCTTTTTTTCTTTTTTCCAGACAGAATCTCACTCTGTTGCCCAGGCTGGAGTGCAGTGTCACAATCTCAGTTCATTACAACCTCCACCTCCTGTATTCAAGCGATTCTCCTGCCTCAGCTTCATATATATATATATATATATATTTTTTTTTTTTTTTTTTTTTTAGTGGAGACGGGGTTTCACCATGTTAGCCAGGATGGTTTCGATCTCCTGACCTCAAGATCTGCCCACCTAGGCCTCCAAAAGTGCTGGGATTACAGGCGTGAGCCACCGTACCCAGCCAGGGGTTTTCATTTCTAAAGGCTCCTATGCCACATAAACCTATGACTCAATAAATTGTTACATTTCTCTCTTGTTAATTTATCTCTTGTTTAAGGCTGTCAGCCATGACCCTTAGGATGAGTAAAGAAACATTCGCTCTTTCCTCTCCTACATAAGCAATTACTCATTCTCTGTATTTTCAAAAACACCATACAGCTTTTTAAAGCATATTGGATTTTTTAGAAACCTTTTTTTAAAATGCAACTTAATACCAAGGAGACACTTAATTATTTCTACTTCTTTTAAGCAAACAAATAAGTTTAACAACGTTTCAAAGGTGCAGGGAAAGACTGGCCCTGTTTTAGATCACTTCCTCCATTTGGGATGGTTTCTGGTGTCATGGCAAGTTTTTCATTCACTCTTCCATGCAGTGAACAGAACCAAGTGTTTGTAGGATAGCACAGTGTCGAGTTATGCTGTCTCCACTATCTAATAAAAAATATTACACAGTCAGGTATGTAATTTTAAGTTTCTAGTAGCCATATTTTAAAAAGTAAAAAGAATCAAATGAAGGCCGGGCACGATGGCTCATGCCTGTAATCCCAACACTTTGGGAGGCCGAGGTGGGTGGGATCAACTGAGGTCGGGAGCTTGAGACCAGCCTGACCAACATGGAGAAACCCCATCTCTACTAAAAATACAAAATTGGCAGAGCACAGTGGTGCACGCCTATAGTCCCAGCTACTGGGAAGGCTGAGGCAAGAGAATCGCTTGAATCCGGGAGACAGACATTTCAGAGAGCCGAGATAGCCACTGCACTCCAGCCTGGGTGACAGAGGGAGACTCGTCTCAACAGAAAAAAAAAAAGAATCAAATGAAGTTCATGTTAATGTTATTTAACCCCATGTAGCCAAAAAATATTCATTTTTAACACATAATGTAAGAATGTATTAGTAAGATATTTTACATCTTTTTGTGTACTAAGCTTTCAGAAATCAGATGCCTATATCTAGAGCACATCTCAGTTCGGATTTTGCCACATTTCCAGTATTCAATAACAACATGTGGCCAGTGGCTCCCACCTTAGACCAGGCCAGCCAAGAGCAAATAAAAGCAGCGGAAGCACCCAGAGACAGCTTCCCAGTGATGGCCATTTTAAAATAATATTAGACACAAAAGAGTACTTACCAGATGATCTTGTTCTATGACGTTCTAGAACAGGCAAAACTAAGCTTGATAACAATCAGAACGGGGGTTGAGTGCGGGGCCTGGGGCTGCAAGGGCTAACTGGAGGGAGGGACCAAAGAGCTTTGCAGGGTAAAAGAAATGGTCAATGTTCACGTTGGGATAATGGTTACAGGAGGGTATAATTTGTCAAATCCCATCGATTTGCACACTAAAAACGGGGCATTTTATCGTATATAAACTATACATACAATCCTTTTTTATGTTGCCCCCCTCAAAAGGTATTTTGTAGCAGCAGCGTAGTTCGGCACTATTGCTCCCTAACCCTCCAGTACGGGGAAAAAGCGAGGGTCGTTGATTAACCGGTGCACTGGGACCGGGGAGAGGACAGAAAGGCCCTGTTACCGACGCTGATCACCAGCCTCGCCGACCCCCGCTTGGGGCTTTATTTCCAACAACGCCATCTCTGGCTCTCAGGCTCCCGAAGGCCGGGAGAAGTGGGGATCCCGGTACAGGCGCGGGGGCGGGCGGGGTAGGGGAAAAACCCGTCCCGGGGACTAGCGGGACAGGCTCCGACCGCACTGGGCCCAGGTCAGAGTCCCCCAGCCCCTGCGTCACACCCGGCAGCCGCGGTCGGCGAGCGCGGGATGCTGGACGCGGGGAGCTGGCGGCCGGACTCTGGACTCAGCGCTGGGGAGTGAGCGGGCGCCATCAGAGAGGGGACAAAGGAGTCCGGCCCTACAAATACCCCGGGGCTGGGGGTGCGGGGCGGAGAGGCCTTGGGGATGCGGGGCGGCCCGGGCGGGCGCCGAGGCCCTGGGGGTCTGGAACAGGCCCAGGAGGGAAGTTACCTGCGCAGTGATGGTAGCGCCGGGGAGGGTGGCCGACGGGGACGGTAGGCTCCAACCGGTTGCTGGCCTGGCGCTCACCTGTCGGATTGTAGAAGGGGACGCTGCCTGGGCTGTCCAAAGCCGCCCCCGCGATCTTCCCGCCGCCCACACGGGCCTCGGGGTGCGCAGCGCCCTCCTCGCCCACCTTCCCCTCTCCGCCCAGCTGCTGGCCCAGCTGACTCACGCTGCTGAGCTTGGGGTTTGCACCCGGGTTTGTGCAGTGGTCCAAAACAAGCGCCTAAAAAGTGATTCCTCCAGCACAGGCAGCTCCCGTCTCCCTCCTCTCTGGACGCACTGGGCCCCAAGCCTCGCCCCGCCCGGGTACCGCTCCTCCCTCCGCTGGCTCACTTTGCAAAGGCACTTCGAGTGCGCGAATGAACTCCACGCCTCCCGCAGAGCCCCCGCCCCCTGGCAGGCCGAGACCCTCGCTCGTGTCCTCCTGTCCAGATCTCACATTTGCAAAGGACTTTACTAGTCACAAACGTTTGTGAATCCCCTACTACACTCCAGGAACTGCAAGAGAATTCAGGAGAGAAGGAAAAGAAAATAGAATACCTGCCTTTGAGAGCTAGCTCACAGTCTGGTCCACCTGTCTGTTGGAAGCAGTAAGTCTCCCTAGAACTATACTCGTGCAGCAAAGAGCTGCGGGGGTGCGGGGAGGGGAGGAAGGCAATTAAGGCTTTGAAGAGTGACTTTTTTTTTTTTTTTGAGATGGAGAAGAGTGACCTTTAAGAGTATTTGGGCCGGGTGTGCGGTGGCTCACGCCTATAATCCCAGCACTTTGGGAGGCCGAGGTGGGTGGATCACCTGAGGTCGAGAGTTCAAGACCAGCCTGGCCAACGTGGTGAAACCCCTGTCTCTACTAAAAATGCAAAATTAGCTGGGTATGGTGGCGCCTGCCTGTAATCCCAGCTACTCCGGAGGCTGAGGCAGGGAGAATTGCTTGAACCCAGGAGGCAGAGGTTGCAGTGAGCTGAGATCACACCATTGCACTCCAGCCTGGGTGACACTAGAGACTCTGTCTCAAAAACAAACAAAAAAAGAGTATTGGAGGATGACTGGTGCTGGAAATGGATACAGGTGGTTTTTCAGTTGAAGGCAAGAAGCAAACCACTGAAGGAAGCTAACATGAACAATAGAAGGATCTGAAGTGAAATAGAAGGTTTTAGGAAAGTGGAGGAAATTTTGCATAACCGATGTGAGATGCTAGAGGAACAAGTTAGACAAGAGTCACTGAAGACCTAGTGGAGTTTAGAAACCATCATCATGTAGTGATGTCCAGCTATAATCTGGCAAGGTATCTGCAGAAATACAGCTCTTAGTGATGAAACGCAAGTTTGCTGCTTGCATAGAGTAGGACAATAGAGTGAGGAGGCAGAGGGCACAGAAAGACTGGGATTGCACTGATGGACCAGAGCTCTAGTCCTAGAGGACACGAACTATTAATAAAACCAGCAGGAAGCTGATGGACTGGCAAACAGATGAGAGAAGGGCTCCAAGGCCAGGGCCTCTGAGGAGAGGACTGGCAAACTGCCAGTGGAGAGTGTCGTGCTGGAGTCCAGGCCTTCAAATTGGTATTCCAGGAAACGAGACAGTTTGGGGTGCAGCAGCTACACTGGAATAGAAAAGTGAGATGGCCATCACTGGCCTCGGGTCTAGTGCCCACAAGAATGGTGCGTTGGACATCCAGGGTTCCAAAAGGATGGCAAGAGGTGGAGGAGTCGATTGAGGTCAAAGAACTTCAGGAAATGGGGGTCGCAGGATGGGTAGTGAGTCTGAAACTAATAGATGACTGTGACAAGGAAGGGGAGAGGGTTGCAGAACAAATGTCAATGTCTTTCAAGACACAATGGAGGCCTGGCACTGTGGCACACCACTGTAATCCCAGCACTTTGAGAAGCCGAGACAGGCAGATAGTTTGAGTCCAGCAGTTGGTGACTCACCTGGACAAACATGGCAAAACCCCGTCTCTACAAAAAATACAAAGATTATCAGGTGTGTTTGCATGCGTCCCAGGGGAGGCTGAGGTGGGAAGATTGTCTAAGCCCAGGATGTCAAGGCTGCAGTGAGCTATGATCGCGCCACTGCACTCCAGCCTGGACAACAGAGTGAGACATTGTCTTAAAAAGTAATTAATTTTAAAAAGTAAACACAGCCAGGCACAGTGGCTCACGCCTGTAATCCCAGCACTTTGGGAGGCCGAGGCAGGTGGATCACGAACTCAGGAGATGGAGACCATCCTGGCTAACACGGTGAAACCCCATCTCTACTAAAAATACAAAAAATTAGCTGGGCGTGGTGGCATGAGTCTGTAGTCCCAGCTGCTCGGGAGGCTGAGGCACGAAAATCGCTTGAATCCCCAGTGGCAGAGGTTGCAGTCAGCGGAGATCACACCACTGCACTCCAGCCTGGGCAACAGAGCTAGACTCCATCTCAAAAAGTAAATAAAATAAAATAAACACAATGGGATCTCTCCCCACCAAGGATGAAAGAACAGTATTGTGGAGGAAGCAGTAAGGAGCTTGGAACAATGATGTCAACTTCTGGGAAAAGAAGCAGAGGCTTCACTCAGCAGGGGATCCTTGGGGGAGGTCCAGGTCTCCATGGGGCTTTGGGGGCTCTGGGAGAGGGTCGAGGAACCACCTTGTCAAAAGGCTGGAGGCATAAACAAGTCTTCCAGAGGGCTTAGGGAAAAGAATGTTTATGAAATGGGTTGGAATGGGTGCTAATACTTAATACCCGCCACATATGTAAGCTTTCCTTCCATAGTTCCACCTTTCATTTTCTTTTTACAACCAGGACAATTGTTATGATCCCCCTTTTAGAATGAGGAACCTGAGGTTGAGAGATGTGAAATGTCTTCACTAAGGGTACATTAGTCAATATGAGTGGCGAAGTCAGGACATCAATGCACAGCCACACTCCACCACAGGATGTGAGGCCTCATCCAACTGTCTTATTCTATTCATCTCAGAGGCTAATGGATAAAAGGTAGTCTGTAAATACAAAGGGGTCATTTTAATAACTATTGTATTATTAATCTCAAATGGAAAAAATAATGAGCCAGAAAACAAATTTGATAACAGGGTAAGGTTATCAAATTTGTGTGGGGTAAGGGTGCGTCCTCATTCAACAAGTGTCAATTCATAGCCCACTACTGGCATAACATTTTGCTGGATCTGCACAAGATGTTTTTTTTTTTCTGAAATGGAGTTTCACTCTTGTCACCCAGGCTGGAGTGCACTGGCACAATCTTGGCCCACTGCAACCTCCACCTCCCTGGTTCAAGTGATCCTCCTGCCTCAGCCTTCTGAGGCGCCCATCACCACGCCCATCAAATTTTTGTATTTTTAGTAGAGACAGGGTTTTTTACCATGTTGGCCAGGCTGGTCTCGAACTCCTGACCTCAGGTGATCCACCCGCCTTGGCCTCCCAAAGTGCTGAGATTACAGGCGTGAGCCACTGCACCCAGCCAGATGATTTTTTTAAAATGAAAATGAAGTCCATCATTAAGTTGATTGCTTATGTTCTTCTTTTACAATTTTTTTTCTTTTTTTTTTGAGTCAGGGTTTTGCTTTATCACCCAGGCTGGAGTGCAGTGGCGTGATCACAGCTCACTGCAGCCTCCAGCTCCCAGGCTCAAGCAATCCTCCCAGCTCAGCCTCCAGAGTAGCTGAGACCACAGGTGCAAGCCACCACACCCAGTTCATTTTTTATTTTTTGTACAGACAGGGTCTCGTTATGTTGCCCAGGCCAGGACTCAAGCAATCCTCCCACCTCAACCCCCCAAAGTGCTGGGATTATAGGCATGAGCCACTGTGCCCAGCTTAATCTTTTATTTTTAAGAATTCTACCTTTCAGAACAGTTGTAAAACTGTCTTTCCCTTGGTGACCACAGTGTTCATCATGATTTTCAGTGACCCGTAAGATAAAGCAGGGTAAGGCTGACAGGGCTGGGCACCACCTCTGCAATGGGAAGGACCAGCACTATATTTCTTTTGCAAGTGAGAAAACTTGAAGGGCAAAAGGATGACTAAAACGTCAAATCTAGGCCTGGCATGGTGGCTCATGCTTGTAATTCCAGCACTTTGGGAGGCTGAGGTGAGTGGATCATCTGAGATCAGGAGTTTGAGACCAGCCTGGCCAACATGATGAAACCCCATCTCTACTAAAAATACAAAATTAGTCAGGTGCAGTGGCAGGTGCCTGTAATCCCAGCTACTAGGGAGGCTGAGGCAGGAGAATTGCTTGAACCCAGGAGGCAGAGGCTGCAGTGAGCCGATACTGTGACACTGCACTCCAGCCTGGACAAGACAGAGTGAGACTCCCTCTCGAAAAAAAAAAAAAAAAAGGAAAGTTTATTAACCTACTAGATGGTGGAATTAGAAGCCCCATCCTAGGCTTCTCACTCAAATTCCTGGCTCTATTCAATCATACTTGAAGCAAATATCCTATTCTGGAAAGTCTCAACTGCTTTCAGGTTCTTATTGACTTAATAAAGCCTGGAAAGGCATTGATACTAAGACATCTCCTGACTTCAAAGCTGAATCAATATTTGGACTCGGAAAACAGGTTAGAATGTCATTAACACCACTGAATTGCACACTTACAAAATGGTTAAAATGGCAAATTTTTTGTTATATATGTTTACTACAATTTAAAAATATTAATAGCATAATATACCAAAAATATATACCATTGAATTGTACACTTTAAACAGGTGAATTGTAAGGTGCCTGAATTACATCTCAATAAAGCTGTTTGGGGGAAAGAAAAAACAGGTTAGGCTTGATAATCTAAAATCCTGGACCTGAATAAAACGTAAATGTAAGTCAGGCCGGAAAACTGGGCAGCAGGGAGATCAGAGCTGTAGTCAGTTCTTCATGTACTCCCTCAGGTCACCAGAACTGTCCTCCGCTTCTCAAAATAGCTGGGGAGCAAGGAATCACGGATGTCCTTCCACAACTAACGACTGGAGACTGTGCTTGGGACATGTGTCCATGAACTCTCTGCTCTGAAGGCGTAGTTATTCATATCACCAGGTTTTTGTTACGTTTACACGTTATTGTGGGAAAAGTTAAAAATATAGAAAAGATGGCCGGGTGTAGTGGCTCACGCCTGTAATCCAAGCACTTTGGAGGCCAAGGCGGGTGGATCACCTGAGGTCGGGAGTTCAAGACCCGCTTGACCACCAACATGGTGAAACCCCATCTTTAAAAAAAAAAGAAATTTAAAAAAAAAAAAGAAAAGACAAATGTTTAATCACCCAGCTTCAAGTCATGGCCAGGCTTCTTTCATCTATATCCTCACCCATTCCTCCCCACTCCCATACTGTATTAATTTGGAGCAAATTCTAGACCTGGTATCATTTCCTTTTTTTTTTTTTTTTGAGACGGAGTTTTGTTCTTGTCACCCAGGCTGGAGTGCAATAGTACAATCTTGGCTCACTGCAACCTCCGCCTCCTGAGTTCAAGCAATTCTCCTGCCTCAGCCTCCCGAGTAGCTGGGATTACAGGCACCACGTCCGGCTAATTTTTTGTATTTTTTAGTAGAGATGGGGTTTCACCATGTTGGTCAGCCTGGTCTTGAACTCCTGACCTCAGGTGATCCACCCATCTGGCCCCCAAAGTGCTAGAATTACAGGCCTGAGCCACTGCACCTGGCCCAGATATGGCATCGTTTCTTTCTTTTATTTATTTCCCACCAGGAACACATGCACTTTATTAAACGCCATTGTAGAAAAGTGGGTGAGGATAAAGGGCTGATACAGGACTCAGCCCTGAGGCAGGGCAAGGAATGGAAAGGGGAATACTTGGGAAACAGGTCACCGGCAGAGCCCCTGGCCTAGATGATTCCTCTTGATCTATTGATAGACTTGCAAAATCAGTATGGGGATGATGATAAGCAGAACGGTCATGATGATGCCCCAAATCAGGGCCCAGATGTTCAGGCACTTGGCAGTGGAGGCATAGGCCTGGGCCCCGATCAGGTTGCCAACCATCTTCCTGTCCCTAAACTTCATGGAGTAGGCGAACACTATGAAGCCCAGGCAGCAGGAGTTCATGAAGAAGGTGTTGAACAGGGACCAGACGACATGGTCAAGCACGGAGGTCTTGCTGTGGATGTGGATCACAGTGGACGTCAGGGGAGTAGGTTGTGGGGTGCTCCCAGCGCAGCCACCTCCTGCTCCTCCTTCAGCATCTCATAGTTGGGGGGACAGTCGCTGTTGGCAGGAGTGAAGAAGGTTTGGACAGCGTGGTTCCTGGTATCCAGGGAAGACCAGCTGTGGTCGGGTTGCTGGGATGGTTCTCAGTGCCAGATATGGCATCATTTCTTTGGTAAAATCTTAATATGTGTGGTGGCTCACGCCTGTAATTCCAGCATTTTGGGAGGCTGAGGCAGGTGGATCGCCTGAGGTCAGGAGTTCTAGAGTCTAGCCAACATGGTGAAACGCATCTCTACTAAAAATACAAAAATTAGCAGGGCATGGTGGCGGGCGCCTGTAATCCCAGCTACTCGGGAGGCTAACGCAGGAGAATCACTTGAACCCGGGAGGCGGAGGTTGTGGTGACCCGAGATTGTGCCATTGCACTCCAGCCTGGGCCACAAGAGCAAGACTCCGTCTCAAAAAAAAAAAAAAAGAAAGAAAGAAAAGAAATTATTAAGATGGTAAATCTTATATTAAGATGGTAATTTTTGTGTATTTTACTACAATTAAAATTTTGTAATTTCACAGTTCCTCAATTTTATCAACTACCCAGTGTCCAAATTTCCAGTTGTTATAATAAATGTCATACTATTTTTTTCAATGTGTTTGCTGAATTAGGGTCCTAATAAAATGTATAAGTGGCCATGGGGTCCATGGCTTAAGTCTTTTTTAATCTATAGGTTCCCCACCACGCCCCCCTCTTCCTTGCAATTTATTTGAAGAAACAAGGTTGTGTGTCCTGTGGCTTCTCATAGCCTACATTCTGCAGACAGCATCCCATTGTGTTATTTAACACCTTATTCTGTCCTCTCTATTCCCTATCAGTTGGCCTTGGCGGCTTTGGGTTAGTTTTGAATTGGGCTCTGGAGGAGGCTAAAGACATCCAATTCCGCGGGAACCCAGCCCTGCGGGACCTGAAAAGGCGAGGTTAAGTCACCAGCCAAGCTGCTTTGAGGCAATCTTAAAATGAGACTGGCTAGGACTGTGACAAAGACGCTGTCCACACGCCTTGGTCAGTTACCTACAAAGCTGGCGCAGGAGGAAAAGAAGCCAGGCGGGGCTACGCTGGGAAAACCCTTTGTCCCCACGCCACGCACACAAAACAGCTGTCACAATTGACGTCACCATGGGCGGAGCGTTTAGACGGACGTGACGCTAAGGACCGCGGCGGGGTCGTCATAGGGGCGGGGCTGCGGACGGCTCCGGTGTCTCTCCGATTTCCGGCCATCTCCCGGAGAGTCGCGCAGAGTGGAGCTAGTGGTCGCCAGT
The DNA here is from genome assembly GCF_049354715.1 of Callithrix jacchus. Classification (NCBI taxonomy): domain Eukaryota; kingdom Metazoa; phylum Chordata; class Mammalia; order Primates; family Cebidae; genus Callithrix; species Callithrix jacchus. Next base: position 16,998,815 of record NC_133524.1, read on the forward strand.
GCTCACTGAGGTCTCTGGGTATCGGGACCGCGGCGGCGGCCCCGCGGGCGGGATGTTCCGGGGCTTGAGCAGTTGGTTGGGCTTGCAGCAGCCGGCGGCGGGCGGTGGGCAGCCCAAGGGAGAAGGGCAGCCTGACGGCTCCGCTCCCCCCGAGCAGCCATCCGAGACGGTGGCTGAGTCCGCGGAGGAGGAGCTGCAGCCAGCGGGAGACCACGAGATCCTCCACCAGGCCAAAGACTTCGGCAGTGAGTCTCCCCCGTCTCTGGGACTGGGAAGTAGGGCGCATTCCTCCTCTGGGACACCCCTGGGGCGCGGGCCCGACTGGCTGAGGGACAAGGGGGCCGGGAGAGAGGCAGGGGCGGAAGATGTGGCTGTAGGCCAGTCCTTTCCGGGTCGGGAGAGATTGGTGAGGATCTGGACAAGGATAGAGCTTCATCTAGCAGTCAGGTCCTGTCCCTGAAGTTCCTGGTGACAAGTCACTCTACAAAGTTTGCAGACGTTGGAATCTGATATGCGGTCAAGCAATGTAACCCGACGTCTTCAGGTTTGACAAGGAGTCTTTTTTGTTCAACTCGAAAACCTTCACCTACACTCCCCAGATCGGGGATCGTTGGCGAGCTTGAATTGGTTGAAAAAGTGCTTTTTTGCCCTTAGGTCAGAACGTGTTGTATGCAGTAAACTGACAGTTACTGAATGTCTCCCTCCTGGTCACCTGCTTTTTAGGTACAGTGGGACCTTTTTCCTTAAGGTCTGCTATATGTCTGCCAGGGTCTGCTATATTCAAGTTGCAGTACTAGGTGTTTTATGAAAGATATCACCTTTCATCTGTTAAACACCCCTAGTGAGTTGGAGGAACAAGCCCAGAGTTATTGGACAAAAGTTACACTGATAGTGAGTGGTAGAAGTGGAATTTGAGCTTCGATCTGTCTAATTTTAAAGCCCTTGCTCTTTCTGAGTTTATAGTCTACTGGGATGAGGGGATGGGCAATAATAGATGTGAAGAATATAAACATATGCTATAGTAATTCCCATTTCTGGAGAGACTGTGGTGGGCTTCAGTGATCAGAGAAACTATCTTTGAGGCCAGGCGCGGTGGCTCACACCTGTAATCCCAACACTTTGGGAGGCTGAGGCCCGCAGATCACGAGGTCAGGAGATCGAGACCATCCTGGCCAACATGGTGTAACCCCGTCTCTACTAAAAATACAAAAAAATTGCCAGGCATGCTGGCAGGCACCTGTAATCCCAGCTACTCAAGAGGCCGAGTCAGGAGAATCGCTTGAACCAGGGAGTTTGTGTGATAGAGTGAGACTCCACCTCAAAAAAAAAAAAAAAAAGTGGGACAAAGGAAAAGCAAGATATATAGCTGCGAGAATTAATGTGAATTGCAGGACCAAAAAAAGAAGAAGGAAAAGCAAGATATAGGTATTTACTCAACTTCATAGAAAATAGCCATTTTTCTTTATCAGGGGAATATCAAAAGTGGCTTCTTAAAAACAAATTTTTACTTTAAAAAAAGTGGCTTCATAGGCGGGTGATGAAAAATGAGAACACATGGACACAGGGAGGGGAGTACTAAACACTGGGGTCTATTGGGGGGAAAAGGGGAGGGCCATCGGGAGGGGGAGGTGGGGAGGGATAGCCTGGGGAGAAATGCCAAATGTGGGTGAAGGGGAGAAAGGAAGCAAAACACACTGCCATGTGTGTACCTACGCAACTGCCTTGCATGTTCTGCTCATGTACCCCAAAACCTAAAATGCAATTAAAAATTAAAAAAAAAAAAAAAAAAGTGGCTTAGGCCGGGCGCGGTGGCTCACACCTGTAATCCCAGCACTTTGGGAGGCCAAGGCGGGTGGATCACAAGGTCAAGAGATCAAGACCATCCTGGTCAACATGGTGAAACCCCGTCTCTACTAAAAATACAAAAATTAGCTGGGCATGGTGGCGCACGCCTGTAGTCCCAGCTACTCGGGAGGCTGAGGCAGGAGAATGGCTTGAACCCAGGAGGCGGAGGTTGCGGTGAGCCGAGATTGTGCCATTGCACTCCAGCCTGGGCAACAAGAGCGAAACTCTGTCTCAAAAAAAAAAAAAAGTGGCTTAAACTTAGGGCTTTCCTGTCAACTTTCAACCTCATGTTTTTGTTTAGTAATAAAGACCTCTGAATTGTGTGTGTGTGTGTGTGTGTGTGTGTGTGTATGTGTGGGTTTTTTTTTTTTTTGAGACAGTCTTGCTTTGTTGCCTGCAGTGGCGCGATCTTGGCTCACTGCAACCTCCACCTCCTGGGTTCAAGCAATTCTCCTGCTTCAGCCTCCCAAGTAGCTGGGACTACAGGCTCGCACTGCCATGCCCAACTAATTTTTTTTTTTTGGTATTTTTAATAGAGACCAGATTTCACCATGTTGGTCAGGCTAGTCTCGAACTCCTGGCTTCAAGTGATCCACCCATCTCCGCCTCAAAGTGGTAGGATTACAGGCGTGAGCCACCTCGCCCGGCCTCTCTGAATATTTTCTAATAACTGCATTTTTCATATGGATGTGTACTTTGGAGCTAATGCTGCCATCTTTCTTTGCTCATTATATTCTGTTGTGATATTTACAGAAGCTGAGGTTAAATGGAAGTACCCACAAACACACACATGTTGTGAATTTATAGCTTCAGAATAAATGAGAATTCTTTTCTTTCTGAAATGTATGCAGTTTTAGAAAGTTGTAAAGGTTCTAGTTCATATACAAACTTTGAGAGAAAAGAAATGATCAGATTTTTTTTATTTTTATATATTGATCCTAAGAAGTAGGATTATCTTTAAGAAGACCCATTTATATTTTGAATTAAACATCTGTGAGCCTGTCTCCCAGAGTAGATTTGTTTCTTAAGTTTTTTGAAATCTACATAAAATCTCCTGGGAGCCCCATTTGTTCTGCATATATTTGTTGAGTGCCTACCTTCAAGACTGGACCCTAAATACTTCCTGATTCCTGGTAACTTATTTATACATTTAGGCAACTCACCAGTTAGCAGTGGTGGACACCCAGGCTTGCATTCCACTCCCTCACTCAAAACCAAACCTCCTGACCCTTGGCCCTCCCTCCTGATAAACTTACGACCTCTTATTATCACTGTCTCCAAAAGGGACAATTTATGGGAGAACTCACTTCAGAGCTCCTCCCTACCTCCCTTAAGACCCCATGCCCTAAAGTTGGTTGGTTGGTTTTTGTTAAAGTCAACCAAATTAGAGCTTTGTCTGTATGCTTTCTACTGATTGATTGAGACAGAGTCTCTCTCTGTCACCCAGACTGGAGTGCAGTGGTGCCATCCTGGCTCACTGCAACTTCCACCTCCCAAGTTCAAGTGATTCTCCTGCCTCAGCCTCCCGAGTAGCTGGTATTACCGGTGCGTGCCACCACGCCCGGCTAATTTTTGTATTTTTAGTAGAGATGGGGTTTCATCATGTTGGTCAGGCTAGTCTCGAACGCCTGACCTCGTGATCCGCCCACCTCAGCCTCCCAAAGTGCTGGGATTACAGGCGTGAGACACCACGCCTGGCTGGCTGTACTCTTTCTTAAAAACAAAACAAAACAAAACAAAGAAAACTGTACCTCTGAGAGTTAAATATCTGCGTCATTCACACAATTTACATCTGAGGATGGCCAAATATGAGTTTTGGCTTTTTCTAAATCGTCCCTAAAACTACTCCATGCCTAGGAATGGAGAAAGGGCCACTTCCTCCTCCTTCTCCTTCAAAAAGTGCTATTAGTATTACACTAGAAGTGTGTTAATTAGGCTGTCCTCCTTTTTTTCTGTAGGGAAAGTATGTTTCAAGTTCCAGATGCCTAACTTGCAAACTTAGAGGGCTCTTAAAGTTAGATTGCACAGAGGAAACTATGGATCTACTTTGATGCAAAAGTAAAATATCTAGTTGAGTTCTGATAACACATCCGGGTTTATAATGCAAACAGTCAATAGCTTGGACCCTAGGGCTTACGAACAACACTTTTTAGAATTGGGGGGCCAGGCAGGTCAGGCCCAGTGGCTCACGCCTGTAATCCCAGCATTTTGGGAGGCTACGGAGGGCGGATTACGAGGTCAGGAGTTTGAGACCAGCCTGGCCAATATGATGAAACCCCATCTCTACTAAAAATAAAAAATTAGCCGGGTGTGGTGGTGTGCACCTGTAGTCCCAGCTACTTGGGAAGCTGAGGCAGAAGAATTGCTTGAAACCTAGGAGGTGGAGGTTGCAGTGAGCTGACATCACGCCATTGCACTCCAGCCTGGGCAACAGTGTGAGACTCCGTCTCAAAAAAAAAAAAAGAAGAATTGGGGATCTCGGTTTGAAGAAGAAACGTAGGGAAGAAAATCTGAAAGGTCTTTCTCAGAAAACAAGTTGTTGATGTTTCTACCTCACAGACATGAGGTCTGTGAGGTAGAAATGACTAGAGAAGTGAAAATAATTTTCTCATGAGAGATAAGTAACAGTAATTACTGCTTGCCCTTCTAAGTCCTGTGCTCCCTAGCCCTGGAAGTGGGGCTACCTGGATAGGAAGGTCCATTCCGCCACTAAGATGCTGAAATTCTAAAATTGTATGAAATATTGTATCTTTGAAAAATTCACCAACTACTTTATAAGAATATAAATTTTCTAAGACTTCACCACTGTATGCTTATTCTCTTCCTATTCTCGCAGCAGGCCTTAAACTCTACCTTGCTCTGTGTTTACTTTGACAAATTTATGTTTTTTTCTGCCCTTTGAAGCTCTTCCCACTCTCCTTTATTCTTACCATTCCTTTCAGTTCTGAATGCCCTTGTCAACTTGCTCAGCAGACCTGAGGCAGTGTGGGATTGGAGCAGGAGCTTGGGAATCAGAGGCAGATAGTCTGTGTTTGGGTTCCCTATACTACTTACTGTCTTTATTGTTATATCATTTGCAAATTATAGAAAGTGCAGTGATCAGAGGCTTAATGAAAGGGCCTTTATTTTTGTGTCGGGGAGGCCCCAAGGACCATCTCCCCAGGTTTGATGATCGGCTGGGAGGACTTATGGGACTCAGCATATGGTTGTAGTCATGGCTGTGATGTATTGCAATGAAAGAGTACAAGAGTAAAATCAGGAAAGGAAAAAGGCACGTGGGTTGAAAGTCCAGGGTTACGCAGGGATGGCAGAGTCACACAGGACATGCTTAATTCCTCTAGCAAGGAGTTGTGACAACACGTGTAAAATGCTGTCTACCAGGGAAGCTCATTAGAGACTCAGTGCCCAGGACTTTTACTGGGGACTGGTCACATACCTACCCTCTGTTTGCCACATATCCAAATTCCAGACCCCCAAAAGGAAAGCAGGAGTTCAGCGTAAACCACAGTAAGCCGTTCTTAGCAGTTTAACAATTTCTAGTAGGAGCCCTCCTGAAATCTGAGTTCCCAGACACCAAGCCAGTGGCCCACCTTGAAAGCAAGCTTTTCCAAGGAGAGCAGTCTCAGGCCTGCCATGTTGATGCCTTTCTGCAGAATCTCCAAGACGTTTGCGGATGGGAGGGAGGTCCCAGAGTTGGTTCCATGGCTCAATAATGTGATCGGGAACCAGTCTCTTCCACACTTTCTCTCCTTCATTCACAGTGAATTGGTTTCCATCCTCAGGCTGGTCACTTCAGGCTCACAAGACAGCAACTGTAGTAGAAAGGGAGGAACGGGACTCTCCCCATAGCTCCCTTTTTATCAGGAAAGAAAATCTTTCTGGATGCTGCCTTGCAGGTATCCCTTTAAATCTCTTGGGCTGGAGCTGTCACATGGCTTTTCTAAGCTTCAGGGGACTCTCAGAAATTAAGTATCTGGCAGAGATCCTGACAGAAGCAGTGCCATTACCTTGGTTGGTGTGGACTTGTCAAGATTCATTCTCTTGGGGCCGGCCACATGGGCACCCATCAACATTGGGGTGGTTTTGACAAGGCAGAAGACGGGCTGCTGGCTGGGCAGCCAGCAACAGCTGCCCCTATTACATAGGACAAATCGTTTTTCCTCTATGAGCTTCAGCTTCCCTTTCTGTGAACTGGGTAGATTATTCCTTCTCCTCGTCCCAGGAAGGTTATGAGGATAAAATGACATAATGAAAATGAAGGTAAAATAACTACTTTAAATGTTAGCTGTCTGTCCCCACCTTCCAGAAGGTCGCTACGTCGTACTCACATGCATTTGAATTTGACTTCCTTTTCTTTGGTGCTACTTCATTTCAGACCCTCACTTTATGGACTGAAGTGGAAATTGTACTCCTGGTACTTTCTGTTAACTCCTATCTTAGTTTCAGTTTTTCCTAGCCAGTTATAAAACTATCTTTGGCCCGGCACAGTGGCTTACTGTTGTAATCTCAACACTTTGGGAGGCCAAGGTGGGTGGTTTCTTGAGCTCAGGAGTTTGAGAACACCCTACCCTGGACAACATAGTGAGACCCCCATCTCTATAAAATAATAATAATAATAAAAATACAAAAATAAAAATAAAAGCTGTCTTTAACTTGGTGTCAGCTGATCTCTTTGGAAAATTAATACATCACTTGTCTTTGTGGGCTTCCCCCCTGAAAATCTCGTCATGCTCTGCTTCTCGCTCCCAGGCCACTCTAATAACTCTCCGGAGATGGTCCTCCCTCCATGCTGCCACATCTGCCTAATGAATAGTCTTGTTTTTCTTGTTGTCTTTGATTCTCTATTTGTTTTGCCTTAGAGATGGACATTCCTTCAGGGCAAGAACTGTGCTTTCTGGAATATTCAGTGTTCAGTAAACTCCACCCACAAAGTCATTGAAATCTAACTGAGGATTAGAAGATTATGCTAAAATACCAGTTTTTAAATGACATTTCTCCCTTGGAATAAAAATGATGGTTTGAATTCAAAATATGTTTCTGAGGAAATGTTAGTTAAAAGGAATTTATTTCCAAAAGAACCCTCTTTGGGAACTTCAGATTTCTTTCTCTGACTGCAAAGCATGGTTCTGTTCCTGGACCAAACTGAGGGTGGGGCTATTTCTCGTAGCCCAATAATGAGATTCAGATGAACTGGGGAGGAAGAGAGGTTTTTTTATTTCTGTAACCAGTTACAGGGAGAAGGCCTGGAAATTATCACCAGACAAACTCAAAATTACAAAGTTTTCTAGAACTTATATACCTTCTAAGCTATATGTGTGTGTGTTAAGTGTGCATTCATCTAAAGACAGAAGTGACTGACTTATTTTTACCTGTAACTAAGGTCTGAGTCCTGAAGACCTTCCTCTGGAGCCTTAGTAAATTTACTAATCTAAATGGGTCCAGGTGCCGAGGTGATTACCCTTATCTTGTCTCCTGCTGTATCACGGAGGTTTGGGGAGTTTCTTCAGACCCCCAATAAATCTTGTTTAATCATGCTTTAAGGTTCAGGGAAGGCCTAAGGAAAACTCTTGGTGGGCTTCTGTTACATTCCAGCCTTTATATAAGGTCACTGGCTTTTAACATTTACCTTAACCACTCAGTCAGTACTGAAACAGTTGTGATGAAGGCCTACGTTAGTGAGACCTGGCCTGCCGCAGTTTTACAAAGTAGTGGGACTGTCTACCCATTTTATCATACTACTCTGTACAAATAGAGTAGTCATAACTAAAGAGAAAGGAGTGATTTCCCTCAAGCTCAGCATTTGTTCTGTCACTCCCCATTCATCCATTCAACAAGTACGTACTGGTCATCCACTGGGGATACAGTGGTGAATCAGACAGCCTGGGTCCCTGCCCTCATGAGGCTAAGCATGAGCTTTCAGTCTGGCTGAGAAGACATTCACCAAGTAATTGGTAGAGTGTTTTGAAGATTGTTGATCAGGCAGCAGTCTTCAAAACACAGGATATACGGAGGAAGCACATCTCAGGACATCCATCCTAGTCAAGGGAATATTTCCTAAGGAGAAGCGGTATTTAAGTAGAGACCCACAGCATGTAGTGAGTTAGCCCAATAGAGGGTAGGCAAAAATATTTCAAACCAAGGAGGCCTCCTTGGAGGTACTAAAGAATTTCCATGTGATCATATGAATATAGACTAGGAGGAAGGAGAATGATGAGAACTAGACCAGAGGTAAGTACCAAATAGCTTCCTGTGGTATGTCCTAGGGGTGTTTTGATGGGATTGACAGATAAACACTACCAGACTTAATGGGAGGAAGGAAACTGTTAAAGGGAAGGTGGTGAAAGGGTCATTCAGATGGAGACATAGTATCACTGGCTTCCAGACACCTGTACAGCCTGCTGGTTTCCTGGAAGTAATACCACACACAGAGTGAGGATGGAATCTGGTGTGCAGATCTCCCTTTGCCATTCTTATGGGACCTTCTCTACCTGCCTGCCCCTTCAACAGGTGTAAGTAAGAGAGGCAAGACTGCCCTAATGTGCCAGAGATTTCTCATGAGAAGAGGATGTCAGTTGCTTGGAAGCATCCCTCGGCAGGTCCAGCTTCAAGACCTGCATCAAGTCTCTTTCAGCAGCCTGGATTCTGTAGGATGTGGACTTTGAAATGATATAGCCCTTATAGTGCAATAGAACCTTGACACATACCTTTTTTCAGGTCTTCTAGAAAGCTAATTTTGTGGCTTTGTTTTATAAAAAATGGAAGTTTTGTGGGTTCCACTTTTAATCTTGTTCTACATATTTGCTCATTATTATTAAGAATGATTTCAGGCCAGGCACGGTGGCTCAAGCCTGTAATCCCAGCACTTTGGGAGACTGAGGCGGGTGGATCATGAGGTCAAGAGATCGAGACCATCCTGGTCAACATGGTGAAACCCTGTCTCCACTACAAATACAAAAAATTAGCTGGGCATGGTGGCACGTACCTGTAGTCCCAGCTACTCAGGAGGCTGAGGCAGGAGAATTGCCTGAACCCAGGAGGCAGAGGTTGTGGTGAGCCGAGATCGCGCCATTGCACTCCAGCCTGGGTAACAAGAGCGAAACTCCGTCTCAAAAAAAAGAAAGAATGATTTCTAGACCAGGCTCAGTGGCTCACGCCTGTAATCCCAGCACTTTGGGAGGCTGCAACAGGTGGATCACTTGAGGTCAGAAGTTCAAGACCAGCCTGGCCAACATGGCAAAACCCTATCTGTACTAAAAATACAAAAATTAGCCAGATATGGTGGCAGGCGCCTGTAATCCCAGCTACTCAGGAGGCTGAGGCACAAGAATCACTTGAATCTAGGAGGCAGAGGTTGCAGTGAACTGACATCTGTGATCGTGCCACTACATTCCAGCCCAGGTGACAGAGTGAGACTTCATGTCAAAAAGAAGAAAGAAAGATTTCTGTTTCTATTAGGGCTTGCCAAGATTTCTATTTATTTTTTTTAATTCCTGCAGATTTATCATGGGACATGTTAATCTGGGAAAGGAGGGGCATTTTTTCTTTGAACAGGAGGGGAAGAGAAGAAAACAAAGATGGCGTATATGAGATCTAGAAAGGAAGGAATGTGTAAAGGAGCCTTGTTCTTATTGGCAAAATAGGTGGGTGGATGATTTACTGAGATACATTAGAACCAGAGACTTGAGAAGAGCAAGAAAAGTTTGAAGCAGCTACTGAGAGGAGTATGCTAAGGGTATTTGAAAGACATGAGTGAGGCCAGGCATGGTGGCTCACGCATGTAGTCCCAACACTTTGGGCAGCCAAGGCGGGCAGATCCCCTGAGGTCAGGAGTTCAAGACCCGCCTGGCCAACATGGTGAAACCCTGTCTGTGCTAAAAATACAAAAATTAGCCAGGTGTGGTGGCAGGCGCCTGTAATCCCAGCTACTCAGGAGGCTTGAGGCAGTTGAATCGCTTGAACCCGGGAGGCGGAGGTTGCGGTGAGCCGAGATTGCGCCACTGCATTCCAGCTTGGTCACAGAGCGAAACACAGTCTCAAAAAAAAAAAAAAAAACCCAAAGAGATGAATGAAAGGCCCAGTAGAGTTGGCTAGTCCACCAAGAAGGTGGTGTTTTTCTTTTTCTTTTTTTTTTTTTTTTTTGAGCGGAGTTTCGCTCTTGTTACCCAGGCTGGAGTGCAATGGCGCGATCTCGGCTCACCGCAACCTCCGCCTCCTGGGTTCAGACAGTTCTCCTGCCTCAGCCTCCTGAGTAGCTGGGATTACAGGCATGCACCACCATGCCCAGCTAATTTTTTGTATTTTTAATAGAGACGGGGTTTCACCATGTTGACCAGAATGGTCTCGATCTCTTGACTTCGTGATCCACCCGCCTCGGCCTCCCAAAGTGCTGGGATTACAGGCTTGAGCCACCGCGCCCGGCCGGTGGTGTTTTTCAACACTGTCAGTACTTCTCATTCCTTGTTTCGGGTCCTTATGAACAAGGAATATGCCATAATGCTTTAGATTCTTACGAGATCTCTTTAAGGGAAAAATCTCAAACATAATAACCACAGATTATTTTGTGTATGTGTGGTTTTACTCTTTCTTTCTTTTCTTTACAGACTATCTATTTAACTTTGCATCTGCCGCCACAAAAAAGATAACTGAATCAGTTGCTGAAACAGCACAAACGATAAAGAAATCCGTAGAAGAAGGAAAAATCGATGACATCATTGACAAGGTACATTCAGTTATCTTTTGGGAGTAGAAATGTATGAAATTCGTTGTTTACTCTTGATTGTTTCTTCTTCTTATGAATATTTTTTAACCTGAGTAGAATATCATATTTTGATAAAAATGTTAATTGTTGAGATTCTTGATTTTTTCCTCTCTTTATGTAACAAGTAAGCATAATATAAATTACAGTACTTTATTTAAATAACTGGTTTTTATTTTAATATATTACAAGCAATACGTTGATACTTTGGGGTTATACTAAACTTTTCATGTTTTGTGGGTTTTTTTTTATTTTTTGGTTTTTTCATTTTGAGACAGTGTCATACTCTGTCACCCAGGCTGGAGTGTAGTGCAATCTCAGCTCACTGCAACCTCTGCCTGCTGGATTCATGCAGCTCTCCTGCCTCAGCCTCCCAGGTCGCTGGGATTACAGGCATGCGCCACCACGCCTGGCCACTTTTTGTATTTTTAGTAGAGATGGGTTTTCACCATGTTGGCCAAGCTGGTCTTGAACTCCTGGCCTCAAGTGATCCACCTGCCTCACCCCTACAAAGTGCTGGGATTACAGGCATGAGCCACCATGCCTGGCCAACTTTTCATGTTATGAGTTTAACTTTATAACTGTTTGGGGATATATTTATGGCTTTGCATCATCTGACTAAGGTCTTAGCTCATTAGGAACAACCCTTTTAAGACTCTAAGGAGTGAGTTTGTTTTTTTGCAATGGGCCTATAGCATTTTGTTTATGTTGGTAAATATTCGAACTGAGGAAGTTATCAATTAAACCTTGGATGTACTGCTATTTAATTTGACTATGTATTTTTTTTAACAGACAATTATAGGAGATTTTCAGAAGGAACAGAAAAAATTTGTTGAAGAACAACATACAAAGAAGTCAGGTATGGTGTAGGTTTCTTAATTAACCTGCCAAGTTTTACTGAGCACCTGTTATGTGCTAGCTACCACACTGTGGCTCCGAGAACACAAACATGCATATGCAATGGCCCCATCCTTTGGGAAGGGCAAAGACTAGTGAGGGAGACAAACCCATAAGCTTCCATGATTTAAAGGAAGGGAGTAGATTGTTTTTGGGTGAGGCCTGCCAGTGCCGGCCTCTCTGGAGAGCTGGCTGTGAAAGAGGCAAGTGAGCTTTCAGTTCTGACTTCCTTTTTTTTTCCCCTGAGGCAGAGTCTTGCTCTGTCTCCCAGGTTGGAGTGCAGTGGCATGATCTCTGCTTACTGCAACTTCTGCCTTCTGGGTTCAAGCAATTCTGCCTTAGCCTCCCAAATAGCTGGGATTATAGGCACAAGCCACCACGCCCAGCTATTTTTTCTTTTTCTTTTTTTATTTTTAGTAGAGATGGAGTTTTACCATGTTTTCCAGGCTGGTCTGAAACTCCTGACCTCGTGATCCACCAGCCTTGGCCTCCCAAAGTGCTGGGATTACAGGTGTGAGCCACTGAGCCTGGCCTCAGTTCTGACTTTCCACCACATGCCCAGCACAGCATACAGTATGCACATGACAGCCATTTAGCAAGTGGTGGCTCCCTTCCCATCTCTTCAGGAGAAAAAATGAAAGAGCTTTCCAGGGAGGCGAGTGACCACACCTGCAATGACAGAGGGCCATAAAGAGTCACAGGTGTTTGGAGAACTTAATATATTACTGACAGGTGACTTTTTAAATTTTTGAAGTTATAAGGCCTCGGCATGCCTACTCTTACCATTTGGTAGCATCCAAACACAAAACCAGCCTTGTGTCTTTGAATTGGGCAAAAGTAGTATAACTGTAATCTCAACACTTAGGAAGACAAGGCAGGAGGATCGCTTTAGCCTGAAGTTTGAGACCAGTCTGGACAACATAGTGAGACCCTATCTCTACAAAAAAAAAAAAATTAGGCCAGGTGCAGTGGCTCACGCCTGTAATCACAGCACTTTGGAGGCCGAGGCAGGTGCATCACCTGAGGTTGGGCGTTCGAGACTAGCCTGACCAATATGGAGAAACCCCATCTCTACTAAAAATACAAAATTAGCCAAACGTGGTGACACATGCCTGTAGTCCCAGCTACTTGGGAGACTGAGACAGGAGAATCGCTTGAACCTGGGAGGCAGAGATTGTGGTGAGCTGAGATTGCACCATTGCACTCCAGCCTGCGCAACAAGAGCAAGATTCCGTCTCAAAAAAAAAAATTAGCCAGGTGGATGTGGTGGTGCACACCTGTAGTCCCAGCTACTTGGGAGGTTGAGGCAGGAGGACTGCTTGAGCTTAGGAGTTTGAGGCTGAAGTGAGCTATAATCATGCCACTGTACTCCAGCCTGGGCTACACAGTGAGACCCTGTCTCAAAAAAAAAAGTAGTAGAAAACAATTCTGTTCCAGTTGTGCCACAGTTAATCCCATGAGGAGTTTCCATCAGGCATACTTGCACCTAGGTAAACTCAACAGCATGAAGCAACTGTCTTAGACAAGTGAGGGATACAAGCTGTCATCACTTAGTGATTATTCGGAAGCAGCAAAAGTGATCCTGGCTTGGGGACCCGCTGTAGGAACTGATGCCTCTGAGACAGGAACTGTGAGGCATAGGGGTGGAAGCTTTGGCGGCAACTTCAGTTTTGAGGTGCATTAGACATCCCAGAGACGGGGACATGTAGAAAGAGGAAAGGGAACACAAGTGCGTTATCTGGGGAAAATTTCCTTCCTTTTCTTCACTTCATAATCACAGTAACTATGAAGTACTTACTGTTACCTCCCTTTTCCAGATAAGGAAACTGGCCTAGAGAGAAGATGACTAAAAAGCGTCCTTGGGGTAATTTCAGAGGAACTGGGGGTGGGGAGCATCTCCTCATACCAGTATCTTGGGCCTTAGGAGGGCCTCATCTGAGCATAAATAGCACCAGGAGAGACTACCCAAGGTGAAGAGAATTGGAATGGAGACTTAAGTGTGTGAGAAAAAATGTTTTGGGGCTTTACCCTAATTTTTTTCTTTAAAGTGTGCAAATATGTTTAGATTATCTTATCATGAATAGAATTTGAGTTATAATTGCCACCATTCCCTGGCTTGGGACAAGCCAAAGAATGAAGCATGTGCCCTATCTGGCCATCCATCTGTGTCCATCCACACATATACGTAACTTTTCTTTCAGTGGGCTTGTGATAGGATATGTCTTCCCTCTAACTTGGAGAATAATAGTAAAGGGATTATTTCTGCCAAAATATTCCAAGACAGCAAAGCATTCGCTCTCCCAAGGGCCTGCCTTAATTGCCACTTTGGTTTTCAAATCATTCTTTTTTTTTTTTTTGAAACAGAGTCTCTCTCTCTGTCACCCAATCTGCTGGAGTACAGTGGCCTTCTCGGCTCACTGCAACCTCTGCCTCCCAGGTTCAAGTGATTCTCCTGCTTCAGCCTCCCGAGTAGCTGGGATCAAATCATTCTCTTTTAAAGGACTCGCTGGGTAACCAGCCTTGTGTTTCCTTCAGGCATAGGCGCCCTAACTGCCAGGTCTTCCTTATTGTTTGCTTTGTGGTGATGCAGGCCACTCTCCCATGTCACTTTATTTTGACTTCCTGAAACACCATGTGTTTTGCAAGATTTGCCTTTTCACTTTGTGTTGCAAGACCAGTGGGGCTAGAATCTAGTGTTACGGCATCAGGGGCGATTGAGTGGCTTATGAATTAGTCCACACTTTATGACTCCTGCTTTCCATTCTAATCTTGCCACTGGGGGCTGCGGAATGAGGCTATTAAGGGCCCCCTGCCTCTGTGTCTTCCGTGCCGATCTCCCTGCTCCACGCTGCTCACGTGGGAGAGATCCTCAGATGAGCTTGCTTTGTCTTTGTTTCCACTCTGAACACCCCCACCCCCATCCGCCACTGACCTCTTCCTTGTCCAAGATTGGGCTCCTGGGTCACCAGAAAATCTTGTAGGTCTTACCTCTCTAGAAGGTTGTCATTTGTCACCTGGCACAGCATTTACAGTGCTGAATTCTAATCACCTCTATCTTGTGAGTCTCAGAAAACATGGGCTAGATCTTGGCATTCCCAGCATTTAGCTGCTGGTGGCTCACTGAGGATTTGATTCCAGCCCTTTTGTTTACTGCCTCCCACTTGTCCATTTCTTTCATTTTTTTTTGTTAGCTCCTGAAAACCCTCTTCTTATTCCTAATCACCTGTCTTACAACATCACCTTTTGTCATGAATCAAATATAGTAACTTTCTTTTTTAACTCCAGAAAAAGCTTACTCATTTTTCTTTTCTTTCTTTTTTTTTTTTGAGATGGAGTTTCACTCTTGTTACCCAGACTGGAGTGCAATGGCACGATCTTGGCTCACCGCAGCCTCCACCTCCCAGGTTCAAGCAATTCTCCTGCCTCAGCCTACCGAGTAGCTGGGACTACAGGCGCGCACCACCATGCCCAGCTAATTTTTGTATTTTTAGTAGAGACAGGGTTTCACCTTGTTGACCAGGATGGTCTCGATCTCTTGACCTTGTGAGCCACCGCACCTGGCCTTTTCTTTGATCTTTTAAAGTAACTTTCTAAAAATCTTTTTTTTTTTTTGTTTTTGAGACAGAGTCTCACTCTGTCGCCAGGTGACAGGCTGGAGTGCAGTGGCACAATCTCGGCTTACTGCAACCTCCACCTCCTGGGTTCAAGCAATTCTCCTGCCTCAGCCTCCTGAGTAGCTGGGACTACAGGCGCACACCACCAAGCCCAGCTAATTTTTTTTATATTTTTAGTAGAGACAGAGTTTCACCATGTTGGCCAAGGATGGTCTTGATCTCTTGACCTCATGATCCACCAGCCTTGGCCTCCCAAAGTGCTGGGATTATAGGCTTGAGCCACCATGCCCAGCCTAAAAATCTTTTTATTTGGAAAAAATTTCAACTTACAGAAGAGTCACAAGAATAAAAAGAATATAGAGAACACCCATATACTAGTACCTAGATTGCTCTGGTTTTATTCTGTTTGCCTTATCATTCTCTCCTTCTCTCCAGTTCTTAATGTCTGTGTGTGTGCCCTTTTTTTCTTTTGCTTTTCTTTTTTTTGAGACAAAATTTCGCTCTTGTTACCCAGAGTGGAGTGCAATGGCGCGATCTCGGCTCACCGCAACCTCCGCCTCCTGGGTTCAGGCAATTCTCCTGCCTCAGCCTCCTGAGTAGCTGGGATTACAGGCACACGCCACCATGCCCAGCTAATTTTTTGTATTTTTAGTAGAGACGGGGTTTCACCATGTTGACCAGGATGGTCTCGATCTCTTGACCTTGTGATCCACCCGTCTCGGCCTCCCAAAGTCCTGGGATTACAGGCTTGAGCCACCGCGCCCGGCTATTCTTTTGCTTTTCTTTTCTTTTTTTTGAGATGGAGTTTTGCTGTTGTTTCCCAGGCTGGAATGTAATGGTGTGATCTCGGCTCACCACAACCTCCACCTCCTGGGTTGAAGTGATTCTCATGCCTCAACCTCCCGAGTAGCTGGGATTACAGAAGCATCCCACCACCCTCTGCTAATTTTTGTATTTTTAGTAGCGACAGGGCTTTGCCATGTTGACGAGGCTGGCCTCGAACTTCTGACTTCAGGTGATCTGCCTGCCTCGGCCTCCCAAAGTGCTGGGATTACAGGCATGAGCTGCCATACCCAGCCGACCTTTTCTTGTTGTGTACACAAATGTTCAGTACACATTTGCTAAAAATTAGCGATATTCTCTTTCATAATCGTAGTATAGTTACTGCATTAGGAAATTCACATTGATGCAATACTTTACTGTTCATCAGTTAATTTTGTTAGTTGACCTCATAATGTCCTTTATAACATTTTTCCCCTCAGTATAGGATCCAATTGAGGATAAGGTATTGTATTCTTTGTCTCTCTTAGCCTTCTTTAATCTGGAACATTCCAACAACTTTTCTTTGTCTTTTATGATATTAATGTTTTTGAAGAATACTGCTCTTCATTTTTTTAATAGATTCTTCCTCATTCAGGCTTTAGCTGATATTTTCTCATGACTAGATTCAGATTATGGATTTTTGGCCAGAATATTACATAGGTGATGATGTGTCCTTCCCGAGATAGCACATCTGGAGGCCCACAATATTCATCTCTCCCTCATTGGTGATGTTGATTTTGATCACTTGATTAAACTGTGGTCCAGTTTCTCTACTGTATCATTTAAGTAGAGTGTTTTTGTTTTTTGTTTTTGGAGACACGGTCTCACTCTGTCACCCAGGCTGAAATGCAGTGGCACAATCACAGCTCACTACAGCCTCAACTCCTGGGTTCAGGTGATCCCCCCACCTCAGCCTCCCAAGTAACTGGGACTGCAGGCATGAGCCACAATGTCTGGCTAAGTTTTGTATGTTTTTTGTAGAGACAGGGTTTCATCATGTTACCCAAGCTGCTCTCTAACTCCTGGGCTCAAGTAATCTATCCACCTCAGCCTCCCAAAATGCTGGGATTACAAGTGTGAGCCACCATGCTGGCCTCAAGTAGAGTTATTTTTTTACCAAATGCATATATGCATACAACCCATAAGAATAAGTCTGGTAATTAGGGTTAATGTTCGTATTTGGAACTTACTGGTAAACTGCCATTTCTAGTGGTCATGCAGAAACTTCCATGCTTTGACATCATAAATTGCAGCGTAACCATCGCGACCTATTTTTTTCTCTTTTTTTCTTTGCCATTAAAAACTATAGAAGCAGCTGTGCCCCCATGGGTTGACACTAATGATGAAGAAACAATTCAACAACAGATTTTGGCCTTATCAGCTGTAAGTACCTTGTGGTACCCCAGATAGATCATACTTTCTTTTGTTTTTTTTGAGACAGAGTCTTGCTCTGTCACCCAGGATGGAGTGCAATGGTGCAATCTCAGCTCACTGCAACGTCTGCCTCCCGGGTTCAAGAAATTCTCCTGCCTCAGCCTCCAGAGTAGCTGGTATTACAGGCATGCACTACCACACCCGGCTAATTTTTGTGTTTTTAGCAGAGACAGGGTTTCACCATGTTGGCGAGGCTGGTCACGAGCTCCTGACCTTAAGCAATCCACCCACCCACCTTGGTCTCCCAAAGTGCTGGGATTACAGGGGTGAGCTACTACGCCCAGCCAAAATTTTTAATTTAATGTTTTGTTTTGTTTTTGTTTTGAGAGAAATAGTCTCAGCCAGGTGCAGTGGCTCACGCCTATAATTCCAGCAGTTTGGGAGGCCAAGGCAGGCGGATCACTTGAGGTCAGGAGTTTGAGACCAGCCTGGCCAACAGGGTGAAATCCTGTCTCCACTAAATATACAAAAATTAGTCAGGCATGGTAGGGCATGCCTGTAATCCCAGCTACTTGGGAGGCTGAGGCAGGAGAATTGCTTGAACCCAGGGGTCAGAGGTTGCAGTGAGCTGAGATTGCACCACTGCACTCCAGCTTGGACGACAGAGCAAGACTCCATCCCAAAACAAAAATAAAATTAAAAAAAAAAACAACATTGTTATGTATTAATTGCATTTTTTGGAATGCCTTGTGTTTTTTTCTTTTTTTTTTTTTTTTGTCAAAGGACAAGAGGAATTTCCTTCGTGACCCTCCAGCTGGCGTGCAATTTAATTTCGACTTTGATCAGATGTACCCCGTGGCCCTGGTCATGCTCCAGGAGGATGAACTGCTGAGCAGGATGAGATTCGCCCTGGTTCCTAAACTGTAAGCGGGGTGTTCTCCAGCATTTCCTCATTTATGCGCTCGGAATCACCACGTAACCATGGAAGGGGCCGGAAGGGGCCCGAAGGGTCTCTATCTGTTCATAAAAGCAGGCCCTGCGAACCTTCAACAGCTCCCCTGGTCAGGGCACCTAGAACCAAAACCAAGGGCTGACTTGACAGGAAACACAGAGTGGAGATGAAGTGTGCTTTTCTACCCCAGTTACAAGGTAGAACACCTTTCCCTACAGAAACCACAAACATGCTGCATCACCCTGAATCACATTCAGGTCTCTGGGGCTCATCAGGATCCTTTTCCCAAGCTGACTGCATTTTCCATTCAGGCTCTGCCCTCCCTCGGCAGTGTTTCTGCTCTCTTTTCCAAGGCTTTTCCTCTGAAGGCCCCTCTGTGCTCCACAAATCCCAGTTTGTCCTGTAGGCTCCGGCGCATGCACGATGCATTCTGGGAGCCTTCCCTGGTACTGCAGCCAGCAGGGGCTGCTTTCCCTGCTGCTGCCTCCCTTGAATATTCTGTCTCAAGCTCTTCCGTGCCTCTTCTAGTCCAGTCCCTTGTATTGAAGCTGTTGCATATTTGAAGTCTGCGTTCTTTCTGATTCGGTTCCCTTTCTCTTAACGTTGTCATATGGGTGTGATGTTTTACTGTTCTCTGAGGACGTGAGTTACATTTCTCTTGAAAGACTCCCTTTTTCAGCCAGGTGTGGTGGCCAATGCCTGTAATCTCAACACTTGGGGAGGCTGAGGCGGGAGGATTGTGTGAGGACGAGTTTGAGACCAGCCTGGGCAACATAGTAAGACCACCATCTTTACAAAAAAATAAAAAATTAGCCAGGCATGGTGGTACACACCTGTAGTCCCAGCTACTCAGGAAGCTAAGGTGAGAGGATTACCTGAGCCTGGGAGGTTGACGCTGCAGTAAGCCACGATCATGCCACTGGCATTCCAGCCTGGGTTCAAATGATTCTCCTGCCTCAGCCTCTCAAGTAGCTGGGACTACTGGCACATGCCACCATATCCGGCTAATTTTTATATTTTTTGCAGAGATGTGATTTCATTATATTGCCCAGGCTGGTCTCAAACTCCTGATCTTGCATTCCTCCTGCCTTGGCCTCGCAAAGCACTCGGATTACAGATGTAGGCCATGATGCCTGGCCCATTTTGTTTTTATTTATTTTTGTTTTTTTGTATTCAACCCTCAAGATTTTTATTTAGTTGCTCTGAAGTGAGCACAGTTATCAATGGATTATTTTTGCTATTATTCTGAAACACAAACTTACAGAAAAATTGAAGGTACAATATAAAGAACTTTCCTCCAAATCACTTGAAACCTTGATGTCCCATCACTCCCAAATGCTATAGTGTTATACAAGCATTCTACATGACCACAGTGTGCCCATCCAAATCAGCAAATGATCATTGCCACATTATTACCATCTCATTCTCAGGCCCTATTGAGGTTTTTCCATTCATCCCAATAATGTCCTTTTTAGCAAAAGAGCCCAGTTCACACTCACAGGTTACATTTGGTTTTCATGTCTCGTCAGTCTCCTTCTATCTGTTGCAGGCTGTGTGGTGGCACATGCAGCCATTTGTCCCATAACTGTTCATACTTGGGTCATTTGATGAAGGTGGTGTTTGCCAGGTTTCTTGACTGTAAAGTTACTCTTTTCCTCTTTGAACGTAATTAGAATTTTGCTGGGAAATACTTTGAAACTGAATATTCTGTTCATCAGACTTTCCATGTATTCATGTATTTATATTTGTATAGACTCATACAGTGGGTTATAATCTGATGCTATTGTTTATTTTAATGCTGAAATTATTACCAATTTGAGGCCAGGCGTGGTGGCTCATACCTGTAATCCCAGCACTTTAGGAGGCTGAGTTGGGAGGATCACTTGAGCCCAGGAGTTCAAGACTAACCTGGTCAACATGGTGAAACCTCATCTCTATAAAAAGTCAGGCGAGCATGGTGGACTGTGCCTATAGTCTCAGCTACTTGGGAGGCTGACGCAGAAGATCACCTGGGCCGGGGAGGTCGAGGCTACAGTGAACCATGTTAACGCCACTGCACTCTGGCCTGGGTGACAGAGTGAGACCCTGTCTCAAAAAAAAAAAAAAATAGACCGGGCACAGTGGCTCAAGCCTGTAATCCCAGCACTTTGAGAGGCTGAGGCGGGTGGATCACGAGGTCAAGAGATCGAGACCATCCTGGTCAACATGGTGAAACCCCGTCTCTACTAAAAATATAAAAAATTAGCTGGGCACAGTAGCACGTGCCTGTAATCCCAGCTACTCAGGAGGCTGAGGCAGGAGAATTGCCTGAACCCAGGAGGCAGAGGTTGCGGTGAGCCGAGATTGTGCCATTGCACTCCAGCCTGGGTAACGAGCGAAACTCAGTCTCAAAAAAAAAAAAACAACATATATATATATATATTACCAGTTTGGCCAGTGGGAGACTCTTCCAGCTGACTTGTGTCTTTCTAACTCATCCCCATCATTTCTTCATTTCTTAGCGCATTTCCTTGCTCTCTGGCACAAGATAAGTGTTCTTTCCCCGCTCTAACCCTGGAATCAGCCTTTTTTTTTTTTTTTTTTTTGAGATGGAGTCTTTGTTTTTTGCCCAGGCTGGAGTGCAGTGGTGCGATCTCAGCTCACTGCAATCTCCACCTCCCAGGTTCAAGCAACTCTCCTGCCTCATCCTCCTGAGTAGCTGGGACTACAGGTGCACACTGCCATGCCTGACTAATTTTTTATATTTTAGTAGAGATAGAGACAGGGTTTCACCGTATTGCCCAGGCTGGTTTTGAACTCCTGAGCTCAGGCAATCCACCCACCTCGGCCTCCCAAAGTTCTGGGATTAAAGGCGTGAGCCACTGCACCCAGCTGGAATCAGTCATTTATCCAGGGAGTTCTGGATCCTTTTAGTGGAAAATCTAAATTTGGTATTTAGAAAGCAAGATCTTGGTGCTAGGTATGCTCATTGGCATTTGGGTGCCACTGCTCTGCATCCTGTCAGTGGACACAGCCAGGCAATGTGTGTGTGCTCATTTGTGTCTGTGGAATAAAAACCATGTGTTTATGGTGCTACCTCATGACAGGCGTCATTCTCATTTTCTCCCTTTCCATGTTTGTAACTCTCCTCTCTGGTGGTGAGAAACCTGGTTTCCACTATCTTTAATATTTTTACTTATTCCCCATGCACGTACCAATCTGTCATTTTTGCTTCCACTCACTCCTCTGCTCAGACACCCTTCTCTCCCTGCTTGGTTCTCACTCTCCATTCCAGGCCACCCCTGTGTGGACACTTACCTGATCCACTTGGGCACCAACACATCACAGCGGGTGATTCTCATAGGTAGCAAGTTTGAGAAGCACCAAGAGTTTTCAGGTTGAACTGCACTTCAATCTGTTTATCAAGCATTTCCCACTTATTGCTAACGCTTACTGGTTACAGATTATTCGCAAGCTGCCAAACACTCTCTTTCATAAGGAACAACAGCCGCAATGCTTTCTTCTCACTGCTGGAAAGCATTTAATCCTCTGAGAAACAGCAAGTGATTGGTGGAGTCCTGGTCTCCCGGGTTGACTGTGCTAGTTTCACAGCAATGCCCTGTTTTCTTCTACTGAGGGCAGTATTGGTACCATTAAGATACCAAGAAATGCTGAGGTTTCATTGCCATTCTGTAACTTGTATTTTGCTGCTATGGGGAAGATAGCTGTTATGTTTATCCTGTTGTTTAGCTTTCAATTCTAAAGTGAATATGGGCTGGGCACCGCAGCTCATGGCTGTAATTCCAGCACTATGGGAAGCTGAGGCAGGCGAGACACCTGAGCTCAGGAGTTCGAGACCAGCCTGGCCAACATGATGAAACCCCATCTCTACTAAAAATACAAAAATTAGCTGGGCATGGTGGCAGGTACCTATAATCCCAGCTACTCGGGAGGCTGAGGCAGAATTGCTTGAACCTGGGAGGCGAAGGTTGCAGTGAGCTGAGATCACGCCACTGCACTCCAGCCTGGCAACAGAGCAAGACTCCATTTAAAAAAAAAAAAAAAAAACCCATGTCTACTAAAAATACAAATTCAAAAATTAGCCAGGTGTGGTAGTGGGCACCTGTAATCCTACCCACTCAGGAGGCTGAGGCACGAGACTCACTAGAACCCAGGAGGCAGAGGTTCAGTGAGCTGAGAATGTGCTCACTGCACTCCAGCCTGAGCAACAGAGTGAGATTCTATCTCAAAAAATTAAAAAAAAATTTTTTAAACCAATACAAACTCCCTCTGAACCTCACTCAGCTTTGAAAGTGCTCCTACAAATCATCTACTCCAGTCCCCTCTACGACAAATAACCCCTGCATGCACTTGTCTGTGTGCATTCTCAAATGTGTTCTTGTCTGTCCGCTTTTATTCATTTTTAATTTTGCCTTTTTCCACATGCTGTCTTTTTGTTTGTTAACCAAGCTTTGGTTCTGTCTTTCTTTAAAAGTGTGAAGGAAGAAGTGTTCTGGAGGAACTACTTTTACCGCGTCTCCCTGATTAAGCAGTCAGCCCAGCTCACAGCCCTCGCTGCACAACAGCAGGCCGCAGGGAAGGAGGAGAAGAGCAATGGCAGAGAGCAGGATTTGCCACTGACAGGTACATTCCGGGTAGAAGACAGCACTCTACAGAAAAAGCTATTCTTAGAGGCTCAAATGAGCTTGACCTCTTATACGTACCGGAAATGTCATTGTCTTAGGGAAAAATTCTTCTCCTCCCAGAAGAATCTTCATTTCTCTTCCTGCCTTCTCTCTGACCCAACTCACACATGTCTT
This sequence comes from Callithrix jacchus, assembly GCF_049354715.1. Lineage (NCBI taxonomy): Eukaryota > Metazoa > Chordata > Mammalia > Primates > Cebidae > Callithrix > Callithrix jacchus. The sequence continues at coordinate 17,021,873 of NC_133524.1, forward strand.
CCCCAAGCTTTCCTTTACTTTGCTTATATCTCCTTTCTCATTCCTTGTTTTTATTTTTAGACACAGGTCTCACTATGTTGCCCAGGCTGTCCTTAAACTCCTAGACTCAAGTGATCCTCCTGCCTCAGCTTCTCGAGTAGCTGGGACTTAACAGGCATAAGCCATTGTGCCTGGCGAGTTTTTTCTTTTTATCTCTCTTTCAAACATCCATCATCTTCCCCACCTCTCATTGTTGGCCCTTAACCATGTGACTGTTTACACTCTGTCCTCTGCTCTGATTCAGTCCGCCTCCTTTTTGTTTGTTTCAAGCTGATATTTCTTCAGTGTGTATAGTCTGTAGAGCAGAACGAAGCACCATTCCACTGCAAGTTACAAGGATCTGTCTAGTTCTGAGCTACACACTGATGAACACTGGACTCATTGTGACACTAACTTACTCCTGGTTGTGGGGAATGTGTTTTACACTAATGGCAGCTGTTTGAAATCTGTAATGATAATTAAAACAAGAAACACATTTTGTGTTATATTTTAAATTTGTAGTGAGTATCTGCTGTGTATAACGGGTACTCATTACAACTGGACATTTATCCCATAAGAAGGGGGCTGATTTAATTCATGGAAATTTTTTTCTTTTTTATGAGATGGAGTCTCACTCTGTCACCCAGGCTGGAGTGCAGTGGCTCCATCTCGGCTCACTGCAACCTCTGCCTCCCGGGTTCAAGCAATTCTCTACCTCAGCCTCCCGAGTAGCTGGGACTACAGGCACCTGCCACCATGTCCAGCTAATTTTTGTATTTTTAGTAGAGGCAGGGTTTCAGCGTGTTGGCCACGCTGGTCTGGAACTCCTGACCTTGTGATACACCCATGTTGGCCTCCCAAAGTGCTGGGATTACAGGTATGAGCCACCACACCCAGCCTAATTAATGGAATTTTAAATGATTAAGCAAAACAACATGTCCCGTGGTACAGATTATACAGAATACTAGGACAGGCTCTGACACTGCTCTTACTGTCAGGGAAATGGAGTGAAATTGCTCTACACAGGAAAATTCATCTTTTTTTTTTTTTTTTTTTTTGAGACAGAGTTTTGCTGTTGTTACCCAGGCTGGAGTGCGATGGCGTGATCTCTGCTCAACGCAACCTCCGCCTCCTGAGTTCAAGCAATTCTCCTGCCTCAGCCTCCCGAGTAGCTGGGACTACAGGCGCGCACCACCATGCCCAGCTAATTTTTGTATTTTTAGTAGAGACGGGGTTTCACCTTGTTGACCAGGATGGTCTCCATCTGTTGACCTCGTGATCCACCCGCCTCGGCCTCCCAAAGTGCTGGGATTACAGGCGTGAGCCACGGCACTGGGCCTGAAAATTCGTCATTTTATGTGTCAATGTTAACATGCATTCCAATTGTCTGTCATTCTTTAGCTTATGTTAATTTTGTTTGAAAATGACATTTTACCAAATACTGCCTCATTTAACAAAGTGGACAGTATTCCATAAAGACTGCCTTTTTCTAGCACTCATGTCAGCAGGCAAACTTGATAAATAACTTAATTCTCATTATCCTAAAAAAGTACTGAACTATTCTTCAGTGAATTTTCCTAACACTGAAGTCCTGCTGACAGTTTTATATAAGGAGTATTGAATATGATGACATGTTAAAAATATCCCCAGGAGGCTGAGGCAGGAGGATCACTTGAGCCCAGAAGTTCAGGTCCAGCCTGGACAACATAGTGACACCCCATGTCTAAAAATAGAGAGATAGATAGGTAGATAGATAGATAAAAATAGCCCCAAAATAGGAGATTGAGATGGGTTCACCCTGGCTGTTTCTTATAACTTAAGAAAAGCTGAAAGCATAACTTAAAAATTTACTTCTGAAAATTATTTAGTATCAAAATACTTGTGGATATTTTACTGTGATTATAACATGTATTCAGAACTGAACCAAGCAATTATTGTCTCTCTTATTCTCACTTCTTAGAGGCAGTACGGCCCAAAACGCCACCCGTTGTAATCAAATCTCAGCTTAAAACTCAAGAGGTAATACAGTTTTGCATTGTACCTAGTAGTTGATATCTGGAAATAAAGTAACTGTGTTAACTATTTCTGATACCATTTAAAACTATGTATCAATATGGGTTTGGAAGAAGCAGCATCTGGTACGTGAGTAGTCAGGGAACTATGGCTGAGACTTGAGGGCAATTTACTGGCATGTGTAATTCTCGATGTGCTCATCAGGAATTGGAAAGAACGTTGGAGTGATTCAAGCTGTGAGAATAATAGCCTCAGGTGGTAGGTAATTCATGTGGTTACCAAGCAACTGCAAGTTAAGAAGGTTGGAGAGCAGTGCTCATTGTCTTTCGGCTCACAGAGAAAAGAAATGAAAATAGTACTGCAGTAAATTGTCAGACAATCAAAAACCAGAATAACACAGATGTCACTTAGCAAACCATTTCAAGAGCTCATTTGTTGCATTTCAGGATGAGGAAGACATTTCTACTAGCCCAGGTGTTTCTGAGTTTGTCAGTGATGCCTTTGATGCCTGTAACCTAAATCAGGAAGATCTGAGGAAAGAAATGGAGCAACTAGTGCTTGACAAAAAGCAAGAGGAGACAGCCATATTGGAAGGTAAAAAACAAAACAAATCAAAGCAAAGAAACCATTTGCCTTCCTAATTCCAAAGCTGATTGTAGAAAATTGTTATCCTGAAGCCAGTGTACAAAAATATGTTGTAAATTTTGCATCAAAATTGATTCTTGCCGGGCGCAGTGGCTCACGCCTGTAATCCCAGCACTTTGGGGTGCCGAGGCAGGTGGATTGCTTAAGGTCAGGAGTTTGAGACCAGCATGGCCAACACAGCGAAACCCTGTCTCTACCAAAAATACAAAAATTAGCTGGGCATGGTGGCGTGGGCCCATGAGCCCAGCTATTTGGGAGGCTGAGGTAAGAGGATGGCTTGAGCCCAGGAGGTCCAGGTTGCAGTGAGCCATGATCACACTACTGCATTACAGCCCATTACAGGGTCTTGGGAGACAGCAAGACCCTGTCTCAAATAAATGAATAAATAAAATTGATTTTCTGTTTTCTACTAGAAGGTGGAGTCTAACAAACAAGATCAGACCTCACCCATGTCCCTCTGCCCTAAGCACTCACAAAAGCAGATCAAAGGGTTTGGGAGTCTAGTGTGACTGTAGAGCTCCTCTGGTAAAACCCCCAATATAAAGGGGAAAACCTGAGACTCAGAGGTGAAGCAATTCACCTAGGGCATCTCAGCCCCAAGGACATGTGATCAGGAATGGGGCAAGAGCATGTACCCCTGGGCACATGGAGATGCTGCCCTCCAGCTTTCTGCTTTAAAAGTTGGCATTTTGCTGGTATGTTGTCACGTGCCTATAGTTGCAGCTATTCAGGAGGCTGAGGCAGGAGGATCACTTGAACCCAGGACTTTTTTTTTTTTTTTTTTTTTTTAATGTGAGGCAGAGTCTTGCTCTGTAGCCCAGGCTGGAGTGCAATGACACGATCTCGGCTCACCACAGCCTCCGCCTACCGGGTTCAAACGATTCTCCTGCCTCAGCCTCGTGAGTGGCTGGGATTACGGGCGTACACCACCACACCTGGCTAATTTTTGTATTTTTACTAGAGATGGGGTTTCAGACCAAGCTGATCTTAAACTCCTGACTTCAGGTGATCCACCCGCCTTGGCCTCCCAAAGTGCTGGGATTACAAGAGTGAGCCACAGCTCCCGGCTGAGCCCAGGACTTTAAGGCTACAGTAAGCTATGGTCATACCACTGCACTCTAGACTGGGACACAGAACAAAACCTTGTCTCTAAAAAAATTAATAAAATAAATTTTTGGCCTCAGTGCAGTGGCTCACTCCTATAATCCCAGCTACTTGGGAGGAGGCTGAGGCAGGACAGTCGCTTGAACCCAGGAGGCAGAGGTTGCAGTGAGCTGAGATCGCGCCACTACACTCTAGCCTGGGTGACAGCAACACTCCGTCTCAAAATAATAATAATAAATTTTAAAAAGCTGGCATCCTGCTAAGTTGTAGACATGTACATGGAAGATTCTTCTCCCAGCTGCTGCATGCTAAAAGATCATCACTTCTGGGAAGGAGCAGGCTGCTTTTAAAAACAGTTTTCTGGTTGGGCGCAGTGGCTCACGCCTGTAATCCTAGCATTTTTGGTGGCCAAGGTGGGCAGATCACAAGGTCAGGAGTTTGAGACCAGCCTGGCCAATATGGTGAAACCCCATCTCTACTAAAAATACAAAAAAAAAAAAAAAAAAGAATTAGCCAGGCGTGGTGGCACATGCCTATAGTCTCAGCTTTTCAGGAGGCTGAAGCAGGAGAATCGCTTGAACCTAGGAGGCAGAGGTTGCAGTGAGCCAAGGTTACACCACTGCACTCCAGCCTAGGCAACACAGCAAGACTCCATCTCAAAAAAAAAAAACAGTTTTCTTTTTGATAGAATCTCACCCTGTCACCCAGGCTGAAATGCAATAGTGCTAGCATAGCTCACTGCAGCCTCAAACTCCTAGGCTCACACTATCTTCCCACCTCAGCCTCCACCGTACCTGGGAGGGACTACAGACACATGCCACAACACCAGGCTAATTTTTTTAATTTTTTGTAGAGATGGAGTCTTGCTATATTACCCAGGCTGATCTCTAACTTCGGGGCTCGTGCAATCCTCCCACCTTGGTGTCTCCTAAGTGCTAGTATGACAGGCATGTGCCACCACCCCCAGCCCAACAGTCTTTTTTTTTTTTTTTTTTAAGATGGAGTCTCACTCTGTCGCCCAAGCAGGAATGTGGTGGCACAGTCGTGGCTCACTGCAACCTCCACCTCCCGGGTTCAAGTGATTCTCATGCCTCAGCCTCCCAGATAGCCGGGATTACAGGCATGAGCCACTATGCCTGGCTAATTTTGTATTTTTAGTAGAGATAGGGTTTCTCCATGATGGTCAAGCTGATCTCGATCTCCTGACCCCAGGTGATCCACCCATCTCAGCCACCACACCCGCCCTAAGGTTTATTTTTATTTTTATTTTTATTTTTTTTGAGACGGAGTTTCACTGTTGTTACCCAGACTGGAGTGCAATGGCACGATCTCGGCTCACCACAACCTCCGCCTTCTGAGTTCAAGCAATTCTCCTGCCTCAGCCTCCCGAGTAGCCGGGACTACAGGCGCGCACCACCATGCCCAGCTAATTTTTGTATTTTTAGTAGAGACAGTGTTTCACCATGTTGACCAGGATGGTCTCGATCTCTTGACCTCGTGATCCACCCGCCTCAGCCTCCCAAAGTGCCGGGATTATAGGTGTGAGCCACAGCACCCGGCCCCTAAGGTTTATTTTTGAAAGACAGGCCGGGGTAGCTCACACCGGTAATCCTAGCACTTTGGGAGGCCAAGGCGGGGAGATCATGATGTCAGGAATTCAAGACCAGCTTGGCCAACATGGTGAAACCCCATCTCTACTAAACATACAAAAATTAGTGAGGCGTGGTGCTGGGCGCCTGTAATCACAGCTACTCAGGAGGCCGAGGTGGGAGAATCACTTGAACCCGGGAGGTGGAGGTTGCAGTGAGCCAAGACCGCACCATTGCACTCCAGTCTGGGTGACAGAGTAAGACTTGGTCTCAAAAAAAAAGAGACAAAAAGTGAATCTTAGCTTTACTTTTTAAATAGTTTGTTTTCTCACCATTTTATAACATGACATAGCAGATGCATTATCCTACACACACACAGGTATACTGAGTGTCCAGGCGGAAAGTTGCAGCTCTAAATCTCAACACAGAAGACCAGTGTGAGAGCTTCAGCCAGAACACCATGAGAGAGCCCACACTGACTTCAGACCCCGGTGTCTGTCTCCACTCTTAAGAAGACAGAATCTTTGTCTGCATAGTGGTTAAGCATAGACTGTGGAGCCTGCAGATGTGGTTTCATCCTTCTATCTGTCGCTGTCAAATGTTGTGATCTTGGACAAGTTGCTTAAACTCTCCTAAGCCTCTATTTCCCCATCTGTAAGATGTGGCTAATAGTAGTACCTTGTCCATGGACTGTCTAAGGATAAAAAGCCTGATACATAGAAAGCAGTTAGGCCAGTGCCGAGCTCGGTAAGTGCTCAATAAACGTTAGCTGCTTTCGCTACCATCAATTATCCATTTAAAGAAAAAGAAGAGGCATAGGGAAAGCAAAATAACACCCAAAATATATTGATGACATCTGATACCTTTGCTTCTATATTATGTTAAAAAAGAAGATTTATCTTTCTAATTGTATTTATACTTGGTCATTGTTAAAATTTAATGACTTTTTATGAGCACGCACAGTAATGAAGCCTGAGATGTTAAAAATTAAGGCAGCTAGGACTTTACATAGGTATTTGAGATGGACCGAATTGTGAACCCCAACATCATGAGTTCAGAGAAAATATTTTTCTTCTCCTTTGTCTCTTTTAGAGGATTCTGCAGATTGGGAAAAAGAACTGCAGCAGGAACTTCAAGAATATGAAGTGGTGACAGAATCAGAAAAACGAGATGAAAACTGGGATAAGGAAATAGAGAAAATGCTTCAAGAGGAAAATTAGCTGTTTCTGAAAGAGAAGAATAATCCTTAACAGTCTCCAAACTGACATTAAATTCTAGATGTTGACACTTACTGAATCAGAAGGTATAAAAGAGTATAACTTTATGAAATTCAAATTTTTCCTTTTTTCAAGTGGAAACTTGCCTCTTCTACTTTAAAAAAGTATATAGAGGGCCAGGTGCAGTGGCTCAAGCCTGTAATCCCAGCACTTTGGGAGGCTGAGGCGGGTGGATCACGAGGTCAAGAGATCCAGACCATCCTGGTCAACATGGTGAAACCCCGTCTCTACTAAAAATATAAAAAATTAGCTGGGCATGGTGGCACGTGCCTGTAATCCCAGCTACTCAGGAGGCTGAGGCAGGAGAATTGCCTGAACCCAGGAGGCGGAGGTTGCGGTGAGCCAAGATCGCGCCATTGCACTCCAGCCTGGGTAACAAGAGCGAAACTCCGTCTCAAAAAAAAAAGTATATAGAACAGTTACTTCTAATAAACAGAAAGATGTTTTGTAGAACATTTCTTTAATATGAATCAAGTTAGAGATGGCTTTGTAGGCAGTATGGCTATCTTTGCCACAGAAACATAAGCAAAATTTTAAGAGTTCTGTTTTCCATGAGGTCAAAAATATAATTTATTCCTCAGTCGTGATTTTCTAAGTATCTGTACTCTGCATTCCATTTTCCTTGATAGGTGGGTGTTAAAGCACATACTTAATGGGTTGATTACTATCAAAATGACCAAATTATACCAAAGAACTTAAGAGGAAGCACTTTTAGAACTATTCGCTTGTCAGGTATTTTCTAAAATTCCACCTGAAAGCCGAAATATATAATAAATAAGTTGATTTTAATGATATAAACACCACACAATTTGACATTAAGAAATACAGTGCAGCCCAGGCATGGTGGCTCAACACTTGTAATCCCAACACTTTGGGAGGCTGAGGTGGGCAAATCACCTGAGGTCAGGAGTTCAAGACCAGCCTGGCCAACATAGTGAAACCCCAGCTCTACTAAAAATACAAAAAGTAGCTGGGCCTGGTGGCAGGCACCTATAATCCCAGCTACTAGGGAGGCCGAGGCAGGAGAATCTTGAAGCTGTGAGGCGGAAGTTGCAGTGAGCCGAGATCATGCCACTACACTCCAGCCTGGGCAACAGACTGAGACTCAATCTCAAAAAAAAAACAAAAAACTGCAAAACATTTGTTTTTCTCTGGGGCCTTTTCTTTCTTTCTTTTCTTTTTAAACTATACCAGAAATTTTACATCAGAGTTTTTATACAAAGTAGGACCTTCCATCCTTTTGTATTATAATAACCTTCAGAAGCCCATTCCCCTTAAAGTCTGTTGTTCTTGTTTGAATCATCACCACATGTAAATGTTTTAGCTTTATCTTAAACTGTGAGTCTTCATAAAATTGTATTCCTCCAAGTTCACCTTCTAGAACTTTATTGATTAATCCTACTGTATTCTGCTACACATGTTCATAGAATATGATTTTTTCTTTTCTTTTTTTTTTTTTTTTTTGAGACGGAGTTTCGCTGTTGTTACCCAGGCTGGAGTGCAATGGCACGATCTCGGCTCACCGCAACCTCCACCTCCTGGATTCAAGCAATTCTCTTCCCTCAGCCTCCCGAGTAGCTGGGACTACAGGTGCACACCACCATGCCCAGCTAATTTTTGTATTTTTAGTAGAGACGGGGTTTCACCTTGTTGACCAGGATGGTCTCGATCTCTTGACCTCATGATCCACCCGCCTCGGCCTCCCAAAGTGCTGGGATTATAGGCGTGAGCCATCGCGCCGGGCCCAAATGTACTAAAATTCTTATTGAAAAATGTTGAATAGGGCCGGGCGTGGTGGCTCACGCCTGTTATCCAAGCATTTTGGAGGCCAAGGCGGGCAGATCACCTGAGGTCAGGAGTTCAAGACCAGCCTGACCAACTTGGCGAAACCTTGTTTTAAAATAAATAAATAAATAAAATGTTGAAAAAAACACACAGAAAAGTATCAGAGAAAGAGAAAAACCCTAAAATGACAGTAGAGGTGTGTGACAGTTATTGCTTTCAATTTTACATAATATTGCATTACAAACAACTTAATTATTCATTGCTCTGTGAAAATAAAAGGATAAAATAAGGTTTTGTATGTACTGTAAGAATACAGTTGTGCTGTATTTTTATGGATTCATCAAGGAGTAAAATGTTCTGCTTTAGTAAATTACGCAGGTAACTGAAGTGTTGTTATTCCTTTAAAGATCAAAGTAATGCATCACCATGTTTGGTGGAAATTTTCTAAGTATTTATTACATGCTTAGGGATTAGCTGACAAGATATACCAAACATGAAAACCTGTAAAACTGATTAAAATACCAAAATATGAACATCACACTATGGAGATTATGCCTCACTACTCAGAGTGTGGCTCAGGAACCAGTGTGTGTAGCCCTGCACTGATAGTTTGTTAGAAATGCACGGTCTCAAGCCTGCCCCAGACCAGCTGATGTTACCAAGAACCCCCAGGGGATGAGAACAGACATTAAAGACTCAAGGGCCGAACATGGTGGCTCACACCTGTAATCCCAGCACTTTGGTAGGCTGAGGCAGGCAGATTGTTTGAGCTCAGGAGTTCAAGACCAGCCTGGGCAACAGAGAGAGATCCCTGCCTCTACAGAAATACAAATCAGCCAGCTGTGGTGGTCCACACCTATGGTCCTAGCTAGTTGGAAGGCTGAGGCAGGAGGATTGCTTGAGCCGAGATCAAGGCTGCAGCCAGCCATGGTCATGCCACTGCACTCTAGCCTGGGTGATAGAGACCCTGTTTCAAAAAAAAAAAAAGGCCAGAGTTTTTAGGGGGATGAGAAATATTCTTGGTAAATTAAGCTTTTTTTTTGGAGACAGTCTTGCTCTGTCGCCCAGGCTGGAGTGAAGTGGTGCTACCTCAGCTCACTGCAACCTCCGCCTCCCAAGTTCAAGTGATTCTCCTGCCTCAGCCTTGGGAGGAGCTGGAACTACAGGCATGCACCACCACGCCCAGCTAAATTTTTTGTTTTTTTTTTTTTTTTTTTTTGAGACGGAGTTTCGCTCTTGTTACCCAGGCTGGAGTGCAATGGCGCGATCTCGGCTCACTGCAACCTCCACCTCCTGGGTTCAGGCAATTCTCCTAGCTCAGCCTCCTGAGTAGCTGGGATTACAGGCATGCGCCACCATGCCCAAATATTTTTGTATTTTTAGTAAAAACGGGGTTTCTCCATGTTGGTCAGGCTGGTCTTGAACTCCCGACCTCAGGTGATAAGCCCGCTTTGGCCTCCAAAGTGCTCGGATTACAGGTGTGAGCCACCGCGCCCGGCCTCCCTACTCCATTTTTAACTAAACATTTTTTAATTAGGAAAATTAGGCACATAAATGTTAAACTTAATTTTAGCAAATTTAGTTTTCAACTTTTTTTTTTTTTTTTTTTTTTTGGGACAAGGCTCACTGTTGCCTGGCAGGAGTGCAATGGGGCAATCTTGGCTCACTGCAACCTCTGCCTCCCGGGCTCAAGCGATTCTCCTGCCTCAGCCTCCCGAGTAGCTGGGATTGCAGGCACACATCACCACACCTGGCTAATTTTTGTATTTTATTTTTCCTCTTTTTTTATTTTTATTTTCAGTCTGTGCTTATTCATTATAATTTTTATATTTTTAATAGACACGGGGTTTCACCATGTTGGCCAGGCTGGTCACGAACTCCTGACCCTCAGGTGATCCACCCGCCTCAGCCTCTCAAAGTGATGGGATTACAAGCATGAGCCATCATGCCCAGCCAGTTTTCAACTTTTAAAAGTAAAAGTGGCAGAAATGTTTTGTTTTGTTTTGTTTTGCTTTGCTTTTTGAGAAAAGGTCTCGCTGTTGCTGTGTCACCCAGGTTGGAGTGCAGTGGTGGGATCTCAGCTCACTGCAGCCTCCACCTCCCAGGCTCAAGGGATCCTCTCAGCTCAGCTCCCTAGCAGCTGGGACCGTAGGCACACGCCACCACGCCTGGCTAATTTTTGTATTTTTTGTAGAGATGGGTGTCTCCTCGTATTGCTCAGGTGATCCATTTGCTTCCGCCTTCCAAAGTGCTTATTATTGGCATAAGCCACCGTGCTCGGCCAAAAGTGGCAGAAAAATTGATATGGTTTATAATCAGTTTTATTGTGGAGAAGATGGGCCATTTTAATGAATAATTACTTCTATTGACTACTGAGTCATGACATGAAAAATACACATGAAGCTAATCACGTGCAGTTATACAGTTATCACAAATCATCCAATTACTTGTCTGGTCTTCACACTAAGGGGTTTTCTTAGATAAAGCCATCTGTGATTTCAGTTGTTAAAAGTGTGACTTTTTAAACATTTATTCAATGCATCCTGATTTATTTCACAATGAAAAATTATGTACCCTTTTTTTTTCTGAATAAATAAACCTCATTGTTAGTGACAAAGTGTTAAGTGATCATGGTCGTTACTGGATAACTAGAAATTCAGGTAAAGAGGACCTGTAGATATTTAAAGCCATCTGGCATGTAGGCTTCTACTGTTACAATTAAAACTGCCTTGAGATAGTATTGCTTTTTTTTTTTTTTTTTTTTTTGAGACAGAGTTTTACTCTTGTTGTCCAGGCTGGAGCACAATGGCATGATCTCAGCTCACCGCAACCTCCGCCTCCCAGCTTCAAGTGATTCTCCTGCCTCAGCCTCCCTAGTAGCTAGGATTACAGGCTCACACCACCTCGCCTGACTAATTTTTGTATTTTAGTAGAGATGGTGTTTCTCCATGTTGGTCTGGCTGGTCTCGAATTCCCAACCTCAGGTGATCTACCTGCCTCGGCCTCCCAGGGTGCTGGGATTACAGGTGTGAGCCACCACAATCGGCCTGATAGTATTGCATTTTAAGAACAAACACATTTTACGCCAGGTGCGGTGGCTCACGCCTATAATCCCAGCACTTTGGGAGGCCAAGGCGGGTGGATCATGAGGTCAAGAGATCGAGACCATCCTGGTCAACATGGTGAAACCCTGTCTCTACTAAAAATACAAAAATTAGCTGGGCATGGTGGCGCGCGCCTGTAGTCCAAGCTACTCGGGAGGCTGAGGCAGGAGAATTGCCTGAACCCAGGAGGCAGAGGTTGCGGTGAGCCAAGATCGTGCCATTGCACTCCAGCCTGGGTATCAAGAGCGAAACTCCGTCTCAAAAAAAAAAAAGAAAAATAGGGTATATGAGAACTGAGCTAAATAATATGCCATTATCAAAGGAGTGTGGCACAAGAACACTATATTAATGCCACTAACAAAATTATTGTTGAGTGCTCATTGTTAATGGGATTAACAAAATACATCTTTGTGAAACTGAGGCATGAAAATAGATAGTATATAAAATCTGGGGCTGGGCGAGGTGGCTCACACCTGTAATCCCAGCACTTTGGGAGGCTGAGGCAGGTGAGTGAGGTCAGGATTTCGAGACTAGTCTGGGCAACATAGTGAAACCCCGTCTCTACTAAAAATACAAAAAAATTAGCCGGGTGTGGTGATGTGCACCTGCAATCCCGGCTACTCAGGAGGCTGAGGCAGGAGAATCATGTGAACCCAGCGGGTGGAGGTTGCAGTGAGCCTAGATTGTGCCATTGCAGTCCAGCCCAGGTGACAATGCAAGACTCTGTCTCAAAAAAAAAAAAATGGAGGGGCCGGGTGCGGTGGCTCAAGCCTGTAATCCCAGCACTTTGGGAGGCCGAGGCGGGTGGATCACGAGGTCAAGAGATTGAGACCATCCTGGTCAACATGGTGAAACTCCCTCTCTACTAAAAATACAAAAAATTAGCTGGGCACGGTGGCGCGTGCCTGTAGTCCCAGCTACTCAGGAGGCTGAGGCAGGAGAATTGCCTGAACCCAGGAGGCGGAGGTTTCGGTGAGCCGAGATCGCACCATTGCACTCCAGCCTGGGTAACAAGAGCGAAACTCCGTCTCAAAAAAAAAAAAAATGGATAACACAAAGGTAATTAATAAAAATAGCCCAGGCACAGAAGCTCACGCCTGTAATACCAACACTTTGGGAGACCAAGGTGGGCGGATCCCTTGAACTCAGGAGTTTGAGACCAGCCTGGGCAACAGGGGGAAACTCTGTCTCTATTTAAAAAAAAAAAAAAAAAATTAACCAGGCATGGTTGCGTGCACCTAGAGTCCCAGCTACTCAGGAGGCTGAGGTGGGAGGATGGTTTGAGCCCGGGAGGAGGAGATTACAGTGAGCTGTGATCAAGCGGCAGCACTCCAGCCTGGGCGACAGAGCCAGACTCTGTCCAAAACAAACAAATAAATAAATAAATAATCATGAGCTTGTGATGGATGTCTTGATGTCCACGTTACCATGCTTTTAGAAATGGGCTAAACCATTCAGTCTCCTGGTGGCGGGTAGTCATCCTCAAGCATGACTGCACAATAGGACTGCTGGCAAGTCCAGCTGCTACTGATGCCCAGGCTCCCCTGCAGAGATACTGATTTATTTGGCTGGGGATGTAGCCCTGAGGGTACAGCGTTGTTTGAAACTCTCCAAGACTTTGAAGCAGCAGCCAAGATCTAGAACCTCGGGGCCCAGGGAAAGACTCGAGTGGAAAGTCAGGAGACTTAACTTGGTGAAAATACTCAGCCTGACACACGCAGATGCTGCTGCTGCTGCTGCTGCTGCTGCTGCTACTTCTTCCTCTTCCTCTTCTTCCTCTTCCTCTTCTTCCTCTTCCTCCTCTTCTTCCTCTTCCTCTTCTTCCTCTTCCTCTTCTTCCTCTTCCTCTTCTTCCTCCTCTTCTTCCTCCTCCTCTTCTTCCTCTTCCTCTTCTTCCTCTTCTTCCTCTTCCTCTTCTTCCTCTTCTTCCTCTTCCTCCTCTTCCTCCTCTTCCTCTTCTTCCTCCTCTCCTTCTTCCCCTTCCCCTTCCCCTTCCCCTTCCCCTTCCCCTTCCCCTTCCCCTCCTCCTCCTCCTCCTCCTCCTCCTCCTCCTCCTCCTTCTTCTTCTTCTACTTCTCTCTTCTTCTTCTTCTTCGTTTTGCTCTCCTTGCCCAGGCTGGAGTGCAATGGCGCAATCTTGGCTCATTACAACCTCCGCCTCCTGAGTTCAAGCAATTCTCCTGCCTCAGCCTCCTGAGTAGCTGGGACTACAGGCATAAGCCACTGCACCCAACCCACACTCAGCTTTTTTATTAGTACAATGAAAGGGTTGGATTGCACATTTTTTAACATCCTATGTCTAAAATGTCATCCTATTTTTCAAGAGGCCTTTGTCAAATAAATACTGTTTTAGTTCTGTTTTCGAAGTGGGGTTTTATTTTGTTTTTTAGTTTTCTGAAACGTACAGTATCTCAGGTTTTCACATGGAGTACAACAGATTAAATATATGCATTTCTCACCACTCCATCCACAAACCCCACTGAGTGACAGTAAAGGAATAAAAAGAAAAGGTATACATTCATAGTGACAAAAACATAAGGGCCAGCAACAGCCAAGTGATAACAAGAACACTTTCGTGCTTCAGAAGCCTAGAAAGGCTCAGGAACTCTGGAGATACAATAACTCTGAAGGCTGTGTCAGTCTCTGCCACAATCTACAACTGACAAGGCCAAGTGGTATAAGCATATTATTATGAGATATAGAAGCAAACAGACAAAACTGCTAGGAGTTTTAAATGACTCCTGGGAAGTGGGAATTAGGGATGTGAAATGGCCTTTGCAAAAATTATAACAGTGAGAAAGGTTTTTTGTTTTTTGTTTTTTTGAGACTGAGTCTCACTGTTGTTACCCAGACTGGAGTGCAATGGCAGGATCTCGGCTCACCACAACTTCTGCCTCCTGGGTTCAAGCAATTCTCCTGCCTCAGCCTCCCGAGGAGCTGGGACTACAGGCGCACATCACCATGCCCAGCTAATTTTTGTATTTTTAGTAGAGACGGGGTTTCACCTTGTTGACCAGGATGGTCTTGATCTCTTGACCTCGTGATCCACCCGCTTCAGCCTCCCAAAGTGCTGGGATTACAGGCCTGAGCCACCGCGCCCGGCCGAGAAAGGTTTTTTTCAATTTTTTTATTTTATTTTATTTTTTGGGACAGAGTCTTGCCCTGTTGCCTAGGCTGGAGTGCAGTGGAGATCTCAGCTCATTGCAACCTCCGCCTCCCGGGTTCAGGTGATTCTCCTGCCTCAGCCTCCTGAGTAGCTGGAATTACAGGTGCATACCACCATGCCTAGAATTTTTGCATTTTTAGTAGAGACGGGGTTTCACCATGTTGGTCAGGCTGGTCTCAAACTCCTGACCTCGTGATCGGCCTGCCTCAGCCTCCCAAAGTATTGGGATTACAGGTATGAGCCACCGTGCCCAGCCTAACAGTGAGAAAGTTATCACAGTGCATAGATCTGACCTAACTGACTCCATCTTGCTTCCATGTTCCTTCCAGGGCATAGGCCAAACTAACTTTGGGAAGAACTTAGTTTATAGTTTAACTTTGACACAAAGATTATAACAGCCCTTTCCTAGGCTGGGTGCAGTGGCTCAAACCTGTAATCTCAGCACTTTGGGAGGCCGAGGCAGGTGGATCACGAGGTCAAGAGATCGAGACCATCCTGGTCAACATGGTGAAACCCCATCTCTACTAAAAATACAAAAAATTAGCCGGGCATGGTGGTGTGCGCCTGTAGTCCCAGCTACTCGGGAGGCTGAGGCAGGAGAATTGCGTGAACCCGGGAGGCGGAGGTTGCGGTGAGCCGAGATTGCACCATTGCACTCCAACCTGGGTAACAAGAGTGAAACTCCTTCTCAAAAGAAAAAAATTTGCCAGGTGACTGAGGTGGGAGGATCACCTGAGCCTGGGAAGTCAAGCTTGCAGAGAGCCATGATTGCAACACGGCACTCCAGCTGGGGCGACTGTCTAAAAAAACAAACAAAAAACCCCAACAAACTCTACTTAGTTTTTTATTTTTGCTTAAATCTTTAATAAAAGGTGAGCCAGGAGTGGTGGCTCACGGCTGTAATCCCAGCACTTTGGGAGGCGGAGGCGGGTGGATCACGAGGTCAAGAGATCGAGACCATCCTGGTCAACATGGTGAAACCCCGTCTTTACTAAAAAAAAATACAAAAAATTAGCTGGGCATGGTGGCGCGTGCCTGTAATCCCAGCTACTCAGGAGGCTGAGGCAGGAGAATTGCCTGAACCCAGGAGGCGGAGGTTGCGGTGAGCCGAGATCGCACCATTGCACTCCAGCCTGGGTAACAAGAGGGAAACTCCGTCTCAAAAAAAAAAAAAAAAAAAAATCTTTAATAAAAGGTGAGGGCAGGCTCATGCTTGTAATCCCAACACTTTGGGAGGATCACTTGAGCCCAGCAGTTCAGCCTGAGCAACAAAGTGAGATGCAGTCTAAAAAAACTAGCTGGGCATTTACCGCTATGGCAGGAGGAAGGTCTGAGCCCAGGAGGCCGAGGCTACAGGGAGCCATGTTTGCACCACTGCAATCCAGCGTGGGCAGCAGAACAAAATCGCGTCTCATAAAACAATAATAATAGAAATGTTAAAAGAATAAAAGGCGACTGACTCCAATAATCTAAAGGGAAAATAGAGCAATAGCAACCTTGGAAAGACAGTTGCCAGGTAACAGCCACCCTTGATAAACGGAAGGTGAAATTAAGCCCAGCTCAAATACTTAGAGCAGTTCTTTCAGGCAGATGTGTAAAGAAAAGTATCTTTCTTCAAAACAAAAGGTTTAAAGGCCACCTACGGCTTTTAACTTGTAAATGTATTGCATGCAGTGCACCATGGTTATGCAAATGAGGCTGAGTCATTGCTCTTTAGATTAATGTTGTAGCTCCCAAGCCTGGCTGCAGCCTGAAAGGCAGAGAAAGGACCAATACAGAGTCCACCTGGGAAACGGAACCAATTTGTTTTGTTCATCAATGCCCTGACTAAGATTTCTTTTGGATAAAGGATTTCGTTGAATGCTTTAAAAAACTACGTCAGAAGGCCGGGCGCGGTGGCTCACGCCTATAATCCCAGCACTGTGGGAGGCCGAGGCGGGTGGATCACAAGGTCAAGAGATCGAGACCATCCTGGTCAACATGGTGAAACCCTGTCTCTACTAAAAATACAAAAAATTAGCTGGGCATGGTGGCGTGCGCCTGTAATCCCAGCTACTCAGGAGGCTGAGGCAGGAGAATTGCTTGAACCCAGGAGGCGGAGGTTGCGGTGAGCCGAGATCGCGCCATTGCCCTCCAGCCTGGGTAACAAGAGCGAAACTCCATCTCAAAATAAAAAAATAAATACAAAAATTAGCTGGGCATGGTGGCGCGCGCCTGTAGTCCCAGCTACTCGGGAGGCTGAGGCAGGAGAATTGCTTGAACCCAGGAGGCGGAGGAGGTTGCGGTGAGCCGAGATCGAGCCATTGCCCTCCAGCCTGGGTAACAAGAGCGAAACTCCGTCTCAATAAAAATAAATAAATAAATAAATATGAGAAAATGAAAAAAAAAGAGGCAACTTACAAAAATATTTAATACGATTACACTTTTGCTTCCAAAAGTGCTCGTGTATGTGTGTTTCATCATGTATATGTGTTATCAGTGGAGGGTGTCCAGGTTCTTGGCGTTTTGAGCAAAGAATTGGACAAAATGCACGAACAAAGCAAGGAAAGAATGAAGCAACAAAAGCAGAGATTTATTGAAAACAAAAGTACATTCCACAGGGTGGAAGCAGTCCTGGTACATGGACTCAAGAGCCCCAGAATTTTCTGGGGTTTAAATACCCTCTAGAGGTTTCCCATTATTATTTACGAGGCGTATACCCTATCTAAATGAAATCGTGTCCTGCAATCAGTCCGATTGGTTGTGGAAAGCAACCGATCAGAGGATGAAGTGAAGTTACAAAGTTACACTCACTCCTATGCAAACCTCTGACCAGTTGCAAAAATCAACCAAGCAGGCTGGGGATGGTGGCTCACTCCTGGAATCTCAGCATTTTGGGAGGCCAAGGCAGGTGGATCACCTGAGGTCAGGAGTTCGAGACCAGCCTGGCCAACATGATGAAACCCCATCTCTACTAAATACAAAAATGAGCCAGAGGTGGTGGCATGTGTCTGTAATTCCACCTACTTGAGAGGCTGAGGCACAAGAATCCCCTGAACCCGGGAGGCAGAGGTTGCAGTGAGCGGAGATTGCACCACTGCGCTCCAGCCTGGGTGACAGAGGGAGACTCCTAAAAAAAAGACAAGACAAGAAAGCAACCAGCCAGTGGACGTGGTGGCTCACGCCTGTAATTACAGCACTTTGGGAAGTCGCGGTGGGCGGATCACGAGGTCAATAGATCAAGACCATCTTGGCCAACATGGTGAAACCCCGTCTCTACTAAAAATACAAAAAAAAAAAATTAGCTGGGCATGGGGCACATGGCTGTAGTCCCAGCTACTCAGGAGGCTGAAGCAGGAGAATTGCTTGAACCCGGGAGGCGGAGGTTGCAGTGAGCTGAGATGCAGCTGCACTCCAGCCTGGCTCCTGGTGATGGAACAAGACTCTGTCTCAAAAAATAATAATAATAATAGGGTCAGGCACGGTGGCTCACGCCTGTAATCCAAGCACTTTGGAGGCCAAGGCGGGCGGATCACCTGATGTCAGGAGTTCAAGACCAGCCTGACCAACATGGTGAAACCCCGTCTTTAAAAAAATAATAAAATAAAAATAAATAATAACAATTAAAAAAATAATAAAATAAAAAATAAAGGCCGGGCGTGGTGGCTCACACCTATAATCCCAGCACTTTGGGAGGCCGAGGCGGGTGGATCACCAGGTCAACAGATCAAGACCATCCTGGCCAACATGGTGAAACCCCATCTCTACTCAAAATACAAAAATTAGCTGGGCATGGTGGTGCGCACCTGTAGTCCCAGCTACTCGGGAGGCTGAGACAGGAGAATTGCTTGAACCCAGGAGGTAGAGGTTGCAGTGAGCTGAGATGGCACCACTGCACTCCAGCCTGATGCCTGGCGACAGAGCGAGACTCTCTCTGTCTCAAAAAAAAAAATTGGTGGCCGGGTGCGGTGGCTCACGCCTATAATCCCAGCACTTTGGGAGGCCGAGGTGGGTGGATCACTAGGTCAAAAGATCGAGACCATCCTGGTCAACGAGGTGAAACCCCATCTCTACTAAAAATGCAAAAATTAGCTGGGCATGGTGGTGCATGCCTGTAGTCCCAGCTACTCGGTAGGCTGAGGCAGGAGAATTGCTTGAACCCAGAAGCCGGAGGTTGCAGTGAGCCGAGATCATGCCATTGCACTCCAGTCTGGGTAGCAACAGCGAAACTCCTCTCCAAAAAAAAAAAAAAAAAAAAATTGACCAATCAGAAATATTTTCAATTTTCCATTTGCGGCACAGAAAAGGTTGTGGGGGGGGGGTTGCAAAGGGAGTAGTTTCCAGTCCTTCTGTTACTTAGGTGTGGAAAGTTGGGGTGTTCCTTTTGACTTAGTTCTAGAAAGTCATCGTGAATCAGCCTTAGGTTCCCTGCCTCCAGACCCTATTCTCCTGTCGCATATACATAGAAAAAATACCCCGAAGGCTCACACACACACACACACACACACACACACAATTTTTTATTATGTTTTGGGAAATTTCTGTGCTTAACATACTAAGAAAAAATAAAAATCGATAATTATTTACATTTCCTTTCCTCAAACATGGAAGCTGGCATTTTCCCAAGGAGTCTTGATTCCTTTTGATGGGAAAAGGTATTGACTCTTCAAGAATTCTCAGTCGGGCGTGGTGGCTCACGCCTGTAATCCCAGCACTTTGGGAGGCCAAGGCGAGTGGATCATCTGAGGTCAAGAGTTTGAGACCGGCCTGGCTAACATGCTGAAACCCTGTCTCTGCTAAAAATAAAAAACTCACTTGGTGTTGTGGCACACTCCAGCCTGGGCAAGACAGAGCAAGACTCTGTCTCCAAAAAAAAAAAAATACACTTAACCTACCAAACATCCTAACTTAGCCTAGTGTACCTTAATGTAAGCTCATAATACTTTTTTCTTTTTTTGAGACAAAGTCTTGCTCTGTTGTCCAGGCTGGAGTGCAGTGGGGCGATCTCGGCTCACTGCAGCCTCCGCCTCCCAGGTTCAAGTGATTCTGCTGTCTCAGCCTCCCGAGTAGCTGGGATTACGGGTGCCAGCCACCACGCTCAGCTAATTTTTGTATTTTAGTAGAGATGGTGTTTCACCATGTTGGCCAGGTTGGTCTGGAACTCCTGACTTTAGGTGATCCGCCAACCTCAGCCTCCCAAAGTGCTGGGGTTACAGTGAGAGCCACTGCACTCAGCCAAGCTCACAATACTTATATTAGCCTGTAGCCAGTCACAATCATCATACACAAAGTCTGTTTTAAAATAAACTGTTAAATATCTTATGTGCTTTATTGAACACTTGTACTGAAAGTGAAAAACAGAATGGTTGTATGGGACTCAAAGTCAATCTACTGAATTCATATCACTTTTGCAGCATTGTAACATCAAAAAATTGTAACGCTGGGACTGTCTGTAGCAAAACAGGATATAGGAAAATAAAAAAGAAAAGATAAGAAACATGGAGCAGGGCACTGTGGCTCCCACTTGTCAGGTCTCCATATGCAACCCTGGAGCCTGAAAGTCTAAAGTCCTGCTTGCCTCAGCTGATCTTCTCCCACACCGGCCTGCATTCACCATTGTCCCTAATCGCCCAGCGGAGCTTCCCCAGACAAACGCCTCACCCCGCCCTGCCATCTTAACTGTTATTATGATAATGTGACTACTCCTCACCCCACCCTACCATCTTAACTACTCTTCCCACCCCCCATTGTAACTGAACTTATGGTAATGTATGTATACTCCTTGCCCCAGCCCTACCTCTGTAACTGATCTTACTCGGTAACTTTCCACCAACTACCCCAAACCTGTAAACCAACTCCTATCCCACTGCCCTTTGCTAACGCCCTTTTCAGCCTTAGCCCACCTGCACCCAGGTGAATAAACAGCCCTGTTGCTCACACAAAGCCTGTTGGGGGGGGGTGTCTCTTCATTCAAAGTGCACGTTTTTAACACCACTGAGGCGGGAGGATCACTTGGGTCCAGGAGTTTGAGACCAGCTTGGGCAACAGAGCAAGACCCTGTCTCAATTTAGAAAAAAGAAACAGAAAAAAAGAATGGATTAATAGGATACTATGCAACTAGGCTGTGAATAATATTTACATGAAAATAATGTAAAAAAGATATTAAATTAACAAAATGAAAACCATTTCAAGGATGGTGATGGAAGTGTGTGTGTGTGCACGCATGCGCACATTTGTGTGTGACTGAGTGAAAAAGCTTAGATCCTCTTCCCTAGAAGCAAATCTGTATATATCTTCCTGTGATTTCAGAATCAGTTTGATGGCAAGTGACAGAAAAATCCAAAATTACAGTGGTCTAAATTGGATGCTAATTTCCTTTTTTTTTTTTTTTTTTTGAGTCTCACTCCATCGCCTGGAATGCAGTGCAGTGACACAATCTCGGCTCACTGCAACCTCTACCTCCCGGCTTTCAAGTGATTCTCCTGCCTCAGCCTCCTGAGTAGTTGGGAATACAGGTGCCCACCACTACCACCAGCTAAGTTTTTTTGTTTGTTTGGTTGGTTGGTTTTGTTTTGTTTTTGAGACGGAGTTTCGCTCTTGTTACCCAGGCTGGAGTGCAATGGCACGATCTCGGCTCACCGCAACCTCTGCCTCCTGGGTTCAGGCAATTCTCCTGCCTCAGCCTCCCGAGTAGCTGGGATTACAGGCACGCGCCGCCATACCCAGCTAATTTTTTGTATTTTTAGTAGAGACGGGGTTTCACCATGTTGACCAGGATGGTCTCGATCTCTTGACCTGGTGATCCACCCGCCTCGGCCTCCCAAAGTGCTGGGATTACAGGCATGAGCCACCACGCCCGGCCTGTTTGTTTTGTTTTAAGAGACGGGGTCTCCCTATGTTGCCCAGGCTGGAGTGCAGTGGCTATTCATAGGCGCGATCCCGCTACGGATCAGCTCGGGAGTTTTGACCTGCTCCGTTTCCAACCTGGGCCGGTTCGCCCCTCCTTAGGCAACCTGGTGGTCCCCCGATCCTGGGAGGTCACCATATTCGTGCCTAACTTAGTGCAGACACCCGATTGGCATAGCGCACTACAGCGCAGAAGTCCTGGACTCAAGCTATCCTCCCACCTCAGCCTCCAGAATAGCTGGGACTACAGGCATGCGCCAACCGTGCCCAGCCTTTTTTTTTTGAGATGGAGTTTCGCTCTTGTTACCCAGGCTGGAGTGCAATGACGCGATCTCGGCTCACCGCAACCTCCGCCTCCTGGTTTCAGGCAATTCTCCTGCCTCAGCCTCCTGAGTAGCTGGGATTACAGGCACGCGCCACCATGCCCAGCTAATTTTTTGTATTTTTAGTAGGGACGGGGATTCACCATGTTGACCAGGATGGACTCAATCTCTTGACCTCGCGATCCACCCGCCTCAGCCTCCCAAAATGCTGGGATTACAGGCGTGAGCCACCACGCCCGGCCCTCAGAGGCTTTCTTAAGTAGCAAAATGAAGGTTAGAAATGGGTTTTTTGGCCGGGTGCGGTGGCTCACGCCTGTAATCCCAGCACTCTGGGAGGTCGAGGCGGGTGGATCACGAGGTCAAGAGATCGAGACCATCCGGGTCAACATGGTGAAACCCCGTCTTTAGTAAAAAAAATACAAAAAATTAGCTGGGCATGGTGGCGCGTGCTTGTAATCCCAGCTACTCAGGAGGCTGAGGCAGGAGAATTGCCTGAACCCAGGAGGCGGAGGTTGCGGTGAGCCGAGATTGCGCCATTGCACTCCAGCCTGGGTAACAGGAGCGAAACTCCGTCTCAAAAAAAAAAAAAAAAAAAAAAAAAAGAAATGGGTTTTTTCCTTTCTTTCTTAGACAGGGTCTCACTCTGTCACCCAGGCTGGAGTGCAGTGGCACAGATCTTGGCTCCCTGCAACCGCTACCTCCCAGGCTCAGGTGATCCTTCTGCCTCAGCCTCCCAAATAATTGGAACTACAAGTGTGTACCACCAAGCCCAGCTAATTTTTTGGTATTTTTTGCAGAGATGGGTTTTTGCCATATTACCCAGGCTGGTCTTGAACTCCTGGGCTCAAGCAGTACATCTGTCAGTTTTACAGGTGTGAGCCACTCTGCCCGGCCAGAAATGGGTTATCATAGGTGAAATTAGTAGCTTGTTAGCTTAGCTAGTGCAACAGGCATTAGAGGCTGGGCATGGTGGCTCACACCTGTAATTCCAGCACTTTATGAGGCCAAGGTGGGAGTATTGCTTGAGCGTAGGAGTTTGAGACCAGCCTGGGCAAAATAGGGAGACCCTCTCCAACCCATTTTACGAATACTTTTTTTTTTTCTTTTTGAGACAGAGTTTCACTCTTGTTACCCAGGCTAGAGTGCAGTGGTGCGATCTCGGCTCACCGCAACCTCCGCCTCCTGGGTTCAGGCAATTCTCCTGCCTCAGCCTCCTGAGTAGCTGGGATTACAGGCACGCGCCACCATGCCCGGCTAATTTTTTGTATTTTTAGTAGAGACGGGGTTTCACATGTTAACCAGGATGGTCTCGGTCTCTTGACCTCGTGATCCACCCGCCTCAGCCTCCCAAAGTGCTGGGATTACAGGCTTGAGCCACCATGCCTGGTACTTTTTTTTTTAATTAGCCAGGTGTAGTGGTGCACACCTGTGGTCTCAGCTACTTGGGAGGCTGAGGCAGGAGGAACACCTGAGCCCTGAAGGTAGAAGATGCAGTGAGCCGTGATGGTAACACTAAACTCCAGCCTGGGTGACAGAGGAGACCCTGTCACCAAAAATTAACAAAGAAAAATAAAAATAGCAGGCATTCGAATGTGCTCACATCAGTGAAATCAGGGATATTCAAGATATATGCATTGTTTAAAATATGTGAGACTTTCCTCACTTTTACATTAAAAGAGTATAAGAATCTCGGGCCGGGTGCGGTGGCTCACGCCTATAATCCCAGCACTTTGGGAGGCCGAGATGGGTGGATCACGAGGTCAAGAGATCAAGACCATCCTGGTCAACAAGGCGAAACCCCATCTCTACTAAAAAAAATACAAAAATTAGCTGGGCATGGTGGTGCGCACCTGTAGTCCCAGCTACTTGGGAGGCTGAGGCAGGAGAATTGCTTGAACCCAGAAGGCGGAGGTTGTGGTGAGCCAAGATCGTGCCATTGCACTCCAGCCTGGGCAACAACAGTGAAACTCCGTCTCAAAAAAAAAAAAAATAATAAAAGGGTATAAGAATTTTTCTTGTCATACAATTAATAAGGAAAAAAAAAAAGACTAGGTGTGGTGGCTCACACCTGTAATCCCAGCACTTTGGGAAGCTGAGGCAGGTGGACCACGAGGTCAGGAGTTCAAGACCTGCCTGGCCAACGTGGTGAAACCCTGTCTCTACTGAAACTACAAAAATTAGCCAGGCATGCTGGCAGGTGCCTGTAATCCCAGCTACTCTGGAGGCTGAGGCTGGAGAATCACTTGAACCTGGGAGGTGAGGGTTGCAGTGAGCCGAGATCGAGCCATTGCACTCCAGTCTGGGTGACAGAGCGAGACTCTGCCTAAAAAAAAAAAAAAAAATAGCAAGTCGGAAGCCTGTTTCCTGTTCCTTCAGGATAATAATCTATGCTGAACCTGTAAATGTTCCTGTGTCCAGCTATAAACTCTGAGGGTTCCAATACCCTGATATTGGCTATAAGGCCAACGGAATCCTGCCTCTGTAATAGTGGTGAGTCTACCTTGAGATCCCTACATTTCATCACAACCATAGTCAGAGCGTCTAAAAACTCAGAGTTGGGGCCTCATTGAGCTTCCTGTTCACATGAATTGTTTGATGCCTGTTTCCTCAAGACTTTAATAAACATCTGAATAAATGGAGCCATATTCAGATTATATTTACATTTCTCAGGTACCCTGGAGAGAACATCCCCTGCCTGATGAGGAGCTATTGTTCTGGTGGCTTTTACCCTTCTAGCAGGCACAGTCCTTTTTTTTTTGAGACGGAGTTTCACTCTTGTTGCCCAGGCTGGAGTGCAATGGCACGATCTCGGCTCACCGCAACCTCCACCTCCTGGGTTCAGGCAATTCTCCTGCCTCAGCCTCCCGAGTAGCTGGGTTTACAGGCATGCGCCACCATGCCCAGCTAATTTTTGTATTTTTAGTAGAGACGGGGTTTCACCATGTTGACCCGGATGGTCTCGGTCTCTTGACCTCGTGATCCACCCACCTCGGCCTCCCAAAGTGCTGGGATTATAGGCGTGAGCCACCGTGCCTGGCTTGTGGATAGATTTTTTTAAACTACCAGAGCCTACATTAAAGACGTCACTTTGGGAGGCCAAGGCGGTAGGATCAGTTGAGTCAAGGAGTTTGAGACTAGCCTAGGCAACAGAGTGAGACCCTATTGCCACAAAAAAATTAAAAAATTAGCCTGGTGTGGTAGCTCGCACTTATGGTTCCAGCTACGCAGGAGGCTGAGGCAGATCACTTGAGGTCAGGAGTTTGAGTCCAGTCTGGACAACATGATGAAACCCTGTCTCTGCTAAAAATACAAAAATTAGCCAAGTGTAGTGGCAGGTGCCTGTAATCTCAGCTACTTTGGAGGCTGAGGCAGGAGAATCGCTTGAACCCGGGAGGCAGAGGTTTTAGCGAGCTGAGATCTTGCCACTGCACTCCAGCCTGGGCAACAAAAGCAAGACACTATCTCAAAAAAAAAAAAAGAAAGACATTCATTTAATTCAATTAAATATTTTTCATTTCTCTGAAGGCTTGGGGTCACTGGCATAGTTCTTTTCTTATTTATTTATTTATTTTTTTGAGATGGAGTCTCACTCTGTGGCCCAGGCTGCAGTGCAGAGGCGTGATCTTGGCTCACTGCAATCTCTGCCTCCTGGGTTCAAGTGATTCTCCTCTCTCAGTTTCCCGAGTAGCTGGGATTACAGATGCCTGCCACCACGCCTTCTAATTTTTTTTTTTTTTTGAGATGGAGTTTCACTCTTGTTGCCCAGGCTGGAGTGCAATGGCGCCATCTCGGCTCACCGCAACCTCCGCCTCCTGGGTTCAGGCAATTCTCCTGCCTCAGTCGCCTGAGTAACTGGGATTACAGGCAGGTGCCACCATGCCCAGCTAATTTTTTGTATTTTTAGTAGAGACGGGGTTTCACCATGTTGACCAGGATGGTCTCGATCTCTTGACCTCGTGATCCACCCACCTCGGCCTCCCAAAGTGCTGGGATTACAGGCGTGAGCCACCGTGCCCGGCCTCATTTTTTGTATTTTTAGTAGAGATGGGGTTTCTCCATGTTGGCCAGGCTGGTCTCGAACTCTTGACCTCAGGCAATCTGTCCACCTCAGCCTCCAAAAGTGCTGGGATCACAGGCGTGTGAGCCACCGCGCCTAGCCGCCCCCTCCCCCCCCTTTTTTTTCCTGACATAGGATCTCACTCTGTGGCTCAGGCTGGAGTGCAGTGGCACAATCATAACTTGCTGTAATCTTGATCTCCTGGGCTCAAGAGTTTCCTCCCACCTCAGCCTCCCCAGTAGCGGTGACTACAGGTACATGCCAAGAGGGCCGGCTAGCTTTCCTATTTCCTGTAGAGATGGGGACTCACTATGTTGTCCAGGCTGGTCTCAGACTCCCGGACTCAAGTGATCCTTCCACCTCCACGTCCCAAATTGTTTGGGATTATAGGTATGAGCCACTGCCCTGAGCCTTGAAGAGCCTTCTAACACCTCTTTATAAACATACTCGCAGGCAATTCTATATAAATGGAATATTTTTTCTATATCAATTTTTTAAATGCTTATCAGTTTTAGTGGCTTCCTGGGATTCTATGGTACCATAATTTAACTACAGTGCATTTGCCACTCGATTTCGTGGAGAATTGCATTACTGATAGATTTATTTTGCA
This sequence comes from Callithrix jacchus, assembly GCF_049354715.1. NCBI lineage: Eukaryota > Metazoa > Chordata > Mammalia > Primates > Cebidae > Callithrix > Callithrix jacchus. The sequence continues at coordinate 17,048,449 of NC_133524.1, forward strand.
TCTTGTTGGGACTTGCCTTTAAGAATATGAGATATGGTGGCTGAGGTCATCAGTTTTATAGAGTCTAGTTATCGGTTTATTATCAGTTGTCAGCTACTTCTCAAACTATACTATGGTTTTGAAATCGCAAAGCTAGACTGTGATGTTCTGCCCAGGAAACAAAATAATGATACTTTTTGCAACTTACAGAAAAATTTTTTTTTTTTTGAGACAGAGTTTCACTCTTGTTACCCAGGCTGGAGTGCAATGGCGCGATCTCGGCTCACTGCAACCTCCGCCTCCTGGGTTCAGGCAATTCTCCTGCCTCAGCCTCCCGAGTAGCTGGGATTACAGGCACGCGCCACCATGCCCAGCTAATTTTTTGTATTTTTAGTAGAGACGGGGTTTCACCATGTTGACCGGGATGGTCTCGATCTGTTGACCTCGTGATCCACCCGCCTCGGTCTCCCAAAGTGCTGGGATTACAGGCGTGAGCCACTGCGCCCGGCTACCTACAGAAATATTTAAAAGTAATGGATAGAATTTCCCCAATATTGAAATCTACCCTCAGGTATGTGATTAAATTTTTGGCGCCTGCTACCAATGTTTTGTGTTCAAATCTAATAAAAATGTTATAAGACTTGCACAAGTTGGGCGCGGTGGCTCAAGCCTGTAATCCCAGTACTGTGGGAGGCCGAGGCGGGTGGATCACGAGGTCAAGAGATCGAGACCATCCCGGTCAACATGGTGAAACCCCGTCTCTACTAAAAATACAAAAAATTAGCTGGGCATGGTGGCGAGTGCCTGTAATCCCAGCTACTCGGGAGGCTGAGGCAGGAGAATTGCCTGAACCCAGGAGGCAGATGTTGCGGTGAGCCGAGATCGCGCCATTGCACTCCAGCCTGGGCAACAAGAACAAAACTCCGTCTAAAAAAAAAAAAAAAGACCTGCACAGATTATAATAAATTATTTAAGACAATATATCAGGATTTCATAATGGTCTGTGCCTTTCAGAAGCTCAGTCATTGGAGATCTGGTTCCAGCAGATGGAAATAGGGAATATTCCTGAGGAAAACTCCCCTCTCTCCCCCAATATCATATCAAGAAAGAAAAATTCGATTCAGCAAACAGTTTGTTGAAACATTTATGTAATGAAACGACTAAATGGGATGGGAGAAAGCAGGATACATTCACCATGAATGGTGCCAAGTAAGTGTGCAGAAGCGGGGTGGCGGGTTCGACCAAGGTGAACAGAGCGGCACCTATCTCGCAGGAGCTCGGGCCAAGTAAACCGTGTTGACAACTCTGGTGGAGGGGCAGGACTCGGGGCAGGTGCCAGAGTACGAAATACACCTTCCGTCTGGAAGCCGCGAAGTATTTTCCCTTATCCCCAAATCATTCGCGCCCAATTCCTAAGAACGGTAACAAAAACAAAAACACAAGAATGTGTCCCCGATCGTGCTCCTTCTCAAACACGGGGATATTTCTAAACTTTACCCGAAGGATCATAAGAAGTACCTTCCTATAGCGATACAACGCCCCCATAAACCGCAAGCCCCAGTGGGTGCAGCAAGCTCTCTTTCTCTGAACACCGCCTTTTATTCCAATCCCGATCCAAGCCTGAGAGCCGTGGCCACACACCCTACTGGGACTTGTAGTCCACTCCTGAATCCCATTCCCAATCCGCGCAGACTCATATGGCCTCTATCTGCCCTTCGGTCTTGCAGAAGCCCAGCCCAGTGTTCAGTGCTCCCCACCCCCATCTCGCTCCGTCCCCTCGGGGGCCAACCTCCTCCGGTCACGTGTGAAGTCTCGCATGCGGCGATTGGCCATGGGGGTTCGGGGGCGGGGCGAAAGGCCCGGAGAGGTTCTGTGCCCCTTGTCGGGCCGCTTGTTTGGCTGCTGCCGTCACCTCATGGCGACGCGAGTAGAGGAGGCAGCGCGGGGAAGAGGCGGCTGCGCCGAAGAGGCGATTGAGGTCGGACGGGGCGGACGGCGACGCAGCCCGCGGCAGAAGGTCAGTCATGGGGACGCCCTCGTTGTTGACGGGCCCGGGGGATGCTCGGATTCCCTTTTTCGGGGTCCACCTCTTCTCTCTCCCTGGTTACCTTTAGCCACGGGACGAATATCCGGTCCTTTTCCTTCCTGGGGGTGACGACAGTGGGAGCAGGTGGGGGGGGTGGGACCGCGATAGATGGGGTGGGACCGCGATAGATGGGGTGGGAAGGGACAACGGTTGGGGTTTGGCGGCGCGCTGCGGGGATGCTGGGAGGGAGGGCTGGCAGGGGGCGCACCCGGTTCTAAGGGGGAAGAGGTGCGAGGCGGAGGTACGCCAGGTGTGACAGCCACGTGCGGCCAGCACTACTGGGATCCCGGCGCCAGGCGTTGCGTCTCCCAGCCCCCGCCGTCAACGTGCTCCCAGTGCTGAGCGCCGCGGTCCGGGGGCTCCCTGGGGTCCTGGGCTCGCCCTCCTCGAGTCCGGCAGGTGCTCAGGGCGCGCTGCGGGGTGCCCCCGGGCCGCTGAAGCTAGGCTGTTGCGCAGTAAGATAACCGCGCGGGAGCCGGGGTGTGCTTGGCCCCCCTTCCCCCGCCCCCCTGCACTCCCTGCCACTGCGCGGGCGGGCAGACGAGCGGGTGAGCGTCGCACGGCCGGTGCGAGCGTGGCACTCGGTCCCCGGGACCTAGACTCCGGGGCTCTGAGGGCTTGGCTGCACGTGGGGCTGGGGAATGGTTGGGGAAGCGATGTTGGAGGACCTCGGTCCTGCAGAGTTGGGATATCACGTCATCCCAGCCCTATTTACCACCCTCAACTTCTTTTTCTCTTTCTTTCATTTATTATTAGTTTTTTAAATTTGATGATCGGAAACTTGAACGCCTTCCCGACCCTGGCCTTTGGGTCTTTCTTAATCTGGGAAACAGGCTGGACTATTCCCCTTGCCTTACTTGACTCATGTCAAGGAGTTTTCAGTCTCTCCCTAGATACAGGAAAATTGAGACCTCTTTCAGAATGGGAGAATTCCACTTGTTCTGGAGCTCAGTGGGTGGAGTTTGAAAAAGATTGCACAACAAATGGGGTACAGGGCCCTGGAATGGATAACTGCGGGGACTGAGGCTGGGAAGGTGGGAACCCCATCTCTTTTTTTCTTTTTCCTTGCAGGTGAACATACTGAAACGTTCAACTTGTTGGATGTCTTGCTTGATCACCGAGGGCTATTTAATATTACTTAATTATGTATTTGAACACTCTTAAAAATAACTCCTATATGAAATTACGAAATAATATTTTTCTAATGCAGTTCATAAACTTCAAAAGGGAGAACAAAGGTCCAGTTTACATCTGAGCAGAGTGTTAAGAATTAGCTTTTGGGGGCCTGTTTGTAAGGTCAAGTATTTTCATGTTTCTGCATGAGAGTGTTGCTACTTCTCAATTACGTCTCTTTCTCTCTCCCTCTCTTTGTGTTTTAAAAGAAAGATCCAGTGCTTGCAGGACTGAAAAAGAAGCTGTAGACCAACGTACTGTAAGGGATTCAACACTGTCACTTTGGACACTTTACTTATTCCCTGAGTGTGGGGTGCCAATCTCAGTGTTTGATTTCATAGATTCGCCAGGGGAGGAGGACTCCGATAAAACGCCACTGCAATTGAGGATTTAAGTTCTCTTTTATGACGCTGGGATAAGGACAAAAAGTCAGGAATTGAGGTTTAATCAACTAGCATTTTAAATAACCAAGATAGGCGGTAACGACCGTTCCAGTGCAGAGCTCTGGTTAACTGCTGGATACGAATAGTCATGTGTGTGTCTGTTCATTTTTGTACCTCATACTCCATTCTTTTTTTTTGAGACAGAGTTTCGCTCTTGTTACACAGGCTGGAGTGCAGTGGCGTGATCTCGGCTCACCGCAACCTCCGCCTCCTAGGTTCAGGCAATTCTCCTGCCTCAGCCTCCTGAGTAGCTGGGATTACAGGCACGCGCCACCGTGCCCAGCTAATTTTTTGCATTTTTAGTAGAGACGGGGTTTCACCATGTTGACCAGGATGGTCTCGATCTCTTGATCTCGTGATCCACCTGCCTCGGCCTCCCAATGTGCTGGGATTACAGGCGTAAGCCACTGCGCCCGGCTCCCTTTTGATTTTTAAGAGTGACGGGATTCAAATACATGGCAAAGTATTAGTCTTTTAATTTTCATATATAATACACTGAGTGAATATCTTGTGTTTGCAAAAATCACTTTTAAGCCATCTATGGTGGCATGCACCTGTAATACCACCTAGTCGGGAAGCTGAAGCAGAAGGCTAGCTTGGGAGACCTGTCTCTTTCTCTTAAAAAAATTTTTTTTAATTTGAGACAGAGTTTTCCTCTGTTACCCAGGCTGGAGTGCAGTGATGCAATCTTGGCTCACTGCATCTTCCACCTCCTGGGTTCCAGTGATCCTTGTGCCTCAGGCTTCTGAGTAGCTGGGATTACAGGCGTGCACTAGCATGCCCAGCTAATTTTTGTATTTTTAATAAAGATGGGATTTCACCATGTTGGCCAGGCTGGTCTTGAACTCCTGGCCTCAAGTAAGCCATCTACCTCGGCCTTCCCGAGTGGCAGCATTACCGGCATGAGCCACTGCAACTGGCCAAAAAATTTTTCCTATTTTTTTTGTTTTTTTGAGATGGAGTTTCGCTCTTGTTACCCAGGCTGGAGTGCAATGGCGCGATCTCGGCTCATCACAACATATGCCTCCTGGATTCAGGCAATTCTGCCTCAGCCTCCTGAGTAGCTCGGATTACAGGCATACGCCACCATGCCCAGCTAATTTTTTGTATTTTTAGTGGAGACGGGGTTTCACCATGTTGACCAGGGTGGTCTTGATCTCTTTACCTTGTGATCCACCCGCCTCAGCCTCCCAAAGTGCTGGGATTACAGGCTTGACCCACCGCCGCACCTGGCTATTTTTTTTTTTTTTTAAGGCGGGATTTCACCATGTTGGTCAGGCTGGTCTTGAACTCCCGACCTCAGGTGATCCACCTGCCTTGGCCTCCAAAGTGCTTAGATTACAGGCATGAGCCACCACGCCCGGCCTACAAAAAATTTTTTGAAAATCACTTTCACATTACTTGCCTACGTCCTTAATTTTTAAAATTTCCTTCAGGTCACTGAGTTGAAGAAATATTCCTTAATTCTAACCTAACCTCTACCCTTTTTTTCAGGAAGCAGAAATGATGTTTAATGAATTGAGTTTTTTGAAAGTATTGAAAGAATTAAAAGTGACTGTTTTGTCATTATTTAGTTACATTATGGGACCTGAAGTGAGGAACAACTGGAGATGGGCTTTTTTGGTTCCTGGTTGCTTTAACCATCTGCCTAGTCACTCGTGTGTGACCTGCTCAGTTAACTGTGGCGTTGTTTCACAACTACATCCATTTGAATGGTCTCTTGAGATAAGCTTTTGCTTCTAAAGGTAACGTCACAGTAAATTACTAGGGGTCTCTTGAGTAATTGTCTAAAACTCTACTGAAACAGTAGCTAGTGACATGTAGCTAAATTTGTTAACTGAAGTTAAAATTAAAAATTCTTTTCTTTAATCACACTAGCCAAGTTTCAGGTGTTCAGTCGCCATTGTGGCTAGTGGCTACTGTATTAGAGCAGATCTAGAATATTTCCATCGTTGCATAAAAATTTTATAGAACAGCATTGGTCTAAAAAGATGAGTACACTGTATCTAGTATGTCAGGCACTTTTTAGAACATCAGCCTCATTCTTTTTACTTCCCGTAAATCCCTATGTAGAATTTGCTTTGTACGGTTGATTTTTAAAAAATTAATAGACTTTTTTTAGGAATGGTTTTTAGGTTTACAGAAAAATCACGCAGAAGAAAGTACAGAGTTTCTGTATACCCCCTCATACATACCCTTATCCTGCTATTATTTACATCTTGCATTAGTATGATACTTTTATTAAAATTCATGAGCCAATATTGGTGCATTATTATTGACTAAGTCCATAGTTTAGGGTCCTCTCTGGTGTTATATATTCTATGAGTTTTGACAGATGTGTAATGACATGGATCCACGATTACAGTATCACACAGAAGAGTTTCACAGTCCTATAAATCTCTTGTGCTCTACCTATTCATCCCTCTCTCCCTTTCCCTAGACTACTGGCAACCACCGGTTTTATTTTATTTATTTATTTTTTTGAGACGGAGTTTCACTGTTACCCAGACTGGAGTGCAATGGCGTGATCTCGGCTCACCGCAACCTCCGCCTTCTGGGTTCAAGCAATTCTGCCTCAGCCCCCCGAATAGTTGGGACTACAGGCATGCGCCACCATGCCCAGCTAATTTTTGTATTTTTAGTAGAGATGGGGTTTCACCATGTTGACCAGGATGGTCTCGATCTCTTGACCTCGTGATCCACCTGCCTTGGCCTCCCAAAGTGCTGGGATTATAGGCTTGAGCCACCGCGCCCGGCCTGGTTTTATTTTTATTTTATTTATTTATTTTATTTTATTTTATTTTTTTCTTTTAAAGATGGGGTTTCACCATGTTAGCCAGGATGGTCTTGATCTCCTGATCTTGTGATTCGCCCACCTCGGCCTGCCAAAATGCTGGGCATGAGCCACCACACCTGGCCTTACTTTATTTTATTTTATTTATTAATTTGTTTGAGACAGAGTCTCAATGTGTCAGCCAGGCTAGAGAGCAGTAGTGCGATCTTAGTTCACTGCAACCTCTGCTTCCTGGGTTCAAGCGATTCTCCTGTCTCAGCCTCAAAAGCAGCTGGGATTACAGGTGCCCACTACCATGCTTGGCTAATTTTTTTGCATTTTTAATAGAAATGGTTTTTGCCATGTTGGCCAGTATGGTCTTGAACTCCTGACCTCAGGTGATCTGGCCACCTTGGCCTCTCAAAATGCTGAGATTACAAGCATGAGCCACCATGCCCAGCCTTATTTTTAAAAATTTTTATTAAGATGGGGGTCCTGCTATGTTGCCCAAACTGGTCTTGAACTCCTAGGCTCAGGCGATTCTTCCACTTTGGCTTCCCAAAGTGCTGGGGTTATAGGCATGAGCCACCACACATGCATGGCCTGATCTTTTTACTGTCTTGATAGTTTTGCCTTTTCCAGATGTCTAAGGTTGATATATTTTTTTTTTACTAGATGTTTGCTTGGGAATGTTAAAAATTGTTAAACGAATTTTTAGGTCCATAAACCATGTGGAAGGATATTACAAGGTACCAAGGCCCAAATTAACAAAATCTTGCATTTACATAATGCCCTGTAGTTTTTATGGCACATTTGCACATACATTAACTCTTTCAGCATCAGTCAGTCACATGCTGTGGAGAAGGCTGGGCAGCTGTCATTGCCCTCATTTTCTGATGACAAGCTGCTCAACAGGGTTAAGTCATTTGCCTAAGGGGTGAAGCTGAGTCTGGAATCCAATACTCTTTCATCTATACTACAGTAATAAGTAGTGTAGTACTCAGTAAATACTATGGGTTTTAGAGTCAGGACTCCTGGCTTTCTGCCACCCATACCTGTGCAACCTTGGGCAAGTTTCTCAATCTATCTAAGCTTCAGTTGCATCATCTGTAAGGAGGGGATAGTGCTCATACCTACCACAGGGTATTACTGTGAAGGAGTTGATGGGATGCATTTAGAATTTTACATGGTTTGGAGGGGAGGACATTTGGAAGAGATTCATTTCTCTTGCATTTAGGGTGCTAATTTTATAAATCCATCTTCCAACCTTCATAGTCTCTCCTCTTCCTAGAATCTTTCCATGATAGACATAATGAGGAGAAATCAGGTCGGGGTTGGGCAAGAGTATGGGGGCAGGAAGAAGCCATTTCATTAATCTTATTTTTCTCCCCATTTGCCAACTTGATGAACTTCACTCTTCTGGCACAGAAATTGAGTAATGTGAAATAAAGTGATCTTCTGCTTACAGCATTGTTTTCTAATTGTATCACCAAGCTTTGGTAAATTTCTTTTTTTCTTTAACTGGAACCAAATAGGACAAGCAGTAATGAGAACAGACCAGCATATTCTTCTATTCAGACAACATTTTCATATCATATTATACTATATTTATTTGTTATATTACTGGAACGTGTTTTATTTATTTGCTTATTTTTTATTTGTTTTTTTGAGATGGAGTCTTGTTCTGTCACCCAGGCAGGAGTGCAATGGCGCAATCTCAGCTCACTGCAGCCTCCACTTCCTGGTTTCAAGTGATTCTCCTGCTTCAGCCTCCTGAGTAGCTGGGATAGCAGGCATGCGCCACCACGCCCTGCTAATTTTTATATTTTTAGCAGAGACGGGGTTTCAGCATGTTGGCCAGGCTGGTCTCGATCTCCTGACCTCAAGTGATCCACCTTCCTTGGCCTCCCAAAGTGTTGGGATTACAGGCGTGAGCCACTGTGCCTGGCCTGGAAGGTGTTCTATATGTTATTTTGTGTGCTATTTATATTGGTCTTAGCTAGAGAAGTTTTATTTAGGAAGGTATATTATCAAATACAAATGACATAAAAGTAGTGCTTTTGTGGGATTCTTCACAAGATTCACTCTAATGGGCTTCTATTAAATAGATATGCTGTTACAATTTTACACTTCTCAGAGTTATGTTTCAAAGGAAAGACATTTTGAGACCTCAAATTTCATTTGTGTTTTATGCACTGTTAGTCACTTAAGATATAAAGGCATTGTGATATCTCCTTAACTCTGCAAGGTAGGTGGTATCCCCAGGTATTTAGATAAGGCATCTAAGTCTCAGTCGGAAACAAACTTGTATCAATAATAGAGCTCACAGTTGGTGAAGTTTACTAGAGTTAGTGTATAGTTGTGTAACTGATAGTATGACAAATGTCTTATAATGCACAGTTTTTGCTTACCTTGTTTAATACCTCAAGAAATCTGTTTGCTTCTTCCTCCTGCCTTCCCCCTAATTCCTTTTGTTTGGTTCTAATGTGACCATGAATAACTTTAGTTAATATAACGGATGTGTCAGCATTTATAAAGTATGAGCCAGGCATCTTGGCTCATGCTTGAAATCCCAGTGCTTGGGGAGGCCGAGATGGGAGGACTGCTTATGGCCAAGATTTTGAGACCAGCTTGGGCAACACAAGGAGACCCCTGTCTCTATGAAGAATAAAAAACTTAGCCAGGCACATTGGTATATGCCTGTAGTTCCAGCTACTTGGGAGGCTGAGGTGGAAGGATCAGTTGAGCCTGGAAGGTCAAGGCTGCAGTGAACCATGATTGGGCCACTGTACTCTAGCCTGGGCAACAGAGTGAGACTTTGTTTCAAAGAAATAAATAATAAAAAGTATAGGCTGGGCACTGTGGCTCACGCCTGTAATCCCAGCACTTTGGGAGGCCAAGGCAGGTGGATCACCTGAGGTCAGGAGTTTAAGACCAGCCTGGTCAACATGGTGAAAACCCATCTCTACTAAAAATACAAAAATTAGCTGGCTATGGTGTCACATGCCTGTAATGCCAGCTACTTGGGAGGCTGACTCAGGAGAATCGCTTGAACCTGGGAGGTGGAGGTTGCAGTGAGCCAAGATTACGCCACTGCACTCCAGCCTGGGTGACAAAGGGAGAGACTCCGTGTCAAAAAAAAAAAAAAAAAGTATAAAATAGTATACAAATTCAATATAATATTCACCAACATTGAGATGTGACATTTCTAGAAGCGGGTAAAAATAGGTCACTTTTTAAAAATTTCATTAATTAATTCTTTTTTTGAGATAGAGTTTTGCTCTTGTTGCTGCAGTGGTTACGATCTTGGCTCACTACAACCTCTGCCTCCCAGGTTCAAGTGATTCTCCTGCCTCAGCCGCCCGAGTAGCTGGGATTACAGGCATGCGCCACCACACCTGGCTAATTTTTGTATTTTTTTTGTATTTTTATTTTTGAGACAGAGTTTCGCTCTTGTTACCCAGGCTGGAGTGCAATGGCGTGATCTCGGCTCACCGCAACCTCCGCCTCCTGGGTTCAGGCAGTTCTGCCTCAGCCTCCTGAGTAGCTGGGATTACAGGCATGCGCCACTGTGCCCAGCTAATTTTTGTATTTTTAGTAGAGATGGGGTTTCACCATGTTGACCAGGATGGTCTCGATCTGTTGACCTCGTGACCCACCCGCCTCGGCCTCCCAAAGTGCTGGGATTACAGGCGTGAGCCACCGCACCCGGCTATTTATTTATTTTTTAAAGATAGGGTTTCACCATGATGGTCAGGCTGGTCTTGAACTCCTGACCTTGTGGTCCGCCCGCCTCTGCCTCCCAAAGTGCTGGGATTATAGGCGTGAGCTACCATGCCCGGTGGTAGGGCGACTTTTAAAATCCATTAAGACCGTGGGAGTATATATATGTTTTTTGAGATGGTGTATCACCCTTGTTGCCCAGGCTGGAGTGCAATGGCACAGTCTTGGCTCACTGTAACCTCCGTCTCCCAGGTTCAAGCGATGCTGATGCCTCAGCCTCCTGAGTAGCTGGGATTACATGCATGTACCACCATGCCTGGCTAAGTTTTTTAATTTTTGGTAGAGACGGGGTTTCTCCATGTTGGTCAGGCTGGTCTTGAACCCCCAACCTCAGGAGATCTGCCTGCCTTGGCCTCCCAAAGTACTGGGATTACAGGCATGAGCCACTGCGTCTGGCAGGAGTATATTTTTATGATAGAATTTACCTCCTAGTTGAAATTCTGTTGGCACTTTTAAATACTTACATTTTATTATTTGAAGGAAAAGATAAAATAACTGGTGGTGTCCTCAGATACTATCAAAATAATTTTTTTTTATTGTTGGTTGAGTATGGTTATCAAAATAATTTTGTTAGGCATTTATTGCTTAGGGTGTTGATTTGCATTCTGTGTTGCATTTCCAAAATGTCTCTAGAATGACTTCTGTTATCTCCTACTTCCCACCTTATAATCTGTCCTGGTAATATTTACTTGCTACTTTTTTTTTTGTTTTTTTAATTTCTTCTTTCCCTACTCTCAAGGTAGAATGGTTTGGCAAGAAAGATATGCCAGTAGCTTAGAAGCTCATTTCCTTTTTTCTTTTTTTCTTTTTTTTTTTTGAGACAGAGTTTCACTCTTGTTACTCAGGCTGGAGTGCAGTGGGGCGATCTCAGCTCACCGCAACCTCCGCATCCTGGGTTCAGGCAATTCTCCTGCCTCAGCCTCCCGAGTAGCTGGGATTACAGGCACGCGCCACCATGCCCAGCTAATTTTTTGTATTTTTAGTAGAGACGGGGTTTCACCATGTTGACCAGGATGGTCTCGATATTTTGACCTCGTGATCCACCTGCCTCGGCCTCCCAAAGTGCTGGGATTACAGGCGTGAGCCACCGCGCCCGGCCCCTAGTAGCTCATTTCTTTATGGGTCTTTTGGATTGCAAAATGGGCCATATTAAAAGTGACAATGAATGCATTTTATAAAATATATTTTTTTGTTGTTTGTTTTTTTTGAGACAGGATCTCCCTCTCTCTCACCCAAGCTGGAATGTAGTTACGCTTATTGCAGCCTTGAACTCCTGTTCTCAAGCGATCTGCCTGCCTCAGCCTTCCTAGTAGCTAGGACTATAGGCGTGTGCACCACCATGCCTGGCTATTTTTTTTTCTCTTTTTTATGAGAGACGGGGACTTCCTTTTCGCAGGCTGGTCTTAAACTCTTGGGCTCAAGTGCTATCCTCCTGCCTTGGCCTCCCAAACTGCTGAGATTATAGACATGAGCCACTGCGCACCCAGCCTGTAAAATGTCTTCATTCAAATATTATTATAACAGTTCTGCTATGTGTCAGCAATTTATATCTATTATATCTACTTACGGCTCTTAGAAGGTAGGTACTGTACATCCTAGTTTACAGATAAGGAAACCGAGAGGTTGGCCGCCCCATGCCACATAGGAGATGCTTAGTGGTATATTCAGAGTTTGGGCTATTTTGGGTTCCTGCTTCTTTGCTGCTGAGATAGGTATTTAGGCTAATACAAGCATCTTTCAGATTACAGATATTTACCAAGTTACAGTTTTAGAACTAGAGCTGATTTTGCAAATCATGGCATCCAGCACCCTATATTTTTATAAAAGAATAATTTATTTTATAAAAGAAATAGTCACAGAAGTTAAATGCAAAATTTAATGCAGTCATTCTCTTATTAAAAGGTAAATGATGGCTGGGTGCAGTGGCTCACGCCTGTGATCCTAGCACTTTGGGAGGCCGAGGTGGGTGGATCACTTGAGGTCAGGAGTTCAAGACCAGCCTGGCCATCATGGTGAAACCCCATGTTTTTAATTAATTAATTAATTAAATAAATAAAAATTAAAAAAAGATAGGCCAGGCATGGTGGCTCATGGCTGCAATCCCAGCACTTTGGGAGGCCGAGGTGGGTGGATCATGAGGTCAAGAGATGGAGACCATCCTGGCCAACATGGTGAAACCCCGTCTCCACTAAAAATGCAAAAATTAGCTGGGTGTGGTGGCCCACGCCTGTAGTCCCAGCTTCTTGTGAGGCTGAGGCAGGAGAATCGCTTGAACCTGGGAGGTGGAGGCTGCAGTGAGCCAAGATCACACCACTGCCTTCCAGTCTGGGTGACGGAACAAGACTTCATCTTAAAAAAATAATACCTAGTCAACATGGTGAAACCCCGTCTCTACTAAAAATACAAAAAATTAGCTGGGCATGGTGGCACCTGCCTGTAATCCCAGCTACTCAGGCGACTGAGGCAGGAGAATTGCCTGAACCCAGGAGGCGGAGGTTGCGGTGAGCCGAGATCGTGCCATTGCACTCCAGCCTGGGCAACAAGAGCGGAACTCTGTCTCAAAAAGAAAAGAAAAAAAAAATAATAGGGGCCGGGCGCGGTGGCTCAAGCCTGTAATCCCAGCACTTTGGGAGGCCGAGGCGGGTGGATCACGAGGTCAAGAGATCAAGACCATCCTGTTCAACATGGTGAAACCCCGTCTCTACTAAAAATACAAAAAAAAAAAAAAAAAACTAGCTGGGCATGGTGGTGCACGCCTGTAGTCCCAGCTACTTGGGAGGCTGAGGCAGGAGAATTGTTTGAATTCAGGAAGTGGAGGTGGCGGTGAGCCAAGATAGCGCCATTGCACTCCAGCCTGGGTAACGAGCGAAACTCTGTCTCACAAAAAAAAAAAAGGTAAATGATGTACAGTCTAATATAGAGGTTACTGGCCAGGCACGGTGGCTCATGCCTGTAATCTCAGCACTTTAGGAGGCCGAAGCAGGCGGATTACCTGAGTTCCGGGAGTTCCAAGACCAGCCTGGCAAACATGGTGAAACCCCGTCTCTACTAATAGTACAAAAATTAGCTGGGTGTGGTGGTAGGCACCTGTAATCCCAGCTACTTGGGAGGCTAAGGCAGGAGAATTGCTTGATCCTGGGAGGCAGAGGTTGCAGTGACCTAAGGTTGTGCCACTATGCTCCAGCCTGGGCAACAATAGTGAAGCTCTGTCTCAAAAAAAAAATATGTATTTATATAGAGGTTACCAGTAAATGTACAGTATTGGCACTTAACACTGCTAGGTTATGAGACTAAAGAAGCTGTGTCCAAAGTAGACCTTTCCCGGATCCTTCTGCTCATTCTTGGCTTCTTCACCAGTGGGGGAGATGAGGTTCCCTAATCCCTTAGTATGGAGAGATCAGGTTCCCTCATCCCTTAGTTTAGCACTAGTCTGCCCCTCTTTTCTTGTCATTTACCCTATTAATGGTTCTGTGTGTTCTTTGTGCTCTTACGTGCTATGACAGTTACTCTGGATCCTTTAGCCACCTGCCTCCAGGTAGTTAGGACAACTCCTAGAACTTACTCTGCGCCGGGCACGGTGGCTCAAGCCTGTAATCCCAGCACTTTGGGAAGCCGAGGCGGGTGGATCACAAGGTCAACAGATCGAGACCATCCTGGTAAACATGGTGAAACCCCGTCTCTACTAAAAATACAAAAAAAATTAGCTGGGCATGGTGGTGCGCGCCTGTAATCCCAGCTACTCAGGAGGCTGAGGCAGGAGAATTGCCTGAACCCAGGAGTCGGAGGTTGCGGTGAGCCGAGATTGCGCCATTGCACTCCAGCCTGGGTAACAAGAGCGAAACTCCGTCTCAAAAACAAACAAACAAACAAAAAAAGAACTTACTCTGCCTCCAATTTATCATCCCTCCTCAGAACTCTATCATTTCTCTGGCTTCCATTTATTTATTAATTTTTTTGGATAACAGTTTTATTAAATAATTCACATGCCATATAATTCACCCATTTATAGTGTATAATTAAATTTCTTTTTTTTTTTTTTTTTGAGACGGAGTTTCGCTGTTGTTACCCAGACTGGAGTGCAATCGCTCGATCTTGGCTCACCGCAACCTCCGCCTTCTGGAGCAATTCTCCTGCCTCAGCCTCCCAAGTAGCTGGGACTACAGGTGCGCACCACCATCCTAGCTAATTTTTGTATTTTTAGTAGAGACAGGGTTTCACCTTGTTGACCAGGATGGTCTCGATCTCTTGACCTCGTGATCCACCCGCCTTGGCCTCCCAAAGAAATTTTTTTTTTTTTGAGACAGAGTTTCCCTCTTGTTACCCAAACTGGAATGCAGTGGCGCGATCTTGGCTCATTGCAACCTCTGTTTCCCGGGTTCAAGCAATTCTGCCTCTGCTTCCTGAGTAGTTGGGATTACAGGTGCATGCCACCATGTCTGGCTAATTTTTTGTATTTTTAGTAGAAACGAGTTTCACCATGTTAGCCAGGCTGGTCTCGAACTCCTGATTTCAGGTGATCCGCCTGCCTTGGTGTAACGAAGTGCTGGGATTACAGGCTGGGCCACCGTGCCTAGCCTCAATTTTTTATAGTGTATGTTTAGAGTTGTGTGACCATCACTACACTTATTTATTTTTTATTACTTTTTATTAGAGACAGAGTTTTACCATGTTGTCCAGGCTGGTCTCAAACTCCTGGGTTCAAGGGATCCTCTTGCCTAGGCCTCTCTCAAGGTGCTGGGATTACAGGTGTGAGCCACTGTGCCTGGCCTCACTCGTTTATTTTTTTTATTTTTATTTTTTTATTTTTTTGTTTATTTTTTATATAACCTGAGAGGAGGAGCCTGTTCTTTAGAGAGTATGCTGTTTATAGAGAAAGGCAAGAATTCAGTCTCTGCTTTCCGTGTCCTAGGTTGTGGACGTGGTACTTGAATTACCTCACCACTGAAGCTGTTTATCATACCTGCCTATAAGATAGTTCTGAGAGGAAATAGTTTATCAGATACTGTTACAGAGGCTTCAGAATGAGCCAGGGCAATGAAGGTCAAGGAAAGTGTTTATACTGGTTGTCCCTCACTACGCATTTGGATTACACTGATTGGCACACCTGTCACTTAACAAAAAGAGGGAAAGATACCTGTTAGGTATAGTTGAATAAGGAGGAAGGGGCGCTCTTCTCCCTGTTCTCTTCCCTGGTCTCAAGGCATATTCCCTAGAGGTGGATCTGTCTGCTTATTATTGCCAAGGTATGGACCCCTTTCTGGTCATGGTTTGACAGAACTCTATTCCTGCTCCCACCACAACCAGGACAGCAGTTCTCAAACGTTGGTTTGGGGATCTTTTTGTACACTTAAACATTATTCACAGTCCCAAGGAGCTTTTGTTCATGTGGACTTTAATAATATTTACCATATTAGAAATTAAATAAAAAATGTAACATTATTAATTCACTTAAAACATGTAATGCAGCAGGGTGTGGTGGCTCATGCCAGTAATCCCAGCACTTTGGGAGACTGAGGTGGGTGGATCACCTGAGGTCAGGAGTTTGAGACCAGCTTGGCCAACATGATGAAAGCCCGTCTCTACTAAAAATATAAAAATTAGCTGGGCATGCTGGCGGGCACCTGTAATCCCAGTTACTTGGGAGGCTGAGGCAGGAGAATCACCTGAACTGGAGAGGTGGAGGTTGCAGTGGGCTGAGATTGCACCATTACACTACCCTGGGCAACAGAGCAAGATTCCATCTCAAAAAAAAAAGATGTACTCTAGTTATCTATTGCTGTCTAACAGATCACTCCAAAACTTACTGATTTGAAAGGTTTGTGATATCACAGTTTCGGGGGTTTAGGAATCTGAGTGTGGCTTAGCCAGGTCCTTTGCTTTAGGGTCTCTCAAGGGCTGCGGTAACCTGAAGGCTTGACTGGGAAGGATCTACTTTGTAGCTTACTCTTGTGGCTGTTGGCAGGATTCAGTTCTTCGTGGGCTGTTGGACTGAGGCCTCAGTTCCTCATGAGCAGTTGGCCGGAGGCCTTCCTTGGTTCCTTGCCACATGGGTCTTTCTGTAAGTGTCTCACAATATGGCAGCTGCTTTATCAGGGTGAGTACAAGAGAGTGCCAGCGCGAAAGAGAAGGAAGTTGCAGTCTTTTGTATCATAATCAGACATGACATCTCACTTTTGATGAATTCTCTCTTCATTAGAAACGAGTCACTAGGTTCAACCCACACTCAGGGGAGGGGACCATTGGGGGCCATGGCAGAAGCTGGCTATCACACATGTTAACATAAGTAACATTAAAAAAAAAGAGCCGGGTACGGTGGCTCACGCCTGTAATCCCAGCACTTTGGGAGGCCGAGTCAGGCGTATCATCTGAGGTCAGGAGTTTGAGACCAGCCTGACCAACATGGAGAAACCCCGTCTGTACTAAAAATACAAAAAATTAGCCGTGCGTGGTGGTGCATGCCTGTAATCCCAGCTACTCAGGAGGCTAAGGCAGGAGAATTGCCTGAACCCAGGAGGCAGAGGTTGCCATGAGCCAAGATTGTGCCATTGCACTCCAGCCTGGGTAACAAGAGTGAAACTCCATCTCAATTAATTAATAAGCAAGCAAGCTGATTTTCCAAAATAAAAGTTAGTGGGAAGAGTAGCATTCTTTTACGTTTTTGTAGATCTCTTTAATGAATGGCTTAATAGACGACATCTGCTTCTGCATTCATGCCATTTCAGTCTAAGTATATGAAGAGAATGTGGCCTCACACATGTATGTAGTTGGAACAGGGAGGAGTATTTTAATAGTCTTTGTGGATAATTGTGGAAATCCTTTGATTCTCTTGGTGTGTCTTGCATGTCAAATAGATCTCTTTTCCCCATGCATCGTTTTGTAATACCATCCATTAGTCATTTGGAAAATACTGGTTAACAGAATTGTGTTCGTCTTCCAAATGTTGATACATTTGGTGTACTATATCAAAATCACCACTGATCTCATCAGAAAAGTCTTTTTAAGAATTGGGAAGCTGTCTAGCTCATGGTGGCAGATAGTTTTCAAAAATTCTATTTTTTGCTTGAAAGCTCAAATTTTATTATTGGCAACAAGCACTGTTGTTTGCTTGCCTTGAAGTGACAGTCTCTCTTCGTATATTTTGGAGAAAATATCTGCCAAATACCCAAGTCTGAACAAACAACCGTAGTTTGTCGTTTTAAGAAATGTTCCAGGGAAAGAGCAGCAAGTTGAGTTCATAATTCAAACAGCTGTACTTGTGCTTTTTTTGAAGACCACCAGTGTACTGTGGTGTACAGCATAAGGTTTTTTTTTTCCTTTAGGGACAGGGTCTTGCTCTGTCACTCAGGCTGGAGTGCAGTGGCATGATCATAGCTCACTACAGCCTTGAACTCCTGGGCTAAAGCGAGCCTCCTGCCTCAGCCTCCAAAGTACTTGGGACCACAGGAATGTGTTACCACACAAGGCTAATTTTTTTTATTTTTTGTAGAGACAGGGTCTTAACTATGTTAACCAGACTGGTTGCCAACCCCTGGGCTCAAGTGATCCTCCCACCTCGGCCTCCCACAGTGCTAGGATTATAGATGTGAGCCACTGTGCCCAGCCAGCATTTCCTTTTTTTTTTGAGATGGAGTTTCGATGTTGTTACCCAGACTGGAGTGCAATGCACCATCTCGGCTCACTGCAACCTCTGCCTTCTGGGTTCAAGCAATTCTCCTGCCTCAGCCTCCCGAGTAGCTGGAACTACAGTCACGCACCACCATGCCCAGCTAATTTTTTTTTCTTTTTTTTTTTTGAGACGGAGTTTCGCTCTTGTTACCCAGGCTGCAGTGCAATGGCGCGATCTCGGCTCACCGCAACCTCTGCCTCTTGGGTTGAGGCAATTCTCCTGCCTCAGCCGCCTGAGTAGCTGGGATTACAGGCATGCGCCACCATGCCCAGCTAATTTTTTGTATTTTTAGTAGAGACGGGGTTTCATCATGTTGACCAAGATGGTCTCGATCTCTTGACCTTGTGATCCACCCGCCTCGGCCTCCCAAAGTGCTGGGATTACAGGCGTGAGCCACCGCGCCCGGCCAGCATTTCCTTTTTAAAGTGGAATAATATTCCACCTTATTTATTAACCACATTTTGTATATCCATTCATCTGGCGATGGATATTTGGGTATTCATCATTGTTCTTAGCTTTAGATGCGGTTCTTCAGGACATTCCTTATAGAAGCATAAACCTCCATAGGAGGCTTAATAAATGTAGGTCTCAAATAATGGCTTTTTCCCCTTACTTCCTACTCTGCTCCCTAATTTCTTTATCTATACAATTGGGTGATGTTCTTACTATCTTTGAATTGTAAGGCTGAACTAAGTAGTGTATTTGAAATGTCAGGCATTTAGTAATGTTAGTTTTATTTTTTTCCTTTTTCACTCAGAACTTAGCCTTATATCTATTCTGTTAGCCCTCTTATATATTCCGTTTATCTCACATAGTAAGCTTAGATATTGGCCATCTAATTCCACTTGGGAATAGTTAATTATCCACCACTGAATCTTTTTTTTTTTTTTTTTTGAGACGGAGTTTCGCTGTTGTTACCCAGACTGGAGTGCAATGGCACGATCTCGGCTCACCGCAACCGCCGCCTCTTGGGTTCCTCTGCCTCAGCCTCCCGAGTAGCTGGGACTACAGGCACGTACCACCATGCCCAGCTAATTTTTGTATTTTTAGTAGAGACGGGGTTTCACCTTGTTGACCAGGATGGTCTCAATTTCTTGACCTCGTGATCCCCCCGCCTCGGCCTCCCAAAGTGCTGGGATTATAGGCGTGAGCCACCTCACCCGGCCTAAATCTTTTTTTTTTGAGACAGAGTCTTCCTCTGTCACCCAGGCTGGAATGCAATGGCATGATCTTGGCTCACTGCAACCTCCTGGATTCAAGTGATTCTCCTGCCTCAGCCTTCTGAGTAGCTGGGATTGCAGGCATCCACCAGTATGCCCAACTAATTTTTTTTTTTTTAAGATGGAGTTGCCTAGGCTGGAGTATAGTGGCATCATCTCGGCCCACTGCAACCTCTGCCTCCCAAGTTCAAGCAATTCTCCTGTTGCAGCCTCCCGAGTAGCTGGGATTACAGGCTTGAAGGAGGCCAAGATGCTGCTTTCTTTTTTTGTTTGTTTTTTTATGAGACAGAGTTTCGCTGCTGTTACCCAGACTGGAGTACAGTGGCACGATCTCGGCTCACCGCAACCTCCGCCTCCTGGGTTCAAGCCCATTCTCCTGCCTCAGCCTCCCAAGTAGCTGGGACTATAGGTGCACATCACCATGCCCAGCTAATTTTTGTATTTTTAGCAGAGATGGGGTTTCACCTTGTTGACCAGGATGGTCTCGATCTCTTGACCTCGTGATCCACCCGCCTCGGCCTCCCAAAGTGCTGAGATTATAGGCGTGAGCCACCGCGCCTGGCCAAGATGCTACTTTCTTTGGTTGTCCCAAATCCGGGTTCATTGGACACCCGCTACCTCTACCATGCAGCCTGTTTTACCTAAAGAACTTCTGTCCACATTGCCTGACAGATGTGGCACAGATCTTTAAGAGCTCTATGGAACCATTAGAGATCTTGGGGACTTCCCAGTCTGTGGATTACAGTATTGATGGCTGTCACTCTCATGACATCATAGATGACATCAACAGTAGTGCAGTGGAATGCCCAGGTATTTAAGAAGACAAAGGAGGCCGGGTGCAGTGGATCACAAGGTCAGGAGATCAAGACCATCCTGGCCAACATGATGAAACCTCATCTCTACTAAAAATACGAAAATTAGCTGGGCTTGGTGGCACGTACCTGTAATCCCAGCTACTTGGGAGGCTGAGGCAGGAGAATCGATTGAACCCGGGGGTTGGAGGTTGCAGTGAGCGGAGATTGTGCCACTGCACTCCAGCCTGGGCAACAAGAGTGAAACTCCATCTCAAAAAAAAAAAAACCCACAAAGGAAAATATTCCAATAAAGGATCATTTGACAGCCAAAAAATAAATTAAGGCAGAGCCAATATAAAAAGAAAAATTAAGTCTTCATTTCCAACATCTAGGTCTACAGTCCAAACAAAGGTAATTATGGTGAACAATTTTGCGGATATCCTTGTAGGAAAATTGTATCCATATATTGGCTTATACAATAAATGGATATTTTAAATTTATACTGATGTATTCATCCTGTACTGGCCATTTGCCTTTTTTCCTATCTAATTATACTATGTCGACATACAATCTATTTTATTCCTTTTATGGCTGCATAGTTTTACCTTGTGTGGATGACCATTGTTTAACCAGTTCCCTATTGGTCGACCTTTAAGTGGTTTTCTGGTTTGGTAAGTAACCTTTTATACTTGAATGAGAATATTTGGAATAAACTCCAAATGGTAGAATTGCTGGGTAAAAGTGAATGTGCTTTGAGACTCAGGCGTTGGTAGAGCTTGCTAAAATACCTCTATAAACCCGTTCTGCCAATTTAGACCCCCATCCCCTGCCAAGAGTATGCTGAGTGACCTGTTTGCCCACACCAAGTTTTTTCTTTCTTCCTTTAAAATGTGGTAAGGAAAAGATGGTACCTTGCTTTGCTTTGCATTTTTTTTGTATATTGGGCATTTTTAGTTCTTTAATTGTGGTCTGCTTGTTCACAACCCTTGAAAATTGGGTCTCTGGCTCATTCGTAAGGGCTTCCTGCAGTCTTTTTTTTTTTCCAGTCAGATTCTTCAATATCGACCGTCTTTTGGTTCACCTGAAAGTTTTTAGTTTTTTAAAAGTTTTTGTAGATTTAGGGGGTACAAGTACAGTTTCGTTACATGGATACATTATGTAGTGAAGTCTGGGCTTTTAGTGTAACCATCACCGGAATAGTGTAAGTTGGGCCTAATAGTTAATTTCTCATACGTCACTGTTTGTTATCCCCGACCCCAGGAATTCCAAATATTTTAGTTATTTAATAAACTAATCTCTAGTCACCACTAACCCCCTCCTTTTTTTTTTGAGACAGAGCCTGGCTGTTGCCCAGGCTAGAGTGCAGTGTGCAGTGGTGCAGTCATAGCTTGCTGGTCTTCCAAGCTCAAGTGATCCTCCCACCTCAGCCTTCCCAGTAGCTGGGACACAGATGTGTGCCATCACACGTGGCTCATTTTTTTGTCTTTAGTAGAGGCAGGTCTTTCTGTGTTACACAGGCTAGTCTTGAACTCCTACCTCAGCCTTCCATAGCGTTGGGATTACAGGCGTGAGCCACTGCACCTCCCCCCAACCCCCTTTTTAAAAATAGCTGCTGGGTTTTTTGCTTTCCTTTGAAAGACCTTGGCTACTCTGTACTACTGAGATAGCCTTGCTCTGTCTATGGAGCAGTCATTCTGCTGTATATAATTTCATAAAAATAAAAACAACAACAAAAGAAAGGCCTTTTCCATGCCAAGGTTATGGAAAAAAATTCATTTAGGATTTCTTCAAGCTCTTTCTCATTTTCATTTTTCATGTTTTAATCTTGGTATATCTGGAGGGGTAAGACAGAATACTCCTTTGTTCCCCCATAAGGTTTGAGAGATACCATAAATTATTTATTTCCTTTACCAATTTGAAATGACACCATTTTTCTTTTTTTTTTTTGAGATGGAGTTTTGCTCTTGTTACCCAGGCTGGAGTGCAATGGCGAGATCTCGGCTCACCGCAACCTCTGCCTCCTGGGTTCAGGCAATTCTCCTGCCTCAGCCTCCTGAGTAGCTGAGATTATAGGCACGTGCCACCGTGCCCAGCTAATTTTTTTGTATTTTTAGTAGAGATGGGGTTTCACCATGTTGACCAGGATGGTCTCGATCTCTTGACCTCGTGATCCACCCGCTTCAGCCTCCCAAAGTGCTGGGATTACAGGCTTGAGCCACCGCGCCTGGCCTGAAATGACACCATTTTTAATGTAAATTCCCATGTATGGGTCTGTGTGGTTTGTTTTTAAAGACAGTGCTATATAGTTTAGGAAGTCTCAGACAAGTATTTCATCCCTAAAATTTAAATAAGATCTCACTGTTGCCTTCCACACACTCTCGTGGAAGCCTGTCTTCTCCTAAACTCCATCTCTCTCTATTCCCTAACACTCTCCTGGAAGCCACTTTCCTCTCCTGGTCTTTCTTTCTGGATTCTCTCACTCAGTGTAAGAGTTACTATCTCTCAGCTCACTGCAACCTCTGCCTCCTGGGTTCAAGTGATTCTTGTGCCTCAGCCTCCTGAGTAACTGGGATTACAGGCACATGCCACCATGCCCAGCTAATTTTTGTATTTTTAGTAGAGATGAGGTTTTACTAGGTTGGTCAGGCTGTTCTCAAACTCCTGACCTTGTGATCCGCCCACCTTGGCCTCCCAAAATGCTGGGATTACAAGCATGAGCCACCACACCCAGCTGAAAATTTATTATCTTAAAGAATTATAGGCATGTTATAGAGACATGTATACCAGAATTTAATTATAAAATAGTGTACAGCAATATCATTTTAACTGTTGATAAAAACCCTTTCATTAAATTTTATTTCTTTGTTCTAACACAGTAAAACAGACTACTATTTAAGGAGGCATTGAGTTATGTAATACATATTTTAAAGGCTTTGATCCAAAATGGTTAAAACAGGAATTTGAGATAAATGATTGATAAAGTATTAGCTGTGAGGAAAACTGTGCTATCCAGAATAGTTCTTTGCAAGATTAAAATAGCCTTGGTGTATATACACTGTTTTAAATGATGTATACAAAGCTAAAATTACTTATTTTTGTAATTTAGCCACATGAAAATGTAATTTTTGTAATAGGTTTCTTTGTAAAATTTTGTATTTGGAAATGTGAAAGCCCCTCAAAATACTGGAAGGGTTGGCCGAGTGGTGGCTCATGCCTGTAAGTAATCCCAGCACTTCAGGAGGCTGAGGTGGGCGGATCACCTGAGGTCGGGAGTTCAAGACCAGCCTGACCAACATGGAGAAACCCTGTCTCTACTGAAAATACAAAATTAGCTGGGCGCAGTGGCTCACGCCTATAATCCCAGCACTTTGGGAGGCCAAGGCGGGTGGATCATGAGGTCAAGAGATCGAGACCATCCTGGTCAACAAGGTGAAACCCCATCTCTACTAAAAATACAAAAATCAGCTGGGAATGGTGGTGCGCGCCTGTAGTCCCAGCTACTTGGGAGTCAGGAGGCTGAGGCAGGAGAATTGCTTGAACCCAGGAGGCAGAGGTTGCGGTGAGCTGAGATTGTGCCATTGCACTCCAGCATGGGTAACGAGCGAAACTCTGTCTCAAAAAAAAAAGAAAAGAAAAGAAAAGAAAATACAAAATTAGAAAATTAGCCGGGCATGGTGGCCCATGTTTGTAATTCCAGCTACTCAGGAGGCTGAGGCAGGAGAATCACTTGAACCCAGGAGGCGGGGGTTGTGGTGAACCAAGATTGTGCTATTGCACTCCAGCCTGAGCAACAACAGCAAACTCCTCAAAAAAAAAAAAAAAAATACTGGAAGGGTTTAGGAGAGAGGTTTATATTTTACAAAACCAAGTAAGGCCAGTAGCTGATGCCCTGAGAGTATGGGGTATCTTTGATATCTTTCACTATTTCCCCATCTATTTCTGCCTCCACTGCCCCTCCCAGGGCACCGAGAGTGTGGTTGCACATACACTGTTGTCTGTACAATCTTGGTTGAAATGAACAACTCTTAGGGTAAATTATTAGAAACAGGGTTGGAAGGTATTTACAGATATTTTTGTTTATCCTAAAACACAAAATTAAGGCTGGGCATGGTGGCTCATGCCTGTAATTCTAGCACTTTGGGAAGCTGAGGCGGGCTGAAGTCAGGAGTTCAAGACCAGCCTGGCCAACATGGTGAAACCCCGTCTCTGATAAAAATAAAAAAAATAGCCAGGCATGATGGCACACGCCTGTAGTCCCAGCTACTAAGGAGGCTGAGGCAGGAGAATTACATGAACTCGGGAGGTGGAGGTTGCAGTGAACGGAGATCACGCCACTGCACTCCAGCCTGGGCAACAGAGCGAGACTCCATCTCAAAAACAAAACAAACCAAAAAAAACACAAGTGTGAAAAATGACAAACTAAGCCCAGTTCCTTAAATAATCACTTCAAATTATTTGACGATATTGCTACCCCCAAATTAGATGTGTCTTACCTCCCTAAATCCCAGAATTAATCACTGCTAAAAATTCTACATGTGCTGATGTTTTTCTAAATGTATATTGGTGTGTCTAGTGTGCTGTGTATTTTTAGACATTTAATTTAGATTTATTTTGTAACTGTGTCGGGATGTGTTTGACTTTGAACCTACATTTTCCAAAGCCGATTTACAAAGTGAGGGGAGCAGTGTAGTAGAACATCAGCTCTTGAGTTTGGTGGACTTGGTTTTGAATTTTGCCAGCCCCTTTTACTTATTTTAATATGATTTTGATCGAGTTACTTAATCTCATCATGTCTCATTTTCTGTTTCTGGAAACAATAAGGCCTGTATCTCAGTGAAGCAGGGCAAGTTAAATGGGGTCACTTTGAGAACTTCTTGCACCGTGTCAGCCTGAGGTGTAAAGGTTCTCTTTACTTATTTGATAAGTTCCTCCTAGACTTTCTGGGAATCTGAGGTACGCTAAGGATGTCTGCCTAGGAAAATGCATAAATGTACACAACCTTTCCCACCTGCTCTCTCTGACGGTCCATTCTAGCTCTTGCTGGCAAGGACTGGGTAATTTGTATCCTCTGCACTGCCTGGCCCTGGTCAAAGGTATTTGAGCTCTTGTGAGCAGGCAGCAGTTGAAATTAGGAAGTGAATGTGGGTGTTGGTAGAAGGGAAAGAAACCTACACAATGTTTTCCTCTAGGTTTTACCATGCACTCAGTTTTGAATGTTTTGATCCAAAAAGCTATTACAAGCAGTTGGTGAATACAGAGTACTTCCTCATGTTCATTTGCAAATATTTCCATGATGTTGTTCTTTGCTCCTGCCATTTATTATTGATAAACTGGTGGGGCCCATTTTGAAGGTATCTGTTGGTCAGTTAGTGAGTCCTCTTAGCTCCAAGTTTTGAGACAGTAGAAGGAAGATTGTGAAATATATCCTTTGAGCGGAGGGGAGTGGCTAGGGTGGGGGATTATTGGTGTTTGAGGGTCTTATTAACACTTGTAGCACAGTGTTGTGCTTCTCTACAAGGTACACATGCTGCTCACAGGATGCAGATGTGATAGTTTTGTTTCATTATTTTGTTCAAGGAAGGGTTCTAATAGAAATCCATCTGGAAACCACTCACTGTTGGTTTCATTTTCATTTGAGATGGGAATTTAAATAAACATTTCCTCCCCTTTTGTTTCTCCTAATAAGGCACTATATTAGAGAGCTCTCTTCATTTTGGTGTTTAAAAAAATTTAAAGCTCTTGGAAAGGTAACTCATGGCACCTAAAGATATGCTGCAATATTTGTTTGTATCACTTCTCTGCTCATAAATTTATACAGCACCCCCTCAAGCCCCCACATGGCATATGGTATGTACTGCGGGGTGTTTTGCTTTTTCCCTTATAAACCTATCCTTAACCAATAATTATATAACTGCCTCACTCTTTTTTTATTATTTATTTTTATTTATTTATTTATTTTGAGACGGAGTTTCGCTCTTGTTACCCAGGCTGGAGTGCAATGGCGTGATCTCGGCTCACCACAACCTCCGCCTCCTGGGTTCAGGCAATTCTCCTGCCTCAGCCTCCTGAGTAGCTGGGATTACAGGCACATGCCACTATGCCCAGCTAATTTTTTGAATTTTTTTTTTAGTAGAGACGGGATTTCACCATGTTGACCAGGATGGTCTCGATCTCTTGACCTTGTGATCCACCCGCCTCGGCCTCCCAAAGTGCTGGGATTACAGGCGTGGGCCACCGCGCCCGGCTTTTTTTTTTTTTTTTTTTTTTTTTTTTGAGATGGAGTTTCCCTCTTGTTGCCTAGGCTGGGGTGCGATGGTGCAATCTCAGCTCACCTCAACCTTCGCCTCCTGGATTCAAGCGATTCTCCTGCCTCAGCCTTCCAAATAGCTGGGATTATAGGCATTCACCACCACGCTTGGCTAATTTTGTAGTTTTAGTAGAGACGGGGTTTCTCCATGTTGGTCAGGCAGGCTGGTTCAGACTCCTGACCTCAGGTGATCCGCCTACCGCAGCCGCCCAAAGTGCTGGGATTACAGGTATGAGCCACTGCACCTGGCCTATTGTTCATTTCTTCCAAGTTGAGGTAACAAATAAGTCGTCTGAAAAATACATCTGATAAGAGACTTACAGCTGGTTACATAAAGAACTCCTGCAGTCCAACAATAAAGTAACTAATAACCTAATTAAATGTGGGCAAAAGACCTGGAAAACACTCTCCAAAGGAAGTATACAAATGGCCAATAGGCACATGAAAAGATGCTCAATATTGTTAGCCATTAGGGAGATGCAAATCAAAAACAGTGAGGTAATATCACACTCAGTAGGAAAATAAAAAAAAATCCTAAGTGTTGGTGAGGATGTGGAGAAATTGGAACGCTCATACACTTCTAGTGGGAATTTTAAATGGTACCAATGGGCTGTGTGTGGTGGCTTATGCCTATAATCCTAGCACCTTGGGAGACTGAAGCAAGAGGATTGCTTGAGCCCAGGAGTTTGAGACCAGCCTGGGCAACATACCAAGACCCTACTTCTACAAAATTTAAAAAAAAAAGAAAAGAGCCAGGCTTAGTAATCTCAGCACTTTGGGAGGCCGAGGAGGGAAGATCCTTTGAGTCCACGAGTTTGAGTCTGCAGTAATAATGCAATTATGCCGTTGCAAAAAAGCAAGACCCCATCTCCAGAAAAAAAGTATAGTTGCTTGGGAAGATAGCCCTACAGTTCCTCAAAGGGTTCAACATAGAGGGGCCATATAGCAATTCCACTCCTAGGTCTGTACCCTGGAGAAATGTCCACACACAAAAATGAATGCATTAATGTTCATAGCAGAAATAGTCATAAAAGCCAAAAATTAGAAATAACCCAAATATCCATCTGATGAATGGATAAATGCAATGTAGTCTATATGTATAAGGGATATTATTCAGCCATAAAAAGGGGTGGAATACTGGTACATGCTATAACATGGAGGAACCTTGAAAATTTGCTAAATAAAAATAGGTAGATGCAGCTGGGTGCAGTGGCTCATGCCTGTAATCCCAGTACTTTGAGGGGCTGAGGTGGGTGGATCACCTGAGGTCAGGAGTTTGTGACCAGCCTGGCCAACATAATGAATCCCTGTCTCTACTAAAAATGCAAAAAATTAGCTAGGCATTGTGGCAGGTGCCTGTAATCCCAGCTACCCGGGAGGCTGAAGCAGGAGAATCACTTGAACCTGGGAGGTGGAGGTTACAGTGATTGGGGACCATGCCATTGCACTCCAGCCTGGGCAACAGAGTGAGATTCTGTCTGAAAAAAAATAAATAAGTAAAAAGAAAGTAGGCAGACCTAAAAGGCCACGTATTGTATAGCTTCATTTATATGAAGTGTGTCTAGAATAGCCAAATCCATAGAGGCAGCAAGTAGATAAGTGGCCTGGTCCTGAAGGTAGTGGAAGGATTACGAGTTGATAGCTAAGGAGCACTGGGTTTCATTTACAGGTGATGAAGGTGTTGTAAAGTTGACTGGTACGGTTGCACAACTTTGTGAATGCAGTAAAAACTACTCTAAATTGGGGAGTTGCGTGGTATGTGAATTAAATCTCAATAAAGGTGTCACAAAATAAATCACTAATGGAACTAGAAAACTAGAAATTAACCAGTCTTATTCCTCAAGTAGCTTTCTTATTAAAATGGATCTTAGGACAGGCCTCAGGGGTTTTCTTGGTGAAAATTATTTATGCTTCCCCTTTTTTCTACAAATTGCATGCTCACTGTATTTTTGATATGGCTTGACATGTTTTCTGGGATTGTGTGGGTTTTATTATTACATGTCTGAGAAATTCTGTATTAGAGATAAGCAGTCTTCTATTTTTTTTTTTTTTTTTAAGATGGAGTTTTGCTCTGTCTACCAGGCTGGAATGCAGGGGTGTGAACTCGGCTCACTGCAACCTCCACCCTCCAGGTTCCAGCGATTCTCCCTGCCTCAGCCTCCTTAGTAGTTGGGATTACAGGTGCCCACCACTACGTCCGGCTAATTTTTGTATTTTTAGTAGAGATGGGGTTTCACTGGGTTGGCCAGGCTGGTCTCGAACTCTTGGCCTCAAACAATCTGCCCACCTCAGCCTCCCAAAGTCCTGGGATTACAGGTGTGAGCCACCATGCCTGGCCTGAAAATTATTATTTTTTTTAAATTGGGGAAAATGATATTAATAGTATTCATTTTTATGTATCTGTGTGCCCAATTTGTGCATGACAGTTTAGTATTTGATTAAAGTAGAGGTGGAATTAGCAGTTACATGTGAAATGTAGCCTTGAAATGATCACTTTGCACCTGTTCTATTAATAATAATTCTGTTATAGTCTGTTATTTGGGTATATTGTGAATCCCCTTCTGCCCCAAGAGACGGGGATCTCACTATATTGCCCAGGCTATCCTCAAACTTGTCTTAGCTCCCTAAATAGCTGGGACTACAGGCATGCGCTATGATGCCAGGCCATTGTGAATTTTTTTTTTTTTTTGAGACTGAGTGAGTCTTGCTCTTTCACCCAGGCTGGAGTGCAGTGGCAGGATCTCGGCTCACTGCAACCTCCGCCTCCTGGGTTCAAGTGATTCTCCTGCCTCAGCCTCCTGAGTAGCTGGGATTAAATGTGCACGCCACCTCATTTGGTTAATTTTTGTATTTTTAGTAGAGACAGGGTTGCACCATGTTGGTCAGGAGGCTGGTCTCGAACTCCTGACCTCATGATTTGCTTACCTCGGCATCCCAAAGTGCTAGAATTACAGGTGTGAGCCACTGCACCTGGCCACCAGTGTGAATTTTTGGAAAACTTAATATCTATGGGTTACGCTTGAGAAACATTGCTCTGTAGAATATGATACATATGGATGTGAGTTTTAAAAATCTTTTCAAATAATTTAAGAGTTTCAGTATTTGTAAGTTTTTTCTATCTGAATAAGGCTTAGAGTGCGGCATCAAACCATAACTCTGAAATAGATAACCCATTTCCCTTTAACGTGTTAATTTTTTTAAGAAATCAAGGTTTTACACGCACATTATTTTAAAAGTGTCATGAAAAGCAGCATGTCTCTTCTTAGAGGAATATATTTGTTTTGGTTCCTCATACTTCTTGAATAATGTATAAGTTGCAACTTTAAAAATAAACTTTACTGAAATAAAACATAAATTGAGAAAAGTATACAAATCATAAATGTTTAGGCTTAATGAATTTTCACAAAGTGAATGTGTTACCTCATCTAGACCAAGAAATAAAATACTACGAGCACCCCAGGAGGCCCCATCCCTGGTAGTGACCACTATCCTGATTTCTAGCACCATTTATTAGCTTGGCTTGTTTTTGGACTTTATACATAAATTATTTCCTACAGTGGATACTCTTCTGGCACCTTTTTCACAACATAGATCTGTGAAACTCATCTGCACGGTTGTATCCAACAGTAGTTCATTCTCACTGCTGGATAGCATGGAATCAACAGTTCATCCATTCTGTTAATGATAGAAATTTGGGTTGATTCTGTTTTGGAACTATTACGAATAGTGTTTTTTTAATTCTTGGCCTTTGGATACACATATGTTCACACTTGGGCAAAATCCCAGGGGTAGAGTTGACTGGGTTAGAAGTTATCCATATTGCCAAATAGTTTTTCAAAGTGGCCTTGCCAATTTGTTCTTCTGAAAGCACAGTAATGGATTTATCAACATTAGATTTTAAAAGATAAGATACTATTTTTCTTAACCTCTCTCCCCTTCTACTTTGATATTTTGAGTTCTTCAGTTGCATAAAACAATTGTAACTGAAAATCACAAATATTTGCTCTTCCATGAATTTTTAAAAGTAGGTTTTGTCCATTTGTGATAAGAGAACAACTCCTAAACACCTCCTCCCACAACTGTGTTATTCAGAAAAGGAAGGGGCCCTCTTTTATTCAGAGTAAATGCACAGAATTTAAATTTGTGCCACATCATGACCAGGTAGCATTCACAAGGGAAAAAACTCAAATAGGGTTAACAATGTGATAGAAGACAGAGTAAGGTAAAATTACTGATATAAGAATAACACACTGGAATAAAGGCATCTTCACCATGTGTATAATCTGTATTAGGGCAGGAATAGCTGCTTAAAATAACAGTCTCACAATTTCCACGGCTTACTTAGCATGAGAGAAGTTTATTTCTTGTTCACCTAGGATCTTGGAGATGTCTGCATTTTGCCAGAGTGGGAGAGAAATGGTGGAGAAATAACTTAAGCTTCTACGAATAAAAGTCTTGTTACAGAAAGGACAGTTGTGGCCTCTGCTCACATTCAGTTGGTGGGAACTTCACGTGGAAGTCACCCCTAGGTGTAAGCAGGCTGGGGAGTATAGTTCCTGGCTGGGCACTTGTCCCATAATGCCAAGTCCACAGGAACTTGGGGGAGCATGGGGTTTTGATGGATAGCTAGCTAGCCATGTCTGCTGTACTGTCTCCTTGAGGATAAGATCAGAATAATTAATATTCATTAAGTGGGGACAGTTTTGCTTCTGTTAAGGTACAAATTATGTTAAGTGGTGAATTTTTATATGGAAATCAATTTAGACATAACTAAATGGCTTTCTTGCCTCCTTTGGTACTGCATAGTTGTGTGGTTCATTTTAATTTTAATTTCCTTATACTTTACAGTTAGGTCATCTCTGAGTGAAACCTAGAAACTACCATATATACATCAATTTTGCAAACCACTAAGAAAGAAAATACTCAGGCTATGAAGTGCCATTGGTTGTAAACATTGTTTACGTTTGATTTAACAACTTCTCCATCTTTTTTCTCCTTCTCCTTTCCTCTAGTTTGAAATTGGCACGATGGAAGAAGCTGGAATTTGTGGGCTAGGGGTAAAGGCAGATATGTTGTGTAACTCTCAATCAAATGATATTCTTCAACATCAAGACTCAAATTGTGGCGGCACAAGTAACAAGCATTCATTGGAAGAGGATGAAGGCAGTGACTTTATAACAGAGAACAGGAATTTGGTGAGCCCAGCGTACTGCACAGAAGAGTCGAGAGAGGAGATCCCTGGTGGAGAAGCTCGAACAGATCCCCCTGATGGTCAGCAAGATTCGGAGTGCACCAGGAACAAAGAAAAAACCTTAGGTAATAATCTGTTCAGTGGTTGGACAATTCACATGCTAATCATTTTTCTTAGGTTTTCTGCAGTCTAGATGATTTTGAGCGCAGCCACTTTAGAGATGCTTAGGCAACACACCTGGTGTCTCCAGTGAGGTCAGTCCATGTGTCTGCTGCAGTTATGTGCAGGAGGCGAAAACAGCAGAGAGGACATTTAGTTTTTGTTCTCTAAATAATCAAGAATTGGCTAATTTTTAAATTTTTTTGTAGAGGCATGGTCTCACTGTGTTGCCCAGCCTGGTCTCACACTCCTAAGCTCAAGCAGTCCTCTCCTGCCTCGACCTCCCAAAGTGCTGAGATTTCAGGTGTGAGCCACCATTCCTGGCCACATTACAGTTATTTCTGACCATATTCAGTAATCATGTTTAATCGTTTCTTAAA
This sequence comes from Callithrix jacchus, assembly GCF_049354715.1. NCBI lineage: Eukaryota > Metazoa > Chordata > Mammalia > Primates > Cebidae > Callithrix > Callithrix jacchus. Next base: position 17,080,403 of record NC_133524.1, read on the forward strand.
GGGCTTGGGTTAAATGAGAGAAGATTTCATTAATAAAACTTTATGTGAGTAGAAAAGCATTCTTTTTTGAAGTCGGCCTTTTTCCCCCATAGCAGTCTGTATGTCTGAGTTATTTTAAGATACATATTTTATGCAATATCTTACATATAAGAATGAATATTAAAATATTAAAATGGTACCTGTCACCCAGCTTAAGAAATAAAAGATTACCCTTTATTTTGAAATACCATTTGTCCCCTCCTGTCTCAGCCTCTCTTTGCCAGAGTCCTTACAGTATTGTTAAGGTCTTTTTCCCATGGGAAGAGCTATCTTGTCATCCTTTAGTTAGTTAACCTTAGTTAACACATGGAATGTACTTAGTAAAGCATTAAGTTTTTTAATTGTTCCTAGGAAAAGATACATTCACCTGTGATTATTTGTGTCTTCGGCAAAGTGTAGTACCAACTGAAACTCCCTTTGAACTTGCTTCCATATTTGAACTTGATTAGGAGGAAGCTTTTAAAAATATTCTCTACCCCTTGTGATTTGCCCTTTGTCTTAACTTGGACATCAGTGATTAGGCAAGGCAATTTTTTTTTTTTGAGATGGAGTCTTGCTCCCTCGGGCTGGAGTGCAGTGGCGCAATCTCTGCTCACTGCAACTTCTGCTTTCCAGATTCAAGCGATTCTCCTGCCTCAGCCTCCCGAGTAGCTGGGACTACAGGTGTGTGCCACCGCACCCAGCTAATTATTTTGTATTTTTAGTAGAGATGGGTTTCACCATGTTGGCCAGGATGGTCTCAATCTCTTGACCTCGTGATCCGCCCGTCTCGGCCTCCCAAAGCGCTGGGATTACAGGCATGAGCCACCGCGCCTGGCGTAGGCAAGGAAATTTTTAACCTTTTAACAAGTGTTCTTATATATAGCTAGCAGCATTAGTGAGTGAGCGAAGAAATTTGGGGTGGGGACGGGGAGGGGAGAGAGGCCCGCTGTTCTGGAATTTAAAAATTGTCTTCTTTATTGAACTGGTAAATCTCTTACTTCTAATTATAGGTGTAAATTAGTTTATTCTGGATGTCAGAGCACAGGAATTGTTAGTAGAATTTGCAGGTTAGATTTGATCTCATTCTTCTGGGACTTAATTTCTTTTCTTGTTAATCATCAGGAAAAGAAGTTTTATTACTGATGCAAGCCCTAAACACCCTTTCAACCCCAGAGGAGAAGCTGGCAGCTCTCTGTAAGAAATATGCTGATCTTGTGAGTATTAAATCAAGGATGTGAGAGCCATATAAAATACAGCAAAATGTGTGTGTGCTTGATAAGTTTCTTAAAGTACAGTTTTGATATGGCCTTAAATGTAAAATTCTATCTTATTCCCAAATTGAAAAAGAGAATCTGCTTTGTTGGGGCTGTGTTTGGTTGTTGTTGTTGGGGCTTTTTGTTGGTCATCTACTTTTATTTTATGAGGTAATACATAGGGAACATTAGAATGCTAAGATGTGACGTAGATTCTCTAAAACTCAGTTCTAGAGTATAAATCAGCCTTTCCATTGCTCTTTGTGATGCCTTAGGTGCCACTCAGTTAGGGTGTAGTGGTTCCTGTCTTAAACTTTTACTAAGGGAATTCTAGAGATCAAGGATCTAACTGTTTTGATTGAAATTGTGAGTTAGATGAAATCGTCTGCTAAAACAATACTGTGTCTCAGAAGTATTTACTTAGCATCTACTTTGTGTCAGGCATTCTTTTTTCCATCTTCCAAAGACGTTGACCTCATCAAAGAGTTTCTTCTCAGCTATATTATTTCATGTAGTATTAATTCTCTTTTTGGAATTATGAAGGCAGTTTCAACTTGGAACCCCTGCCATCCTACTTGAATTGAAGAATGGGAAAGTCATAGAACCCTTTGAAGGAATGGTTGTGGGAAATCTTTAGAATAAGTAGTTCTAATCTAAATGCTAAAATTATTGCCTTTTGTGAAATACTTAGGTGAATTATGCTGTACAATTTTTTTTTTTTTTTTGAGACGGAGTTTCACTCTTATTACCCAGGCTGGAGTGCAATGGCGCGATCTTGGCTCACCGCAACCTCCACCTCTTGGGTTCAAGCAATTCTCCTGCCTCAGCCTCCTGAGTAGCTGGGATTACAGGCACACACCACCATGCCCAGCTAATTTTTGTATTTTTAGTAGAGACGGGGTTTCATCTTGTTGACCAGGATGGTCTCGATCTCTTGACCTCGTGATCCACCCGCCTCGGCCTCCCAGAGTGCTGGGATTATAAGCATGAGCCACTGCGCCCGGCCCTGCTGTATAATTTTTATGCATCTTCATCTGTTAGAACAGTTAATTCCATATCATAAGGCATTACTTTTTTTTTTTAATCAGTGATCAGCTCTAAAAAACTATGAGTTCTCTTCGTTTATTACTTGAAGAATGATAGTTACTTTCCCTCAGTTTATAAAGCGGTCCAGGTATACCTCTCTTAGCTGGCATTCAGCAGCCCGGTACCTTCCACTGTTTGTAGCAGCAGGATGCCCTGTGCATCAGTGAAAATGTCCCAGAACAGTCACAAAAGCAAAGATGGCAGAAAACACAGTGTGGCTGGATTGATGGCTTCAGGAAAGGAATACTTTCATTGGCTGCAGAAGCCAGTGCCCCTTGGTGCCTTTCACATGAGGAGAATCATGCAAGAAATGGTGGATAAAGAAGAAAGACAAGAACAGAAAAGGGAAAAGAAAAAAAATGGAGAAGAGAGTACAAACCAGAAAAATAGGTGTTGAAGTTTAGTTACCCAACCCAGCGATGTGACAATGACAGACACCCATGAATTGGTTAGAAGAGAGAACAAATAGTGATCTGGGGCAGTTGTTCCCAAACTCACACTGATCATTGACATGTTGGTTAGAATGCACATTCTGATTCACTAGGTCTTGGTTGGGACCTGGGGATCTGCATTTTAGCAAATGCCCAAGTGACAGTGACGATGCTGCCAGAGCTTGGATCACACTTGAAGTAGCAGGGGTCTAGGTGTTTCTGTTCGCGGTTTTGGGTTTTATTGTTGTTTCATGTATGGGTGGGTATGGTTATTGTTAAGCACCAGCAGTAATGGCTATGTTTATTTCAGGATGTGACACATTGAAGACTTGCCTAGTGAGTGATCTCTCTTTTTTATAGATTTCTGCCGAAAATTTGAAAGACAAAATGTGTATTGTTTCCAGAATATGTTCTAAAGCTTGATTTCTTGAAGCAACACATATTTCACTTAAAAGGTAGAGTACATGTAGGTTGTATAGCAGTGAGGCCACCAAGGGAGTAGTAGCCTTTTCCCAAGGATTATTCTGAAAAGTTCCCTTTTGCCATCACTGTCCTCTACCCCTTTGTGACACATATCATCTGATGTCACTGTGCTTGTTGCAGTGACATGCATAACTGCTTTGTGGAGCAGTTGGAATGGAGTTCTGTCCACTGTAACTGGGATTGTCCATTGGGGAGGCCCTGTGGCCAACATGTTCAGCAGATCACAAGGATTCATGAAATTGTAGCATTTTGCTTTTAGCTATGGATACCATTACCATGAACCTTAAGTACTTTGTAATGCTATTCTTTCCCATCCTGTAGTCAGTTTGTATAGATTATTATAGCGTAATAATCTTAATGCAGGTCCCATTCTCCTTATTCTTTTCTTCTGAAGTATCTTGGCTATTCTTGGCCAAAATCTGTAGATTTTAGATTAAATTTAGTAGTTCTATGTTTGGGGGGCACCATTTGGGATTTCAAAGAGCATTTCACAGAAAATGTAGATACATTTGGGGAAGAATTGCCATCCTCTTGATATTAATGTAACTTTAAAAAAGTGGTTATCCTGGCCAGGTATGGTAGCTAAGCCCTGTAACATCTGCACTTTGGGAGGCCGAGACAGGATTGCTTGCAGTCAGGAGTTCAAGACCACCCAGAGCAATGTTGCAGGACCGTGTACACACACACACACACACACACACACACACTCTCTCTCTCTCTCTCTCTCTCTCTCTCTCTCTCTCTCACACACACACACACACACACACACGCATACCTGTAGTCCCAGCTACTTGGGAGGCTGGGATGGGTTGATCACTTCAGCCCAGGAATTGGAGGCTGCAGTGGGTTTATGCCACATGACACCCTAGCCTGGGTGACAGAGCAAGATGCTAGCTCCAAAAAAAAAAGGTTATTCTTATGCAAAAAGAGTGAAAGTAGATCCTTACACACCAGAGGCAACAGTCAATTCCAAATAGATTAAAGGCTTAACTGTCAAAAGTTAAGCTTTAAAATTTTTAGATAGTATTTTGATTTATTAATGGGTAAATATTTTTCCAACCTTGAGTTAAGGAAGGATGTCTTATAAGAAAAAACACTGTCAGAGGAAAGATCGTAAAAATTGGCTTTATTGAAATTAAGACTATATTTTTGTTAAAAGATGCCTTTGAAAAAGTGAGGAGACATTACAAACGGGGGAGAACATATTTCCAACAAATATAACCAGCAGGAGATTTAGTATCAAGAATATCTAAAGAACACTAATGTGAAAAGGACAAATAGCCCTATGGAAAGCTGGGTGAGACATGAAAAGGGCATTTCACAGAAGTGGATAAACAAAGATATGACGATACCTTAATATAAAGGTTCATAAACATTCAAAGAGATGTTCTACTGATAAGTGATTAGGGAAATGCAAATCAGGACCACAATGAGATGCCATTTTATTTTATGTCCATTGTAGTGACATAAATGAAGAAATCTGATCATTTTGGAGAGGATGTGGATCTACATGATCTCATATATTGCTCTCGAGAATATCAATTTGCCAGACCCTCTGGAAAGTACTTTGGCATTGTCACATGAAATCGAACATTTAAGCTGGGTGTGGTGGCTCACGCCTGTAATCCCAACACTTTGGGAGGCTGAGGCAAGTGGATCACCTGAGATCAGGAGTTTGAGACCAGCCTGGCCAACATGATGAAACCCTGTCTCTACTAAAAATACAGAAAACTAGCCATGCGTGGTGGCGAGTACCCCTGTAATTCCAGCTACTGGGGAGGTTTAGACAGAAGAATCACTCGAACCCAGGAGGCAGAGGTTACAGTGAGCCGAGATCACATCACTGCACTCCAGCCTGGGCAATAACAGCAAAACTCTGTCTCAAAAAAAAAAAGAAAGAAATCGAACATTTAGAAAGCCCAGCAACCTCATTTCTGAGGTTTGAACAGAAGAGAAATTCCTGTATACCAGGAAACACATATGAGAGTGTTCATACCACTGTGAGTAATAACAAAACCTAGAAACAGCCCAGATGCCCATTTATACAAGAGGATGGATTAATAAAGAGTTTTATGTGTATGTGTGGTGTGTTTTTATTTTTTATCTGTCTGTCTGTTTGGTTTTTTGAGACAGGGTCTCTCTCTGCCACCCAGGCTGTAATGTGATCATGGCTCACTGTTTATTTTTTAGAGACAAGTCTCACTTTGTGTGGCATGTTTGTGTGTGTGCTATGTTTTTAAAAAGTGGAATATTATACAGCCTGTGGGCCAAATCCAGCCAAAGTCTGTTTTTATACTGCCCACAAGCTAAGAATGGTTTTACATTTTTAAGATGATATTTAAAAATAAAGAACACATGACAGAGACCATATGTGGCCTGCAGTGCCTAAAATATTTACTTGCTGGCCCTTTACAGAAAAAATCTGCTAAGCCCTGATCTGCAGCTACATGCCAACGATGTGGATGAGTCCTAGCAATATAATCAAGTTGTGCTGTCCAAGACGGTAGCAATCAGCCACATGTGGTTTATTAAATTAGTGTAAGTTAAAGAAAATGAAAAATTCCTCAGTTGCACAAGCTGCAAGAAAGTCAAAACAACTAAAACCAAAATGATTTTTTTTTTGTTTGAGAACTACACACAGATGAAATGAAATAATATAGAAAGGAAAGCGAAGGAATAATGAACACAGGATTCAGGATTGTACTAACCCAGGGTCAGGGAAGGCAGGGAGCTCCACACCCTAGTGAAACTATAGTCAGTGTGTGCAGAAACTGCAGCCTCTTAAACAGAGCGGCTGCCTGTAGTTTGTAGTAATTTCACTTCACAAAATTATACAAAAACAATGATTTTTTTCCTGCAAGAATTTCAGTAAAGGTGTTTTTATTATCTGTAAATGTATTGCCTGTAAGGATGCATGATATGTTTTGGTAGGCCACAAGATGTCACTGTTGCTCTTCAAATTGTGACTCAGCAAAATTGTCGTCTTTGGTAAAAGCTTTACTGAAAGGTCAGTAAGGCTGCCATCTTATCTGTTCATGTTGCTTTAACCTTGAAACAGACTAATTTGCTTCATACCTAAAATTGCAGCAATTCTTCTCACAAAGAACCTTGGGTACTGTTTACTGAGTTTTAGATTCTGATGAGTGTTTCAGTACAGTAGCCCGTGGGTGTAAAACTCGATGGTATTGATTCCTAAAACATCATTTAAAAAAAACAAAACCCGGCCGGTCATAGCGGCTTATGCTTGTAATCCCAGCAGTTTGGGAGGCCGAGGCGGGCGGATCAATTGAGGTCATGGGTTTGAGACCAGCCTGGCCAACAGGGTGAAACCCTGTCTCTGCTAAAAATATAAAAATTAGCTGGGCATGGTGGCAGGCACCTGTAGTCTTAGCTACTCAGGAGGCTGAGGCAGGAGAATTGCTTGAACTCGGGAGGCAGAGGCTGCAGTGAGCAGAGATTGTGCCACTGCTCTCCAGCCTGGACAACAGAATAAGACTCCCTCTTTAAAAAAATAAAAACAAAACCCCAAAGCATAATAAATTGATTTTTAAAAATATTTGGAATTCAGTATGTTTTTTAACAGGTAGGAAATGATCTAGACAGACATTCACCCAGCAAACAGCAACTCAGGACATGCCTGGCTTTAGAACTGAGTCACTTCTGGCCTTTAGCATTGGAGTGGGTTTCAGTCAGAACTAAGGCTGTTTATTTTCCAAAAGGTTAAGGCTAAAATGCGTAGGCAGTGTTCCCAGTGGGCCCCAGGAAGATTCTGGGGCAAGAGGTATCCGGTTGAAGGGCATCATCCTTCAAAAAGCACAGGATTGTAGCTAGAAATTGAGCCCATGTTGCCTCTTCAAATTGTGACTCAGCGTCATTTCCTTCTTCAGTAAAAGCTTTATTGAAAGGTCAGTAAGGCTGCCATCTTATCTGTTCATGTTGCTTTAACCTTGAAACAGACTAATTTGCTTCATACCTAAAATTGCAGCAGTTTTTCTCACAAAGAATTTGGGTTCTGTTTACTGAGTTTTAGATTCTGATGAGTGTTTGGGTTGAAAGCAGGAAGAAGGCCAGGTACGGTGGCTCACGCCTGCAATACCAGCACTTTGGGAGGCTAAGGCAAGAGGATCACTTGAGGTCAGGAGTTCGGAGACCAGCCTGGCCAAGATAGTGAAACCCCGTCTGTGCTAAAAATACAGAATTAGCCATGCGTGGTGGTGGGCATCTGTGATCCCAGGTACTCGGGAGGCTGAGACAGGAGAACTGCTTGAGCCTGGGAGGCAGAGAGGTTGCAGTGAGCCAAGATTGTACCACTGCATTACAGCCTCAGCAACAAAGCAAGACTGTCTCAAAAAAAGAAAAAGAAAAAAGAAAGCAGGAAGAAGATGTGTGACCAGTGTATGAAGTCAGGAAGTTGGCAAAATCCAGGACCCTAGGGGATAGCAGGCCAATACGGAAGTCAAGAAAGCCAGTGATTCAGGCAGCTGGGTTCAAATCCCCACCTCACCCCATACTGATTATCCATACTAATTAAAGAACGTTGGTCAACTTATTGATGTCTCTAGGCTTATACATTTCTTCTATAAAACCTGGATAACAAAGGGTTGTTGTGAAAATTAAATTTGTCTAAAGGATTTTTTTTTAAAAAGGAAAAGATAGGTTATTTTCTGCCACCCTAAATTTGCTTACTTTTCCGTCACAACTGGAAGAGAGGAGAAGGGTGGCAGTGTAGCATGGCATGAAACAATTTAAATAATGTATTACACTACAGTATGTGGATTTTTGAAAGTGTGTTCCATAGCTCTTATTATAATTCTAGCCGTAACTCTAAGGTTTTTCCTATACTTTGTAAATGTAAAGTGTTTATGAATTTTAGCTGGAGGAGAGCAGAAATGTTCAGAAGCAAATGAAGATTCTGCAGAAGAAGCAAGCCCAGATTGTGAAAGAGAAAGTTCACTTGCAGAGTGAACACAGCAAGGCTATCTTGGCCAGAAGCAAGCTAGAGTCTCTTTGCAGAGAACTTCAGCGTCACAATAAGACGTTAAAGGTTAGTGGGTTCATTTGTCTGTCTTTCTCAGGAGGGACCTAGCTGATTTTCTAATCACCTTTTGCCTATCTGAAATAAATTCTTGTCTCTTCTTAGAGACAGATACTTGCCTTGCTTTTTATTTTGCTTGGCCTGATGCCTTGTGTGAGGTCATTGTAAATGTAAGACCAAGTCTTTCTACGTAAGTTTTGGTTTCCTGTTCAAGGAAAAGCACCTTAGTTGCCTCATACCTGGCCACAGGGAATCCAGGCCCAAGGCCCTCCTGCTTAGAGCCGCGGCCTCGGAAGCTCAGAATTGCCAGTTTTCTGCTGAACACTGATAAAGCAGATCACCAAGTAGGAAAGGCTGCAGTGAAATGAGAAACTAGTTACAGACTTGAGCCAGAGTGAGTCTGGGAAGGGAGAACTCCTGCTGAGCTCCTGAGCATTGTCCAAGTCCGCTGGCCTACCCCCAGCCATTCAGTTGCTAAGTACTTATAGGAAATCACTTACACCTTGGCTGTGGTACCCAAAGATTCATTGGTATCAACTGGGGAAGAGGGAAAGGAGCAGAGCTGTGGGAAGGAATCTGCCTCTTAGAATGGGATGGGCCTGTCACCATGTACTGTTGTAGTATGACTTTGAGCAGAATATCTGATGAAACTCCCTTTATGCCCCAACAAGCCCCCAAGGCGCTAGACTATAAGAGCACACTTGAAATGGATTTTCACCTGGTATGGGAGCCATTATTATCTTCTTTGCTTTTGAGCCCTTGGATTTAGATCTCAAAGTAAGTGGTATTTTTTTTTTCCCATAGGAAATCAATATTTTGAGTAGGCTGATAACTGTTCAGACATGTAAAGGTCTTTTGACACTGGTATCCTAGCAAGAGTTGAAATTCAGCTTTGAATTTTTTTTGTTTTTTCTTTTTCATCATCAGAAAGTAGTCACAGAAAAGAAGCTTTTTAAGACGAGGATTCCATTTGTCCTTTGCCCTCTAGGGAGTGGAAGATGTGACCCAGAAAGTAAGCTGCAAGGGGGCAGGATCTCTTGGGGCTGATCTAAGATGATTCCCTGTGTAACTGACGAGGAGGGAGCTGGCTGCATGGGGGAGCCCCTTACCTGTATTGTAGTATAGTGAACTGGAGACAGCCGTAACATTTGTGTTGGAGCAGGACAGTTTGCATCTCTCTGGTTGTCTGTCTACTTAGGAAAAACTGGTTGTTTTTCTATTAGAGTTTTCTGGTCATAAATAAGGGAGAGGAATTGTAGTTCAGAAGCAACATGTCTGGGCACCAACAAATGAACCCACATCGAAGCAGCTTCTCTTGTGAACATCTTCTCTATAGGTCTGTATTATTAACAGAAATTATTTTGGGTAATAAGGAGGAAAACATGCAGCAGGCACGAGAGGAAGAAGAGCGTCGTAAAGAGGCAACAGCACATTTCCAGATTACCTTAAATGAAATTCAAGCCCAGCTAGAGCAGCATGACATCCACAATGCCAAACTCCGGCAGGAAAACATCGAGCTGGGGGAGAAGCTGAAGAAGCTCATCGAACAGTATGCACTGAGGGAAGAGGTAACGGCATTTGGTTTGTTTAAATGGCTTCTCAAGATTAGCAAAAGCGGCCGGGCGCAGTGGCTCATGCCTATAATCCCAGCACTTTGGGAGGCCGAGGCGGGTGGATCACGAGGTCAAGAGATCGAGACAATCCTGGTCAACATGGTGAAACCCCGTCTCTACTAAAAATACAAAAAATTAGCTGGGCATGGTGGCGCGCGCCTGTAGTCCCAGCTACTCAGGAGGCTGAGGCAGGAGAATTCCTTGAACCCAGGAGGTGGAGGTTGTGGTGAGCCAAGATTGCGCCATTGCACTCCAGCCTGGGTAACAAAAGTGAAACTCCGTCTCAAAAAAAAAAAACAAAAAGATTAGCAAAAGCTTCACCATTCACACCTAAAGTCAAGTCACCATCACAGGGTGTTTCAGAATGTTGCACATGCATAGTGGAAGTCAGTTATTTATTAGGAAACGTCAGGCACCACAAGTGAGAGCATCACTTGATGGCCCAGGAGTCACTGGGTTTGGATAAGGGAGGTCATTTCTATGAGACATGTCAAGTACTGCTTGTCTTCCATGCAATACTGGAAGATTTCAGTTTTAGCATGTAGATTCTTTTCCCTTATCCAGACTAATAATAAATAAATATTTGGTCCCCAAATACCTGGTACCTCAGACATCTATGATAATCTGTACAGTATCCACTATCATTGTATTATACATGTATTATACCTCTACACCTATGTTTCAGATTTTTTTTTTTTAAATGAGGGCTTTATACTATCTGGGAGGAAAAAACCTACTTCTAACCCCTCACACATAAGCCCATTGAGGGTGAAAAGTTTACTGGGAAGATCCATGGCTAATGAACTTGGCCAGTGGCCTCCAATGAAGACTTTGGCAATTATTTTATAAGCTAGTCTGGAAGTTCAGAGGTAGTATCCTCTGAACAAAGTGAGGAACTTAAAAACCAGGTTAGTACCTACTTGCTAGAAGGTAACTAACCTGGCTTTTAAAGTTTTCCTAACATTGATTGATTGATTGATTGACTGAGGTGGAGTCTCACTCTGTTGCCCAGGCTGGAGTGTAGTAGTGTAATCTTGGCTCACTGCCACCTCCGCCTCCTGGGTTCAAGTGATTTTCCTGTCTCAGCCTCCCGAGTAGCTGGAATTACAGGTGCCTGCCACCACACCTCGCTAATTTTTGTATTTTTAGTAGAGATGGGGTTTCACCATGTTGGCCAGGCTGGTTTTGAACTCCTGACCTCAAGTGATCTGCCTGCCTCAGCCTCCCAAACTGCTGGGATTATAGGCGTGAGCCACCATACCCGGCTATTTTCTCACTTTTAGAGATGGACAGGGTTAGAGGCTTTAGGTTTTCTTTCTCTCTCTCTCTCTCTCTCTCTCTTTTTTTTTTTTTTGAGACGGAGTTTCGCTGTTGTTACCCAGACTGGAGTGCAATGAATGGCACAATCTTGGCTCACCACAACCTCCACCTCCTGGGTTCAGGCAATTCTCCTGCCTCAGCCTCCCGAGTAGCTGGGACTACAGGCGTGCACCACCATGCCCAGCTAATTTTTGTGTTTTTAGTAGAGACCTTATTGACCAGGATGGTCTCGATCTCTTGACCTTGTGATCCACCTAGCTCGGCCTCCCAAAGTGCTGGGATTATAGGCGTGAGCCACCGCGCCCGGCCTAGGTTTTCTTAAATGGTGCATGTGCATCTCTGCCTTCAACAGTAGTAAAATGTTGGACTTTTATGTTACATTCCTTACAGGTACAGATTCAAAGAGTTGATTCAAATTAAAAAGACACGTCATCTTTGTGTTACTGTATCCTGTTTTCAGCTCTAACTTTATAGTTTTACATATAGCCCTTCAAAAACTGCTTTTTTTTTTTTAAAGATCTTATTTTTCTTACTGCCTTTCACTTTAAAAAAAATTAAGGAAAATTGCAAGCTTAACAAAAAATCGATAACACAGCACCTGACTGCAGCAGATGAAACCGTCATTCCTGTTGTTTTTCCTTGGTAGAGACAGGTTCTTGCTAACTTGCCCAGGCTGGTCTCCAACTCCTGGGCTCAGGTGATCCCCCTGTCTTGGCTTCCCAAAGTGCTGGGATTATAGATGTGAGCCACTGCACCTGGCTGATAATTTCATCTCTATTCCCCTAGATTATTTTGAAGCAAATTCAAGATGTCAGATATTCCATTGGCAGATATTTGAATGTGTAGCTCAAAAAAATAAGAATTTAAGTATAATCACAATGCCAGTTTCATACCTAAAAAATTAACAAATAGGCCAACTGCAGGAGTATTACTTGACCCCAGGAGTTTTGAGATCAGTCTGGGTAATATGGTGAAACCCTGTCTCTACAAAATATCCAAAAACTAGCCCGGTGAGGTGGTGCTCACTTGTAGGTCCAGCTACTCGGGAGGGTGAGACAGGAGGATCACCTGAGGCTGGGAGGTCAAGGCTGCAGTGAGTCATCAGTGCACCACTGTACTTGTACCTGGGTGATGGGAGTGAGACTGTCCCAAAATAAATAATAACAATTACTGAATAAAAATACCTAGTTACTATAGTCACTATTCACATTTTTTGGATCAGCTTCTTTTTTAAAAGAGAACTATTTGAAACAAGATCCAAATAAAGTTCATCCATTTCACGGGTTTATTTATCGCCAGTCTCTAAAATACAGGTTTTCCCCTCCTTTATTCTTGCATGTTTTTATTGAAGAAACATCTGTTTTGTCCTAGAGGTTCAACTATAAAGCCCTTAATTGTCTTAAAATGATTCTTTCAGTTTTGTTGTTTTGACAGTCTGTGTACCTCATAATTGATGTTGCAGATTTGAAAATCAGATTTGTTTAAATTATATTGTGTGTGTCTTATGTAATGTTCTTTGGTCAGAATATAATGATCAGATTACTCACAGGCAAAGATCAGTTGTCTGTGGTGCCCTGAATACATAGTTAGGCCACCTTATTTTACCAAGTCGCATTTCCCCTCTCATGTAGGGTATTGTAACTGGAAGAGCGCTGCTTTTCCAGCTGGGGAGGGATCGTTCTGTTGACTTTATTATACATCAGTAACCACTTAACAGTTTTGTTTGGAAATACTAATGAGCTTTTACCAAATGTCTAACGTGAGCCAGGCACCAAGCACCTTGCCTAGTGCCACCTTTGCATTTACTGTTCCAGCTCTGCAAGGTAGGTGGAGGTATCCCCCTGTTCAGAGGAGGGCACTGCATCAATGTGGAGAGGAATTAGCCCAGGACCACACACTGGCCAGGGTTTGACCTGGGCCATTCCTACTGTCATACCATGCTGCCTCCAGCTGAGAAATTTGGGAAAATATAATGGAGAGGAAAAAAGGAACTGTGTGCATGCATGACATATGGTTTAGTACTTTGCTCTCCTTATCCTTCTTTGTCCTGGTGCACTCTGAGCCTTATTTGCAGTGTGGGGCAGAAATAGGAAGCACCAAGTTGGTGAGGGGGACAGCCCACGTCTGACAGGGCGGGGCAACTGGCAGCAGTCAGAGGGCCGCGTTCCTGCCGGTGTGGGACGGTTTACAAGGTGGTGTCTACTTCTCTAAGCACAGGGACAGAGAGAGGGCTGGTGTTCTCAGCTGCAGTGGTAGCAGCAGAAAAGCAGAGTGAGCAGGGTGCTGGAACTGCTGTGATGTTCCCTCCCCACTGTGCTCCTTTTTTCGTTGAGTGATGGAAAAAACTCTCCTTTTCCCGTAGCATATTGATAAGGTGTTCAAACATAAGGAACTGCAACAACAGCTCGTGGACGCCAAACTGCAGCAAACAACACAACTGATAAAAGAAGCTGATGAAAAACATCAGAGGGAGAGAGAGTTTGTAAGTTTTACTTCTTAAAAACGAAGACATTATTGCCAACATTGTAATTGAGGCCACTTGAAACATTTAATGGTAACCCAGGCTGTTTGAAACATTTCATGATAACCGAGGCCATTTGAAACATTTATCTATTCTACCTTTAACGCAGTGCCTAGGGGCATGCCAGCTGGTGTTTCGCTCTACACCGAGAAGAGAGTGTGTGGTGCGTGTGTGTTAGAAAGCAATTTGGCTGATTATTTCTATTTAACTTTTTATACAGAAAATATACTGGAGAGATTAGACCAAACCAGTGGGAAGACCTGCACTTGTTTTTCTGTGCTTAGAATATTTAGTTTCCATCTTAGGTAATGGTCATCAGGTTCAAGAGTCGTGCTTACATTTAGCACGTTAAATTTGGTGATTCAACGTAACAGCAAGCTTACCAAGCCACAGATCTCCTATACACGATCACATTTTGTTTTCAAACAAGTAACTTGAAACTGGGGAAGTCATTTGTTTACTACTCTGGTATAATTTTCTGATAAAATCTTAACAGAATTCTCTCTGGCAATCACTCAACATTGTTGCCAGTGTATGCTCATATTCTGTTGCCTGTCAGTAATTGTGAATACAGTGGAATCTCATTGTATATTACCATGTGCAGATTCAGCTATGTGTGCCTATCCACAAGGGAGAAATGCTTGCGATAATTCGGACTGTTGGATCCAGCGTTACTCAAGGAGCCATGGCTCTGACATGAGCACAGTGTGAAGACTCAATTCCTGAGTGGCCCTCGCCATGTGGACGTGTCACACTGAGTGTGTCTAGGGTTTAGAGAAAGATGTTTTTCACACAATGTGATCCTTCCGTATGAACTGACAACAGTATCCAGTGTTCAGCTGAAATGCTTATCATTTCCAAAGTTGGAGTATAAGTTTTACACACACAAACACACACACAAATGTGTGTGTACTTTCTGGTTGCTTTAGTAGGACTTTTCTAGGCTTCTTTGGACTATGTGTGATCGTTTACTTCAGGGACTGAATTTTACAACTGCCTACTATGCAACTTTATAATTTTCTTGAAAGCACAGATACTATATATACATGAAAATGCCCACCTCCCTCTCTACTTTCTGAAAAAGCGCTTAGAAACCAGGTCTCAGATTGATCGCGTTGCTTTCCCCATACCTTTCACTCTGCCTCATCTTGCCTCAGGGAGTAGCGAGGCTTTCTGAGTCACCCAGATAATGTCAAGATTCCCAGCCATGTTTTCTGCTAATACGGTACATGTAATTATTTTCATCTAAAACACAACAATTTAACTCTGAGTTTTAGAAACCATATTAGGCCCCCCAGGGTACTTTTTCTGCTTCAGCAGTAAAAGATTTTTCCTCCTTTCCTAAGTGTTAACCAGCGGGGCACATTGAAGTTACAGGTAAATGGCAATTTGTGGAACAAAATGTTTTATCTGTAGACCTGCGGTTCTTGCTCAGAGAGCGGAAGGATGAGCCTAACTCTGATTATTTGATATTGTAGTCCTATTTGTAATTACCATTAGCGTTTTGCCAGAATGTTTCTGTTTTCTAGTTATTAAAAGAAGCGACAGAATCGAGGCACAAATACGAACAAATGAAACAGCAAGAAGTACAACTAAAACAGCAGGTAACTTCACAGCAGGGGACAGCACAATTTGGAAGAAAAATCTGTGGTTCCTTTGATTCCGCATATCTTGAATCTCCTCTAAGATGGTTTTGCTTTTTGCTTTTTCCCAGCCAGAGCTGACCAGAACTGACGCAGAAATCTCATGGCCCTCTTGGGATTTTCCACTTCATTTAGGTTAACTTCCTCATCCCAGTTTGCCCAGCAGTCTCCTGGTTTTAGTACTGAAAGTCTGATGTCCCGGGAAATGCCCCATCTCCAGCAGCCTGGGATGGTTAGTCAACCTGTCTTCAGTGACCTTTTCCAAGAGCTTAGATAATTCCTCTCTTCTTCAGTCTGTTCCCACTGAATTTCCTCCCACTAAAGGAAAACTAATAACATCTGTATATTTTATTTATTTTGTATCAAGTTGAACCACGTGAAATTACAAAAGAAGACAAGAATATGTCCTTGGCCTAAAAAACTTGGCAATTTCATGTAGTGAACTCTGATATCCTTAGTTTTGTGCTGTGAGCACATAGATTGTTGTAAAAACTACATATAGCTGGGCATGGTGCTGTGTGCCTGTGGTCCCGGCTACTCAGGAGTCTGAGGTGGGAGGATTGCTTGTGGTGGTGGTTTTCATCAGGGCCCTCCGTCTTACTCAGTTCAGACCCTCTAAGTGTGTTCTACTGCGATCTCTCTCAGTGGCTGCCTTGTGTGGAATGAGTGTAGGAGGTGCTATCTCCTTACGCCAAAAAAAAAAAAAGGTACAGGAAAGACTTCCCGTGGCTTTACAGATAGGTAAAGTTAGGCATTTATACCTATAAATTCATCCTTTTTCAGTTAGATTACATTTGGCTGAAAGAAGTATTATTTAAAAGTTTGCCATACAGTTTCTGTAAAGACTCTAGATTAGCTGTAGAATAACACTGATACCTTGAGACGGGCAGCATCCTCATGAGTACCTCTTTGGAGTACTGTTTTTCTTTGGGAACATGTTACAATGTGGTGAATTTGAGGTCCTATAAAGCTAGCCTAACTCAGAGTGAACCTTCAAGAGGTGTCAGATATGAGGAATCCTTGGAACTGAAGATCATGCCAGAAAGCTGCTGGGAAATTTGAATCCCTTACTTTTCAGCCCTATACAGTCAGTTGTCCGTGTAAATAGAGATGGGAATTTATGTGCAGAAGGTGTCAAGTCTCCAGATGACGTTGGAAGATGCTCCTGAACGGGGGTGTCATTGATAATGCTGCCGCGGGAGTCGCCAGAGGGCCCTTTGACCAAGCCCCTAGGCCAGCCCCAGTTCTGTTGTACTATTACCAATGTAGCTTCTGTTGTCTGTGATCTGAGCTACTCAGAGTCTTCTTATCCATCCAGTCACTATTTTGTTTCCTTGCTGTCACTTCTTGTTTTCCTCTACCTAAATGTGGCGGTCCTTTCCAAGCATGTCTCACCTTCTCTGCCCTCACCATGTCATTTCCCAGCATCTGCTGTTGATACTCAAAGTCTTTGTGCTGCCTTGACCTGCTGTTTTGTAATCTAGCCACGAAGGTCCAAGTGTGATGATAGCGGCCACTTACTGGCCACCCACTGGGCCAGCATTGAACTTGCACATGGAACAGCCTTCACTTGGATGTCTCATCTTCAGTAAAAGTACATCATGCCTGCTGGGCACAGTGGTTCCTGCCTGTAATCCCAGCTGAGGCGGGTGGGTCGCTTGAGCTCAGGAGGTCAAGACCAGCTTGGGCAACATGGTGAAACCCCATCTCTATACAAAATACAAAAATTAGCCAGGCATGGTGGTGTGTGCCTGTAGTCCCCTCTATTCGGGAGGCTGAGATGGGAGGATTGCTTGAGCCTAGAAGGGAGGTCGAGGCTGCAGTGAGTCGTGATTGTGCCACTGCAACAGAGTGAGACCCTGAAGGACCACATAAAAACTGCTGTAACTTCTAATGTCCCTCAGACACCAATACTGCTCCTCCCTCTGCGTGAGCACTGCTCTTGTCCCCAGCTCCAGGCCTGTCATGTTAGAGGCCCCTTCAGTGTCTGCTAACAAATCCTGTGTGTTCTCTAGGTCACCCTGCATTTCTCTTCCTGCTTCGTCTTCATCCCAGGCCAGGCCCTTGTGCAGGCGTGGGTTGGCCATCTCACAGGGACCTTGTCTAGCCTGATAAGCTTGAGGTCACTGTGAGATGACTAACTTTCAGTTGGCTTCTGCCTCCCCCATATTGCAGTGCTTGCTGCTAAAGTGCTCCCTGGTCGGCCCGTCCCCCTGCTGGCTGTGGTAGGTGGGCTCCATCATATTCCACCCTGCCCCGCATCCTGTGCACTAGGTGCTCCTGGGGAATAGTCTGCTTCCAGCACTGCTTATTCTTTCTTGACCTCTGAAGATCCTTTATTCTTCTGTGCTTTTCTTGTACATATTGTGTGATCTTGCTCAAAATACTTTATTCCTTTGGGTCTCTCTCTGTTCCCATCCTGAAAATAATGTCATTATGTTAGATGGTCTCTGAAGGGTTCCCTTCTGGTCTCAGGTGAACCCATTCAGCTCACCCTTGAGGCCCAGTTCAGGCCTCTCTCGTGAAGCTTCCCCTAAGTATCCTGACCCTCACTGTGCCCTTCCCCTCATACTTAGGACTCCTTTCTAAGGGGGAAAAGACGGTGACTGCATTTTATATTCTGCTTCCTTGTTGGTTACATGATAAATAAAAATTCCTCGAGGCAGGACTGTTAAGAGAGCTACCTCTTTATGTTCTCCTTTAATTTTACTCTCACTGCGTTCTTCTTCCCCAACCTAACAATTCTTTGGCTTCGGTTGCATTTTCCTCCCTATGTTAAGGAAAAGAGATGCCATGGCTATGAAACTAAACTCTCAGGTGCTGTTCTCAGAGAATGGGCTTTTCCCAAGGACAGTGTTCACGTGGCAGGAGAGGGGTAGCTGGGCAAGCATGGGCCGTGCCGAGCACCCTTCAGGCTGTTATGATCATGGGTGGAGATCTAATAGGAAAGTCAACAGAAAGTCCTCAGTTTTAGTGCATTTTTCTGGTTTGTCAGAACTTTAGCCATCTATGTCTGGTGTCCAAGGATTGGATGTGCTTTTGTTCGTATTTCTTGTAATAAGTAACCATACTATGTTCTTTCGAAGGTTTGGGAACTGGAATTGTTTGTGTGGAATTTAGAATGTTTCATACTTTTTTTCCTGTAGCTTTCTCTTTATATGGATAAGTTTGAAGAATTCCAGACTACCATGGCAAAAAGCAATGAACTGTTTACAACCTTCAGACAGGAAATGGAAAAGGTATTTGCATATTTTTGGTAGACGATTCTATCAAATGGAATTTGTATAAGCTCTTTTAAGCGTGATTACTACTTTGCTGCGTTTCCATTGTTATGATACGATCTTCATTTTCTCTTTTGTGATCCTCCAGTGGCATTTTGGGTCATTTTGCCCTCAGTTTATCCCAAGTAGCTCATGTTTTCTATGCTCTTAGAATTCTACCTTTATTACAGTGAAGTCCTCTATTAAGCACAACTATTAGAAATAAAGGGGTGGTTTTTTGGTTTGTTGCTGTTTTTTGTTTGTTTTAACCACTTTAGAGGATCATCCTCAGCCCTCGCATAAAGCTCTGTGTCCTTGGAGATTAAACTATTGAAAGACGTCCAAGCCCAGGAGAATAACCACGTACTTTGGTTGGTTGATGTATCGAGTGTTTCTGCCTTTTTTGCTTCTCTGTTTTTCTTATCTTTACTCCCACTGAATTCTTTCTCCCTTAACCAAACCAATTCTTCGGCTTTTGTTGCATTTTCCTGCCTATGTTAAGGAAAGAGACAACCTTGAGATCAAGCTAAGGCCAAAATATGTAACTCTGGACATACCCAGCCACCCAGCCGTATTCCCTTAAAAATGGAGGATTTAAAAACAGTGTTGGGTTGGGAGAAGTACAGTAGTGCTTGGCATTTCGTTAGCATTCAGTAGATGTTAGTCATGGCTATTATTGGATCTTATGTAGTGGCGGAGAGTGTGTTGTGCTCTGGGTTCATGTCCCAGTTAACATCACAGAATGTGTGACTGTGGATTAGTTGTTCAACCTTTCTGTTCCTTCGCTGTTAAAAATGGTAACAAAAAGACCTGCCCTTCATGAAATAGAGTATTTCAGACAGTGCTTGGCACATTAACATGTACTCAGTTACCATGTGGCTGAATGGTGCTCAAATTACCACCTCCAGGTATTTTTAGAGCTGGTAATCTGGAGAATTCCATGAGCAGCAGATTCGTTCCGCCTGACAGGCCTTTCCGTTGAGGCTGCAATCCAGGGGGCGCTGTTAGGCACAGTGCAGGTGATAGCTGGCCAGCACAGACTCACGTTGGGGTGGAACAGAGTTCCTGACTCCCAGATCTGCCATCCTTCTGGTCCTCTGGGACGGGAACACATTCCTTTGTCCATGGCTGCAGAGATCGCCATGGGTCAGCTGTCACCTTAGGTCTTCCACCAGCTCTTCCCACGGCCTTTGTCCCAGTTTGCCTTGTGTTACAGTTTTGTGGGTAATTACCCAAGGCACAGGGCACTGGCTCTGTCTTATCCTTGTTTCCCTTCACACCACCTGGCTCAGTGCCCTAACCTGGATCAGAGCTGGTGTGCAGTCAATAGCGGATGAAGGCGTATTGAAAATGTCGCTGGCTACAGCCATGGATAAATGCATCCTGAGTTTCTGAAAAGTGTGTTCTGGTAGCATAGGTCTAACACGTCCCTGATTTGGGGAACCACTTTATCTTTAGCAAAATCGTAAGTAAACGAGCCTCTGAATTGTGAGGATGACCAAAGCTGAGGAGGTAACTACTTTCATCGTCTTGGTCACTGGAGTCTTACCTGAATCATGCTGCCTTGAGTTCTGAAACTGATGTGTTCTTGGAGGTTGTGGTAGAGTGTCAACTCTTAATGTCTTGTGGGGCCGAAGATGTCTGTCCTCCCAAGAATCTGAGGAATTCGTTTAATGGACAGAAAAGTCAGTCATGGGCATTTTTTCATACAACCGAGGGAGAAGGAGGGCTTGTCTCTCGCTACCCAGAGCTGGGATGGAAACTGCACTTCAGCCTTAACTGAGTTCAGAGTGTGGTGGCTGACAGCTTCCTCCATGTGCTGCTGCCTCTGAAATTGAGGAGATTAAATTTGTTTTTCTCATAATACAAACCCCCTTCTTTGGTTCCACCCTAGGAGCTTCTGAGATAAGCTCTGCTACCGACAGGCAGGCACAGCTACTTCTATAAAGACACACACAGCTGTCAGCGGGTGAGGCAGGTGCAGGGATGGGGGGAGGGGAGGGGCACGGAAATGTGTGGTGGGACAGGGAGTAGAGATAAGGAAGAGAACTTAGAATTTCAATGTGCACTTGTGTTCACAGATGACAAAGAAAATTAAAAAACTGGAAAAAGAAACAATAATATGGCGTACCAAATGGGAAAATAATAATAAAGCACTTCTGCAAATGGCTGAAGAGGTGAGATGCTTTCCTGCGACTAAGGTGTAGTGTTAGTCATGGGGACTCCTCAAGTTCAGGTACCTAGCGGGGCCAGGACGGGTGCTGTAACACTACTGCCATAGCTGAGGACTCCAGCCTGCGCTGGGGCGGGGGTGGGGATGCGTTGCTGGGTAGAATCTGTGACTTCTTTCCTGGCAGTTAAGTTCGGGACAGGGTCCTGAGTGAGGGCCTAAGCTTCCTACCACGCAGGTAATCAGCCCAGGTTTGTGTCGGAGATAGCCCAAAACATTCAGATTTTGCTTTCTTCTACAGCAATGATTTCTGAAAGAGCTTGCATCAGACTCCCGCTTGTTAAGACCAGGATTGCTGGGCTCCACCCAGTGGCTCTGAGTCACTAGTTCTGTGGGGGTGGAGGCAGATAACTGCCTTTCTAACAAGCATGCAGGTGATGCTGATGCAGCACGTAGGGCCTTTCTAGCTTGACTTATTAGGCTCTCAAAAAAGCATAGTACTTTTTGCCTGTTTTATGTAACATTTCAGGAAAGAACTAAAATGCTGGGGCACGTGTATACACAAGAATCTTTCATCTAAAAATCGGTAGAGGAGAAATCTAAGTAGACACGAGCCATATTCTGTTTTTATTTAGGCCTTTATGTCTGCTAGTCTTTGTGATGTCTTGAATTTCTTTAATAGTTCAATAGGAAATGTCTTAAAAAGTTTATCTTTGGCCAGGCGTAGTGGCTCATGCCTGTAATCCCAGCACTTGAGGAGGCCGAGGTGGGTGGATCATGAGGTCAGGAGTTCAAGACCAGCCTGGCCAGCATGATGAAACCTGTCTCTACTAAAAATACAAAAATTAGCTGGGTGTGGTGGCACGTGCCTGTAATCCCAGCTACTCAGGAGAATCGCTTGAACCAGGCAGTCAGAGGTTGTGGTGGACCAAGATCATGGACTCCAGCCTGGCAACAGAGTGACACTGTCTCAAAAAAAAAAAAAGTGTGACAAAAGGAATTTAATTTTGTCACCCTAAAACAATATCATGATGCTGAATCTCATTCGGTATACTTATGAGTGCAGTCATGCTAGCTAGCTAGAATGGTAGGAGGCTGAAGAGATGGAACGTTTCATAGGTGAAAAGTATCCAGTATGACTCAGCTGGCTTGATTTTTTTGTACCTGATTGATATTTAACAAGGTTACAGAAATCCTCTTTTTTCTTACAGAAAACAGTCCGTGATAAAGAGTACAAGGCCCTTCAAATAAAACTGGAACGGTTAGAGAAGCTGTGCAGGGCTCTTCAAACAGAAAGGAATGAGCTCAATGAGAAGGTGGAAGTCCTGAAAGAGCAGGTGTCCGTCAAAGCGGCTGACAGGGATTTAGCAACACCTGTGACGCAGCCCTTCGCTGCGCTGGATTCTCACAAGGAGCTGAACACTTCCTCGAAAAGAGGCCTGGGAGCACACCTGGAGGCTGAGCCCAAGAGCCAGAGAAGCACCGTGCAAAAGCCCCTGTCCACAGGCTCTGCCCCGGCCATCGAGTCAGTTGACTAAGATGAGGTGTGATCACTGTATTGAGAGATCTATTTTGTGTATAACTTTCTCTGTTAGTAGTTAACTATTGGTTTTGTGGTGAAATTTTTCTTACTTTTTCTACCATATCTGTATTTTCTTAGAACTACTGGACTTACGTGGTACAGGAGGCTGCTTAGCAATTTTGAATAATCTACACTTTCCTCGGCTGTGTTGCACACCGGCCTCATTCCCCCTCCACTGGAATGCATGTGTTCACTGCCTTGTCCTTTCTTTCCCTGCTCCTTGCACATAATCATCCTAATGAAAATTTCACTGACAGGCCCATTACAAGGGAACTTTGTTCTCGCGATGGTTCCTTGATGTGAAAACAATACTAATTTAAACGTCTTAGCTCCCCCCCATTAATATTATTCAAAAAAAGAAAATACCAAGATGATTAGTTTTGTCTAATAACCCATTTAAATGCCAAGTAAAAAAACTCTAGTGTTGGGTCAGAAACAAGGTATTTGATTGAAATTAGTTTTTTGATAATATACCTCGGGACAAATTGAGATGGCCACATGCTTAGAATACTAAGTTTAGGCAGAATATGTATATAAAGATACCACTTGTGGACAAAGTAGTACATACAGGCATATCACTAGACAAACAAGCTTAGTGTTTATATGACTGAACAGTCATCCTGCTTTGGTTTCAGGTGTGGAATTTGGACCACGAGGGGCTCCTGTAGAGGATGGCGGTTTGTGTTTGATTCTGATTTGGGACTTGAGTACATATTCTCCACTTCCCATAGAAGGCCTCACTTATTCTTTGAAAACTGGTGTTCATGTTTGCTGTCACTGTTAAGTCCCTTGTCAAAGACAATGATGGTTAGTTCATGTGTACTTTCACCAGGCATAAGTTCCTCCAATACTTTCTGGCTACTTGAAAGTTATTACAAAAGTTCCACCAGCAAAGTACTCCAGGTTTTTCAAAAGGGAATTTTCATTTTGGATCAGTAGCAACTGAAATTGATTTCATTTACTGGCACCAACATTTTTACTTTGGGAAGACTTGGCAGAGTGTCAGAGTAGTCAGGATCTATTACTTATGCATTCAGTCTGTTTCTAACCCCCTTCTTAGTTACCATCTCTTTTTTTAACAAAAAAACACAAAAACAGAACCCCACAGTATTATCAAGGTCTCTGCACTTGGAATGGGGGGAAATTTGAAATTAAGCACATAACTTTTGAATTAATTGTTTTGATGTTGAATGTGGCTCAGTTATGCAAATGATTAATCAGGCTGCACTGATGAAAGTTTTGACTTTGTCCCTGGTATTATTTGCATTGAAATGCTTTATGAAATAAAAGGTTCTACTAGAACTGATGTTAGCACATTCCACTGAGCAAAACTATCAGACTGACACTTGTTAAATTGCTTACTGGACTGAATAAACTGTTTTGTCCAGTTAAAAAGGTTTTCTCTTTGTTACAAGTTTTATTTGTAAAGTCCTGTCACAATCATGGTCTAAACTAGGTTGAAAGAATTGAAAATTGTCCAACAGATAGGAAACCACCTAGAGTGGAGAATCATATCTAAGCCTTCACCATCAGTCATGTTAATTCAAGGAGCCAGACAGTGGAGGAAAAGAAATGCAAAGTATATTATCTAATTACTGTCAAAATGAGTCAGAAGCAAAAATGATACCCTCCAACAGCCTCCTTTGAGTACACCCCCTTCTGCTACTAAAGAAATACTGGACTCATTTCCCTGGGGGGGGAAATGCAGGTATAGATCAGAAATATAATCCACCTTAAAATTAGTACTAATGATCACATTTCACAAGAACTCTGCTGGATGTACAGCTCTTAACATTTTATTAAGCCATTTGTGTAGCCCACCACGTTTCTTTGTGGTGCTTGTCCTGTGTGGAAGATTGTAAATCTTGGACCTGTTGCATACTTTCAAGGGCTTTAAAGCAATGTGATTCACAGTACTTGGCGGCCTACTGCTTTCAGCTTACTACGTATTTTTAGCTAGATGCTATTATAGTGTTGAAGGATATGGATTCTGTCTGGGATGCATTTACTGTCCTTTCAGAACCCTTCCTCCCATTACCCTGTGAATAAAATACAAATGGGACCCTCTGAGAAGGACGTCTTCCTACAGTGATCACCTCACCAGCCCAGTGTTGTGGCTTTGTAGCACACCCTGTATCTACCATATTCTAGAACACTGTAATGCTACATAGGCTGGCCCAGAAAAGGTTTAAATGTTGAATTCACTTAAATTGCATTTGTTGCACCATCATGGAATCGTGATGTGTATTATTTATAGTGGCAGTAGACTCCAAGGTGTAGCGAAAACTTGGGTCTTGGGTAATATGGACCATTTCATCCTCAGACTTGTTAGGAGTACATTTCTGGGTCTTGAGACCAGTATTTTTCAGTTATGTATGCAACTGCCTTTATTACACCTGGTTATCACAATTCTCAGGTGTTGCAGAAAAATCTACCTCTTTCAGACTGTAGATGGAAATAACTGTGAAAAAAATGATGCAGATATCTTCTAGTTTGTGCTAAACACACTGCTTTATTTTTACAGCCCACGTCTTTCATGAGGATACGAATTGTTAAGAGGCAGTCTTGTTTTGCTTTTCAAAGACATTTTGTAGAGATTTTTCACTAATGTGAATCTGATTTTATCTACTTGATTCTGTATAGATTAAGTAAATATGTATGATAAACTTAACAGCTTCTGTGTATTCTTTTACTATCCGTGTGGTCTTAACTGTATCTGAGTCCAAAGGTACCATTTTACCCATTTCAGCCATTTCTACTCAAAAAGTGGATACACCTCCCCCTCCCCCGACACACCCCTACCAAGCTTCTAAAAGGAACACAACAAGCTTTATTTTAAAACTTTATTTCTGCAAAGCCAATCAAGAAGTGTTGGAAGGAAAAAGTGTAAAAGTTACTCTCGCATATTTGGGAACAGCAAGCACTTAGTTTGAGAAAATGAGGACTTAAACAGTTGAATCAAAGGCAGTATGCTGCTACTTGCATTTTATATCAATGGTGATGTTCTTTCTTAAGCAACAATCATCTCTTTCCTAATAGCTACAATATGATACAGTACGCAACAGCTCACTTGAAAGTGCTAGAATCAGAGGATAAAGAAGCCAGAAGCCACCGCACTTACATTTTCTACTATACAAAGCCTTTTGGCGCTTGATAAATCAAGCATTCGTGTAGCATTACATTCAACAGAAACATCTCTCATACTTTGGGTTTAAGATCCTTGTCCCTCCAGTTCCGATGTCGTGACATCTGACTCTTCATCATTGTAAATATTTTCAGCCTGAAGATAACCAAATAAATCCACAGGTTAAAACTCCCTATGGTTTTTACAAGGTCTTCTAAAAACAATTTATTCAGAACTTGCAAGTTTCGTTTTTATATTTCTCTCTAAAAACTTCAATAAGGAAATGGTAAGCTAGCCAGTATTTTGAAAAATTCTTTGCCAGTGTGTACTTAGCCACCCATCCATGCACTACTTATTTCAGTCGCTGTTCATAAGAGATGTTTTCCAAAAGCACTTCAAGCATGGTTTATAGGAAGTGGTAGCCCAGATGTTTATGGAAGTGTCGGTTAACAACACCTTAGAAATGTCAAGCACTTAGTGCTCCTCATCAGAGAACCTGGTATCATTTGAACGCCTTGACATTTCCTCCCTGTATCCCTCATGCCTGCAATACAGAACAGACACTGGAGACAGTCGCGATGCCAAGACTCCAGTGCATGAAGAATGCAACAATGAAAATCAGAGCAGATGCAGAGCTTTCTCCTGATCTGACAGGTGCTACAAATAGCAAATAGTGGACAAAGCACCATATGGGACTAAAGATTATATTGTTGAAATGGAAAAACTTCTTTTAAACTGTTTCTGTAAATGTCTGGCATAATACGCAACTAACAAGATAGTCATTCAAGAAAAATGTTTTAACTCACCATTTGCCATATCTGCATGATGTTATCCTCAGACACTGAGCAAATGACCCAAGGCTCATTGGGGTTCCAACTAAAATCTGAAATCTTGGCAGTGTGTCCTCCGTGAATAAACTGTTATAAGAACAAAAAAAGTTTGGTTTCATATACTCTCCTGTTAATCCTAATAAAGATTTTAAAAACAGTTTTTAGAGCATCAGTATTTCAACTGAGGTTGGGTGTGGTCTGCGGTTTTAGAGACGGTAGTACAGGCTCAGTAATCTACTTATTTTGCAAATCTCCAAACCTTCAGAAAAGGTAACAATACAGTACAATGGATACCTGTATACCCTTTACCTAGATTCACCAAGTACAAATAGTGTAACCGATGAACCTATATAGTGAAATGGCTGAAAACTTCAGCCTATATCCCCTAAGAATGAAGACATTTTCCTACATAATCAAAATGCCATTTCCATACTAATTATGATGAACATTAATCCAGCATCATTTGCCATACACAGTTAGGTGCAACATCTAAGGTAATCCGTTAAATGCCATGTATCTTCTATTATACAAGGGGCCTGAGAAGTCTCCTGGTTCTTCCCTTCTCCACTTTACTAAGATAGGCATACTTCTTGCCTATCTTTCCCAGGTACACAGCACCAGGGTGAAAGAAAATCCCTGGCTCCAAAAGCATAGCTTGAGATACTGCCTCGTAAGTTATGCCTAAGGTGAGACAGCTTTGCTGAACAATTCTGAAGAAGGCAGTCGTTTCATGCAAGAGAACCTCGTGGGAAGGCACCATGCCTTATTTATCTTAAGATGTAAAGGAAACAGTTCTTCACAAGGACGGTATTAAATACATTGTTTGGAATTGGAACATCACACTTTTCTGACAAAGTCTTATTTGACTCTAGTTTGACAATGAGGTCCCTGCCCGCCAACTAGGTCTTATGCAATGTATCTATTTCACTGAACAATCTTTTTTCACATTTTTATGACATGAAAATATTTTTATGAAATATGAACAATCAGTTTAAAAATATGAGGTGGGGCTGGGTACAGTGGCTCATGCCTGTAATCCCAGCACTTTGGAAGGCCAAAGCAGGCAGATGGCTCGAGCTCAGGAGTTCAAGAGCAACCTGGGCAACATGACAAAACTCCATCTCTACAAAAAATACGAAAATTAGCTGGGTGTGGTGGTATGTGCCTGTAGTCCCAGCTATTCAGGAAGCTGAGGTGGGAAGACAGCTTGAGCCTGGAAGGTCGAGGTTGCAGTGAACCGAGATTGCACCACTGCACTCCAGCCTGGGTAATAGAACCAGACTTTGTCTCAAAAAAAAAAAAAAAGGAAAAAAAAAGGGTAAACAGCTTTTAAAAATACTCTTAAAGGGTATACAAATGAATATATTTTAAGATCACTGGGGCTTAGAATACATATAGGAGTTATCAAAGCAAGATACTTGTGTTAAAATTACTGGTGGAATAGTTTCTTTCTTTCTTTTGAGATAGGATCTCACTGCCATTGCCCAGCCTGGAGTGCAGTTTTGTGATTGTGGCTCACTACAGCCTCAACTTCCCAGGCTCAGGTGATTCTCCCACCTCAGTCTCCCAAGTAGCTGGGACTACAGGTGCACACCACCATGCTTGGCTAATTTATGTATTTTCTTTTTTGGAGACAGGGTTTCACCATGCTTCCCAACCTGGGCTGGAACTTTTTTTGGGCTCAGGTGATCCACCTGCCTGAGCCTCCCAAAGTGCTGGGTTTCCAGGCAGGAACCACCATGCCCCACCCAGTTTACTACTTTCAAATGTCCCTTGATTTCAAGCTCTCTTTGAAGACCCTAGTGTATTTTCTCAAGGACCATGGAATTATTGCAGAGCCATAATATACAAAGTAATACACTTTCCTTTCTCCCTAAAAAAAAAAAAAAACATAGTTGGAGACCTTGAAAACATTGCACTGTGTGAAAGAATCAGTCATGAAAGACAAAAGTCACATTTATATGAAATATCTAGAATAGCCCAATCTTGTAGTGCCAGAAAGTAGATTAGTGGTTGCCAAGGGCTGGAAGAGGAGGACGACTGGGAGGGGATAGCTACAGTTTCTTCTGGAGGGGATAAATAATGTTCCAACCATCCAGTGACAGTTGTACAAATCTATGAATATACTATAAACCATTGAATTTAAGAACAAAAAAAAAATAAAAAAGGGAAAAAAAACCCCAAACCCAAGAACACCCCCTCCCCACTGAATTGTACACTTTAAAGAGGTGAACTGTGTGGTATGTAAATTATATCTCAGTAAAGCTGTCATCAAAATAAAAGGGACTGGGGTGTTCCTACAAGGTGGGATTAGTGAATATCTTCTGTGTGCAAGGCTTGCTCTCAAGGGCCTTCTTTTCCTTTGAAAACTCGTGGACATTTAATATGATCCATAGTGTCACAGAAAAAAATGAATGAAACTCATGGACAAAGTACAAGTGTGCCAAAAATGAGTTCTGGCATTAGAACTAAAATCATACGTGACAGAGTGATGACTATCTGCCAAATGAAGGGAAGAGACAAATGTTGGATTTACAGCAAGGACAAGAAACCATGCTAAATCTGGCAATGCTTCATAGAAAAATGATCAAGTGAGCACTGAAGGACTGAGACGGGAAGAATGAGGACGGACAGATACCACCACATAAGCTTTCAAAGGGCCGAGGACATGTGTGATGCTTCAATCAGACATGGGAGATGGGGGGCTCTGCTAGCATCAACAAGATCGAGAAAGCCCTCCTTTTTGAGCAAGAAACTTAAAAAGCATTTAGAAAACTTTCTATACTGTTAGGAAGTGTTAAGTATTGCCAACTGAATAGTAATTATACTCACTTCCCATCCCCAAATCATCACAAATACCAGAGCTGAAATCAGTGAGAAATTACTATACACTATTTTCCAGGATCTCAAACCACTCTCAGTGAAACATTTGTAAAAACCTACTGGGCTCCATTTACTATTTTTGATAAATGTCAAAGCCCAATCGCAATAACCTCCAGGGCCTCCATTTTGAAACCATCTGTAAGAGCCAGAATTTGAAGTTCTGACTCATTCTCAAGATAAACGGATCAATGACAATCCAATCCACATATGACATTTCATCTTTTATAAGCCAGTGCATACCAGGAGTTCTGGAGGCCCGTCTTCTGCATCTTCTGCTGATTGTTCTTCCCCAATTTTACTGTAAGAATAAACAATATGATGCTTTCATCAGTGAACTTCCTGTAGCACCAACATCTGCTAACCCAGTACCAGCCCAGAAAGTAATGTTAAAACACAAATACTCTCACAAAAACTTATCTCTATACTACAATCAATTCGTTTTTTTTTCCTTAGAGACATGGTCTCGCTATGTTGCCTAGGCTGCAGTGCAGTGGCTATTCATTCACAGGCATGATTGCTGTGCACTACAGCCTTGAACTCCTGGACTCAAAAGTGATCCTCTCGCCTCAGCTTCACCAAACCCGGATACTGTTTATATTTGGTTGAAGGGTGAGATGTTTACTTTCTGGAAATAAGTTAGAGTGGTTCATAATTGAAGCTGCAGAATGAGGGATTGTCAATAAACGTCAACTCAAAATCCCTTCAAAATACCATCCATTGCATTAGAATCAAAAGGTGAAATGTATACTTAAAAAATCAACACATGAACTGATGTGCAATCCCTATACTTAAAGCTTTTTGCATTCTAGAAGTATACAGTTATGCATCAGTACTATAGACCTGTCTAAAGACATAGCAACAAATATGAAGTGTATAAAGCCAAGGAAAAGTTTCTAAGGTTTTTCTCTTAAACTTCAATTTGTAGAATTTGCCAGTGGTCAACAGTGAATTCACCCTTTACATATCAAAATCAGCCCTATCATCTATCTAGCCCAAAGACAGATGTTACTAGTAACAACTGCTAAAAAACAAAACTCAGCCTTCCAAGTGAGACATTATTTTTCCTTCCTATAAAACCAAACTCAAACATGTGGGATTGCTAGACAATTATATTTCTCTTCCACCTGTCAGTACAGTCGCTAACACTCACCATTTTGATCCCAAATTTTATCTAATGTAATTTTAAAAATTTTTTAGCGACAGGGTCTCACTATGTTGCCCAGGCTGGTCTTGAACTCCTGGGATCAAGCAATCCTCCTGGTTCAGCCTCCCAAAGTACTGGAATTTAGGCATGAGCCACCACGCACGGCCCCCTAGCTAATGAAATTTTAATATTAAAGAAGCTATGAAATAACTGAAAGAAGAAATTACATATAATGCTCACAAATTATTGGCACCTTCTGGGGCAATTCAGCTGCCAGGGCATCAGACTTCCAAACCCTGCTGTACACTTCATACAACCTCTTTATAGTTTTAATTTAGGTTTTTAATTTTACTACTAAAATTGTTTTAACATCAAATACAATGCCCCCAATTAATGCTTTAAAGATTTTCTATATCTTCAAGTATTTATCATGGCAAGAGTTTGCTCCATTAGAACCCTGAACATTAGCTGTTTTAAGTTTTACATACAAGCATTTTATTCTGCAGTGTGTCTTCTACATACTGAGGATTACTAACTCTGTAATTAAGGCAGCCTTAGTTTTAATATGCAGGTTGAGCACCCCAAATCCAAAACACTCCAACATCCAAAACTTTAAGCACCAACATGACATTCAAAAGAAAAGCACATTGGAACATTTCAGAATTTGGACTTTCACACTGAGCGCAATGGCTCACGCCTAACCCCAGCACTTTGGTCAGGAGTTTGAGACCAGCCTGGCCAATATGGCAAAATTCTCTTTTTTTTTTTTAAAAAGTACAAAAAATTAGCCAGGCATGGTGGCAGTGCCTGTAGTCCCAGCTCCTTGGGAGGCTGACGCACAAGAATCACTCGAACTCAGGAGGCGGAGGCTGCAGTGAGCCAAGACTGTGCAACTGCACTCCAGCCTGAGTGACAGAGCAAGACTCAGTCTCAAAAAAAAAAAAAAAATGTATTTGGACTTTCAGATTTGAGATGATCAACCAGTAAGTATAATGCAAAATTCCAAAATCCTAAAAATTCCACAACCAGTAAGTATAATGCAAAATTCCAAAATCCTAAAAATTCCACAACCAGTAAGTATAATGCAAAATTCCAAAATCCTAAAAATTCCAAAACCTCAAACACTTCTTATTGCAAGTACTCTGGATAAGGGATACTCAATCTGTACTAAATTTAGTACAGAAATATACTTAATACAAGCAGGGAGTAAATTATTTTTTGGTAAATTTATGATTTAAACTAAGATAACATCTTGTGGAGAAGTTTGTAACTGTATTAAGCAACTTTATTAAGTTATAAAGGCTCAGATGAAAAAAATAAAGACGTCTAAAATTCTTAGAACAGCAAGTCTGAAGTCAAGGACCTTTAAGAATTGGAAGAAACTCTTTATACAATAAGCCCCAGAGAACATAAGCTGACAGCTTGGGCTGTCCTTGTCTCCTTGACAAAGGTCTCCCCAGCAGTTACACAATCCACAGCAGGAGTGCACATCTGCAGAAGCAATCAATGAAAGCAGAGAAAAGCAAATGGTACAAAAACTCAGAAAGAACAATCCTGCCTACATGTACTATGAGATCCGATGAGACACAAAACAGCTAACATCTTGATCTCTCTCTATATAGTAAGTATGTTTTAAATACAGTCATTTGAATGCAAAACCAAACACAGACACATACACCTTCATGTCTGAATAATAAGAGACAAAACTCACATCACAGAAATTTTATGGTCCATTTGCTGCTTCGCTTCTATTTTACAGAACAGATTCTTTAGGAAGATACTTAAGTTTCTTTAATATTAGGTTTCTTTAAAGAGGGATTACCAAGTTGTTTTTCTAGTTCATGAATTACTATGTAACTTGACAGATGAGCATATTTATGTAGTATGTTGTCATGGACTGGGAGTTACCTTAAATCCCACACATTCAGGCGGCGGTCAGTACCACTTGAAGCCAGAATAGTTTCATTATGTGGAGACCAGTGGACCTAGTAATAGATAATTTTGAAAATGTATTTAAAGGATCATTCGCTGCGAGGTTTGTGGCTATTGTTCTAATCCAATATTTTCTCATCTTGCAGTCCATGATCTTATCCTTGGCCTATTGGCCTCGCCCTCTTGTCCCAGCCTTTCAAGTGCTCTGAAATGGCTCAGCTCCATCTTGTCCTCAGGAAGGCTGCACTCCCCAGCACTGAAGAACTCAGCCTGGGGTCTTAATAAATTTATTCGGCCCCATAACCATCCCAGAAGCTTTTTAATTCTTCAGTAGGGTGTACTTTAACCTATGAACATCTCTATGTAAAACCATGTACAAGGCATTGTTTTCATTAGTGGGCCCATCAGTCTGGTACAGCTTAACTGAAGAATCCCTAGATTTCATTTCCTGACATACAGACACCAGAAAACTGTCACATACCTGGAAAATTTCGTCTTTATGAGATTCGAAGGTATGGAGTTTTAATTTTAAGTTACGCAGATCCCATAAAGCTACGGTCTAAAGAAAAATAACAAGTGAAAATGATTTCTATGCTTTACCTAAGAATTTTCAAATATCTAATTAAAGTAAGAGAACTGGGTTTTATAAACACCAAATAATGCAAAAACTTCAAAACCTTATCCGCAGAGCCGGTGGCTAGAATAAATTCGCTGTAGGGATTGAATGAGAGGCAATTGACTTCGGCAGTGTGTGCATCCACCAAGTGGCTCGGCTTGGAGGTGGTATTGGACCTGGTGTCCCATCTAAAACACAAAGGTAAAGGCACACAGCACCCAGGGAGGATGCATGAGCCTCCTCAGCTTCTCACACTCACACTCGGCCCCACGTCACTGTCAATGCACTCCACAACTAGCTCCACTATGCTCGTCCTTCATGAAGAACCAACCACACAGTTGGTGTTTCAGACCTTGACCACTAAATGATACTTTCAAAACCTACAGAGAACAAGCTAGGGCTATTAGCCCTGGTTTTTTATTAGATTCCCATTTCAATTACCAACTATTTCAAGCAGACAGAAAATAGAGACTATGTAGAAAATAATGTAACAATCTCATACCTACAACTAGCTTTGACAAATGCCCAGTATTTTGTCACATTTGCCTCAGACATTTATGAGGTAAGATTATAGGTGGCTGAATGCAGCCCTGTGGCCATACCTTGACGCAATAATTTTCCTCCCTGATCTCAACTGGTGTCACTCTGGATTCCAATTTTGATATTTACCACTACACCAAGTATATCACTTCACACAAACATACCTATACTTATTTTTTTTCTAATAAGCGATCCTCTCACTTCAGCCTCCTGAGTAGCTAGGGCTGTTACAGGTGCACACCACTGTACCCAGCTAATTTTTTAAATTTTGTGTAGAGACAGGGTCTCATACCTCCTGGCCTCAAGCAATCCTCCTGCCTCAGCCTCCCAAGGTGTTGGGATTACAGCAGTAAGCTACCTAAAGCTGTTTTTTTTTAAAGCCGTAACATAAGCAAAAAAAAAAAAAAAAAAAAATCAAACTACAGCCTGCTGCAATCGCTGATGGTCATTCAGGTCACCCATTTAACAAGATCCCACTGAACTTTCCACCTTACATCATCAGTTTCTGATCATCAGCAACAGATCCAAACAGTGACTCGTGCAGCAGGTGCCAGGCCACATCCTCCACAACAGCCGAGTGGCCAGTAAAGATCGCTTTAGCATCCACAATTTTGCCTTCCTTCGGTCCTGCGTTTATATCCCACAGACAGACAGTCTAAGAGAGAAGGAGAGAGAGAGAGAAAAAAAAAGAACAAGGGCCGTAAGAAACTGAATTTTTCTTTCAAGATGACGTCTCGGTCTGTCACCTAGGCTGGAACACAGTGGTGTGATCTCAGCTCACTGCAGCCTCTGCCTCCCAGGTTCAAGCGATTCTCCTGCCTCATCCTCCTGAGTCGCTGGGATTACTTACAGATGCACACCACCAAGCATGGCTCAATTTTTTTCTGTATTTTTAGTAGAGATGGGGTCTCACCATGTTGGCCAGGCTGGTCTCATACTCCTGACCTCAGGTGATCCACCTGCCTTGGCCACCCAAAGTGCTGGGATTACAAGCATGAGCCACTGCATCCAGCCACATGAAGGAGTTTCTGTAACAGAGCTATTTCCCAGTAAAAAAACCTTTTTTTTTTTTTTTTACATAATATATATGCCCTTCATCTCTGTAACAGTTACTTACACATGAAGACACTCAATGTACGTGGACTGAAGAGAAAGGAACATGTGGAGATCCTGCCATTCACACAGGCTCAGAAGGATCTGGCAAGATTATCATGATGCTTGGCATGTGGGGAGCCCCTGGTAAATTTCAGCTATTATTACGACCAATTCCCAGCCTGGTATCTTCAAAAGGTACTAGTAATTGGGTTACTGGGTACAGTCCACTTTCCTTACTTGGGAAACCATCTCATATACACATTGAGGGAAGCATCCTTTTAGAAAGCCTGTAATCCTGGCTCTTTGGGAGTCCAAAGCAGGTGGATCACTTGAGCCCAGGAGTTCAAGACCAGTCTGGGCAATATGGCAAAACTCCATCTCTACAAAAAAAAAACACAAAAATTCACTGTACACCTGTAGTCTCAGCTACTTGAGAGGCTGAAGTAGAGAACCACTTGAGCCCGAGAGGCGGAGGTTGCAATGAGGCAAGAATGTGCCACTACACTTCAGCCTGGGTGACAGAGTAAGATCCTGCCTCAAAAAAAAAAAAGGTAGACAACTCACAGGATGGGAGAAAATTTCTGAAAACCATAGGGACTTATACCTAGAATACATAAGAAACTCTTGTAACTCAACAATAAAAAGACAAAATATGGACAAAGAATTTGAATACATATTTCATCAAAGGAGATATGCAAATGGCCAATAAATAAAAGAATATATGCTCATCATCATTAGTCATTAGGGAAATGCAAATTAAAACCACAATGAGCCATGTGTGCTGACTCATGCCTGTCAATCTCAGCACTTTGGGAGGCCAAGGCAGGAGGATCTTTTGAGCCCAGCAGTTCAAGACCAACATGGCCAACATAGTGAAACCCTGTCTCTATTAAAAATACAAAAATTAGCTGGGCCTGGTGGCACATGCCTGTAATCCCAGCTACTTGGGAGGCTTAGGAAGGAGAATCACTTGAACCCAGAAGGTGGAGGCTGCAGTAAGCTGAGATTGTGCCACTGCGCTCCTGGGCAACACAGCCAGACTGTCTCAAAACAAAACAAAACCCCTCCCCCACCCCCCCCCAAAAAACAACAACAAAGAAACCCAGCAGATACCACTTTACACACACTAGGATAGCTATAATAAAAAAAAAAGACAAGCACTAGTGAGGATGTAGAGAAACCGGAACATTTGTACATTGCTTGTGGAAATGTAATATGGAAAGCCACTTTGGAAAACAGTTTGATAGTTGTTCAAAAAGTTAAACAGAGATACCATATGGCCCAGTAATTCCACTCCTAGGTATGTATCCAAGAGAAATGAAAACATACATCCACACGAAAACTTGTACACAAATGTTCATAACATAATTCAAAATAGCCCAAAAGTAGAAAGAACTCAAATGGTTCGACTGATAAATGAATAAGTAAACTGTGGTATATCCATACAATGGAATATTGTTAAGCCATAAAAAGGAATGGAACATAAGAAATGTTACTTGAAAACATTATGCTGGCTGGGCGCAGTGGCCCACGCCTGTATTCCCAGCACTTTGGGAGGCCAAGGCGGGTGGATGACGAGGTCAAAAGATCGAAACCATCCTGGTCAACATGGTGAAACCCCGTCTCTACTAAAAATACAAAAATTAGCTGGGCACGGTGGCATGTGCCTGTAATCCCAGCTACTCAGGAGGCTGAGGCAGGAGAATTGCCTGAACCCAGGAGGCGGAGGTTGTGGTGAGCCGAGATCGTGCCATTGCACTCCAGCCTGGGTAACAAGAGCGAAACTCTGTCTCAAAAAAAAAAAAAAACAACAACAAAAAAACATTATGCTAAGTGAAAGAAGCCAAACAGAAAGGCTGCATATGTGATTCCATTTACATGAAATATCAAGAATAGATAACTCTATGGAGATGGAAAATAAAGTAGTGCTTAGGAGCTAGGGGATAGCAGGGAATGAGTGGGGAGTCACTGCTTAATGGGTATAGAATTTCTTTTCGAGAGTGAATGAAAATATTCTAGAATTAGTGGCAATAGTTGTGCACCTTTGTGAATATGCTAAAAGCCACTGAATTGTACAATTAAAAATACTTTATATCAATCAGGCCCCACAAACACTCTACAGTTTCCATTATAAGGGCCTGGAGGGTCCTCTTTTAAATAATGGAAGGCCTTTTGCCTATGCTCCCTCCGTTCTAAGGCTAATTCAAAAGAGCTCTGTGGAATCTGAAGACTCATATAGGGCAGTATGAAAACCATCTCTCTAAGTCCCAGGGAAATGTTATCACAATAATCAGCAGTATTATCTTAGAAAGCCTTTCATCTATATAGTATTCCTTCAGTACAGCTGTGATACTTTAGCTCCCACTATATGAACAGATTACAAAGAATACGTTTCTCACATGGTCATCAGATGCACTTAGGAGATGTCCACTCAGATTCGAATTCCAGGAGAGACCATAGCCTTCCTTCTGGTGACCTCTTAACCTGAGATCAGGATTACATTCTCCACTTGGGTCTAAGAAAAGAAAAATATTAAGTTATTCTCTGTTTATCAGAAATTGTGAGAATAAATTCTCACTCCTTCATTGAGTGAGCCATTACAGCAACTGCACATGAACAAGATCTGGTCTGACCCATAACCACTTTAAAAAGCTGTTCTCTTGGCTTTGTTTTTAATATCCAACACAAATTGAGCCTCAGAACCATTAAATGATTGGTTTCTTTGGAAAACCTACTACCCTCAACACAAAAACACTGAAAACTATAGCTATCCCACAAATCTGGGAAGTGGTAACCCATCCCCCACCTCCCAATTTTTAGAAGTATTTCTAATACAGCAGGTCTGGTTGCTCACTCCTTGCATGCCTCTAGGGTATCCTGATTCATAAGTGACCCTTGGACAACCTCTGGGAATGTGACCCTCAGAAAGTCCTTCGCGTCACTGACTGATAAAGTTGTGTAAGCCCAGAGCAGTGGGGTATGTCACAGGGACTTGTTAAGACTTGTAGAATTGTTTAGCAAGATTCACAATGCATTTGGCTTCACTGTTGGAGGCCTCACTTTTGTTATCATGGCTAGTCAAAGAACAGGATGCGCCCACGCAAACAGACCTCCACAAAAACCCCCGATTCTGAAACTTAAATGGGCTGCCCTCGATAGAAACATTTAGCAAATGTCCCTGTGGTTTGCTGCTAGAGACAAAGCATGTCCTATGTGGCCCTAGATGGGAAGGACCCACACACCTGTAGCTAACCTCTTTGGACTCCC
The DNA here is from genome assembly GCF_049354715.1 of Callithrix jacchus. Classification (NCBI taxonomy): domain Eukaryota; kingdom Metazoa; phylum Chordata; class Mammalia; order Primates; family Cebidae; genus Callithrix; species Callithrix jacchus. Next base: position 17,118,252 of record NC_133524.1, read on the forward strand.
CCTGATGTGTATCTTTTTCCTCCTACTTTTGCTCTGAATCCTTTGCTGTAATAAATTTTAGCTCTGAGTATAAACTGCTTTTAGGCAGTTCTGGCAAATTCCTTAACTTGAGGATGATTATGGGACCCTCCAAAGCAACTTTTAAATCTTTAAACATTATAAAGTATGCTACTTTGACCTTAAAAACATTACCAGTTTGAATCAAGAAAACTGCTCAAGCAATGGCCTGACTTTACCACATACCTGGTTTAGCAGGGTGCTTTGTATAGTCAAAAACCAACACATCAGAAGATGGTGTTTTTGTCGCAATGATGTGAGGATTCTGCGGCATGTAACGAGCACGGTTTACTTCTCCTTCATGATTGATTTTAATTTCACATTCAATTTTTCCTGTTACAGAACCAAAGCCACCAAATTCTAATGTGAGGAGAAAGAAATAAACACACACACACACAATCAGGATTAAAATTCACAAATCACTTATTTTAATCAACCTAACAGATTTTGACCTGGCAGAATACAACACAAATTGACAAGGCAAAGACAGAGACATACATAGAGAGAGAAAAATCAAAAAAATGTGAGCTCATTTGCCACATCAATTTATTCCCATTTTCATTGAAAAATATTGGTAGCTGCCTTATGCAACTTAATTCGGTTCCACCTTGGATCTAAAACAACTGTCCTCTTTCAGTTATGAAGATGATATATTCACTGAGATTTCAAAGAACCATATAATAAGCAGACCAACAGTTTTTTAGTTCAAATATAACTCATTTGGAAGCGCTGCACTGAATTAGCATCTTATTTTAGGATTCAACAAAACAGGAAAGGTTTTACCCTTAGGAGTATGAACATTCTATGAGTCTAAAGTCAGGAGCATCCGTAAATTAATAAAAAAACCCATGCTAACCCCTACCCATCCCTAAACACACATATGTTGGCCCTGCTAGCATACTTGGTTTAGCTGCTAGTGCAGTGCCAAGGTTAACCTCTCCATCTGGTGTGTGAATAAGACTGTAGTATCAAATAATCATGAAAAAGGCCTTGTAAAGTAACAAAGCCATATAAAAAGTATGATAACTTCCAAGAAGTAGCAACATATTAGCAGAAAGAATACAAGTAGAGAACATCTAAGCAAAGAGCGGCAAACAAGGACGTTCTTTTTTGTGCTCATAGATTAAAAACTTGAATTAGTTGCTGACATGTAAAAAGATAGGACGGTTCACATTACAATTGTGTTATTTCTTCCTGACCTATATTGCCTTTTCTTTGCACATTCCATTTTAACTCACCCTGTGTGTCAGGTCAAGGAAAACTAACACAAATGCCTACTGGAGCCAGGCAGGTAAGAAGTAAACTAGACTGGGGCCTGGAGAAAACACCAAAAGGAGCAAACCATTTCTCAGTTTCAGCCAGCTCTATGTGAGAATGCCTAATGAAACTGGCTCCCATGTCTTAACATCAGTATCTAGCCATTCCTTTGAAGTAAACATAGCTTACTATTTCTGGGTGGTTGAAAACCATTCTCAAATCCACATGATTACTCCAAAGCTCCTCTACCCACTACTCTCATGTGGCCTTTTACCTCATAGCACCTTCGGTACCATGGTGTCAATGGAAGAAGTGTGCCTTGATGTCCTAAGACCACTCCTGATCCAATTATCTCCTCCCTCCCAAGACTGCTCCAAACCTGTTCCACCTTGACCTTCAACATCCCATTCCATGGACTCCAGTGGCTCTAACCCTTCTGCTACAAAGATACTCAAGTTTCCTGATTCCTTTAGCTAAAACAACCTGAACAGCTCTCCAAAAAAACAGGCTGGGCACAGTGGTTCATGCCTATAATCCCAGCACTCTGGGAAACCAAGGTGGGTGGATCACGAGGTCAGGAGATCAAGATCATCCTGGCCAACATGGTGAAACCCCATCTCTACTAAAAATACAAAAAAATTAGCTGGGCATGGAGGCACATGCCTGTAGTCCCAGCTACTCGGGAGGCTGAGGCAGGAGAACTGCTTGAATCCAGGAGGTGGAGATTACAGTGACCCGAGATTGTGCCACTGCACTACAGCCTGGGCTAGGATTTACTTTGAACACAGAGCTTTGTTTTCTCAAGCTGAAGAAATCAGGATTAAAGTCTGAAAAGTCACTGTCTTAATGATCATATCCATTAAAAAATATAACTGAACATTAACAAAGGCATTACCTGAATTATGTCAGCTACTTGTTAGAATATACTGGATATGCAACTTTAATATTTTAATAATGTATTAACATCATTATGCAGAGACTGTTAAACTGCAAGCCCAGTAAATATATAGCTCAGGACTAAAGGCCATTTAAAAATTTCTGATTACAATATTCAGGCCAGATGTGGCGGCTCATGCTTGTAATTTCAGCATTTTGGGAAGCTGAGGCAGGCGAATCACTTCGGACCAAGAGTTCAAGACCGGCCTGGCCAACACGATGAAACCCAGTCACTACTAAAAATACAAAAATTAGCAGGGCGTGGTGGTGGGCGCCTGTAATCCCAGCTACTCTTGAGGCTGAGGCATAAGAATCACTTGAACCCAGGAGGTAGAGGTTGCAGTGAGCCAAGATTGCACCACTGCACTCCAGCCTGGGCGACACAGAAAGACTCTGCCTCAAAACAAACAAAAACAAGAAATCCTCAATATTTAAAGAAATAATGCATAAAATTGTTGGGGAATGAACTGTAAATTGTGGGAGTGGTAAACTGGGTAAATCACTTTGGAGAATAGTTTTCTATGAAGTTAACAATGAATACACCATACAACCTAGCAGTTTCACTACACTAGAAAATGTAATATTTTTGAGTCAGGATCTTGCTCTGTTGCTCAGGCTGGAGGGCAGTCGTGTGATCCTAGCTCACTACAGCTTCAAACTCCTGGGCTCAAGGGATCCTCCCCCTTCAGCCTCCCAAGTAGCTAGGACTACAGGCATGCACCATCACACATGGCTAAGTTTTAATTTAATTAATTAAAAAAATCTTTAATTTTTTTTAAAGATGGGGTTTCACCATGATGGTCAGGCTGGTCTTGAACTCCTGACCTCAGGTGATCCACCCACCTCCGCCTCCCAAAGTGCTAGGATTACAGGCATGAGCCACCGCGCCTGGCTTAATTTATTTTTTGATAGAGACAAAGTCTCACTGTGTGCCCTGGCTGGACTTAAACTCCTGGGCTCAAGCATTCGTCCTGACTCGGCCTCCCAAAGCGTTGGGATTACGGGCATGAGCCACCACATTTTATCTTCAATAAGAGAAAAACCCTAAAGCATGTATTATGAAGTGCTAATAGCATTAAGCCATCTGGGACTGTGAAGAAAGAGTTAACACAGCAGTCTGGTTGCTTAGCCCTGGACTCTGAGGAGCACTGGGACCCTTAGTGACCCTTGGCAAACTCCTGGGAACATGCACCTCAGAATGTTCTTTCTGTCACTGATGAACTGATGATTTTGTGGTGTGCACCTGGAGCAATGGACCATGTTGTACCAGTTTGTCAGGGTTGCTTTGTAGATATCAAGATTGATTATTGTTTTTATTACTGGGGTCCTCAAGTTTCAGTTGCCATGGCTGGTTGTCAGCAGGATGTGTCTATGCAACTAGGCCCCCAAGAAAGCCTCAGACCCTAAGACCCAAATAGGCTTCCCTGAGCAGAGATATTTCACACATGTCCCTGCAGTTTGCTGCCAGAGAAAAGCACATCCTGTGTGGCCTTGGACAAGACTTGTGCCAGACCTCCCTGAACTTGCCGATGCACATCTTTTTCCTGCTGCTTTTGTATTCTTTACTGTAATAAACTTTAGCCACAAGTATAATTTGCTCTTTTGAGTCCTGACAAAATCACCAAACTTGGGGTGGTCATGAGAATACCAAAACAGGAGAGTATGTTTGACTAAATCAAAAAAAGAAAAAAGCAGCCAAGAGATTCCTAAATTAACCATAGCACTACTGCCTCTCCCTCCAAACAAACAAAAAAAACCCCAGCATTAACCATTTGGTATCACTATTGTTTGATGTATATGTCGTCTCCTGATTTTTTCCCTGTGCACACACCAACACATATTACTTCTACCAAAGTGGAACCCGGTAATTACACATAACAGTTATTCACTTAATTTATCTTGGATACCTTCCTATACCAGTGCATACAGATTTTTCTCATTAAAAAAAATTTTTTTTTTAAATTTTTGGTAGAAATGAGGTCTATGTTGTCCAGACTGGGCTTGAACTCCTCAACTCAAGTAAACTTCCCACCTCAGCCTCCCAAAGTGCTGGGATTATAGGTGTGAGCTATGGCACCTGGCCTTTCTCATTAATTGCTGAGTAGTATTTCAAACATACCATGTGCTTAACCAACATCTGGGTTACTAGGTTGATCTTAATTTTTCAATTCTACAATTACGATTAAAATCCCTTATGTACATGTGGGTGAGTAATTCCGTAGGATAAAGTCCTAGAGTTAAATTACTGGGCCAAAAGCTAATAGTTTTAGTAGCACACGCTTTGAACGAGGCATATCCCCTTTGACATCAATATTGGAATATATAATATACCTACCACCCTTGTCACTGTCACAATGGGAAGCATCAAACTGTGCATCATCATTGGGAATATGTACTCGAGCAACCACCAGATGATTCTGCTCATCAGACGTGTGAGTCCCCAGCACTAGCCAATGAAGGGCATAATCTTTTCCTTCCGGTCTGTTTAGAAAAGAAAACAAGTCACACTAATCCTCTAAGAAATTTCCAGTTGCTAACAAATTCAGTCAAGTTCCCTCAAAATACATTCAAATTTCTTTAGCAAATATATACTTAGTATCAACTGTGTATCTTCTCCCTGTGTGGTTACCAACTTTACAATCACCACATATGCAAGTGTAAGAAAATAATATTCTAGCTACGACATGCAGAAGGCTTGCTTCTTTCCCCAAGAGCTATTCTCCTGTGCTTCAATTATCAATGTGAATACTGCCTTTTATAGAGCAGCACTCTGGGGAAGGTAGGCCCAACTCAGTAAACACAAACATCTACACAGGAGTCCACCAACAGTCCCCGTACTCATAAATCACCTAAAAAAATCTTCTTCCCACCTAAAGATATCTTATACAGTAGATGTTTCTTATTTCCCAATAAGAAATTCTACAAGGTAGTATGGACAGAAAGTGTTGAGTCAAAAAAACTTAGCTTAAGTCCCGGATCAAACTAAAATGCAATTGCTTCAAACACAACCTCCCTGGGGCCTGTTTCTTCACTGAAAAAAACAGGTTGTAAGTGCAAATGGTCTGATGTGAAACCCCTTATTTATGTTTATGAGACCTAAGTTTATGAAATGAACATTCTCAGTTTTACTGAGGTGTCTTTGTTACCTTGTTCTGTGGAAACTCACCTTGAGGCTGAAGAACTTGCCCAAACCTCTTGGCACCTTGGTCCAAGCAGTGATTTTTCACCAGTATCTATCAAAAAGGCTTTCCCATTTGTATTATCTAGAACACAATTTTCAACTGTGCTCCACGGTCCCATCTCAATGAAGAGGACTTAGACGGGCTCTAGGCCCCAACACAAGTTAGGCCATTTATCTGTTTAAAAATTTCAGTTGCACAAAGGATTCAATGGTTAAAAAAAAAAAAAAAAGACTGAATGTTACTTCTAGGCAAGTAATTTAGTAATAAGAAAATACAAGATGCAATTTTACCAAGATTTGGCTTACAGTAAAAAAAGTGTACGCGGCTGGGCACGGTGGCTCACGTCTGCAATCCCAGCACTTTTGGGAGGTCGAAGTAGGCGGATCATGAGGTCAGGAGTTCCAGACCAGCCTGACCAACACGGTGAAACCCCACCTCTACTAAAAATGCAAAAAAATTAGCCAGGCATGGTGGCATGCGCCTGTAATCCCCGCTGCTTGGGAGGCTGAGGCAGGGAAATTGCTTGAACCAGGGAGGTAGAGGTTGCTGTGAGCCACGATCGTGCCACTGCACTCCAGCCTGGGTGACACAGAGACTCTGTCTTAGAAAAAAAAAAAAAAGTGTGCACAGACAGATACACACACACACACACTCCCCCAAGAACAGAGTAAGGAAGCCATAACTAAGCAATAGCAACTTGTTTAAAAAAAAGACAGCCAGCTACGGTGGCTCATGCCTGTAATCCCAGCACTCTGGGAGGCTGAGGCGGGCGGATCACCTGAGGTCAGGAGTTTGTGACCAGCCTGGCCAACACAGTGAAACCCCTTCTCTACTAAAAATACAAAATTAGCCAGGCATGGTGGCACATGCCTGTAATCCCAGCTACTCAGGAGGCTGAGGCAGGAGAAACACCTGAACCAAGGAGACAGAGGTTGCAGTGAGTGGAGATTGCACCATTGCACTCCAGCCAGGGCAACAAGAGCAAAACTCCATCTCATTAAAAAACAAAAACAAAACAGAATTCTCTGGCACCCTTTAAAACAACAAGCATATCCAAGCATGCTGATAGGAAAATCTCCAATTTACACTTTTACTGACAAACTCAAGTGAAGAACTTGCTACCATAAAAAAAGATGAAGATACAGGTATACACTTCTACATGCTGGCAGGATGGATTAAGAAACTGAAAACAGTGACTGGGGAAAGGAAGTAGGGCAGTAAGGGATGTACAAAAGGATGTACTGCCTGAATTTGAAAAATTACAAAGCTTTTTAAGGTAGAGAATAAGTTAGTCTCAATATAGTTCAGGAATTATTCAACAAGAGATATGAAATACCTACCTAATTAAAAAAATTTCACAGAGCTACCTAAAAAAAACCTTTTAAAAGCCAAATCAACGCCTGTAATCCCAGCACTTTGGGAGGCCAAGGCAGACAGATCACGAGGTCAGGAGTTCAAAACCAACCTGACCAACATGGTGAAACGGTCTCTACTAAAAATAAAAAAATTAGGCAGGCGTGGTGGTGCATGCCTGTAATCCCAGCTACTCAGGAGGCTGAGGCAGGAGAATTGCTTGAACCTGGGAGGCTGAGGCTGCAATGAGCAGAGATGGTGCCATTGCACTCCAGCCTGAGTGACGGAACTAAACTCTGTCTCCAAAAAAAAAAAAAAAAGCCAAATCAAAATCAGTTATTTGGACAATTACTTAACTCAATTGAAGGACAATAGCTCAGAAAGTCCAAGTAATTGTTATGAAGCATGTTGTAAGTTGGCAGAAGAAGGGCATATGGGGTGGAGTAGGGTCTAGTTCCTCAGAGTCAGGCACTGAGAATAGCCAACATTTTTATTGTGCTATATGGTGGTAAAACACAGTCTCTTTATACCCCAAACTGAACCTTGCAAAGCTCCACACAGCAATCCTCAACATCCAAGAATGCAGGCTGCTTGGCATTTTCTTACATTCTCTAAGCCACTGCACTTCCCACAACCCAATCCTACAACATCTTTGTATATAAAGAACACCATAATACACATGAAATAATTTAATTAAAGCATTTTCTGTTACATTCCTAAGTGTTACATATTATAGGTAACAAAAAAAAAAAAAAAAAAAAAACTTAAGCAAGCAGCTTTCATTGAAATCCAAATGAAGAAACACAGAGCTATTTCAATCCTGACAAATTATTTCTGAACAGGAAGGGGTGGGAGAATCAGCATCAGTCACCACTTGCTGTGTACTCATGCTGCATCAGGCACTTTAACATGCATGATCTTATTTAATTCCCTCAAATTGAGGTAGTCAGTACCACCACCATCTCCATTTACAGCCCAGACAACTAGTTCATGAAGCTAAGTAGAAGCAGGAGCATGATTCCAACCCAGGTCTCTAAGTTTAAAGCCCCTACTCTATTATGTTACAGTGGGTCAAAAATATCCCCAAAATTTAGTTAATAAATTTTAAATCTGCTTAACAGACAAAAACAGGCAAATGCACACGATGCTCCAAACCAGAACTTGAATACCCCTGAGTATATGATGCTTAATCTACTGTTAAATCTGTTCAAAGGTGGCTGTAAACGTCAATGCTTCCAAGTCTTCACCATTTAGTTCTCTACTCTTCCCACATCCGCATATTTACATTTAGATTTTTGGGAGGCCCAGTGGAAGTCCCTATCTGTATGGAAATCAATGTTTGCGTGCAGAACCTAGCCATTGTAAGAGCAGTTTTATACAAAATTAGCTCATTATGATTATTATTATTTTAGAGACGGAGTCTTGCTCTGTCGCCCAGGCTGGAGTGCAGTAGTGTGATCTCAGCTCACTGCAACCCCTGCCTCCCGGGTTCAAGCAATTCTCCTGCCTCAGCCTCCCTGTAGCCGGGACTACAGGCACACACCACCACGCCTGGCCCTCTTTTTTTTGTATTTTAGTAGAGACGGGATTTCAGCACATTGCCCAGGCTGGTTTTGAACTCCTGAACTCAGGCAATCCACCTGCCTCAGCCTACCAGTGATAGGGTAACAGGTGTGAGCCACTGCGTCCGGCCAAAAATTATTTTTATAACTTGTTACAAAATCCTCTTTTTAGGTTAGAGTTTAATTTAATATTCTTTAACTTATATGTCCACAACACCCAATTTTAATACACTTTTTTTTTGTTTCTTTGGGAGACAGGGTCTCTCGCTCTCACTACAGCCTTGAACTCCTGGGCTCAAGCTAACCTTCCAAAGCGCTAGGATTACAGGAGTAAGCCACTGTGCCTGGCTCCGTATTTAATACACTTTAAAAGTACATGGTCAAGTTCCTACTAGAAAAGTGCAAGTGAATGAGAAATCTAATGCAGGGACCAGCTGTGTGATCCTGGGATAGCACTTAAACGCTCAGTCCCAGTTCCCTTATTAGTAAAACAAAGATGATGAAAAGTACCTAGAGCACAGTACTATTATGAGAATTACAATAGGATGTAGACTCTTCAGATGTGCCAGGCCCTGTTCTGAGTGCTCAATAAATGCCAGCAATTATTACCAGAGAAACTGTAGATCTAACAGAAAAGAATACTCTTATGAAGACTAACAGCAATCTCAAAGTGGATTCCATATTAGAAGCTGATTAACACCTTTTTTTTTCAAATTGCACTTTAGGTTCTTGGGTATATGCGCAGATCATGCAGGATTGTTGCATAGGTACATACATGGCAAGGTGGTTTGCTGCCTCCGTCCCTTGTCACCGATATCTGGCATTTCTCCCCATGTTATCCCTCCCCATCACCTCCCCCGCAACAGACCCCAGTGTGTGGTGCTCCCCTCCCCGTGTTCGTCATTGTTCAATACCCGCCTATGAGTGAAAACATGCGGCGATAATACCCATTCTTTGGTCAATTGTTGACAAGGTCTTTTCCCCTTTACCAATTAAAATGTATTTATCTTGGGTGCCTCTTACGTGTTCACTTTGTAAAAATTTATCAAGCCATACACTTAACAATGTGTGAACTTTTCTGTATATGTTCTATTTTTCAATGAAGTTTTAAAGACATGTAGTAGTTTGGGCCCAGAGAGATGCTGCTCTACATTCAAGCCCAGGCAATGTCAAATACATTCAGTATTTCCTCCAAACACTATTAATCTCACAACAGATTCTTTCTCCCCTTTTAACGCCACAGTATATGCCAGAAATCATCCCACAAATCACGTAAGTTTTGAAAATAAAAACCACCTGCTACCTCATGCAAGGGCTGATTACATACTTATGTTCTATGTATAAAACGTCAAAACTAGGAAATTCAGAACTACAGTTAAATTTAAGCAAAATAAAAGTTGCCAGAAACCCTTACTTAGTCACTTCAGGAAGCCACTGAACTGTAAGACTGGGCCACTGAAGAGCATGGGTCATAACCAGGTCATATAGAAACGGTGTATTCTTCTTCCAGATTTTATATTCTTCATTGATGACACGCTCCTCCACAGTATCTTCAAACACTGAAATTTGGAGAAAGCCCACACGATTAAGTGCCTGAGATGGACTGAAGTCAGAAATTGGAGGTCATCTCAAGATGGCCACACCTCATGTACGCTTTCTTTTTACCTCTAATTTGGACACGGACAACTAACCGCTCTTCCAGGAGGCGGAGAGAATACTAACACAACCAGGAAGCGTATTTTTTTTAGTTGAGATCAATACCTCCTGCGTATACCATGTTGGGTAGTCAATTACGCGGACATGGAAATTGTTTACCCTACTACAGCTGTTCGCACCTGTTCTAAGATGACGACTTATATGTACAGGGGCTGCGCGACCCACTGGGTGAGACAAATGTACATGTAGCAGAAGCCCACAGGCCCAGTCCCTTCATTCCCCATCAGGGGAGGCCCCAGGTCCTGACGGCCGCCATAGGCCGGAGGGCTCCAGCAACCCCCGGACAAGGGCCGCGACCCCGAGGCGATCGACGCGCGCGCCTGTAAAGAGCCGCGGTGTTCGCTTCCAGGCAGCGGCGACCGCCTCCGCCACGGGGCCTAGGGCGCCGGAGGGAGCGAAGCCGCTGGAGGGAGGGAGGGGAGGAGGGGGGCCCAGCCCTCGGCCCCGCGCCCGGTTCCGGAAGTGCTCGGAGCCCTCGGCTCGGCGGTCCCGTCCCGCGCAGGCCCCACGAGGCGCGCGCCCAGCCTCGCGCCCGGCCCCGCCCCCTGCTCCGCACGCCAATTCGCGCCTTTCGCCGGCGCGTGCCGCGGCCTCGCAGGCCCGCCGCCCCCCGCGGCCCCGGCGCGCGCCGCCCCGCAGGGCCTCTTACTCTCTTTACTCGCCATCTTGCGTCGGGTCGTTCGCCCCTCGCCGCCGCCTCGGACTCCCCTCGTTAGCCAAGAGCAGCCCGACCGCTGGCGCTCCTGCCTTTCCCAAGCGCGTCACGCACTTCCCGCTCACGAAAGCCCGGGCCCAGTCTTGCGGCCTGGGTGCTCCCCAGACGCCGCGTTCTTCTTTCCTGCCTCCTCCCCGCTCGCGGGTACCGAGGTCTGAAGCGCTCTTCTCTCTCTCTCCAAACTTGGAACGAGACTTTTCAACCCGCGCCTCCCAGCCCGCCCAGGCAGCTGAGCGCAGGCGCATCCGCCCTGGGAAAAGTGAGAGGAGGCGGAGAGGCGGGTCTGGGAGCCAACGGCTCTGGCGCCGCGACCAATGAAGTGCGGCGGGCGGGTTTCACGCGGCGTTCGGAGGCGGGCTTCTGGGGGTGGGCGGGGCGTGTCACGGCAGGAAGTTGGCGATGCGCAGGCGCGAGGGCTCGCCCGGCGCTCCCAGGGCCGGCCGCGGGGGCGGATGGGGGCGTGCGGGGGCGGGGCGAATGGAGGCGCGGCTGGTCGGCTCCGCGGGGGCAGCGCGCCCGGGGGCGGCGAGCCTTGGGGCCCGCGGGGCGTGGTTGCTTGTAGCGGCAGCGGTGGTGGGGGCGAGAGGGGGCAGGGAGGCTGCCGCCGCTTAGCCAAGCAAAATCTCAGAGCAAGAGGGGAAAATGGTTCCTGTTCTCGAGAGATTACTGTGCCTTCAATGTCTCCCTGATAATCACGCACATGCAATTCTCTGCACCCCTGATGTTCTCCTCCCGCCCACTGGCCTTTCCTGGGGCCGGGTCGGGCCGAAGTGGGGCTGGTCTCAGATGGAGGAGACCTTTTGGAGAGGCCGCGGGCGTTTTCTGCCTGCAAAAGCCGCCTGGCCGCCCTGTTAGGCTAAATGTGAAGCGTGTGGCGGCACAGGCGGCCGGCGGGCTGAACCCGATTTACAATAAATTACATTTTAATTTGTTGGATATGTGGGTCCTTAAGATGACGGTTTGCGGCCTCTTCGTGCTTCAGGGGATTTTGTTACTGCACTGGCATTCCTTTCTCATCCCAGTCCCGGCCCCTGCTGAGTCATTTTTGTCACCTGTAGGGGTCCCAGAGCAACCCCACCCCAAGCTGGCGGAGCTGGGGAGAGCTGGGCTGAACTGCCCTGGGCCTGCTTACCTGAGCCCTGCTCTGCCAGGGAACTTCGCAGCCCCTGAGGAGGCGGGGGGTGGGGAAGGAGAAAGCTTGCTGAAAGGCCAAAAGGGGAATGGAGAGAGAAAAATGAGGGCCTGGAGCAGAGGGGACGGAGTTGGGGGAGGCGACCAAGGTGCCTGCGTGCAAAGGGAACCGAAGTGTACGTCCAGCTCCAAGAGAGGCTCCTCTTGCAAAAGCACCCCCGGAACATTTGCTGCCTTGATACCTTTCCAAGTGCCTTCATGCTCAGATGCTATCTTGCAGATGCTGTTGTCCTGCCCACTTTTCTGACCGGGACGCAAATTCAGACGTTAGTCAGTGGCAGAACCAGTCACATTCCCTTCTGTAGATATTTATCGTCTTGTTTTCGATACAATACAATTCATTATTACAGCGCTCTCCATCCAGGCGGGGTCCAGGAATCCTGTTAGTGCCTAAGGCAGAGTGGGTGGCTGGAGAGGGAGAGTTGGAAGGGTGTTTAAGCAATACAGCCCTCATATTAGGACACTGGTTAGTCAGACCTTTTCTACAAGGACCCAGATAGTAAATACTTTAAGCTTTAGGGGCAACTGCTCACTCTGTCGCGTTGTAGCGCAAAGCAGCCATGGAAAATGTGGATACATTTGGCTGTGTTCCAATAAAACTACAGACACTGAAATTGTTTTCACGGGTCACAAAATCTTCTTTTGATTTGTTTTTCGACCGCTTGAAAATGGAAAAACCATTCTCAGCTCAAGGGCCATACAAAAACATGTGGTGGGTTAGATTTAGTTGGAGGACTGCAGTTTGCCCACCTTGTTCTAGAATAATTGTGCCTTATGGCTCTGCTTCAGAGAGAACCTCGTGTGCAAAGCAAGAGGCGGCTTGGGAGATGATTTGTATCCCTTTAATACAGTGTACTCATTTCTGATAAGAAGGCATGATTTCCAAAACCTTATTAAAAGAAATGTTTAAAAGACTGAAAGAAAAGAAATCTTCCCAGACGGTGTGGCTTTAAAATCTTGATACTGTTTACCTCAGTGAGGGTCAAGGAAAGAAATATGAAACAAATATTTTGGGAGTGTCTGAGGATATTCACACATTATCATACATTGAATCTGAAAATATGTACAGCATATTTCATTAGTTTTGCATTTTTGTTATTGTTAAATTGAATCTGTTAATTCTATTTAATTGTTTCGGCCTTTTCTCCATCAACTACTTTTTTTTTACATTAAAAAAACGTATTTTTACATTAAAAAAAACATTAAAAAAAAAGTAATACGTTTTCTCTCTTGGAATGCTAAACTGTTGGGTTTGTTTTGTCTTTCTCCCCAACCTCTTAGCTCTGGGTCCTAATCTTTTCTGGCACGTTTTCTGGGGTTATTCGTTTTGTCTCTCCCGTGCTCAGTTGATATAGTAAGGCACAAACAGGTGCACACACACAAGGAAGAGATGGATTTTATTACATTTTTTGAAAATGCAAATTCTAAATGGACTTCATGATTATGCTTAGTCACAACTTCAAGTTTGAAAAACATTACACTATAATTTTTAAACTTTCTTCTTTTTTCTTTCTTTATTTCTTCTTCTTTTTTTGAGAGAAGCTCTCATTCTGTCACCCAGGCTGGAGTGCAGTGGCATGATCACAGCTCACTGCAGCCTCAACCTCCTGGGCTCAGGCGAACCTCCCACCTCAGCCTCGAGTAGCTGGGACTACAGGCACAGCCCACCACTCCCAGATATTTTTATTTTTATTTTTTGTAGAGACAGGGTTTCACTATGTTGCCCAGGCTACATCCTGAGCTCAAGGATCTGGCCACCATGGCCTCTCAAAGTGCTGGGATTACAGGCATGAGCCACCATGCTGGGCCTATTTTTTAAACCTTAGCTGTCCCTGACTACCCTTTACAAAATATCAACATGCCCTCATCCACCCCCACAGGTAATCACCTTCTATCTCCTTTACTCTATTTTCTGTTTTTTTCACAGCGCTTATCGTTATCTGACAGATGTTTGTCCACAGGCTTTTTCCTGCACACTAGAATGTAAATTAGAGGGTAGAATTCTTGTTTTGTTGTGCCCTCAGCACCTGGATTGGTGCTTGCCAGATGAGGAAGCTGAGCCAGAGTGGTGAGGTTTCTTGCCAAGATGACATAGCTAGTGAGTGTTGGAGTTGGAATTTGAATTTAATCAGTCTTATATTAAGACAGCAAAAATGATCCTATGTGATAGAATGAGCTATTTACTAAAAGGAATCAGAGACATAATACCCAGATATACTTGCAGAATGAGTCCATGTTCATTAGCAACCATGCCTCACTAGGTCAAGGGGGAAAAGTTTTTAGCCATTCAAAAAAATTTTGGGAGTACCTACTGTGAGGCAAGCAGTGTTCTGGAAACTGCAGCTAGCTGGATGAACAAGACATACAGAGATTCTCTTCTTTTATACATTGCTTTATTGTTTGTTTTTCTTATTACAAAAACAAAGCTTGTTACAAAATATCTGAAAATTATACAAGCAAAAGAGAAGCATAAGGAATATCAATTTTGTTTCTGTCCAAATTGTTTTCATCCAGTCATTATTAGGAGCAGAAGAAAACACACTAAAATTTAATAGCCATTGTCTTTCGATACTGATATATTGTTATTTTATTCTTCATATATCGCCCTATTTTAAAATTTTTCCCACTGAACACACATTGCTCATATAAATAGAAAAAATGCATGCATTTTAGAAAATAAAGAGGAGTAATACAAATGAAGAGTTATCTTAATGTGGTAAAATTCTAAGTAATTTCTTTTAAAATTGTTTAGGCTGGGCACGGTGGCTCACGGCTGTAATCCCAGCACTTCAGGAGGCCGAGGTGGGCGGATCACCTGAGGTCAGGAGTTCGAGATCAGCCTGACCAACATGGAGAAACCTTTTCTCTACTAAAAATACAAAATTAGCTGGGCGTGGTGGTGCATGCCTGTAGTCCAAGCTACTCGGGAGAGGCAGGAGAATTGCATGAACCCAGGAGGTGGAGGTTGCAGTGAGCCGAGATTGCGTCATTGCACTCCAGCCTAGGCAACAAAAGTGAAACTCCGTCTTAAAAATAAATAAATAAATAAATATTGTTTAATGCAATTGTGCGAGAGGGAGTTGAAGGAAAATTATTACAATAGAAAACACACTGTACATCTTTGAACTTGTACTTTATTTTCATTTACTACTGTGATATTAGGTAAAGGGAAGTAACTGTTTTATACTTAGAAATGAATGTGCTAATATGCAGCCTTTGTGGGGTGTCCCCCTGGATTTCTAAAAGACTAACTTACCCTGTTGCTAGCTGTTGAGGTTAAGCCACTTGAGCTCTGCACTGGGGACAGTGAATAAAGGAAATGACCTAGACCACAATTGCTGAGGCTTAGACTTAGAATCACTGGGGCGTGGTAAATAAATATTTGTCAAAAGAAAAATAATGAACAAGAAACTCCTCTTGGGCTTGTCCCAATCCATAAGCAGCAATGAGAAAGCTTTGCATGTAAACCTTTTTAAAATTTTATTTGTAATGGACATCACAATTGTAAATAATTTATGGGGTAAAATGTGATGTTTTGATATATGTTTACATGTGAGATGATTAAATCAAGCTAATTAACAAATTCCACTCTCATACTTAACATTTTTTTGTGGTGAACACATTTAAAATACACTCTTTCAGCAATTTTGAAATAGATAACACATTGCTATTTATTATAGTCACCATTTTGTAGAATAGATCACTAAAGCTTATTTCTCCTAACTGTATAATCTTCTTGTAGACACATCGCCCTGAGTGTTTCACTCTGAGTACAATGTTCTTTTATTCAATGTTTTCATATACAACGCATTCTTATTTACCACTGAAGATCTCTTCTGAAGTTCATTGTGGTGTACGTTTGTTGTAATTGCTGGCCACCATCCATTCTTCTTTAGGAAACATCATGGTAGATTTCTTTTGAGTAAACGACTCACTCTTCCTTAATCAGTTACAGTTTGGGAGTACTGTCTGTCAGGATGTCCCACTCTCCACCAGCTAAAGGATAGGGCACCCGACCCCAGTGGGCAACGCCTTTGTTGGAATGTGGATTCCATAGATTCCTGCTGGTGAAACACCTGGAGGTGCAAGTCCATTGTTTCCTGCTTCCTGGATCTCTGAAATGGCTCTGGTTTCTACCCTTTCCAAGTCGGCTCCTTTGATTCTGTGAGCTCCTACGTAGCTTTTCAGTTAGCAATAATTGTGCCTTGGATAAACCTCATTGGCTATGATACTGCCACTGCACAAAGCTCCTATGTAGCTTTTATAGATTTCCTTTTTCCTTAAGTTAGCCCATGTCCATTTGTTGCTTACCATCAAAGAAATCTCATATTTGAGTAAACCTACCTGCTTCTCTCTCCAAGTCCTGAATTTAACCACAGATTATCCTGAATAAGGAACATGACCTTTGTAGCTGGAGAGGACACAGACACGATACTAAAAAATTTGCAAAATTGTGCTTGCAATTGTATAAGAAAGCTAAACACTCTAGAAAGCAAAAGCCATGCTAAGTATTTCACATACAGGTGATTCAATACAGAGTATTGGGTACATATTGGCTACTTCGCCTGGCTGGCTGGCACTCCCCATAGTCATTGCTCAGACAACTGAGAAGTGTACTACTCTGGTGAGACTCAGATCACCAAGGAAGGTGTGGCTGGTTGGTGCTGGCAGCTGTGTAGAGACGTGATATGGTGATGCTGGGAAGGCTGAAAGTGGAGGCCAGAGCCATGTGTGTTGGGCAGCTGTTGATGGGCATTGGCAACAAGAAGACTCTTCTCACCCCTTCTAATGTCCCATCAGAAACTTCCATTGACAGAACCTAACAGGAATGCAACCAGCAAGGGCGTTTGGGAAAAGCAGTTTGCAGTGCCAGCCTTAGCATCACAAACAAAGTAAAAGGGGGTTAGCTTAGCACTAAGAGAAGGCAGGCGAATAACCACAACAAAACCATGCTTCACTTTTAAGAGGATCAGTAATGGTTTTTGAAAATAGAATTCCCTAGTAAATTGGAAATTTGCAATATAACTGTGGCTGAATGTAAATTACTTCATTATTGTATTATGCCGAAAGACCTAAGGGCACAAATTTCAAATCTGTAACATGTTCTCTAGCCCTCAGTGACGGCATATGGATATATCAGTTGGAAAATTTGCCTTCCAATACATATTTATGAGGTACAGGAGGTACAGCAAGATTGTTTAGTTTGATTATTACAAAGAGGAAACTGGCACTGATATAAAGCTCTCATAGCCATCAAAAGGTCTATAACTGTAAGGTCACTTACAAATTCCTATTGAGATTTGCTTTTCAAAATAGGTTAGAAGAAAAACCAGAGACATTTATTATATTGTTGAAAAAATACTTCACAATCTCTAAAGGGAAATTATACATGCTTCAAATGTACAGATCTATTAGATCAACAGATTTTATTCAGAAAGTTTGCAAACTTACTGCTCATCTGAGATTAATCAATAGAAGGGGAAATTGTTATAATAGTAGAAAACAAAATGTTAGATAAAAATTCATCTGTGAATGTTCACAGCAGCTTTATTTGTAATAGCTAAAAACTGAAATCTGCCCAGACGTCCTTCAACTAGTGAATGGTTTAACAAACTGTGGTACATTCATATCATCAATGTACCAATAAAAAGGAAGAAACTATTGATACACACAATAGCTTAGATGAAACTCCAGGGAATTAGGCTGAGTGAAAAAAGCCAATCTCAAAAGGTTACATACTTACTACATAATTCCATTCATATTACATTTTTGAAATAAAAATCAGGACAGGTTAGTTGTGCCAGGGGATAAGGATGGGAGGTGGTGTATAGGAAGGTAAGTATGTTATAAAAGGGCAAAATGAAGAATCCTTGTGCTTGTGTAGTATTGGAACTGTTCAGTATCTTGACTTTGGTGGTAGATACACAAACCAACAACTCTGGGTGATAAAATTGTATAGTACTTTACATACACACACACAGGACTACAAGTAAAACTGGGAGAATCTAAATCAGATGAGTGGATTGTATCAATGTCAATATCCTGGTTGAGATATTACACTATTCTTTTGCAAGATGTTACCCTTGTGGGAAACTGGGCAAAGTGTACAGGAGAGCTCTATATTATTTCTTACAACTGTGTGTGAGTCTACAATTATCTCAAAATTGTAATTAGAAATTATAAATGGTGTGCAGAAAAAAATAAAAAAATCTTAATGATGGGTTCAGTATTGTTCCATTTATCAACTGAAATAAAGGCAACAGTTCCTGTATGTGTGGAGTGTTTTTTAAAAAAACTTAAAAATTATAGACAATTTGCAACACAAATGTATGAATTACCTACATACATACCATCCAGCTGCAATAGTTATCAGCTGCAATAGTTATCAGCTCATATCAATACATAGTCAAATGTATTTCATCTCTCTCCCCAACCGACCCTTCCCATCTGTTATTATTTTGATGCAAATATTACGTATCACACTATTTCATCTGCACATATTTCTCTATGCATCTCTAAAAGACAAGGACTTTTCAAAAAATTCAAAATAACTGCAATACATTCTTATATGTAAAAAAGTAACAATAATTTCTTGATAGCAATTTCCAGATATTTATATTTCCTGTTTGTATTTGTTTTAGCTTTATGGAGGTATAATTTATGTACAATACACTGCACCCATTTAAAGTATACAATTCAATGAGTTTTGACAGATGTAAATGCCCATGAAACCACAACTACAATTAAAAAAAAAAAAACAGAACATTTCAATCACACCCACAAGTTTCCTCGCTCCCCTTCCTCCATCAATGACCACTGAGCAACCACGGATCTGGCTGCTGCCACCACAGATGAGTTTGCAGAGAACGTGGTTTTGGAAGAAACCTACTTAAATGGTACATCATTTTACAAAAATTAGAAGAGTGTTTAGAGAATGAAGAAAGATGTGTATATATTCTTGTCTGTTATATTTCAATAGTGAGCCCCAAGGCAGAAAGTAAGTTAAATTGGGAATACTCCAATAGTAGCAGCCCCTACTCAACACTTATTGAGGGCTTACTATGTGCCAGATATTTTACCTATATTATGTAATCTGCCTCATGATAACCTTACAATTATTATTAATCATGTTATTATCATCAAACCCATTGTACAGTTGAGTACACTGAGGCTGAGGTTAGGTAACTTGCCCACAATCTCACACCTTGCAACTGAAAATGTTTAGATTAAAAAAAACCAAATAATCTGACTCCAGAGACAATTCCCCTAAACATTGAGCTGTAGTCAGTTTATCAGCAAAAAGAACTGACACAAAAATAACACCTTGAGGTATTGCTAAGAAGTATTACGTCTCAGCCAGGCACGGTGGCTCACACCTGAAATCCCAGCACTTTAGGAGGCCAAGGCAGGTGGATCACGAGGTCAGCAGTTTGAGACCAGTCTGACCAACATGGTGAAACGCCATCTCTACTAAAAATACAAAAGTTAGCCAGGCATGGTGGCAGGCGCCTGTAGTCCCAGCTACTCAGGAGGCTGAGGCCGGAGAATCACTTGAACCCGGGAGGCGGAGGTTGCAGTGAGCTGAGACCACTCCATTGCACTCCAGCCTGGGCGACTGAGCAAGACTCTGTCTCAAGAAAAAAAAAAGTCTCACCTCTCTTTGACAAAGGAGCAAAGGCAATTCGATGGACAAAGGATAGTCCTATAGTCCTTTTAACAAAAGGTGCTACAATAACTGGACATGCACATGCAAAAAAAAATGCTAGACATAGGCCTTACACCTTTCACAAAAATTAACTCAAAATGAGTCAGAGACTAAATGTAAAATGCAAAACCATAAAACTCCTAAAATATAACAATAGAGAAAATCTAGATGACTTAGGGATTGGTGATCACTGCTTAGACACAACACCCAAAGTATGATCTACAAAAAAGAAAAATTGATAAATTGGACTCTATGAAAATTTGAAACTTCTACTCTGCAAAAGACATTTTTAAGAGAACGAAAAGATAAGCCACAGAGAAAATATTTGCAAAACACTTGTCTGATAAGGACTGGTATCGAAAACATATAAGCAATTCTTAAACACAACCTTAAGAAAACAAATAGCTCAATTTAAAAATGCAAAAGATCTGAGCAGACACCTCACCAAAGAAGATCTACAGATGGCAAATAAGCATATGAAAAGATGCTCCACATCATATGCCATTACAGAATTGCAAATTAAAACAAGAAGATACCATTACACACATATTAAAATGGCTAAAATCTATGGAACAGTAAAAAGATCAGTGCTTGCCAGAGATTCAGGAGGAGGGGAGGGAGGGCTGAATAGATGGGGTTTTTAGGACAGGAAAACTATGCTCTATGGTACTGTAATGGTGGATACATGTCATTATATCTTTGTGAAAAGCCATGTAATGTACAACCCAAAAACTAAACCCTAATGTAAACTATGGACTTTGGTTAATAATAATGCATCTATATTGGCTTATCAATTATAACAAATGTGCCATATTAATGCAAAATTAACGTGTGAAATTAATAGAGATTAACATGTGTGAATTAACATGGGAAACTATATTGATGAGAAGTGTACTTTCAGCTCAATTATTCTGTAAACCTAAAACTGCTCACAAAAATAAAGTCTATTAATTTAAAAGCCTTATCCTAAGACTCAATTTCCTCATCTCCGAAGCAAGGAGTTGGACTAGATCTCTGAATGAAATCCTGTATTTATAAGTAGAGATGAATTGTTTTTTTATCCCCTTACATTTCCAAAAGGGTTCACTTTATTATTTTTCCCTCTCTCTGCCATGTGGCTTTCAATGATTGCATTGATAGATCAGCCAAGCTGGCATCACTTGGCTGTGGGTGTTCCAGCAAAGAATAGGCTCACACAGAAGATTCAAAAGTTTTCTTTATCAAGTCATTTTGGTGATCTTTTAAATAAAACTTTGGGGGAAAATGTGTTTCTCAGGTCTAGCAAATGTTTTCTGTTCCTTAGTTTTAAGGTGATTTTGTGTATTCATCTATAATTTTAGCTTTGGTGACCTTGAAAATATGATTATTTCAAGTTAGAGTAATATTCAAACTTTTGGGGGAATTTTTTTTTAAAATATAGGGTCTTGCTCTGTCACCCAGGCTGGAATGCAATGATGTGATCACAGCTCATTACAGACTTGACCTCTGGGACTCAAGTGATCCTCCCTGGACTACAGGTAAATGCCACCAAGCCCAGCTAATTTTTCCATGCAGACCCCATTTGTAGATGGGATCTCACTATATTCCAGGCTGGTCTCAAACTCCTGGGTTTAAGCCATCCTCCCACCTGGGATACTTCCATGTGGGGATTACAGAAGTGAGCCACTTCACCTGGCCAGGAAATCTTAGTTATTCTATGATTTTAGTTAAATCCTTTGTTAACCATGCCGTGTAGCAAAATATCACAATAATTTAGTCTTAAATGAACATAACGATTTATGTAGTAGTGTGAATTGGTCACATGGATGCTATTGTTTCAACCTAGCATTAAATAAAAAGACATTCAAGAGTATCATGGCCGTATAAACTGCCACTCTAACTTCTCCTTGCTGAGGGGAGGTACAACATTTATATAAGCCACCATGTCCCATGCTCCCTACTGGCAGTCATAAGTGTTTGGTCATGTTTAATGAATCAAATGGAGTGAAGAATGAGGTACAAGAGGACTAGATTAAAAAAAAAAATCAGCAACCATCATAATGTATACCATAATGTTATATAAGTTGTAAATGTATAAATGCACTATGGATGATTTCTATGGAATATTTTATTTTATTGTGAGACAGAGTCTCATTCTGTTGTCCGTGCTAGAGTACAGTGGCACAATTTTGGCTTACTGCAAGCTCCACCTTCCAGGTTGAAGTGATTCTCCTGCTTCAGCCTCTCAAGTAGCTGGGACTACAGGTGCCCGCCATCATGCCCAGCTAATTTTTATATGTTCAGTAGAAACAGGGTTTCACTATGTTGGCCAGACTGGTCTTGAACTTCTGACCTCAAATGATCCACCTGCCTCAACCTCCCAAAATCCTGGGATTACAGGCGTGAGGCATTGTGCCAGCCGGCTGACCCTGTCGAATAATTTAATTCCTAAGGAGTCAGGGTTATTTGAGTTGATGGACCTTAAATTTACAATAAATAGTATTTTGTTGTTCTGGGGGTAACTGTTAACACTAAGTATTTTTGCTTATGTTATATTAATTATTCTTTTTCAGTCAAGAAGAAAGAGACTTGCCCCATCCACCATTTCACTACCATTATAGAAAGGAATGTTAAATATATATATTTAGCTTGCTTACGACACTGGCTTTTACAATTTTCTTGGCTGCAACCTATAGTTATGCATACATTTTTCATCTATCTATCTCAACTATCTATCTGATTCTGAAATAATTTTTTCAAAAAATAGTACTTATTTTTGTTATGTATAATATACTCTGATACGATCTGTTCTGTTCTATTTCATTTTAAAAATTGCTGCTCATGACCCTCTAATTTGATTCCATGAATGGCCCAAGACGGGCAGCTTGAAAAATGTGGCTTGGAGAGCGCCAGATAAAATGTGCAGTGAATAGACCAAATTATCCCACATAATGATAAAAATGCTCTAAAAGGTTTCACCACTTCAATTCTGAATACATGTAAAAATTTAAAACTAACATACCATACACTATTTCTGGGGAGTAGGATTGAAAGATAAATCCTTTAAATTTTAGCTTCAAAATTGTTTGAAAAAATAATTTTCACATAGAACTTTTATAGTTAAAAAAAGGTCTAACATGATGTAGTTATTTACCCCAACGAGCTGATGTTGTATTTTCTAAAAGTAATGTTTTATTAAAAAAATAGTAAAAAATTGGGCCTAACAGGAACATGGAATTATAGGGTATTAGTTGCATAAATTGTAGATTATTCATGGGATGTACTACGGAACCATCATAAATGATTATGCAAGGTCTAGCTCAGTGGTTCTCAACTAGGGGTAATTTAGCCTCCCAGAGGACATTTGCCACTATCTGGAGACATTTTTGATTGTCATAACTGGGAGGGGGGTGCTCCTGGCATCTCGGGGGTAGAGGCCAGGAATGCTGCTAAACATCTTCCAATGTACAAGATAGCCCCCAACGACAAACAATAATCCCCAAACATCAATAATGCTGAGACTGAGAAACCCCAGTCTAACTAAATGGCTGTATCTATATTTACCTCATTTTGCATAGCTGTAAGTCATTCTTTTTATACATGTATGCCACCCAGAAAAAAAGAAGCTTTCTACCTAGGAAACCAGGCCACCTTGTGCCTTATAATTGTTTAATAAATATTTGTTGAATTATTACATAAGAAACAAGATAAACTCTGTAATTACTGAAATGGAAAGAAGTTCACAATATATTTAACTGAAAAGCAAGTAGGTTATAAAGCAGTATAAGTGATCTACAGATTTAACGCAATCCCTAACTCAGTTAAATTCTCTGCAGAAATTGATAAGCTCATCCTCAAATTCATATGAAAAGTCAAGGGATCTGGAAAAGCCAAAACAATTTTGAACAAAGTTGGAGGACTCACACTTCCCTAGATCAAGACTTACTACAAGCTACAGTAATCAAGGCAGTGTAGTACTGGGGTAAGGATACACATATATATTAATGGGATAAAATTGAGGGTCTAGAAATAAAATCTCATATTTATGGTCTGTTGATTTTTTGACAAGGGTGCTAAGATGATTCAATGAGGGAAAAAACAGTCTTTTCATCAAACAGTGCTGGGACAATTGGATACCCTCATGAAGTTGTATCCTCAACTCCGTGCACAAAAGTGAACTCAAAATGGATCATAGACCTAAATGTAATACTTAATACTGTAAAGCTATCAGAATAAAGAATAGGAGAAAATCTTCATGACTTTGGGTTTCTTAGCTATAACACCAAACGCATAAGTGGCAAAAAAAGATAAATCGGACTAATCAAAAACTTTTGTGCTACTGATGATACCATTAAGAAAGGTTGGTTAATGGGCACAAAATACAGTTAGAATGAAAAAGATCTGGTGTTCGATAGTTTAATAGGGTGGCTATAGTTAATAGTAATATATAGTTCAAAATAGCTAGCAGAGAAGAATTGGAATGTTCTCAACATAAAGAGAAGACAAATGTTTGAGGTGATGGATAAGTAATTACGCTGACTTGATCATTACACATTGTGTGTATGTATCAAAATACAACATGTACCCCAAAATATATATGACTATTTTATACCAATAAAAAGTGGAAAGGCAACCCATAGAAGAGTAGAAAACATTTGCAAATCACATATTTAATAAGCGAATACAGAATATATAAATTCTATAGACATAATTTTTAGAATATATATGCATAATATATTAAGAAGTCTTACAACTCAATAATAAAAGACAATAACCCAATTAAACCTTCAATAAGCCAATTTAAAAATGAGAAAACAATCTGGATAGACATTTTTTCCAATAAAAAATATATACATGGCCAAAAAGCACATAAGAAAATGCAAATCAAACCCAAATGAGATGCTCACAGTCACAAGAAGAGCTATAATAAAAAAGACAGTAACCAGATACCCCACAGAGTGGGAGAAAATATTCACAAACTATGCAACCGACAAAGGACTAGTACCCAGAATCTACATGGAACTAAACAAATCATTAGGAAGAAAACAAATAATCCCATCAAAAAGCAGGCAAAGGACATGAATAGACAATTCTCAAAAGAAGATATATAAATGGCCAATAAACATGAAAAAATGCACAACATCCCTAATGATCAGGGAAATGCAAATCAAAACCACAGTGAAATACCACCTTACTCTTGCAAGAATGGCCATAATTAAAAAATGTAAAAATAACAGATGTTGGCATGGATGTGGTGAAAAGGGAACACTTCTACACTGCTGGTGAAAATTCCACTCCTAGGTATTACCCAAGCAGAATAAAATATATAGTCACATAAAAAGTTCTACATGAATGTTCACAGCAGTTTTATTCGCAATAGCTAAACAATGGAAACAACCCAAATTCCACCAACTGACAAATGGGTAAGTAAAATTCGTAAATGCGTTATGCCTATACGATGAAATACTATTTGGCAATAAAAAGAAATAAAGTCTTGATACATGCTACAACATGGATAAACCTTGAAAACATCATACTAAATGAAAGAAGCCAGACACAAAAAAGCCAGACACATTGTATGGTTCTATTTTATCTATTTATTTATTTATTAGATGGAGTCTCACTCTGTCACCCAGGCTGGAGTGCAGTGGCATGATCTCAGCTCACTGCAACCTCTGGCTCCCAGGTTTCAGTGATTCTCCTGCCTCAGCCTCCTGTGTAGCTGGGTTTGCAGGCATTCACCACCATGCCTGGCTATGTTTTTGTATTTAGTGATGAGGTTTCACCATGTTGGTCAGGCTGGTCTTGAACTCCTGACCTCAGATGATCTGCCCACCTTGGCCTCCCAAAGTGCTGGGATTACGGGTGTGAACAACCTTGCCTGGCCATATGCTTCCATTTATATGAAATGGCCAGAATAGACAAATCCATAAAGACACAAAATGGATTAGTGATTACCTAACTTTGGAAGGTTTGGGGGAAAATGAGGAGTGATTTCTAATTTGTCCACTTTCTTTTAGGGGGTATGAAAATGTTCTATAATTGGATCATGAGTGTACTAAAAGCTAGTCGCTTGTATCCTTTAATTGGGTGAATTGTATAGTATGTGATTACATTTCAATAAAGCTAATTATTTTTTAAAAAGAAGAGCCAACATGATGTGTCTCTGTGCCCCAGAATGTAGTGGGCTCAGATAATTGTGAAACGTTAGCGGGTCAGCGTGTACCTGGTTTCCAAAAACATTCTTTGTGAAACTCCTGATTGATGAGTTGCAGCTGCAAGAGAAGGGATGTGACTTGGCACTTGCTCCCAGACAGGGACAATGCACCGAACACAGTGTACACACGTAGGTGCCCATTTGAAGGGGTAGCTGTTCTGAGTTGAAGAACTGTGCCGGGTTCAACCCAATTCTTGCACTGTGCATGTCCTGCGTGGGGGAGGGACCCGGAAGCTCTGCCAGACCTCAAGAGGCAGCTGCTGTTTGGCCACGTGCATTGCTCACTGAATGTCTCTTAAAGCTAAATAAACTAGTGTAGGGGGAAATGCCATTATGTGTAGTATAACCGTGTATTTAGCTGTATTAGTGATTTTATCTGGGTGACAGGATTATGAGTGATCTTTATTTTCTTTATATTTCTCTGTGTTTACTGATTGTGCATGTGTGCAAATATCAATACATTAATGTCTTCAGAAAAAAATCTGTACAAAGAGATTTAGCTTTCCCCCGCCGCGCCCCAGCCCCAGGGGTGTCACTGGTGAGGCTAAAATCCCAGGCAGAAGAGTCAGCGGCCGCCCAGATCCCTCACGTTTTGTGCATCCTGTGGCGAGGGTGCTTGGGCATCCGCAGAACTCAGGCGGGGACTGCTCCCCGGGAAGCCCCCTCGCCCCCCCACCCCCGCTCCATGGTTCTCCATTTCTAATGCGCAAGCGTGAGAACAGCCTTGCATGAGTGGTGGGTCAGGCATAAACTCTTGGGCTCAGGCTCCAGGCAGGCTGAGCGCTGGTGCCAGCTGTGTGGGGGAGTGCCGGGAAGGGCCAGGTGCCCGGCACCCAGAAACAGGAGTCCCCTTCATCCAGTGGGAAGTGGCGTCTCAGTCTAGTCCTCCCAGTCCCCACAGGGGGAGCCACAGGTTCCAGCTTGTTTGTTGCTAGGTGCCACTGAGAGAGTGCCTGGGATCGTTCATCGAATAATCCTGCCCGTCTCTCTGCACTTTTAAACAGCCATATAGTACCATCCTTTGTTTAAACAGAGAATGAATGTCTTCATCCGACAAGGGTAGGTAGTTCAGAAAATACTGAGATACAGGAATAATAGGATTACGTGATCAAACCTTCTCAAACAGATTTTCCTTAGTAGTCTCTAGAGCATTCAAAATGCATATTATATTTTATGTCACTTTTCTTTGTAGTGGTCAGATTACTGAAGATTTCTAAGCTATCCCTTTTATAAATGTGGGGCTTCATCTGCTAAACTCAGACTAGTTTCCACCTCTAGCCACGGGAGGGCGCACAAATACATTAATCAAGTGACGTTTGGTATAACATTTTGGGACCTCCTTCCTTGGGTTGAGGAAAAAACCAGGGACATTGTGGTCCTCTCACGAATGTAGAGCAGCGCTATCCAATGGAACTTTCTGTGATGATGGAAATAACCAATATCTGTGTTGTCCAGCATGCCAGCCACTAGCCACAAGTGGATATGTGGCTAACGTGACTGAAGAAATGAAATTTTATTTTTAGTTTATTTAAGTAGAAATTTATTTTTACTTTTACTTTACTTATTTCTTTTTTTGAGACAGGGTCTTGCTCTGTCACCCAAGCTGGAGTGCAGTGGCTAAAGCATGGCTCACTACAACCTCAACCTCATGGGCTCAAGTAATCCTCCCATCTCAGCCTTCCAAGTAGCTTGGACTACAGGACTGAGCCACTGTGCATGGCTAAATTAAAATTTTTTTTATAGAGACAGGGTCTCCCTATGTTTCTCAGTCTGGTCTCGCACTCCCACCTCGGCCTCCCAAAGAACTGGGATTACAAGCATGAGCCACCTCACTTGGCTAATTATAAAGTTAAGTAGCCACGTGTAGCTAGTGGCTACCATATTGGACTAGCACATTAGACTGTATAGGAATACTGATTTTTTTGAATGGTTTTACAAAGTTGGCATTTAAATGACTTTAAACCTAACAACAATACTTCAAGGATAAAGAAAACTAACATTGATGTTCCCACCATTGGTCAGCTTCTGTGCCAGGCAGACTTATATTCCCATTTCATTTAATCTTTTCCATGCCCCGAAAGAAGGTTATTAGTATGCCCATTTGATGAAGATGCAGCAGACCCAGAGAAATGAAGTAACCGGTATAAAGTCATCAAGAAAGTCACTGAGTTAGATAAATGTATCTAACATTCATTGAGAACCTACAATATGCCAATAAATATTTCAGCAAGACATGATTACAGACACTGGAAATCTATAATAGAAACCAATGCTAGGCTGACTGCAGTGGCTCACACCTCTAACCCCAGCACTTTGGGAGGCTGAGGCGGGCGGATCACCTGAGGTCAGGAGTTTGAGACCAGCCTGGTGGGGTTCCTCCATGGTGAAACCCCGTCTCTACTAAAACAAAACAAAACAGAACAAAAAACAAAGCAAAACAGAAATTAGCTGGGCAAGGTGGCACACATCTGTAATCCCAGCTTTTAGGAAGGCTGAGGCAGGAGAATCACTTGAATCCGGGAGGCAGAGGTTGCAGTGAGCCGAGACCTCGCCACTGCACTCCAGGCTGGGTGGCAGAGTGAGACTCCGTCTCAAAAAAAAAGAAAAAAAAAGAAACCAATGCTAGACATGTGGACCTTTTTAGCAGATGCTGTCATTTTTCTCTGTGTAGCATTTTCTGATTCATCAGAGGATGTTCTGTACATTTTAGCACATTGTATTCTCAGAGGTAAAAGGTACTTCCACACTAGCCTCTTATTGCTGTCTCTGGTGTATGAAATTCTCTAATCACCGTGAGCTCTGATCAAGGCTGGGAGATAATTGGGTTTCATTTGCAACTCTGTGACTAAGCAGGACTATGCCCTTAAGTAGATGGTTTGCTCTTCCGGATCTAGAATTTCCTCATTTCTCAAACAATGCTTTTAGCCCAGGAGAGATCCAAGGGTTATTTCATATTTCACTGATTATGAGACTCATTCTCTTTTCCTCCCACATTTTAACATCTCTGAATTCAGGTTTCATCTGAAACATGTCATAGTATAGTTGGTAACATTTTTTCTTAGTTTTATATATAAAATAATGATGTATTGTATAATCACGGCACCTTAGACTAGATGAAATATAATCTGTGTAATTTAAGAACATCATTGAAAATATGTATCTTCATATTTATTTTACTATATATCTTGAAATTCCCCCCAGAAACAAAGACAATGACCTTTTATTGTGATTCTAAATCCAATTTAGAATATTAAATTACATATGCCATAATCAGTTCTTCCCCAAGTAACCATGCAACACACAAACTCAAAAATCTCCACTGCAGGCCGGGCGTGGTGGCTCACGCCTGTAATCCCAGCACTTTGAGAGGCTGAGGCGGGTGGATCACAAGGTCAAGAGATCGACACCATCTTGGTCAACATGGTGAAACCCCGTCTCTACTAAAAATACAAAAAATTAGCTGGGCATTGTGGCGCATGCCTGTAGTCCCAGCTACTCAGGAGGCTGAGGCAGGAGAATTGCTTGAACCCAGGAGGCGGAGATTGCGGTGAGCCGAGTTTTGCGAAACTCCGTCTCAAAAAAACAAAAAACTAACTAACTAAATAAAAATCTTCACTGCAGTGTGCTCCCATGTAGGAGGGAAGATCAGCAGGATTCATCTTAGGCAAAGTTGGAGGATGGGTACAATCTTGTTTCTCTTGAGTTCTCCATCCTTTTTATTTCTCTCCTTCAGGTACTCAATCAAAGCTTTCAAGTAACTTCTCCTCTGTGATGCCTTCTACCCTTTCTTCCCTCCCTAACCCTCATCTCTATTAGCTACACTTGAGAGTAAATTCATTCCAGGGATATTTTCTCAGGAAGATTTATGACCAAGGAAATCACCTGGCATTATACAAGTGATGTGTTGGTATATGTTTAACAACTGGCTCTCTGGTGGTAGGGAAGGCCTGATTTGCAGCACTTGCCAGTTTCTGTGCTATAAATACTCCTGCAGTGGCTGATTTCAAGCTACCAATCTGACGTCAATCACCTCATAAAATTCCTGAAAACTTCACAATGAGCTCTCATGAGCCAATATGACCCTGCTCCAATACACCACTGCTTGGTACAGATCTGATTATTCCATTTTTCTGCCAGAGTCCTGCGATGGTTCCTGATTGCCTCCAAAGTGGATTCCAGTTTCTTCAGCTTGATATTTAAGAGCAGAAGATGGTCTCATGGGTGCCGAAGCTTATGCAGTTTGGGGGCCCTCTTTAAGAACAATAATATGAGTTCATAGTACAACATTAGATACAAGAATGAATAATTATTTGGAATGAGAAATCACGATACATTGCAAATGTTAAAAAGCTGACATATACCAGAAATGTCACAAAGTCTGGAAAAATCACATAGTATGCTTGGAAGAACTTTCCCCAGACTTGCTTCTGGCTTTATGCACTTTAAGCCTTGTTACATTTTTGTTTTTGAGACGGAATCTCGCTCTGTTGCCCAGGCTGGAGTGCAGTGGCGTGATCTTGGCTTACTGCAACCTCTGCCTCCCGGGTTCAAGCAATTCTCCTGCCTCAGCCTCTTGAGTAGCTGGGATTACAGGCGCACAGCACCAAGCCCTGCTAATTTTTGTATTTTCAGTAGAGGCGGGTTTTGCCATGTTGGCTAGGCTGGTTTGGAACTCCTGACCTCAGGTGATCCACCTGCCTCTGCCTCCCAAAGTGCTGGGATTACAGATGTGAGTCACCGCACCCGGCCTTAAGCCTTGTTTTTTGTTCACTACCCACATCTGGTGCCAGGTGTGCTTGGACATGATCATATTATGATATGTCCTCTGGCAGTGGGCTGTAGGAGTATTCACGGGAGCCATTCCTTATTTGGATGGCTAATCAATGACTTAACCATTCATAGAAATGACAGCCAACCACATGTTTCTCTAAACCCTAGCCAAACATATCTCCAACTCAACTTTCCCTAGCTAGGTCCCCAAAATGCCTGTAGCCACTCTAATGCCACTGAGCATAGTAAGAAGTGTATCAGTCAGGGGTTGATCCGACAAGCAGAACTGCCATGTGTGATCTAGAATAAGGGATTCATTATAGGGATTCGATCTTATGCCACTATGGAGTCCGGGGGAGGAGTATGTGTAAGCTGTCACTTCTGTGTTTATTGTTGAGCCTGAAGTAGCTGTAGGTCAGCCAGACCTGCATTTAGGAAGGAGAACTTCATATGAACAGCAATTGGAATGCCTGGGGACAAATTGGAACCCATGTCCAACCTCTCACCACCTCTTGTCTTGGTGTCGTGTGTGGCCTGCATGAGAAGCTGGTACTGGTACTCTTTGCCATGGAACTGCACACGCATTTGACCCAGGCTTTGGAGTTGCTGAAGGAGCTGCCCAGTGCCACCTAAGTGAGGGATCAGCTCAGTGACACTGCCTGCAAGCTGCCACAGTGCCTTCACCCTCCCCCACCCTGACTAACTTTCAGAGCTTCAAAAATATGCCACCTGGTGTAGATCTGCCCTCCACATCGCCTACAGAATGTCTCTAGTGGCCAGTGCTAACCTCGAACCACATAGAGCCAAGAATTCTGGGAAAGAGCCAAGAATTCTGGGAAAAAGCTCCAGCTTAGCACGATGTTCTATGCATACATTGCGATGTAGGGGAAGTTGAATGGAAAGAGACGAAGAATCCCATTTGTCTGTTGGCTGATTATAAGTGCCCTGGAGAAAAGTAAAGCAGAGAAGGGAGGTAGGGAGGTAGCAGGGAGGATTTTGCGAGAGTTGGTCAGGAAAGGTCCTGCTGAAAAGGTTGAGCAGAAATCTGAAGAAGGAGGGGGAGGAAGCCACACGGCTCTCTGGGGACACAATGTCCCAGGCTGAGATAAAGCAAAGTCCCCGACACAGCGG
Organism: Callithrix jacchus; assembly: GCF_049354715.1. Taxonomy (NCBI): domain Eukaryota; kingdom Metazoa; phylum Chordata; class Mammalia; order Primates; family Cebidae; genus Callithrix; species Callithrix jacchus. The sequence continues at coordinate 17,150,023 of NC_133524.1, forward strand.
AGGCGAGGCGAGGTGGGTGGGCTCGTTCTGTTCTTGCAGGACTGGAGCAGAGCAGTTCTGCACTGCCAGATCACTGAGCTATGGTGATCAGTGGGTGAAGAGGTCAGCAAGGTGGGTGTGGGCGGCTCAGGCAGGGCCCTGTGAGCCATTAGCCTTTCCCTCCAAGTGCAACTTCGAGTTTTAAAGGATCACTTGGCTTTCTATGCTGAGACAGACTGTAGGGGGACAACGATGGACTTAGGGGCCCCAGTTAGGAGGCCTTCACAGTCATCCCAACCAGCACCCTCTGCTCCGAACACCTGTGACTTTTGCCCAGCACACCCTGTCCTGTCTTGCTTGCTTTGCTTTTATTTGACCCCACCCACCTGGATTGCTCTTCCTGCTTTCTCTTTTCTTCTCACTAAGGCCAAATTTAATGTCTTGATTTGATTTAAATTTCCTGTTAAAATTTTGATAGCATAATTTTATTTTTGCAAGATTTTCTCCTGAACCTGATAAGAGATCGCAGGTGAACTGATTACATGACTTGGCGTTTTTAAAAAGGGGGACTGGGATCTCCCCATCGGGGCCTGGAGTAGTGCTTATATCCCTAAACTCACTCACCTCAGCCTAGTCTGGACCCTGCAGGTAGGTCCCCGCAGATGACATCACAAAGGGAAATTAGTAATCCTATCATGATAACCTGATAGACACCAGACAGCATCTTAGCCAAGTGACCAAAGCGAACATCACCAGTAATGGGGCAAGTTGACGTCATGAACCTTCTGATATAGTTCCCTGAGAAGAACACATCATCTCTTATGTGGTATCCCCATGAAAAAATGTATAACTCGGCCAGACGCAGTGGCTCATACCTGTAATCCCAGCATTTTGGGAGGCTGAGGCTGGCAAATCACTTGAGGTCAAGAGTTCCAGACCAGACTGACCAACATGATGAAACCCTGTTTCTTCTAAAAATACAAAAAAGTTAGCCAGGAGTGGGGGCAGGTGCCTGTAATCCCAGCTACTGGAGAGGCTGAGGCACGAGAATCTCCTGAGCCCAGGAGGCACAGGTTGCAGTGAGCTGAGATCATGCCACTGCACTCCAGCCTGGGCAACAGAGGGAGGCGAGACTCGGTCTAAAAAAAAATGTGCCAGCTAGCCAGGCATGGTGGCAGGTGCCTATTCCAGCTACTTGGGAGGCTGAGGCAGGAGAATCTCTTGAACCTGGAAGGCAGAGATTGCAGTGAGCCGAGATCATGCCACTGCACTCCAGCCTAAGTGACAGAAAGAGACTCTGTCTCAAAAAAAAAAAGTGTAACTCCATCTACGCTTGAGAAAATATCACACATAACCAGACTGAAGGATCTTCTGCAACGTATTAACTAAATTGCCGCAGATGAAGGAGATAGAAGAGTGGTGATATATGCCACGTTTACTTGTGGATTGGATCCCGGACTGGGAGAAAGTGCTAGAAAGGACATTTTTGATACAACTGGAAATTTTAAATATGAGCTGTAGATTGGATAACAGTGTTATAGCACCATTAAATTTCCAAATTCTTGTGATTGAACTGTGGTTATGTAAGGAAATGTTCTTGTTTTTGAGACGTACACTCTGAAGTATTTAGGGGGTAAAGGGACATGATAAACCTACTCTCTTATAAATCAAAACTATCTATAGCTATCTACATTCACCTATCATATGTCTAGCTATCTATCTAGAGAATGGCAAAATGTTAACAATTGGCAAATTTGGGTGAAGGGGGCATATGGAAATTCTTTGTACTATTCTTGTAACTTTTCTGCTAGTTTGAAATTATTTCACAATAAAAACTTTTTCCAAAAAGTGACTACAACTTTAGAACTCTAGATGAAAGAACTGGAGATTAGAATCTTTATAACAGGCAGCTTCTTTGCTTTTGAAATAAACATGAGTGTTATCAAATAATCATCTCTCTGCAACAACAGACAGAGGTTCAATCATTAATTTTTTGATGGCTTTTAACTTGCAGTTTTCATTTGCATCTTAAGTCCACTAGTTCTGTTGAAATGGGCAATTAATAAGGTTCAAACAGTTATAAGTTTAAATGTCTAACCAACCTGTTTATCTTTAATTGCTTGAGCAGACTGAAATGCTCAAGGAAAAATTACTTTATGTAAAAACAGCATGTTATTAATCAGTGAAGTAACTCCAGATACAGGCATACTTTTTTATTTTTAAAATATGTTATATATTTATTTATTTATTTTAACTATCTTCTACTAAAAGGAATTTTTACTTTTAAAAATAGAGATGGCAGTCTCACTATGTTGTCCAGGTTGGTCTCGGACTCCTGGGCTCAAGTGATCCTCCTGCCTCAGCCTCCCAAAGTGCTGGGATTACAGTGGTGAACCACCACACCCAGCAGAGGCATGCATTGCATGCTTTTTATTTTTTTAAACAGCACTGGAATTTAGAATAGGACTTTGAATACAATAATAGTCTGTCGATTCTCAACCTTGGCTACACATTGGAATCACCTGAGGAATTTTAAAAAATACTGATGCTTGGGTCTTTCCCCCAGATCTTGACATAGTTAGTCTGCCGTGCGGTGTGAGATATTTAAAAGCACCTCAGATAAGCACACTGCAGTGGAGAAATTTCTTTTTGAGACAGTCTCGATCTGTCACCCAGGCAGTGGTGAGGTCTTGGCTCACTGCAACCTCTGCCTCCCAGACTCAAGCTATCCTCCCACCTCAGCCTCCTGAGTAGCTAGGACTATAGGTGTGAGTCACCACGCCCCCCTAATTTTGTATTTTTAGAAGAGACGGGGTTTCACCCTGTTGGCCAGTCTGGTCTCAAACTCTAGATCTGAAGTGATCCTCCCGCCTCGGGCTTCCAAAGTGTTGGGATTACAGGCATGAGCCACTGTGCCTGGCCTAGCACATGCTCTTTTGCACATGCTCTTTCCTTGTCTCTTTGCCTGAATAGTTATTTATATGGCCTTCAAATATCCATCCAAGTGTCACTTCCTCGGGGAAGCATTCTTTGGCCTTCCTGACCATGTCACATTCTCTATTAAAAGCTCTCATGGATTAGCTAGGTGTAGTGGCCTGTGCCTGTAGTCCTAGCTCCTTGGGAGGCTGAGGTGGGAGGATTACTTGAGCCTGAGAGGTGGAGCCATGATCACACCACTGCACTCTAGCCTAGGTGACAGAGCAAGATGCAAGATGCTGTCTAAATACATATATAAAATTGCCAGATGTGGTAGCTCATGCCTGTAATCCCAGCACTTTGGGAGGCCGAGGCGGGCAGGTCACCTGAAGTCAGGAGTTCAAGACCAGCCTGGCTAATGAGGCAAAACCCTGTCTCTACTAAAAATACAAAAATTAGCCACGTGTGGTGGCACATGTCTATAATACCAACTCCTTGGGAGGCTGAGGCAGGAGAATTGCTTGAACCAGGAGACAGAGGTTGCAATGAGCCAAGATTGTGCCACCGCACTCCAGCCTGGGCAACAGGGAGACTCTGCCTCAAAAAAAAAAAAAAAAAAAAAAAAAATATATATATAAAATAATAAGCTCTCGCGGAGCATGTGTTTATGTGACTATTCGAGAAATATCTGGCTTCCATGAAGCTCCTTGAAGGACAGGACTTTGATTTTGGTCATAATTGTCTCCCCTGTTCCTGATTGTGTCTTGCATAATAATATCTTAAATTTCATTCATTTAACATGTTAAATTAGGCGTGCTTCACCAGGATGATCCATGTCATGAGACTTAACTCTTTTGCTGCTGAGTTTACTAATATTGCATTTAGGATTTAGTATCTGTATTCATAAGTTACACTGGGAATTTTTTTTAGGCCTGTATCAACCATGGGTCAGTCAGGAGACAGAAATCACATCAGTCACTTAAACAAAATTTAACATAAAGGAACTTGAACTAGGAGAGACTCAAAAGAGAACTCTAAGATGAGCAAAGGAAGGCTGAGTGAACAAAGAGGTTGGAATTATTAAAACTTACAAACGTAGAGGAAGGGACTGGGACCCAGATCAGGGTAGAGGGCGCCATCCCCTGCTGCAAGGGACTGCGGCAGCCAAGATGTATGAAGCAGATGGGAAGAGCAAGTCTCTTTTCCCTTCTCCAGACTTTCCGTCTCCATCTAGCTCCCCCTACTGGCAGAGCCTAGCAGAGAGCAGCTGGCAAAGCAGAAATGTTTGCAGAGTCCCAGCCCTGGCATCGTGAGCCAGAACATAGAAGGACCGGTTTGGAACTGGGAGATAATAACGTACTATCTGGCACAAAGTCCTAGAAAAAGAATCTTTTCCTACATTTACGATAGGTTGTTACAATTTGTATGATCCCAATTTCTCCCCTTATTAGATGTGGTTTTTTTTTTTTTTTTTTGGATGAGCTTTAAAAATTTCCACTCTCTACTCATCTACAATAAGAGAGCAATAATCCTGTACCTACCTCAGAGTGTTATTATTTGCAAGTTTCAAATAAATTCTCTGAGAAACACAGCAGTTCTGAGTGCTTTTACTTTTGGAAGTTCTTTTACAGCTTGTTCTCCACTGTTATTAGTTCATAATTTGTTGTGTCAACCTAGGTCACATTTATTTTTATAAAGAACCATCGTGTGCTTACTTTATCCAGAGTCAAGAAGACTAAGCCCATCTCAAACTTAACGTGTCTGGAGTTGAACTCTTAATCCCTGTGCACAACCTTATTTCCCTGCCCAGTTGTCCTTATCTTAGTAAAGGGCAATGTCAACCAACTCATTATTCAAACAGAAACCTTGGAGTCATCCTCAATTCTAAAAGGAAGTTTATTTTTTAATGATTATACATTTTGTGAGTCATCAGCCATCCAATTGTAAGCGCCTGTTTTATCAAAGTCCTTCAGAATGATTTCTTAAAATTTAAATCACAAATGGCAGTACAACTTTTCTTTCTTTTATTTTTTTTTTTGAGACAGAGTCTGGCACTGGCTTGATCCTGGCTCATTGCAACCTCTGCTTCCCAGGTTCAAGTGATTCTCCTTGCCTCAGCCTCTCAAGTAGCTAGGATTATAGGCGTCCACCACCACACCTGGCTAAATTTTTTGTATTTTTAGTAGAAGCAGGGTTTCACTATGTTGGCCAGGCTGGTCTCAAACTTGTGATCTCAGGTGATCCTCCCGCCTCAGCCTCCCAAAGTGCTGGAATTACAGGCATGAGCCACCGTGCCTGGCCAACTTTTCTTTCTAGGATTGTCTTTGTGTGTGTGTGTGTGTGTGTATATATATATATGTAGCCATTTTGATCTAGGGGCATTTAGTGATTTTTTAAATTGTTAAAGGCACAAATGAGTCTGTTAGTATTTGGTGAACACAGATTTTTCTTTTTAGCAATTTCTTTTGATTTTACCTCTAAAATGTATCTTGATGGCCCACCAAATCTTTCCATCTTCATGGCCACCAGCCCAGTCCCAGCCACCATTATCTCTCACCTGATCAGAGCCACAGACTCCCACCTGATCTTTCCACCACCACTCATGAACATTCCAATCCATTTCTCATAAAACATCAAGGGATAACTGATTAATTTTATTCCCTTCATTTCTCTTCTTTTTTTTTTTTTTTGAGATGGAGTTTCGCTCTCATTACCCAGGTCGGAGTGCAATGGCGCAATCTCGGCTCACTGCAGCCTCCGCCTCCTGGGTTCAGGCAATTCTCCTGCCTCAGCCTCCTGAGTAGCTGAGATTACAGGCACGCGCCACCGTGCCCAGCTAATTTTTTGTATTTTTAGTAGAGACGGGGTTTCACCATGTTGACCAGGATGGTCTCGATCTCTTGACCTCGTGATCCACCCGCCTTGGCCTCCCAAAGTGCTGGGATTACATACTTGAGCCACCGCGCCCGACCTTCATTAACTCTTCTTACGCCTTTCTGTTGTACCTTGAATGAAATCCAAACTCCTTATCATGGTCTCTAAGGTCTTACATAATTAGACTCCTACTTATATCTCAGAGACGTTTTGTATCAAACTTCCCTTTGCTCACTGTGCACCAAGGACATTCTTCTCTTTCAGATCACTGAACTTGTCCATTTTTTTTGTTCTACCTCAGGGCCTTTGAACTTACTGTTCTGTTTCAGCCTCTCCACACCCCCAACCCCACCCCTCCTTCTCTTTGTTTGAGTCTCAGTTTAAATGTCATTTTCCCAGGGAGAGCTTTGTCAACCACCCAATCTAAGTTGACTGCCCTCCCTATTACTTTCTAGGCTAATTTAATACTCCACTTGCTTCCTAGTGCTTGAATTTTCTTTATTTACTTTTGTCAGTATTCCTTGCTAGAAAGTAAGTGCCAAAATTCTAGAACCATCTGTGTCTTGTTCACTGTCTTGTACCTATTACCTGGCATGGTGCCTGTCCCATAGCAGGTTCTCAAGACCCCCCTCCATCTGGCAGGCTGGAAATTGAGCGGAGAGAATGAGGAAGACTGTTTTCAGGTGGCTGAAATGATGGTCAGGCTGCTGTTCCTACCTAGGCATGGCCAAAGCTCAAGTCCTGCAGGTCGGGGAATGAGTCAGCTTGGGCTCGTGTACTTACAGTTCTTTTTTTTTTCCTGGGGGTGGGGAGGAACTACAAGGTGTTAGAGGAAGCTGATCAGAGTCACCTATGCAAGTTCCCTTAATTGCCAAATGAATAAAAGGAAAAAGAAGATTGTGGCCAGGCACGGTGGTTTATGCCTGTAATCACAGCACTTTGGGAGGCCGACGTGGATGGATCACCTGAAGTCAGGAGTTTGAGACCAGCCTAGCCAACATGGTGAAACCTCGTCTCTACTAAAAATACAAAAAAAAAAAAAAAATTAGCCAGGCATGGTGGTGTGAGCCTGTAGTCACAGCTACTCAGAAGGCTGAGGTGGGGGAATCGCTTGAGCCCAGGAGGCAGAAGTTGCAGTGAGCCGAGACTGCGCCACTTCTCTCCAGCCTGAGCGACAGAGTAAGACTCTGTCTCAAAATAAAAAAAAAAGAAGATTGCTAACATCTTTAGGAGACTTGTAGAAGATAAGCTGTAAAGGAGTATGAGTGGAATTGGAAACTAGTTTGCAGACTACTGTGGTAATCCAGCAGAGGGGGAGCAAGAGGTTGTGCTTTGGATGGGGTAGCAGCAGTAGAGATATGAAAAGTGGTTGTATTTGAGATGTAACAGAAAGATCCTGTAATGGCGTTATGTCATTCTTGCTACTTAATTTGATTTTTGTTGTATGAACTGAGGGCCCCCATCCACTCTGCCCTGATTGTCTATTTACATTCTCTGAAGTTTATATGTCTATGGGACTCTTGAGCAAGTTTCTTTTTCTTTTTTTTTCTTTCCTCCTTCCCTTCCTTCCTTCTTCTTCTTCTTCTTCTTCTTCTTCTTCTTCTTTTTTTTTTTTTTTTTGAGACAAGATCTCACTCTGTTGCCCAGGCTGGAGTGCAGTGGTGTGATCATGGCTCACTGCAGTCTTGACCTCCTAGGCTCAGGGGATGGTTCTGTCTCAGCCTCCCTAGTTAGTAGCTGGGACTACAGGTGCATGCACCACACCTGGCTAATTTTTGTATTCTTTGTAGAAATGGAGTTTTGTTATGTTGCCCAGGTTGGTCTTGAACTCTTGGGCTCAAGCGATCCTCCTGCCTCTGCCTCCCAAAGTGCTGGGATTACAATTGTGAACCACCACGCCCAGCTGGGCAAATTTCTGAAATCCTCCAAGACTTAGGGTACTCATCTAAATCGCAGCAATATTGTGGTGTGCATTTCCTGGCAATACCAATGGGTAGTTTGGGATTTTAAGTCTCCCCCAGTAATCTTCATTGAATAGGCTTATTCTTAGATATAGACAACTAAATTTTCGTAATATTTTAAAATTGCTGTGTGAACACAGATTCAAACAGATAACTATTTCTAGACACTTACTATATGGAAATTTGGAAGCAGCTATTGTGTGGATATGAAAAAAGTTATTTTAAGACAACTGAAATCAACTAGCCTAGTGCTCTGATAGGCACTGAAAAATGTGACTTTCTAACACTTCCACCTTATTAATTATTGAAGAAATAATTAAAATGAAAACCAGAATTAATTTCTCATCTAAATTAAAGAATACAGAAAGCAAAATGAACAACCACAGGAACCTGTAGGGCCTTTGAGGCTTTGGTGAAATGACCACTTAGACAATGTTGATGGGTGTGTAAACTGGTATGAAATCCTTTGTGTGAGTTGTTAATGTGTACTGGTCCTCAATGGTATTCACACCTTTTGATCCAATTACTCTGTTTCATGGGAATGTTATATGGAATAATCCTAAATTTGGAGAGACTTTTATGCTTATGAAGGATTTTTTTGTTCCTTTTCTCTGGACTGTGAACCATGTATTTCCAAGGAATAAGTAAATGTGCTCTCTGAGAAAAAATGCTGCCCAAGTGATGAGGGCCCCAGCCTCTCCAGGTCCCCTGCTCAATTGCTCTGCAGTCCAAACCCAGTTCCCTTAGAAAGCTGCTAAGCCTCAGAAATGAGTCTTGGCTCTCAGAGTCTGGGAAATAGTTGAGAAGAACCAGTTCACTCCCTTCTCCTGCTGCGATTCCAGCACAGCTTGGGCCCAGCTCTGGCCAGGTTCCAAGCTGGCCTGGTGCTCACCCTCTCTGTTTGACCATGCTCCAAAGGGAGAGGCAGGAGCCACAAGTTCTTGACTTGGCCACACCACAGTCATGCCCAGGCAATTCCCTGTCCACTGCTCCCAGCTGCTGTGAAGAGGCAGCCACCCAGGTCACCTAAGCTACTGACAAGTGTTAGTGGGGAGCAGCCTGCTTTCAAGCTGCTCCCCTCGACTGGTCACTGCTGCCTCTGGGCCACAAAGTACTTCTCCCCGTTGTCATCTTCCTCTTGCCTCCAGGTTGGGACTGGAGCCCAGCCCTTTCAAGGGTTCAGAGCTGCCATCACCTCTGGAGTGCAGGGTTTTCAGAATATTCCTGAGAGGCAGAGCAGGAAGCCCAGCCAGTTCAGGTGGCTGAGCTGATCACCCACCAGATGAGCTGCCAACAGCAAACTGCAGACTTCTTCCAAATGCCAGCAATGGAGAGAGTGAGGCTGGAGGGTCTGGAGACCAGGAGGAACTCAGAGAAGCCCAAACCAAATGTGAGAAGCCCACCAAGGAAGAGGCTCCTAAGTACCCCAGGAGCAGCCCTGTGTCCTGGAAATGAAAGATTTTCTTAGACGTGGACAAATGGAGGCTTTCATATACAGCAAAGAAGAGGGAAGAACCCCAGAAACATGAGTGGCTGCAGGTGGAACACGCTGTCGATGGCATCCTGGAGGCCAAGATCAGTCTTCTGCAGGAACGTCTGGGTGAGCGTTCAGTGAATGCCACCAATGAGCGAGGTCCCCAGCACCAAGGCGAAGCCCTCCACATTGGGCTGTGTGGACTTGAAGGTGAACATGAAGAGACCCCCGGTGATGAGGAGAATCACCAGGACCAGTGCCATTGCACCTCCTCCAGCTTGGAGAGCAGAGAGAAGATGAAGATGAAGAGGATGGTTGAAGATCTGGTTATTGTGAAGCTCTAGTTGAACAAGCTCATGTCAAGTGCTGTCGCCAGTGCTGTGGGAGCCACTCTTCTGAGATAGTAGGTCCAGCTCAGCACCACGAGGGCATTGTGGCTGGAGCATTCAACCAGCGCCCCTCATTGTAGAAGGCAATGCCTGCCAGTGCAGAAGCAGAGTCAACACTGCCTTCCACACAAAGGTCACAAGAGGGCCCACCTCCCTAACCATGGAAGCTGTTACGCCCCAGCTCCTGCATCAGTGGGGGCAGGCACTTCTCTTAAAAGACAGTTTGCAGGAAGTGCCAATTGAGCTAGACCATGACTTTCAACAAGAACATCACCTGGCCAGAGAAGTTCTCTTCACCTCCATAATTCAGAACCATCAGTGGTGCCCCAGTCAGAGTTCTCACCTAAGGGGCTGGTAGCCTGAGCCAACCCCTTCAGTGGTTAACTGGGTGCAAGGCTCACAGGTCCCCAGGTCTGCTCTGACTAGGGTGCCTACCTTTAAAGGTTTATTATAACATATAACTAGTTTTCAACAACAGCGAAGGAATTATAGTTCATTTGCCAGATGGACTATTACTCAGCCATTAAACATGCTATATTTAAAGTATAACATATACAAAAATATACTTTTTTTTGAGATGGAGTCTCACTCTATTGCCAGACTGGAGTGCAGTGGTGCGGTCTCAGCTCACTGCAACCTCCGCCTCCTGGGTTCTAGTGATTCTGCTGCCTCAGCCTCCTGAGTAGCTGGGACTACAAGTGCAGGCCACCATGCCCAGCTAATGTATTTTTAGTAGACTGGGTTTCACCATGTGGGCCAGGTTTGTCTTGATCTCTTGACCTTATGATCCACCCACCTCGACCTCCCAAAGTGCTGGGATTACAGGCATGAGCCACTGCGCCTGGGCTTTGTTTTTTCTTTTTTTTTTTTGAAACAGAGTCTTGATACGTTGTCTAGGCTAGAGTGCAGTGGCACAATCTCAGCTCACTGCAACCTCCGCCTCCCGGATTCAAGCGATTCTCCTGCCTCAGCCTCCTGAATAGCTGAGATTACAGGCACCTGCCACAACACCCAGCTAATTTTTGTATTTTTGGTAGAAATGGGGTTTCACCATGTTGATCAGGCTGGTCTTGAACTCCTGACCTCAAGTGATCCACCTGCCTTGGCCTCCCAAAATGCTGGGATTATAGGTATGAGCCACTGTGCCTGGCCCAAAATATACTTGTTTAATACAAATTAGAAAGCGGACTGCAAAACTGTCTGTATATATATTGATTATAACCATATAGAGAACAAATCTGTGCAGATAAAAAGATTGGAAATAGGCCAGGTGTGATGATGGTTCATGCCTGTAATCCCAGCACTTTGGGGGGCCGAGCCAGATGGATTACCTGAGGTCAGGCGTTCGAGACCAGCCTGGCCAACATGGTGAAACCCTGTCTCCACTAAAAACACAAAAAATTAGCCAGGCATGGTGGTGGGTACCTGTAATCCCAGCTACATGGGAGGCTGAGGCAGAAGAATCACTTGAATCCAGGAGGTGGAAGTTGCAGTGAGCTGAGATTGCACCATTGCACTCCAGCCTGAGCCACAAGAGTGAAAATTTTTCTCAAAAAAAAAAAATAAAAACAGATTGGAAATAAAAATACTAAAAAAGAGTATAGCAGTTATATTTAGGTAGTATAATTATGGGTGGCGTGTCTCCTGCTTTCTAGCATTCTGGGTTTCCCTAATGATTATGCATTAATAGAAATGATTGGTGTAGTGTGCATCACTCGAATATCTTGAGAGGGTGCTGGCTAAAGCGATGAAGGTGACTGGGTCACATGTCTCTGGAAGGGCATCCTGGCCTTATTCACAAGATGATGATTGCATAGGTCCCAGGAACAACCCCAAAGTGCAAGCCTTCTCTTTTTTTTTAAATTATAGTTTTTAGCCGGGTGAAGTGGCTCATGCTTGTAATCCCAGCACTTTGGGAGGCTAAGTCAGGAGGATCACTTGAGGTCAGGGATTTGAGACCAGCCTGGCCAACATGGAGAAACCCTGTCTCTACCAAAAATACAAAAATTAGCCGGGCATGGTGGCATATGCCTGTAATCTCAGCTACTGGGGAGGCTGAGGCAGGAGAATCGCTCAAACCCGGGAGGCAGATATTGCAGTGAACCGAGATTACACCACTGCACTTCAGCACGGGTGACAGTGACACTTTGTCTCAAATAAACAAACAAATAAATTACAGTTTTAGTGTTTAAATTATTCTTTATATATGTGTAATACATTATATTTTATTCAGAAAAATATGCATAAAATGTTTGTTTTATATTTAGATAAACATCATATAAAGTTCTTTAGACCAGAGGCTCACAGTAATGAACAGACCTTGGGCATTTCATAGTCACTCTGTGGTGCTCTACCCTGACTTCATTTGACTTCTGTCATCAGAGGTGACCACTATGTATCATTCTGTGGATATTTTTTATGGCTTTACTATTTACTATTTGTCACCAAGCAGTGTTTTACTTACCGTTGCCTCTTTTGCATTTTCCATGAAAGGAAGTAAATGAATTGGCATCTCTTTGTTTTTTTCCCCCTAGGATATTTCATACCTGCTGGTGTCTGAGTCTTGGACAACCCAATTTGCTCATCCATTTCATTTATTATAGTCTTTGGCTTTATTTGGTTTTATATTCTTCTCTTATGAAAAATGTTGCTCTAATCATACTGAAGTTTTCAAGTGCGTATACATAACAAATTTTCTGCATCACAGAAAATTTGCTAGGTTGTAGATTCTGGGAAACTTCAGGATTACCAGAAATTTCTAATACAGTGAATGAGTTGACTCTTCCACCATTCTTGCACATGTGTCTATTCCATATGATTGGCAACATTGGATTAATATAATGTTTTAATGAATTATTTTTGTCTATCTAGTGTGTATCATTCTGTGGATTTTCTATCTAGTGTGTATCATTGTCTATCTAGTGTGTATCATTCTGTGAAATGGGATCACCTTGTGTTTTTATATTGGTTTTTACTAATTGACTATGAGGTTAATAAATTTTCACGTATAGTCTTTGAACTTCTGTGAAACAGTTTCCAGTCAATGTCTTACATTTAGTTTATTTGTTTGTTAGTTTTTCACAATTTCCTAATATACTCTGATTATTTCTGTGCAGGTTTGCTGTGGACCTATGTTTTCAACTCATTAAATACCAAAGAGTCCTATTGCTGGATCATAGCATATAGTGTCTTTATTACTGTAGTGCAAGCACTTTCCAAGTGTCATGTTTGTTATTTCCCCTTGGTCCAAAGTAAGTCATGTGGCCAAGCTCAGAAGTTAGAGTGAAGAGAACTGCCCAAGGCAGGGATACAGAGAGGGGAATGATGGCGACCATTTTGCAAACGATCTATTGCAGTAATCATAGACCACAGTAGCTGCTCAGAATCAAGATAATATAGGCTAGGAAATAAATCAAAATGACCAGCCCATGGCTTCTGTGTCCCTCTAAGATAAAGTTCAAAGTCATTAGCTCTGATACATGACTACCTGTTACACGTTATCTCACTATACGCCTTCGCCCCACCTCAAAACTATAAAGAATGGGCACACTGAGCTCTTTTTCAGTGAATGTGCCTTGCTATTTCATACCCTGTATCATTGCTCCTGCTGCTTCAACTGGATTCTAATCCCCTACCCTGAGTCCCACAGACTAACCCACTATTGATCTTTGAACATCTTTCGAGACACAGCAGGATTTACCTCCTCAAGGAAGCCTACCCTCTGCTTTGGATAGAATTGAACATTCATTTCTTTGGGAGCCATAGAGCCACATGCAGTTTTTTTTTTTTTTTTTTTTTGAGACAGGATCTTGCTCTCACCCAGGCTGGAGTGCAGCAGCATGATTGCAGCTCACTGCAGTCTCGACTTCCTAGGCTCAAGTGATCCTCCCTCCACAGCCTCCCAAGTAGCTGAGACCACAGGTACACTCCACCATGCCTGGCTAAACTTATTTTTAACATCTTGCTGTGTTGTCCAGGCTGGTCTCAAACTCCTGGGCTCAAGCAATCCTCCTGCCTCGACTTCCCAAAGTTCTAGGATTACAGGTGTGAGCCATGGTGCCGGCCCAGATTTTTAATTTTGCACCTAAATAACTTCAGTACTCATTTGTTAACATGTCCATCTCCCTTTTGGTAGACTCTAAGATCCTCAAAGGTAGGGACTATATCTTTCTTATATTCACCTTTTCCTTCCTTCCTTCCTTCCTTCCTTCCTTCCTTCCTTCCTTCCTTCCTTCCTTCCTTCCCTTCTTCCTTCCTTCCTTCCTTCCTTCCTTCCTTCCTTCCTTCCTTCCTTCCTTCCCTCCCTCCCTCCCTCCCTCCCTCCCTCCCTCCCTCCCTCCTTCCTTCTTTCCTTCATTTTTAGATGGAATCTTGCTCTGTCACACAGGCTAGGGTGCAGTAGCATGATCTAAACTCACTGCAACCTCTGCCTCCTGGGTTCAAGTGATTCTCCTTTCTCAGCCTCTTTAGTATTTGAGATTACAGGTGCCCACCACCACGCCCGGCTAATTTTTGTATTTTTCTTTTTTTTTGAGACGGAGTTTCGCTCTTGTTACCCAGGCTGGAGTGCAATGGTGCGATCTCGGCTCACCGCAACCTCCGCCTCCTGGGTTCAGGCAGTTCTCCTGCCTCAACCTCCCGAGTAGCTGGGATTACAGGTGCGTGTCACCATGCCCAGCTAATTTTTTGTATTTTGAGTAGAGACGGGGTTTCACCATGTTGACCAGGATGGTCTCGATCTCTTGACCTCGTGATCCACCCGCCTTGGCCTCCCAAAGTGCTGGGATTACAGGCTTGAGCCACCGCACCCGGCCTGTATTTTTCATAGAGACAGGGTTTGCCATGTTGGCCAGGCTAGTCTCAAACTCCTGACCTCATGATCTGCCCGCCTTGGCCTCCCAAAGTGCTGGGATTACAGGCGGGGGCCACTGCACCCTGGCCCCTCCCCTCCCCTCCCTTTCCCTCCCCTCCCCTTCCCTTCTCCCCTCCCCTTCTCCCCTCCCCTCCTCCCCTCCCCTCCCCTCCTCCCCTCCCCTCCCCTCCTCCCCTCCCCTTCCCCCCTCCCCTCCCCTTCCCTTCCCCCCTCCCCTCCCCTTCCCTTCTTCCCTTTCCTCCCCTTCCCTTCTTCCCTTCCCTTCCTCCCTTCCCTTCCCTTCCTCCCTTCCCTTCTCCCTTCCCTTTTCCCTTCCCTTTTCCCTTCCCGTCCCTTCTTCCCTTCCCTTCCCTTCCCTGCAGTGTGGTGGTGCAATCTTGGCTCATTGTAGCCTTGACCTCTCAGGTTCAAGCACTTCTTTTGCCTCAGCCTCCAGAGTAGCTGGGACTACAGGTGTGCACCACCATACTGGGCTAATACTTTGTATTTTTAGTAGGGATGGGGTTTCACCATGTTGCCCAGGCTAGTCTGGAATGCCTAGGCTCAAGTGATCCTCTCACCTCGACCTTCTAAAGTGCTGAAATTACAGGCGTGAGCCACTGGGCCCAGGCTTATATTCATATTTCCAGAGTCTGGTAGCTGGCAATTGTTGGATGAATATTATGATAAATTGTTTTTTCTTTCTTCTTTTTATCGTTCAACTTGATATAAATTGTTTAAATATACATATTTTAAGAGATGGGGTCCTACTAAGTTGCCCAGGCTGATGACAAACTCTTGCGCTCAAGCAGTCCTCCTGCCTCAGCCTCCCAAGTAGCTGGGACTGCAGGCACGAGCCAACACTCCCGGGTTTAGTACTTGTTTTTCAGTCACTAGAGAAATCAGGCATTTTCATCTATACGTTTACTATTTAAACATTTTTTCTCATGGGGTAATTGAATCACTGGTGAAATTAAGCATGTTTTCATATACATATTCGTGTTTGTATTTGTCTCATGGGATAAAAATTTACTTTTATTTCCATCAGTTATGCATAATTGTAGGACTGTGTGTATGAAGAGACCAAAATATGTCTTCAAATTGCATATGCTTTTATTTACTTTACTATAACAGGGTACTATGAACTCTCACTTGGTTTCCTTAGCTCTTGTGAAGGTATTTTCTTTTTCTTTTCCTTTTTTTGATACAGAATCTTGCTTTGTTGCCCAGGCTATAGTGCAGTGGCACGATCTCAGCTCACTGGGATCTCCATTTCCTGGGTTCAACTGTCCTGCCTCAGCCTCCTGAGTAGCTGGGACTACAGGCACTTGCCATCATGGCCTGGCTAATTTTTGTATTTTTAGTAGAGACAGGATTTCACCATGTTGGCCAGGCTGGTCTCGAATACCAGACCTCAGGTAGTCCACCCACCTCGACCTCCCAAAGTGCTGGGATTACAGGCATGAGCCACTGTGCCTGGCCAGTATTTTCATGCATGGATACTTGTTCAAATTGATGTTTCAGCAGAGATGGTTGGGGGGCAGTCACTGGAGAGTCCTATTCCACCATCTTGCTCCAACTTCCCCCATTTTATTTGCTTTGTAAAACCATAAACTTGAAATATGAAAAAATTTATAGCGATCTTTGTGAGAAAGAAACCTACTGCTACTTAACACTGAAAACAGAAATGTATAGATTTGGGCCAGGCACAGTGGCTCACACCTGTAATCCTAGCACTTTGGGAGGCTGAGGCAGGTGGATCACCTGAGGTCAGAAGTTTAAGACTGGCCACCATGGTGAAACCCTGTCTCTATTAAAAATACTAAAATTAGCTGGGCATGGTGGCAGTGGCCTGTAATCCCAGCCACTCTCAAGGCTGAGTCAGGAGAATCGCTTGAACCTGGGAGGCAGAGGTTGCTCTGCAGGCCTAACAGAAACAAAACTCAGCTTGACATTATATATACATGTATATGTGTACGCATGTACATGCACATGCACACACATGTACCTATATATGCACATGTAAGCATGTATACATGTACACACGCACATGCACAAGTGCACACGTACATACATGTACACACAATGGGCACACACGTACACACACGTGCACACATATGCACACATACGCACACATGTACACACATGTACAAAGCACACGCACACAAAGCACATGTATACATACATGTATGCAAACACACGCACACACATGCACACACTTGCACACATCTACACGTACACATGCACACATGTACATGCGCACACACACATGCATGTACATACACGCACACATATACCCATACATACATAGACGCATGCGCGCACATGTACACATGCACACACAAGGCACACATGCACAGCACAGACACACACGCACGCATGCACATGCATGTACACACATGCACACATGTACACACACATACACATGTATGTGCATTTACTCATGTATGCATGTATGTACTCATGTACATACATGTATATATAAATATGAACACGTATATACATATTACATGTACATGTAATTTATATATATACATATTTATTTATTTATTTTTGAGATGGAATATAGGTCTGTAGCTCTGGCTGGAGTGCAATGGCGAAATCTCAGCTCACTGCAACCTCCACCTCCCAGGTCCTGGTTCAAGCAGTTCTCCTGCCTCAGCCTCCCCAGTAGCTGGGATTACAGGCACACACCACCATGCCCAGCTAATTTTTGTATTTTTAGTAGAGATGTGGTTTCACCATGTTGGCCAGGCTAGTCTTGAACTCCTGACCTTGTGATCTGCCTGCCTTGTCCTCCCAAAGTGCTGGGATTACAGGCGTGAGCCACCTCACCTGGCTGATATGATATATTAAATGTAGAAAGCATTACATATGTAAAAAATGTTAAACTTTGTCAAATTTCTTTAGAATGGGCACGCATTGAGTTACAATAACACTTAAGTTCAGAAAATTAATCATCTCAAAAAATTTTAACAGCTTAAATTTTTTTATACTTATGTTTGTGAAAGAAATGAAAATGAAAAGCCCAGAAAGCAGGGTGGTACAATTGCTAGTTATAATTTCTGTTATTAACACCCTAAATTGCTTCTGTCTCATTTCTTTTTGCATTTCAGCCTGTGGCTGGCTTTGCAAAGCCAACATTTTCTTTGGTGACAGTTTTTAAAACATAGCCAGAAGACTTTGATCAGGAGCTTCTGCATTCCGTAGAACATTTGGGAACTGCAAAAAAAAAAAAAGAGATTTAAATTTAAATTGGACTAAGAGATAAAGTAATGTGATATTTTGGTAGCTGCTTATTTTTGTTTTGTTTGCTTTTAACTTCTATATCTATCCCAATGTTTTCCAGGATCCTCAGAACATGTGGGTGCCCTTTTCTTTTAAAAGTATATACATGTTCTCACTCATAGGTGGGTGTTGAACAATGAGAACACATGGGCACAGGGAGGGGAGCATCACACACTGGCATCTGTCGGGGGGAAATAGGGGAGGGACAGCGGGCGGTGGGGAGTTGGGGACAGATAGCATGGGGAGAAATGCCAGATATAGGTGATGGGGAGGAAGGCAGCAAATCACACTGTCATGTATGTACCTATACAACAATCTAGCATGTTCTTCACATGTACCCCAAAACCTAAAATGCAATAAAAAAAGAAACAAAAAGCATATGTAAACCTGGCCAGGTGTGGTGGCCCATGCCTGTAATCAGGCTGAGGTGGGTTTGAACCCAGGAATTTGAGACTGTCCTTGGCAGCATAGTGGGACCCTGTCTCTACAAAAAATAAAAAATTAGCTCAGCATGGTGGCACATGCCTGTGGTCCCAGCTACTTGGGAGGCTGAGGCAAAAGAATCACTTGAGCTTGGGAGTTTGAGGCTGCAGTGAGCTATGATCATTCTACTGCACTCCAGCCTGGGTGACAGAATGAGATCCTGTCTCTAAGAAAAAAAAAAAGTGTGTGTGTGTGGGTGTGTGTGTGTGGGTGTTTCTTGCATCACAGTCTCTTTCAGCAGGAAAATAAAAACTTTCCCAGAAGCCACATAGAAGACTTCTTCCCTTCATCTTGTTGGCCAGTGTTGGATAACATGGACATTGTTGATGCAGGGGGTCTGGGAAAGTGGATATTTGGCAAAGAGGAGCATAATAGCTAATGTCAGATTGTTCCCCAAATAAAATGGGAGTTTTATCAATAAACGGAAGGTTTGTGGAGGAGGTGGGGATGAGATGGCAGTTAGGCAGGCAAACTACATCACTTGCCATGATGCAATATTTGTGTAACTAAAACCTTGTGATGCAGTTAGATAGAATGAATATATTCTGGAATATGAATATGAACATATTCATATATTATATGTTCATATTATATGAATATGTTGTAGTGTTCCATAGCACAGCAGGGTGACTACAGTTAATGATATAGTGTGGATACTTGTCCCCACACAAATCTCATGTGAAATTGTAATCCCCAGTGCTGGAAGTGGGGCCTAGTGAGAGGTGATTGGGTCATGGGGGAGGATCCCTTATGAAAATGGCTTAAGCCATCCCTTTCATGATAAGTGAGCTCTTGCTCTGAGTTCACATGAGATCTAGTTGTTTAAAGGCATGTGGCAACTCTCTCCTAATTCTCTCTTGCTTGCTCCAGCTTTTGCCATGTGACATGCTTGTTCCCTTTTTGCCGTCTGCCATGATTGAAAGTTCCCTGAGGCTTCACTGGAAGCTGAGTAGATGCCAGCACCTGCACAGCCTGCAAAACTGTGAGCCAATTAAACCTCTTTTCCTAGTCTCATGTATTTCTTTACAGCAATGCAAGAACAGCCTAATACAGTTAACAGTAATTTATGTTATATTTCAAAATAGCTAGAAGAGATTGAAATGTTCTAAATACAAAGAAATGATACATATTTGAGGTGATAGATATCCAAAATTCCCTGATTTGATAATTACACATTGTATGCATGCATCAAAATATCACATGGACTCACCCCATAAATAAGTGCAATTGTTGTGTGTCAGTAAAAATGTTTTGCCCGGGTGTGGTGGCTTATGCCTGTAATTTCAGCACTTTCGGAGGCCAAGGCTGGTGATTCACTTGAGCCCAGGAATTTGGGACCAGCTTGAATAACATGGCGAAACCCAGTCTCTACAAAAATTACAAAAATTAGCTGAGTGTAATAGCTGAGGTGGGAGGATCACTTGAGCCCAGGAGGTGGAGGTTGCAGTGAGCAAACATCTCACCACTGCACTCTAGCCTGTGTGACAGAGCAAGACCCTGTCTCAAAAAAAAAAAAAAATGTTTTAATGGTAAATTACATTTGAATGTCAGTTAAAATGGTGACAGTGATTATTCCATAGTCCTTTACTACTAAAATGGGATATCTGGTGAGTGGAATGGGTGCCCCCCGGGAGCGTTAGAAATGCAGAATTAGGGTCTACCCCCAACCTACTGAATTAGAATTTGCAGTTTAACAAGAACTCCAGGTGATTCTTATGCACATTAAGGTTTGAGATGCTCTAGCTGAGGTGACTCAGTACAATATCCTTAAAACACTCTAGATGAAGCAATTTGCTATTGTGAACTAGGAACAAATTGACATCAGTACTCATAAGCACAGAAAATAAAAGTTCAAATATAAGAACAGTGGGCAAAAATCAGAAAAGTTTGAAATGCTGTAATGTGAGCATAATGCAATAGATACAGGAGAAGAAAAGAGATTATTTTAGGCCGGTACAGTGGCTCACGCATGTAATTCCAGCACTTTGGGAGGCCGAGGCGGGCAGATCACGAGGTCAAGAGATCGAGACCATCCTGGTCAACAAGGTGAAACCCCGTCTCTACTAAAAATACAAAAATTAGCTGGGCATGTTGGTGCGCGCCTGTAGTCCCAGCTACTCAGGAGGCTGAGGAAGGAGAATTGTCTGAACCCAGAAGGCGGAGGTTGCGGTGAGCCGAGATTGCGCCATTGCACTCCAGCCTGAGTAACAGGAGCGCAACTCTGTCTCAAAAAAAAAAAAAAAAAAAAAATTAGCCCGACGTGGTGGCATGTGCCTGTAGTCCCAGCTACTCAGGAGGCTGAGGTAAGAGAATTGGGGAGGCGGAGGTTGCAGTGAGCCAAGCTCGGGATATTGCACTCCAGCCTGGTGACAGAGCGAGACACCATCTCAAAAAAACAACAACAAACAAGAGATTATTTTTTCAGTCAAGTTTAAGTGGAATGAGACTTACCCGATGGCCATTGTATCACACCCTAACATCACATTCATGATTACGTTCAGTAATATTAAGTTCCTTACAGCATATAAAAGTGCTGTTTAAAACACCAAAAGCATTGGCAACAAAAGCCAAAATAGACAAATGGGACCTAATGAAACTCCACAGCTTCTGCACAGCAAAAGAAACAGTCTCTAGTGTGAATCGGCAACCAACAGAATGGAAAAAAATTTTTGCAGTTTACCCATCTGACAAAGGGCTGATATCCAGAATTTACAAAGAACTCAAACAGATTTACAGGAAAAAAACAAACAAGCCCATTCAAAAGTGGGCAAAGGATATGAACAGACACTTTACGAAAGAAGACATATATGACGCCAACAATCATATGAAAAAATGCTCATCGTCACTGGTCATCAGAGAGATGCAAATCAAAACCACATTGAGATACCATCTCACGCCAGTTAGAATGGCGATCATTAAAAAATCTGGAGACAACAGATGCTGGAGAGGATGTGGAGAAAAAGGAACACTTTTACACTGTTGGTGGGAGTGTAAATTAGTCCAACCATTGTGGAAGACGGTGTGGCGATTCCTCAAGGCCTTAGAAATAGAAATCCCATTTGACCCAGCAATCCCATTACTGGGTATATATCCAAAGGACTATAAATCGTTCTACTACAAGGACACATGCACACGAGTGTTCATTGCAGCACTGTTTACAATAGCAAAGACCTGGAATCAACCCAAATGCCCATTGATGATAGACTGGATTGGGAAAATGTGGCACATATACACCATAGAATATTATGCAGCAATCAGAAATGATGAGTTCGTGTCGTTTATAGGGACATGGATGAATCTGGAGAACATCATTCTCAGCAAACTGACACAAGAACAGAAAATGAAACACCGCATATTCTCACTCATAGGCGGGTGATGAAAAATGAGAACACATGGACACAGAGAGGGGAGTACTAAACACTGGGGTCTATAGGCGGAAAAGGGGAGGGCCAGTGGGAGGGGGAGTTGGGGAGGGATTGCCAGGGGAGAAATACCAAATGTGGGTGAAGGGGAGAAAGCAAACAAAACACACTGCCCTGTGTGTACCTATGCAACTGTATTGCATGCTCTGCACATGTACCCCAAAACCTAAAATGCAATAAAAAAAAGTGCTGTTTAATAAGTCTTCACGAGCAAAGATGGAATAATCAGTCAAACATTCAAACGGATTAATCCTTAAGTAGGAAGACGAATCTGGTGCCACTAGTGACAGCCAACATGAAAGTTAGATGAACTGCTGTAAACCTATCGGATAAGGCCATGACTTCCCCTCTCTAAGATTTTAATTCTTAACTGAAACATTTGTAGTGGGTGGAAATGAAGTTTTCTCATTCATATTTTAATGAGATCTTACAGTATATTTTATGCCAATCATTCTAAAGTATTTTAAGACTCATTGATTATTAATTATTAATTATGCTTGTTGCCTCAGCCTCATTTTGTGAGAATAGAAATACTAATAACTTGCAATGTTGCCCCAGCCAGTGTTCATTTAAAAACAAATACATTGGTTTTTTTGAAACATTATTTATAATAGACCATAGTCTCCAGTTGTCATGTTTGTGGTGAAACTGCTTAAAGTACATACATATCCCAAAGTTGGAAGTGAAACGCTACAGTCAGCATTTTACCTTGGGAAGGTTATACCAATTTCTGTGAGCAAGCTTATTTGCTTTATAACAGTGAAACTGGACCAGCATAGAAAGCTATTTGGCTAAATGTATTGCTTGAATTGATCTGTTTCATCATAGAACTCTTCCAGGCAGCAAACTTAGATAACTACTTCTTTAAGGGAAATTAAAGCAGGCTGTAAAAAAAGGCATACAGAAGGCATTAAAAACAGACACTTTATGAAAGAAGACATAGGAATGTCCAAGAAGCACATGTAACAGTGCTCATCATTGTTAGTCATCACAGAGGTTGACTTAAGACCCAATTGAGATACCACTATGTGGCTAAAATTTTGAAAAGCCAACAATGCCAAGTAATGGCAAGGATGTGGAGCAACTAGAATTTTCTTGAACTGCTGGTAGGAGTGTAAAATGGTACAACATGGATCACCTGTGATCAGGAGTTTGAGACCAGCCTGGCCAACATAGTGAAACCCTGTCTCTACTAAAAATACAAAAATTAGCTGGGTGTGGTGGTGCATGCCTGTAGGCCCAGCTACTTGGGAGGCTAAGGCATGAGAATCCGGGAAGTAGAGGCTGCAGTGATCTGAGATCATGCGAAAGTGAGACTCCATCTCAAAAAAAAAAAAAAAAAAACCCAAAAAACAAAAAACACTCAGATCAAGGTATAGAACATTTAGAGCAGCCTAAAATGTTCCCTCATGGCTCCCTCCCCAGTCATTGCCACTCCCCAGCATAGAGACAGCCACTCCCCTGAGTTCTATCACCATACATTAGTTTTACACATTCTTGAACTTCACTTAAATGGAATGATACAGTATGTACTTTTTAGTGTCTGTCTTCTTTCACTTATTGTTATGTCTGTGACTCATCCACATGGTTGGATGCGATGGGAATTTGTTCTTTTTTTGTTGCTGCATAGTTTTCTATTTGTATGAATATACCGTACTGCATTTACCCATTGTCCTCTTGAACGTTTGAGACGTTTCTGGGTTTTGGCTCTCATGAATACAGCTGCTTTAAACATTCTTGTGTAAGTCTCTGCACAGACATGTGCACCATTTTCCTCAGGTCTATATATCTAGCAGTTGGATTTTTGGGTTATGGGATGGCATGCGTTTGGCTTCAGTAGATAATGTGAAACTGATCATTTTGTAAACAGATTTGTGTTTAATTCAATAAATGATAATGATAACTCAGGGGCATTTCAGTAAGAGCTGGCTGTCCTGCTTGTCTTTCTCACCCACTTGACTTAAAGCTCCATGGTGGCATGAATCATATCTGTCTTCTTTTAAAACCTTTTTATTTTTAAAAAATTTTTTCGGCTAGTCAAAATGAAGCAGAGAGAGTGGAGAAAGAACAAAGACATCTGTAGCTGATTGTGATCACTTCGTTGTAAACACCACTGCAGTCGGACTAGCCTATCTTCTTCAAGTAGTGCAGTGTATGCGGTACCTATTTGTTGAAAAAAAAAAAAAAAAGAGTATATGCTGGGTATGGTGGCTCATGACTGTAGTCTCAGCACTTTGAGAGGCCAAGGTGGGAGAATCGCTTGAGCCTAGGTGTTTGAAACCAGCCTAGGCAGCAAAGTAAGATCCTGTCTCTATAAAAATATTTTAAAATTAGCAGAGCAGGGTGGTGTGTGCTTGTAGTCCCATCTATTAAAGAGGCTGAGGTGGGAGGCTTGCTTAAGGCTGGGAGGTCGAGGCTACAGTGAGCCATCATTGTGCCACTGCCCTCCAGCCTAAACGATAGAGTGAGACCATGTCTCAAAAAAAGAAGAGTATAAATGCCGAACCCTCCGGTGTCCCGACCCAGGTTAAGAGTGAGCATGGCTGAGCAGGAGCCCACAGCTGAGCAGCTGGCCCAGATTGCAGCAGAGAATGAGGAGGATAAGCACCCAGTCAACTACAAGCCCCCTGCCCAGAAGAGCATCCAGGAGATCCAGGAGCTGGACAAGGATGATAAGAGCCTGCAAAAGTACAAGGAGGCCTTGCTGGGCCGCGTGGCTGTGTCTGCAGACCCTAACGTCCTCAACATCGTCGTGACTGGCCTGACCCTGGTGTGCAGCTTGGCCCCGGGACCCCTGGAGCTGGACCTGACAGGTGACCTGGAGAGCTTCAAGAAGCAGTCGTTTGTGCCGAAGGAGGGCGTGGAGTACCAGATAAAAATCTCTTTCCGGGTGAACAGAGAGATCGTGTCTGGCATGAAGTACATCCAGCACACGTACAGGAAAGGCATCAAGATTGACAAGACTGACTACATGGTGGGCAGCTATGGGCCCCAGGCCGAGGAGTATGAGTTCCTGACCCCCGTGGAGGAGGCGCCTAAGGGCATGCTGGCCAAGGGCAGCTACAGCATCAAGTCCCGCTTCACAGAGGACGACAAGACTGACTACCTGTCCTGGGAGTGGAACCTCACCATCAAAAAGGAGTGGAAGGACTGAGTCCTGGCTGGAGGCGGACAGGGCAGACGGATGGACGGACGGACGACGGACAGGTGGATGTGTCCTCCAGCCCCTCCCCTCCCCACAGGCCCAGCCTCCTCAGTGGTCTCGTGTCTCGTTGCTGCTTCTGCCTGTGCTGTGGGGGAGAGAGGCCCCGGCCAGGCCTCTGCTGCCCTTTCCGTGCCCCCCAGGTCCTATCTCCCCATCACACCTGAGGCCTGGCCTCAGGAGGGAGTGGAGCAGCCCAAGGGGCTCACGAGTGCTTCCATTCTCCAAGCCCCGTGGCTGCCCAGAACATGTTTGTCTGCTGCTCCACAGTGGAGCTGGGATGTGGGATGCAGGGCCTCGTGGGGACCAGACCACCCTCCAGCCCCACCGCTCCTTGGCCAGCCACCTCCCCACCGCCCCATCACTGTCAGTCCTGTCTAACCATGATGCCTTAACATGTGGAACGTGCCGTGGGGGCCTCACTAAGCTCTAATTCCCTGTGTCTGCATGAGCATGTGGTCTCCCTGTCCCATACCTGGTGGCGAACCCAGTGATCCAGGGAGGTGTGGGGTGCTGCTGCCGCCCTCCAGCCTACCAGTGCCTGGCCCACCCGCCCCTCCCCTGGCCAGGGATGTGGGGATGGCTCCAGCGGGTTGGGGAAAGCCAAATTGCCAAAAGTCAGTCACCTGAGTACCATCCAGGAGGCTAGGTGTTTTCCTGCCTCTGCCTTTTCTGTCTCGGCAGGCAGCGCCCAGAGCCCACCCCCAAGAGAGCCCTGGAGGGACAGCCTCACCCACCCCGCCTGGGCCCAGCCAGGAGCCCTGCCTGGCCATCAGTATTTATTGCCTCCGTCCGTGCCATCCCTGGGCCACTAGCCTGCCGCCTGTTCCCCCAGGCTCGGTGCCCCACCCCCGGCAGGCCCTCCCTGACTGAGCCAGGAACAAACAAGGGACCAAGTGCACACAGAGCTGAGAGTGTCTCCTGTGCCTCCCCCGCCCACCCCCGGTCTTCATGTTGTGTCTGCTGGGCTCAGGCAGAGGCGCCTGTTCCTGCTTTTCTGACCAGGAAATAAATGTCCCTGAAGGAGAAAAAAAAAAAAAAAAAAAAAAGAAAGAAAAGTAGTATAAATACATACTTCAGACTGGATTTTAGCTACTATGGTGAGCAAATGGAGGAAAAAAGACTGATTTTTTCTTTCTGGACCTTCCAAAGGTATTATTTATAATCATTTTTTTCCAGAAGTGACAGTATTTATAACCATTTGACTGTAGGTGTATGAATAGGGATTTTGGAAACTTTCTACTAGATTTCAGTATTGTAGAGACAGGTCCAGAGTAAAATGATTAAGTCCTCAGAGTAGGACTGTTTACTCTGAAGTTTGTAGATGAGTTTTGTGAGGGTCTGAAATTGCATGCAAAATGTTATGTGCAAACATATATCACTCAGGATCCTTGATTGCAAGTGGCAGAAGCTCAGCCAGGATTCACTTAAGTAACAAAGGGGTTTCATGTCAGGGTCTGGGTTTGGCTCATGTAGTTCAAGGAAGGTGGGCACAGCCACGCCTAGGCCAGAATCTAGGGGTTAAGCCTGGAACTTGGAGTTTAAAATAAAAGACAAAAACAAAACAAATTAAAATCTAGGGGTGCCTCACGCCCTGCTAGCTTGAGGACATCTGGTTGGCAGAATCCAAAGCACATCTGAGATCCAAGTTTCAGGAGGACCTAGAAAATGTAGTTTTTAGCTTTCTAATTTCTGTAGGACAGGAAGCACCCTAAAAGAATGTAATCAATCATGGGATTCTTTCTTTTTCCTTTCCTTTTCTTTTCTTTCCTTTTTTTCTTTTTCTGTTTCTGTTTCTCGCCCCCCCCCCCCCTTTTTTTTGAGACAGAGTTTTCCTCTTGTTACCCAGGCTGGAATGCAATGTGTGATCTTGGCTCACTGCAATTTCTGCCTCTTAGGTTCAAGCGATTCTTCTGCCTCAGCTTCTCGAGTAGCTGGGATTACAGGCGCACACCACCACACCTGGCTAATTTTTTTGTATTTTTAGTAGAGACGGGGTTTCACCAAGTTGGCCAGGCTGGTTTCGAATCCTGACCTCAGGTGATTCACCCGCCTTGGCCTCCCAAAGTGCTGGGATTATAGGTGTGAGCCATCATGCCAGCCCACGGGATTCTTTCTTTAAGATCCCAAAAAGGTCCTCAAAATCCTTCTCAACTTAACACTGGCCATCAATGGTGCAAAATTGGATCTATTGGTGAAATCTATTTGTCGTGCCTGCTCCATTTCATGTTGCTCCCAGATCTCTTATTTTTGTTAATAAAAATATATGCAAAACTTAGAAATAGGCAAAATGTTGGCCACATGTCCTCCCAATGTCATATTAGAACACCATTTATAGCATATTTTTCTGTAATGGATAACATAACAGTCTGTCCTAGAAAGGCAGACCATAAACTTACAACAAAAACTGCTGCAGCCCAAATTGTTTTAGTACCAACCCATGCAACCAATGCGTTCCAAGATTCAGCAACTTGTGTCGTTTACAAAATCTGACATATGTTCATTCTCTGCCCAGCTCAGTCTTAGAACCATCTGAGCTCAGCCGTCCAACTTCCTTCTTTTGAGTTGCTACTGAGATGTTATAAACTCAGGGCTTTCCCTTACTCAGCAAGTTTAATAAATTTAGCTTTCTGTCATCAAAGGGTGGCTCTGGTGGTCTTTGTGAGGTGCTTTGTCAAAGTCAGTGGGTGCATTGCTGTATAGAAAATGAAGAGAGAGGTTGGGTATGGTGGCTCATGCCTGTAATCCCAACACTTCGGGCGGCCAAGGCAGGAGGATTGCTGGAGTTGAGGAGTTCGAGACCAGCCTGGGCAATATAGTGAGACCTCATCTTTACAAAAAGTTAAAAATTTAGCTGAGCATGGTGGTGTGTACCTGTAATCCTAGCTACTTGGGAGGCTGAAGTGGGAGGATTGCTTGAGCCCAGGAGACAGAGGCTGCAGTGAGCTGAGATTGCATCATTGCACTCCAGCCTGGGTAACAACAACAACAAACAGCAAACAAAAAACAAAAGAAAGAAAAAAGAAAAGCGAAGAGTGGGCAAAAAGGACAAAACAGAAACAACCCTAAATATAACTTGAAGCAAGATTTTGTTAAGTATAAAATTCTTGGAATTAGCAATCAATCAATAAAATTAGCCATTGTCCTTGATTTGAGGAGAGCGGGCCTGTGCATTTGCAGACAGTGACAAACTATGATTGAATGGTGGAAAACTACTATAGAAGAACATTGGGGAAGTGTTGAACCCCAAGTGGCTACAATCTCTCTTCAAACAAATGATCCCCTACCTGCCAAAAACTATGGGATGATTTTTGGTCCCTACCTGTCTACAGTATTTGATGATGTGGATCACGCCCCTCTTAAAATTTTTCTGTAGGCTTTAATGATGCTGTGCTTTCCAGATTATCTTTCATCCTCTCCGATAATTCCTTCTCAATTCTCTCTCTTCAGAGAGAGATCAAGCAGGATAAAAAGTAAGAAATGATCATTGAGTTAGTGATTATGATGCCATCCATGCTGTTAGCAAAAGTCATGGAGCAGAGCAGACAGTAGACAGATTGTAAGGGATAGAAGGAAGGGTAGCAACAGTGCCTGTGGGCCTCTGTTTCTAAAATTTGGAGATCGTTGTTGCTTTTGTTTACTTTGGGTTTTTCTTTCTTTGATTTTTGCTCTTCCCTGTCTGCTTTATTAGTGCCAATTTTCAAGTAGTTAGTGTTCGTCTGCCATGCACAGGAGCTGTTCCTGGAGCTGCTGTGATGCAGAGATGGCAAGTCCCCTCCCCATCCTCCAGGAACAGATATCTGAGGATGAAGAAGAGAAGCCAAGCACAATGGGCATCACCGAAGATGGTGAGTGCCCTGTGAGCCCTGCTATACACTGAATATATGTATCCCTCCCCAATTCCTATCTTGAAATCCTAACTCTCAAGGTGATGGTATTAGAAGGTGGGGCCTTTGGGAGGTGATGAGATCCTGAGGGTGGAGCCCTTAGTGTTTTTATAAAAGGGACCCCAGAGGGCTCACTTGCCTCTCCCACCATGTGAAGACACAGTGAGAAGGTATTCTCTATGAATCAGGAAGGAGGCTCTCACCAGACACAAAATCTGCCTGTGCCTTGATCTCGGACTTTCAGCCTCCAAACTGTAAGAAATAAATTTGTTGTTTGTAAGCCACCCAGTCTATACTATTTTGTAATAGCCACTGGAATGGACAAGGACAAGCCCCCAGGTTACCTGGAGAGATTTGTTTTTAAAAATTGAAGAGACGTGACCATATTTAGATAGGAAGATAAAATCTAGAGGAATGTTAATGTGTGTTCATGTTGGTACTCATTAAAAGTGAACTTTACCACGTTAAGCCAGAGGTATTCATGGTTTTGAAGATTTTAAAGACTATTACAGCAGGAATGCAAAAACAAAGTAAATATCTAACGTTTAATCACCAAAATAGGCTCTGAAACCCGTTTCAGGGGCTGTGGTTGAGAATGAAAACTGTTTCCTCACAGCCTACTAGTTGTATCAACATGCTTTGGCTATCCCAATTCATGATTAGAAAGAGCCTAAATCAATCCCTTACTGTGGTGAGAATTGTACGATTTGAAATTCAGGAGCTCTCTCTCTCAGTAGCCAAGTTCCCTGTGACAAAGAGGGCTTATTAGTTGTGATTGTGTTCAGCTGTAAGCTACGGAAAAAAATAGGCTAAGTAAGAACGGCTTTTCAAAGAGACGTTTATTTCTCTTACCAAGAAAGAATGTGAAACATATAACAAGGCAAAAGGGTGACAAAGTCTTCCAAATGTCACATGACAGCACTGTCCAACAGGCCAGCCCAAGGCTGATTTCATTCCCTAGGAGAATGTACATTTGTTTGACACTTTCTCTTAATTAGGGTTCATGCTCTGTAAACTTACAAGTAAATGTGTAGATTTTTGACTAAGAGTAGTAGAAAGGATAACCCCAAAGGTTATGGCTTTATTGCCCTGTAGGGTAGTAAGGGCTTTGATGCTAACTTAAGCTTGTATCAGCACATTTTTCTTATTTGAATATATAAATTTCAGTTTCTCAAATGATCTCTGAACCAGCTTTACTATGCTGCAGGTTTCTTCATTAATGAGTCAAGTAAAATTTTATACACATTCATCTATATTTAGGACTATGTGGGGGTGGGATGAAGATCTGGGGTCTAGCTGTTCCTTTAAAGAATTTTTACCCCATCTGTTTTTGGCTCCACCCTGCAATCCACCTTCAGCAGGCTCTTGCCTTCTAATTCCTAAGCCTTTCTGGGGTTCTGTGATATGAATCCCCTTGCTTCTTCTGGGCTTCCCACCTCTCAGGCACTTAGCTTTTTCTGCTTTATTGTGTTATTTGCCACTTGGCCATCTACTTTCCACCTTTTGAAATTTTGTCATCATATCTCATCTGCTGTCATTTTTGTGGGCTTTTTGCTTCCTTGTGAGCTTATGCCTGAAAACATTTTCTTTCAGTCTTTCTAGTGTGGGGTTTGAAGAGGGGTCTAAGATATAGATATATGACCAATATATGTATATATATATATATGAGATCAATCTGCCTTGCTTAACTAGAACTGAATGATTTCAAAATGTATCCCCAAATATAGCAGTGGTTTCTTTCTCCACAAAAGAAGAAATTCATCAAGGGTTGAAAGAGGGCCAAACTTCTGGTGATTAAGCTGTTTGGACCTTGGTCTGATTTCTTTTAAAACATTTAAAAAATATTTATGCCCAATATTTTTATGCTGAACATTATAAATCACAGTACTTTGAATCTCAAGTGATAAATTCAGACTATTCAATGTGTTAAATGCAATCCCACTATTGACTATTTATCCAAAGGAAAAGAGATCAGGCTAGGTGCAGTAACTCATACCTGTAATCCCAGCATTTTGGGAGGCTGAGGTGGGAGGATCACTTGAGGCTAGGAGTTCAAGACAAACCTGGGCGACATAGTGAAGTCCTGTCTCTACAAAAATATTTAAAAATTGGCTGAGTGTGGTGGCACGTGCCTGTAGTCCCAGCTACTCTGGAGGCTGATGTGGGAAGATTGCTTGAGGCCAGCAGTTGGAGATTGCAACTGCTGTGATCTCACCTCTACATTCTAGCCTGGGCAACATAGTGAGAACCTTTCTCTAAAATAAATCTGTAAAAAAATAAGAAATCAATATATCAAAGGGATACCTGCACCCCCCCCCATATTTATTGAAGCACTATTCACAACAGCCAAGCTACTTCATCAACAGACATATGGATGAAAAAATGTGGTATATATACAAATGGGATACTATTCAGTTATGAAAAAGAATAAAATCCTGTCATTTGCAGCAATATCAATGAAACTGGAGGTCATTATGTTGAGTGAAACAGGCACAGAAAAACAAATATCGCATGTTGTCACTCATATGTGAGAGCTAAAAAGGTTAATCTCATGGAGATAGAAAGTAGAATGACAGAAACCAGAGGGTAGGAAAGGTGTACGGGGTGGGGTGTGATGAAGAAAGATTAGTTAATGGGTGCAATCATACAGTTAGATAGAAAGAATAAATTCTAATGCTCGATAGCAGAGTAGGGTGACTGTGGTTAACAACAATATATTGGATATTTCAAGATAACTAGAAGAGAGGACTTGAAATGTACTCAACACACAGAAATAATAAATGCTTAGGTGACAGACACCCTAAATGTCCTGACTTGATCATTATGCATTCTATGCATGTAACAAAATATCACATGTGCCTCAGAAATATGTACATATATAGTATATCAAATAAATAAATAAATGCACCACTGAATTGCACTTTGGAAAGTAGCAATCACTGGGGCATGCAGAAATGGTCCTTGTTGGCATTATCAGTGTCACACTTGCCTGCAGTGTCAGCATCTTTTGCTTGATAGTTAATACACTCTGGTATGGAAAAGCCATCTTATACATGCTGCCTGTGACTTTTCACAGTATGTTGAAGAAACATGCTCTGAGTAGTGGCAATTTAGTCAGATTATTTCCACACTGATTCAAGAAGCATATTGCTAACATCCAGCTGTCCTAAGTGAATAAAGGAGTGTGAAAAAACTGCCATTTTTGTTAGACTAGACAAAGAAAATATGGCACATATACACCATGGAATACTATGCAGCCATAAAAAATGATGAGTTCGTGTCCTTTGTAGAGACATGGATGAATCTAGAAACGATTATTCTCAGCAAACTGACACAAGAACAGAAAACCAAACACTGCATGTTTTCACTCATAGGTGAGTGATGAACAATGAGAACATCTGGGCACAGGGAAGAGAACAACACTCACTGGGCTAGATGGGGAGGGAGGGGAGGGGAGGGGAGGGATAGCAGGGCGTGGGGCAGGAAGGATGGGGAGGGACAGAGGGATAACACAGGGAGAAATGCCTGATGTAGGTGACAGTAGGGGGAGGGGATGGAGACAGCAAACCACTATGGCATTTATGTACCTCTGCAACAATCCTGCAGGATGCAGGATGTGCACATGTACCCCAGAGCCCAAAGTACAATAATAAAAAAAACCTTTTATTTTAAGCTGACAGCTACTTAACACTGCTTGCATGAACAAACTAACAAGCAAAAAGAAAACTACTAAAACCCCTACATTTTAACTTCAAAAAAAAAAAAAAGGAAAAACTGTCATTTTACTTACACACTATAGTTGGCATCTATTGTTGCCTCATGTCCATTATCCATTCAGCCTTTTTTGGTATAATTCTTTAATTTTTCTTTGGAAGTCCAGCCCTCCTTGCATATCAGACTCTTTGCTTTGCGGAGAGTTGAATTCATCCCCTTCTCCTGTGGTGGATGGTGACTCAGTTGTGACCAGTCAAAGCATTGCCTTCCCTTGGCCATAGAAACAAATTCATGGATGGGCATGTGACCCAGCTGGACTTAGCCAATAAATTCTCATACACTTCAGTTGGGGATACTGGAAGAGTGGCATGTTGAACTTCAACATGAGAGCATATGTGACTGGAATAGCTGGAAGACACTTTGCAGAGCCCGAAATTGAAACTAACATGACAGAAGGCAGAGAGGAAAGATGGAGACAAACCCAGTTGTGATAATATTGCTTGAAGTATCTGAATTTAGTTGTGTGAGCTAATAAACACTCGATGGCTTAAGGCAGTTGCAATTATTTTTCTGTCACCTAGCAAAGCTTTGCATTGCTGCTTGCATAGTGGGTGCTGCCCCAGTACTGGCTCCCACAATAATTTTTACCTAAATAAAAAATCACTTTTGTAACCAGGGTATTCAGAGATCAACAGAAGAAAACATTGAGCACATCTTACTCATGTATACGCATTACATATGCCAAAAGCAAACATATTTTAGCCGTAATGTAAAATATCTGCTCACATAAGCACGATAATAAGTACTTGTTTATGCAGAATGCCATTGATACTAGATGATGTACAACACCATCATTTGATAAGAGAGTTTTGCCAACAGACCGTTACATTTTTCTTCCTAATACAACATTTCTATTAACTTTGTGAGTAGTTTTACAAAGTTTTTGGCAGCAGTACAACTTGAACCTTTAGCATCCTGGAAAGCACAATTTTTAGCTTATTCTGGAAAATCGCAGTGGGTTCACCAGAGAGGTCATTGTGCATTGTTTTTGAAAAGCATAAAAAGGCTGTGGTGGCTTCCTGCCACTATTTGACAGTTTCATAATAGGCGAAGCACAGGCATCTATAGATAACATCTAATACTCATGTAATTATTGTATTTCTCATTCCTATTTCCTTTTTTTGCCATCACTATTACATATTCTTTTGTCCTAGTAATAGAGCCATACTGTATATTCACACTGACTTCTTATGTATTATTTACATTTATGAAGTTATCCCACACTGCAGTATTTATATAACTTTTTCTTAACTGCTTTTATACTACAACGAACTGTTGATTCATTTTTAAAAATTGGGAATATAATGGGGCACTATGGTTACAACAAAAAATCCAAATTGGACAAATGTAAGTAATAATATGTAAATGACAAAAATATATTAGCTGACATCAAATATACTCTAGCAACTGAATATCAGCAAAAGGAACTGACTAATAGAGCCTTTATAGTGAATGGATAAACTTTAGGATTGTGGTGATAATTGAGAACATAATGAAGTTTCTGTGAAAATCCTAATTTAGGCCAGATGTGGTGTCTCACGCCTGTAATCCCAGCACTCTAAGAGGCTATGGCAGGCAGATCACTTGACATCAGGAGTTTGAGGCCAGCCTGGCCAACATAGTGAAACTCTATTTCTACTAAAATTACAAAAATTAGGCATGGTGGCATGTATCTGTAGTCCCAGTCCCAGCAATTCAGGAGGCTGAGGCAGGAGAATCATTTGAACAGGGGAGGGAGAGGTTGCAGCGAGCTGAGATCATGCCACTGCACTCCAGCCTAGAAGAAAGTGCAAGACTCTGTCTCAAAAAGACAAAAAACAAAAACAAAAATAAAAACAAAACCCCAAACAAACAAGCAAATGAAAAACATGGAAAGGCATCCCATGCTCATGGATTGGAAGAATTAATATTGTTAAAATGTCCATACTACCTTAAGCAATCTATAGATTCAATGTAAGCTCTATCAACATACCAATGACATTCTTTGCAGAAATAGAAAATCAATTCTAAAACTTGCATAGAACCATAAAAGACCCCAAATAGCCAAAGCAATTTTGAGCAAAAAGAACAAAGCTGGAGTCATTATACTACCTGACTTCAAAATATTCTAAAAAGTTATAGTAACCAAAACAGCATGGTAGGGGCGTAAAAACAGACACATAGACCAGAGGAATAGGATAAAAAAGTCCAGAAATAAATCCACACATTTACATCCAACTGATTCTTGACAAAGAAACCAAGAACATACAGCAAGGAAAGGACAGTCTCTTCAATAAATGGTGCTGGGAAAATTTAATATCCATATGCAGAAGAAAAAAACTAGACCCCGCTCTCTCACCATATACAAAAATCGACTCAAAATGGATTAATCATCAGGAAAATGCAAATCAAAACCACAATGAGATATTATCTTACCCAAGTTAAAATGGCTATTACCAAAAAGACAAAAAATAACAAACAATAGCAAGAATGTGGAAAAAAAAACCTCTCATACTGTTGGTGGGAATGTAAGTTAGCATAGCCATTATGGAAAACAGTATGGGAGTTCTTCAAAAAATGAAAAATAGAAATACCATATAATCCAGCAATCCCACTTCTGGGTGTATATTTAAAAGAAAGGAAATCAGTATGTCACAGAGATATCTGCATTCCCATATGTATTGCAGCAGTATTCACAATAGCCAAGATATAGAATCAACCTTAATGTCCATCAATGAATGAATGGATAAAGAAAATATGATACATATGCCACAATGCTATTTAGCCTTAAAAAAGATGAAATTCTGTCACTGTAGCAACATGGATGAGCCTGGAGGTCATTATGTTAAGTGAAATAATCCAGGCACAGAAAGATAAATATTGCATGTTCTCACTCACATGTGGGAGCTGAAAAAAAGATGGTTGCATGGAGGTAGAGAGTAGAATGGTGGTTATCAGAGGCTGGGAAGGGAAGAGGGGAGTGGGGGATGAAGAGACGTCAGTTAATGTGTACAAACATACAGTTACATAGAATGAACAAGTTCTAGTGCTTGATGACACGGTGGAGTGACTATAGTTAGCAATAATATGTTGTGTATTTCAAAATAGCTAGAAGAGAAGAATTGCAATGTTCCTAACAGAAAAACGATAAATGTTTGCGGTGATAGATATCCTGAATACCCTGATTTGATCATTATACATTGTCTACAGCTATCAAAATATAATGTGTCCCATAAATGTGTACAACTATTACATATCAATTTTAAAAAGTGATTGGGGACATGAAAGCATTGACAGTAGGAGAAATCAACATTATGATTTGCCAAAATATCAGCAGCCCACAAGTTGGGTGGGAAGTATGTTTTTGAAAAGGTTTTATTAAGTAAGAATTGGTGTGTTTTGAGACATTTATTTTTTAATTAAAAATTTTTAATTGTGGTAAAATATACATAACACAAAATTTACTATCTTAACCATTTTTAAGTATAGTTTAATAATGTTCAGTGTATTCACATTGTGGTGCAACCAAGTTCCAGAGCTTTTTCGTTTTGCAAAAGTAAAACTCTGTACTCATTGAACAGTGACTTTGCATTTCTTCCCAGCTCCTGGCAACCATCACTCTACTCTCCATGTCTATGAAATTGACTACTTTAGGTACTTCATAAGTGGAATCATATAGTATTTGTCTTTTTGTGACTGGTTTCTTTCACTTAGCAGAATGTCCTCAAGCCTCATCCATGTTGCAGCACGTGCCAGAATTTTCCTTTTTTTCTAGACTGCACATTCTTCCACTGTATGTGTATACCACATTTGTTTATTCATTTTTCTGTTGATGGTATTTGTGCAAGACAACTATTATTTTTTAAAATTTAGTTATCATTTTATATGTATGTATCCCTTGCTTAATTCTTATATAAGCTGATATGAGACAGAAATTTCATTTAGTTAAAAATATCAATCAATCAATCAATCAATAAAACAAAACCTACCTATAGTTAGTTAGCCATACTAAGTTTCGCATATGTGGTTTTGAAACTTGCTGAAAAGAAATTTTACATTAACTTCACTATTTAAGATTTGAACCTAACTATTTTCTGGGCTCAGGAAGCTTTTCTTTAATGAATTATATATATATAATATATAATATATAAATATATATATTATATATAAAAAATATATAAAATATATAAAAATATATATACACACACATACACACACACTCGTATATGTATCTATAATATAGAATGTTTATATGTCTCCTGTTCTTTAAGTAAATTAGATATATGACCCAACAAAGAAATAGAGGTGATTAGTCATTAACTAAATGATTTATAATAAGATTTATTTTAAATCTTGACCTGAATTTGTTTAAATTTCACTTATTTTTATAAAAATCAGGTTCATATAGAAAGTTTCAGAGATGTATCTGAAACATATCCCACCACAGGGATTATCAAGTGAATCACAACTCCCAATACAGAGTGGGAAAGAGAAGTGGCTGTCAGGAAGCCTGGGAAAAAGTTGGAGAACTGCCCTCCCCAACTGGATATTCAGATGAAGATGCCTTATATGGTCCTGCTCTCTGGAACCAAGGAATTATTTTGGGGGCCCTGATCCAGGCTAAGAGAGAGGCAGGGAAAGACAAGACTTAGAAAGAGTACCATTTGAGACGTTTATCTACTGCTCTCACTGCAGTCTTTATGTTTGCTTTTAATTGACGTAGTCCAATATGATCGTGGCATTTTCACAATGCAATGAAGTGGCAAAAGGATGGCAACACCTCATGTGAAGTGTTACGTCTTTGGATCAGTGTAGACTCATATGTCTGGAGAGTTAAATTCCAAACATGACTTCGACAAA
This sequence comes from Callithrix jacchus, assembly GCF_049354715.1. NCBI lineage: Eukaryota > Metazoa > Chordata > Mammalia > Primates > Cebidae > Callithrix > Callithrix jacchus. The sequence goes on from NC_133524.1 coordinate 17,187,363, forward strand.
GGAGGGGAACTAGGTTATTCTCTTACCCACTACACAGTGCTCTTCATTTGCTTCTACAAGGAAATAAATAGGGATGTGGTAGTAGCATGCTATGTATTTAAAAACACTTTCTTTATTGAGACGTAATTCACAAGCCATAAAATTCACCATTTTAAAGTGTAAAATTCAGTGGTTTTTAGTGCATTTACAAAGTTGTGCAGCCATCACTAATAATTCTAGAACACTTTCATCACCTCAAAAAGAAGCTCCTATTTTTCCTTAACCTATCCAACCCAGTCCCAGGCAATCACTCTGCCTCTCTAGATTGGCCTGTTTTGGACATTTCATAAACAAGTCTACACATATTTATATAGATTCTTGCAATATGTGTCCTTTGTGTCTGGCATCTTTTGTGTAATATGTTTTTAACGTTTATCTGTGTTGTGGCATGTGTTAGTACTTCACTGAATAATATTCCATTATGTGCCTATATCACATTTTGTTTATCCATTCATCAGTTGGTGGACATTTGGGTTTTTCTATTTTATGGTTATTATGAGTCATGCTGCTATGAACATCTGTGGACAAGTTTTATGTGGATGCATGTTTTCATTTCTCTTGGGTATATACCTAGGAGTGGAACTGCTGGATGATACAGTAACTCTATGTTTAATTTTTTGAGGAACTGCTAGACTGTTTATCAGAGAGGTTGCACCATTTTATATTCCCACCAGCAGCGTATAAGTGTTCCAGTTTCCCTGCTTTATCACCAACACTTGTTATTGTTCCTCTATTTGATTATAACTGTTCCAGTGAATCATGTTATATATTTGATGAACTCTCATATATGTGCCTGAATATGCATTTTAAGCCAATTCTTTAAAACAATCCCTGGAGACATAACATACTTGTAAAAGGTTTCTAGTAGTGATTTCTTAAAGGATCAGAAGTCTGTTGCGGCATTGCTCTGTAGGATCTGGCTCCAGAAACCATAGTTGTTTTTTATTTTTATTTTTTTAAATCTCTGTTGGCTTAAATGAAATAGCTGGTTTCAGTCAAAATTGAGGATGAGTTTTGTGAACTACAAAATGTTTCTAAGTTCTCTATTGCACAGGCCTTGGATTAAAGCCTCATTGTGCATTAAAGCCTTTTTCTGTCAATGCAAGTACAGTACTCTAGTTCTAAAATGGAAATGATTACGGAGGTGATCAACTTTTTAATGTTTTAATCGAGTGTTATTATTTTCATAGTTACCTAACTGGCATGTGTAATAATATAGAAACTGTTTACAAACACATATTCCTCCAAGTTATTCTGAAGCTTAAAAAAAATCCAGTTTATTTGCAGTACTCCTGTTCCTAACTCCCATTTTAGTTAAAGGGTGGAGTCTCATGAAGATAATACATCACATGCGAAATAAACATCCTCTTCAAAATGAACATGCACTTCTATTTCTTCCCGTGCGAAAGGAAAGCAGCCATTGTCATCCAGATGTGCTGAACGTTCTCATGCAGTCTCATTCTAAAACAACAAAACAATTGTACCAGTTGCCAGATACTTCACTATTTTCAAAGAGAAAGGCATGCCTCAATATTGTTATTTTGTTTCAAATTTCTGTTTAATGTTAACATTAAGAACCACTTAGATACCAGAGTTGCAGTGAGGGCTTACATATTGGAATGAACAAATGGGGCTGCAAAGGGGTTGCTGATAAGGGTTGAGGTATTTTAAAAATATTTTATTACAAAAATTTCAGACATAAAAATTTGAGAGATTGATGAAATACTCCTCTTTGTACCTATCACTCAGCTAAAACAGTGGTCAGCACTTTCAAAATCATCTTTCAAACCATCCCCTCCCTGCTTTTTTCTTTTGTGCTTGAGTATTTTAATGCAAATTCCAGATATCATGTCATTTCACCCATAAATAATACAGAATGAGTTGGTAGATGGTAAGGGTTTCTTTTTCTTTTCTTTTTTGAGATAGAGCCTCACTCTGTCGCCCAGGCTGGAGTGCAGTGGCCTTTGCCTCCTGGATTCAAGCAATTCTCCTGCTTCAGCCTCCCTAGTAGCTGGGACTACAGGCGCACATTGCCATACCCACTAATTTTTTTGTATTTTTAGTAGAGACGGGGTTTAACCATGTTGGCCAGGATGGTCTTAATCTCCTGATGTCATGATCCACCTGTGCTGGGATTACAGGTGTGAGCCACTGGCAGTGCCCGGCCAAGGATTTCTTTTTCATAAACACTATGACATTATTACACTTCAAAAACAATGTCCTTTAACATAATTGAATACCCAGTCCATATTCAAGTTTCCCTCATAGTTAACAGATTTTATTTTTGAATTTTTTACTACTGGAAATTTTAGATATATACAGAAATGAAGAGAATAGTAGAATGAACCCACATATACCTATCACCCACCTTCAACAATTATCATCTTAAACTCAATGTTTTGTCTATAACCCACGTGTTCTCCCCGTCCCCTAGTTTTTATCTTTCAATTGTATCATTTAAACAATTTTCTATTGTGTTGACAGTCATCTAATGTAAAATTAACCATTTTCAACATTTCACCAGTGTACAATTAAGTGACATTTAGTAATTCACCATCTTGTGCAACCATCACCACTATCTAATTCTAGAACATTTTCATTACTCCGGAAGGAAACCGCATACCCACTGAGCATTCACTCCCCACTCCGCATTCCTCCCAGACCTGGTAACAATCTGCTTTCAGGCCCAGCACGCTGGCTCACACCTGTAATCCTAGTACTTTGGGAAGCCAAGGCGGGAGGAGCACTTGAGTCCAGGAGTTTGAGACCAGCCTGGGCAACATAGCAAGACCTTGTCTCTACAAATTTTTTTTTACAAAAATTAGCCAGGCATGGTGGTACACGCTTATAGTTCCAGCTACTTGGAAAGCTGAGGCGGGAGGATCACTTGAACCCAGGATTTCGAGGCTGCAGTGAGCCATGATCTCACCAGTGCACTTCAGCCCAGGCATCAGAGGGAGATTCTGTCCCAAAACAAACACAAAAATCCAATCTGCTTTCTGTCTGTATGAATACGCCTCTTCTGGATATTTAACAGAAATGGAAAGCCCCTAATAGTTTTGAAATGAATCTAAAACACTGTATAATTTCATCCATAATACTTCAGTACATATCTTTAAAAGGTAACAACTCATTAAAAAAATAGAACTGCAAGACTATCATCACACCTGAATAATTAAATAATTACTATCACAAAATATCCAGCCATTGTTCAAATTTCCATGTGTGTTATAAATGCCATACATTTGTTTTAGTTTGTTTGAATCAGGGTCCAAATAAGATCCACAGGTCGTGATTGGGTTATATGCATCCTAAACCTCTTCTCATGTAGAATTTCCCCATCCATCTCCTTTTTCCCACTTGTAGTTTATTTGTTAAAGAAATCAAATTGTCTTGTAGAGAGTCCCATGGTTTGCTTTGACTGTTTGCTTCTCTGTGGCATGCCTAACATGTTTCTTTGTCTTTTGTATTTCCTGCACGTTGATGGTTTTGTCTAGAGCTGCACTGTCCTATGTGGTGGCCACTAGCCCCATGTGTTTATCGAAAACTTAAAATGTGAGCAGTCCAAATAGAGATGGCTGTAAGCGTAAAATACACATCAGGTTTCAATGGAGTATAAACTATCTAATTACTAATTAATTCATGTTGATTTCATGTTGATATGATGATATTTTGAGTTAAATAATTATTAAAATTAATTTCATATATTTCTTTTTAGTTGCTTTGAATGTTGCCACTAGAAGATTTAAAATTACATATGTGGCTTGCATCATATTTCTATTGGACAGTGCTGATTTAGAGAGACTTGTTAAAATTTGGTTAGCTTTTTCAGCAATTGTATTTCATAAGTAGTTCTGGTGCGTCTGGTCAGAAGCGCATTATGTCTGACTCCTTTTGTGATGTTAGCATGCATTGATGATCAATGTTTGGATCTATTTATTCATTAGGAACTGAAAATGGTGATATTTTAATTCTGTCATTCCTTTGGTAGTTAGTTGCTGAAACACATAAAGACAAACTCGCCTGTAATCGCAGTGCTTTGGGAGACCAGTGTGGAAGAATTGCTTGAGGCCAGGAATTCAAGACCAGCCTGGGCAACATACGGAGCTTCTGTATCTATAAAAGAAATAAAATTAGCCAGGCGAGGTGGCATCCACCTGGAGTCCCAGCTACACAGAAGGCTGAGGCTGGAGGATTGCTTGAGTCCAGGAGTTCGGTTACAGGGAGCTTTGATCATGACACTGCACTCCAGCTTGGGCAACACAGGCTTTTTTTTTTTTTTTTGTCTCTTAAAAAAAATAAAAAAAGAGAAACCTTTTTCATCTATCTCATCTATATTTGGTTCCCCAGTGGTAAAGATTGATATGGAAGGCAAGGTCAATGTTTGATTTTTCCCTTTATTTACCAATTCTAAAAATTATCAGCTCACAAGCCATTGGTGGACTAAAAATGTTTAGGCTGCGAGCAGTGGCTCATCTCTGTAATTCCAGGACTTTGGGAGGCTGAGGTGGGAAGTCGCTTGAGCTCAGGAGCCTGGGCAACAGGCTCTACTAAAAATAAAAAAAATTAGCCAAGTGTGGTGGCACATGCCTGTAGTCACAGCTACTAGGGAGGCTGAGGTGGGAGGATCACCTGAGCCCGGGAGCCAAGATCACGCCACTGCACTCCAGCCTGGGGGATACAGTGAGGCCCTGTCTTAAAAAAATTCTTTAAAAATATTTAGGACTGTTTGGAGAATCGCTTGAACCCGGGAGGTGGAGGTTGCAGTGAGCTGAGATCACACCACTGCACTTGGTCCTGGAGACAGAGCGAGACTCTGTCTCAAAAAATATATATATATTTAGGACTGTTTATTTTTATGTGTGTCTCAGGAAGATTTACAAAGCTTACAGAGAAATGATAATAAGGTTTGTAAGCAAATTGAATACCATCTGCTCCCAAACTGTGATAAACGCTACATAATAAATGACTTATAGACATCAAGAATGTCAAGGTCATGAAAGACAAAGAAAGACTCAGGAACTGCTTCAGATTAAAGGAGGCATGACCATTAAGTGCTATGTATCCTGGACTGGATCCTGATTGAGGGGAAAAAAATAGGTTTTCTTCTTCCCCCCTTTTACTTGAAAGTACATTAGTGGGACAATTGGTAAAAATTTAATAAAATGAGTATATTAGATGATAGTGACTTTTTTGATTTTGATAATCATATTGTGGCTATACCAGAGAATACCCTTGTGTTTAGGAAATGTACACTGATGTTCTCAGGGGTAGAAGGGTATTATGTCTGCAACTTATTTTCAAATGACTCAGAAAAAGAAAATAGATGGAAAGTGAAAAGGAAAATTTAAAAAATCTCAGGATCCTCCAGCCTTCTTATGCAAAAGGAAAGGTCATTGCAACACCCTCTTCAAAATGAATAGCTGTTACTAACAGTAATGCAGCAGTCAGATCCCCGTGGAGAGGTAAAAGGCCTCGCTTATCTGGGAAGGACGGCTTCCACAGATTATTCATAAGTAAATTCTTTGCTGACCTCCCAGAAACAAGGACATGCCAATGGTAACTTTAGGTCTAGCTCATAAAACTAGTCTGTTCCATTCTGCACTGATAATGTCATCACAAGCTTATCTTCCCAGGTGCAGAACAAAGAGAAGGCTCATTCCTCCGTCTACCCAGAGATGTCTATGTAATTGACTCTTCCTTTACTCCATTTCTCTTTTCAGACAGTCACTTTATCTTATATAAAACACAGTATTTACCTAACTGTCTATCTGCCCCTGTCCTCCTTAAATCTGAAAACTTCAGAAAAACAGCAGCAAATGTGTCTGTGGCTCGTGTTTTTACCATAAGCACTCTAAAGTGGCTTAATAAACCTCAATGATTGAGACTTATGCCTCAGTCACTCCAGTTCAAGAGAGAGAGAGAGAGAGAGAGAGAGAGAGAGTTTGTTGTTAAATGTTTGTTGATAAAGCAAATGTGGTAACATTTGGAAATTCTGGGTTAAAGTTATACAAGAGTTCTTTGTATTATTTTTGCAATTTTCTGTGAATCTCAAATTACTGCAAAAAAGTTAAATAAAATAATGCTCATGAATTTTTAAAAATCCTGTCTGTTCTCATTATAGGTTTATGAATAGATTGACATTAATTTGACCTCAAAATCATATTAAAAAGCACTTTGCAAATTTGAGAGAGGCTCTGTGAAGAACAAGAGAGATGTTAGGAAGCCGTGTTGTGGTTTAAAATGTACCCATAAAATTTCTGTTTGTGTCACTTCCGAGACTAAGTCGTAAAAGGCAATATGGTTGCAGAAGCATTTTCTCTTAGATCACTAGCTCTGGGTTTGGAAGCCAGCTGCCACGTCATGAGGCCACTCAGGCATCCTGTGGAGAGGCCCACATAAGAAGGAACTGAGGCTCCCTCCCAATAGCTGTGTGAGTTAATCATCTTGGAAATGGCTCCTCCAGCCTCAGTCAGGTCTTTAGATAACTACATTTCTGGTCAACATCTTGATCGCAGACTCCTGAGAGACCCTGAGGCAGAGCTGTCAGAGGCATTTGAACTAGAGTGACTCCATGTTGAAATTTTATGGGTACATTTTAAACCACAACACGGCTGGGTAAAATAAGGCTGAAACCTGTTGGGATGCATTTCCAGGAGGTTTGAGGCATTCTAAGTCACAGGATGAGATAGGAGGTTGGCGCAAGATACAGGTCACAAAGACCCTGCTGATAAAACAGGATGCAGTAAAGAAGCCAGCCAAAACCCGCCAAAACTAAGATGGTGATGAAAGTGACCTCTGGTCATCCTCAAGGCTCATTATATGTTAATTATAATGTATTAACATGCTAAAAGACAATCCCACCAGTGCCATGACACTTTACAAATGTCATGGCAATGTCTGGAAGCTACTCTATATAGTCTAAAGCGGGGAGGAACCCTTAGTTGGGGTGATGCGGGGAGCAAGAGTGGGAACTCCCTACCCCTTTCCTGGAAAACTCATGAATAATTCACCCCTTCTTTAGCATATAATCAAGAAACAACCATAAGTATACTCAGTCAAGCAACGCATGCTACTGCTCTGCCTATAGAGTAGCCATTTTTTTTTTTTTTAAGTGCAATTTCCGTGTAATTTTTCTGCAGAGAATAGTCTTCAGTCTTTTAAGGACTCAGCTCCTTACATGGGTTTTGGTGGGGGTCGTGGGGCAGCACCTGCAGGTCTAAATCGGGGTGGGGGTGTTCGGTCCTTGCGGGCTTCACGAGATCGATTCCTGACTACTTTGCTGTGAATTGCACAACTCACACAGTAATGTAGCTGCACATACAGCTTGGGAAGTACGTAGGCATAGAAGACGCTAGCTTCAGAAATGTCCCTGATGCCTGCTGTCTCCACTATGTTTCGAATGACGAATTTCTTAATGGCCTTGTTCTTGGGCATGCATTGGGCATGGTCCGTGCAGCAAATAGGCTGCACGTGGCCGCGGCCCTTTTTGGCATGATCATTGTTCCTTCGTTTCTCTGTCATCTTGGAGGCACGGACCGGAGAGAGGATGGAGTAGCTATTCTTTTGTCTCTTTACTTCTCTAATAAACTTGCTTTCTCTTTACTCTATGGACTTGTCCCAAATTCTTTCTTGCACAAGATCCAAGAACCCTCTCTTGGGGTCTGGATTGGGACCCCTTTCCAGTAACAGAGCTACCCAACTAAGTCACTCTTGAACTCCTGAACCTCAGAAACAGATAATAAATGTTTGTTGTTCAAGCTGTTGTTATGCAGCAAGAGATGACTAATACAATTCCATATCTTAGGCACCTTGAACTCACACTGCTTGGACAGCTGTCTGAATATGAAGCTAATCTTTTCCCCCAGATTCTGCTGTAACATGTAAATAAGAGTAGATGAAGAGGGGAACATTTCCAAGACACAACCAAATCTACATTGTCACTTTGGAAACTGGTACTCATGAGATTATAGTACTTGCTCAGAAGTCATCAGAAAACAGCCAAACTAAAATTTAAGTTTTCAGTGACTGGCTGGAACTCCTAGAGAAAAGAGTTAAATAACTGAGTAAAAATGTGAAATAAGACATGGAGTTGGGAATGAAATCATGTCATGAAAGTACGTTTAAACTAGGAGGGAATTTTGTTGCAAAGGAAAACATAAACCTCTTATGAGAGGAAATCTTGGAAGGATACTTTGCCACTGTGTTTCTAGTACGTTCCTGGTAATTCTGATTCCTCCCATGATTTAAATCGACATTATTTTTTAAAATTTTAAGTTTCTATTTTAACTTTAGGGGGTACATGTGCAGGTTTGTTGCATGAAGCTGAGGTTTGGGCTTCTATTGATCCCGTCTCCCAGATAGTGGACACAGTACCCAATTGATAGTTTTTCAACCCTTGATTCCCCCTCCTTTTGGAGTCCCTAGTGTCTGTTTTTCCTACCTTTATGTTCATGTGTACTAAGATTTAGCTCTCACTTATAAGTGAGAACATAGGGTATTTGATATTCTGTTTCTGTGTTAATTCACTCAGGATGTTGGCCTCTACCTTCATCCATGTTGCTGCAAAGGACATAATTTCATTGTTTCTAATGGCTGCATAGTATTCCATGATATATATGTACCACTTTTTCTTTACCCAATCCACCATTGATGGGCAATGAGGTTGATCCCATGTCTTTGCCATTGTGAATAGCAATGTGATGAACATGTGAGTGCATATATCTTTTTGGTAGAATGTAAATCAACCATTATTTATTAAGTATCAGATGAGTAAGATATGCTCTTTGTCCTAAAAATGCTACTTGGAAATATCCTTAACTGTGAAAAAGGGTATATTGGCCTCATCATCCTCATTTAGTTCCTTTGTTTGTTTCTACGGTTCTGTATTAAGAAGCAGTTTTCATTTTCTTTTTTCTTTACACCAGTGTCACTTGCCAAAGCAGTTTTCTTATTTAAAATTTATCTCCAAAGAGAACTTATGTACCAAGAAGAGGAATGCTATGCATTTAAGAGTTACAGTTCACAGAGCAGGCATCACTGTTGATGGAAATCAGTTAACTGGAATTGTGATTTATTTACCTGCACTCTCCTGTGGGTTGTGACACCCCCAAGGAAGTGATAAATGCATTTGTGGCCTCACAAGGCAGAGAATAGAATCCCAGATGACTCAGTGGCCACATCAACTTGGTCAAAGTAGAAGAGGATAGGAAACAAAAATGAAGAATGAGACCACAATCTATATTCACCGTAAAAGGATCCTGTTTGTAGTGCTGGGGTAGCAGGCTTTGTTTATTAAGTGTAATTCTATATAGACTCTACTGAAAGCACTTAAATATTTACAGGTTGGCTTGTGCTGCACATTTTTTTTTGTGAGATATGGATCGTATTACTCTCTGATACAGAATCCTGGCTCAGGTTGGATTATTTGGGAGCAGAAACTGAGATGGGGATTTTTGTGTTGGTGCTTTGATGGAGAAGTGCTCTCAGAGGAAGGGGTGTGAGGGAAGCAGGATGGGGCTGAAGAGGGAGCTAGGCAAGGAAGTGATCTCTGCTGGTGACTTCCCTTAGCCTGAACCCATGGGCCACTCTGGAGCATGATCAGAACCACAGTCGGTCCCACTTTGAGACAGGGAGCTGGCCTTTTATGGGAGTCAGTCATTGCCTGTGGGCTGTTTCATGGGAGGTGATGGAGGTGTAACCTCCCTGAAGTGACTTGTTTGGCTGAGGGCTAGTGTCCAAAGAAGGGAGCAGCTGTGAACCATTAGTAGATAGCACTCACTGGTATGTCTATCATTTGGTGAAGGGAATCTTGGCAGTAAGCCAACAGTGCCTACCGTAGGTCTGAAATTTTCTCATGGTCATTATAGCAGAGTCTAGCCAGATATTCCCCAAAGCTCCTTCCTTCTAGTTGGGTACACAGCTTAATGATACTTCCTAGCCTCATTTGCCATATGACTGGTTTCCAACCAATGGAAAGAGAGGTGATTTTTGCCACCTTTGGGCCTGACCCACCGATAAACCCCAATCTTTCCAGCTCTTCTGAGTTCCCACTTGCTTTCTGCTTCTGACCACTAGATGCAGACGATCTAGTGGAGGACTTTGAGGTCCTAGGGGATGGAGGAGCCAGTAGACAGTGTCCCTGAATGAATATGACTAAAACCACCCTTTCTACAGGGGCGACATGAGCACGAAATAAACCAGGATTTTGTTAACCCTCTGACATTTAGGGATTGTTACAGCAGTTAGCCTACCCTGACTCATTTGCTGAACATTCAATTTTTAGAAACATAACCAGCTTTGGAAAATTTGATTTTCAGAATTCTATCAATTTAATCGATTCTAATCCTTGCTCTCAACTCTATCATGACTAAAATGCTGAATAACAAAATTTTTTTCTTAGTTTTTTAAAAAATAGAAAAATAGCTCTAAAAATAAACCTGTAATGATACATTTGAGTATTATGGGCAATTTTTTGAAGCACCATGAAAATATGCGGTCATGATAATAATTGTCCAAAACCCTGCTCTGGGAGACAAAGCAAGAAGCTGCTTTCCCAAGGTTCACAAGTAGTGAGAACTGTTGGCTCCAGCTTGTCTGACTTAACTATTGGGCTTTACCAGTGCACGGAAAGCTTTTAATATTTCTGCTCAGCCATTCCCAGGATCATCAAAGGCTTAATTCCATGGAGAGGGGTGAACTGCTTGATACTTTACATAACAGGGCAGCAGGGCTGCTGAAAACAATTCTTTGTTACTTGAGAGCAGCCACCTTCTCAGTTTGTTGGGCTTCAGAGGACAAAGTTAGTATAGGAAGAAAGAGGGCACACGATCACACATCTGCATGGGTGCATGTGCACACACGAACACACACACACACATGCACACAAGGGTGGGTGCAAAATATAACTTCACCAAAATTCCATTTTTTTTTAGACAGGGTCTTGCTTTCTTGCCCAGGTGCCATCTCAGCTCACTGTAGCCTTGACCTCCCAGGCTCAAGTAATCTTCTCACCTCAGCCTCCCAAGTAGTTGGGACTACAGGTGCACACCGCCATGCCTGGGTAATATTTGTAGTTTTTGCAAAGATGATATCTTCACAAAAGATGTTATGTTGCCCAGGCTGGTCTTGAACTCCTGGGGTCAAGCAATCCATCGGCCTTGGCCTCCCAAAGTGCTGGGATTACAGGCCACCATGCCCAGCTGAGAAAGTAATTTGTAAGATTCAATTGTCATTAGTGGCTTGTGGGGCGCATGAGGGTTCAAAAACTGAAACCCCTCTTTTTCTTGATGAGTTTAGAACTACCTGGGTAAGGTCCATGTGCACATCAGCCCTGTTGTTGCCAGACTTGGGTTGGAGATGCTGATTAGGATTGTGGCCACACTCAGGCTACTTCTTACATTTTATGTCCCCTTTCTTCTCCTACCTCAAACAGTCTAGAAAACAGACCCATACCTGGGAAGCTGCAAGGAAATTGCTCTCTTCCAATCATCAAGTCCCGCAGGTGGTAACAGAGAGGCCCCAAACTAGGTGTGCTTTCTAGATAGAATCAGGGTTAGAGTGGGGTAGAGTAGAGTCCCTTCAGAGGGCAACAGAATTCAGAGACGGTAGTAGGTGAGAGAGATCAGGGGGGAGGAGGAAGAGAGAGAGAATATTAGAGAATTAGTCTGTTCTCACACTGCTAATAAAGACATACCCAAGACTGGGTAATTTATAAAGGAAAAAGGTTTAGTTGACTCACAGTTCCACATGGCTGGGGAGGCCTCACAATCATGACAGAAGTTGAAAGAGGAGCATAGGCACATCTTACATGGCAGTAGGCAAGAAAGCGTGTGTAGGGGAACTGCCCTTTATAAAACCATCAGATCTCATGAGACTTATTCACTACCATGAGAAGAGCATGGGAAAGACTCACTTCCATAATTCGATTACCTCCCACCAGGTCCCTCTCATGATATGTGGGAATTATGGGGGCTACAATTTAAGAAGAGATTTGGGTGGGGACACAGACAAACCACATCATGGGGGAAAAAAGAGAGAGAGAGAAAGAGGACACAACCAGGAACGATCAATTTCTTTTCGCTTCATCACTTCTCTCACTTCTCTTTCCTTAGAAAAGAGTGAGGGGGGCTGGGAGAAGTGCCAATGTTACTTCATCAATATTCCCTCCTGAGGAGTAGAGAGAAAGCTTTCTCATGAAAAAATGAGGCCAGGGGAATAGGATTCTCTCTCACACTGTTGAAGATCTGTCTTTTTTCACTACCAGCAGAAAAAACATTGAAATCATTCAAACAGGTGATTATTTAGTGTTTACATTGGCCCACCCCTTAATCAATACTTTTCAAAACTCACCAATCTTTGAGATATACTCAGTAGTACAGTCATGCATCACCCAATGACGGGTATGTTCTGAGAAATGCGTTTTTAGGCATGTTTGTCATTATGTGAACATCACAGAGTGTACTTACACAAATCTAGATGGTATAGCCTACTACACACCTAGGCTATGTGAAAGTTGTCAGAATCAAAATGGAGTCGCTTGTGTTAAAAAAACAACCTGAAAAATAGAGCTGAGGAAGGCTGTGAAGAGAGGGTTCTCACACTTGTATGCCTTAGCAGAACTACAACAAGAGACTGCAAAAACTGCAAACTTGCGCAAAGGTCATCACAACCTTCTGCAAAGACATTTGTCCAGCAATTGACTGTCTAACCTTGAATTGGTGCCACCCTTGTTATTGATCCTTGTAGCCAAAAATAACCATTTCAAAACAATTATGTAACCTTCATTTTTCCTTGAAAAAAAATTTTTGTCTTCCTTTACCTCCATGAATATGCACAAGTTTACTGTGGCATACATAGTCCCATTGCAATGCCCTATTCCCAAATGAACAACCTTTCCTTTTCTTTCTTTCTTTCTTTCTTTTTTGAGACAGGGTCTCCCTCTGTTGCTCAGGCTGAGTGCAGTGGCACAATCATGGCTTACTGCAGCTTCAACATCTTGGGCTCAAGCAGTCCTCCTACATCAGCTTCCTGAGCAGCTAGGACTACAGGTGCATGACACGATGCCCCACACTCAGCTAATTTTTCTTTCTTTTTTTTTTTAGGGGGGGAGGAGGAAGGGAGGGAAGAAGGACGGTAGGGAGGAAGGAAGGGATGAAGGAAGGAAGGAAGGGAGAAAGCGGGGAGGGAGGGAGGGAGAGAGGGAAGGGAAGGAAGGAAATCAAGCAATGAGAGAGACATTGCCGACCTGGATCTAGAGGTTTACAAGTTGATTTTTTTTTGAGAGAAGGAAAGAAAAAAAAAATAAGTAAAGGAGAGGAAGAAAGAGGAAGAGAAAGAGGGAGAGTAAATGGAAATATTGCTTTATTTTGAAAAAACTTGGGTATTAATGTTTCATTTAAGCTTATGGGTAGGTGTGATGTGGTATTGACAAGAATGTATATTTTGTGTATTTGAAGTGGAGAGCTCTATAAATATTTATTAAGTTTACTTGTTCTGGATCTGAGTTCGAGTCCTTGATATCCTTATTAATTTTCTGTCTCATTGAATCTAAGTCTCCTATCTGGGTGTTAGGATCGTTAGCTCTTGTTGTTGCATTGATCCTCTTACCACTATATCTTTGTTGCTTTAAAATCTATTTTATCCAATACGAGAATTGCAACTCCTGCTTTTTATTTATTTATTATTTATTTTTGCTCTCCATTTGGTTGGTAAATCTTTCTCCATCCCTTTGAGTCTTTGTGTATCCTTGCATGTGAAACAGGTCTGGATGTAACATGCCGTTGGGTTTTGGCTGTGTCTTTTGATTGGGGGATTTAGTCAATTTATATTTAGGGTTACTGCCATTTGATGTTGACTGGCTGTTTTATCCATTCGTTGGTGTAAATTCTTCTTTATGTTGGTGCTCTTTACTTTTTGGTGTATTTTTAGAAAGGCTAATACTGGTTGTTTCTTTCTGTGTGTAATGCTTCTTTCAGAAGCTCTTGTAAAGCAGGCCTGGTGGTAATAAAATCTCTGAGTTCTTGCTTGTTCATAAAAGATTTTATTTTTCCTTCAGTTGTGAAGCTTAGTTTGGCTGGATATGAAATTCTGGGCTGAAAGTTCTGTTCTTTGAGGATGTTGAATATTGGCCCCCACTCTCTTCTGGCTTGTAGAGTTTCTGCTGAGAGATCTGCTGTAAGTCTGATAGGCTTGCCTTTGTGGGTAACCTGACCTCTCTCTCTGGCTGCCCTTAGTATTTTCTCCTTCGTTTCAACCCTGGTGAATCTAACGATTATGTGCCTTGGGGTTGGTCTTCTTGAGGAATATCTTTGTGGTGTTCTCTGTATTACCTGGGGTTGAATGTTGACCTGCTTTGCTAGTTCGGGAAAATTTTCCTGAATAATATCCTGAAGGGTATTTTCCAGCTTGGATTCATTCTCTCCGTTGCATTCAGGTACACCTATCAAACGTAAATTTGGTCTTTTCACATAGTCCCACATTTCTTGGAGACTTTGCTCATTCCTTTTTATCCTTTTTTCTCTAATCTTTTCTTCGCATTTTATTTCATTAAGTTGGACTTTGACCTCTGATATCCCTTCTTCTGCTTGAACAATTCGAGTGTTTAAACCTGTGCATACTTCTCAGAGTTCCTGTATTGTATTCTTCAGTTCCATTAATTCACTCATACTCCTCTCTAAGTTGTCTATTCTCAATAGGATTTCATCAAACTTTTTTTCAAAGTTCCTAGTTTCTTTACATTGGGCTACAACATGTTCTTTTAACTCACCAAAGTTTGTTATTAACCATTCCTTGAAGAGTGATTCTGTCATCAGGATGCGCTCGTTCTCCATCAAGCCTTGTTCCATTGTTGATGTGGAACTGTGATCATCTTTAGAGGGAGAGGCGTTCTGACTTTGAGTATTCTCAGCTTTTTTATGCTGGTTTCTTCCCGTCATTGTAAATTTATCCTCCTGTCGTCTTTGAATTTACCAACTTTCAGATTAGGTCTCTTGAGTGGACGTCCAGGTTGTTAGTTCCCAGGGCCAGAGCAGCAGCGTTAAAACAGATGGTGCTTTTCTGCCCAGGATTCTCCTGTCTGGCTTCCTTCTTGTGTCTGTAGTAGGCGACTCTGCCTCCCGGGGCTCCAAACCTCGGTCAGAAGGGGAACCGGTCCCGTTTACTCTGCGCTGAGCGCTGCCGTGCCGAGGTGTCGTCACAGCCTCTGCGCCGGGCTCTGGTGTTGTGTTGGGGGCCCGTGTGGGTCCTCCAAACCTGTTTACTCTGCTCCGAGAGCTGCCATGCCGAGGTGCCGGAGGAACTGCTGCGCCGGCCACGAGAGTCGCGCTGGCCACCCGTGTGTTTCCTCCACTGGGGGATCTTCTGCTCCATGAGCGACCAGAATTTGTCTGAAAGTGTGGTGTCCTTTAGTTCTCCATGCTTTCCCTGAGAGCTGCAATCCCTGGATGTTAGCGATCGGCCATCTTGGATCGTTCCCCGCCGCTAATTTTTAAATTTTTGGTAGAGACAGAGTTTTGCTATGGTGCCCAGGCTGGTCTTCAACTCCTGGGCTCAAGTGATCCACCCATCTCGGCCTCCCAAACACGAGGATTACAGGCATGAGCCACCGTGCCTGGCCATAAACATCATTTTCTTCTAGAAAGCCTCTCTCTGATAGTTAAGTTGACAGCTATATGGTATAGCCTATTGATCTGAGACTACAAACCTGCAAGCACAGCATGATTGTATTAGTCCATTCTCATACTGCTATAAATATATGCCTCAGACTGGGCAATTTATAAAGAAAAGAGGTTTAATAGGCTCATGGTTTTGCAGGCTGTAAAGGCAGCATCTGTTTCTGGGGAGGCCTCATGGAGTTTTTACTCATGGTGGCAGGCAAAGCGGGAGGAGGCATCTTACATGGCAGGAACAGGACTGAGAGGGGTTGGGGGGAGGTGCCACACACTTTTAAACAACCAGATCTCATGAGAACTCGCTCACCATCATGAGAACAGCACGAAGTGGAAGGGGCTAAACCATTCATGAAGGATCCACCTCCATGATCCAATCAACTCCTACCAGGCCCCACCTCCAGCACTGAGGATTATAATTGAGCCTGAGATTTGGATGGGGACACAGAGCCAAAGCATATCATTTCACCCCTAGCCCCTCCAAAATCTCATGTCCTTCTCACATTTCAAAATCCCATCATGCCTTCCCAATAGTCCCTGAACATGTTAATTCATTCCAGCATTAACTAAAAAGTCCAATGTTCAAAGTATCATCTAAGGCAAGGCTAGTTCTTTCTACCTATGAGCCTGTAAAATAAAAAACATGTCAATTAATTCTGAGATACAATGGAGAGATAGGTATTGGGAAAATACAACCATTCCAAAAAAGAGAAATCGGACAAAAGAAGGGGGCTGGATATAGGCCCCATGTTAGTCTGAAACCCAGAAGGGCAGTCATTAAACCTTAAAGCTCCAAACTAATCTCGTTTGACTCCATGTCTTGTACCATGTGCTCCTAAGGCTTTGGGCAGCTCCACCCCTGTGGTTTTGCAGGGTTCAGCCCCCATGGCTGCTCTCATGGGCTAGCATTGAGTGCCTGTGGTTCTTTCAGGTGCAGAGTGCAAGCTGTTGGTGGATCTACCATTCTGGGATCTGAAGGATAGTGACCCTCTTCTTACAGCTCCACTAAGCAGTGCCCCAGTGGGGATTCTTCAACCCCACATTTTCTCTCTGCACTGCCCTAGTAGAAGTTCTCCATGAGGGCTCTGCCCCTTCAGCAGTCTTCTGTATGGAATCCAGGCTTTTCCATACATCCTCTGAAATCTAGGTGGAGGCTCCCAAGCCTCAACTCTTGCACTCTGCACACCTGCAGGCTTAGCACCAGGTGGAAGCAGCCAAGGCTTGTGGCATGCACCCTCTGAAGCAGTGGTCCGAGCTGTACCTGGACCCCTTTGAGCCAGGACTGGAGCTAGAGCAGCTTGGATGCAGGGAGCCATGTCCCAAGGCTGCATAGAGTGGCAGGGCCCTGGGCCTGGCCAAGGAAACCATTCTTCCCTCCTAGGCCTCTAGGCCTATGATGGGAGAGGCTGCCATGAGGGTCTCTGAGGCCTTCTCCCTATTGTCGTAGGTATTAGCAGTTGGCTCCTTTTTATTTATGCAAATTTCTGCAGCCTGCTTTAATTCCTCCCCTGAAAATGGGCTTTTGTTTTCTACCACATGACCAGGCTGCAAATTTTTCAAACTTTTACACTCTGCTTCCTTTTTAAATATAAGTTTTAGTTTCAGATCATTTCTTTGCTCACAGATATGAAAATAGGCTGTTAGAAGCAGCCAGATCTTATCTTGAACGCTTTGTTGCTTAGAAATTTCTTCTGCCAGATACCCTAAATCATCTCTCTCAAGTCCAAAGTTTCACGGATCCCTAGGGCAGGGGCACAATCCAACCAAGCTCTTTGCCAAAATGTAACAAGAGTAGCCTTTGCTCCTGTTCCCATCAAGTTCCTTATTTCCATCTGAGACTTCATCAGCCTGGCCTTCACTGTCCATATCACTATCAGCATTTTGGTCACAACTGTTCAATCAGTCTCTAGGAAGTTCCAAACTTTCCCTCATCTTCCTGTCTTCTTCTGAGCCCTCCATACTTTTCCAATCCCTGCCCATTACCTAGTTCCAACGTCACTTCTACCTTTTCAGACATCTTTATAGCAATGCCCCACTTCTGGGTACCAATTTTCTGGAAAAAACATAACATAAAGAATAGCTCTGCAATGGGAGTAATTGGATTCCACGAGACAGAGTAAATAGAGTATCTCTTGGCTATTTCTGAAAATATGATCCTTCTGGCTTTTCTGGCCATCATGGAGCCAAAACAAGTGTGTAGACTTTGAACCACAAAAAAGCATACTCTTTTCTAAAGGTTCTTGTTTACTGTCAGCCTTAAGGATATGAGTGCTTCTAGTTTCTAAATTCTTATCTGTGTTTATTTTGAGGTTTGATAACTATTTCTTCTATTGAAAAAACTTGTAGAAATAGAGAGCAGTACTTGGCATTCCTTAGATATTAACACATTTTTACAAATGCCATTTTTTTTCTTCATGTGCCCTGGGTTTAAGTATTACTGCTGTTGGGTCCCTCTTGGCTGTGCCCCACATCTTTTGTTGAGCAGCTCCTCTCTTACATCTTGGAGACCTTCAGAACTGCCCTTTTTCTTGACTCAGCCTGTTGTTCCCCACTCATTATTTCCTGGTTGGCAAGTCTCTGGGGCTCCTCCCTTTCTGTCATGTCCTTTTACCTCCAAAGTTCCACCCAGTCTCAGTCAACAGCCATCTCAGCACCCCTCATCAAGCCTTCCTGGCCGAGCTCTGGCTCATGGATTTTATCTTTTCTCTAAACTCCCACAGCAGTTAACCTAGAGCACACAATTTAGAACTTAATTATATATTGTCTTTCATTTGTTTTTATGTGTTAGTTTTGTCTCTTCCAGTGAGGCTTCAAACTCCTTGAAAGCAATGCGTCTTGTATTAAAGAAAAATTCCTCTCAGTACTTCGATAGGGATACAGTAAATAGTCTCCATTCTATCAATAAATGTTGACTGTCTCACTGATAGATTGATAGGCATAGATGTGAGACTTTTTACCTGTCTCTGTCATATCTGGTGCTTAATTAATATCTGTCAAATTTATTATACTGAGTTGAGTCATGAAGATCAGTTCTGAATCTGGTATTCAGTGGGACAAATCACACTGTCTCTGCATCTATTTTTTCATATGCAGAACGGAGATAAAAAATGTCTTCCCAACCCAACCTACCTCAGAGAGTTACTATAAGGCTTAAATGAAGTAATGGGTACAAAAGTGCTTTGAAAAGCTTTGCAGCTTTTTTCTCCATTGCATGAATGTTAGGGATTATTATTCCTCACATTTTCTTTCACAGTAGTCACCGGGTAAAGTAGGGTTTGGTGTGTATCCCACAGAGTGTGCCCCTTTCCAGCCTCTATTAGAATGGTGGGCCATTCTCAGGGAAACCTGAATACAACCAGAAAGGTAGGAAGAGAATAAACATCTGGCTTCCAGTTTTCCTGAGAAGGTATCACAGCTATGGAAAATACAAAGGTGGTGAAATTTCTTTTCTTTTCTTTTTTTTTAGATAGTTTCACTTTGTCATCCAGGCGGGAGTGCCTTGGTGTGAACTCAGCTCACTGCAACTTCTTCCTCCGTCCAAGCGATTCTTGTGCCTCAGCCTCCAGAGTAGCTGGAATTACAGGTGTGAGCCATTATGCCCAGCTAATTTTTGTATTTTTAGTAGAGACAGGATTTCACCATGTTGGCTAGGCTGGCTCAAACTCCTGGCCTCAAGTGATCTGCCTGTCTTGGCCTCCCAAAATTCTGGGATTACAGGCATGAGACACTGTGCCCGGTCTTCTTTCCTTTTTAAAATTCTTTTCTTCTTTTTAAATTTTAAATAGAGGAAGGGTCTTATTACATTACCCAGGCTGGTCTGGAATTCCTGGGCTCAAGTGATTCTCCTGCCTCAGCCTCCCAAAGTGCTAGGATTGCACCTATGAGCCACCAGGCCTGGCCAGGTGGTGAGATTTTGAAATGGAAATTCCCAAGTGAAGTTATTTTTTATTGCTCCTAATTTACGTATCCTTTCTGAAAAGCTTAGTGAAGAGGTGAGAACTTCTTCCTTCTGGAGAAGATCCTCTTCTCTGTTCCATTTCTCCAGATTCCAAAACGGAAATGTTACTCTGGTTGACATCATTTTTTATTTTTCTTCTTCTTATGTATCTCTCTTCCTTCTCTTCCCCTTTCCTTTCCTTCTTTTTGTATTTACAATTTCATGATTTTTTCCTCTTCTCTCATCCTGACCTTGGTCCTTTAGTTGGCCATATACCAAAGTATATTTATCATCAGCAGTATTTCTTGAGGTGTTGTTTGTTTACTGTTTTTAATAAAAATAAAACTATTTGGGGTGAAAGTTATATATATCCCTTTAAGAAAGCAAATTCTAAGATGTATTAACATTTTTTGATACATAATAATTGTACATATTTATGGGGTATATGTGATATTTTGATACATGTATACAACGTGTAATGATCAAACCGGAATAACTGGCATATCCATCATCTACCATTTCTTTGTGTTGGGAACATTTCAAATATTCTAGGTATTTTGAAATGTACAGCAGGCTGGACATGGTGGCTCATGCCTGTAATCCTAGCACTTCAGGAGGCTGAGGCAGGTGTATCACTTGAGTCCTAGGAGTGGGCTAGCCTGGGCAACATAGCGAGACCTTGTCTTTATAAAAAACAAAAAAAATTAGCTGGGCCTGGTGGTGCACACCTATATCCTAGCAACTCAGAAGGCTGAGGCAGGAGAATTGTTGGAGCCCAGGAAGTTTAGGCTGCAATGAGCTGTGGTTGCACCATTGCACTCCAGCCTGGGTGACAGATAGAGACCCTGTCTCAAAAGAAAAAAAGAAATATACAATAAATTATTAATTATAGTCACCTTACTATGCTATCAAACACTAGATTTTACTCCTTCTAACTGTATTTTTGTATCCATTAGCTAATCTCCCTCCATCCCCCCCACCAACTCTTCACAGGCTGTGACAGCTATCACTCTACTTCCATGAGATCAACTTTTTCAGCTCTCACACATGAGTAAGAACATGTGATATTTGTCTTTCTGTGTCTGGCTTATTTCACTTAACACAACGACCTCCAGTTCCATCCATGTTGCTGCAAAATGACAGGATTTCATTCTTTTTTATGTCTGAGTAGTATTCCATCTCGTATATATAACACATTTTCTTTATCCATGCATCTGTTTGTGGACACTTAGGTTGATCCGTATCTTGGTTATTGTCAATAGTGCTGCAATAAACATGGTGGTGCAGGTATCACTTTGATTACTGATTTCCTTGTGTTTGAATAAATGCCCGGTAGTGGAATTGCTGGATCATATAGTAGTTCTGTTTTTAGTTTTTTGAGAAATGTCCATACTGTTTTCTATAATGGCAATACTAATCTGTATTCTCAACAGTGTATGAGACTTTCCTTTTCTCTTTATATGGAGTGAGATAATATCTCACTGTGGTTTTTATTTGCATTTTCCTGATAATAAATCATGTTGCGCATTTTTTCATATACTGTTGGCTATCTGTATGTATTCCTTTGAGAAATGTTTATGCAGATCCCTTGCCTACTTTTTAATGGGATTATTATTTATTTATATATTTTTGCTGTTGAGTTGAGTTCCTTTTATATTCTGGATATCAGTCTCTTGTTGGATGAATAGTTTGCAAATATTTTCTCCCATTCAGCAGGTTGTCTCTTCATTCTGTTGATGCTTCCTTTGCTGTGAAGAAGTTTTCAGTTTAATATAGTCCCATTTGTCTATTTTTGTTTTTTTGGCCTGTGCTTTCAAGGTCTTAGCCATAAAATCCTTGTCCAGACCAATGTCCTGAAGCATTTCCCCAATGTTTTCTTCCAGTAGTTTTATAGTTTTAGGTCTTATGATTAAGATTAAGTCTTTAATACAATTTCAGTTGATATTTGTATATGGTGAGAGGGAGAGAGAGAGAGAGAGAGGAGAGAGAGAGAGAGAGAGAGAGAGAGAGAGAGAGAGAGAGAGAGAGAGATATTTAGTTTTATTTTTCTGCATATGGATATCTAGTTTTCCCAGCACCATTTATTGGAAATACTGTCCTTTCCCAATGTATGTTCTTGGTGCATTTGTTGGAAGTCAGTTGGCTGTAAATGTGTGGGTTTATTTCTGGGTTCTCCAGTCTTTTCTATTGGTTTATGTGTCTCTTTTTACGTCAGTACCATGCTGTTTTGGTTACTATGGCTTGTAGTATATTTTGAAGTCAGGTAGTGTGATACCTCCAGCTTTGTTCTTTTTGCTCAGGATTGCTTTGGCTATTCAGGGTCTTTTGTGGTTTTATACAAATTTTATGATTTTTTTTCTATTTTTGTGAAGAATGTCATTGCCATTTTGATAGGGATCACATTGAATCTGTAGATTGCTTTGGGTAGTATGGTAATATTAACAATAGTAATTCTTCCAATCCATGAGCATGCGATGCCTTTCTGTGTTTTTGTGTTCTCTCTCTCTTTCTCTGTAATCAAAGAGATACCTGCACCCCCATGTTTATTGCAGCATTATTCACAATAGCCAAGATATGAATCAACCTAAGCATCCATCAACAGATGCATGGGTAAATCTCTCTCTCTCTCTCTCTCTCTCTCTTTGAGATGGAGTCTCGCTCTGTCGCCCAGGCTGGAGTGCAGTGGTATGATCTTGCCTTACTGTAACCTCTGTCTCCTGGATTCAAGTGATTCTCCTGTCTCAGCCTCCCAAGCAGATGGGACTACAGGCACGTGCCACCATGGCCAGGTAATTATTGTATTGTTAGTAGATATGAGATTTTACCATGTTGGCCAGGCTCATCTTGAATTCCTAGACTCGAGTGATCTGCCTGCCCCAGCCTCCCAAAGTGGTGGGATTACAGGCGTGGGCCACTGCACCCAGCCTGAACTTTCTTTTAAAAGTAGCACTTTTAATCCCAGCACTTTGGGAGGCCAAGGGGGATGGATCATCTGAGGTCAGGAGTTCGAGATCAGCCTAACCAACATGGTGAAACCCTGTTGGCAGGCATCTATAATTCCAGCTACTCAGGAGGCTGAGGCAGGAGAACCGCTTGAACCTGGAGGTGGAGGTTGCAGTGAGTCGAGACTGTGCCATCGTCCCTCCTGGGCAACAAGTGAGAAACTCCCTCTCAAAAAAAAAAAAAGTGGCTAGAGTACTGGCCACTTTTTTCTTGTGGTGGAAGCAAGCACATTTGAAAAACAGTGTGTATACTTTAGGATAGGAAGGAAAGGAGAGAGACGACATGGGCAGGGGTGGAAAGATGTGAGTTCTCATATTGATTTTGGGCGTGAGCTTGAACAAGTTTTGTACTTACAAAAAATGACTGTTTTACCACCAAAAGAAGTGCTTCCTTTGGAGAGTGAGGATCCTGTGTTACCGAGGTTTGTATTTTCGGGCCCTAGCATCTAAATCTGCTACATACTAGATATTCAACTAGTATTGGAGGAATGAACGTGAACACGGCAGTTTCCTCATCTGTAAAAGCAGAGTTTGGACCAGATGATCTGCAAAATGGGTCTTTTTATACTCTTACTACTCTAGTACTTACGAGTAACGAACATTATTCTCAACTCCTGGTTTGAGCCAGGTCTGAGGAGGTGGCCTAACTCCTATACCACCCCGAACACTCTGGGGTCAGTGGGACCCTGTTTGGACAGACGTCTGTGTCTTCTAGCTCTTTAGGACGTGAGCAGTACTGCTGTGGAAGAAAGAAACCTAATTTCCCATGCCTTGTCCCTTTCCTGGAAAGGGCACGGCGTGGTGTGGTCACCACACCTGCCACAGCCTTTAAGCGAGAAAACATCACAGCCTTCCCCGCTCCCCGAAAAGTGCTATTCTCCGGTTGGGTCTAGATGCCCCCTTCCTAACCAGGGCGTATGGCCAAAGACTCCGCTCACTTCAAGTGTAGGCTTGGAAAGGCACCGGACCCGCCTTCCCTGGGCGGTGGAGCAGGTGAAGGGCGGAGGGCGGGCGGCTGGGTTAGTTACCTGGCGCTGGGCGGGGCAGGCGTTAGGCGGGGGCGGGGCCCGGGTGAGATCCCAGGCTGTGATTGGGCCGCGCCGCGCCTGTCTCCATGTGCCGCGCGGCTGAGGCACAACATTCAAGCCCGGGGGCGGGGCCCGCGGGCTCCCGGAGGAAGCGGCAGCGCGGCAGCTGCGGGGCGTGGGGGCGGCGGCGGCGGTGGCTGAGGCCAAGGTGGCGGTGGCTGTGGCGGACACAGCGGCACCCCAGCTAGGGACAGGGCTCCGCCGCTCCCCTTTGCAGGCCCCATGGAGGCGGCAGCGGCGGCGGCGGCGGGTGGGGGCTGCGGCTCCGGGCCGCCGCCGCTGCTGTTGAGTGAGGGCGAACAGCAATGCTACTCCGAGCTCTTCGCGCGCTGTGCCGGCGCCGCGGGCGGGGGCCCCGGGCCTGGGCCCCCCGAGGCCGCCAGAGTCGCCCCTGGCACGGTTACTGCGGCCGCTGGCCCGGTGGCTGACCTGTTTCGGGCGTCGCAGCTGCCCGCCGAGACGCTGCACCAGGTAGGTCCCTCCGCCTCCTGTCCCTGCGCCTCCTGTCCCTGCGGGTTTGTGGGGATAGTGTCTGCGGGGGCGGAGGTTGCGAGTGGGGCGGCAGGGCTACCCCCAGGGACCCGGAGGCCTCGACCAGTTCTCAGAGAGAGAGGGCTCTGCAGCCAGGGATGGCGGCGACGCCCTTGTCCCCGGGGGACACCAGCCTCCTCCGCAGCTCAGCTCCTCGCCCAGTGCTGGGTGCGCTCTCCCCATTTTCCTTCCCTGAGACTGATACTCCCTCCCCTCCCCCGGCCATTTCTGGGGTTCTGCAGCCGTCCAGACCTAAAGTTTGTCCTGTTCTGAAAGTGGTGTTTGTTTTGGCTGCTGTCCGTTTTAACCTCTGCTCGCTGCTCCTGCCCCTCCCTCTCCTGAGTGGGCTCTCAGGGTGCCTTGCTGGGATTTGAACTTGAAGGGTGTGTGTGTCTGTAGGGTTTGAGCCCAGGGCTGAATATTGTCCTCTCTATGTGCTTGTGATATGTATGTATCTACTATATATAACTGCCCGTAACATATTTGTAAATATTAATATTAAATCGAAAACCTTAATGACAAGTTGCAGAGCAGGGACACCGGACTGCAAGAGGACGTTTGTCAAGTCAAAGCCAAATTTCCCATTTGAGGCTAGAGGTGGACCTCAGAAGTTCACCATGGGGAACAGCTGTAGTTTCCCATCTTATCATTACTTGGACTTCAAATAGAATCGAAAAGTAAGAGGTGTCATAGCTACCACCTTTTGGCTGTTCTATACCTAGAAAAGGACTAGGGGATGAGCCATACCAGACGCTGTTTTTGTTTTTTGCTTTCTTTGGAGCTTGGAGAAAGACTACTTGACAAGCCCTTTGTCTGTCATTTCATGTCACCAGAACTTCATGGTGATAAGATTGTTAATATCAGGTTCAAAACGTGAAATGAAGCTTTTCCTAAAAGCAATAGTATGAATGTTATTAACACCAGTCGAATATTTAGAGTGACGAGTGGTATTTTAAAATCTAGTTTCAAAGGAGATCTGAGGGTTTTACCACTTGCAATGTCATTGTGTTCGTTTGTATTTTTTAAAAAAATTACTTAAGACTACGTTTTATACTGCTAGAGTGTGCATATGGCTATATGTTTGTGAGCATAACTTTAGACACTTTGTAATCATTCACCTTTCTGAATTTGGGATTTCTGAAAATATAACTAGTAGTCACAGAACTTAGCATGGCTGTTTGTCCCTAAAGAAGTCCTTGATATGTAGACAGTTCTACCATTGCTGATGAGTACTTGAGCTGTACCAGGTAAAGAGAAAGTCAGTGTCTTAAAACACAAACCATGACTATTACATGAGGCCCTCAGAATACTCCCGAGCATAATATGTTTATTCAGTGCTGTAGCTGCTTCCCAGCTGAAAGAGGAATAATTGACTGAGGCTATACAGCAGTGACAGCTGGGTACCTATTAAATTTATTTTGTTGTCAGTAATGCATCGGATATTATAAGAGGAGGTGGGCATATTAAATCTGAATATGTTGGTTGATGCCTCCTTAGGGATTGGGAAGAAGGATAGCCTGTTGTTAGAACCCATACTTTCTTGAGGTACCTATGATTTTAAGACCAAAGGCACAGTGCCTTTGCATGAATAAGATTATGTTTTTGATGTCCAGTTGAAATCTGCTTGCAAAAGACTGCTTCAAATACTGACAAAAGGGGACATCCCTACAAGATTGCTTGGAGTGAATCTCTCAGAGCTTGAAGCTCCCTTATTCAGCCCATGAAAGCAAACGCACATCACCCCCTTTAATCCAACAAAATTACCATAACTCAGTATTCTTGGTACAGGTAAAAATGAACATTGAAGGCAAACTGGATATGTAATCCTAAGAGAGTCAAAGTCAGCAACCAGCAAACACCTAATTTTCACTCATCACCTTGGTGCTGAGTGTATGCTCCATCCACTTTAAATTCCATCACCCCATCAGTGTATTAGCCATTCTTTAAAACAAATGTAGATGTTTTTACCCTTTCCCTGTTAATCAGGAACCTGTAAGTTGAGATTTAAGTGGCCCAACAGGTATAACTGCTCAAATCTTGGAGGCACTAACAAGCCCTGGTATTTTCTATGGTAACAACCAGGTTTTCCTCTTAATAAGCATACAATTAAGATTACCATAATAATGTTCCAGGAAGAGTGAGAATCTTGCAGTCTTACAAGTAAATGCTTAATAAAAATACCTGATTTTATTTGCTCCTTGGAGTAAAAATAAACCACTATACTTGTTACTTGGTTATGGAAGCGAGCCTCTTAGGGTTTTTTCCCCAGTTGAGATACACACACACACATATATGTGTGTATGAGATATATGGCATATGTATACGAAATCTGAACTTTTATTTTTTTGAGACTGAGTCTCACTCTGTTGCCCAGGCTGGAGTGCAGTGGCATGATCTCAGCTCACTGCAACCTCTGCCTCCTAGGTTCCAGCAATTCTCGTGCCTCAGCCTCTTGAGTAGCTGGGATTACAGGCACCCACCATCACATCCAGCTAAGTTTTGTATTTTTAGTAGAGTCAGCGTTTTACCATGCTGGCCAGGCTGGTCTCAAACTCCTGACTTCAGGTGATCCACCTGCCTCAGCCTCCCAAAGTGCTGGGATTACAGGTGTGAGCCACCGTGCCCAGCCTCAACATATTTTTTAATAGACGATTTTTTCAGAGCAGTTTTAGGTTCACAGCAAAATTTAGCAGAGTACCCATATATCCCCTGTCCTGACACAAGCATAGCTTTTCCTACTCTCAACATCCCACACCAGAATGATAGAGTTTTTTTACAATTGATGAACCTACATTGACACATCCTTATTCCCTGAAGTCTATATATTAGGGCTCACTCTTGGTGTTGTACATTCTTTGGGTTTGGAAAAATGTATAATGACATGGATCCACTATTGTAGTATCATACAGAATAGTTTCACTGCTCTAAAAATCTGTGTTCCACTGATTCATCCCTCCCTCTCCATTAACACGTGGCAACCACTGAATTTTTTTTTTACTGTCCTATAGTTGGAGTCATACAGTATATAGGCTTTTAACATTGTCTTCTTTCATGTAGTAATATGCACTTAAGATTCCTCCATGTCTTTTTATGGTTTGGTGGCTCATTTCTTTATAGTGCTGAATAATATTCCATTGTCTGGATGTACTACAGTTTATTCACCTACTGAAGGGTATCTTGGTTGCTTCCAAGTTTGGGCAATTATGGATAGAGCTGTTATAAACATCTGTATGCAGGCTTTTTTGTTACATGCAGGATATAAGCTTTTAACTCATTTGGATAAATAGCAAGGGGAATGATTGCTAGATTGCATGGTAAGAGTATATTTAGTTTTATAAGAAACTGCCAAACTGCCTTCCAAAGTGGTTGTACCATTTTGCATTTCCACCAGAAATGAATTGGTCTCTTTACGAAGTATTTATTTTCCTTTGCTGACTGATTTTAACAGCAGGATTCTAGCACTAGGTGGAAAACGTATGTAAGTTTCTGATGTGTGTCAGGTACTGTCCTAGGTGCTGAGGTTATAATAGTGAACCCAACACAAATCTCTGTCTTCATGGAGCTTATGTTCCAATGCAAATGGTTTTATACTTCAGAGTTTTTTTTTGTTGTTGTTGAGAAAAGACTTGAAATATAACATTCAAAAATAAAATATCAGCTGGGTGCAGTGGCTCACACCTCTAGTCCCAATGCTTTGGGAGGCCAAGGATGGGAGGATTGCTTGAGGCCAGGAGTTTGAGACCAGCCTGGATAACATAGCAAGACCCTGTTTTTATCTACAAAAAATAAAATAAAATAGCCAGGCAAGGTGACTTGCACCTGTAGTCCTAGCTACTCTGGAGGCGGAGGCAGGAGAATTCCTTGAGCTGGGGAGTTTAAGGTTATAGCAAGCTATGATCACACCATTGCTCTCCAGCCTAGGCAACAGAGCAAGACCCTGTCTCAAAATTAAGTAAAGTAAGGCTGTCAAACGCAAACCAAATATGTGTCAAACCCAGACCTGATTCTCATCACATGCCATGCTTTCTAGTAAAATGTGGGTCTTTGAATACCAACAAAATACTTTATAACCTGGGAAATCAATCACTCTAACATTTGTAGCTCTGTCTTGAAATATTAAACAAAACCATTTACCTGTTCTTAGACATATTTTCTTTTTCTAGTTTAAAAGTGTTCCATTCTGTCATTTTCCACCTAGTGCTAGAATCCTGCTCTTAAAATAGGTCAGCACAGGGAAATAAATACTCTGTAGAGAGACCAAAAGACCTTTTAAAATAGGCTATGGCCGGGCCCAGTAGCTCGTGCCTGTAAATCCAAGCACTTTGGGAGTCTGAGACTGGAAGATTGCTTGAGCCAGATGGCAAAACCCCATCTACACACACACACACACACACACACACACACACACCCTACTTAATTCTCTCTGGGGTACACCTGTAGTTCCGGATATTCTGGAGGCTGAGGTGGGAGGATCCCTTGAGCCTAGGAGTTTGACGCTGCAATGAGCCATTATGACACCACTGCACTCCAGCCTGGGTGAGAGAGTCAGACCCTGTCTCATTAAAAAATAAAATATCTACCTTAAAGCAGCAAGTTTTGTATTTGATGTAATGAATTAACAAACTATATAGACTGCTTTAAAATATCTGTCTTTTAGAATAGTGTCTTAGTCTCTGGGAATGCTGTGCATATTCCAAGTCATCATTAAAATTAGTTTTCATTTTCTTAAAAAATTTTAAACATATATACATTTTATTGGAGTTTTCTTTTAAAATTCAAAAATGAGAACATTATTTTTTCAAAGCCAAGTAACAGAAGAGTATATAAGGTCAATTTGGTGCATATCTCTTTACATTTCTTTCTATGCTTATGTAAAACATACATGACTTAGGTAATTATACACATATGCTCCCGATCTCATCTGTATTAAATTTTTTTGTTATACTTTAAGTTCTGGGATACATGTGCAGAATGTGCAGGTTTGTTACATAGGTATACACGTGCCATGATGGTTTGGTGTACCCATCAACCCATCATCTACATTAGGTATTTCTCCTAATGCTATCCTTCCCCTAGCCTCCCCCCTACCCAATGACAGGCCCCAGTGTGTGATGTTCCCCTCCTTGTGTCCATGTGTTCTCATTGTTCAGCTCCCACTTATGAGTGAGACATGTGGTGTTTGGTTTTCTGTTAGTTTGCTGAGAATGATGGTTTCCAGCTTTGTCTATGTTGGTTTTCATTTTCATGATAGTCAATTCTTGGACATTAAGGGGAATAATTATAAAACACAGCTTCCATATCAAGGGAAATCACTGATGGTTAAAAAACAACAGTAAGTGTTGTCTGGTTGTTTAAGCAGCTTTGATTGAGGCAAATAAGTAAAACAAAGCTGTGAGAAGTAGGGAATATGAAAAAAATCTGTGTGCATGCCCTCACCTTTGGGAAGAAGTCCTTTCTGAAGGCTCTCTTCTGATTCTTTGAACCAACTCTTTAATAATTAAAGAAAATTATAGGTAAAAGACAAATTCTTGTGAACTTTTGCTCATTGCTAGATTATTAGCCAGAACTATTTTTTTAAAAATGTAAATGAAACAACTTTATATTTTTATATCTTTAGATCATATCATTTTGTAACTCTACTTTAAGGAAATAGAGGCCAGCGTATTAAAACAGTAACTAGGGGCTGGACACAGTGGCTCATACCTGTAATCCTAGCACGTTGGGAAGCTGAGGTGGGTGGATCAACTGAGGTCAGGTGTTTGAAACCAGCCTGGCCAACATGGTGAAACCCCGCCTCTACTAAAAACACAGAAATTAGCTGGACGTGGTGGTGCGTGCCTGTAATCCCAACGACTCGGGAGGCTGAGGCAGAATTGCTTGAACCCAAGAGGTGGATGTTGCAGTGAGCTGAGATCACACCACTGCACTCCAGCCTGGGGAACAAGAGCAAAACTCCATCTCAAAAAAACCCCAACAAAACAAAAACAAAAAAAGCCCACAAAAAAAAAAAAACCCTCAGTAACTACGACTAACTATATGCTGTTTTAGATTAACAGTGTTTTTTCTTTCTTTCTTTTTTTTTTTTTTTTTGAGACGAAGTCTTACTCTTTTCCCCCAGACTGGAGTGCAATGGTGCAATCTCGGCTCACTGCAACCGCTGCCTCCCCAGTCTAAGCACTTATCCTGCCTCAGCACCTCCTCCCCCCGAGTAGCTGGGACTGCAGGTGCATGCCACCACGCCTCACTATTTTTTTTGTATTTTTAGTAGAGACAGGGTTTCACCATGTTGGCCAGGCTGGTCTCGAACTCCTGACCTCAGGTGATCCGCCCACCTCAGCCTCCCAAAGTGCTGGGTTTACAGGTGTGAGCCACCACGCCCGGCCCTTTTTTTCTAAAAGAGAATGAATGCCAGTAGATATAGGAAGTATCAGAGCCAAACTATTGCCTGGTTAAAAGGAGTACCTCTGCATAATAGTTACTTGTCGACTCTTTTGTAATAAAATATTTCAGGCATGCAAAACTAGAGAGTCTCCCAACAAATAACTGGTATGCACCACGCCATATAAGAAGTAAAACAGTCCAGCTAGAGTGAAAGCTTCCTATGTCCCCTTCTCTGGTCTCATTCCCCTCCCTCCCTACCCTGGAGGTTACCACAGTTCTGAATTTGGTGTGCATGATTTGAAGATTTCTTTCTCCTTTTATTGTATGTATATATCGATATATATATTTGTGTATATATAAATCACTAAAAAAAGGTATTGTTTTGGATGTCTTTTCAACATAAGGAATGCTGTATTCTGTGTAACCTTCTGCAACTTGCTTTTCCTCTCATTGTTATGTTTTTGGAATTCATCTTGTTGACACATGTAACTTCAGTTCATTTATGTTTCCTTTTAAAAAATCTTTATTAGTTACATTTACAATGACTCATTGTTGCAGTGCAGTAAAGAGACCCTTATGCCAAAGGGAAGTAGGTGGCATTTTTCCTTATTTATATAGAATGTCACATGACTGGGGGACTGTTCGAAATGTGTATGAACATTAAGAACACCTTTATAGACAACAGAATGCACACTTATATTCTGGAGGGTGCTAGGGAATGTTTGAGCTAATTCATTGACTTTCATGGGCTTTCTTTTTTTTCCTTTTATTTTTTTGAGATAGGGTCTTGCTCTGTCAGCCAGACTGGAGTGCAGTAGTCTGCTTATGGCTCACTGTAGCCTCCACCTCTCGGGCTCAAACGATCTTCCTGCCTCAGGTTCCCAAGTAGCTGGGAATACAGGTGTGCAGCACCAAGCCTGGCTAATTTTCTTTTTAAAAATTTGTTGTGGAGATAGTATCTCATTATATTGCCCAGCCTGGTCTCAAACTCTTGGGCTGAAGTTATCCTCCCGCCTCAGCCTCCCAAAGTGTTGGGATTACAGGTGTGAGCCACCACGCCCTGCCTTTTGTCATCTTTTTTAAAATGGAAAATATCAAATAAGTGGATAGAATAATGCATTAAACCCTGATGCACTTGCCATTCAGGCTCAACAACCATCAGTGCATGGTTAATTCTATTCCATCTACATTTCCATCTTTGTTCCCTCTCCCCTTTGTTATTCTGAAGCAAGTCTTAAACATCAGATGGTTCATAGGGCTTATCTTTAAGGAAGGAACCAGGGTAGGCAGAAGGAAATGGAAACATACAGGGGTTTAAGTTGGGCAGAAAAGGTACCTGTGACCTATGGTCAAATGGCAAGACTGATGATGGTTCAATACAGTCAAACCTTTGGCTGTCATGGAGATAGCTGGGCTTGAAAACTGATTTAGAATAGTTGGGAAACCTGTAGGGAGATTGAAAAAGTTACCAACTGAAGACCAGGAATACAAGTGGATTCGAACATTGTCCTAGTTTCACACTCCTAAGTAGGGGTTGTCCTATTTTAAGGGTGTAGACAGTTGGGTTTGAGGAAATCCTGAGTTGTATTGCTAATTATTTATAACTTACTTTTTTTTTTTGAGACAGAGTCTTGCTCTGTTTCCCACACTGGAGTGCAGTGGTGTGAGCTTGGCTCACCGCAACCTCCGCCTCCTGGGTTCAAGCAATTCTTCCTGCCTCAGCCTCCCGAGTAGCTGGGACTATAGTCACCCGCCACCATGCCCAGCTAATTTTTATATTTTTCAGTAAAGACAGGATTTTGCCATGTTGGCCAGGCTGGTTTTGAACTCCTGACTTCAGGTGATCTGCCACCCTCAGCATCGCAAAGTGCTGGGATTACAGGTGTGAGCCACTGCGCCTAGCCTGCTTATAACTTTAAAAAGAGAAAGGGGTTTTTCAAACTTTCTGTTGTTTTGCATAGGCAAGTTTCTCTTGTTTTGTATTCATGGCATGCTATTCTTCATACTTATCTATTGGTGGGCAACTAATTAACCTGAGTTGCTCAGGACTGGAGAGTTTCCTGGGGCATGGAACTTCAGTCTTCAGATAGTCCTAAGCAAACTGGGATGGTCACCCCCTCTCTTGGTTGCTGCATTAGTTATCTATTGCCCTATAATGAGTTACCACAAACTTAGCAGCTTAAAGCAGCACACAGTTATTCTCTCCCAGTTTCTGTGGGTCAGGAATCTGGACATGGCTCAGCTGGGTCCTCAGCTCAGAGTTTCATAAAGCCACAATCAAGGTGTCTGGAGCTTGGAGACCTCTGTGGAGGTCCAACACTTGGTTGCAGAATTCAGTTTCTTGTGATGTTGAAACAGAGGCTCTCAACTTTGAGGCCTCCTGCAGTTCTGTCCACATGGCCTTCTCCATAGGCAATTCGCAGCATGGCTGTTGGCTTCTACAAGGCCAGCAGGAGAGTGACTCTCTCCAGTCAGCTCAGACAAGTGGCATTCCATCACCTTTGCCATAGTCTGTTAGAAGCAAATCACAGGTTCTGTCTGCTCTCAAGGGGAAGGGATTATACAAAAGCACAGAGACCAGGAGGTGAGAATTTTGGGGTGGATACCTTAAAGATCTTTCCACCACAATTGCTTTCCAGGATTTGTCTGAAGTAGAAAATTATTCTGTTTAGCCTTTTGTGGCCAGAATATATGTATGTTTTGCTCAGCCACTAATTTAGAATTCCTTTATCTTTTTAAGAAACATTTTCATGCATAATTCATCCTAAGTAGAACTGGCAAAAATGTAACTTTGTAGGTATTTTCAATTTTAGTCTTTAGGCAATTGTTTTTCTTCTTAACTAGTAGAAGGCAGGAAAAAAAAGTGGAAAAGCAGATGTGAATGCCCTGCCTGGCTACTCCTGAACGCAGTGCTCTAAATCAGGCCTTCTCAACCTGGGTTGGTTCAGGGGGCTGTGAAGGTAGATGTGGAAAAGAACTACATCTTTTTTTTTTTTTGAGAAAAGCTCTTGCTCTGTCACCCAGGCTGAGTGCAGTGGCACAATCTTGGCTCACTGCAACCTCTGCCTCCTGGGCCCAAATGATCCTCCTATCTCAGTCTTCCGAGTAGCAGGGACTACAGGTGTACGCTATCACACCCAGCTAATTTTTGTATTTTTTGTCGAAACAGGGTTTTGCCATGTTGCCCAGGCAACAGGGTTCACCATTTTTGGTTAAATGACAGCAGTGCTGCTGGCAAGTCCATGGTCAAGAGTGAGATTCCCTCAAGCTGCTATGGTCTCTCCTCCTCCAGTCTGTCCTGCAGGAAGCCCAGAGTGGATGGACGCTCAGCTGTTTGCTCTGAGGCCTCACCAGGGACAGTTCCTACAGCCCCGGCTGAGCTTTGCTCCCGACCTTTTTATCTGGCCTTCTCAGCTGTGCTTCACTGCGAAGGCGTAAGGACAAGCCCCTCTGGAGCAAGTGGCAGCTGCTTTTTGGGCCGGTTTTATTTACTAATACTGTCTCTACTTCAGAGACTTGGGCTAGAATGTAGACTTGAAGAAAAAAGTTATTTTAACAGACTTGAGAAACTTAATCATCCTCATAATATCATTCAGAACTAGGAGAGGCCATTATTAACATTAGGCTAGTAGGAAATGTTCACTTTGACTGAATTCATTTGTAACACTTTGCTACTGGTTTACAGAAAAATACTTTGGTTCAGTCTCCTTGAGGTAGGTAATTAAATGTTTCACCTGTGTTAATTTTCCAACGAATTAAAGTGAATCCCATAAATTCCAGCAATTAAGAATTGTTGTTTTTGGCTGGGTGTGGTGGCTCATGCCTGTAATCACAGCACTTTGGGAGGCTGAGGTGGGCAGATCACTTGAGGCCATGAGTTTGAGGCCAACCTGGGTAAAATAGGGAGACCCTGTCTCTACAAAAAATACAAAAATTAACTGAGCTTGGTGGCACATGCCTATAGTCCCAGCTACTTGGGAGGCTGAGGCAAGAGAATTGCTTGAATATAGGAGGCAGAGATCACAGTCAGCCGAGATTGTGCGACCGTACTTTAGCCTAGGCGACAGAGCAAGATTATGTCTCAAAAAAAAAAAAAAAAAGGATTGTTTCTTAAGTGCAGGCTTTCTGATATATGTAGGGTTTGCCTCGTGCCTTCTAAAAAGCATATTTAATACAATAATCTCTTTGTCTATCCTTTACTTCGGAGTCAGCTTTGTGAAAAATGGATGATGATACACCAACGGTTTTGCCCTTGGAGGTGTTTGGTGTGCTCTGCTTTTTGAGTTTTTTAAAGTTTTTTAAAAATTATTTTAAAATGTTTTGACTCACCTTTGCATAATCTCTGGTACCCTTATATACCCAGTACTGAATAAAGCATGTAAAATTTAGCATGCGGATGTTTTAGCCTCTTTTATTCTATATTGTAGATCAAGATATTTTAGTCTCAGCACTACTGACACTTTGGGGCTATATCATTCTTTGTTGTGGAGGACTGTCCTGTGCATTATGGGTTGTCAGGTAACATCCCTGGTCTCTACCCACATGATGCCAGTAGCTATTCTTTTCCTGGTGTGACAACAAAAAATGTTTTCAGACATTGTCAGATGCCTCCTGGGGGCAAAATTTAGTTCTACATACATGATGATAACAACCATGATAGCAGCCAACACTTGTTCACTGATTACCATGTATTTGGTTTTATCATATAATTTGTAAAATGTTCATCATTTAATTCTCACAACTAAACCATAAGATAGTTATTGTGTCATCCCCATTTTGAAGAAAACAAAAGCTGAGGCACTGAGGTTCATTTACTTGGCCAAGGTCACATAGATGAAGTGACTTCTTGAAATACCTTTCATTTTATATATATATACACACATATATATATATATATATACACACATATATACACATATATACACATATATCCATATATATATGTGTATATATATGTATATATATGGATATATGTGTATATATATGGGTTAAATCTCAGTCTTGATTGAGGAGACAGGCTAAAAAAGAATGTGAAAGTAGGGAATTTTCTGGTAATGTCTCAATGGAGAGGCTATTGCTTTCATAGCAATTCTGCGTAAATGCTGGGATTCTCGCTTAAAGTGCGTGATTCCATGGGCATGTGTCTTAGTAAGGGACTTGGGTCATTTCTAAGAAATTTCTGTGGCATGGTGAAGCAGAACATAAGACAGTCTAGGGTCAAGGATAACTGATCAAACCTTGAAACCAAGGAAGCTATCGGAAATTGGGGTAAGGCTGTGTATCACTCAGGGTCCCACAGGAAATGGCATGCTCAAAGGGTTTTAGTGGAAACAGGAATGTTTAGCCATGAAGGGACTATAGAAGGAAGCTATTGCCATCCCTAGACCTGGAGGGGCGAAGGAAGGGAATGTCGTTGCTGGAGCTGTGAAAGGTACTCCCTCTACAGGAACAATGGTCATAAAAGCATATAGCCTTTGCCAGAACTATGGCCAGAGAGGGGCTAATGGGATGAGGGGATGGGGGAGAAGTAACCAGTTTCTGTTTCCTGCCCTCTGATTTGCTTTAGTACCTCTCATTGTACTAACCCAACTAGAAGCCAGAGGCAACAGAGTCTGGGTGTTGAAGCTTATTGAGGTTAGCCTCTTGGGCTGAGTGGATGAAAAAGGCTAAGAGTGGTTCTAGGGGGCAAATGGAGTAAAACACCACCACAGGCTACAAGTAGGAGTGGGAAACACTACCCTGGATCCTAAGGAGGATGGGGCATGGCCAGTGGTAGGACCAAGAAAAGTATTTTTGTGCCAAAAAGAGCCTGGCGATATAGACCTCCGAGAAGAAGAGAGGGTTGGATAGGAGTAACTGGTTCATCTGAAGTTCTTCCTAATTCTCCAGGGAAGCCTTGAGGAATGTGGGGTTGTCTGCATTTGGATATGGAGGTATGTATGTGTGTATACTTTTTTTTATTTTGAGACAGGGTCTTGTTCTGTCACCCAGGCTGGAGTGCAGTGGCACCATCACAGCTCACTGCAGCCTCTACCTCCTGGACTCAAGTGGTCCTCTCACCCAGGCCCCCCACGTAGCTGGGACCACAGGCATGCATCACCATACTCGGCTGATTTTTAAATATTTTGTTGAGACAGGGTCTCACTATATTCCCTTGGTTGGCCTTGGACTCCTGGGCCCAAGTGATTCTCTCACTTTGACCTCCAGAAGTGCTAGGAATACAGATGTGAGTCACTGCAC
This sequence comes from Callithrix jacchus, assembly GCF_049354715.1. NCBI lineage: Eukaryota > Metazoa > Chordata > Mammalia > Primates > Cebidae > Callithrix > Callithrix jacchus. The sequence goes on from NC_133524.1 coordinate 17,224,249, forward strand.
CCAACCTATATGCATACTTTATGGTCAGAGTGAGGCTTTCTATGAGTTGGAGTGTTTGTCTTTATTCATGACATTGGGAAACATATAACAATAGAGTGACCCTCTTGCAGATTCTGCTAGGAGTAGCTACATATGGTGGGAAAGGTTGCCATGGGAATGGATATAAATTCAAGGCAGAAGAGAGTATTTTATAATGTTTGGGGGTATGGCCAAGCATTAGTTTTGCTTTTTCCTTCCCTATAGGGTAGGATTTCTGTAGGAATTTTCCTTACCCAAAAATAGCTATATGTGCTCCTGAAAAGAAAGCCAGGACCAGATGACTTCATGGCTGAATTCTACCAAACATTCAAAGGAGAGCTAATACTAATCCTTCTTAAACTCTTCCAAAAAACAGAGGGAGTACTTCCAAACTCATTTTTTTGAGGCCAGCATCACCTTGATCCCAAAGCCAGATAAAGATACCATAAGAGAAGAAAACATCAGGTCAGTATGTCTGATGAAAATAGATGCAAAAATCCTAAATAAAATGCTAGCAGACCAAATTTAACAACACCTCAAAAAGATTATGCACCATGACCAAAGTGGCACTTATCCCTGAGATGCAAGATTGGTTTAATGTATATAAAACAATGAGTGTAATATGCCACATTACTGAAATAAGAGATAAAAGACAAGCAAGATGCAATGGCTCATGCCTATAATCCCAGCACTTTGGAAAGCTGAGGTGGGAGGATTGTTTGAGGCCAGGAATTCAAGACCAGCCTGGGAAACATAGTGAGACACTGTCTCTACAAAAAATAAATTAAAAAAAACAGCTGGGTATAGTGACATGTGCCTGTAGTCCTGCTACTTAGGAGGCTGAGGCAGGAGGATCACTGGAACCCAGGATTTTGAGGCTGCAGTGAGCACTGATTGTGCCACTGCACTCTAACCTGGGCAACAGAGTGAGACCCTGTCTCTAAAGAAAAAAGAGAGGAAAAACTTATGATCATTTCGCCACATGTAGAAATGGCATTTGACAAAGTTCAACAGCTTTTCATCATAAACATTTTCAACAAAATAGGTTTAAAAGGAAATTTCCTCAACACATTAAAGACCATTTATGTAAAGTCCACAGCTAGTGTCATAATCAGTAGGGGAAAACGGAAAGATTTGGTACAAAGCAAGGATGCCCACTCTTGCCACTTTTATTCAACACAGCACTGGAAGTACTAACATGAGCTATCACACAACAAAAAGAAATAAAAGGGATCTAAACTGGAAAAGAAGTAAAATTATCCCTGTTTGTAAATGTCATGATCCTGTATGTAGAAAGCCCTGAAGACTTTACAAAAGGCCTCTTAAAAGTAATAAATGAATTCAGTAAAGTTGCAGGATACAAGATCAGCATACAAAAATTATGAGGGGCATTTCTTTACACCAATAATAGTCTATCTGAAAAAGAAATCAAGAAAACTGTCCCATTTATCATAGTATAAAAATAATAAAATACTTAGTACATTTAACCAAGGAAGTGAAAGATCTGTACATTCAACATTAATATTGATGAAAGAAATTGAAGACACAAATAAATGGGAAGATATCCCATGTTTATGCATTGAAAAAATTAATAGTGTTAAATTGCACACTACCCAAAGCAATATACAGGCTCAATGCAATCCCCATCAAAATCCAAATAGCATTTTTCACAGAAATAGAAAAAACAATTCTAAAATTAGTATGATATGACAAAAGACCTAGAATAGCCAAAAGAATCTTGAGGAAGAGCAACAAAGTTAGAGGCATCTCACTTCCTTATTTCAGATTATACTACATTATAAAGCAATAGAAATCAAGATAGTATATCCTGGCATAAAAACAGACATACAGATCAATAGAATAGAACAGATCCCAGAAATAAACCCAAGTATATACAGTCAACTAATTTTTGACAAGGCCATCAAAGAGACACAGTGGGGAAAGGATAGTCTCTTCAATAAATCATATCAGGAAAACTGGATATTCACAGGCAAAATAATGAAACTGGACGCTTATATAAAAAAAATCAACTCAGAATTTGTTTTTAAAATATACAACAAAACCTGAAAAAGGAAAAGAAGACCTAAATGTTAATAACTCAAACCATGAAACTCCTAGAAGAAAGCATAGGGGAAAAGCTCCTTGATATTGGCCTTGGCAATGATTTTTTGGACATCACACCAAAAGCACAGGCAACAAAAGCAAAAATAAACAAGTTTTACATCAAACTAAAAAGCTTCTGCATGGCAAAGGGAACAATCTACAAGTGAAAGGGCAGCCTATGGATTTGGAGAAAATATTTGTGACCCATATATATATGATAAGGAGCTAATATCTAAAATATATAAAGAACTTCCAGAACTCAATAGTAGGAAAATGAATAACTCAATTAAAAAATAGGCAAAGGACTTGATTATTCATTTTTTCCACAGAAGCTTTACAAATGGCCAACAGGTTATAAAAAGATACTCAACATCACTAATCATCAGGGAAATGCAAATCAAAACCACTATGAGATATCAGCTCACACCTTTTAGAATGGGTATTAGAAAGGTAAGAGATAATGAGTGTTAGGGTGTGGAGAAAAGGGAATCCTTTTATACTTTTGGTGGGAATGTAGATTGGTACAGCCATTATGGAAAACAGTATAGAAGTTCCTTAAAAAATTAAAAGTAGAACTGCGGTTCTAGGTGCTTTGGGAGCCACGGCTTAGATGCAGACATGGCCAAGTCGAAGAATGACACCACACACAACCAGTCCTGAAAATGGCACAGAAATGGTATCACGAAACTCCGATCACAAAGGTATGAATCTCTTAAGAGGGTGGACCTCAAGTTCCTGAGGAACATGCGCTTTGCTAAGAAGCACACCAAGAAGGGCCTAAAGAAGATGCAGGCCAACAATGCCAAGGCCATGAGTGCATGTGCCGAGGCTATCAAGGTCCTCGTAAAGCCAGAGGAAGTTAAGCCCAAGATCCCAAAGGGTGTCAGCTGCAAGCTCGATTGACTTGCCTACATTGCCCACCCAAGCTTGGGAAGCATACTCATGCCTGCATTGCCAAGGGGTTCAGGCTCTGCTGGTGAAAGGCCAAGGCCAAGCATGAAACCAAGGCCCAGGCTGCAGCTGTAGCTTCAGTTCCAGCTCAGGCTCCCAAAGATGCCCAGGCCTCTACAAAGGCTTTGGAGTAGATATCCCTGTATGCCAATGTGAGAACAGAAGAGCTAGTATGAACCCCTGGGCTGCCATCTGCATGGGGTTGGGGTCCTCCTGTACTATTTGTACAAATAAACCTGAGGCAGTTAAAAAAATTTAAAAGTAGAACTACCATATGATTCAGCAATTCCTCTGCTGGGTATGTACCCAAAGGAAATGAAGTCAGTGTGTCAAAAAGATATCTATACTTCTGTGTTCCTTGTAGCATTATTCACAATAGCCAAGATAGGGAAACAATTTAAGTGACTGTTGATTGATGAGTGGCTAAAAATATTGTGGCATACACACACACACACACACACACACACACACACACGATAGAATATTATTCAGCCTTAAAAAAGGAGATCCTGCTATTTGTGACAACATATATGAACTTATGCTAAGTAAAATAAATGAGATACAGAAAGAAAAATCCTGCATGATCTTACTTATCTGGAACCTGAAAAAGAGTCAAATACATAGAAACAGAATAGAGCTATGGTCACCAAGGGAGGAAATGGGGAGATGTAAGACAAAGGGTACAGACTTGCAGTTATGTAGGCTAAATAAGTCTAGAGGTGTAATGTACAGCAGGAGGACAATAGATAATAATATTGTATTATATATGGAAAATGTGCTAAGAGTGGATTTTAGGTACTCTTACCTCTTCTCCACACGAAGGTAACAATGGAAGGTAATGAGTAGGTCAGATTGCTTACTGGTAGTTATCATTTCACTATGGATATATATATCAAAACATCATGTTGTACATGTTAAATTTATGCCATAAAAAATAGCTATATGTGGGCCAGTTCAGGCACAGTGGCTCATGCCTGTAATCCCAGCATTTTGGGAGGTTGAGGCAGGAGGATTACTTGAGGCCAGGAATTCAAGACTAGCCTGGGCAATGTAGTGAGACACCCATCTCTACAAAAAGAAAGTTTAAAAATTAGCTATTTGTGGTGGTGCATGCCTGTGATCCAACCTACTTAGGAGGGTGAGGCAAGAGGATTGCTTGAGACCGAGAGGTCGAGGCTACAGTGAGCTGTGATTGCCACTGCACTCCAGCCTAGGTGACAGAGCAAGACCCTGTCCCTTAAAAAAGAGATTAAAAAATAGCTGTATTCATATATGTATACATTCAGGATTTGTTCTATTTGTTTTCATTTTCTTTTTTATTCATAGGCAGTGGTCAATGGCCTAAGGATTTCTTTATACATTGCTCAAATCTGCTAAGTCTCTATTGAGCAAACCAGGCCTTAAAAACCTTGCAATCCTCTTCATATATTTTAAAGGCAAATGCAAAGAAATAGCTTTGTTCTGTTTTGCATTCTTCATGGGTTAGCATATCTTCTGGAAAACTTGTTGCTATGGCAATAGGATATTATCTATCTCTGTAGTGTACTACACAAAAATAGCCCTTTGTGTTTGGGAATGATGTTAGTGACAGGTGGTTGGGTGAATGTATAGCAGGCTGCTTTGTCAAGAGTAGTTTCCCAACATTCCATTGTTTAAAGTTGTGAAATTAAAATGAGTATTAGTTTTTTTTTCTCTCTCAAATGTGATTTTATCTGGAAAAGGCAGGCAGTGGTGCTCTGTTTTGAATTACAAGCCTTCCTTTGCATGTCAGGTCAATATGATGATTGAAGCCACCTCTCAACTGTAATAAGTAAATGACTTCTCTTTCTGTCAGGGTGTGCAGCACAAGGTTGTGCTGTGGGGGCCGATAGGGATAATTTTCTCATTCACATGGTTCTTCCTAAGCACCTCTTACATATAAACCAAGAAGTAGGAAGTAGTCAGGTGGAAGAGATGAGTTCTTAGCTGTTAATCAAATCCGAATACCTTGTAGGTTCTTAGGTGGAACCACTCCTTGGGAAAGGTCAGATATTTATGTTGCTTTTAGTATTGACCTCATACATGTAGCCAAGGATAGAATCTGACCCAGATCTTAATTTTTCCTTTGAAAAATCCTTTGGGCAATTTCTTAGAGCAGTAACTCTCAAACGTTTTGTCATCATCCTCTCAGCTTTCTTCTAGAAATTTGTCTTATCGAAATGAGTATTGATTTAATTGTAATGAATAAATAACAGCTTCCTGCTACTGAAATGAAATTTACTCTAGCTTTCAGAATTTGAGACCCTCTTAAGAAAATACTGCAGCTGGAAATTTTAGACTTAAAAGTAATACAGTTTGAGTAACCCATATCTGAAATGCTTGAGACCAGAAGTGTTTTGGATTTTGGATTTTTTCAGACTTTGGAATATTTGCATTTACATAATGAGATATCTTGGGGATGGGACACAAGTCTAAACAAAATATTCATTAATGTTTTATATATACCTTATAGACATAGCCTAAAGGTAATTTTATACAATATTTTAAGTAAGTTTGTACATGGAACAAAGTTTCAACTGTGTTTTGACTATGACCTGTCACATGAGGTCAGGTGCAGATTTTTTCATTTGTGACCTCATGTTAGCACTCAGAAACATTCACATTTTGGAGCATTTTGGATTTCAGATTAGGGATGTCTAATCTGCAGCTTCAATTCTGAAGCAGAAATGGAACCATTGCCTTTGTTTTTTCTGTTGGAGTCAATATCAGTATGGATATCTTGCTACTAATACTATCAGAAGAAAGTGTTGGGTGGTTTGCTGGGTATCAAATACTAGTTTTAGAACTTTTTATGTATTAACTCATTTAATTTCTGTAAACATTCTTGACAGTTTTTGTGATTATTTCCCAGATAAGGCATACTTTTTAGCATGCCTTTCTGTTTCTAGTGAGTAAGTATTCTTGTGTATTGGAAGACTTGCTTACTAATATGTCGAAGTGTTGTTCATATTGAAAGCATTCTTCTGTCAGTATTCTTGTGTATTGGAAGACTTGCTTACCAGTATGTTGAAGTGTTCTTCATATTGAAAGCATTCTTCTATTAGGAGTTGACATAATTTGGCCTGTAGGCCAAATCCATCCTGCCATCCATTTTTTGTATGTTTTATAAGCTAAGAATGGTTTCTGCATTTTTAAATGGTTGGGAACAAATAAAAAGAATAATTTGTGACATGTGAAAATTACATGAAATTTAAATTTCAGTTTCCATAAACAGTTTTATAGGAACACAGCCACACTCCTTTGTTTACATATTGCTTATGGTGCTTTCAAATTAAAGTGGCAGAGTTGAGCAGTTGTAATAGAGACCATATAGGCCCCAGACCCTAAGAAAAAGTTTGCCAATCTCTTTTCTATATTCTTCTACATCTAGAATGGGAGATGGTCCTCAATAGTAAAAGCAGATTAGCCAGGTATGGTAGCTTACGCCTGTAATCCCAGCGTTTTGAGATGCCAAGGTTGGAGGATCACTTGAGCCAGAGTTCAAGACCAGCCTGAGCAATACTGTGAGACCTATCTCTACAAAAATTAGCCAGGTGTGATGGTGCACGCTGGTGGTCCCAGCTACTTGGGAAGCCAAAGTGGGAGGATTGCTTGAGCCTGGGAGGTCAAGGCTGCAGTAAGACATGATCACACCATTGCACTATAACCTGGGTGACAGAGTGAGACCCTGTCTCAAAAAAAGTATATACATGGGCTGGGCACAGTGGCTCATGCCTGTAATCCCTGCACTTTGGGAGGCCAAGGAGGATGGATTATGGGGTCAGGAGTTCAAGACCAGCTTGGCCAAGATGGTGAAACCCCGTCTCTACTAAAAATACAAAAAAATTAGCCAGGTACGGTGGTGGGTGCCTGTAATCCTGGTTACTTGGGAGGCTGAGGCAGAGAATTGCTTGAACCCGGGAGGTGGAGGTTGCAGTGAGCCAGGTTCGTGCCACTGCACTCCAGCCTGGGTGACAGAGTGATTCTCTGTCTCAAAAATATATACCTGTACATAAGTTGAATCTGTGTATATATATGTATGGAGTGTAGTGGCATGATCTTGGCTCACTGCAGCCTCTGCCTCTCAGGTTCAAGCAATTCTCCTGCCTTGGCCTCCTGAGTAGCTGGGACTACAGGCATGCATCTGTGTTATATATATATATATATATATATATATATATATATATATATATATATATATATGTACAGATTGGATTTATGTACAGGCTCATATGTATATGAATTTTCTTTTGGCATGCAATATATTTTTCTTTCTCCCACTAAATGTTTATCTTGTATAAGCTTGGTTTCATGTACTATGGCATATCTCAAATATACTTAATTTCAGCTCTTTCCATACCCATATTGGTTTTTTTTTTGAGACGGAGTTTCACTGTTGTCACCCAGACTGGAATGCAATGGCACGATCTCAGCTCACCGCAACCTCTGCCTTCTGGGTTCAAGCAATTCTCCTGCCTCAGCCTCCCGAGTAGCTGGGACCCATATTGGTTTTTATAACAATCATAACCCTTACCAAATAAGGGAGAGTAATGAATTTTATCATTTTATTAGTTAGTGTGTTTCCTTTGCTAGATCAGGAATTATATTCCCTAGTAATTATAACCCTTTATTTATTTTTAACTATATTGCTTTCTACTTTTGGGCTTTCAGCCAACATATACATATTGACAGTTTAATAATCTGAACTAAGCCACCTGGACTTATTGTAATATTTTACTTTAATAAATCTTGCATATGAGGCCGGGTGTGGTGGCTAACGCTGGGTGAATCACAAGGTCAAGAGATTGAGACCATTCTGGCCAAGATGGTGAAACCCCGTCTCTACTAAAATACAAAAATTAGCTGGGATTGGTGGCACACACCTGTAGTCCCAGCTATTCAGGAGGCTGAGGCAGGAGAATTGCTTGAACCCAGGAGGCAGAGGTTGCAGTGAGCCGAGGTTGCACCATTGCACTCCAGCCTGGCATCTGGCAACAGAGCGTGACTCTGTCTCAAAAAAAAAAAAAAAAAAATCTTGCTACGATTAAGATTGCATCTTTAATACACTTACCATAATCAACTTTGGAACATTCTTGCAATTTTTTAAAAAGGTTTTCTCCTTTGCCTCTTGTTTTCCTACTTTTTTTTTCTTGACGAAGTCTCGCTCTTTCACCCAGGCTGGAGTGCAGTGGCCTGATCTCGGCTCACTACAACCTCGCCTCCTGGGATCAAGCAATTCTCCTGTCTCAGCCTCCTGAGTAGCTGGGACTACAGGCATGCATCACCACATCTAGCTAAGCTTTTGTATATTTAGTAGAATTGGGGTTTCACCACGTTGGCCAGGTTAGTCTCAAACTCCTGACCTCAAGTAATCTGCCTGTCTTGGCCTCCCAAAGTGCTGGGATTACAGGCGTGAGCCACTGCGCCCAGCCTGTTTTCCCACTTTTTAAAGTAACAGCATTATTGAGTTGTAATTCACATACCATGTACTCACTCATTTAAAGTGTACAATTCAGTGGTTTTAGTATATTCACAGAATTGTGCAACATTACCACTATTCCCAGAATATTTTTGTTACCTGAAAAAGAAACCCCATACTCACTGCATTCACCCCCAGTTCAACCATTCCTAGACAGCGATGGATCTACTTTTTGCCTACGGATTTGTCTATTCCAGACATTTCATAGAAATGAAATATAGTATGTATATTCGTGTGTAATGCTATCTCATTGTGGTTTTAATTGGTATTTCCCTGATGACTAATAATGTTGCATGTCTTTTCATGTGCTTATTGGCCACTCATGTCTTCTTTAGAGAAATGTCTGTTTAGATCCTTTGTCCATTTTAAATTGGGCTATTTGTCTTTATAAAATATTAAATTGTAAGAGTTCTTTATATATTCTGGAGTCAATACATATAATACATATTTTAGTCCTCTGTCAGATAAATGACTTGCCATATTTTTCTTCCATTTTGTAGACTGTCTTTTTACTTTCTTGATGGTATCCTTTGAAGCATGAAAGCTTTTAATTTTGTTGAAGTTCAGTTTATTGTTTTCTATTGTCACTTGTGTTTTTGGTGTCATATTTAAGAAACCATTGCCTAATCTAAGATCACAAAGATTTCCCTTATGTTTTCTTCTAAGAGTTTTATAGTTTTAGCTTCTATATGTTGGTCTTTGATTAATTTTGAGTTAATTTTTGTATGTGGTGTGAGGTAGGGGTTCAACTAGATACTTTTGTATATGGATATCCACTTGTCTTAGCACCATTTATTGAACAAACTATTCTTTTCCCAATGAATTGTTTTGAAACCCTTGTGCAAAATCAATTGACCTTATATAAATGTAAGGGTTTATATCTAGACTGTACCAGTATCACACTGTCTTGATTTGTTTAATCTATTTTTGAGGCAGACTTTTCCTCCCCAATCTAAAATTAAAATGTTTCCCAATTGATGATGTCTTACATGCATCAAAACTTGCAGACTGGGTGTAAGTTGCTTGAGAAAATATATTGGATACTAGAGTGGGGCTGTTAGAGACTCATAGGAACCAAATAGCTAGAAGGTGGGGGAGTGAGAGAGGTGCTAAGTTGGATGCTCCTTCAGTATTTACCAGACATCCCAAAGTGGCAGTCAAAAATAGGCTAGCTTTACATAATTTCAAAGTTGAGTACTGATGGTTCCAGTTTTTTTTTATGGATTCTTTTAAGAAATGCTATATCACCAAATGCTGTTGATGGCATAGAAGACAACACTGTAGAAAACTCTGGACATTGACCACTCTGAGTCAAAAACATGGACAGACATTAAATTCTCAATGTGAAGAATTTTTAGGAAAGCCTTCAGCAGTTAATTTTGCTTATTTTCCTTTCTATGTGTATATGAATGATATACGAAAAGTCTAAAAGAGCTCCTTTAATAAGCCTAAGATAAATGCTAAGTGATAGAGTACTGTGTCATATCTTATTTGGCATTTTTTATTGTCACCTAAGATACTGGTGTATGAGCTTTGAAATATGCTTATCTTCCTGCTTCCAGCTCTGTCTACACCTCAGAAGGAGCTGGGTCCTTTCCCAGAGTCTGTTGTATAAATTAACCTTCTTCCTGTAGTCACTCTATGTCCATCTGTTTCATAGTCACTTTAATTTTGTTCTCTTTTTCCTTTCTATTGTGCTTGTAGGACCTACAAGCCAATTTTTATTGTTTATAAGTGGAGTTTTGAGTAGGAGTGGAGGTTAACCTGTACATCAATCTAGTAGGAATATTCATTCAATCACTCAAGGGATCAGCTTATGGAAAAGTTACAAAAAATAGTAGTGTTCCCTTATATTCCTCACCCTGCTCCCTTAATGTTAACATTTTGTATAAGGGATCAAGAATAGGAAATTAATCTTGGTACAGTATTATTAGCTAAATTACAGACCTTATTTGAGTTCCATCAGTTTTTCCACTGGTGGTTTATTTCTCTTCTAGGATCCTATCTGGGATCCCATATTGCATTTAGTTGTTATTTCTCCTTAGTCTCATCCAGTTTGTAATAGTTTCTTAATCTTTAATGAATCTTTTAAGAGTACAGATCAGTATTTTGTAGAATGTTCCTCAATTTGGATTTGTCTGATGTTTTCTTATGAATAAGGCTGTGTACTTTTGGCAAGAATATGATAATGCATATTTTTCAGTGCATCACAACAAGGAGTTCATGATGTTGATGTGTCTTGTTAGTGGTGACATGTACCTTGATTCTTTGTTTAAGTTGCTGTCTACAGGGTTTCTCTATGGTAAAATTATTACCTTTTCTCTTTGTGATTAAAATACCTTGAGGGAGATGCTTTGAGACTATGCAGATATCCTATTTATCCTCAAATTTTTGTCTATTAATTTTTTCATTCTTTGGCAGATCACTCTGTATCATGGAGTATTTGTGGCAAATATTTGATTAAGGGAAATAAAGCTATGGCCCTACAAGAAGCAAAGATCAATTATATTGAAATCCTATTGTATTGGTTAATGTAATGCTAGCAGCTGTGTCCCTCAACTTTCAGGAGCTTCACACAACAGATGCTTTTCTTCCCAATATGGGCATTTCTGGTTGTGTAGGCAATTTTCTGCCATGTTAATTCAAGGATCCAGACTAAACTTTTTGTACTGAAGTAACTTCAAACTGACAGAAAATAGTGATGCAAGAATAGTACCAGGAAATCCTATATACCCTTTGCTAGATTTACTTAGCATTTGCTACATGTGCCTTACCATTTTCTTTCTGTCTATCCATATATGTATATGTATTTTATATATCTGTATTTATATATTAATTGCCGTATACTAAATCATTTGAGATTAGATCACATACATTGTATTCTTCTATGCCTTAATAGTTTAAACTTAATATTATTTATTTGTTTAAATGTAGTATACACATGGTTTCAGAATTGCTAACCCATGTCTATTTGAGAAACGCTTTTACTAACTAGATTATAGCATTTATATACAGTTCTTTTATTCTTCAATTTTATAATATCTAGTCAAGATATAATTTTTCAGTTTCCCACTGAAGTATTAAGTTTGAAAAGTGTACATAAGCATACTGTTATTCAAATTTAGGAAATTTAATGCCGTCCATATTCCAGTTTCATTAATTATCCCCAAAATGTTCTTCAGTGGAAATTTTTTTTTCTCCTGATACAGTATCGAGCCCAGGATCATGTATTGAATTTATTTGTCATGACTTTTTAGTTTCTTTTGATCTGGAACAGATCTTATAAGCCTTTCTTTGTCTTTCATGACATCGACATTTTGAACAATGGCAAATTTATGACATTGTTTTGTAAAATGTACCAAATTTGGGCCAGGTGCTGTGGTTCACGCCTATAATCCTAGCACTTTGGGAGATCGAGGCAGGCAGATTGTCTGAGGTCAGGAGTTCGAGACCAGCCTGGCCAACATGGTGAAACTCCATCTCTACTAAAAATACACACACACACACACACACACACACACACACACACACACACACACACAAATTAGGCAGGGCGCCTGTAATCCCAGCTACTCAGGAGGCTGAGGCAAGATAATCGCATCAACCTGGGAGATAGAGGTTGCAGTGAGCCAAGGAGATTGCTACACTGCATTCCATCCTGTGTGACAGAGTGAGACTCGATCTCAAAAAAAAAAATGTACAAAATTTGGGTTTGGTTAATGTCTCCTCTTGTTTAGATTGAGATTATGCATTTTTAGAAGGACTTTTAGGTTCAGGAGTACATTTGCTACATAGGTAAATTCTTGTCACAGGGGTTTGTTATACAGATTATTTCATTACCCAGGTACTAAACTTAGTATGCAGTAGTTTTTTTTCTCTTCTCCCTCCTGCCACCCTCCGTCCTCCAGCAGGCCTCAGTGTCTGTTGTTCTCCTCTGTGTGTCCATGTGTTTTCATCATTTAGCTCCCATTTACAAATGTGAACATGCAGTATTTGGTTTTCTGTTCCCGCATTAGTTTGTTAAGCATAATGACCTCCAGCTCTATCCATGTTCCTGAAAAGGACAAGATCTCATTTTTTATGGTTGTGTAGTATTCCATGGTATATATGTGCCACATTTTCTTTATCCAGACAATCATTGATGGGCATTTGTGTAGATTTTATGTCTTTGCTATTGTGAATAGTGCTGCAATGAACATACATGTGTATGTGTCTTTATGGTAGAAAGATTTATATTCTTTGGTATATACCCAGTAATGGGATGGCTGGGTCAAATGGTATTTCTGTTTTTAGGTCTTCGAGGAATCGCCACTCTGTTTTCCACAATGGTTGAACTAATTTACACTCCTACCAGCATTCCTTTTTCTCTGCGACCTCACTGGCCCCTGTTTCTTTTTGACTTTTTGATAATAGCCATTCTGACTGATGTGAGATGGTATCTCCTTGTGGTTTTGATTCGAATTTCTCTAATGATCAGTGATGTTGAGCTTTCTTTTATCTGCTTGGCCACATATATGTCTTCTTTTGAAAAGTGTCTAAGATTAATCAAAATGGCAGGATTAAATTCACACATAACAATATAAACCTTAAATGTAAATGGGCTAAATGCCCCAATCAAAAGACACAGACTGGCAAATTGGATAAAAAGTCAAAACCCTTCGGTGTGCTGTATTCAGGAAACCCATCTGACATGCAAGGACACACATAGGCTCAAAATAAAGGGATGGTGGAAGATTTACCAAGCAAATGGAGAGAAAAAAAGCAGGAGTTGCAATCCTAGTCTCTAATCAAATAGACTTTAAATCAACAAAGATAAAAAGAGACGAAGAAGGGCATTACATAATGGTAAAAGGATCAATGCAACACGAAGAGCTAATGATCCTAAATCTATGCGCACCCAATGCAGGAGCACCCAGATACATAAACCAAGTTCTTAATGACTTATGAAGAGACTTAGACTCCCACACAGTAATAGTGGGAGACTTCAGTATTCCACTGTCAATATTAGACAGATCAATGAGACAGAAAATTAACAAGGATATCCAGGACTTGAACTCAGACCTGGACCAAGCAAACCTAATAGACATTTACAGAACTTTCCACCCCAAATCTACAGAATATACATTTTTCTCAGCACCACATCACACCTACTCTAAAATTGACCACATAATTGAAAGTAAATCACTCCTCAGCAAATGCAAAATAACAGAAATAATAACAGTATCTCAGCCCATAGTGCAATCAAATTAAAACTCAGAATTCAGAAACTAACTCAGAACCGCATAACTTCATGGAAACTGAACAACTTGCTCTTGAATGTTGACTGGACAAACAATGAAATGAAGGCAGAAATAAAGATGTTCTTCAAAACCAATGAGAACGAATACACAATGTACCAGAATCTCTGGGACACATTTAAAGCAGTGTCTAGAGGAAAATGTATAGCAATAAATGCCCCATCAGAAGCAAGGAAAGATCTAAAATTGACAGCCTATCATCAAAATTAAAAGAGCTAGAGGAGCAAGATAAAAAAACTCAAAAGGTAGCAGAAGACAAGAAATAGCTAAGATCAGAGCAGAACTGAAGGAGATAGAGACACAAAAAAACTCTTCGAAAAATCAGTAAATCCAGGAGCTGGTTTTTTGAAAAGATCACCAAAATAGACCACTAGCCAGACTAATAAAAAAGAAAAGATCAAATAGATGCAATAAAAATGATAAAGGGGATATCGCCACAGATTCCACAGAAATACAAACCACCATCAGAGATTACTACAAACAACTCTATGCACATAAACCAGTAAGCCTGGAAGAAATGGATAAATTCCTGGACACTTGCACCCTCCCAAGCCTAAACCAGGAAGAAGTTGACACCTTGAATAGACCAATAACAAGGACTGAAGTTGAGGCAGCAATTAATCGCCTACCAACCAAAATAAGCCCAGGTCTAGATGGGTTCATAGCCAAATTCTATCAGACACACAAAGAGGAGCTGGTACCATTCCTTCTGAAACTATTCCGAATGATACAAAAAGAGGGAATTCTTCCCAAATCATTTTATGAGAGTAACATCATCCTGATACCAAAACCCGGCAGAGACTCAACAAGAAAAGAAAACTTCAAGCCAATATCCATGATGGACATAGATGCAAAAACTTCAATAAAATACTGGCAAACTGATTGCAACAGCACATCAAAAAGCTTATCCATCACAATCAAATAGGCTTCATTGTGGGGATGCAAGGCTGGTTCAACATACACAAGTCTATTAAACATAATTCAGCACATAAACAGAACCAAAGACAAAAACCACATGATTATCTCAATAGATGCAGAGAAGGCCTTCAACAAAATTCAACAGGCTTTATGCTAAAAACTCTGAATAAACTAGGTATTGATGGAACATATCTCAAAATAATAAAAACTACTTACAACACACCCACAGCCAATATCATACTGAATGGGCAAAAACAGGAAGCATTCCCTTTGAAATCTGGTGCTAGACAAGGATGCCATCTCTCATCACTCGTCTTTAATGTAGTATTGGAAGTTCTAGCCAGAGCAGTCATGCAAGAAAAAGAAATAAAGGGTATTAACTTAGGAAAGGAGGAAGTCAAATTGTCTCTATTTGCAGGTGACATGATTATATATTTTGAAGACCCCATTGTCTCAGCCCAAAATCTCCTTAAACTGGTAAGCAACTTCAGCAAAGTCTCAGGATACAAAATCAATGTGCAGAAATCACAAGCATTCCTGTTCGCCAATAACAGATTTAAAGAGAGCCAAATCAAGAACGAACTGCCATTCACAATTGCTACAAAGAAAATAAAATACCTAGAAATGACTGACAAAGAATGTAAAGGACCTCTTCAAGGTGAACTATAAACCACTGCTCAACAAAATAAGAGAGGACACAAACAGATGGAGAAACGAACATTCCATGCTCATGGTTAGGAAGAATCAACATCATGAAAATGGCCATACTGCCCAAAGTAATTTATAGATTCAATGCTATCCCCATCAAGCTACCAATCACCTTTTCACAGAACTGGAAAAAACCACCTTAAACTTCATGTGGAACCAAAAGAGAGCCCGCATAGCCAAGTCAATTCTAAGCAAAAAGAACAAAGCTGTAGGCATCATGCTACCTGACTTCAAACTATATTACAAGGTTACAGTAATCAAAACAGCTTGGTACTGGTACCAAAACAGAGATATAGACCAATGGAACAGAACAGAGGCCTCGGAGGCAACACCACACATCTACAACCATCTGATCTTTGCCAAACCTGACAAAAACAAGCAATGGGGAAAGGATTCCCTGTTTGATAAATGGTGTTGGGAAAACTGGCTAGCCATGTGCAAAAAGCAGAAACTGGACCCCTTCCTGACACCTTACACTAAAATTAACTCCAGATGGATTAAAGACTTAAACATAAGACCTAACACCATAAAAACCCTAGAAGAAAACCTAGGCAAAACCATTCAGGACATAGGCATAGGCAAGGACTTCATGACTAAAACACCGAAAGCATTGGCAACAAAAGCCAAAACAGACAAATTGGATTGAATTAAACTCCAGAGCTTCTACACAACAAAAGAAACGATCATTAAAGTGAACCAGCGACTAACAGAATGGGGAAAAATTTTTGCAATCTACCCATCTGACAAAGGGCTTACATCCAGAATCTACAAAGAACTAAAACAGATTTACAAGAAAAAAAAAATCCCATTCAAAAGTGGGTGAAGGATATGAACAGACACTTTTCAAAAGAAGACATATATGAGGCCAACAAACATATGAAAAAATGCTTATCATCACTGGTCATTAGAGAAATGCAAATCAAAACTACATTGAGATACCATCTCTTGCCAGTTAGAACGGCAATCATTAAAAAATCTGGAGACTGATGCTGGAGAGGATGTGGAGAAATAGGAACACTTTTACACTGCTGATGGGAGTGTAAATTAGTTCAACCATTGTGGAAGACAGTGTGGCGCTTCCTCAAGGACCTAGAAATAGACATTCCATTTGACCCAGCAATCCCATTACTGGGTATATATCCGAAGGGCTATAAATTGTTCTGTTATAAAGACATATGCACACGTATGTTCATTGCAGCACTGTTTACAATAGCAAAGACCTGGAACCGACCCAAATGCTCATCGATGATAGACTGGACAGGGAAAATATGGCACATATGCACTGTGGAATACTATGCAGCCATAAAAATGATGAGTTTGTGTCCTTTATAGGGAAATGGATGAACCTGGAAACCACCATTCTCAGCAAACTGACACAATAACAGAAAATCAAACACTGCATGTTCTCACTCACAGGCGAGTGTTGAACAATAAGAACACATGGACACAGGGAGGGGAGCATCACACACTGAGGTCTGTTGGGGGGTGCTAGGGGAGGGACATTGGGGGATAGGGAGTTGGGGAGGGATAACATGGGTAGTAATGCCAGATATAGGTGATGGGGATAAAGGCAGCAAACCACATTGCCGTGTATGTACTTATGCAACAATCCTGCATATTCTTCATATGTACCACAGAACCTATAGTGCAATAAAAAAATATGTGTGTGTGTTTGTGTGTATATACACACATATATACATGTATATGCGTGTATATACATGTATATGTATATATACACACACACACACATACACACACACACACATATATATGTGTGTCATGTCCTTCTCAGGTAATGCACCAGGAAGCACATGATGTCTCAACCCCCTCATTAGAGATTGTAATTTTTTGATCATTTGGTTAAATTACTGTTTGCTTAAATGTAAAGTATTTTTAGATATGGCATATCAGAGTGATCAATACTATGAAGCCTCTTACAACAGTGTTTAGATTGAAAAATTAAGAGTGAAAAGGCTTTCACAATCATTCAGATTGAATATGTCTAACATGAAATCCAAACTGTTTTAATCTTTCTTTCAAGTCATTTCCTACCATGGAATTATTAGTGCATGATTTAGCCATTCATGACTTTTATTTCCTCATGCAGGCATGAGGAAATAAAATTTCTTTAAAAAATGTAAAGCTTACTATAAAACTTACTATTTTAACTGTTTTAAGTGTATACTTCAGTGGCATTAAGTACATTTATAATGTTGTGCAACCATCACTACCATCCATCTCCAGGACTTCTTCATCATCCCAACTGTATCTACTAAACAATAACTCCCTAATTCCTTCTCCTCTAGCCCCCGGTAACTTCATTTTATATGCCATAACAATATTTTAGAATAAACACCAAAATCCTGGGATAAGATCATTTGACTTTTGCTCCCAGATCAGAACTATGATAAAAATATTATTTGCCATATACTAACAGGGTAATTTCTGGATTTTGGCATGAGTTACTATATTATAGCTCTTAAATACTGACAAGGGAACCATTTTTATTCTCAAAGTAAACAAAAATAATTAGTTTGATAATCTTTACCTCTGAGAGCAGGGTATTTTGGAGGTGAAATTACTCCTCTAGGGTGGCAGACCAGAGTTTAAATTGTTTCTTATGTTTTCCACCTTGGTTGTCTACCAGTTGGATATAGCCACTCAGATCATCCATATGTTTGTACATGGCTTGATAGGTATAAATGCCTATAGCTTGGAATAAATCCTAGCAGTTAGAGGCCCATGTTCCTTGGTCTGTAAAATGAACATTACAAAACCTACTTCTCTCCAAAGGGTGCTTTGAGACCAAACTGTAAAAACACTTTGCCGAGTAGAAGGGGGGGGTCCTTATTTTTAGTAACATTCCTCAGTGTTCTTCAAGAACTCACCTAATGCTAATCATTCCTCTGAGTTAGGAATACATATTAGAACTACTCTTTTAATAGCACTATAAACTATAGATAGCGTGGCCATATGTCCCTATTTGCCTGGAGCTGAATAAATACCTATAGGTTCAAAATACTCAAATCATAAAATTGCCTAGGTGGTGACCCACCTAGTTAGTTGCTGTATCTCTCTTTTTTTCCTTGACAAATTTGAAAAGGCCTTGAAGCTTTGAGCAGATTCCTTGGTTCAGATGGGCTGTAATAGGAGACACCAGGACAAGCCTTAGTCTTTTGCTCTTGAAAGATTAGTGTATTGATAGATTGCATATCTATTATCAGTTAGGTATCTGCCAGACTATTGGCAGGGTTTCTCTGGAGTTCATACAGTTGGGAAGAATTCTTAGAGTCAAGAGGTCTTTTAACTGAAGATTCAGCAGTTACTATAGGTACCTTCTTTTGGCTACTTGCTCTTGGGAGACCTTTACTTGAATGAGGTAGTCTCTTGCCATTAGTGCCTGTAGGGCCTTAATGATTCCTATTGGGATGAGTTGGCCAGAAGTGAGGCTCTCCACTTCATGTTGAAACTAATATCTGCCTGAGTTTTAAGGATGGGTGATTCTGAGGTCCGGAGCCAGCTGGAATGACCTTCATTCATTTTCTACTCTTGTCTGAAGAATGCTCATGCTACCTTACTGTTACTTCTCTGGTGGTACCAAAGGCCATGTGATGACATGGCCGGATGCGGTCACTCACGCCTCTAATCCCAGCACTTTGGGAAGCTGAGGCAGGAGGATCACCAGGAGTTCAAGATCAGCCTGGGCGACATAGGAAGACCCCCATTCCTAAAAAAATTTTAAAAATCTAGCTGCGTATATTGGTACATGCCTGTAGTCCTAGCTACTTGGTGGGCTGAGATGGGAGGATTGCTTGAGCCTAGGAGATTGAGGCTGCAGTGAGCCATGATCATGCTACTGCACTCCAGCCTGGTCAATAGAGCAAGACCCTGTCTCAAAAAAAATACGACAGTTGCTTCTTTTGGTTATATCCTGCTACCTGAGAGCCCACCTCAGAACTTAGTGGCTTAGGATATCCATTTTCATAGTTTTGTCAGTGAGGGATTAGGGAAGATGTCAGCTGAGCTCTTCATTTCTGCTCCAGATGGCATTGGTTTTGTAGGTTCTACTTCTAAGATAGCTTCTTCACTCTTATAAATGGCTCCTCAGTGTCTTTGGCCATTCTCTCACCATGTGGTATCTCATCTACACTGGCCTTTCCACATGCCTTAGGCTGCCCACATCATGGTGGTCCCTGGGTAGTTACTCTTCTTACAGAGTAGGGATGAAATGAAAGCCTCTATTCTAAATGCAGTTAAATATTGGTACAAATATTTAGTATTGGGATTGTGGGATCATTTTCTTACATCATAATTATAACCCAATCAAGGTAGAAAACTGAAATAAAGAAGAACACTTCACTTTCTTTGCTCTTTGTGTGGATGATGGGTTGTACAAATAGCAGGAGGTTCAACTTTTGGCTTGTTTTGGATTACTGAGCACCATCCTTCAGAAATGATTTCCTAATACTTTCCCAGCCATCTGGCATGAGCACAGAAGACCTTTTACTCAATAAAAGTAAGCTAATAATAATAAGTTGAAACATCTTGATAATAAATATATTTGTACAGCTTTTCAAATCCCAGGTTATTGAAATTCTGTCAGCCTTGGCTGGTTTCCATGCTCCTTCTGTGCCCTTGTGTTTTCTTTTTTTTGTTGAGCCACTCCTGCTGACTTCAAAAGGATGCTCTGAGCTCTAAAAGGAGGAGTAGTTTTGCTGGGATGTAGAAATGGTAAAGTTAAGGCTTGGATTCAATTACAGTAATCCTCAGAAGTTCTTGGTAGAAGCGGGGCACAGCATCCCAGCCTCTATTTTGCAGGTAAGGAAGAAGTGTAAAAAGATAAAATGGCTTTTCTTAATGTCAGCATCTGATTCTCTACCCTCTTTCACCCTAGCAATGATTGTTAACATAAAACAGATGTTCCTTGGACAAGAGAAAACTAGCAGAGCTGGATCTTTCATGATCCTTCATTTTTTATTTGTAGCACTGGATCTCTAAACTAGGAAAAGCAATGTTGATTCTAACTAGAAATTATGGGGCATTTAATAACACATGAGGCAAAATTATGAGGAAAGGTGAGAAACCAAGTGGCTCCTAGCTTCTAACACCTTATTTTCTATGGTGTAAGTTAATTAATGATCCATTTTTAATGCAATAAAAAAGAAAATTTCTGATAGGTTTACCTTAACTTCACATTGCTGTTTATGTTACAGACAAAATGCTAAATTTAATAAGTGTTGTAAAACACCCTTTGGTCAGGGTTTTGAGTGCTCATAAGCAATTCTCTAGAATTATTTTGAGTGCTCAGATTATAGGTTTGCCCCCTTACCATATACTGTATTACCTAGCACTGCAAGATTCTTTATAGGGTGTCAAGTATGTGGGAGGATTTAAACTAATTCTCTTAAATGATTCATGGGATAGGAGATGATCCAATGGGAACTGAATGTTTTCAATTAGGATGTTTCCATGGTACTATTAAGCATGCCAAGATTCATAGCCACAGGAGATTTTTACTTACTTCAATATTGATTAAGAAATCTGAGAATGGCTGGGTGTGGTGGCTCACGGCTGTAATCCCAGCATTTTGGTAGGCCAAAGTAGGTGGATCACGAGATCAAAAGATTGAGACCATCCTGGCCAACATGGCGAAATGCCATCTCTACTAAAAATACAAAAATTAGTCAGATGTGGTGGCGGGTGCCTGTAATCACAGCTACTCGGGAGGCTGAGACAGGAGAATTGTTTGAACCCAGGAGGTGGAGGTTGCAGTGAACTGGGATTGCCCCATTGCACTCCAGCCTGGTGAGAGAGAGAGACGTTGAAAAAAAAAATGTGAGAACAGTCTCAAGAAGTGTAGGATGTAGGTAGCGGATAAATTTTGAGGATAGTATAAAATTTGTTTTTTCTTCCATAGTTAAGGGCTAGTCCAAAAAAATTCTAGGCACTCAGCCAAGTCTAACAGCAGGATTTATGGCAACAGAATGTCCAGAATAAAAGAGATCATGAGTTGTTTCATTTATCCCAGGTGTATTTATTTATTAACATTTATTTAATGTTATTATTTATTAACATTGGCTTTCTTAGGTACTCGGCACAAAGCATTAGACTTACAACCCTTCGTATCTTTGTCATTTATGAGGAAAACATCCTAAATAGTGTCTACAGACATCTTAAAATTCACTTTCCTCTGGGAAAGGTTTATCTCTAAGGCTATTACTTTATTATTATTATTTTTTGCACGTGGGATTTTTACCTGGGTTGTCAGATCTCTAAGAAATCTGGATAGAATTCAAGGTGACTTCTTGGATGGAGAAAAACTACAGCTTTATTTTGACTAACCATGGATATTTAGCATTTTCATCAATTAAAGAATGCAGGTGACAAATCACAGTACTATTAGCCCCACCTGTGAGTTTGTCCTCACCGATATTTTCATATTGTATCACAGCTGTTACAGATATCTTGAAATATTGTTTATTCTAATCACTACATAAAAATTTGGGCAGTTATTGGCATTACCACCAGTTTTTTTTTTCTTTTGAGACAGAGTCTTGCTCTGGCATTCCCAGGCTGGAATGCAGTGGTGAGATCTCGTCTAACTGTAACCTCTGCCTCCCAGGTTCAAGCGATTCTCCTGCCTCAGCTTCTTGAATAGCTGGGATTACAGGTGCACACCACCACAGCTCGGCTAATTTTTGTATTATTTATTTATTTTGAGACAGAGCCTCGTTCTATCACCAGGCTGAAGTGCAGTGCACAATCTTAGCTCACTGCAACCTCTACCTCCCGGGTTCAAGTGATTCTCTTGCCTCAGCCTCCTGAGTAGCTGGGACTACAGGAACGCACCACCATGCCCAGCTAATTTTTATATTTTTAGTGGAGATGGGGTTTTACCATGTGACCAGGATGGTCTTGATCTCTTGACCTCATGATCTACCCACCTTGGCTTCCCAAAGTTGTGGGATTACAGGTGTGAGCCACCACACCTGGCCACATTACCGCCAGTTCTTGATACTTAGTGCTATAACAAAAGTCACATATATCACTATATCACAAATTGGCATTTTATAATATTTTAATAACTATTTTAATATAAGTGGCTTCCTTTGTAAACATATGTTTCATTTTTGCACTTAAAAATATAATTCCTAAAAGGGATCTATAAGGCTTCACCAGATTGCCAAAGCATCCATGGCACAGGACATTAAGAACCCTGTTCCAAATAAAATGAGGATTAGAAGCACTATCATATGTTCATTTTCTGACCACAGTTTAAGAAAGCAGTTTCCTACTTAAGTACTTTTCATAGAAAATCTAAACTTGAAGGTAAAAAGGGAATTCTTTTGTGCTGGCTCAAATGTGGGCCCTACAAATTACTTTGTAGTCATGCCTGACTTTCGTTTGACAGTTTGTCTTCAGAAATGGAAGAAGAAAAGGCATTTGGATGTATGATGGATTCGGTAGAATGTTGTTAAATCTATGGGAGAGGAGAAAAGTTCCATTCAGTGTCTTGTGGATTGTGGTAGGAGCCAGTCATATTCTTGCAGAAATTTCCCTAGACAGTGTCTCTTGCCTCCCCCTTTCTTGTCCCACAGTATTCCGTGGAGCAGATGTGGGAACTTGGATGCCCAATGGGAATTGGAACCCCATGCTTTGGCTTATCCTGGTGGGGACTGATCTGAGGTTTAGCCATGAAACTGTCAGTTCATGGCTGGGACTAGGAATGCAGAAAACACAAGCAAAATGGCCACAGGAAGGTTTAAATAAGATGTCATATGTGGCTTTTCCTTAACACATTATTTTGCAAAAAGTGTCAGTGAATTGCTGTGATATGAGGTCATCATTCTGGACTTTTACTTGATTAAGGACAGCCACTTTCTCTTTAAAGCAGTCTTAGTTGCTTTTTAGTGTTTTCTAGCAGAATGCTGACAGAGCACACATAAGGAGTTGGGAGTTGGTATTTGGTTCTGTGACAGGTGCTATCTTATAACAGAAAAATACATATTTTTGTGAAGCTTTAAATGCATTTTTATTCCCCAGCAAGTCTGTGACTCTGGATCCGCCACCTTCTTCCACATGTGATCAAGCACTGTACCTGACAGCTCTTAAGTTTAATTAGATCCCAGTTGTCTATTGACTTTTGTTGCCATTACTTGTGGTGTTTTAGTCATGAAGTCCTTGCTTATGCCTATGTCCTGAATGGTATTGCCTAGGTTTTCTTCTAGGGTTTTTATGGTGTTGGGTCTTATGTTTAAGTCTTTAATCCATCTGGAGTTAATTTTTGTATAAGGTGTAAGGAAGGGGTCTAGTTTCAGCTTTCTGCACATGGCTAGCCAGTTTTCCCAACACCATTTATTAAACAGGGAATCCTTTCCCCGTTGCTTGTTTTTGTCAGGTTTGTCAAAGATCAGATGGTTGTAGATGTGTGGCGTTACTTCCGAGGCCTCTGTTCTGTCCCATTGGTCTATAGCTCTGTTTTGGTACCAGTACCTTGCTGTTTTGATTACTATAGCCAGTAATCAAAGTCAGATAGTGTGATGCCTCCAGCTTTGTTCTTTTTGCTTAGGATTGTCATGGCTATGCAGGCTCCTTTTTGGTTCCACATGAAGTTTAAGGTGGTTTTTTCCATTTCTGTGAAGAAGGTCAGTGGTAGTTTGATGGGGATAGTATTGAATCTATAAATTACTTTGGGCAGTATGACCATTTTCGCAATATTGATTCTTCCTAACCATGAGCATGGACTGTTTTTCCATCTGTTTGTGTCCTCTCTTATTTCCTTGAGCAGTGGTTTGTAGTTCTCCTTGAAGAGGTCCTTCACATCCTTTGTTGTATTCCTAGGTATTTTATTCTCTTTGTAGCAATTGTGAATGGGAGTTCACTCTTGATTTGGCTCTCTGTTTGTCTATTATTGGCGTATAGGAAGGTCAGCATCGATTATCCTTACCTGTAGGGAAAAATTGTATCACATTTATTTTACAGTGATCTGGGGGAAGAAAAGGATTACAACAAGAAACAGACACACCTTATTTCTATTCTGTTAACATTTTTTGGTAATAGTTTATTACCATACAAGTCATATACAATGTAAGTCACCCATTAAAAGTGTGAAATAAAATGTTTTTTTTGTATATTCGTGGGATTGTGCTGCCATCATCACAAATTTAGAACACTTCATTACCCCCAACAAGAAACCTCCTACCCTTTAGCAGTCACCCTCTTACTGTCCCCTAATTTTCTAACCCCAGGCCCTAACAACCACGAACCTACTGTCTCTATGAATTTGCCTCTTCTGGCCATTTCATATAAATGGAATTATACAATATGTAATCTTTTGTGATTGGCTTCTTTCACTTAGCATAATGTTGTTAAGGTCTACCTATATTAGAGTATGTATCAGTACTTTAGTCCTTTCTTTTTTTTTCTTTTTCTTTTTGAGACAGAGTCTCGCTCTGTCACCAGGCTGGAGTGCAGTGGCGTGATCTCGGCTTGGGTCACTGCAACCTCCACCTCCTGGGTTCAAGTGATTCTCCTGCCTCAGCCTCCTGAGTAGCTGGGATTACAGGCATGTACCACCATGCCCAGCTAATTTTTGTATTTTTAGTAGAGATGGGGTTTCACCATGTTGGCCAGGATGGGCTCAATCTCTTGACCTTGTGATCCACCTGCCTCACCCTCCCAAAGAGCTGGGATTACAGGTGTGAGCCACTGTGCCTGGCTACTTTATTTATTTTTATGGCCAAATAATATTCAATTTTCTGGATATACCACATTTCGTTTATCCATTCATCTGTTCATGGACTTTAAGTTATTTTCGCTTTGAGCTATTATTATGAATAATGCTGCTATGAACATTCATGTATACATCATGTATACATTTTAATGTAGATGTATGTTTTTACTTATCTTGAATATATACCTAGCAGTGGAATCATATTATTTTTAAACCAAAATTAAATTTTAATGTTGCAGAATCCCTGAATCACTTTTAGAAACTGTTCACTTCCATAGAACGGTTTGCAAATCAGTGTTAAAGTGGAGTGTTGATTTTTTTGTGCATGTATTTGGTAGACATCATTTGAATCTTGATTTTATAGGTGGTGTTAATTTTGTCAAGTTATTTATATTTTCAAGTATAGAATGTTAGTACCTCTGGATGTTTTAGGAGTTGATAAGACTATATTATTGCTTAAACAATCAGTGTGCATTTCTTACTGTCAGCTTTGGCAATGGATTTGCTTTGACCAGTGGTCTGTGAGGGGAAGTGATGTGTGCCTTCTTTCAGGCAGAAGCTTTTAGAACTAGTATGTTGTTTGCCTCATCTCTTTTCCTTTCTGCCATGATGACCACTGATGTTCCAGTTGGACACAGCTCCATCAGCTTGTGTACCAGAATGAAAATGATGTGGGGCAGAGCCCTCACAGATTTTGTTGCATGAGTATGGAGAAAGTGCCATTTTAAGCCATCAGAATTTGGTGACTATTTGATACTTTAGCACAGTGGTCCTCAAGCAATGATAGTTTCACATTTCTCACCCTGATATATCTGGCAATGTCTGGAGACATTTTTTGGTTATCACACATGGGGAAGTGCTCTTGGCATTTAGTGGGCAAATGCTGCTAAACATTCAACATTGCACAGGACAGCTCCCACAACAAAGAATTATCTGATCCAAAATGTCAATAGTGCTGAAGTTGAGAAACTCTGCTTTACTATAACCTAGTTTATCCTGATTGAGGTGGGGTGTTGAGAAGATTAAATGGAAAAAAGTATATAAAATACAGCACACAGGGTGGTCTTTTTTTGGTAATTATGTGACAGAGCTTGATAATGGCTCTGAGGTCTTCCCTTGCATTTGTGGGTCTTTTCCAACTTCCTTAGGATTCAATATTCAGTTTAATTGTAGTTACGTTTATAAATCAAGGCTCATTTTTAGCAGAATCATGTACTCCTGAAAAAAGGGAGAGAACTAACTTTAAATGTTTGTTTGGCACCAGGCTCTTTGTATGTGTTTTGAATTTTTACAAATACTCTCTGAAACTGATATTCCTTACCTCCATTTTGTTTTGTTTTGTTTTAAGACAGGGTCTCGCTCAGTTGCCCAGACTGGAGTGCAGTGGTGTGATCTTGGCTCACTGCAACCTCTGTCTCCCAAGTTCAAGTGATTCTGCCTCAGCCTCCTGAGTAGCTGGGCTTACAGGCATGCACCACTATGTCCAGCTAATGTTTTGTATTTTTAGTAGAGGTGGGATTTCACTATGTTGACCAGGCTGGTCTTGAACTCTTGGCCTCCTGTGATCCACCTGCCTTGGCTTCCCAAAGTGCTGGGATTACAGGCATGAGCCACCATACCTGGCCCTCCATTTTGTTTTTGATGAAGACATTGAGGCACTGAAGTTAAGTAATTTGACCAAGATCACACAGCTTATAAGTGGTGGGCCTAGAATTCGAAGCACACTGTTTGCCTCCATAACCCTGTTCTTTTCACACTGCTATACTACCTCTTTAGCAGTGGTTTTAACATGGAGAAATGAAGGTAATGCCTGATTTCTAACAATTATATGTTGTATTAGTTATCTATTGCTGTATAACAGGTTACCTTAAAACTTAGCACTTTAACGCAACAGTTACTGTCTGTTATAGTTTTGAGAATCATTAATTTAGGAGAAGCTAAGCTGGGTGGCTCTGGCTCAGGATCTACCTGGAGATTGCAAACAAGTTGTCTTCCAGGACTGCAGCCATCTGAAGGCCTGATTGGAGAGGAAGATACACTTCCATGGTGGTATACTCACAGGGCTGTTGGCAGGAGGCCTCAGTTCCTCACCATGTGGGTCTCTCTTTAGGGTTGTTTGATTGTCATCATGACATGGCAGCTGGCCTCTTCCAGAGTGAGGGATCTGGGAGAGACAGCAAGGCAGAAGTGACAATATCTTTTGTGACCTGGCCTTAGAAGTCACAGATGATAGCTTCTGCGCTTTTCTATTGGTCACATACACAACTCTGATATAGTGTGGGAGAGGAGGATACAAGGGCATCAAGAATAGTATGAGATGGAAATCACTGGGGGCCATCTCAGAGGCTGCTTACTACATGTTAACAATCCTCATTTGCCATAGTTACAAAATTATGAATTATATTTCCTTTTCATAGTCTAAGATTCCGAACACCTGTTTTGTACTTTAAGCTACTCAGATCATTTAGAATGTGAATGAAAATATAAGTTGGCTTTTGTAAACATTTTCAGTGAATGGTAAAATAAAATAAAGGCCATGGTGCAGATACTTCATGGGGTATTTGTTTTTAATGGGTGCAACCAGTGGAGGCTTCTTGAATCCTGAAAGGTTTTGTTCTAATGTACTTATTTTCCCTGGAAAATCTCCTTTACCAAACACTGAATTCTTCATTTGCCAAAGTCCACCCAACTTTCTGGTGCTTTTATTGCTGGTTTGATGTGCTTGAATGGCAGCCAAAGTATAAGGTGAATGGTAGATGCAAGGACTGTGCAGTTTCCATGGAGACTTCTTTCAGGAATCCTTCATTTTTTCTGGGAGGCATCCCCTTACAGTTAATGTGTGGTACACATCAATTGGAGTGGCTCTTTGAAATGGGCTTGGTTTATACAAATTTAGAACTGAGTTTTTTTTTTTTTCTGTATATCTTCAATGTTAAGTTAGGTTTTCATGAAACTTGAAGATGCTAACTGGAAATCTTCCTGAAGCAGTTTAACTATACTTTTGTTATTACACTTGATTTTGAGCTTTTGGGAATAAAAGAAGGGCCCTGGCTAGGTACAGAGGTATATGGATTACTGTGTCTAATCGTGCAACCATGAAATAAACGTTTCCACTTCAGGAATCAACCCATCACTTTTAATCACTCTTGTTTGCATTGGCTTAGAGCCTTGTGCTTCCTTCAAGTATTTTCCTTTTTTCTTTCAAAATTGCGTTCAGTTGGTTGTGACCAATTTTACACAGGGGCTGGCTCACTCACTTATGTTCTTGACTCCTGCTGTCCCAATGTCATGCTTCATTTACATAGGGATAGCTTTTCCTGGCTTTATCTGTTGATGTGACATCCTGTGCATCATATTTCCTTTCTTAGATATAAAGAAGACTGAAAAAAAATCCATGATTTGAAGGAAATTTGCAAAAGTGCAGAACATTGTGAAAGAGACAGCTTTAACTTTAATTTTCACTGTAGTCAGAATAGGTGGCCTCCTGATGGGTAGACTTGTTTTCTCATTATGTTGTCCAGGGTAAGTACCTAGATCAATCAAGGCCAAGCTAGTCTGGTCATTAATACTACTTTGGTCTTAAGCACAGCTGTGTATGGGGGTTCTTACCATTATTAAAAGAGGTTATAATGAAAGCAAGGTAGTCATACAGTTGTCTGTGTGGGTAGTGGCATGGAGGTAGAGTTGTTGCCTAAGATCTGAAAGTCAGGAAGCTCAGGTTTTTGTAATTTTAAGTTATCCATTCATTATCAATCTTAAGAATTTATTTTGATCATTATAAATGCGTGACTAGTGCTATTTTCCAATCCTGAGGTTTTGTGGGAAATCTTTTTGAAAAGAGGCCAGGATAAGGATAAAAATTAATTTTGAAAATCCATCTCAAAGACTTGTTATGCTGTGCTCCATCACTGAAATTTTAATGCAACTTATATATTGTGTTTTTACCTTTTGGACTGAGGTTCTTAAAAGCTGACTTTTATTTTGGATTTTCTAATATGTATCTGCTATGTCCACACACGAGTGTGTTTTTATCTGTGCATCATGTTATATTGGGACTTGGATGGAATGTAAATCTTTTACTGGCCTAAATCTGAGTCTAATCCTCTGCATGGCTTTGGTAGAAAATCAATTTCCTCTGCTCTGTCAAGATTTTTCAGGTCAGTGCTCTTTGGAAGTTTCCCAATTCTCTTAGATTAAAATAGATTTTGTTTCTGTGCTACATACTGGTATTAGTTAGTAGGACACTGGGAACTAGAAAGCAGGAAAACGGAGGCAGACAAGACATCCATGAGTTCTTTTATTTCAGTTAACTTGTTGACACACTGCACCTTTGAGGAATGAAGGAGTTTGTGTGCTTTCAAAGGCGTCATTTGGGGGAGCAATTGTAAGTGACTTCTGTAGGTGAGGCTTGCACTTGCACTTAATTTTAATGAGTTTAAGTTCATTAAGTTACTTAGGTCATTAGAAGTGACCTCACTAGAAATGAATGGAAAAGAGAAGAACGACCTAAGTTCCACTTAGTTTGTTTCACTGTTGTGGGCTATTGGAAGTAGAGTGACCAACTTGGACTTTCTTGGTTTTAGCACTAAAAGTCCCACATCCCAGGAACCTACTCAGTCCCCAGCAAACCAGGATGGTTAGTCACCCTAGCAGTGAAAAGTAAGGGGATAGATGGTTTGGAACTGGTTAGTAACTTTATAGATTTTTTTTTCCTGAGACAGGATCTTGCTCTCTCACCCAGGCTAGAATGTGGTGGTATAATCATGGCTCATTGCAGCCGTGACCTCCTGGGTCCAAGCAATACTCCCACCTCAGCCTCCCCAGTAGCTGGAACTACAGGGGCAAGCTACCACACCCAGCTAATTTTTAATATTTTTTTGGTAGGGACAGGGTCTTGCTTTGTTGCCCAGGCTGGTCTTGAACTCCTAGTCTCAAGTGATCCTCCTGCCTCAGCCTCTCTCAAAGTACTGGGATTACAGGTGTGAGCCACCATGCCTGGCCATCTTATAAATATTTTAAGGAGGAATTTATTAGAGACATGTAGCACCTTGCTGCCCAGTGATGCTAGTGAATGAGTGACTCTACTTTGATTTGACTGAAGAAACAATGGGAAGAGGATAGATGGAAGTTTTTCTACCTAATCTTTCTAAGAAGATGTGTTTAGGGGATGTTTTGGGAAAAAATTATTAGCATTAATGTTTACCTTTGTCTTTCCCATGGATAATGCAAAGACCTTTAACTCCACTTATCCTTCCTTTTGACTTATTGCCTTGTATTTTAGTACTATATATTAAACTCTACAAGACATCATTATTTTATCCAGATATTGTTTATTTAATCAGAGTTCAACTTTTTCTGTAAACACCAGATGGCAAATATTTTAATCTCTGCAGACCGTATAGTTTCTGTCACAACTACTCAATTACACTCTTATAGTGCCCAAATGGCTATAGACATTTAAATGATTGTGTGTATCCATGTTCCAATAAAATTTACTTACAAAAACAGATAGCGGGCTGGATTTGGCCTGCAGGCCTTACTTTGACAACTCCTAATTTAGATTTATCTACATATTTATTTTTGTTTATATTTATCTACATATTTATTTTTGTTTATATTCTCTTAGATTAAAATAGATTTTGTTTCTGTGCTACATACTGGTATTAGTTAGTAGGACACTGGGAACTTTGTATATTTGTTTATTTATTTTCCCTTCATGTCTTGCTATATCTTTGAGGTTATACCTGGAATCATTTTCAAGGCAAGGATGTGTGTTCTCATCACTGGTTTTCAACATTGTGCTAGAAATTCCAACCAGTGCAATAAGGCAAGTAAAGGAAATAAAAAGCATACAGAGTAGAGAGTAAAAAAAATAAAACTGGTCAGGTATAGTTGCTCATACTTTGAGAGGTGAGGCAGGAAGATTGCTTGAGCCCAGGAGTTCTAGACCAGTTTGGGCAATGTAGGGAGACCCCCATCTCTACAAAAGTGAAAAAAAAATTAGTCAGGTGTTGTGGGACATGCCTGTGGTCCCGGCTACTTGGGAGGCTGAGGTGGGAGGATCACTTGGGCCTGGGAGGTCAAGTGAGCCATGATTGTATCACTGCATTCCAGCCTGGGCAACAGAGTGACACCCTGTTTCAGAAAACAAAAGAAAACAAAAACCTGTCTCTATTTGCAGATGACATGATTGTCTACATAGAAGATCCTGAAGAATCTACAAAATAACTCTTAGACCTTATTAAGTGAGTTCAGCAAGGTTTCAGGATATAAGATAAACATAGAAAAATGAGTTGTATATCCACATACTAGCCATTAACAAATGGACGCTGAAATTAAAAACACAATGCCGTTTACATTCACTCAAAAATACTTCAGTATAAATCTAACAAAGCATGCACAGGAGTTGTATGCTGAAAACTACACAATGCTGATGAAAGAAATCAAAGGTCTCAGTAGATGGAGAAACATACCATATTCTGGGATTGGAAGAATCAACATAGTAAAGATATCATTTCTTCCCCAAATTGATATACAGATTTAATGTAATCCATATCAAAATCTTAGTAAGATTTTTTGTAGATATAGATATAATAAAATTTATATGGAGAGGGAAAAGAACTAGACTAGCTAAAACAATTTTGAAAAATAAAGCAGGAGGAATCAGTCTGCAATATTTTAAGACATATAACTACAGTAATCAAGACTGTGTGATATTGATGGAGGGATACATGTATAGATCAATGGAACAGAACGAAGAACCTAGAAATAGACCAACAGAAATATGCCCAATTAATCTTTGACAAAATTGCAACAGCAATTAAATGGAGAAGGAAAGATAGACTTTTTTTTTTTTTTTTTTGAGACGGAGTTTTGCTCTTGTTACCCAGGCTGGAGTGCAATGGCACGATCTCGGCTCACCACAACCTCCGCCTGCTGGGTTCAGGCAATTCTCCTGCCTCAGCCTCCTGAGTAGCTGGGATTACAGGCACGTACTACCGTGCCCAGCTAATTTTTTTTTTTTAATTTTTAGTAGAGATGGGGTTTCACCATGTTGACCAGGATGGTCTCGATCTCTTGACCTCGTGATCCACCTGCCTCGGCCTCCCAAAGTGCTGGGATTACAGGCGTGAGCCACCACACCTGGCCTGGAAAGATAGACTTTTTGACAAATGGTACTAGGTCAATTGAACATCAATATGCCAAAAAAAAAAACTTGCTGTAAATAGTGTACATTATATGAAAAATAACTCCAAATGTATCACAAACTTAAATGTAAAACATAAAACTAAAAATAGAGAAAGTCTTAGGGATCTAAGCCTAGGCAAAGAGTTCTTAGACCTGACACCAAAGGTATGATCCATAAAATAATTGATAAGTTGGATTTCATAAAAATAAAAAATACTCTGAGAAAGACCTGATAAAAGGATGAAAAGACAGACTATAGAGTGGGAGGAAATATTTGCAAACTACATATCTGACAACGGACTGGCATCTAGAATATATAAAGAACTTACAAAACTTAACAGTAGAAAACAACCCAGTTAGAAAGTGGACAAAATACATGAAGGAACATTTCAATGAAGAGCATATACAGTTGACAAATACGCACATGAGAAGATGTTCAACATCATTAGCCACTAGGGAAATGTAAATTCAGACCACAGTGAACTATCCCTACATACCTATCAGAATGGCTAAAATAAAAAACAGTGATGGCATCAAATGATGGCAAGGCTCTAGAGAAATGGAATCATACATACTTTGCTGATGGTATGTAAAATGATACAACTCCTCTGAAAAACAAAGATGCTAAACATGTAACTACCCTATGACCCAGCAATTGCACTCCTGGGCATTTATCCCAGAGAAGCGAAGATTTATGTTTATATAAAAACTAGTATGTGAATGTTTTATAGGAGTTTTATTCATGATAGCTCATAAATGGAAACAATCCGTCTATTCTTTAATGGGTGGGTGGTTAGACAAACTGGTATATCCATAGCATGGAATACTACCCAGCAGTGAAAAAGAGGGAACTATTGATACATGCAACAATCTGGATGGACCTCCAGATAAATTATGTTGAGTGAGAAAAGCCAATCCTGAATGGTTAAATACCATGATTCCATTTATATAACATTCTTGAAGTGACAAAATTGTAGAAAGGGAGGACAGATTAGTGCATGCCAGGGGTTGAGGGGGCAAGGGCAGGAAGGAAATGGATGGCTATCAAAGGCATCATGAGGCTGGGTGTGGTGGCTCACGCTTGTAGTCCCAGCACTTTGGGAGGACAAGGCGGGTGGATTGCTCTAGGTCAGGAGTTTGAGATCAGCCTAACTAACATGGTGAAACTCTGTTTCTACTAAAAATACAGAAATTAGCTGGGTGTAGTGGCAGGTGCCTGTAATCCCAGCTACTTGGGAGGCTAAGGCAGGAGAACCCAGCAGGTGGAGATTGCAGTGAGCTGAGATTGCACCACTGCACTCCAGCCTGGGCGACAGCAGTGAGACTCTATCTCAGAATTAAAAAAAAAAAAAGCACCCTGAAGGGTCCTTGTGGGCGTGGAAATGTTCTCTATTGACTGTATCAATGTCAACATTGCAGTTATGGTTTTGTACTATAGTTTTGCAAGATGTTACTATTGGAAGGAAGTAGGGAAAGGGTACATAGGATCTCTCTGTATCATTTATTACCTCTGCATATAAAACAATTGTCTCAAAAAGTTTAATTAAAAAACTAAGAAACCCCCCCCCCAGGATCTAAAAGGATCAGAGTCAGAGAATCTCAAATACTAAGTACTGTAGCACTTTTGTATTTGGTGGTGTTCTGAAGTTCTGACTTAGTTTTGTTATGAAATGGAGACATGTGGGTCCATGTGAGTGAGTCCCCGTGCAAAGGTGTATGATTGACTTTTCCCCTCAAGTGCTTCTAATTTGGGATGTTCTTCACTGTGTGCCCTTTGAGTGTCTCTTGCCTCTGGTTTTTTGCTAGACAAAAAACCAGTTTTTAAATCTCAGTTCTAAGGTCTTTTCTGAGCACAGTTAACTTTTATGATTTCATTTATGCAGTGGGTTTTCACCTAAGGGCCATGGTATCTAGACACTAGACTTGTTTTTCCCAAGTGATTCTTCCTTGCCTATGTAATAGAGATATTCATTCTCTTGTTCTCTTTTGCAGTAGAAACTCCAGTTTTGAGCTGGGCTCCTGGATGCCCAGAGTAAAGGTTGTACTGCCCACATTTCATTGTAGCTAGGTGTGCCTGTGTGACCAAGTATGAACCTTCTATTTAGATTAAGCCACAACATAAATGGAGCTATCAATTGGCTTTAACATATGTTTAGTGGATAGGTAAAATAAAATATGTAAAAGCTGTGTGTTCTGGGTTGAATTGTGTCCCCCACAAAAAGATATATTAAAGTCTTAACCCCTAGTACCTCAGAATGTGACCTTATCTGGAAAAAGGGTCTTTGCAGATATAATTAAGTTAAGGTGAGGTTATATTGGAGTAGGGTGGGCTCCTAATCCAATATGACGAGTGTCCCTATAAGAAGGCAGTCAGGTGAAGACACACACACACAGTGGGAGCCTCCTATGAAGACGAAGATTGAAGCAGTGAATCTACAAGCCAGGGACCAGGTGGGGCTGCAAGAAGCCAGGTGGAACACATGGAGCCGATTCTCCCTCACAGCCCTTAGAAGGAACCCACCCTGCTGACACCTTGATTTTGTACTTTCAGTCTTCAGAACTGTGAGATAATAAATACATTTCTGTTGTTTGAAGCCACCCAATTTGTCGTGCTTTATTAAAGCAGCCCTAGGAAACTGATATACTATGTTTTTGATACTGTTTTTAGGGTATTGTGGTTTGAATATTTGTGTCTCCCCCAAATTTCTATGTTGAGGCCTAGTCTCTGATGCAATAGTATTAAGAGGTGGGGCCTTTAGGAGGTGCATGAGGGCAGAGCTCTCATGATGGGATTAGTGTTCCTAGAAAAGAGACTTGAGGGAGCTTGTTTGCTCCTTCTAGTATGTGAGGACACAGCAAGAAAGTGCCGTCTGTGAGGCAGAGAGTGAGCTCTCACCATACACTGAATCTGCTGACACCTTGATCTTAGATTTTCCAGCCTCCAGAATGGAAAGAAATTTCTGTTGTGTATAAATTACTGAGGCTAATGTATTTTGTTCTAGCAGCCTCAACAAACTAAGACATGGGGTATTAAAAAAATGTGTTGAACATTTAGAGGCTTCTTATTCTGAGTCCTCAGATATTTGGACTGACTCTGCCTTCTTTTTCCAGGAAAAAAATCTCACTGTATGAAACATAGACATTCTTCATTGCCCCAAAGCCCTTCCAACTTCCTTATGTTTTTATTGCTGGTTTGATGTGCTTGAATGCCAGCCAAAGTATAAGGTGAATGGTAGATGCAAGGACTGGGCAGTTTCCATGGAGACTTCTTGCAGGAGTCTTTCCTTTCTCAGTTCAACAGTTGTCAAGGAGACATCTAGTTTAATTAAATAAATGTTTGTGGGGTCTGCCAATTTGAGTGTCTCTTGGTAGGGGGATTTGGTTAAACTTCTTAAAGATCGTAATAAACAAATTCAGAGCAGAGCCGCCTTAGATTCCATTACAGTTATATTAGGCTTTTCTGTAACTTAGGGATATTAATAGTCCTCTGTCTGAAGTGATCAGATTATTTATTTTCTTATGCAGAAAATGTTGTTTTTGAGTTTTGGGGGAAGAAAACTGAGGTTCAGAGAAAGGCCAAAACCATGGAGCTGGTGTTACATGGCACATGACTATAGCCCATGCTCTTTAGTATGTCCTACAGGGTAAGAGATTCACGGGGCCTAACCTGTGCAAACTATTTACAGGCTGTGGTGTTTGCTGGTTCAGCCCTGTGTGTTCATTGCTTCTAGTTAGCTATTGTTGTATCAGTGGCTGAAGTTGGTGATGGTTCATGGAAATAGTGATGAGAGCACAGATTCTAGGTATAAGCAATTCTAATAAATGAGAATTTCCTAGGATTATCTCTATTGTGACACCCTCACCATTGTGCAGTTTATCAAATAGTCAGGTATGGTATATTGCAGAAATCTCACAATACTTTGCAATTCTTCCCATCAAGAGGTAGAGTCCATTTCCCTATCCTTAGGATCCTGGCTGTCCTGTTGATTTGGTCTGACCCTTGGATAGAGTAGAAAAGACCTTGTGTGGGTTTTGATCCTAGGCGTGAGGTAGAGCTTCAGTTTTTTGCTGCTTTAGGAACTCTGCCACTTTGTAAAAGAAAGCCTGGCTGGCTTCCTGGAGGAAGAGAGACTATGTGGAGGAAAATGGAAGTACCCAGCCAACCCAATAGTTGACTGCAGAAGCATAAGTGACTCTCACCTGAGATCAATGGTGCCTGCCTTTGATCAGTATAATTGCCCAGCTGAACTCAGCCCAAATTACTGACCCCCAGAATTGTGAATTAAATAAATGCTGTTGCTTTAAGTCACTTAGATTTTGGGGTGGTGTGTTATACAACAGTAGATAATTGATACAGCCAAGTTTGAAAGCTCTGGAATGATCAAGGCTCACCTTTGACCTGTCCTCTATAAAACCTAGGATTCTCAGTAACACAGTCCTGTTAATAACAGAGTTTGCCTATGGCTAATCTAAGCAGAAAAGCAGTTTATTGGCAGGACATTAGGTAGCTCCATCTTTCTTTAGGAAGACTGGGGACAAGGCTTGAAAACTGCACAACTAGGGGGCAGTACTGCTGGAACTACAGTCAGATAACCTCACAGAATTGGTAGCTACTGAATATTGGATGCCTCCACCTACACCACCAACATTGCCTGCATTGGACGTTGGGTGTGGGGCTGCCCCTGGAACTGGATGTTGCTCCTGTCAGTAGAAGACAATCATCTACTATTCTTGCTGTTTTGCAGCACTCATTACTGATTCAGATGCCTGTATGCTGTGTGTTTATAGCAGCACAATTCACAATTGCAAAAATATGGACCCAGCCCAAATGCCCATCAATCGAGTGAATAAAGAAAAATACGTTTTGCATATGTGTGTGTATTATATGTATATGTACACATATATGTACATATATACATAAACACATACATACACCATAGAATACTACTCAGCTATAAAAAGGAATGAAATAATAGCATTTGCAGCAACATGGATGGAGTTGGAAACCATTATTCTAAGTGAAGTAACTCAGGAATGGAAAACCGAATATTGTATTTTCTCACTTATAAATGGGAGCTAAGCTGTGAGGATGCAAAGGCGTAAGAATGAAACAATGGACTTTTGAGCCCCAGAGGGAAGGGTGGGAGGAAGAGGGATAAAAGACTGCACATTGGGTACAGTGTACACTGCTAGGGTGCTGGGTACATCAAAATCTCAGAAATCACCACTTAAGAACTTACCCATGTAACCAAGCACCATCTGTTCCCCCAAAGCTATTGAAATATTAATAAACACAAAAACAAATGCTTGCGTGGGTGGTGTCTGGCAGAACTTAAGTCCTGTGCCTATATCCTGATTGAAAAGAAATCAGGAAAGTGAGAATCTGACACTTTCAGCTTATTTAGCTGAAAGCAGGTGGAAAATTTCATAAACACTGGCAAGGGGTTCTGATATCAGGCAGCCAAAAGAAAAATGGCAAATGTTCATTTGTTTCTATTGTATCCTCTGGTTAGCTCAGTTGGTTTCAGCACACTTATGATGAAGCCAGCATTGTGATTTGTTCTTAAGTTTTATTGAGAGAAAATAATTCTGAGGTTGTTCCCCTTACACCTGCTCCCTCTCTCACAGATGTGTGCTGATAGCCATTTGTAAAGCAAGGAAATATTGGGGCCTAACTTGGATGTATCTCTGGCTGCTAAGGTACAAAGAGTATGTGTCTTTCAGTTGGTGGGCCCAGAGACTCCATTCACTGGCATCGTGTGCCATCTAAGAGAACTGAATGAATGGTATCTGTGTGAATCTAAGGGGTTGGCTATTTGCACAGTGAATTTGATTCATGTAACATTCATAATACCAATTGTTGGGCGGTAAGATCTTTCAATCCAGATGGTTTCTAGTTTTTAAGAATTTCTCTAATAACTTCTCTGAACTCTGGAATTCTTACCATTCATGTAGGATTCATTTAAATATTAGAAATAATACACAGAAAAGCACAATGCCTAGACAGTGTGTAATAGATGTTCAATAAATGTTGATCATTTCCCTCAAACTTCTTAGATGCATACTCCCCAATCAGATTACAAACTCTTTGAGGACAGTGCTTGCTCTTTTTGTGTTGAATCTCTCTCAGTTGTTAAGTGAAGACCCAATCTAATAGTTTTTTTTTTTTTTTTGAGACAGTTTTGCTCTTGTTGCCTAGGCCGGAGTGCAGTGGCACAATCTCGGCTCACCACAACCTCTGCCTCCTGGATTCAAGCAATTCCCCTGCCTCTGCCTGCTGAGTAGCTGGGATTACAGGCATGGGCTACCATGCCTGGCTAATTTTGTATTTTTAGTGGAGATGGGCTTTCTCCACGTTGGTCAGGCTGGTCTCGGGTGATCTGCCTGCCTCGGCCTCCCAAAGTGCTGGGACCACAGGCATGAGCCACTGCACCTAGCCTAATCCAATTGTTAAAATAATAATTGCACCTCTTGCCTCCGTGACATTCTGGCAGCCTCACTCTGAGGAGGCTGGCCTGGTTCAAAGCTTGCTGCTCCAGGGTGCTAAAGCTGGAGACGGGCCCTTCTACCCTGTTCATAACTGTGGACAGTGAACTGTACTTGGGATAAAACATCTTGGGAGCAATAAAAACCTAGATCTAAGCTCATGCATTGTGGTGGGACTGTCAATTTAGGGGGATGGGTAGATTGTATCAAATCAGTCAGTGGAAAGTTTAAGAAGATGAAATAGTGTCTACAGGTGATTCTAGGTAGTAGGAGGAGATTTGCCTGACTCCTAGGGATGTCTATCTGGCAAGCATTGCTCAGTGGCAAGAGATGTAAGAGTAGGGAAGGTTTGTGGATTTGGATATCAGGAAAGTGCCAGTAGGTAGCTGGGGATGAAGTGCAGGACAAAGACAGATAAGAGCAAGACAAAGCCTTAAAGTGATGAGTGTCTAGAGAGGGAAGAGGATGGTTGGGTATACCTTGGACACAGAACAGGGATTTAGTCATGGAAAGAGGTCAGTCTGGTCAATATAATGTGGCTGTTAGGTCAAAGGAGGGGCCAATAGCAAGACAGGTTTGGTGCTTGGTTCTGGTTAGTTGAGGCAGAGCCCCTTAAAGCCATTTAGATTTGCCATGGTGATGCATGGGACCTGATGGTACATCACCATGAGATCTTGTTGTGCGGAGAACAGTCATAAACAGGGCCCTTCCCCAGCTTTAATGTACCTTGGAGCAGCCAGCTTTGAATAGGGCCAGCTTCCTCAGAGGGAGCTGCCAGAATGTCAGAGGGGTACATTTATCATTTTAACAATTGGATTGGGTTTTCACTGGGAACTCCATGAAGAAACCAAATGAATGAAGTCAGATTGCCTATCCCACCAACAATGGATATTTCTGGCATGAGTTTAGCTCTATGCTAGAGGATCTCAATTGATCTAGATTTGGGCTTGAGAAAGAGAACTTCAGTGTGATCTGAGACTGAACTTCCATTCATTCATTCCCCCAGGAAGCACGTGGAGGATCTATGTGTAATATACTGGTGTTCTATTTACTTAAATGTCCTTGCTTGCTCTACTCCTCTCACTTAGGCACTTGTTTCTCTAAAAAATAAGTGTGAGTATGTGTGTGCATGTGTGCATAAAATATTAAGTATTCCATATAAAATATAGAATGGACAGAAACCAACAAACATAAAAATACCAAATAACCTCAATCTGTAATTTTATTTTTGAAAAGCACTAAAAATGTCAATACATGAGTTATCTGAAAAACGAATCCTTTGGCTGGTAAGATAAGTTTGAGTTGCCAGAACCAGTTAAAGCTTTATATAATTCTGGCGGTACATTTGTGTTCACCTGAGATTTCTCTGCCTCCAGCTGTACAAAAATTCTATGATATGCAGACCCTCGAAACCTGGGCCAGAATGCTAAAACTAATTTTCTTTTGTAATCTGAGCCATATTTGTATTTTAACTCAGTTCTACTGTGAAGACTGCTTTTGTATATGTGTGTGTTTACTTTATGTCATTAATTTCTTTCTTTTTTTTTTTTTTTTTGAGACGGAGTTTCGCTCTCGTTACCCAGGCTGGAGTGCAATGACGCGATCTTGGCTCACCGCAACCTCTGCCCCCTGGGTTCAGGCAATTCTCCTGCCTCAGCCTCCTGAGTAGCTGGGATTACAGGCACACGCCACCGTGCCCAGCTAATTTTTTGTAGTTTTTAGTAGAGACGGGGTTTCACCATGTTGACCAGGATGGTCTCGATCTGCCGACCTCGTGATCCACCCGCCTCGGCCTCCCAAAGCGCTGGGACTACAGGCTTGAGCCACCGCACCCGGCCCTTGCTTTTTTTTTTTAATGCTTTGGCATGATGAT
The DNA here is from genome assembly GCF_049354715.1 of Callithrix jacchus. Lineage (NCBI taxonomy): Eukaryota > Metazoa > Chordata > Mammalia > Primates > Cebidae > Callithrix > Callithrix jacchus. Next base: position 17,265,021 of record NC_133524.1, read on the forward strand.
TTTTTCTATATCGGTACTTAAAGAGCTTCCTCTTTCTTTGTTAATTGGTGGTTTTTATGGCAAACAGCTGAATCCAGCCTGGAAGGTTAAGTCAAAAAGGGATTAGGATTTTAGATAACTCCTGGGACCCTTTGGAGGGCTGCAGGAACAGGCTGGCATCTGAGTGCACAGAAACAAAGCCCCAAGACACACATAGTATTAGTATTAAGTGGAAGCCACCCATGCTGCTGCCTCCACTGAACAGCAGATGCTAGGTATTTGACTTGAGTACAACTGCTTCTACCTCTACTCCTGCATGAGGAAGGCAGCCTAGCAGTGACACCTGCAAAAGTAGAAGCTCTGAGCAGAGCCTCTTGCCTTATATTTCTCACTTCTAAAGCAAAGTCTGGTGTGGATGTGTCTGATTAGCGGAGACTAGGTGACACATTTACATCTTAGCTTCAATAGAGTCTGGGAATTTTATTCTCAACTTTTAAACTGGGAGGTGGGACTTGTAATAGGTGAAATTTCTGCAAATAGAGAAAGGCTTTTCAAAAGATGCTGAAGTCACAGATACGGCAAATGTCCACTAGAGCTGCTTAGAATTCCATTGTGTGGATCAACCACAATTAATTAAACTAATATCTTAGATGGTGGACCTCTAAGTGTTTTCTAGTCTGTGACTTAGGCAATACTGTATTAATGACCACATACATATGTCATTTTGCTAATGTAAAATGGAATATGAATTTCTAGCCATAGAATTGCTAGGTCAAAAAGTAAATTGTTAATTCTTATGGATATTGCCAAATAGTTTCTGGATGCTGTGCTGATCCTTGCTTCCACTAGTGATGTTCCTGATTTTTTTTTTTTTTTTGCCCAGAGTCTTCTCCTTTTTTAGATTACATCTGAGCCAGAGTGGCAGGCTGAGTCTTCCCTGCTACTGGGGTGAGTTTTGGGCCGTGGGCCAAGAATGCTGACAAATCAGATCTGGGCCATAACCTATGCCAATATAGCCTGCATTTAGCATCTGGACTAGATTTGGCTTATAGTTTATTGTAGGCTTACTAGACCTAAATTAAATGGCATCTTGGGGGATTTAAAAGATAACATAGCTTCCAAAATTGATTTGCAAGGTAGGAATAGCTTACATCTTGGATCATTATGTGTTCACAGATGCATAAGATGTTTTCAAAGAATGTTTCTAAAGAATTACAACATCCTTTCTCTTTAAAAAAGCAAAATCTTATTTCTAATGTGTGAATTATTACATAGAATATGGAAGCTGGTGTGCGAAGGTGTGTGTGTCTGGGGATGGGACCTGAAACAGTCGAGGCAAGAGCGAAGAATCTGGATTTTGCTAGCTGGAGCAGAGGGAGAGTAGAAAATAGGGGTGCTCTTGGAGAATTCTTCCAGGCCCTCCCACTAAGAGTTTTTACATTTTTAAATATTTCTAAGGAAACTTTTTTTTTTTACTTATTTGTTTATTTTATTTATTTATTTATTTTTTATTGGATTTTAGGTTTTGGGATACATGAGCAGAGCATGCAAGACAGTTGCGTAGGTACACACATGGCAGTGTGCTTTGCTTTGCTTCTCCCCTTCACCCACATTTGGCATTTCTCCCCAGGCTATCCCTCCCCACCTCCCCCTCCCACTGGCCCTCCCCTTTTCCCCCCAATAGACCCCAGTGTTTAGTACTCCCCTTTCTGTGTCCATGTGTTCTCATTTTTCATCACCCGCCTATGAGTGAGAATATGCGGTGTTTCATTTTCTGTTCTTGTGTCAGTTTGCTGAGGATGATGTTCTCCAGATTCATCCATGTCCCTACAAACGACACAAACTCATCATTTCTGATTGCTGCATAATATTCCATGGTGTATATGTGCCACATTTTTCCAATCCAGTCTATTATCAATGGGCATTTGGGTTGATTCCAGGTCTTTGCTATTGTAATAATACTTGAAAGAGAAAAGCTTATTTAAACCTTTGAACAGTTCTGAAAATTTATTAGATTTCAGCCTGGAAAAAAAGTATTATTTGAGGCAAACTGGAGAATGTGTGGACTGGTTACTCAGCACAGTAACCTAATCTTGCAGAATTAGGTAGGAGGGAAGCTATTTTGGTGGCCTTCAACCTCCTTCCAGAACTTTGTTCAGATTTCTTCCAAATGGTCAGCGAATTTTTCTGATTTGTATCCAGCATCCCAGCCATTTAGTGTATGTCTGTAAGCTGTAAGGAAGTTGATTTCGTCTATTCCTTTTTTTCATCTCTTGCCTTCCACCTGAGAAAACACTAGTCCATAGGTTCTTATTCTGCATTAGGAATTTGCACAATGTATAACCTAAGATGGATCCAGCTGGAAGTGTTACAGGTTTGGAATTTAGACTAAAGAAAAGGAGTAGAATTTTTTCATTTTTTCCCTTTATTTTGAAGAAAGCTCAGTGATTTGTACTATTTGAAGGAGCAATGATATAAAAGATCTCTACTAATTGAGTATCTGGAATAAACTTTGTTTTTTATTTCCACCTTATTTTCTTTAGATACCATTAGCCATTTCTGCCCACAACTTAGAGCTTTTCCATGGAGACTTTAAACTTAGAAAAACACCTTTCAGATGAATGAAAAACACCTTTCAGAACTAACCTGTTGTGTTTTTTTTTTTGTTGTTTTAAATTCAGAAATCCTAGGCTTATGAGGCTCTATGTGTAAGTTCCAAAGGCTTATAATTCTTTTCTCTTTCTTGAGGCTTGAATATTTCAGAATGTTGTTGGCATGTCTCTTGGAGGTTTGGTGTACAAAGAGCAAGAAAAGTAACCTATGGGCTTTACTCACTTATGTGTATATATTCTACTTTGGCTCCAAAGCAATGATTCTACTGGTGATATGGGACCAAGGGACAGTTTTCAAGGTAAATAAGGTCGTTTGCTAATGTCAGATTAGGGTGTTAGTCTTCAAGTACCATAAATATTTTACCAGCAATTTCAGTTATCTGTAGTAAAGAGCTTTCCAGTTTGATGTGGTAGTTACGGTAATGGAGCAACTGAAAGTTAACTTGATAGTAAATTAACAATCACTGAAAATGCAGTTGTTATTTTTTTCCACATACCAAGGATTACTATTTTTTTTCTTTTTTAAAAATAGAGACGGGGTCTTTCTGTGTTGCCCAGGCTAGTCTTGAACTCCTAGCCTCAAGCGATCTTCCTTGAGGCCTCCCAAAGTGCTGAGGTTATAGATGTGAGCCATTGTGCCCGGCCTATAATTTCTTTTTTTTTTTTTTTTAATTTATAAAGGAAAGAGGTTTTATTTTTTTATTTTTTATTTTTATTTTTTTAATTTTTTATTGGATTTTAGGTTTTGGGGTACATGAGCAGAGCATGCAAGACAGTTGCGTAGGTACGCACATGGCAGTGTGCTTTGCTTTGCTTCTCCCCTTCACCCACATTTGGCATTTCTCCCCAGGCTATCCATCCCCACCTCCCCCTCCCACTGGCCCTCCCCTTTTCCCCCCAATAGACCCCAGTGTTTAGTACTCCCTTTTCTGTGTCCATGTGTTCTCATTTTTCATCACCCACCTATGAGTGAGAATATGTGGTGTTTCATTTTCTGTTCTTGTGTCAGTTTGCTGAGGATGATGTTCTCCAGATTCATCCATGTCCCTACAAATGACACAAACTCATCATTTCTGATTGCTGCATATTTCCATGGTGTATATGTGCCACATTTTTCCAATCCAGTCTATCATCAATACAATTTCTTAATATTAGGAGTTATTCTGCAAGACAACTATCTTGATGTTGGAACTATACTAGTGTTGATGTGTTTTTTTCCATGTGTGGGATATCTTAAGATGTGTAAGATGTGTAATGTATATATTCACAATGAGGGCTATGTTATAAAACTCAGAGATATTTTATTTTTAAGGGTATGTTTCATTCACTTGATTGAGAATTTATTGACTGTATCTTGGGTGCCTATCCTTATGCTAGGAGATGAATGGAAGTTGTCCTCTGCCCTTGAAGAGAAGACATTTTAATGGGAAGCAGAGATAAGCAGATAATTATAATGTCATAAATTTGGAAATAGTCACAAAAATTTGAATATGGAGATTTTCAAAAGCACACACCCATCACCAAACTTCAACAATTACTAACTTTGGTTATGCTTCTTTCACCCACGTGCCACACCTCTTCCCCTTCCTCCTTTTATTTTGAAGCAAGTCTAAGGCAGTGTATCATGTGATGAACATTAATAGATACTTAGATAGAATACTCTGAGAATATACTGGGAAAATAAGCTGTATCAGTGAGGTGGAAAGGAGGTACAGAAAAGTAACATTTGAGTTCAATCTAGGTGGGGAGGAGGATGTTATTGTTCTATGTGATGGGATGGAAACTGACAATTATTGCAATGTCTTGAAAAATGTGTGTATGGAACTTTTTTGTTCCTTCGAACTGAGCACCCAAGATGTAATTTCAAAGATTAGGATATTGTTTTTCCTGAGGACTTTATAAAAATAATTGATTCACTTTTAATTTAGAATAATCCATGAGTAGTGGTAATGACTAATCTGTTCTCTTTTCACCCTAGTGACTTTCTAGACTTTGAACATTAGCATCCACTCCCTGAAAAGTCACTCTCATTTGTAACCAGAGCAACAGCTAGCGTTTGTCACTTTTATTTTTCTCTTTGGAAGAGGAGGAATAATCAGTGACTCACTTCTGAAACATTGTGCGTAGGTAGAATTTAGTAATCTGAATCAAAAGCCTCCCTGCAAGTGGAAGGAAGAGGAAATTGACCACTGGGTACACATAGGTTCTCGAGGGACTGTTTTGATTAGCCACTAGGTGAAACCCTGAGATTTCATCATGTATCTTATCTCATTTTCCTGTGGTGAAATTGGGTGTTCAGGATTGTTTTTCTTGTCTGTTCTCAGATCACAGAACTGTGTGGTGCAAAGCGGGTTGGTTATTTTGGTCCAACACAATTTTACATTGCCCTGAAATTAATTGCTGCAGCACAATCTGGCCTCCCGGTGCGGATAGAGAGTATTAAATGTGGTGAGTATCTCACATTTATATGTTTTATTGTCCATGGCAAGTTGCTCATTTTTAAGACCATTTTTAGTGGGTTTAAACTTTTGTGGAATTTCTCCTTGCTTCTTCCAACTCTTCTGCAAAGTAAAATAAGAAAACTTAGCAGGTGGGTAGCTTAGTTTCTTTCTTTTTTAAATGGGGGAAAAATTCAGAGAGTAAGCTGAGATGAGTTCATTTTAACTGATTTACAGTTAAAATAGATTTTATTCTTTAGCGGGATGAGATTGGGCCAGGAATTCTAGAGCCCGTGGGAAATAATCACATTGAGTCTAATTTTCCACTTGAGGTATCTATAATGTTATTGAAGGCTCTGTTAGGGATTAGGGGAAGAGTAACAAGGGAGTTTGAGTGGAACTATGCCTTTTCTCTCTTTCCCATCCCTGCCAGTGCTCAGCCTTTAATTCTCAGTTCCCAAAGCACTATTCTGATGCTAGTAAGTACCTGGGGGCTACCAAAATTTTGGCAGAATGAATTTATCTTCTTAAAGTTCTGATTTAATATTTTCTTATCTTGCCATCTCTGCCCTAAACCAACTATATGCTTGAGCACTTTCTGCAATTTAAACAAAAAGCGAAGCCCCCAACTGTTAGTGATATTTCTACTGCCTCAGGATTGGTTTTAAAAATCTGTGAAAAAGGTGATAGTTCAAGGGATGTGCCAAGGTCCTCTGATAATTCACTCTGATACAGATTACTTTCATATGTCCATACAGGTACGCAGGAACTTTTTTTCCTTTTTCTCATTCTGAGATTAAAAACCTCTTAACTATTCACACCTGTCCTGTGAAGTCTGATTGACATACAAGTGGATTCAGGATTTATGGCCAGTTCATGGAAACCACGTAGGACAATCCAAATGGCTGAAAAGATTGCCATAGATGGCTGGCTGTGGAAGACCAAGCCCTTCACACTAACCAATCAGGAGGTGGCAGTCATCATGCTAATCTTTATCAGGGGCTAGTGTGTGCCAGACACTGTTTCATTTATTCCTCATGACACCCTATTAAATTAGGTATTTGTGTCAGTTTGCACTGCTTAGGATTAGCTGCGATAACAAATGCTGTTCACAATGCCAGTGCCTCAACAAGATGGAGATTCATTTCCCACTTTGCAGTGGGTCAGTGTGACCCAGGGCAGCTGCCCTTTACGTGGTGACTATGTGATCCTGGCTGCTTTATCTTGTGGCACCTCCAACACAACACCAGTTCTCATCTCACCCTAGTAGTTAAATGCTTTGGCCTAGAAATGACTGAAGTTATTGCTGCCCATACTGTGTTGGCCAGAACTTGTCACATTAATCTGCTTCAACGCAGAGCAGATGGGAGAACACAGTTCTCTCCTGTGCCTGCAAGGAGAGGACAACTGCAAGTCTCTACTATGGTGCTGCTGTTGTTCGTATCTTACAAATATGGAAATTTGAACATTAGGGAGGTTGAGTTACTTACCTAAGAACATAAGGTTAGTAGAATTTGGAGCCAGGATCTATTTCCAGTCCCCATGCTCTTAATTTCTATGCAAAATAGCCTTGTTTCAATTTTTTCTATTTAGTAAGATGCTGATGGTAATCTTTTATCATGTAATATTTTCTGAATGGGCAAAATAGTGGGCTCGAAAGGCATCCCTTGGTATGACAGAATTTGGTCATTTGGAATAGGTTTCTTGATGGAGTGTCATTTGACAGGCAGGCTTAGTGTTCATTGCTGTAAGACATAATCATTTGCTTTGATTAATTGAAAGTTGCATCACATTGAATTTGGATTTGTGGTAGGCACTGATAATTTTTATTCCATTGTCAATGATCATAATGCTTTATTATAGTATCTTCCAATTTTTTGTCCTGGGAAAGTTAGAGCTGTTTTATTGTATACAAAATAAACTTTTGTTGCTTGTTTTAAGTTAGACTTAAGTCTTTTACCTGATTTGTGCCCAGATTGGCAGCTGAATTTCCTGAGGGCGGGGAGCAGGATTGTTGAAGTTATCACTTGGGTAAAGGATTAACAGTTTATCACAAATATAAGGCTTTCTCAGTTTTATTTTATAAACCCATTGCTGGCTTTTACCTCTGAAGATTTATATATACCCAGAGTTAATGCTGAATTATCTTCCTTCATTTAAAGATTGATTAAATATAAATTATTTGCAGTTAGCATATGTTGAATAAGAATTAGGGCAAGATTGGGCCAAACTTTCAGCTGCCACTTAGAATTTTCCAGTTTGTTGCTTGAAATCTATTAGCTTAATGCCTGATGACACAAATCTTGAAGGCCAAAGAGATCACTCTGCGAGAACCTAATCTGAAAGGGTGTGCTAGCCTCGTCACACCCAGGGCGTCATACCCAGGGAGTTGTGGATGGATACCCTTATGCCATGAATACCATGCACCTGTGTGTATATGCATGACCCTCTAACCACCAGTCCTTTCCGTTTTGGGGAATGCCACCACCATCCACAGTTGTACAAACCAGAAACCCAGTAGTCATCCTGGATTCCTTCTTTACCCTCACCCCTTAATAGAATCCATCAAAAGTCCTAGCAGTGTGGTTCCAATCTCACTGCTTGTTGCCTCTATCTCTTTGTCCCTACTAAACCAGGCAACCTTCAACTACTTACCTGGATACCACAATGGATTGGCTCCCTAGCCCCTCCTTTTGTCTCTATTGTGATCTCTTTTTCCACCTTTTTTTTTTTATTTGAGAGAGATTCGCTCTGTCACCCAGGCTGGAGTATGGCATGGTCATAGCTCATTGCAGCCTTGACCTCCTCAGTGCAAGGGATCCTCTAGCCTCAGCCCCCCGAGTAGCTGGGACTGCAGGCATGTGCCACCACTTCCTACTAATCCTACTAATTTTTGTATTTTTTGTAGAGATGGGGTTTTGCCATGTTGTCCAGGCTGGTCTCGAACTCCTGAGCTCAAGTGATTGGCCTGTCTCAGCCTTTCAACTGTTTTTTTGTTTTGTTTTGTTTTTTGTTTTTGGGACAGGGCATCACTTGGTCGCCTTGGCTGGAGTGCAGTGTGCAATCACGGCTCATTACAGCCTCTGCTTCATAGGCTCAAATGATCCTCCTGCCTCAGCCTCCTGAGTAGCTGAGACTACAGGGATACACCACCATGCCTGGCTAATATATATATCTTATTGTAGAGATGGGGGTGTTTTGTGATGTCTCACAGGCTGGTTTTGAGCTGCTGGACTCACCTGACTCTCCTGTATCAGCCTCCCAAAGTGCTGGGATTATAGTCATGAGCCGCCATACTCAGCCTCTTTTCCTACTTTTGAAAGTATGATCTTTTCAAAATACACAGCAGATTATTCCATCTTCCTCCTTTAAACCCTCCGGTAGTTTGCTTGTTGTACTTTGTACAATATTCAAAGTTCCTACACTGATCTGTAATGCCCTACACAATCTAGTTCTTGCCTACTTTTCCATCCTGATCTCTAACCTCAACCCCTCGCTCGCTACCTGTTCCCCAGTCTCAGTGGCCTTCTAGCCATTTCTGGGTGACCTCTTTCCTGCTGTAAGCCATATGCCCATTTTATGTTGCCATCTTGGGTTCCTGGGGATCTGTTCTTCCTTTCTGTTTCCCCTGGCTGGCTCCTTTCCAACCATCAGGATTCAGAGCCTGTCCCTACTATCCTGCCTAAAGTAGTTCTGTTAGATTCATTAATTCATGAAGGGACTAGCATATGGTAAAACTGGTTCAAGAGAGTATAGAGAGTCAGACTTATTTATAGTCATAGAAAGAAAGGATACTGGAATAGAATTGCTAAATTAGGTATAAACCTGATTAACGCCCTACAGGGTAATACAAGTGCAACCTGGCTATTGTATTTTTTTCTAAGATGAACGTATTTGCATTGCCATCAGACAGGAATTACTTGTTAGCTAACCATTTTTTTCAAGTTAATATCTATCCTTTCAGGATTATCAAATGCCCAACCAAGAGTAAACAGTAACAGTAAGTCAGAGCAGAAGTCCATATCCCTAGGAAGTGAGGTGATCCTTGGGTGGGCCTGCTGGTTAATGCTTCTGCAGGGCAATCTCCTCCCCACTTTGTTCTTTCCCAGCATCTGTTTCCTGATAGCACTTAGCAGAGTTTGTAAATATTCCTTACAGGTTTCACCAGTTTTTTGTCTGTCTTCTTCACTTTTCCAGCTTGCGTAAGGGGGAGGGAAGAGGATCTGGCACCCCTTGCATTGTGAGGCATTATAGGCACTCAGTGTGTATTGGTTGAATGAATGAGTGAATAGATGCATGTTTATGCATGGGGAGGGTGTCTTAATCATCTGCATTCTTCAGTCTAAAACGATTGGAATTTGGATTCTCCTGGAACTTCAGAGGAGTTTTTACAGAAGTCATCTCAGTCTGCATATCATCTTTCTCAGGCACTGATTCTCAACCTTGTCTGTACTTGAGGATCACGTGGAGAGCTTTAAATATAAAGTAAAAAATACAGATTCCTGGGTCCATCTCCGGAACTTCTCATTTTATTTGTCTGAGATCCAGTCTGAGCATCAGGATTTTTAACAGCTCTCCAGGTGATTCTTATATGGAGACAGGTTTGAGAATGAAAACTGCATCAAGCATTTTCAAGAGCTTTGCTTAAACTGTGTGTGTGTGTGTGTGTGTGTGTGTGTGTGTGTGCGTGTGCGCACGCACGCGTGTGTGTATAGTTATAATAGTTGCAACTGAACTAGGGTGCTGCACGGCACTAAGTATCTCTCTAGCTCCACCCTGGTCTGAGCTGGGGTTAAACAGATGGTGAAACATCTTACTTGGAAGGCAGAAGAACAGAAGGTGAAAATTGAGGACTGGTAGAGAATTTCTGATGAGGAAATCATGTGGTAAACATTTGCCCTTGGACCTGCTGTTACCTTTCTTTCCAGGGTCTGAACTTGAGCACATGTGAGGACTGAGGGAAGGTTAGGAGGGACCTAGAGTAGGGTTTCTCATCATTTTTGTGCCAGGAGCCCCCTTGGCAGTCTGAAGCGTGTGGACCCCTTCTCAGAATGATGTTGTAAATGCAACAAAGACACAGGATTATAATGGAAACCAATTATACGAAAAAAATCACTAAAATAGTTAAAAGAAATCGTTATAAAACAACATACATGCTTCTAGGCCTGGCGCGGTGGCTCATACCTATAATCCTACCACTTTGGGAGGAGGCCGAGGTGGGCCGATCACTTGAGGCCAGGAGTTCAAGACCATCCTGGCCAACATGGTAAAACCTTGCCTCTACTAAAAATACAAAAATTAGCTGGGCCTAGTAGCACATGCTTGTATTCCATGCTACTCAGGAGGCACAGGCAGGAGACTAGCTTGAACCCAAAAGGTGGAGTATGCAGTGAGCAACCACCCCCAAACCCCAAAACACACAAGCTTGTTTATTAATGCATTAAGTAAAACATCTAACAGTGATTGAAATAACCACTACTTTTTCAAAGTAGTAATATGCATAAATACTAGTTAAAGATGTCTACAACTGTAATGTGATATAAAAATACCTGATCTGATAGGTAACAAAGTTACAGGTATTGCTAGTGATACTACAATGGCTTATTGCCTATATTCATAATGGGTAGAAATGCTAAATTTCAGTTACAGTAGGGAAAATAAAGATGTATTTTTTTTTTGTCAGTGTGACAGACCCCATAATTTCTTTTCAGTAGTCCCTTTGGGAGCCTGTGAACTCTGATAGTGCAATGGCATGATTCATGTAGGCTCTGGGGCTGTGTTCCCCAAACTGGTTTATGGTCTGGTTGCAGTCTGGCACAGTTTGCAGTGGAAGGGGAGAGAATTGGGACAAAAGAATGAGGTATTTATGAAACTAAATGTAGTGAAATCTAAGTTTGGGTTTTTTTGGGTTCCTCTTGCTAAGTATCCTTTATGAAATTGATAATGGGTAGTAGTTTGGGGTAAGATTCTTGGTGAGATAAAATGTTGGCAGCTTTTTGTTGGCTTTCTTCATTTTTGTTGCTGTTGTTGTTGGAGGAGAAATTTTTCCTATTTTGTGAAATCCCAAAATTTGTGAACCACTGTTGTGGTAATGATTCTACTGCCAAGATGATACTGAGGCAAATTATTGAGTTCCCTTTGACCCCACCCTTATCTGTAAAACAACTGTTCTTAACTCAGATGATTTTTGGCAATGTGAGGAGACATTTTTGGTTGTACCAGCTGTGGAGGGGGACTGCCTTGCATCTAACCCGTAGAGGCCAGGGATGTTGCTCAACACCCTACACTGCAGAGGACAGGACCCCCTCTTCCAACAACAACAAACTTATCTAGTCTAAAATGTCAGTAATGTTGAGACTGAGAAAGCCTTCTGTAAAAGAAGGATAAAGACGTCGGAACTCTAATCCTGACGGCTTGTTTCCTGTGCTCTAGTTTTTTCTTTCTTTCTTTGTTTTTGTTTTAATATCATACAAGAAAGGTAGAAGGATTTTGCAGCATTGAGTACTGTTTCTGTGGCTTTGTTTTCAAACAAGAATTATTTTATTCAAGGAAAGATGAAAGCAGATATTCTCTGGTTGAATTGAGGGTGGGGGTCCTTGTGCTTTGCCTATTTGACAAACCCTCCCTATATCTTAGGGGTAGGAGAGAAATCTTTTGAGTGTGACAACCAGTTTGTTAATTCATAGAAAAGACAGCATAGGAAGCCCACTGTATTGCTTCATGACTGAGACAAGTCTTGCTCTCCCTTTCCTGGGCTTATTTCCTTACCTGCAAAATGCAGATATTTGAGCAGGTTTTCTCTGGGTCATTTTCTGAAATGGCACAGTTTCATGTTAAATGTTCAAATCTCTACTTGAAAGAATTTTAATACTCAGGATGGCAATATAGCCTTGTGGCTGGGAATGTAGGTCCCAGCAATAGGCTACCTCATTTTGAATCTTTCCTTCATTACCTTTTTATTTGTGTGGCCTTAGGCAAGTTTCTTAATTTCTCTGTTTCACGTGACTCACTGGAGGAAAAGATATACCAACAGCACCTGCCTTATAGAGTTGTTGTAAGCACAAAATCAGGGAATCCCTTGTTAAACATTGTAGAAAAGCATCTACAACTATGTTATTTAATATTTTAGCCACTTGCCACATGAGGCTATTGAGCACTTGAAGTGTGGCAGTGTGGCTAGTGTGACTGAGAAACTGAATTTTTAATTAAATTATTTAAATCAAAGACTTCAAACACTGTAAAATATTTTCTGTTAAATGCAATTTTATGGATTTGGTAGGAACACACTTCACTTCAACCATTGAATTCTGTAAGACAAGGATTAGCAACCTTTTTCTATAAAGGGCCAGATAGACATTGTGGGCAGTATGATTTTGGTCACAACTACTTACCTCTGTTGTTATAATATGAAAGTAGCCATGAACAACATGTAAACAGAGGAGCATGGCTGTGTGCTAATAAAACTTTATTTATGAACACAAATTTGAATTTAAAATTTTTTTATTTTTAATTTTTGAGACAGAGTCTCACTCTTGTCACCCAGGCTGGAGTGCTGCAGTGGCATGATCTCAGCTCACTGCAACCTCTGCCTTCTGCATTCAAGTGATTCTCCTGCCTCAGCCTCCTGAGTAGCTGGGATTACAGGCATTCGTCACTACGCCCAGCTAATTTTTGTATTTGAGTAGAGACAGGGTTTCACCATGTTGGTCAGGCTAGTCTCAAACTTCTGACCTCAAATGATCTGCCCGCCTTGGTCTCCCAAAGTGCTGAGATTACAGGTATGAACCACTGCACCTGGCCTGACATTTGAATTTCATATAGTTTTCACATCATTAAATATTTTTCTTTTGATTTTTTCCAATACTCAAACACTGTACTTGTGGGATGTACAGAAATAGGCAGCAGACTGGATTTGGCTCTTAGGTATACACCCAAGATAAATAAATTCGTGTCCATCAAAAAACATTTATAAGAATGTCACAGCAGCTTTATTCACAATGGTCTCACACTGGAAACAACCCAAATGCTCACCACAGGATAATGGATTAAATTTTTAAAATTTTTCTTGAAACAGGGTCTTGCTCTGTTGCCTAGACTGGAGTGCAGTGGCGCTGTATTGGTTCACTGCAACCTGCACCTTCCAGGCTAAAATTATCCTCCCACCCCCGCTTCCTGAGTAGCTGGGACTACAGGTGTGCACCACCACACCTGGCTAATTTTTGTGTGTGTGTGTGTTTTTTTTTTTTTTGTAGAGATGGGGTTTCGCTATGCTGCCCATGCTGGTCTTGAACTCCTGAGCTCAAGCAATCTGCCAACCTTGGCCTCCCAAAGTGCTGGGATTACAGGTGTAAGCTACTGCTTGGAGCTCAATATATTCTTAAAAGTGGATTATTCCATAGCAACGATAAAGAATGGGCCAGGCATGGTGGCTCACACCTGTAATCCCAGCACTTTGGGAGGGCAAGGCAGGAGGATGAGGAAGTCAGGAGGAGATCAACACCATCCTGGCCAACATGGTAAAACCCCATCTCTACTAAAAATACAAAAATTAGCTGGGTGTGGTGGTGCATGCCTGTAATCCCAGGTACTCAGGAGGCTGAGGCAGGAGAATTGCTTGAATCAGGGAGTCGGAGCTTGCAGTGAGCTGAGATCACACCACTGCATTCCAGCCTGGTGACAGAGCGAGACTCCATCTCAAAAAAGAAGGAAAGAATGAACTATGTGTACAATGCATTGAGTGATTATCACAGACAAAAAGGTTGTAAAAGAAGCTAGTTATAAAAACAGAGACTGTATGATTGAGTTTATGAAGTTTCATAGTGGCAAAGATAATCTGCAATATAGAAAGTACAGAGGTTGCTGGGTGGAAAAAAGGGAGGAGATTACTGGAAAGAAACATGAAAGAAAATTCTGTATCTTAATTTGGGTGTTGGTTACAGGAATGGATATATATATATATATGCATGCACATACATATGTATATATATATGCACATATATATGTATTTGTCAAAATTCTTCAAGTGAACACATACAGTTCCCTATAAATCATCCCTTCATACAAAATACTCTTTACATAATTAAAAATAAATCAATTAGTTGCTTACATTTAGCATTATAGCATTTAGCATTTAGCATCCTTAGTAAAATACAGATTTCTGGCCACAGTGGCTCACATTCCCATGTAGCAACTATCAACTAGAGCTGTGCTGTTTCAGTATGGTAGCCAGTAGCTGTTGAGCATATAAAATGTGGCAAGTACGAATTGAGGCATGAAAGGAGGATAAAATATACACAGGAGTTTGAAGACTTAATATGAAAAAAGACTGTAAAATATTTCACTAATACTTCATGTTGATTACATTTTGAAATAATATTGAGTTAAAATAGATTATTACAATTTTACCATTAAAAATGTTTTGAAATTAAAAATTTTTAATTGTGATAAAATACAAATAAAACTTCCCATCTTAACCATTTAAAATGTATAATTCAGTAATGTTAAATATATTCACATTGTTATGTAACTAATTTCTAAAACCTTTTCACCTCAAATTACAAAATGGAAATTCTGTATTCATTAAATGCCTTCTCATTTTTGAGAGAGAGAGTACAGTGCACTGCTACCTCTGCCTCCCAGACTCAAGAGATTCTCATACCTCAGCCTCCCAAGTAGCTGGGATTACAGGTGCATGCACTACCATACCCAGCTAATTTTTGTATTTTTAGTAGAGATGGGGCTTTGCCATGTTGGCCAGGCTAGTCATGAACTCCTGGCCTCAAGTGATCTGCCCACCTCAGCCTCCCAAAGTGACGGGATTACAAGCGTGACCCATTGCACCTGGCCTGCCCATCTGCTTTCTGCTTCTATGAGTTTGACTACTCTTGATGCCTCATATAAGTGAAACCACACAGTACTCGTCTTTTCGTGACCAGCTTATTTCGCTTTTTAATCACTTTTTAAATTGCATTTTAGGTTTTGGGGTACATGTGCAGAAAATGAAAGATAGATGCATAGGTACACACGTGGCAGTGTGATTTGCTGCCTTCCTCCCCTTCACCCACATCTGGCATTTCTCCCCATGCTATCCCTCCCCAGCTCTCTCCACTGCTGTCCCTCCCCTATTCCCCCCAATAGACCCCAGTGTCTAGTGCTCCCCTCCCTGTGTCCATGTGTTCTCATTGTTCCTATGAGTGAGAATATGTGGTATTTCATTTTCTGTTCTTGTGTCAGTTTGCTGAGAATGATGTTCTCCAGATTCATCCATGTCCCTACAAAGGACACGAACTCATCATTTTTGATGGCTGCATAATATTCCATGGTGTATATGTGCCACATTTTCCCTGACCAGTCTATCATTGAGAGGCATTTGGGTTGGTTCCAGGTCTTTGCTATTGTAAACAGTGCTGCAACGAACATTCGTGTGCATGTGTCCTTGTAGTAGAACGATTTATAGTCCTTTGGATATATACCCAGTAATGGGATTGCTGGGTCAAATGGAATTTCTATTTCTAGGCCCTTGAGGAATCGCCACACTGTCTTCCACAATGGTTGAACTAATTTACACTCCCACCAACAGTGTAAAAGTGTTCCTTTTTCTCCACATCCTCTCCAGCATCTGTTGTCTCCAGATTTTTTAATGATCGCCATTCTAACTGGCGTGAGATGGTATCTCAGTGTAGTTTAGATTTGCATTTCTCTGATGACCAGTGATGATGAGCATTTTCCATATGTTTGTTGGCCTCATGTATGTCTTTTGTGAAGTGTCTGTTCATATCCTTTGCCCATTTTTGAATGGGCTTGTTTGTTTTTTTCCTGTAAATCTGTTTGAGTTCTTTGTAAATTCTGGATATCAGCCCTTTGTCAGATGGGTAAACTGCAAAAATTTTTTCCCATTCTGTTGGTGGCCGATTCACTCTAGTGACTGTTTCTTTTGCCGTGCAGAAGCTGTGGAGTTTGATTAGGTCCCATTTGTCTATTTTGGCTTTTGCTGCCAATGCTTTTGGTGTTTTGGTCATGAAGTCCTTGCCTATTCCTATGTCCTGAATGGTTTTGCCTAGATTTTCTTCTAGGGTTTTTATGGTGCCAGGTCTTATGTTTAAGTCTTCAATCCATCTGGAGTTAATTTTAGTGTAAGGTGTCAGGAAGGGGTCCAGTTTCTGCTTTCTGCACATGGCTAGCCAGTTTTCCCAACACCATTTATTAAACAGGGAATCCTATCCCCATTGCTTGTTTTTGTCAGGTTTATCAAAGATTGTATGGTTGCAGATATGTTGTGTTGCCTCCAATGCCTCTGTTCTGTTCTGTTGGTCTATATCTCTGTTTTGGTACCAGTACCATGCTGTTTTGATTACGGTAGCCTTGTAGTATAGTTTGAAGTCCGGTAGTGTGATGGCTCCTGCTGTGTTCTTTTTGCTTAGAATTCACTTGGCTACGCGGGCTCTCTTTTGGTTCCATATGAAGTTCAAGGTGGTTTTTTCCAGTTCTGTGAAGAAAGTCAATGGTAGCTTGATGGGGATAGCATTGAGTCTGTAAATTACTTTGGGCAGTATGACCATTTTCACGATATTGATTCTTCCTAACCATGAACATGGAATGTTTCTCCATCTGTTTGTGTTCTCTCTTATTTCATTGAGCAGTGGTTTGTAGTTCTCCTTGAAGAGGTCCCTTACGTTCCTTTTAAGTTGTATTCCTAGGTATTTTATTCTCTTTGTAGCAATTGTGAATGGCAGTTCGTTCTTGATTTGGCTCTCTTTCAGTCTGTTATTGGTGTATAGGAATGCTTGTGATTTTTGCACATTGATTTTATATCTTGAGACTTTGCTGAAGTTGCTTATCAGTTTCAGGAGTTTTTGGGCTGAGACGATGGGGTCTTCTAGATATAGTATCATGTCATCTGCAAATAGAGACAATTTGGCTTCCTCCTTTCCTATTTGTATACCCTTTATTTCTTTTTCTTGCCTGATTCCTCTGGCTAGGACTTCCAGTACTATATTGAATAGGAGTGGTGAGAGAGGGCATCCTTGTCTAGTGCCAGATTTCAAAGGGAATGCTTCCAGTTTTTGCCCATTCAGTATGATATTGGCTGTTGGTTTGTCATAAATAGCTTTTATTATTTTGAGATACGTTCCATCAATACCGAGTTTATTGAGGGTTTTTAGCATAAAGGGCTGTTGAATTTTGTCAAATGCCTTCTCTACGTCAATTGAGATAATCATGTGGTTTTTGTTTTTGGTTCTGTTTATGTGGTGAATTACGTTTATAGACTTGCGTATGTTGAACCAGCCTTGCATCCCCGGGATGAATTCTACTTGATCATGGTGGATTAGCTTTTTGATGCGCTGTTGCAATTGGCTTGCCAGTATTTTATTGAAGATTTTTGCATCTATGTTCATCATGGATATATGTTTTAATTTTTAATTTTTTTATTTTTTATTGCATTTTAGGTTTTGGGGTACATGTGCAGAACATGCAAGATAGTTGCCTGAAGTTTTCTTTTCTTGTTGAATCTCTGCCGGGTTTTGGTATCAGGATGATGTTGGTCTCATAAAATGATTTGGGAAGGATTCCCTCTTTTTGCATTATTTGGAATCGTTTCAGAAGGAATGGTACCAGCTCATCTTTGCATGTCTGGTAGAATTTGGCTGTGACCCCATCTGGACCTGGGCTTTTTTTGTGTGGTAGGCTCTTAATTGCTGCCTCAACTTCAGACCTTGTTATTGGTCTATTCATAGTTTCAGCTTCCTCCTGGTTTAGGCTTGGGAGGACACAAGTGTCCAGGGATTTATCCATTTCTTCCAGGTTTACTAGTTTATGTGCATAGAGTTATTTGTAATATTCTCTGATGATGGTTTGAATTTCTGTGGAATCTGTGGTGATTTCCACTTTATTGTTTTTTATTGCATCTATTTGGTAATTCTCTGTTTTCTTTTTTATCAATCTGGCTAGTGGTCTATTTTGTTGGTCTTTTCAAAAAACCAGCTCTTGGATTTATTGATTTTTTTGAAGGGTTTTTCGTGTCTCTATCTCCTTCAGTTCAGCTCTGATCTTAGTTATTTCTTGTCTTCTGCTAGGTTTTGAGTTTTTTTGATCTTGCTCCTCCAGCTCTTTCAATTTTGATGTTAGGGTGTCAATTTTGGATCTCTCCAGTCTTCTCATGTGGGCACTTATGGCTATATATTTTCCTCTAGAGACTGCTTCAAATGTGTCCCAGAGATTCTGGTATGTTGTGTCTTTGTTCTCATTGGTTTTGAAGAACTTCTTTATTTCTGCCTTCATTTCATTGTTTATCCAGTCAACATTGAAGAGCCAGTTGTTCAGTTTCCATGAAGCTGTGTGGTTCTGAGTTCATTTCTGAATTCTGAGTTCTAACTTGATTGCACTATGGTCTGAGAGACTGTTTGTTATGATTTCCGTTGTTTTGCATTTGCTGAGGAGTGATTTACTTTCAATTATGTGGTCAGTTTTAGAGTAGGTGTGATGTGGTGCTGAGCAGAATGTATATTCTGTGGATTTGGGGTGGAGAGTTCTGTAAACGTCTATCAGGTTTGCTTGTTCCAGGTCTGAGTTCAAGTCCTGGATATCCTTGTTAATTTTCTGTCTGGTTGATCTGTGTAATATTGACAGTGGAGTGTAAAAGTCTCCCACTATTATTGTGTGGGAGTCTAAGTCTCTTTGTAAGTCATTAAGAACTTACCTTATGTATCTGGGTGCTCCTGTATTGGGTCCATATATATTTAGGATCGTTAGCTCTTCTTGTTGTATTGATCGTTTTACCATTATGTAATGTCCTTCTTCGTCTCTTTTGATCTTTGTTGCTTTAAAGTCTGTTTTATCAGAGATGAGAATTGCAACTCCTCCTTTTTTTTGCTCTGAATTTGCTTGATAAATCTTCCACCATCCCTTTATTTTGAGCCGTTGTGTATCCTTGCATGTGAGATGGGTTTTCTGGATACAGCACACCAATGGGTTTTGGCTTTTTATCCAATTTGCCAGTCTGTGTCTTTTGATTGGTGCATTTAGTCCATTTACATTTGGGGTTAATATTGTTATGTGTGAATTTGATACTGCCATTTTGATGCTAGCTGGCTGTTTTGCCTGTTAGTTGATGCAGATTCTTCATTTTGTTGATGCTATTTACCATTTGGTATGTTTTTCGAGTGTCTGGTGCTGGTTGTTCCTTTCTATGTGTAATGCCTCTTTCAGGAGCTCTTGTAAAGCAGGCCTGGTGGTGACAAAATCTCTGAGTACTTGCTTGTTGGCAAATGATTTTATTTTTCCTTCACTTATGAAGCTTAGTTTGGCTAGATATGAAATTCTGGGTTGAAAGTTCTTTTCTTTATGGATGTTGAATGTCAGCCCCCACTCTCTTCTGGCTTGTAGAGTTTCTGCTGAGATCTGCTGTGAGTCTGATGGGCTTCCTTTTGTGGGTGACCCGACCTTTCTTTCTGGCTGCCCTTAGCATTTTCTTCTTCATTTCAACCCCGGTGAATCTGACGATTATGTGCCTTGGGGTTGCTCTTCTTGCAGAATATCTTTGTGGTGTTCTCTGTATTTCCTGGACTTGAATATTGGCCTGCCTTGCTAGGTTGGGGAAGTTTTCCTGGATAATATCCTGAACAGTATTTTCCATCTTGGATTCATTCTCTTTGTCACATTCAGGTATACCTATCAAACATAGATTAGGTCTCTTCACATAGTCCCACATTTCTTGGAGGCTTTGTTCATTCCTTTTTGCGCTTTGTTCTCTAATATTGCCGTCTCCTTTTATTTCATTGAGTTGATCTTCGACCTCTGATGTCCTTTCTTCTGCTTGTTCAATTCGGCTGTTGAAACTTGTGTATGCTTTGCGAAGTTCACATGTTGTGTTTTTCAGCTCCATCAGTTCACTCATATTCCTCTCTAAGTTGTCCATTCTTGTTATCATTTCATCAAATCTTTTTTCAAGTTTCTTAGTTTCTTTGCATTGAGTTAGAACATGTTTTTTTAGCTCACGGAAGTTTCTCATTACCCACCTTCTGAAGTCTGATTCTGTCATTTCATCACACTCATTCTCCATTCAGCTTTGTTCCCTTGCTGGTGAGGAGTTGTGATCCCTTGTAGGAGGAGAGGTGTTCTGGTTTTGGGTGTTTTTCTCCTTTTTGCACTGGTTTCTTCCCGTCTTTGTGGATTTATCCACCTGTCGTCTGTGTAGTTGCTGATTTTCGGATTGGGTCTCTGAGTGGACATCCAGATTGTTGATGATGAAGTTATTTCTGTTTCTTAGTTTTCCTTCTAACAGTCTGACCCCTCTGCTGTAGGATTGCTGAGATCCACTCCAGGCCCTGCTTGCCTGGGGATCACCTGCAGCTGCTGCAGAACAGTAAGGGTTGCTACCAGTTTCTTCTTCTGCTGTCTTTGTCCCAGAATGATGCCCACCAAATGTCAGTCTGATCAGTCCTTTGTGAGGTGACTCTTTGGATATATGGGGGTCAGGGAGCTGCTTGAGGAGACAGTCTGTTCTTTTTCTTTTTTTAAATTTATTTTTATTTGTTTTTAGGGAGGGAAGGAGGAAGGGAGGAAGGCAGGAAGGGAGGGAAGGAGGAAGGGAGGGAGGAAGGAAGGAATGAAGGAAGGAAGGGAAGAAGAGGGGGAGGGAGGGAGGGAGGGAGGGGAAGGGAAGGGAAGGGAAGGGAAGAGAAGGAAGGAATTCAAGCAATGAGAGAGACATTGCCGACCTGGATCTAGAGGTTTACAAGTTGATTTCTTTTTTTGACAGAAGGAAAGAAAAAAATAATGAGTAAAGGAGAGAAAGAAAGAGGAAGAGAGAGAGGGAGGGTGAACAGAAATATTGCTTTATTCTGAAAAAAAATGGGTATTAATAATGGCCAATGTTTCATTTAAACCTATGAGTAGGTGTGATGTGGTATTGACAAGAATGTATATTTTATATATTTGAAGTGGAGAGCTCTATAAATATTTATTAAGTTTACTTGTTCCGGATCTGAGTTCGAGTCCTTGATATCCTTATTAATTTTTTGTCTCATTGAATCTAAGTCTCTATGTATCTGGGTGTTAGGATCGTTAGCTCTTGTTGTTGTATTGATCCTTTTACCACTATATCTTTGTTGCTTTAAAATCTATTTTATCCAATACGAGAATTGCAACTCCTGCTTTTTATTTATTTATTTATTTTTGCTCTCCATTTGGTTGGTAAATCTTTCTCCATTCCTTTGTTTTGAGTCTTTGTGTATCCTTGCATGTGAAACAGGTCTGGATGTAACATGCCGTTGGGTTTTGGCTGTGTCTTTTGATTGGGGGATTTAGTCGATTTAAATTTAGGGTTACTGCCATTTGATGTTAACTGGCTGTTTGATCCATTTGTTCATGAAAATTCTTCTTTATGTTGGTGCTCTTTATTTTTTGGTATATTTTTAGTAAGGCTAATACTTGTTGTTTCTTTCTGTGTGTAATGCCTCTCTCAGAAGCTCTTGTAAAGCAGGCCTGGTGGTAATAAAATCTCTGAGTTCTTGCTGGTTCATAAAAGATTTTATTTTTCCTTCAGTTGTGAAGCTTAGTTTGGCTGGATATGAAATTCTGGGCTGAAGGTTCTGTTCTTTGAGGATGTTGAATATTGGCCCCCACACTCTTCTGGCTTGTAGAGTTTCTGCTGAGAGATCTGCTGTAAGTCTGATAGGCTTGCCTTTGTGGGTAACCCGACCTTTTTCTCTGGCTGCCCTTAGTATTTTCTCCTTCGTTTCAACCCTGGTGAATCTAATGATTATGTGCCTTGGGGTTGCTCTTCTTGAGGAATATCTTTGTGGTGTTCTCTGTATTACCTGGGGTTGAATATTGACCTGCTTTGCTAGTTCAGGAAAATTTTCCTGAATAATATCCTGAAGGGTATTTTCCAGCTTGGATTCATTCTCTCTGTTGCATTCAGGTACACCTATCAAACGTAAATTTGGTCTTTTCACATAGTCCCACATTTCTTGGAGACTTTGCTCATTCCTTTTTATCCTTTTATCTCTAATCTTGTCTTCTTGTTTTATTTCATTAAGTTGGACTTTGACCTCTGTTATCCTTTCTTCTGCTTGAACAATTCGAGTGTTTAAACCTGTGCATACTTCTCGGAGTTCCTGTATTGTATTCTTCAGTTCCATTAATTCACTTATATTCCTCTCTAAGTTGTCTATTCTCAATAGGATTTCATCAAACCTTTTTTCAAAGTTCCTAGTTTCTTTACGTTGGGCTACAACATGTTCTTTTAACTCACAGAAGTTTCTTATTATCCATTCCTTGAAGAGTGATTCTGTCATTGGGATGCGCTCATTCTCCGTCAAGCCTTGTTCCATTGTTGATGTGGAACTGTGATCATCTTTAGAGGGAGAGGCGTTCTGATTTTGAGTATTCTCAGCCTTTTTACACTGGTTTCTTCCCATCATTGTAAATTTATCCTCCTGTCATCTTTGAAATTACCAACTTTCAGATTAGGTCTCTTGAGTGGACGTCCAAGTTGTTAGTTCCCAGGGCCAGAATGGCAGCGTTAAGACTGGTGGTGCTTATCTGCCCAGGATTCTCCTGTCTGGCTTCCTTCTTGTGTCCATAATGGGTGACTCTCCCTTCCTGGGGCTCCAAACCTCGGTCAGAAGGGGAACCAGTCTCGTTTACTCTGTGCTGAGGGCTGCCGCGCTGAGGTGCTGTCACAGCCGCTGCGCGGGTCTCAGAAGTCGTGCTGGGGACCCGTGTGGGTCCTCCAAACCTCAGTCAGAAGGGGAGCTGGCCCTGTTTACTCTGCTCCGAGAGCTGCTGCGCCGAGGTGCCGGTGAAACCGCTGCGCCAGCCACAAGAGTTGTGCTGGTGGCCCGTGTGGGTCCTCCACTGGGGATCTTCTGCTCCGTGAGCGACCAGAATTTGTCTTAAAGTGTGGCGTCCTCTATTTCTCTGCGCTTTGGACAGTCTGTTCTTTATAGGAGCTCAAGTGCTGAGCTGTGAGCTCCATTGTTCATTCAGAGCTGCTAGGCAGGTACATTTAAGTCTGCTGCAGCAGAACTCATAAACCCCTTTTTTTCCGCAGGTGCTCTGTCCTGGGGAGTTAGGGCTTCATTTATGAGTATCCATTGTGCTGTTGCCTTTTTTTTTTTCAGGCTGCCCTGCCCAGCAAGGAGACAGCCTAGTCACTGTCTGCCTGCAGAGGCTTTGAGCTGCTGTGGGCTCCGCCCTGCTGCCATGTGAACTTCCCTGCAGTCCTGTTTATATGAGTGTGGTTAGAACTGCCTCAGCAATGGTGGCCCGCCTCTGTAATGGCGGATTCTCTCTGTTATGGCGGGTTGTCGTGGCAATGGCAGGCTGCATCAGCAATGGTGGACTACCTCCGTAGGGGTGGAGTGCCTTGGTAATGGCGGACGCCCCTCCCCCACAGAGCTGGACCCTCCCGGGTTCAGCTGTGCTTGCCATGAAACTCTCAACCCCGAGTGTTTCCAATTGCTGTTTTTTTGGTTTGTTTGTTTGTTTTTGTGGGGGTGGGACCTGCCGAGCCTTATCACCTGGCTCCCTGCCTCAGAGCCTTTTTTTTTTAGTTGAATGATTGACTCTCTCCCAGGTGTTCCAGTTGCCTGCTGAAAGGGCATCAGGATCTGTGTGATTTCCCATATGGTGACCCACTGTGCCAGCTGAAACAACGTTGCTGCCCGGGAATCTCCTGCCCTGGCTCTCTGTTTCAGTCCTGTTTAATCAGATGAATGGGCTAATATGCCTTCCCAGAGCTGCAATTTCCAGCTTAAAAGGGCAGCCAGACCAGTGTATTTTGTATGGAGAGCCACCATGCCAGGGCGCCAGCAAAACAGTCGCACCGGCTGAAACAGCCATGCTGGCCAATACAGCTGTGCTGGCAACCCATGGGGCTCCTCCACCTGGGAATCTCCTGGTCTGTGGGCAGTAAAGATCCATCTGGAAATGCGGCGTCCACTCACCCTCTGTGCTTTCACTGGGAGCTGCAATCCCGAGCTGCTCCTAAGGGGCCATCTTGGATCTCGGAGTCAGTATTTCTAATATATCTGTATCTCTATCAAATATGGAAAAACAAAGGATTTTTCTTTTTTGTAGAGGGTTAGGTGTTGAAAAAGGAACAGGCATAGTTTTATTTGTGGAAGGAAAAAATAGTCATTTATATTTAATATACAAAGCATTTCTATGTTCAAAGAATGTAACCTAGGATAGCATTACGAAGCAAATTGTCATCTTGGATGGCCACTCTTATTATCTTCTCACACCCTCTAAACAATTAGTTCGAACTCTGACTTTGTTTCCTGTGTATTAATTCAATTCAGTTTGGGAGATAAGATTCTAACCAATGACTACAAATAGACCTTTTTCTTGACAGACATAATTGTATGGCAGATACTTTATTGATTAAGTTTTTCAAAGTTTTACTATCAAATTTTTTATACATGTGACTAGGAAAAATATTCAGCTGAGTATGGTGACTCATGCCTGTAATCCCAGCACTTTAGGAGGTCAAGGTGGGAGGATTGTTTGAGCTCAAAAATTTGAGACCTGTCTGAGCAATATCACAAGACCCCATCTCTACAAAAAATAAAAAAAAGAAATTAGCCAGTATGGTCACAAGCACCTGTAGTCCCAGCTACTCAGGAGGCTGAGGCAGGAGGGTCAGTTGGGTCTGGGAGTTCAAGGCTGCAGTGAGCTACATTAGTGCCACTGCACTTCAGTCTGGGAGACAGTGAGACCCTGCCTCAAAAAAACAAAACCCAAAAGACAAAAAGCATTCAGACTGAACATTTGCAAACTACTTTTACCTTTCACTTTTTAAAAGCTTGGATCAGGTTAAGGGAAATGGCACCTTCATGAAAGTTTTCAATGATAAGAATATTATTATTATGGTTACAATTCCGTTAAGTGAGAGTTGTTTAAAAACCACATGACCAAAGAAAGTATGAGAGAAATTCAGCTATAATTTGTCTTTTACTGTTTGGTGGGTGTGTGGGGCAGGGGAGAGGTGGTTTTCTAGTCAAATAGTTCTAAAGAGTTTCTACAGACAGGGTGGAAGAATGTATGAAGCGAAAGTGTCCTAGACAATATCTGGGAGCCCTATTTAAGTCCTAGTATAATAATTGATATTCATAATTCCATGAGTGTATTCCATTGTTCCTTGGAGTTATCTGTTGAATGCCAGTAAATACTGTGAGCATTTCTTTCTTTTCTCCCTCAATAAGTACTTGGACGTAGAGTCATCCTCTTATGGGCAGATCAGGATGCAAATTATTTCATGTGATCTTGTTTCATCTTTTTAGATCCTTTTTGCAGACTGAGCTGGAGCATATACCTGAGACCAAAACCACAGGATTAGCTTATATTTGACTTACTAAGATTCTAGAGTTTCTTTTCACTTGCCTTTTTGCTTTTGAAGCCCATTTTGGCTTTCAGTGCTGGAGAGCTGCCTGAGGTTGGGAAACATTAAGACTGGTTACTCTATTTACATCTCTTGGGCCCTTGGCTGGTTGATCACACAGGGATTTGTCATATTACATGCTTCTTTTTTTTCCCCTGGGACAGAGTTTTGTTGTTGTTGCCCAGGCTGGAGTGCGGTGGTGTGACCTTAGCTCACTGCAACCTCCGCCTCCCAGCTTCAAGAAATTCTCCTGCTTCAGCCTCCCGAGTAGCCGGGATCACAGGTGCCTATCACCATGCCTGGCTAATTTTTGGTATTTTTAGTAGAGATGGGGTTTTACCATGTTGGCCAGGCTTGTCTTGAACTCCTCACCTCAGGAGATCCACTCGCCTTCACCTCCCAAAGTGCTAGGATCACAGGCATGAGCCGCCGTTCCTGACCACCTGCTTCTTTGAATCAAATGTGGACATAGCAACTAAAAATAAACATCATGTGGATATTGGAGAACCAGGGGCCTTCTTTGCCTGGGGAGATCTAGGATACTTGCTTGCTGTTGCTAAGATATTTTCTGGCCTTAGTACAGCATCAATCATTGAAAGTGCAGCTGTGTTTTTGGAATAGAGAGCTAGTGGAAGTGCAAAGGCACACTGATGAATATTATCCTGAACAATGGATACAGATGCAAGTCATTATGCATAATCCATAATATTGTCCCCATTTTTTAGGGTTTTGTGCTACGTGATTGTGTGTAACATGATGTGCTGAGAACTAGAAGTGTGCCAAAGTATCATTTCCGCTTTCAGAATAGTTTTGTTAGAATTTTGAAAGATAAGTAAATATAGCAGACCATTGCATTTCAACTCTTTGTAACATTATGAGTGGATAATGGTTTTGACAGTAGAACCTGGCTGAATGATGGATTGATTGCTCTGACTTGATACTGTATTCCTTATTCCATTATGGAAAGACAACCAGAGATTGGATGTGAAAATTTCTGAAAGAATTATATAGGATGAGAAACTGTTTTACCCAGTAAGTTTACCTTAGGAACAAGAGACCTTTCTGTAGAGCACTGGTTAAGAACCAGCTTGCCTGTGTTCAAACCAGTCAGAGATGAGTTGTGTGATCTTGGGGACATTACTTAGCTCCTTTATGTCTGTTTCCACTTTTGTAATGGGGTGGGGGTAATGATAGTTTTATCATAGGAAATGAGTTAATGTTTGCAAATCTTTAATACTGTGCCTGGCATATTTAAGTACGATATGAATTTTACCTGCCACCATTTGTCACTTATTGTATTATACAATGTCATATCCTTTTTCTTGGTTATTGGACTGAAGGATGAAGTGGGAGATCAGTCCCAAATCTGAATTTAATTCTGCGATTTGGCAACATGGAAAAATGTTAAGCCAGAATACTTTGGTTAAACCAGAGCATTTAAAAAATCATGACATTATTATAGGAGTACTCATTGTATCTAAATCTAAATTTAATCTATATTTAGTGCTCTGGAATTTTTCCTCAAAAATGATTCATCTTTTGGCCATTGAATTCCCCGTTTTTGCAGTTTTTAAATAAAGTCTGACTGGAGCTTCTCTGATTTCTGGTCCTAAAGAATTGCCTCTGCCTCGCTTTATGATGTCAAAGAATGATGGTGAGATACGATTTGGGAACCCAGCTGAGCTGCATGGAACTAAGGTTCAGATTCCATATTTAACCACGGAAAAAAATTCCTTCAAAAGAATGGACGATGAGGATAAACAGGTAAACAGTTTGATCAGACATGTTCATTTAATTCTGACTGTGAAACCTCATGTAGCAGGGCCTGGTATCTACTGTTCAGCTTCCAGCAAATCTTACCATCTGGAACCCAATTACAGACTTGGAAGTGAGCCAGTAAAGTTTTCTCTTTGCAAGAAAGAGAGGCTGATGCATATGAATCACTACCAGCCACTCAAGGCCCCTTTAAAGCCTACTTTAAAGTAGAATTCTGTCTAAAATAAGGCTACTGATTTAATATATCTATTGATTTCCCTAGGTCAGGGGTTTTCTAAATGGATTCTTGGAAATGTAACTTCCAGGAGTTTTTAGTGGTTCTTTTCTCCAAAAAGAAGTCTGTAGAAAAGGTTTCTCCTATTATAATAAATGTGTTTGGAGAATGCTGCTTCATATCCTCTTACTGAGGGAAAGACTAAATTCCCAATCTTGGAAATTCGTAGTGCACATTAGCATGGTAAAGGGCCTGAGAAGTTCTGCAGTAAAGAGACCTGGAAATCTGTGTTTACTAAATTTCTTTCACTAGGAAATTCTTTCTTGGGGAACATATTTGGAATCTCAACTTGGGAAATGCTGCCATTATCCATTTAGGAGGTTTGGAACCAGAATAGGGAGGATAGACTTTTAAAATTAGACCACTAATTGCAATAGTCAGATGATGATTGGTGGACACAAAAGTATAAAATCTCAGAAGAGTGGGCCTATCAGGAAGAAATAGTCTACACATTAGTGTACCCACAGACATCAAGGTACAGCTCATACTTCCAACAAAGATACTGAATGATGCAGAGAAGTCAGATTATGTTCAACATGGTATCTTCTACATAAAGAAATTTATTATATCATAGGAACACTTGAGACTGGGCATGGTGGCTCATGCCTGTAATCCCAGCACTTTGGGAAGCCAAGGCAGAGAGATTACCAGAGGTTAGGAGTTTGAGACCAGCCTGGCCAATATCATGAAACTCCGTCTCTACTAAAAATACAACAATTAGCTGGGCGTGATGGTGTGCACCTGTAGTCCCAGCTACTCGGGAGGCTGAGGCAGGAGAATGGCTTGAACCTGGGAGGTGGAGGTTGCAGTGAGCTGAGATCACATCACTGCACTCCAGCCCGGTCCACAGAGTGAGAGTGTGTCTTAAAAAAAAAAAAAAGAAAACTCAAATGAAAATGTTTTTCAAATGCAATGAATGTTAAACGATTATGTTGGAAAACTAACTTCTGTGACTTACCCCTGTGATGTTGTATAGATGAAGTGTTGCTGCGGAAGTTTTATATGGATAGTTAAGGGAGGTGTAGCACATCTTGTTAAACAATTCCATATACTGTCACTTTCATAATTCTGACACATTTTAAACTGGTTCTTCAAGGATATATTTAAAAAGGAGGAGGTGTAGGAATTTTCAGTCAATATTCTTTGGCATGATTTCTCACCAGCATTTGGAGAGGAATGAGGGTCCACTGTCCCATGGTGGTTGATGCCCTGGGAAATTTCCAGTCCCAGTCCCTGGCTGTGTGAATGAGAATACATCCTTTCACTTCAGGCTGAGTTTATGCATGCCCCACCCAATCTATGGGTGTGAGTTCATGCTTTAGAGAAAATATATTTTTCTTTTTCTTGAAGAAGAGTATTTGTTTTTTGTTTTTTGTTTTTTTGAGATGGATTCTTACTCTTTGCCAGCTGGAGTGCGGTGGCATGACCTCAGCTCACTGTAGCTTCCGCCTCCCGAGTTCAAGTGATTCTCCTGCCTCAGCCTCCCAAGTAGCTGGGACTATAGGCAGGTGCCACCACACCCAGCTAATTTTTGTATTTTGTTTTGATAGAGACGGAGTTTCCACCTACCTTGGCCTCCCAAAGTGCTGGGATTACAGGTGTGAGCCACCGTGCCCAGTAAAAAAAAAAAAAAAAAGAGTATTTGATCATATTTCTTTTAAGACTAAGGGAGCCTATATATATATGCAGTCTGTGTGTTGATAAAAAGCATTGTTTTGGCCAGGTGCAGTGGCTCATGCCTGTTATCCTAGGACTTTAGAAGGCCAACGCAGGAGAATCGCTTGAGCCCAGGAATTCAAGACCAGCCTGGGCAACATGGCAAGATCTCACTTCTCCCCCCCCCAAAAAAAAAAAAAATTAGCTGTGCATGGTGGCGCAGGGAGATTGAGGTGGGCAGATCGCTTGAGCCCAGGAAGTCAAGGCTGCAGTGAGCTACGATCATGCCACTGTGCCTCAGGCTGGGTAGCAGAGTGAGACCAAAAAGCAAAAAATCCAAAAAGCAAAAACCCAAAAAACCCCCACTGTTTTCTTGTTCCTTGAGTATTCCAAATTTACCAGTCTACTAGTAAAGGTTTTTTTTTTTTTTAAAAAAAGAGGAAACCCAGCAGCAGATAAGGTTGCTTACTTTGCCTAGGGTTCTACATCAGGTTCATATTTGAATTGAGATTCAAATTGTAGCTTATTAAGATTTCACCTTAGTATTTGGGAGTAAGCCGGTTGGAATGGTTTACCTATAATGAATTGTTTTGCAATCTCTCATTGTCAAAAAAAAGGTAGCATTTTACTTCGACATAGTAAGCTCCAAGAATATTAAGCATTTCAAAATATATATTTTAATATTCACATTTGCTGGTAGACTTGATAAGTATAAATCCAGGAAATAAATTTATTAATGAAAGAAAATGAAATTTATCCAGAGAGATCACAGTTGGGAGGGGGTATGAATGTTATTTCATGTGATCAGTGTCTTTCATTTTCCAAAGGAAAATACAAAGGAAAATACTGGAATAACCAAAAATGTTTCAGGCTGGTTTTAGTAATTTAGGTAACTCAGCACTGATGACATTTTATTCTCTGGGAGACTTTTTGAATCCTCAGACACTGCTGTTTAACCATGCTGCATTTTTGAGAAACATTTCCCCCCGTTTGTTAAATCAGCTGGGTCACCAGCAGTAGAGCTGCGTTATGCTTCCTGACTGTGGCTCAAAACGCCAGGCTTGAGTGATTGCCTCTGAACTCTGATCTGGTTCTTTGAAGCAGGAAACACAGTCTCCCACGATGTCACCCCTCGCCTCCCCTCCTTCTTCCCCGCCTCATTACCAGAGGGTGCCCTTGAGCCATGGCTACAGCAAACTGCGGAGCAGCGCAGAACAGATGCATCCAGGTAAGAGGCGACCTGGGGGCCAGCTGTCCTAGGCAGTGTCTTAGAGACTCCTTAATTTACCAGGCAGCAATGCTTCAAGCTGTTTAATTTCCTGATTTAATTACCCTGTCTTTGGAAACATGGTTCAATTTAATTTTATATTCTCAAGCAAGGTTTTTTTTAAATGGATTTAAACATATCTGAGTAATGTTTTGTTTCCTGTCCTAGACACTAGTTCATCTTTAGACTTTTTAACAACTAGATGATTTACTCTTACATAAATGGATTTTATTGAACAGAACATACCATGTTAAGGGTGCGTATTTTTTGGAATTGTTATTCCTTTCTGCAAACACACCAAATATATTTATATAGTGACTGCTTTAATGAAATTTCTTAAGAAATATAACCAAAAAAGCAAAAGAGTTGATCCATGCTTTGAAGACTGAGCACATAAATGAAAATATTTAGGTTTTGTGCTTTGGAATAAGGCTAAAGGAAATGCTAGGGTAGCATTTTGCTGAGGAGTATGTTGTATGCACAGTGTGGGGTTGTCTTCTTGCTCACATTTATGCTCTGCTGGCCTTGTTAGGTGGTAAAATACATTAGTTAGTTCTGAGTATGACTTGCAGAGTTGGCTGCTCAGGCTGCAGTGCCTAAAGCACTGGAAATTCACTGCAGCATCTTGTCCCCCTGGGGTTCAGACTCCTAGTTTAAGGTATGACCAATTAAAGGTATTCTAGAATTGGGTATCTGCAACTCTCCTGTTTTATTTTGTGGGCCGTGGCCCCAAATGACCCAGTTTCTGCAGGTTTTTACTGCATTAAAAATAGTGGTGACTTTTAGAGGGACACAGAAATAAAACTGCGTGCTAGGCTGAATGAAGAGAGGCTGTAATCTTGCAGAGGGAAGCAGGCGTGGCATAATGGCAATAGCTTTTGATTGGAAGCAGAAGGTGTGGGTTTCTGTGACTAGCTGTTGGACTTTGGGCAGGCCATGGAACATCTCTGAACCATGATTACCTTTTCTCTCCTCAAATGGAGTAACAGTATCCTAGAGGGGTGTTAGAGGATTAAGTTAGAACGTGAGTATAAAATCTGTTTGGAAATTAAGTCCTATGCACGTGCAAGATGGTGTTGCTAATGGATAGTAACAAAAACAAAAAAAAAAATCACTGTCCTTGTAACCTGAATGTCTCAGTGGGGTCAGAAACTTAATGGGGTTGAGAATTTTTTATTTTCCTCTTATAGTTTCCCGTGTCTGATTTCCCTATTTTCCGGAGTGTTTGTTTTTTTTTCTATTTCTAATCTTACTTGGGTTTGGAAGTTGGTTTTTACTTCACAGGTCAAACTGTTTTTGTTTACTGAGTCAGCCTGTCAGCAAGTTCTACCTTTGGTATTCCTTAGAAAACTTTTCTGTTTCACCAACTTCATGCCCCATTCTCTCCTCATTCCATACAAATTGGGCTTCCATTCCCCCAGTGGTAATGAAGCAGCCTGCTTCTCTCCATCTTTCTTGACTCTCAGCAGCCTGCGCCAAAGCTGTCTATGCCTTCATTTCTTTTCATATTTTTAAAAAAGTAAGGTAAAATATACATATGATAAAATGTGCACGTTTAATTTATTTTTGAGACAGGGTCTTACTTTCTCAGGCTGGAGTGCAGTGGCATGATCATGGCTCACTGTAGCCTTGATCTCCTAGGTTTAGGTGATCCTCCCACCTCAGCCTCCTGAGTTGCTGGGATTGTAGACGTGTGCCACCACACTGGGTTAATTTTTTTGTGTGTCTTTTGGTAAGATGGGGTTTCTCCATGTTGCCCAGGCTGGTCTTGAACCTCTGGACTCAAGTGGTCCGCTTGCCTTGTTCTCCCAAAGTACTGGGAGAACAGATGTGAGCCACAATGCCCGGCCATGCGCATGTTTTAGATCTTCAATTTGAGTTTTAGCAAATGAATAGGACTGTGTAGCTACCACTTTGATCAATAATTGAACATACCCATTATGCCAGAGGCACCCTCTCCGGTCACTCCCTGCCCCCTAATGTAAGCACTGTTCTGATTTTCATCACCATCATTAGTTTTGCTTCTTCTAGAACTTCATACAAATGAAAACACACAGAATGACTGACTATACTCATATGTGTTTGCCATCTTTCCTTCAGCATAATGGTTGAAATTTATCCATATCATTGTATCAGTAGTTCATTCCTTTTTATTATTTAGTAGTGGAATCTATTGTGTGAATGCACCACAGTTCGACAGTATATTCTCTTGTTGCTGGACATTTGAGTTGTTTCCAGTGTTTGGCTATTATGAATAAGGATACTATGAACATTAATGTACAAGTTCTTTTGTGACATATGCTGTCATTTCCCTGGCTCCTAGGAATAGAGTCGCTCAGTTTTAGGGTAGTTGTATATGAAACTGCCGAAGAGTTCTGGTTTGACAGTGAACTTTAGAGTGATGAAATCTTTAGTTTTTTTTTCTTTTTTTTTGGTACACCTCCCCTTGGAGAAAGGTGGTACTTCCAGTTCTTATTAAACTTCTTGTAAGGGGATCAAAGAATTATTTGTTTTGCATTGTATTGCATGTTTGGGGTTGATTTGGGAAGAGAGAGAGTTGAGTAATAGCTACTTTTTAACTTCCTGAATTCAGATCCAATTGAGGAAGGAGCCAGAAGTCAGACTGATGACAGCCTGAATACTTTATTATTGATATAGCTGATGAGAGCACATGTCTTAGATTTGTGAGCAAATGGGCTTTAGACACTCACCTTTCCAGTCACAGGCAGGCTTGACCATCCCAGGTTTCCCACATAAGTAGGAAGAGAGAATCTGCCTCTCCAAAAATGGTCCTCCATGCAGCTGAGTCTTCATCTGAGCCTTACTGGTGAGATAGGTTTGTCTCTTCCAAGGGAAGGCCCTTATAGGTGAGAGATAGAAGCCAAAGGTCAGATGGTGGTCTGTTCCCCCATGTGTCTCCCCTGGAAGTAGAAGTAGAAGCTTTTATGGGAAGCAGAGGCACATGAGATTTGCTTCCTAGGGAAAGCTCATGACCACTGGCACCCCAACCATGCTACAGTTTACTTTATTTCAAGCCTTTTGGCAGAGCGCAGTTGGTATTAATGGTTTAATTCAGTGTTTCATCAACATGGAATGATTTTTTAAATCCTATTTCTCAGAAGACAATGGCTGCCTACAAGCTGAGACTTACTTTTTAAGATTTGGATTATGTGCTATGTATGTTTGTTTTGCAGTTTTTATATTTGTATTCATTCTTAGCAATTTCTGAAAATCCGCTTAATGGGTTGCCAGGCAGTTGTTTTGCTATTTTAATGTGTGTTAATGTATTATAACGTTGTGTTCCAGTTACTAGGAAGAAATATAAAAAGCAGATGTATGCCCAAGAGTGATTTATCATTCTTGATGTGCTGTTGTTGTACCTTCTTTATTTTAAAAAGAGCAAACTATGCTAAACCTTAGGTCATAACAGGCTGCTCCGCTCTCTTCCTGATTTTATTTGTAAGTAAGCTACAGAAAGAAAAATTTTTACTTATTTATATATTTTAAAAAACATGAACTATTAACCTATAGAGATGAGAAACAATTTCAACTTGGGTAATAGTTTCCGCTTCCTGTTGGAGCTGCATACTACCTGGTTATGTTTAACTGACCTATTGGCAAGATCATTATTAAGTCTTCTGGAAATAAAAGGAGTGAAAACATGCATTCATTTTTGTGGCTTAAAACATTTTTTTAAAGGCAGCAAAATTGTTTTTTTTAAAGTTTGATTAGTGAATAGTAGAATAATAAATATAAAATATATTCACTTTTATATTTTTCTCTATATGATTTTACATTCTGTCTGATTTATTTTTCAAAAATAATGTTGGTTTTTAGTGTTCAAAATGCACATTAGTTTTCTTCTTGCGGAAGTGGATGATCAATGGAAGACATTTACATGGGGGTATATATATAATTTACCTGATATTTGGAATTTGAATACTTATGACACTTTTCTAGCTATTGTTGCTTTCTATCCCAATTGAAGTACTCACTGTTCCACCTTCACAATTTATTCCTAATCTTAACCCAGTGTAAATATTTTTCTGCCTATCATGAATTGGTTGAATGTCTTTAGATTATTTAGTGAAATTGTGCCAAAGAGAATCAGGGGTTGTCGGTCCTAGGTGGCCCTATGAGTATATACTCATGATTCTGTTGCCAATTCTTTCTTGAAAAGCAGAGGCTGTATCAGTCTGAATGTGAAGTCATCATTTTTGGATGGAATCTTTGCATAACATGCTAACTTTCCTTTCTGCTGTTTCAGCTCCTTATGAAGCTAGGCAGCCTCTTGTCCAGCCTGAGGGATCCTCATCAGGGGGCCCAGGAACGAAGCCCCTTCGGCATCAGACTTCCCTTATCCGGGTAAGTGATGATGTAGGGTTATGCCATTGGGACAGTGGAGGCAAGCTTTGGACTTTGGGGACATGGCTTTTTGATGGCCCCTCCTTTTTCTTGCACGGAAGATCTAAAACTGCTCCCTCATGCAAATATTGCATGTCTTGTTTCTTGCTTGTATAAATTCCTAAATCTTTTCTACTGTGTATGTTTCTACCCCTTCTCAGTGTCTCTAGATAAACTAGGCTGCTTCTTGGTCTTTAGTATATCCCTCTACCTTCACCTATCAAATAATTAGCTACCAGCTTCAGGAGAGCTTTACTTTTTCTAAAGCAGCCTGTCTTGTCTCTGCCTTATTCTTTATTATTACTCATTTAATGCATAGTTAACTGTTTTCCATTTGTTTTGTTTCTCTAATTACATGGTAAACTTTTGGAAGGCAGAGGTAGTTCTGTATTCTCTCTCAGTGCCTAGACCAGTGCTGTTTGGAGAACAGTTATTGGACAAGTGGCAGTAGCTACTGTTTACTTTTGTAATAAATACCAAAGAAATATTACGGCAAAAGCACAGATGATATCTCAGTTTGTTCTGGCTATACCACAGCTTAGAGAATTTCAGCTTCCCTTTCTCCAGTGTTTTCCTTTGGATAAAGAGCTCTTACTTTGTTCTCTGTCTGCAGCTGTTGCCTTGTGTAGTGTCTCTGGGTCCTGTGCTGGGGAAGTTATATTCTCAAAGAAGGGTGTGTGTGTGTGTGTGTGTGTGTATGTGTGTGCGGGTTTACTATTTGACACTAAAGACGAGGAAGTGGGGCGGTTTGTATAACATTTCAATTGTCCAACTTGGGAAGAAGGAGCATTTTTGCACAGGCACTTCTACTCACAAGGGTGGTGTCAGACACTCCCATAAAGAAGTGGGCTGCTAGTTTGGAACGGAATAAACAAAGTCTTAAGATCCTGGTGTTCATGGAATACCTTCTGGGGATGGGGCACTGTGTTAGACATGGTGCAGAACTTGATCTTCTAAGGTGGCACTCTATGTACAAATAATTTCTTAAAGATATTAATTTAGCCACAGGCTATTTATTTATATTTAATGCTTTCTACAGCCATAAGATCTCCTTACTGCTGCTTCTAATAGTATAAATGAGTTGACTATGGCTGAGAGAGGTCAAATAGCTGGTCTAAGGTTTCATTCATAACTAGTCAGTGACAAAGGGAGAATTTGAGTCTAGGCCTGTTCACTGTCAAAACCTGCTGTTTTCATTACTTTGCCACACATTAGAGTCCCATAGTACAAGAAGGCTAGGTTCTAGAGTTGCTGCATAAAGAAACATTGGGTGTAGTGAAAAATAGTCTCAAAAAATCCCTTATTGGTACCACATTGGAGAACCAATATGCCATTTGCTCCCAGGGCCAGTACAGCTCAGTTTTATTCCCAAGTTGGAAAAGACAATTGTTTCTTCAGCTGAGCTCCAGATGTAGTAGTTGGCTGTGTTTAGAGATCCTGCAGTACAAAAATATGTGCCTTTAAACATGAGAATCACACCCACTGTGGAGTGAGGTTTATGTTAGAAAAGGTATCAGTAGGACTTGGATTTATCCCTAAGCTCTCCAAGATGTGGCTGTGCAGGTTCCTACAGAGTATGTCCTGGGTCTGCAGAGGCCAGATCCTGAATCGTTAGGATGATAGTCAAACTAGCAGTGCATACCGAGCTTTACAGCAGTGTGACTGGGCTCACCAGACCCTTTCTACCTAGCCCCCTGGATGGCATGGTCATGGGTGCTCATTTGGATTGGCATCCTGTGGCTTCTCTTCTAATCCCCAGGTTCCCTTTTCTGCTGGCAAACATGCTTCTTGAGCCCTTCACTCAACTGATATTTAGTGGACACCTATGAAGTACCACCTATTTTGTATTCTCAACACAGTGCAATGTGTTGAGAATACAAAAATGAGGCATAACACTAGCAGTTGCTGCCCTCATGGAGCTTACAGTAGCTCCTCATGGAGCTGTTGGAGAGATGGCCATTAACCAAACCACCACAAAGTAAATATATAATTATGATATGGGATAACAGTAGGAATTACACTGTACTTTGAGGATGAAAATGGGTGTGGGATATGACCTAGCCTTGAGGGGCAGGGGCTGATCAAAGAAGGCTTCTGGAGGGAGAGCAACATTTGAGTTGGAATGAGAAGAGTACATAGCTGTTACCCAGGTGACGGGGTGGGAGTGGGGAGCAGGTGATAAGATGTAGGGAACCGCATATGCAAAGACATTTCCTATGGGCTTGACAATTTAAGGACATTATCTCTTTCAGTGCCCACAGCTATCTTATGAAGTAATTAGTGTTGTTATCCCATTTTTCAGATGACAAAACCTGAGGTTTAGAGAACTTATTTAATTTGCCTAAGATCACAGCTAGGAAGTGGCAGGGTCGGAGTTCAAACACTGGACACGATTCCTTGGTCTCTGGCTCAGGAACCAGATGGATGGTGGTGTCACCTGTTGAGCTAGGAAGCCCTAGATGAAACACTGGCACTGGGGAAAGATCATGAGTTCAGTGTTGGATGTCAGGAACTGAGCTTTTGAGATAGTCCAGAGGAGTTGTGGAAGAGCTGGTAGGTTACATGGGTCTGGAGCCTTGGAGAGAGCTGAGGCTGGACACAGGTATTTGGCAGCAATTGGCTATCAGGACTCATGGTATAGTGCAGAAAAAACCAGACAGGTTCTTGCCCAAGTCCAGCAAGACTCTGTGTGACCTTGGGCAACCAAGGTCACATAGATCTTTCTCTTTTCTGTAATACAAATGACT
The DNA here is from genome assembly GCF_049354715.1 of Callithrix jacchus. NCBI lineage: Eukaryota > Metazoa > Chordata > Mammalia > Primates > Cebidae > Callithrix > Callithrix jacchus. The sequence continues at coordinate 17,302,560 of NC_133524.1, forward strand.
TTGAATGGATTTAATAGCCCATTGTAACAATCAGCAACAGTCTACTTCTCTTAATGTGTCTCTGGTTTTCATGGCTGATGTGTTGTTCTTTCTTCTGTTCTTAGGTTTCCTTCTTATGCCTGTTAACTTGGTTTGGCTGGACTCCATGTTCCAGAAAGCAAAATGCCAACGTGGATTAGTCATGTAGATGAGCAGATTTGAAGTGAAGGTTCTTGATGATAGGGGATTAGTGTTTACTGGGCATGGTGCTAGGCCTAGGCTGGGGTTACTAATTCCCCTCATGTTGCCATGTTAATGTGCCAATGGCAACCTTCTTTCTCTTTTAGCTAGTTCTCTGGCCTTATATTCAAGCTCTTCCTGCCTGATTACAAGGGGACATGTCCTCTGAGTCCTAGGGGAAGCCTTTAGGGACTCCCAGCATGGTGTTGACATTTTAGATGTGCCTATGCCAATCCAGTGCCTAAACATTGGAATGATACATATTTTTGCTTACTATTTTAGGGATTTCACTTTTGTTCGGGTGCTGGATATTTTTCCCTTCAAAATTTCAGGCACTAAGCATATCCTATGGTGATGGATGGTTAATAGTGCTTTGTAAAGAAATTATAAGACTTATTTTCTGCTTCATCTGTTATCACATGTATAGCGGTTGTTTTGTGGTTTGCTTTTCACAAATTATCCTCAACATCTAGATGGTATAGTCGTTTGTAATTTTGCTGGCAAAAGATTTAGAATTGCACCCTTTACTCCCACTGTTCTCCACCACCTCTGTTTTTGCCGGGGTCGTGAGAAACTTTAAGTCCTTGTCTTTTTTGTCTCTTTGGCAGCTGTGGACACTGACCACCTTCTCGAAATGCTTTCATTATTTGATGTCCATCATGCCTGCTCTCCTGGTTTTCCTCCTGCTTCTGTGGCTGCTCTTTCCTCATCTTTTTCAATCTTCCTTCTTCTGCCTTCCCCTTATTATGTTGGAGACCCCTGGGCCCACTTCTCACTCTACTTACTCTTTAGCTCTGTGGATGCTGATGACCACATTGCCCCATCTGCCAGACATCTTCACTCTAATGTTCCACTGTCACTTGCAACTGACATGTTTTTTTGACAAAACCAGCTTTCACTCTTCCGCTTCTAGCTCCACCCACCCATCAGCACAGGCCAGAATGCTGGTCATTGTCTTTGACTTCTCTCTCTCTCTCCTTATGCCTGTTCAGTCTCCAAGTCCTGACCGTACCACTTTCCAAATAGCTAGTGTCTATCCATCCCTCTGTACTTCTTCATTCAGGCCATTACCCTGTTCACTGATCGTATTATATCAGCCCCTCTCTTTCTCCTTGCATTCACTCTTGCATTCTTCCAATTTATTATTCTCATTTCACATGAAAACAATCTTATAAACACAAAACACAAATCTGATCATCCTGCTGACTTGATTGAAGCCCATCCCTCTTGCCCATGGCTCTTAACATGTCATCCATGTTGCTGTCTGGCCCTCACCTACCTCTTCAGCCATAGCAGCTCGCTGCTGCTCTCCCTCAACTCTATGGCCATTTCCCAGATGGTCAGTGGTCTCTGCATGGGAGCCTTACTCTTCACCCTAACGTTTGCCTTTTTTGTTTTCTTCTTTGTCCGAATTCATCTGTGCTTTTATTCCCCATTGAGAACCTGAAACCTAAGTGTTTTCTGATATTTTCTTGTACATGTAACCTAAGTGTTTTCTGATATTTTCTTGTACATGTGACGTTTCCCTTTTTTTTCATTCTTAAAAAGAAAAAGGTCCATTGCTCATCAGCTTATTTATATGTGAAACTCAGCCCGAGGGATAAGCATTTGATCATTATTGGTTTCCCATCTCAGAGGCAACCAGGGTTGCCTGTTTCTTTTGTATCATTCTAGGAACATTTTGCACATATACATGCAAATATAGGTATTCATATATATGAATGTGTGTGCATGCGGAATATATTTTTACCTGCCTTTAGGGAGACAGGTTTGACAGACAAAATATTCTTCCAGCTAGATCACACTAGAAAAAATTATCTTTTATTTAAAACCAAAACACATTCACTTTTCAAACCCTCAGGATACTGCTGTGATGTTTTCTTTGCTTTTCTGAAGGGGTGAGAGTAACAGTTTTCTAGAACATTTTCTCAACACTCACTACTCTTCTTCAGAGATGAAAAAATGACAGAATTTGGAGACCTCTATTACTCTGCCATTCCTCAGAGGGCTTAGTTATATTTTTGTTGTAGGTTTTCTAATGAACAGGTAGGGGAGGGTATGTTAGGCATTGTTAGCCAGCACCATATTCATCTCAAAACACGTAACTTGAGAAGTGTTTATTTAACCTAGTTATCTCCCTTCCTCCCTCACGTTTTCTCCATCTTAGTTTCTTGCCATACCTTCTACCCTAGATATAACTGCAGGTACTTATGGCCAGAAGCAGGTGATCTCCACTCCTTGGGGCCTCTTGGAACCCAAGAGAAAAGGCAAGTATGTGAAAGAAGATGAAAGAAATGAATATTCCTGAGGCTCTGTTGGAGTGATGTTGGCCTGAGTCAGAAGATAATTGATAGTTACCACAAGTAAATTGTTCATTCTAAGAGCTTTGATGAAAACAGCAGGAAATAGTATTTTTGGGAGGCTGATATAGCATCGAGAGAACTTCTTGTGGCATGAAAGATATTTTATGGGTAGGCTGGACCAGGATGCCTGGAGGATAAGGAGAGCGGAGGAGTGAGAATGACTGATGGGTTGGGATGTTATTGAGTGAAGTGGGTTAGAGTTGAGTCATGAGAGAGTTGGTCATCTGAGTTTGGAAGAACAGTGAAGCAGGTAAACAAGTGGGGCATACTGGGTACTGTCTTGGCCACTCTGGTTGTCTAACCTAATACTCAGCCCGGGGATGTGACCTACAAAGCAGGTCAGGCCCACCTGGCTTCTTTTGGGGTTCAAGAATTATTTACCAAGGCATTACTTAGTGGGCGTTCATATGAATGTGTGTGAGCTCTCAAACACGATTGTTCTTCAGAGCAATTATAGATTTTAAAAATATGTGAAGACTGTACTTTCAGGGATCATTTCTATAGTGTGTTACTAGAGAAGTTTCTCTGAATGTGTAGAGCACTGAAACAAAAAGAACACAGCAGGAGGCATCACACTACTGGACTTCAAACTATGCTACAAGGCTACAGTAATCAAAACAGCATGGTACTGGTACCAAAACAGAGATATAGACCAATGGAACAGAACAGAGGCCTCGAAGGCAACACAGCATATCTACAACCATACAACCTTTGATAACCCTGACAAAAACAAGCAATGGGGATAGGATTCCCTGTTTAATAAATGGTGTTGGGAAAACTGGCTAGCCATGTGCAGAAAGCAGAAACTGGACCCCTTCCTGACACCTTACACTAAAATTAACTCCAGATGGATTAAAGACGTAAACATAAGACCTGGCACCATAAAAACTCTAGAAGAAAATCTAGGCAAAACCATTCAGGGCATAGGAGTAGGCAAGGACTTCATGACCAAAACACCAAAAGCATTGGCAGCAAAAGCCAAAATAGACAAATGGGACCTAATCAAACTCCACAGCTTCTGCACGGCAAAAGAAACAGTCATTAGAGTGAATCGGCCACCAACAGAATGGGAAAAAATTTTTGCAGTCTACCCATCTGACAAAGGGCTGATATCCAGAATTTACAAAGAACTCAAACAGATTTACAAGAAAAAAACAAGCCCATTCAAAAATGGGCAAAGGATATGAACAGACACTTCACAAAAGAAGACATACATGAGGCCAACAATCGTATGAAAACATGCTCATCATCACTGGTCATTAGAGAAATGCAAATCAAAACTACATTGAGATACCATCTCACGCCAGTTAGAATGGCGATCATTAAAAAATCTGGAGACAACAGATGCTGGAGAGGATGTGGAGAAATAGGAACACTTTTACACTGTTGGTGGGAGTGTAAATTAGTTCAACCATTGTGGAAGACAGTGTGGCGATTCCTCAAGGGCCTAGAAATAGAAATTCCATTTGACCCAGCAATCCCATTACTGGGTATATATCCAAAGGACTATAAATCGTTCTACTATAAGGACACATGCACACGAATGTTTATTGCAGCACTGTTTACAATTGCAAAGACCTGGAACCAACCCAAATGCCCATCAATGATAGAGTGGACTGGAAAAATGTGGCACATATACACCATGGAATATTATGCAGCCATCAAAAACGATGAGTTCGTGTCATTTGTAGGGACATGGATGAATCTGGAGAACATCATTCTCAGCAAACTGACACAAGAACAGAAAATGAAATACCGCATATTCTCACTCATAGGTGGGTGATGAATAATGAGAACACGTGGACACAGGGAGGGGAGCACTACACACTGGGGTCTATTGGGGGGAGTGGGGAGGGACAGCGGGCGGGGGGAGCTGGGGAGGGATAGCATGGGGAGAAATGCCAGATGTGGGTGAAGGGGAGGAAGACAGCAAATCACACTGCCACATGTGTACCTATGCAACTATCTTGCATGTTCTGCACATGTACCCCAAAACCTAAAATGCAATAAAAAAATGTCAAATATTCAAAAGATACAAAAGGACACAGTTAAAAGTGTCCCTACCATTTCTCCCCAAAGCCACTCATCCCAGAGGCAACTAATATGACCCATTTATTTTATATAGTTCTATACAAAGCATTTATATTATGTATATGAATATCTTACAAGTGAAAATATGTATTATATATAATTATGTGTAGTATATGTAAAATGTAGTTATACTTTTTTATACATGTGGTAGCATACTGTACATCTAGCATGCATTTAGCACTTTTAACAATAAGCTTTATTAGTGTTCTGTAGTGGCACATAAAGTACTTCCTCATCTTTTTGTTTTTTACAAATGTATTTCATTCTCTGCGTATTGCATAAATCATTTAGCCAGTCCTTTTAATTGACATCTTGTGTTTGCAATCACTGTATTTTGTAGATATATGGGACCAATTCCTAGAAATTGAATTATTGGGTGAAAATCCCTATATATTTGTAATTTTTTATAATGACTTTCAAATTGGAGGTGTAGCAGATTATGTATTTGCCAACAATGTATGAACATGTCTATTTTCTCATACCTTTGCGAACGCAATGTGCTAACAAATTTATGGATCTTTGCCACTCTCATAGGTGAAAAATGATAGCTCAGTGTAGTTTAATTAGCATATCTCTTTATTAGTGAAGTGAAATATATTAAGTTTATGAGCTGCTTGTATTTCCTTTTCTGTGAACTGTTGATTCATTTCCAGTGCCCCTTTTTCTTTTGAGTATGGGTTTGTCATTCTATCTTTTTTTTTTTCCAGCATAGGGCAATTTATTGCAAAGAAAAGATATTTTGAAAGTGAGGTGTAGAATGGACAGTACACCCTGAGAGAGGATTCAGGGCAGGCTGCTCGTAAGGATGAGACAGCAAAGACCAGCATGAGGGAGCCTCCCTTTATGGGAGCCTTGCATGGTTATTCACAGGGATGGGAAGAAATGTTACTGCTAAGCATGTTCTGGGTGGTCATTTGCATGCACATGTGCAGTAGCTGTACACGCTTGTTCATATTTGGCATGTCTCATTAGCATCTTCTATATATTTTTTAAATTGCACTTCCGGTTCTGGGGTACATGTGCAGAACATGCAGGATTGTTGCATAGGTATACACAAGGCAATGTGGTTTGCTGCCTCCATCCCCCTGTCACCTACATCTGGCATTTCTCACCATGTTATCCCTCCCCAACATCCCAACCCCCATCTCTCCCCTATGCCCCGACAACAGACCCCAGTGTGTGATGCTCCCCTCCCTGTGTCCATGTGTTCTCATTGTTCAACACCCAGCTATAAGTGAGAACATTCAGTGTTTGATTTTCTGTTCTTGTGTCAGTTTGCTGAGAGTGATGGTTTCCAGATTCATCCATGTCCCTAAAAAGGACACGAACTCATCATTTTTATGGATGCATAGTATTCCATGGTGTATATGTGCCATGTTTTCCCTGTTCAGTCTATCATTGATGGGCATTTGGGTTGGTTCCAGGTCTTTGCTATTGTAAACAGTGCCGCAATGAACATACGTGTGCATCTGTCTTTATAATAGAGCGATTTGTAATCCTTTGTATATATACCCAGGAATGGGATTGATGGTTCAAATGGAATTTCTATTTCTAGGTCCTTGAGGAATTGCCACACTGTCTTCCACAATGGTTGAACTAATTTACACTCCCACCAACAGTGTAAAAGTGTTCCTGTTTCTCCACATCCTCTCCAGCATCTGTTGTCTCCAGATTTTTTCATGATCGCCATTCTAACTGGCATGAGGTAGTATCACAATATGGATTTGATTTGCCTTTCTCTAATAATCAGTGATGATGAGCATTTTTTCATATGTTTGTTGGCCTCATCTATTCTTTTGAAAAGTGTCTGTTCATGTTCTTCACCCACTTTTGAACGGGTTTGTTTGTTTTTTTCTTTTAAATTTGTTTTAGTTCTTGTAGATTCTGGATATTAGCCCTTTGTCAGATGGGTTGTAAAAATTTTTTCCCATTCTGTTGGTTGCTGGTTCACTCTAATGATTGTTTCTTTTGCTGTGTAGAAGCTCTGGAGTTTGATTAGGTCCCATTTGTCTATTTTGGCTTTTGTTGCCAATACTTTTGGTATTTTAGTCATGAAGTCCTTGCCTATGCCTATGTCCTGAATGGTTTTGCCTAGGTTTTCTTCTAGGGTTTTTATGGTGTTAGGTCTCATGTTTAAGTCTTTAATCCATCTGGAGTTAATTTTAGTGTAAGGTGTCAGGAAGGGGTCCAGTTTCTGCTTTCTGCACACTGCTAGCCAGTTTTCCCAACACCATTTATTAAACAGGGAATCCTTTCCCCATTGCTTGTTTTTGTCATGTTTTTCAAAGATCAGAGGGTTGTAGATATGCTGTGTTGCCTCCGAGGCCTCTGTTCTGTTCCATTGGTTTATATCTCTGTTTTGGTACCAGTACCATGCTGTTTTGATTACTTGGTTTGTCATTCTTAAAGGAATGAAACTAGAAACTGGTCTGTCTTTTCCTTTGAACCAGAGGTATACTGGAGTGTGTGTGGAAGACTACTCCCTGAGTGGTTGAGGGGAGATCCTGGCACCTGAGACCCCTGAAGGAGGTTATGGACCCCAGCTGCTTCCCAGTTCTGGAGAACCCCAGGCCTGCCTGCAATGGGGGATTTCTTGTTTATAAGGTTATGACAATAAAGTTGAATTACTTAGTTTATGGGTAGAGATTAGGGCTAAAAAAATGCTCTATTGTTAGAAATGGTAAATGTCAACACTGTGTGTGTGTGTGTGTGTGTGTGTGTGTGTGTGTGTACCTCTCAGCATTGCTGAGACAGCTGAATTCTCTTCCTTTCACTGAAATGGGAGGGAGGAGGAGATAGAGGTCAAGATAAAGATAGATAGAGGGAGAGAGTGAGTGAGTGTGTGTGTGTGTGTGTTTGTGTGATAGGAAGAATGAGTTTGATGCATCTTCTAGGTATGTATGTGCCTTATTCTTGGGATCTTCTTTCACCGAATTCATTCCTCATTTTATTTGAGACCCCAGATGGACTTTTACACCATCACCTAAGGGGTCAAAGGCTAATGTGTCCTCCAGGTGTCCTACTTCACTGAGTCTACTGAAGAACCCACAAATACCTGAGCAGACACTATTGCCACAAGGTGTTCCTGTTTTTTTTTTATAGCCTCCAGTTTCCTGCTTACTTATTTTCTTCACCTGCTTATCATTCTCTTTCTGATTTTCTAGCCCTTAACTTTTGGGGAAGGAAAGAAACATTTAATCTCAACTGATACTGAAGTTTATTTTTGCAGTATAAATCTTTTCTACCTGTTTCTTTTTTCTTTAATTTATTTATTTTTGAGATGGAGTCTTACTCTGTCACCCAGGCTAAGTGCAGTGGTGTGATCTCAGTTCACTACAACCTCTGCTTCCCAGGTTCAAGCAAATCTCCTGCCTCAGCCTCCCAGGTAGCTGGGACTAGAGGTGTGTGCCACTGCTCTTGGCTAATTTTTGTATTTTTTTTTTTTTAGTAGAGATGGGGTTTTACCATGTTGGCGAGGGTGGTCTTGAACTCCTGACCTCGGGTGATTCATCTGCCTCGGCCTCCCAAAGTCCTAGGATTACAGGCATGAGCCACCGTGCTTGACCTCTACCTGTTTCTTAATATATTCCTCAGGTGCTCACTGTGTACCCACTTCTTGATAATAAAAGAGATGTTTAGTTGATTTAGCCTCCCAGATGTAGTTGAAAACACTGGATTGAACTCCTGGTTCCAGGCAGTACTTTGTAACTCTGGAAAGGATAGTGGCTTATTCCCTAGGACCTTTTGGTCTCAGTTGTATTCCAGGCTGTGGATATGGAAGATTTCTTTACAACTGGCACCATTTTAGCCCCTGGGCCTGTTAGTCTTTCCCTTGATCTCAGGCGAGCAGGGAGTGTTATGCCTCCAGTTGCCTATACCAACGATAGTCACAACTGGCTAAGGTGCCTCTTTGGTCCCAGTGCTGTGTTGGCCTTTTTCAGTCCTCTCAACAATCTCACAAGGTAGGTATTACATCTTCCATTTGTCCATTTGAAATACTTAAGTGGCTTCCATGAGTCAGCCACCGTGACAGGGGCACACTGAGGACTATACAGTCTCTTGCCCTCAAGGTGCTTGCAGTCAAAAGGGGCAGATAGATTTGAATCAAATGATCCCACCTATGCATGTGTAATTGAAAACTGACAATTGCCCTAAAGGCCTTAAAGGCATGGTGCCATGTAGCAGAGGAATTCAGCCTATAGCTAGAAAGTGAGAGAAGGCTCCTTTAACAAAGTATCTGTTGAGCTGAGCTGTGAAGGATGAATAGGAGTTAAATAGGCAAAGGAAGGATGGTGCTGGGAGGTGAGGAGAGGAGTGGAGTGTCTCCTGTAGAGGTAAGAGCTTGGACAAAGGTCACATCTTGATCAAGGTTCTTAATTATGGACACCAGAATCTCCTTTGGTTGAAGCAAATAGTGATTTATAATAAGGGATTTGGACAGCCTGCCAAGTCTTTGGAAGTGCTAAAGATACAGATTCTATTCTGAGTTTCCAACAATCTCCAAAACCCCATAGCAGAGCTGGGCTGCTGTGACAGAGCTCTCTGTCACAATCAGAAAGCTACAGCATTGGGAAACTGCTGCCCTAGTGTCAGCTCCAACCAGATCCACACCACACACAACCTTGGCAACCAAATGAAAGCTTTGTTCCCTGCCTGTAACTTGGGCCTGCATCGGTCCTCCATGTGTGTATTTGTTAAGTGGAACCTAAGTCCTATTTGGAATTGTAGCAGCAAAGGTGTTTTGACAGTGGAGTTTTTAGCTAGCCAGCTTGTGCAGTGCTGAGACTTATGCTGAAGGGTGGAATTGACATTGAGTGACCCAGTCTCTACCATATTTCACATGGAGAGCAGATACATTTGAAGAACTGAAGGAAGGCAGCTGTGGCTAGAGCCTGGAGTGGGTAGAAGATGAGGCCAGAGAGGGACACAGGGTCTTCTGGGCTACGTGACTGCCTTGCAGGTGGGAGCTGATGGCTCACAAGTTAATTTACTGGTTAGCGAGTGACATGCCAAATTGGAACCCAAGTCTGTCTGCCTCTGGAACCTGCATTCTTTTTGTACCTCCAGTCAGTAGCCTCATTCTCCAAAGCATTCTTGAATTTGGCCCAAGTTCTGGATGCATCTGTTTCCCATCTGAACTCGGACTGCCATGAGTGTGAAGGGGAGAACATAGTGAAGAGTCAGGCAGCCTTGGCCTGACCAGCAAGGATGAGGGTGGGAACGTCATTGCTCTGTTAATGGAAGTCTGAAGCCTTGTCAGAGTCTCCCCTTACTGCTGATTTCTCATTTTTCTTGGCTTTCTTCTCTAAGCAGAGCACAGAATCCTGGTAATCATGAAGGAAAAATGCCCTTCTGGAACAGCAGATCTTGGCTCCGGAGAAGAGAATTGGAAACAGTGGTTACTAATGAGCATTTCTTGTGTTAATTAAAATACTGTTAGCGCCACATACTGCAATCACAGTAAAATGATTAAATACCTGAATTGTTTGGCTATCTCTAGGATTCTTTCATGATGATGTGCCAGATGCTTACATGCAAAAATTATATGAGAAATAAAATGGTGCTCTGTCAGTATAATTTAATAGTTCACCAGCCAAAATCTAAAACTAAACTAGATGATGGGGAGGAGGGTATAAATACAGCATAATCATAAGTCAAGCGCAGATCCTCAATCTGCAAAATTGCAGCAATGATTTAGGCATTGCAGTGAGGTTCTTTCTATAAGGGAAATGCTCTATTTTTAGGGACAGATGAACAGATAGAGATAACTACAGAGCTTGATGATCAAGAGTACATACTTTGGACCCAGTTTGTATTCTGGCTCTACCCATTTGCCATAAATGTATGGTCTTGGTAAATTATTTCCCTTACCTAATCCTCAGTTTCCTGTTTCGCAAAATGGGAATTACCGGATTTACCTTGCAGGGTTGTGAAGATGAAAATGGATTGTGTCCATTAGGTACTTACAGCGCCTGACACTTGGCAAAGGAGTAAATACTTGTTACTGAACATTTTTCTATATCTAAGTGATAGTTTTAAAAATGTAAAGCTTATTATAATAAGCAGCAACTGTGTGTTGCACTTTAGGCTCAGAGAGATTCCTACAGTTTGGCAGTCAACCTCTGAACTATTGAAATTAGATCCCTAAGTGAGTTTGGTAATATGTGGTTAAAGGCATCTTTGTGTGTTTATTTCCCTGAAGAAACAGATAAGATTAAATTTCTCTGTTGGGATTTAATTTTAACTAACTTCTCTACAAACAAAACCAAATTATTAATTGCAACTTCCTGTGAATCTATAATTATTTTGAAATAAAGACTAGAAAAAAGGAAGTTTTAATAAAGTTTTCTGACTTCAGAGGTGGGGGAGAGGGCTCAGCCTTTATAATGTTGGATGACATTATGTGGTAAATGCCTATAAAATCCAGCTTCAGTCAGTGTAAGAGAACTCAGGTTAACCTTTCTCTGTCTCTAGACTGGGATTGAGAATTTTTTCAAATATTTGTTTGTTTACTCATTCAGCAAATACTTCTTGAGTGTTTCCTATATGCTAGTCACTTTTCCAGTCATTTGGGATATAGCAGCAATCAGGATAGGCATAATTTCCTGTTCTCTTGGGCTTTATGGGATAGTATGTGGTAGGGTGACAGGCAAAGCATAAACAAGATTGATCGAGCATAATATGGAATGATTTCATGTTAAAACAGAATTGCTGAGCTCTGTCTCCTTTTTTAGCTCCTTTTCATTCCTCATTGAACACTTTCCCCACAATTTTACTCGAGCTGTCTTCTCTTTTTAACTGTGAATCTCCTTCATATCCATGAAAGATGAACCTGTATTACCCAAACACAGAAAGACTGCTGTAAAAATGAATCAGCATTTGTGTACTATAGATAGTCTGCATAGGCAATCAAATTAGAATTAGAAAGTTGTTTGGGCTCATAATGGTCTAATGTCATTGGTCAAATTGCAGAACCACGATAGCCTCAGGCTTCCATCTCCAGGACTGGCTGTGTGGTTGTGAGGGGCAGATCTTCCTTTCATTTGGGCCTTGCTTAAAGGATACATTCATTGGGGAAACGGCTACTGTAACAAATATGCCCCACATTTTAATGACTGCATAGTAGGTATGTTTCTCACTCATGTAGCAGTTTGGCAGGCTGCAGTCCTCAGCATGGTGATTCATGCACCAGAGCTTCTGTCCTGTCACTCTGCCATCGTCTGTTCAGTGGGCTCATGGGAAAGAGAGTAGAGGAGTGCCACAGGGTACTAGCCCTGCCTGGAAGTAGGGCAGGCCACTGGTGCTCCCATTGCAGCGGTTACAGCTCAGTCACATGACTGCATGTAACTTCAAGGGAGGCTGGAAACTGATTGCTGGTTGGGTAGCCACTTAGTGACTCCTATACCAGGCATAGTAGAGCATGAATTATTGGAGGAGTCTGCTCTAATCCCACCTATCAGCACTGCTACCACTTGCCTCTATGACTTCTTTTTTCTCAGCCCCATGACTAATTCCCATGGTCTTTCTTTAGGCAAATTAATATTCACTTGGGCTATAGTGTAGGTTCACCAGTCCAGTAGCCATCCCTTTCTTTATGGTAATCGAATCTTCTCACATCTTTGCTAAAGAGATCATGTTTTAATCAGTGATTGCCTTATGGTAATCTTATTTCCAAAATATTTTTGGCAGAGGAGGCATCCTCACATATTCGCTGTGGGCTTAGTATGAGCTTTTGCTACTCTAGGTGGTTTGTTTACTAAGGCACTAACAGGACACTGTTAAGAGATCATTACCCCCTCATAGGTGAAACGGCTGGATTCTAAAACAGCATTTTTAGGATGCCTTTAGGGTGGGTTTATGTTTTAAACAGAAATGTTCTATGATCGAAATAATATACACATCCGTCTTAAGTTCTCTCCGACAATGCTTCCTTGCAATTTGTATTATTTAGCTTTCCTTTATTTTTAAGATAGTTTGATAGTTAGTAGGGATAAATGCCACCTTTTGGGATTTTATTAATAGTATTACTTTTTAATGAATCTTTTGAAGTCTTTCATTATAAACAGTCTGCTTTCCCCAGAGATAATAACTTGCTGTGCCAAATATTTGCATTTCACTTGAAACAAAACCAAGGGGTTGAATGTTTTAAATATAAGCAAATCTAATTCTCCTGTGTCTAGGGAAACTGTATAATGAACCATATGTATGTGGCTTAAGCAGACAGATGTGAAAGATTTCTCTCTCCCTCCTTTTATTTAAAAAATAAAATACTGGCAGAGCTCAAAATTGGCACCAAGTAGCAAGTATCTCTGCTCGGCCAACAAAACCGCTGGAGTTGGAGTTGACTGGGGGAGGCCTTTTTAGGGTACACGCAAAAGTGAAGCTTTTCCTGGTCCTCGCTTCTACTTGGAACACTAAGTCTCCACAGCTTATTCACCCTCATTTCTCAGTGCCTTCAGGCTTCACAATGAGCCATTCTTAGGTGACTGACTTTTCAGATCTTTGCCTGAGAAGTTGTGTCGATTGTTGTGGTTGATTGTTGGACTGGTTCAGAAGAGATGAGTCCACGCATCTGGGTCCTGCGGTGAGATGGCCCCTAGCTGCTGACAAAGAGGTGCTGAGCTACATTCCACCTCCAGCATGGGCCTTCCTCTGGTGGTGGCCATATGGCTTCTTTCTCTCCTATTCTTATATCCCTCCCCAGCTCTGGGCAAACTTTACCTCTGGCTGGGGTTGCAGATAGGGCCTTAACTGGTTTTCCTGCCTTTAGTCTTTCCCTGTTCACTCTCCTCACTGAAGTGATCTTTCTGTAACTCAGATCTGATTATTTGATTGCCCCATTTAATACTTATCTATGGCTCCCTATTGTCTTCTAGAAACAGTCTAAACCCCATAAGTTGGTGTACCTGAGCCTTCATGATGACCTGGGTCCTGCTTTTTCTGTCTGCACCATCTTGAGACAACACCACTAACATCCACCCTGTACTGGCAGCCTGTTTTATCTATCCGGAGCCCAAGGGCTTTCAGGAGATGGCCATTTTTCTCTCATGTTTTGGTGTCTTTGCAAATGCTGCTCCTTTTGGCTGCCTTGCTCTGCACATCCTACAGCATTGCTTCTTCAACTTGAGTGTGCTTTGAATCACTGATAGGGCTTGTTAAACCACAGATTGCTGGGCTCCACTCTCAGATTTTCTGACTCACTCAGTGTAATGGGGCCTGGGAGTCTATTTCTAGCGGCCCCCCGGTGATGTTGATAAGGGTGGTATGGTGACCACACTTTGAGTAGCAAAGTTCTAGAGTACCCTGTCTTTCTAAAGCACTTCACCTTGCTGTTTGGAGATTGCCTGTTTACCTTTCTCCCTCACTGGACTCTGGGCTTCTTGGGCAAAAGAATCTGCCCACCAGTGTATTACTATTTACTAGTATCTGGGATATTTCTGACATTCAGTAAGTATCTGCTGCATAAGTCAATGAGCAGGTCACTGTTTATACAGCAAAGTTCAAATCATTTTGTTTCTTGCAGCGGATCAGCTTTCTTTTGGAATATTTCAGCATAATAGTGTGTGGAATGTTATCAGATCCTTCCATATGCCCCTACCTGACTTTGAAATACTAATTTAGTGGATATGGAACTTGAAAACCCCCACGGAGATCAGACCATAGGTGAACTACAGGAAGACAGACAAGGACTTCTTTTGGTAGATCTCCAACTTTAAAATGTGAAAACAGACTCACAGGTTTTCTTTCACAAAGAACATCATAGAGCAGTGTTACTACATCTCTTGCAATACAAGACATACCTCTGAACTTCCTGAAGCCTGTCAACAAGTAGAGCTCATACTACCTTTTAGTATCCATGAAGTATCTGCCAGGGATTGTAGTTAGGATAAAGGAGTATCTGATATGGCTCTTTTCTTTCAGATTGAAACCTGGGTGAGGATGAACACTTTAAATGTTCAAACATGTGATACTTACTATGACTATCATAAAGATTCATACATATGTTTTTGAGACAGGGTCTTGCTCTGATGCTCAGGCTGGAGTGCAGTGGTATGATCATGGCTCACTGCAGCCTTGACTTCCTGGGCTCAGGTGATTCTCCCACCTCAGCCTCCTGAGTAGCTGGGAGTACTAGTGCATTGCCACCATGCCTGTCAATTTTTAAATGTTTTTATTGTTGTTGTTGTTGTAGAAATGGGGTTTTACCATGTTTCCCAGGCTGGTCTCAAACTCCTGGAGTCAAGTGATCTGCCTGTCTTGGCCTCCCAAAGTGCTGGGATTATGGGTGTGAGCCAACACCCCCAGCCAAGATTCATATTTTTTAAAATTCTCAAATCACTTGGTTTATTAAATCAATTTCAAGCATACAGAGAGAAGCAAGGGGAAAGAGATGGGGGATAGGCTAGCATACTTAGTGCAAACCAGTTGAAGGGCAACCCTATGGGTTACACAGTGCTCATATGCCCTCTCCCTTTGTCCTAAGGCCTTTCTAGGTTTAGGGAGTAGGAACTCTCCTTTCCCAGTTAGGTTTTCTTGAAAAGGAAGAAGGGTTGTGGTTTTCATGGGAATCTAAGAAATGAGAGCCAAGGAGTGGCCCACTGGTCTGTAGGGGTGGGAGTTCTTGGCTGTTCATATTTGTTCTGCTGTTAACAGGCCTTGCCCCAGTTGCATTAAGTTTGCTTTACTGTCCACTTATCTTTAGGCTGTCACAGCCTTCCTTGCCCTCCTTCTTTGTGTCCTTTCTCTACCTATGTCCCAGCTTCTGCTGATGCTTGGTTCTGGCACCCTTGTAAGTTTAAGCCCCACCTGCCCTTTCTTTATACCATGGCCCTGCTGAGCATCTGTTTAGGGTCTGCTTTCTCTGCTCATTGGCTTTGATATTTCTCATCCACATTCCCAGGAATGAGCATCTGACCTAAGCCCTTGTCAGAGTATCCCAAAGGACAGTGTACAGTGTGCCCACCCACCCTTACTCCCACTCAGGTGACACCAGGCATGAGTTGGGTATGGTGCCCACACAAGGCTGCCAGGCCCACCTTTGCAGCAGAGCATGGGAACAGGTGGTGCCCTCTGTCATGGCCGTGGGCATGGCAGGTACATTGGAGGATTTGAGCAGGGGAAGAGTGTTCTGGGAAGAAGACACACATCTTAACCCCTGAGGAGTGAGCATGTACAGTCAGAAAGCCTGCTGAAAGAAGGCTGGGGTGTGAGGCTTGTGAAGGCCAGGTGCAGGAGTGGACGTTTTGTTAGGCAGCAGGTCATCTCTGTAGGCTTTTAAGCAGAGGAGTTAATCACCCCCTTCTGTTCATTCCTGATTTCTGTTGTCAGAGTAGACTTGAGACCTGCTAAGAGGCCACTAATGCCACACTGAGGTAATGTGGGAGAGGAACTAGAAAGCAGATGGCTATGGCACTGGAGAAAGAGGCACACATGGGTTGACAGGGACAGCTACATGGCAGCTTCATGAGCAGGAGGGAAGGGGCATGTTCTAGGGGAACAGCAGCTTCCATGTCAGACCTGGGAATGCAGCAGACCCAACATCCAGCTTGGAGATTTCTTCTCTTTTTCTATTTCTTTTTTCAATGGCACTGTATTTTCCTAAAATGTTGCAGATCAGTTATAGCAAATGGAATGGTGATGGTCAAGGAAACTGACTCTGGGCTCCTTTTTGACTACAGCAGCTAAGTGGAAGCAGCTGCAGCTGCAATAAGGGCCACTCAGCATGAAGATTTCTGTGTCTTCATTCACTTGGAAGTGGTGGGGCAGAGCTTCCAATCCACGTCCTACCTTCTTCACAAACCATCTTTGCCACCAAATTGTTGACTCATAGGTCTGTTCGTCTCTCTTCCCCGTGCCTAGGTTTTAGGTTCCTTTGCTCCAGCTATTTCTATCAGTGCTGATCTGGAAGGCAGCGATCCTATGAGTTCTCCACATTATGTCATGGCTAGTAATCCAATCCAATTCAAGCTGACATCCCTCACCCTATATTCTACCAACAGAACCTAGTCAGACATCTGGACTCATTCAGGAAGTGCTGCTAGGGCATGGCTTTGAAATTTGGTGGGAGCATTTTGGAAGGTTGTGTGGTCTGTTTTGTTGTTTGGTGGTCAGACTGGATTTTGATCTTTTTTGCTTTCTTTCTTTACACACACACACACACATATGTGTGTGTGTATATATATTTTGAGATGGAGTTTCACCCTCGTTGCCCAGGAGGGAGTGCAATGGCACGATCTCAGCTCACTGCAATCTCTGCCTCCCAGGTTCAAGTGATTCTCCTGCCTCAGCCTCTCAGGTAGCTGGGATTACAGGTACCTGCCACCATGCCTGGCTAATTTTTTGTATTTTTTTTTTTTTTTAGTAGAGATGGGGTTTCACCGTGTTGGCCAGAACTCCTGACCTCAGGTGATCCACCCTCCTTGGCCTCCCAAAGTTCTGGGATTAGAGGCATGAGCCATGGCTGCGGGCCTGTGTAATTTTATAAGAAGAAGAGGCTTTTGAAAAAAAATTAAGATAGATGCAATCCAGTTAAAAAAATCCTGATATGCAAGATCCTGCCTTTGAACAAGAGATTTAAAAAAGGAGGGTCATTATTTGCTGCCTGCAAGAGTTCACTAATGGATGTGGGTAAGTTCCTTGAGCTTGAAAAAAAGATAATAATTAACACCCACTTAGATCTCTAAAGTCTTGAGGTGCTCAAGCAAGTAGGAGTGTGTGAAATGCTTGTAAATTTCAAAGTACTCTATGAATTTAAGGTATTAACTAATGGATAATGACTTCTTGAAATTTAAGAATGGTTTGATTTACATTTAGTAGAAACTCATCTAGTATGAAAATGATATATATATTACAAATGACTAACAACCCTACCGTTCTCAACCTCTTTATGTAACCTTCCTTCTGACCAAAGGACCCAGATGACTTTGAGGAATAGCCTGTTTGCTGGATATATTCTCACTTAGCACTTCTGGAAATATCCATTCTATAGGTAGTATTTCATCTCATTGTCCTGGTCTTCCCAAAGCACCCTTAATCCAAGGTGTGAGATGGCAAAGTAATACATATTTTACTTCAGAGATGACACCTTAAGGTTCTATCATAGCTCAACATTTTCTAGTTTCCTTTCTTCTCTGAACATTGTCCCAGGGAGACATGTGTTCCTGGAAAGAATTAATTCCTGGAATGGTGTGTGTGTGTGGGTATGGGGAAGGGGAGGAGATGTCTGCTGTCTTTTCTAGGGTTACTGGGTGGAATTTCCTCACAATGATTAATTCCCTCCTTGACAGTGTGTTCAGAAGCAGGCACCTTGATGGTTCTTTAGCAGCAATACCCCTCCCTTCTTTCCTAGCCTTCCTTTGTCATTAAGCCTCATCCTTCTTCTTCTTCTTCTTCTTCTTCTTTTTTTTGAGGTGGAATCTCACTCTATTTGCCCAGGCTGGAGTGCGGTGGCATGATTTTGGCTCACTGCAACCTCTGCCTCCCACGTTCAAGTGATTCTCCTGCCTCAGCCTCCTGAGTAGCTGGGATTACAGGCATGCGCCACCATGCCCGGCTAATTTTTGTATTTTTAGTAGAGACGGGGTTTCACCATGTTGGCCAGGTTGGTCTTGAACTCCTCACCTCGTGATCCACCCACCTTGGCCTCCCAAAGTGCTGGAATTACAAGTGTGAGCCACTGTGCCCAGCCAAGCCTGTCTTCCTGTGTTCACCCACCTCTTGGTCCCATGAAGGTGGTCCTTGGCAAGTAGCACTTTCAACATTTTTCTTAGTCCCGCAATGCCTACCATAGCTTTGTTTTCTCCTGCGCTACTTCTCTGGGTTTCTAGGCTCTTAAATCCTCAAATTTGACTTGCGTGCCCTCTAGTGGCAGGTCTGATGCACTCCTTGTTACCCTGTTTATTGTGGTACCATGACAGCTGTTCTCACCACCCAGCTCTGTTACTAAATATTATCTCTAATTCACAAATGCCAAATGAGAGGTTCAGTGGTCCTGACTTGCCACTCAAGTAGGACCTGGAAATGTGGGATTTGAATTAGAGCTCTTGATTCCTGGATTTATACAGTCTTTCAAGTATAACTGCAACAGTAAAAAAGATATGGTTATAGCTGTTCTAGTTTCTTTTTCATGGTTTAAAAAGAATTCAGATTATTTTATTATCCACTCAGCTAATATGAAAGGACAAAAATGTGAGGAATAGTGGAAGATAAGAATGATCATATTTTTTTAACCCTTCCTTCATTATAATTAGAATTTTTTTTGTCACTTACTGAGTATTCAGTATTTCATGCCTCAGTCCTGTTAACTTTGAGGAATACAGAAAATATATAAAGCATGATATCTGCCTTTAAATTTATGTTCTAGTTAGATTCTAGTTATGAGGCAGTTACATTTCTTCAACTGAGGAAAAAAATTAAGCATAACACACAATAACTTTTATTGGTGTTTAATTTTTTTACTTCATCTCACTAAAGACAGGTTCTCTGAGCATTGACTTTTTAATTTATTCTTAAAGTCCTTTTCAGTGGAGAGAGAACTACAGGATAACAGCAGTTACCTCGATGAACCCTGGAGGATAACAGAAGAACAGCGCGAGTACTATGTCAATCAGTTTCGATCCCTGCAGCCAGACCCAAGCTCTTTCATTTCAGGTAAAAATGTGGGCTCCCCAGGCATCGCTCTCACTGGAAACCACAGCCACCATCTTGAGAAATCATTCATGCAAAATGGATATGGCAGCCTTCCATGATTTCAGTTTGTTTTCCTCTAAGGTCCAAGTTCTTATCAGATGTAAACCATGCAGAAAAAAAGTTGCCAATGACATTTGGAAAATTATGTTTCCACTTCAAAGGGCTTAAATGGGAATTTGGGGGGAACCTGGCCCAGACCTGCACCTTATCAGCTCAGGCAGCTCTCGAAACGGCACAGTTTTGTGCCAAGGGGCCGCCTCTTGTTGCTTCCTCGTTATTATTAGAGCTCAAGCAAGGACAGAATATGGCCTCCTAATGAGTTGGTGTCGCAGGTCTTTTTATGTTATTTGTGCCTTCAAACTTTAAACTCAGGCTCGTTTTCTTTGGCTCAAGTGTTTCTCCTCCGGCTTTTTTTGAGAGAAACTAAAATGGGGAAGAAAATTGGCCCGTGCTTTCCCACTTGTCAGTTGTTCTGGGTTGTCTTCAGATATATAGATTCCTGTTGAGTTCTCATGTAAAATTCAAGCTGAGAGGAACTTGATTTAATGCCAGTGTGGCTACATTTTACCAGGCTGAAGGACTAAACTAACAGTGAAATAGTAGAATCTGGAAGAAAAATTCATAAACCTTTCTTTTTAGATTTTAAAATTTGAAGAATAACAGTATGTCCTTAATAATTGTAACCTGCCATATTGAAATGTGGGCTAAGATTTTTTAATCTTGTGAAATGAGGCACATAATTAAAATATACTTATATAAATAATTGCAAACATCGTTTACTGATAGGTGGTAATGGCTTTATTGATGGCAGAATAGTACAGATACAACAAATTAATGTTGATGTCATGATTAAGGAAAAATAAGCAGAAACTCATATTGCATGATTTGACCACTTGCTAATCTTACCCTGTGTTCAGGTGAGTTTCTTCATGACATATGCAGGTATTTAGCCAAATGCAAACAGGTAATTGTTAGAAATGTTTTTTTTAACTTTTGTATCTTGCAGAATTTCAAATGTAGACACAACTAGACTAGCTGGTGTAACAAACGTCTGTGTACCTATTACATAGCCCCAGTGATTTTCTCTTACCTACAGTTACCACATAAAGATATTTCAGTCAGTCAATGATGGCAGTTCCATAACAGTATCATGGAGCTGAAAAACTCCATTCATCACTTAGTGATGCTGTAGCCATCATGATGTTGTAGCACAAGGCAGTGCTCGCATTTTTGTGATGATGCTGATATAAACAAATCTGTGCTGCCAGTCGTATAAAAGCCAAGCACATGTGATTATGTACAGTATATAATAACACTAAATAACCCTTACTAGCTTATCATGTATTATGCTATACTTTTATTGTTACTTTGTAGTATACTCTTATTTATATTAAAAAAGTTAACTGTAAAATAGCCTCAGGCAGGAACTTTGGGAGGAACTCCAGAAGAAGGCATTGTCATCATAGGAGACAACAGCTCCCTGCGTGTTATTGTCCCCTTCTAGTCACCTCTATGGTGTGGAGACGGAAGACTGTTATTGATGATCCTGACCTTGTGAGAGCCTAAGCTGATAAATGTTTGTATTTCAGTTTTTAACAAAAAAGTTTAAAAGTTAAAAAAATTAAAACATTAAAAAATAGAAGTAATAGAATAAAGATATAAAGAAAGAAAAATTTTTATATAGCTGTACAATTTTTTTTAATTTTTAAATTTTTGTGGGTACATAGGTGTATATATTTTTGGGGTACATGAGATGTTCTGATACAGGCACACAATGTGAAATAAGCACATCATGAAGAATGGGGCATCCATTTCCTCAAGCATTTATCTATTAAGTTGCACACAATTCAACTACACTCTTTAAATTATTTTAAAATTGTACAACATGTTTTTGTTGTAAGCCAAGTGTTATTACAAAGGAGTCAAGAAGGTTAAAATAAATTTTAAAGTTTCTAAAGTGAAAATCTTACAGTAACCTAAGGTTAATTTATTATTGAAGAGAGGAATTTTTTTTTCTGTAAATTTAGTGTACCTGAGTGTGGAGTATTTACGAAGTCTACAGTAGTGTAGAGTAATGTCCTAGGCCTTCACATTCACTCACCACTCACTCTGTGACTTACCCAGAGAAACTTCCAATCCTGCAAGCTCCATTTATGGTAAGGACCTTATAGAGGTGAACCATTTTTCATCTTTTATACCATATTTTCACTCTATGTTTTCTATGGCCTGCCTGCCTGCCTGCCTGCCTGCCTTTTTTCTCCTTCCTTCCCTCCCTCCCTCCTTCCCTCCCTCCTTCCTTTTTTTTTTGAGATAGGGTCTCACTCTGTTGCCTAGGCTAGAATGCAGTGGTGTGATCTTGGCTGACTGCAGCCTTGACCTCCTGGGCTCAAGAGATCCTTCCACCTTAGCCTCCCCAGTAACTGGGACTACATGCACATCTCACTATGCCCGGCTAATTTTTTTGTAGAGAGGAGGTCACATTGTATTGCCCAGGCTGTTTTCTATATTTAGTTGTGTTTAGATACACAAATAATTACTATTGTGTTCCAACTGCCTATAGTATTCAGTACAGGAACATGCTGCTGTACAGGTTTGTAGCCTAGGAGCAATAGGTTCTACCATCTAGCCTAGGCGTATAGCAGGCTGTACCATCTAGGTTTGTGTAAGTACACTCTCTGTTGTTTGCATGATGAGGAAGTTGCCTAATGATGCATTTCTCAGAATGTATCCCTTTTCCTATAAATGGAATCTCATATGGTCTTTTGTGTCTCATCTCTTTCAATTAACATAATGTTTTAGTTTTTTTTAAATTATAACATTTTTGTGGGTACATAGTAGGTGTGTATATTTATGGGGGTACGTGACATGTTTTGATATAGGCATGATGCATAATAATCACATCATGGTGAATGGGATATCCATCCCCCCAAGCATTCATTTTTTGAGTTACCAACAATCCAATTACATTCTTTAAGTTATTTAAAATATACAATTAAGTTATTATTGACTATAGTCACCCTACTGTACTATCAAATAGGTCTTATTCATTCTTTCTAACTATATTTTTGTACCCATTAACCATCCCCACCTCAGCCCTACTGTCTCCGTGCCACTACCTCTCAGAGCCTCTGGTAACCTTCCTTCTACTCTCTATGTCCATGAGTTGAATTGTTTTGATTTTTAGATCCCACAAATAAGGGAGAACATGTGATGTCTTTCTGTGATTGGCTTATTTCATGTAGCATAATGATCTCCATTTCCATCCAATGTTGTTGCAAATGATTGGATCTCATTTTCTTATGGCTGAATAGTACTCCATTGTGTATAGGTACCACATTTTCTTTATTTATCTGTTGATGGACACGTAGGTTGCTTCCAAATCTCAGGTATTGTAAACAGTGCTGTAACAAACGTAGGAGTGCAGATGTTTCTTTGATATACTGATGTCCTTTCTTTTAGATATATACCCAGCAGTGGGATTGCTGGGTCATATGGTTGCTCTAATTGTAGTTTTCTGAGGAACCTCCAAACTGTTCTCCATAGTGGTTGTACTAATTTATGTTCCCACCAACAGTTAGCATAATGTTTTAAAGACTCATTCATGTTGTATGTACCAGAACTTCATTCCTTTTTATGGCTGAATAATTCCATTATATCAGTATATCCCATTTTATTTATCTATTCATCAGTTGATAGGCATATGGGGTTCTTCCACTTTTGGAGTCTTAAGAATAACACTTATTTAAATATTTGTGTACCAGTTTTTATGTGAACATATATTTTTATTTCTCTTGAATACATACCTGGGAGTGGAATTGCTATATCAAACTGTATTGGGAGCTGAAAGTATTCAAATTCAATCTCAGTAAGGTCTAACATTTCAAGTACAGCTGAGTCTTGCAATTATATAACATGTAAAGTGGAATGATTGCCTGATTTCAATGGATACAGGTAAATCAACAATGAAGAAAGAAAGATTCTTGGATAAGTTTCTCAAAAAGCAATTAGGAGTTCTTAAATCTCACCAAAAATTATTTCCCAAGATGTCTGTCTTATCTCTGTTTGGTGGGATCATGGTATTAGTTTTCTTCTTTTTGGTCAGTTTTCTTTTACTTTTCTATTTGAAATTTCTATTTGAAATCTGCCAAATTTGCTCAAGGTATTGAAATTTGTCTTTTTAACTTTTGGTAAAATTTTGGGGGTTTTGATAAAAATGAAGCAGAAATTAATTTATATGACTTGCATCTGTCATGAGCATTATGTTATTGCTTTTTTTGCCCTATTGTAATTTACATATTTTTTAAAAAGCTATTCATGTGTTGCTTTTAGTCGCATGATTCATAATTGCTTTGAGGAATAAATATGTTTGTGGTTATATAGAAGAGATTGCTGAAAATTGTGATTTATTTGTATATAAATGTAAAAGCTACTCTAGCTGAGTAATTAATGGTTTATTTAAACAATGGCACTTGACAGGTTCTGTGGCCAAGAACTTCTTCACCAAATCAAAGCTTTCCATTCCAGAACTCTCCTATATATGGTAAGTACAATTAATGCCATGTGACATTCATACCATCATACATAACCCATCCTTCAGTTCCTACCTTTGCATTTTAAAAAGTCTTATCTTTTGAATGATGTTTTAAACAGACTACAAGAGTGAATACAACTCAGATTTTTGTTACTGTGAAAATTATCATATGAAAAGTACAATGAACAGTATCTGGCACATACTAAGCACTATAAGTGTTAACTATTACTTTAGAATAATTTCCTAATTATTATCCCCATCTCAATCCCTTTTGAGTCTAGGCAATTGTGGGCACATGAGAGTTATCATCTTGTAGATTTCATTTTCAGACTGTTTTGCTATATGTGATAAAGTAACCAGAGGACCTTGACAAGCTATATGTTTTATATTTTATGAGGCCAAGTGAACAGAAGGTTGAGGAATATTTTGGAGTTAGGTTAGGTTTGACTATTCTAGCTGCCTCTGAGCTTTGTAAATTTGGCTGGTGTTTATCGGCTGGGCCCT
This sequence comes from Callithrix jacchus, assembly GCF_049354715.1. Classification (NCBI taxonomy): domain Eukaryota; kingdom Metazoa; phylum Chordata; class Mammalia; order Primates; family Cebidae; genus Callithrix; species Callithrix jacchus. The sequence continues at coordinate 17,326,956 of NC_133524.1, forward strand.
AATTCAAACTTGCAGCTGTGGTATCCACTGTACCTTTATGTGCTCTGGTTCCAGAAGGGCTATGCTGGGATGGTCCAGATGGCTGTATTTGCATTCATGAAAATGCTTGGTGCTGCTGTAAACTCTCGGCGTATGTGGGCTAGTTCTTCCCCCAAACTGGGCAGGAGATCACACTGCTATTTAAAAACATTGGAATGTTTATATAAAGCTTTTTGCATGAGGATTTATAAAATTATGATAGGATTTAAAATTGCTTGTCATGTTTTGTGCATCTTATTGGAAAACTACTCCAATGATACTCATGCATACCAATGTATCTGGGATTCTGAGCTGGATTTAGGTTCTTCAGCAATATATACTCTGGCATAATATTTTGTTTTTACAAGCCTTATATTAGGTCTTTTTTTTTTTTTTGGTGATGAGGGCTCACTCTGTCACCTAGACTGGAGTGCAATGACACAATTATAGCTCATTGCAGCCTCTGACTCCTAAGCTCAAGCAATCCTCCTACCTCAGCCTCCAAGCTAACTTTTTTTACGTGTCAATTATTTGATTTTCTTTACATCTCAATTATTTCATTTTTTTTACATGTCAATTATTTGATTTTTTTTTAAATTTTTTATTGGATTTTAGGTTTTGGGGTACATGAGCAGAGCATGCAAGACAGTTGCGTAGGTACACACATGGCAGTGTGCTTTGCTTTTCTTCTCCCCTTCACCCACATTTGGCATTTCTCCCCAGGCTATCCCTCCCCACCTCCCCCTCCCACTGGCCCTCCCCTTTTCCCCCCAATAGACCCCAGTGTTTAGTACTTTCCTTTCCGTGTCCCTGTGTTCTCATTTTTCCTCACCCACCTATGAGTGAGAATATGCGGTGTTTCATTTTCTGTTCTTGTGTCAGTTTGCTGAGGATGACGTTCTCCAGATTCATCCATGTCCCTACAAACGACACAAACTCATCATTTCTGATTGCTGCATAATATTCCATGGTGTATATGTGCCACATTTTTCCAATCCAGTCTATTATCCATTGGCATTTCGGTTGATTCCAGGTCTTTGCTATTGTAAACAGTGCTGCAACGAACATTCGTGTACATGTGTCCTTATAGTAGAACGATTTATAGTCTTTTGGATATATACCCAGTAATGGGATTGCTGGGTCAAATGGAATTTCTATTTCTAAGGCCTTGAGGAATCGCCACACTGTCTTCCACAATGGTTGAACTAATTTACATTCCCACCAACAGTGTAAAAGTGTTCCTATTTCTCCACATCCTCTCCAGCATCTGTTGTCTCCAGATTTTTTAATGATCGCCATTCTAACTGGCGTGAGATGGTATCTCAATGTGGTTTTGATTTGCATCTCTCTGATGACCAGTGACGATGAGCATTTTTTCATATGATTGTTGGCCTCATATATGTCTTCTTTCGTAAAGTATCTGTTCATATCCTTTGCCCACTTTTGAATGGGCTTGTTTGTTTTTTTCCTGTAAATCTGTTTGAGTTCTTTGTAAATTCTGGATATCAGCCCTTTGTCAGATGGGTAGACTGCGAAAATTTTTTCCCATTCTGTTGGTTGCCAATCCACTCTAGTGACTGTTTCTTTTGCTGTGCAGAAGCTGTGGAGTTTGATTAGGTCCCATTTGTCTATTTTGGCTTTTGTTGCCAATGCTTTTGGTGTTTTGTTCATGAAGTCCTTGCCTACTCCTATGTCCTGGATAGTTTTGCCTAGATTTCCTTCTAGGTTTTTATGGTGCCAGGTCTTATGTTTAAGTCTTTAATCCATCTGGAGTTAATTTTAGTGTAAGGTGTCAGGAAGGGGTCCAGTTTCTGCTTTCTGCACATGGCTAGCCAGTTTTCCCAACACCATTTGTTGAACATGGAATCCTTGCCCCATTGCTTGTTTTTGTCAGGTTTATCAAAGATTGTATAGTTGTATGTATGTTGTGTTGCCTCCGGTGCTCTGTTTTGTTCCATTGGTCTATATCTCTGTTTTGGTACCAGTACCATGCTGTTTTGATTACTGTAGCCTTGTAGTATAGTTTGAAATCCGGTAGTGTGATGCCCCCCGCTGTGTTCTTTTTGCTTAGAATTGACTTGGCTATGCGGGCTCTCTTTTGGTTCCATATGAAGTTCATGGTGGTTTTTTCCAGTTCTGTGAAGAAAGTCAATGGTAGCTTGATGGGGATAGCGTTGATTCTGTAAATTACTTTGGGCAGTATAGCCATTTTCACGATATTAATTCTTCCTAACCATGAACATGGAATGTTTCTCCATCTGTTTGTGTCCTCTCTGATTTCGTTGAGCAGTGGTTTGTAGTTTTCCTTGAAGAGGTCTCTTACGTTCCTTGTGAGTTGTATTCCAAGGTATTTTATTCTTTTTGTAGCAATTGCGAATGGCAGTTCGCTCTTGATTTGGCTTTCTTTAAGTCTGTTATTGGTGTAGACGAATGCTTGTGATTTTTGCACATTGATTTTATATCCTGAGACTTTGCTGAAGTTGCTTATCAGTTTAATTATTTGATTTTTAAAAAATTTATTGTACTTTAGGTTCTGGGGTACACATGCAGATCATGCAGAATTGTTGCATAGGTACACACATGGCAATGTGGTTTGCTGCCTCCATCTTCCCGTCACCTACGTCTGGCATTTCTCCCCATGTTATCCCTCCCTGACCTCACCACCCTCTGCTGTCCCTTCCTTGGCCCCCTGCAACAGACCCCAGTGTGTGATGCCCCTCTCTCTGTGTCCATCCATTTTCATTGTTCAACACCTGCCTATGAGTGAGAACATGCAGTGTTTGATTTTCTGTTCCTGTGTTAGTTTGCTGAGAGTGATGGTTTCCATATTCATCCATGTCCCTACAAAGGACACAAACTCATCGTTTTTTATGGCTGCATAGTATTCCATGGTGTATATGTGCCACATTTTCCTTGTCCAGTTCATCGTCGATGGGCATTTGGGTTGGTTCCAAGTCTTTGGTATTGTAAACGGTGCTGCTGTGAACATATGTATGCATGAGTCTTTATAATAGAATGATTTATAATCCTTTGGGTATATACCCAGTAATGGGATTGCTGGGTCAAATGGAATTTCTATTTCTAGGTCCTTGAGGAAGCGCCACACTGTCTTCCACAATGGTTGAACTAATTTACACTTCCACCAAGAGTGTAAAAGTGTTTCTATTTCTCCACATCCTCTCCAGCATCTGTTGTCTCCAGATTTTTTAATGATCGCCATTCTAACTGGCATGAGATGGTATCTCAATGCAGTTTTGATTTGCATTTCTCTAATGACCAGTGATGATGAGCATGTTTTCATATGTTTGTTGGCCTTATATGTGTCTTCTTTTGAAAAGTGTCTGTTCATATCCTTCACCCACTTTTGAGTGGGTTTATTTTTTTCTTGTAAATCTGGTTTAGTTCTTTGTTGATTCTGCATATTAGCCCTTTGTCAGATGGGTAGATTGCAAAAAATTTTTTCCCATTCTGTTGGTTGCTGGTTCACTCTAATGATTGTTTCTTTTGCTGTGCAGAAACTCTGGAGTTTGATTAGGTCCCATTTGTCTATTTTGGCTTTTGCTGCCAATGCTTTTGGTGTTTTAGTCATGAAGTCCTTGCCTATGCCTATGTCCTGAATGGTTTCGCCTAGGTTTTCTTCTAGGGTTTTTTTATGGTGTTAGGTCTCATGTTTAAGTCTTTAATCCATCTGGAGTTAATTTTAGTGTAAGGTGTCAGGAAGGGGTCCAGTTTCTGCTTTCTGCACACAGCTAGCCAGTTTTCCCAACACCATTTATTAGACAGGGAATCCTTTCCCCATTGCTTGTTTTTGTCATGTTTTTCAAGGATCAGAGGGTTGCAGATGTGTGGCATTGCCTCCGAGGCCACTGTTCTGTTCCATTGGTCTCTATCTCTGTTTTGGTACCAGTACCATGCTGTTTTGATTACTGTAGCTTTGTAGTATAGTTTGAAAGCAGGTAGTGTGATGCCCCCAGCTTTGTTCTTTTTGCTTAGGATTGCCTTGGCTATGCGGGCTCTCTTTTAGTTTCATATGAAGTTTAAGGTGTTTTTTTTTTCCAGTTCTGTGAAGAAGGTCATTGGTAGCTTGACGGGGATAGCATTGAATCTATAAATTACTTTGGGCAGTATGGCCATTTTCATGATATTGATTCTTCCTAACCATGAGCATGGAATGTTTCTCCATTCGTTTGTGTCCTCTCTTATTTCCTTGAACAGTGTTTGTAGTTCTCCTTGAAGAGGTCCTTTACATCCTTTGTTAGTTGTATTCTTAGGTATTTTATTCTCTTTGTAGCAATTGTGAATGGGAGTTTGTTCATGATTTGGCTCTCTGTTAGTCTGCTATTGGTGTGTAGAAATGCTTGTGATTTCTGCACATTGATTTTGTATCCTGAGACTTTGTTGAAGTTGCTTCTCAGCTTAAGGATGTTTTGGGCCGAGATGATAGGGTCTTCTAAATATACAATCATGTCATCTGTAAATAGATACAGTTTGACTCCTCTTTTCCTAATTGAGTATCTCCCCCCTTTTTTTCCTTGCCTAATTGCTCTGGCTAGACCTTCCAATACTGCATTGAATAGGAGTGGTGAGAGAGGGCATCCTTGTCTACTGCCGGATTTCAAAGGGAATGCTTCCAGTTTTTGCCCATTCAGTATGATATTGGCTGTGGGTTTGTCATAAATAGCTTTTATTATTTTGAGATACATTCCATCGATACCTAGTTTATTGATAGTTTTTAGCATAAAGGGCTCTTGAATTTTGTCAAAGGCCTTCTTGCATCTATTGAGATAATCATGTGGTTTTTGTCTTTGGTTCTGTTTATGTGGTGAATAACATTTATAGACTTGCGTATGTTGAACCAGCCTTGCGTCCCCGGGATGAAGCCTATTTGATTGTGGTGGATAAGCTTTTTGATGTTCTGTTGCAATCAGTTTGACAGTATTTTATTGAAGATTTTTACATCTGTGCTCATCATGGATATTGGCCTGAAGTTTTCTTTTTTTGTTGAGTCTCTGCCGGGTTTTGGTATCAGGATAATGTTGGTCTCATAAAATGATTTGGGAAGGATTCCCTCTTTTTGGATTGTTTAGAATAGTTTCAGAAGGAGTGGTACCAGCTCCTCTTTGTGTGTCTGGTAGAATTCGGCTGTGAACCCATCTTGACCTGGGGTTTTTTTGGTTGGTAGGCTCTTAATTGCTGTCTCAACCTCATCCCTTGTCTATTCAGGGTTTTGACTTCTTCCTGGTTTAGGCTTGGGAGGGTGCAGATGTCCAGGAATTTATCCATTTCTTCCAGGTTTACTAGTTTATGTGTATAGAGCTGTTTGTAATAATCTCTGATTGTAGTTTGTATTTCTGTGGAATCAGTGGTGATATCCCCTTTATTGTTTTTTATTGCATCTCCTTGATTCTTCTCTCTTTTCTTTTTTATTAATCTGGCTAGTGGTCTGTCTATTTTGTTGGTCTTTAAAAAAAACCAGCTCCTAGATTTATTGATTTTTTTTGAAGGGTTTTTTGTGTCTCTGTCTCCTTCAGATCTGCTCTGATCTTAGTTATTTCTTGTCTTCTGCTACCTTTTCAGTTGCTTTTGGTCTTGCTCCTCTAGCTCTTTCAATTTTGATGATAGGGTGTCGATTTTAGATCTCTTCTTGCTTCTCATGTGGGGATTTATTGCTATATGTTTTCCTCTAGACACTGCTTTAAATGTGTCCCAGTGATTCTGGTACGTTCTGTCTTCGTTCTTGTTGGTTTCGAAGAACATCTTTATTTCTGCCTTCATTTCATTGTTTATCCAGTCAACATTCAAGAGCCAGTTGTTCAGTTTCCATGAAGTTGTGCAGTTCTGAGTTAATTTTTGAATTCTGAGTTCTAATTGGATTGCACTATGGTCTGAGAGACTTTTATGATTTCCATTCTTTTGCATTTGCTGAGGAGTGACTTACTTCCAATTATGTGGTCAGTTTTAGAGTAGATATGATGTGGTGCTGAGAAGAATGTATATTCTGTGGATTTTGGGTGGAGAGTTCTCTATATGTTTCTTAGGTTCCCAGCTAACTTTTCAGTTTTTTTTCTAGAGAGAGGAACTTGCTATGTTGACCAGGCTGGTCTTGAACTCCTTGCCTCAAGTGATCCTCCCACCTTGTGAAAACGCTGGGATTACAGGCATGAGCCACCATGCTAAGCCCTTATATTAGCTTTTCCTGCTAGAAAAAAAAAAAAAAAAGAAATGATCATTTTGAAAAGAATACCATTTATTTTGGCAGAATTCCCGGTCTAAACATTATTGGCATGAGGCCTCCTATCTTTTTGTTGAGACACAGCATGAAAGCTGAATGGCATTCTCTCTATCCAGCATTTGAAGCAGTTTCCTGACCCCTCACTCTGTGGAACAGCTATTTCAGAGCCCCAGTGCATTCGAAATTGAAGGAGGAGGTTATGGAGTTCACCTTAGAGATATATTTTCTTTCAGATAATAATATCTTTATAGAATAATTTTGTATGTGTCTTATCCCTGTTCTAACACAAGTGTGCTTGTCCCTGTCCACCTAAGAAATGGTTAAGCTTATGGGTCTTAGTTATAATACTTTGGCAAATAAGTTTCTTTTGTGCTGAGTAAATAGGTCTGTGCCTTTTAGTGGGAAATAATGACTAGAGTGAAGCTAAGCCTGTTTAAGACTCCCCTTTCTTCCTTTTTGTCTTATCTGGTTACAGTCTTCTTTAGTTACTAGTTTTATCCTAAAACATAATTCATTCCATTTTTTGTTGAGCTTACTTGTATTTTCCTAGGAGAGAGTTCACAAGCAAAGAACAGTTTGGTACAAAAATTTACGTAACTTGAAAATTCCAAGGTTTTCCCTTAAAGCTGAAAGACAAAGAGCTTATTTCTGTGCTTTGGGTAAACAGCTTAACGGCTGGGACATCTGTAAAATGGCTGTGGCCACCCTTCCTCTGCCTGTTTTGAACACCATGTCCAGGGCTTTTCACCTTATGCAGCCTGCATTTACTCAATGCCCGTGGACATCTGGGTGTCACTTTTCTTTCTGTGCCATAGTTTCTTGTACCATGTCCTCCGTGTTGTTAAACAGACCAATTAGGGAACCTGAATAATTTAAATTTTTATTTATAAAATGCTACAGATGCTGATCCCATCAATCAGCACTTTGTTTCCTCAGAGTGGCCCCCAGAGATTTCAAATGGTTTAGGCTAGGAGGGTTTGGGTATCTGGTAGGGCCATCACCAGAGAGTCTGGGAGTTTTATTGGCATGTTTGGGCCAAGTAACTTTTTCTGTAAGCACCATGTTAGGTACTCATGACATTTGTTACATTTAGGGAACTTAGTGATGCTGACTGCGATGGAGCCCTGACCCTGTCTGAGTTCTGTGCTGCGTTTCATCTCATTGTGGCTCGGAAGAACGGCTATCCGTTACCTGAGGGCCTGCCTCCAACTCTGCAGCCAGAGTACCTGCAGGCAGGTAAGGCCTCACCATAAATCGTAAACCTTAAGTACTTTTCCTCCAGGCCGTGTAAAAAACTTTCGTTTCTTAAAATGATGTCCAGATACTTTTGGGAGTCCTTGGTATTCATAGTTATTTTTTCTAACCGATATTAGACTTTCGCATCTCATAATGTGAGGAATAGGGCTGATCTCAGTAAGTGTGAATTATCTGTTTTTCTCATTCTATACCATCTAGATGGATTTGAACCAAAGTTAGTTACTCTTTCATGACAGTTGTGAAATAGGCAAGTACTGAACTTCCCAGCTAGTATAAAATGAAGAGGAAGATCTTGTAGAGCCAACTGTTAACTTGGCATCTTTAGGCACATCTGTGTCTCCAGGTGGCCCTGGGTGATGGAGTGGAATAGAACTCTTATACCTAATTTAAAAGTCAAAAAATTACATGCAGTGAAATGTGCAAAGCGCTATCACCTTAAATGTATGCTTGATGCATTTTTATATATGTATACACCCATGTGAGTACAATCAGATGAAGATACAGAATATTCTAGCATGTCAGCAGGTTAGAATAGAACTTAATAAAACAGTCTTACTCAAACTATTGTTTTGGACCCTTTAGATAGGAAAGAGTCATTGTGAGTATAACATATGTATTAATTCCTTTGGGAGAGTGAAAAATTAATAGTGTGTTTTGCCCTTTTCAAAGGCAAGTGGGCACTGGTCTGATTTCCATTATTCATGGAAGTATAGTGCTCATTGAGAGGCCCTAGAAACAGCTGGTGCTTTCAACAACCTTTCTCACTTTTTAGGGAAGGGCTGTTAAAAAAATGAGAGCTTACTCATGGGTGATTATTAACAAGAGGGAGCAGTGTCTAAAGAAACTATAATTACTTATTAGTAGAGTATAAATTTTGTGATTAGATCTGCAAAAGGCCTTGGATTATCTTGTCTAGTCCCTTCCTCATGATGACACGAGATTCAAAGTGGCAGATGTCTTATCTAAGTCAGTCTCGGGGCCTCTGACTTTTTTAGGTAAAAAGTTTGTCATTTTTTATGTTAAATTAGCAAGAGGATAGGAACTCAAAGGGAAGAGGCTATGTTTGTGGCTGCTGCTAAGTGACAGGTAAACATGTTGGGAGAAGAGTGACCCATTCTGGGATCTTCTTCAAATGTCCCCATAAAATACAAGAAGGGGAGAGTTCAGAGAGCAAAACCTAAATTTCTGGACTTGGATTTTGCTAACAATACCTGCTTTTTGCCTACTGCCGCCTGTAACTCTAGCCTGCTGCCCTTCCTTAGATGCTGGGAAGACTCTCATGGGTCCCAGGAATAAACTTGCAATTGAGGAGCATGGGAAACTGCTCTTTTCTCTTTGGTCTCTTCTCTCTTCCCCTCCCCTCTCCTCCCCTCCCTTCTCCTCCCCTCTTTTCTTTCTTTCCCTTTCTCTCTCTCTCTCTCTCTCTCTCTCTCTCTCTCTCTCTCTCTCTCTCTCTCTCTCTCTCCTCCCCGCTTCCCTCCCTCCCCCCTCCCTCCCTTCCTTCTGGGGGTTATCTTGATGCCTACATGGCTCTCATTGACAAGGCAGTGCAGGGTCATAGAGGAACCCCTTTTCTTGGGATTGGAGACACATGGGGCTTTTATCTCTCTCTAAAGGGAATTAACAGGTGGCAAAGGGCCAAGTTCTGTTCTAGGGTTAGTTATATTTAATACCTTTACTGCGCCCTCTTTTGAGCCTTGGGGAAGAGTCCTGGGTAACCTCATCTCCCATACCCACACTGAGTTTTCTGTTTGGGGGTCATGACTAGTGCTGTTTTATTGTTTTGATGCCATATGGCCATGGAACCTGTGGTAAATGCCATGCCTTGTTATTTGAGAAGTCACTTTTGTAGGTGTCCAAGTGTTTCACAGACTTTCAAAAGTCACTGACATAATGGCTGGGTGTGGTGGGTCACACCTGTAATCTCAGCACTTTGGGATGCCAAGGCAGGCGGATCACTGAAGGTCAGGAGTTTGAGACCAACCTGGTCAACATGGTGAAACCTTGTCTACTAAAAATACAAAAATTAGGTGTGGTGATGCACGCCTGTAGTCCCAGCTACTAGGGAGGCTGAGGCAGGAGAATCACTTGAACCTGGGAGGCAGAGGTTGCAGTGAGCCAAGATCATGCCACTGCACTCCAGCCTGGGTGACAGAGCTAGACTCCATCTCAAAGAAAAAAAAGTCACTGACATAATTTTTAGACACCTGAAAGCCATGAGCTAAAAGTATGTTAACAGGAAAGAAGTAATCTCTTGATTCCTTTCCTACTGCAAATGGCTTCTTTTGACCTGCTTATTCAATAGAGGAGAATTTATAAAAAAGAGTGCCAATGAAATGCCATCTTTCTTCACAGGGAAGGAAACCCCATGTTTCTTCCTGGTCTTTTATGGAGACTGTCAGCATGCATTTATACAGAAACGAGGGAACAATTCATCATATACAATTCAATTAAACAAAAATTGCACATCATTTCCAGGGCTTATGGGATTAATTTTAATTAATAATTTTATAGTTCTAATGGAAAACATGAAAGAACTCATAAAACCCTATCAAATTCAGTGATGACATATTTTAAAATGCTTTATCACCCATGTTTATCATTGTATGAAGCTTAAGAAAATGACCAGAACCATCTAGGTCTTCTCTGTGCTTTCTTTCTTTTTGCTTTTCTTTTTAAAATATGAATGATCCTATTCATTTTTTTGTTCATTTTTTTTTTTTGGTGACAGAGTCTTGCTCTGTTGCCCAGGCTGGAATGCAATGCTGTGATCTCAGCTCACTGCAACCTCTGCCTCCCAGGTTCAAGCAACTCTGCCTCAGCCTCCCGAGTACCTGGCGTTGCAGTTGCCCACCACCATTACCAGGCTAATTTTTTGTATTTTTAGTAGAGACGGGGTTTCAGCAATTTGGCCAGGCTGGTCTTGAACTCCTGACCTTGTGATCCACCTGCCTTGGCCTCCCAAAGTGCTGAGATTACAGCTGTGAGCCACCATGCCTGGCCTTTTTTTTTTTTTTTTTCATTTTAATGGCATTTCATTTAGAGTTTTTTTTTAAAGCTTGACTCTTTTTCCAGCTTTTTTCTAATTGATCTATATTCCGTCTTTAAAAAATCTAATCCCGTTTTTGATAAGATTGGTGAAGGGTATAAATTTGGTTGATATCTTCATGCATTTATAACTAGACAAGCTTGTTTCTAAAACAATAATTTTTTTTTTTTGAGATGGAGTTTCGCTCTTGTTACCCAGGCTGGAGTGCAATGGCGTGATCTTGGCTCACCGCAACCTCTGCCTCCTGGGTTCAAGCAATTTTCCTCCCTCAGCCTCCTGAGTAGCTGAGACTACAGGCGCGCACCACCATGCCCGGCTGATTTTTGTATTTTTAGTAGAGACGGGGTTTCACCTTGTTGACCAGGATGGTCTCGATCTCTTGACCTCGTGATCCACCCACCTCGGCCTCCCAAAGTGCTGGAATTATAGGCGTGAGTCACCGCACCCGGCCAATAATTTTTCTTTTTTTTTGAGACAGTCTCACTGCATTACCCAGGCTTGAGTGCAGTGGCACAATCTTGGCTCACTGCAACCTCTGCTTCCCAGGTTCAAGCTATTCCCCTGTCCCAGGCTCTCGAGTAGCTGGAACTACAGGTACCTGCCACCATGCCTGGCTGATTTTTGTGTTTTTAGTAGAGACGGCATTTCACTATGTTGGCCAGGCTGGTCTTGAACTCTTGGCCTCAAGTGATTCGCTCACCTCAGCCTCCCAAAGTGCTGGGATTATGGGCGTGAGCCACCCACAGCACCTGGCCTGTTTTCTAAAATAATGGAACAGGAATTGTTTCTGATGCCATTTTACTTGCAATTATAGAAATAGTCCGTTTTCCCTAAAGTAAAACTTCAAGGACAGAGTTGTATTATTTAGTGGGTTACTCACTAGCCTTTTGATAGTTTCATCAAAAGTCACCTTTTGATAGTTTTGACCGGCTGTGGTGGCTCACACTTGTAATCCCAGCACTCTGGGAGGCTGAGGCAGGAGGATCACTGGAGGTCAGGAGTTCAAGACTGGCCTGGGTAACATGGTGAAACCCCATCTCCAGCAAAAAATCCAAAAGTTGGCCAGGCATGGTGGTGTGCACCTGTGGCCCCCAGCTACTCAGGAGGCTGAGGCGGAAGAATCACTTGAACCTGGGAGGCAGAGGATGCAGTGAGCCAAGATAGTGTCATTGCACTCTTGCCTGGGTGACAGGGCAAGACTGTCTCAAAAAAAAAAAAAAAAGCCACCTTTTGATAGGTGATTGGGTGGGTTCTGACAGAAATTTTTGTCATAGAGTTTGTTTAAAAATACTATGGAGTACTTACTGTGTGAGAGGTAGCACATCATTCTCTGTGGTCAGAATGCTGTATGAAACAGAACTATATAGTTGATACATGCTATGAAGGGGAAGTACAGGTGCAGCAAGAGGGTGCATGACCTGAGGGAAGATTTCCTTAAACATTTGGGCTGAGATGTGAAGGCCGAGGTAGGGGCTACATAGGCAAAGAAGGGAGAAGCAGGGTTCTGGGAAAGGGGAGCGGCAGGTATGCTGGGGAGGCTCTGAGAGGTGGCTCAGAGCACAGGAGGAGTGGGAATTTCAGGCTACAGTGTCTGGTGTGCACAGAACCAGGGGTAGAGGGGCTGGGATGAGGCTGAGAAAGAAGGTGGGGAACAAATGACAGGCAATAATGTTGCTTTATTTTAGGCAGATAAATGACACAATCAGACTTCCTATGTGAAATGATCATGCTGGTTATGGTCCAGAGAACAGGTTCTGAGGGGCATGGGTAGAAACTGGGAGACTAACTTGTGGCAGCTGGCCAGTCAGGAGCAGTGGGGCGCTTGCACTGGGGAGATGGAGTGAGATGGAGAGATGTGGACACCTTGGAGAGAGATTTAGCCGGTGATGGACAACATTTATAGTTTTGGAAAGTGTTAGCTTTCTTCACAGGAAGGATCCCCTCATGCCAAAGCATCAGTCATATGATTCTAGTCAGAGCCCTGATTGATAGATCAGAAAGAGACATCTTAATAATGGTTCACACCACTCTTGGGGCTGGACTGAGGAATGGTGCTTTGAAAGGTGTTTGCTGAGTTTTTACTAAGGAAACAGACTATGAGGTATGGTCAGAAAAACCACCAGGGCCCATAGTTTGCCCCAATATCAGTGAAATTCAAACCAGAGTAAGCAAATGAACAAATTAAGGTGCTTGCACTCAACTCCATGTGGTACTGATACTTGGACCAGTACTTACTGATTTTATGTATTTATTTTTTGAAATTAGATAGACACAAAGGTATGTAGGTAGGTAGATACATAGATGACACTGGGTCTCACTCTTGCCCAGGCTGGTCTCAAACTCCTGGGCTCAAGCAATCCTTCTCCTGCCTCAGCCTCCCAAAGTGCTGGCATTACAGGTATGAGCCACCATGCCTGGCCAATGGCCAGTACTTTACTGCAGAAGGATATTGGCATTTCAGTCCCTGGTGGGAGTGGGAGGGTGGGGAAGAATTAAAAATAATGCCAATCCACTTTTCACATTTGATTCAAAATTATTATTATTATTGAAATAAGATTCAAAATTTTTAAACCTTGCATTGCAATTTCATTTCCTAATAGCTGTCTTGACAAATTTGATTTGTAGCTTCTGTTTATTGTCTGCCACAGTCTGCTTTTCCTCTTTGGAATATTGACAAATTTTCTAGCTGTTGAGATATTTCTTTCCTAATTACTTTGTGACAAACTAGTGAAGCAGAATCTGCTTCTAAGACATAGCCTGGTGTGAAGTAATTAGCTTACCAAGTAGCCTGATCTTTTCTCATGTGAATTCATTCAACTACCAAATAACAGCCTGCGTCACTGTTGCATATTGAAAGCAACCCTTAATGTGATTCTATTTTCTTTGTTGTAAATCAGCAAGAATTTATGCTCTTATTTTTATCATTCCTGCCAACTGAGGAGATAAATATTTCATAAAATTAACTTGGGTGCACATCATTATAAGATCTTGCCTATTTCCAACAGTAGTTAAATGATGTATTTCCTTAATGTCGCTATATATTAGAAATTACCTTAGTAACATAGTTAAGACTTACATTTGTGATAGTGATGGTTAATGTGGAAAATTACTATGCTATAACATGAAATGTTCAGAGCACATACCCTTCACCCAGACTACTGGGAGTTCAAGTCCCTGCTCTTCCATTCATCAGCTATATGACTTTGAATAAGTTGCTTAACTTCCCTGTTCTCAGTTTCATCACATGTAGAATAGGGATAACAGAAGTACTGGGGTTGTCCATGTAAAGAACTTAAAATACCTCAGCATGATGAATGCCATACGTGGTCTATCGAAGCTAGCTGATTTTGTTGTTATATTTAACAAGCACAGAAAAGCCAGTGGGAAACACTGATCACTATGGCTATAGGAAATGTTCTTATATATTCTTTTTGTTTCTTCCTAGCTTTTCCTAAGCCCAAGTGGGACTGCCAATTATTTGATTCTTATTCTGAGTCATTGCCGGCAAATCAACAACCTCGTGACTTGAATCGGATGGAGGTGAAAGATCTTCATATGTGAATAAATAAGGATGTGTGTGGAGTTAAATCCATTAGCCTATGTTCTTTACGAACTCTGGAAAAGGAACTTTTCTTTTGTTTGAAAATGAACTTTTATAACATTTTCTCTTTATACTTGGTAATTATTAATACTTTGACGCTCAATCTTTTAGATCTAGACACCAGATATATCTATAATTTTTTCCCTTTTCTCCCTAAAATTGGATGTGGTAAAGTAAGTAACATAATCTCTAGACCTTCTAGAGGTAACATGTAGGTATAGCCAAACTAAGCCAGAAAATTCTAGCCAAGTTATTTACTTTAACCAAGCTCTAATTCCCTAGTAAACACTTTTAATTGTATTTTTTATCAGCTGGGCATTCATATGTTATACTGAACCAGAACTGTTTTGAGAGGAGGTTTGAGAACTTTATATGAGGGCCCCAAATCACATTCGGAGCTCCCTCAGGGTTTTTAGCTTTTGGACTAAATGAGGACTGATTTGGATGATCCCCAAAAGGAACTCAGAGAATTCCCCCAGTGTTGAGCCATGGATGGGAGAGCTTAGCCAAGTGCTCAGGGAGCCTTAGCTATGGATCAATAAATAGGAGTTGGTATAGTTATTGTTGTCATCACCACTGTCATGGTCATCATCATCACCATTATGATTACCATGATGACAACTTAGGATACCTGCTGTTCCCTTCCTTAAAAGACCTGGAAATGTTTAATAAATGGAGCTTTACTCACAGACTCCTATTACAGTCCTCTGACCCAAGTTGAAACCGCTGTAAGATGATAGAAGTCAAAGGCAGGAAACAGGGACATTTCTTTAATTTCTTGTGACTGTGCATGATGATTTATCCTCTTACATGAGTCCCTCATGCCTGTAGCATGTGTTATGGATGGCACCTTCTGCTCCCCTGCGAGCCAGTCAAGCCTGCCTCTCCAGTCCTTTAACATCTCTCTTTGACATTTTGCTCCTCTTTCTTTGAGTTGTAGCCTTCCTGGTAGTTTCCTCAGATTTCTACTCATGGAAAAGATATAAAGAAAAGTCATTTCAGGAGGAATGACAGATGTGCATTTCAAGAATTTTGATTAAAATTGTTTCTGCAGAGTGCATATGACAAAGAGACAGATAAAATAGTTTGCCACTTTTCATGGCCCTCAGTTTACTTTGGAGCTTCTAGCAGTGTTTGAAGAGCTTTATCAAGCGAGGATGGGTATCTCTATAGCTCTCTGACTCTGCGCGCGCATATGTGTGTGTGTGTCTATGTGAGTGTATGTGATGGCTCCTCTGCTTACATAAAATGATGAGGTTATTAGTTGATCTTCCTTAGAATGGCCATAAAATCTGTTACACACACACACACACACACACACACACTCTCTCTCTCTCTCTCTCTCTGATGTCCTGGATAATGTTACATATATTCACCTTTGTGGACATTATATGCAGCTAGTTTCATATACTTTTGTATACTTTAAGTGGTCTCCTTGGGTAGGGGAGATTAAAAACTACCTGGTCCTTTTTTTTTTTTTTTTTCTCTATCCAAAGAGAAAGTAAAACAACAATAAAAACTCCCTCTTTTCCAACCAGATTGTAATTTTTGAGGATGGTATAGTTTTAGACAATGAATGCAGTAAACAGAATTCAAGGACAAAGTAATAGGGTTAATTGATAGTTTGTCCATTTGAGAAGTATAGGTCAGATTATAATAGCTAATGATTCAATCTTTCATGTTCTTCTAAACTATTGCTGATTGTTCTTTCTACCGGTCTTTTCATCTATCATAAATGTGTGGAGTTTAACTAGATTTTGTAACTAGCCCTGTGATCAATGACTCCAGTATAGGTGCTTGTGTTCTGAAAAAGCTGCAGCTGATTTAGGTCTCAGGTCATGAGAAATTGGCATAGTGATACATCTTTTACTAAATACAGCAGAGCTATAACCATGTGCTTATTTCCATTAAGAATTACAGATGATAATTTCAGGTATATTCCTCTTTATGAGTGTCTCTTAGATTACTGGATTTCTTTCTTTTTCGAAACAGCTTTATTGATGTAGACTTTACATACCATACCCATTTAAAGTATACAGTTCAGTAATTTTTACTATATTAATAGTTGTTCAGCCATCACTGCAGTTTAATTTTAGAACATCATCCGCCCAAAGAGAAACACAATACTCATGAGCAGTCACTTCCTATTTTCCTGTCTCTGCTAGCCTCTGATAATCACTAATCTATTTTCTGTCTCTGGATTTGCCTATTCTGGACATTTAATATAAATGGAAGCATATATTATGTGGTGTTCTTGACTGTCTTCTTTCACTTAGTATAATGTTTTCAAGGTTCACTCAGATCGTAACATGTATCAGTGCTTTATTCCTTTTTAATGTTGAATAATGTTCGGTTATATGGGTATGCTACATTTTGTTTGTCCATTCATCAGTTGATGGACATTTGCATTGCTTCCACTTTTGACTATTGTAAATAATGCTGCTATGAACATAGATGTACAAGTTTTTGTGTGGATGTGAATTTTTGGTTCTCTTGACTATATACCTAGGAGTGGAGTTGTTGGATTGTATCATAAGTTAATTTAACTTTTTGAGGAACTATCAAAGTGCTTTCTAAAGCAACTACACTATTTTACATTGACACCAGCAGTGTATGAGGGTTCCAGTTTTCCCATATCCTTGTTAACACTTACTGTCCACCTTTTTGATTTTAGACACCCTAGTGGAATGAAGTGGTATCTCACTGTGGTTTTGATTTGAGTTTCCTAATGACTAATGAGGTTGAGCATCTTTTTGTGTGCTTATTTGCCATTTGTGTATCTTCTGTGGTGAAGTATCTAAATCCTTTGTCCATTTTGAAATTGAATTACTTTTTTTTACTTCGGATTGTCTTGGCTATGCTGGCTCTTTTTAGGTTCCATATGAAATTTAAGGTGTTGTGTTTTTTTTTTCCCCAATTCTGTGAAGAAAGTCAGTGGTAGCTTGTTGGGGATAGCATTGAATCTATAAATTACTTTGGACAGTATGCCCATTTTCATGATATTGATTTTTCCTAACTGTGAGCATGGAATGTTTTTCCATCTGTTTGTGTCTTCTCTTATTTCCTTGAGCAGTGGTTTGTAGTTCTCCTTGAAGAGGTCCTTCACATCCCTTGTTAGTTGTATTCCTAGCTATTTTATTCTCTTTGTAGCCATTGTGAATGGGAGTTCACTCATGATTTGACTCTCTGTTTCACTATTACTGGTGTCTTGATAATTTTAGATTTGTAGTAATTTTTGAAATCAGGAATTGTGAATCATTTAACTTTGTTCTTCTTTTTCAAGAATATTTTGCTATTCTGACTTTTTTGCAATTTTATTTGAAATTTAGGATCAGCTTGCCAAATTCTGACAAAAAATATTCGCATCAGTTTGGAGAGCGTGGCCATCTTACCAATGCTAAGTTTTCTAACTCATGAACATGAGATGTCTTTCCATTTATTTAGATACTTAATTTCTTTCAACAGTTTTTTGAGATTTCTTTTTATCTACATTGCCTGCTCCTAAATTATGTCATTCTCCCAAGGGGTCTGGTTTATAATGCAGGGGGAGAAGGCAGTGAAAGAAATGCATTGTTATGATACATTGTCTGTTCTTTTGGAGATCGACTTCGAATAGGAAATTATATCTGGACACTTAATGCCAAGAATTACCTAAGTGAAGACTGTTAAATCATAGACCAGTTTCCTACTAAGTAATACTTCAGTCTCTTTTTTTGGAAGTTTAAAAACAAAAGTATTGCTTATCTCTCTGGAGTTGTTTAGGTTCTGAGAGGTAAACCAATTAACTTTTTGAAACACCAGATGGCTGCTCTCCTTCCTTAAAGATAAATGTTAAAATTTACCTTTATTTGATTTATGACTATGTTTTAAATATAAACAATATCAAAAAGCATAGATGACAAGTCCTCCTCCCATCCCTTTCCTTCATCTACCAAGTCACCGTTCAATTTTTACATATCTTTCCAGAGTTGGTGTATATAAATAAAGCAAATGTGAATATATATTATTCTTTAACTGAATCTTGTCATAGGTCTTAGAGTACATATTCTTTTCTAGCTTTGAGGTATAATTGACAAAAATATATATTCACAATGTTTTGATCTATGTATATATTGTGAAATGATGACTGCAATCAAGCTAATTAACATATCTGTCATCTTGCGTAGTTACCTTTTTTGGTGTGGTGAGAACATTTAAGGTCAACTCCGTTAGCGTTTTCAAGTATACCATACATTGTTATTAACTATAGTTAGAATGTGTGTTAAATTGAGAATTTATAAGAAATGAATCTATAGTAAGTAGATTTTAAACAGTGTAAAAAACTCATAATATATTTGGGTGTTCATATTAGTATAAGTGAGGACTTTCTCTATATTTGCATTAGGACAAAATTTTAATCTGCTCATCCATAAAATTCTTTTATCCCACAACAAGAATGCTGTTGTGTTCAGGTTGAGACACTGTCTGCATGACAGATCTTGGCAAACACCCACATTGTGGGGCCACCTGTCAGAACTTCTTTGTGTTTGTAAAAAAAGAATATATAAAGGACAGGTTTGTTCTTGGCCAAATGGACAAGAGTTGCTCTGCAGTTCTCTGGCTGAATCCCAGTCTGAATTTAGATTCAATACATGTGCCTTAATCTGAACCATTTTTTTCCTCTGTGTGTGTAAAATTTCAATACAAATTAACATATATCTCACTAGGAAACTAAAAAAATAAGATAGTATTAAATGGCAGGGTTTACTGCAGACCAGAATATTGGCAAGAAATAATAGCTTTTAAACCATTTTTGTCATATGTACATATCACTTAATTTCCATTCTGACCAGTTTAATTCATTTACTTTTCTTTTTCCAAGAAGACATCTGTTAAAGACACAGCTGACCTTCCTGTCTCTACCCAAGATGTGACTGGTGATGACAAACAAGGTAGGAAAATAATGAGTTTTCTTCCTTAATCAGTGTTATACCTCTGTTTTCTTATCTACTCCTCTTGGAATGGTGGCTTCTAGAGCATATGAGGATGGTTCTCAGCATGTAGACACATTTGGATAGATTAAGTAGTTCAAATCATTGTCATAAAACAATAGTTCACAAAGTGGTAGCAAGAGCTTGAGTGTCCAGAGTCTTCCAACTCATTGGCCCCTTAGTCATTGCTAGCCCTCAGGCTACTCTAACACCTTACACTGGAATCTGATCGTAGCAATTAGAAATAACTAGAAACTGAATGAATTGAGAGCTTAACATCCTGTGTTTGCAGATGTGATCCCAGACATCAATGTAAATGCACATTTGCACACAGCTCTAACCCATGAGGAAGTTATCTTCTGGACAGAGCTTCTGTCCGTAGCATTTATCTGTTTCTTGGCTTTGTGACTGTGGGAGTGTGACATGGAGCCCAGCTACAATTTTCCTATCTTACTGGGCAGCTAAGAAGCAGTTCCTATACTTTGTAAGAACCACTTCCTATACTTGTGTATAGTGCTTTATAATCTACTATGTCCTTCCTCACATACTGTCTTATTCAATCCTTACAAAACTAAATGGAAGCTGGTATGTTTTATCACCTAAAATTTAGAGATTAGTAAAGTAAGATTCAGACACTATGAATCATTTACTTAGTTATTAAGAAAAAGATTTGGGGCAAGAACCAAGATTTTTTCTAAGCCTCAAGCTAGTATTCTGCCTGTTATTTGATATTGATTTACTACTTATGAATGAGAGGCTTATTTGAAGGGACTAAAAATCAGTGAAGCTATTTCAGGTTTTATTGTTGAGGCCTGCCATTGATTAGGCATTGTATGGGGGCTAAACATGAAAAATAAGTTTTCCATTAAGCAACAGTAATTGCATGCTCTCTATTTGAATACTTGCTCGGGAGAGACAGGTAGAACTGGGCAGCATGTACTCTGACCATTCTCCTAACTGCATAGTGGAGTAACTGGGCAAGCTGTAAAAATACTGAAGCCCAGATTTTACTCCCAGGAATTCTCATGTCATTGGTCTGGGTGTCAGGAATGAAAGAGGGAAAAATTCCCCATACTTCTTGGTAGTACTCCTCCTATCTGCTAGAGGTCCTCTCTCTGGAAAGTTGAAAAATACGTCTTTGCTCTTTGTGGAAGGAGAACCTATTTCCATACTCCAGGAGGTCTTTATTGTTTTAGTAAATGCTATAGCAACTTTTAGAGGTTCGTGAGACCTGTTTTTGTAAGTGATGACTAGGGATTCTTTGTTTTAATGTAATTTGCCTCAGAAACAACATTTTATAGTTTTTTTTTCTTTTTTTCCTCTTTTTTCTTGTTCCTTAAAAACAAAACACTGCTAGCTTTGAAAAGTACTGTCAATGAAGCCTTACCAAAGGACGTGTCTGAGGATCCAGGTAGGAGAAAACCATTTTTGTATACTTCTATATAATTTTTAAAAATAAAAAAACCAGCAAGTCAGTGAGTAGAAGATTGATAACTCTGTGATATTGTGTCTGTTTCTATTTATTTGTCTTGTATTTTATTACAAGGAAACCTTTTGGCTTTTTACCCTTTCTCTCTTTTCAGATATAAGAACAGAGTGATATCTTTTTAAGTTTTTAATTTTTACTGAAAGGGATCACAAAGGCTCACTCAGTGTAAATATAGGGTCTTGTTACTAAGTGTAAAATTGAGAAGGCTTGAGGTTGAAATGGTTTCAATAAGCCATTTTAGGTTTTTTGTAGAGTAAGGAACCTATAGGGTAGATCAATTGGAGGCCCAGAGTTGGTGTTTTCCATTTCCAAAGCAGAAGTCTCAAATATTTATGTTATGCTTCACCACCAGGAAGGCAAAACTATATGTGCTTATATATGGAGTGGATTCCAAGGAGCAAAATTAAAGTTGTCCAGTTTTTTGGAGAGTCAGACCTGTGTCTTTGGAGCCATGGAGAATGGCTGCACCTGTGTCTCCAGCTCTCTGTTGGTAGAGCCATCACTGAACCTAGTTAAAAACAAAGTGGCTACAGAAGACATTACTATTTGGAGCTCTAGTTAAAAGGACATGAAAGAAGTTGTTGCTTTCTCTTTTGCTGTTATCTTTCTTGCATGTTTTTAATAAGTCAGTCATGTTTGTTGTGATAAGCTAGCTGTCATCTTGGGCTTATTTGTTGAACGTTGGAACAGAGGAATCAATATAATGTTGAGGCTTATGCTGTGGTACAGTAATTCCCAAATGTCAAGTTCTTTCAGAGTTTCAAAGAGAAGGATGGAGAGAGAGGAAGGAGTTGGGGGAGTAGGGGGAAAAGATGGTGGAGGGAAGGAGAGAGAGAGAGAGAGAGAGAGAGAGAGAGAGAGAGAGAGAGAGAGAATATGAGAATGAGAATAAATATGAATGAATGTGGATGATGGATTTCAAATATGGAGGCCTGCGAATCTGTATTTTCAGTTAGCTCCCCAGTTGGTTCTGGTACATAACCTATTTTGGGAACCACCACATTTGGAAGGTGATTCTACAAAACAGAAAATTAAGGTTATAGATTAATCATGACTCCAAAAGTGATGGGAATTCCTAAGCTTAATTTTGACTTATGAAACAGATTTGAATTTATTCCTCATTGGGTAAAATGCTCTGTTAATGTAGGCCAAACACCTGGGGTCAGTTCTTTCTAGCTCTAATTTCAGGAACCAAAGTGGATACATTCCAGTTTTCGTAAACTTCATGTTGTAGTATTAGTAAAAGCTGTTTAAATTTGGAGTGTTAAATTGGTGCTTCTCCCATAGACTCTGAGGAGCATAACTCTTCCTACTTTTTTTTTTAAAGGAATTTTAACACAAGATCAAGTGTCCTGTGGGGCATGAGCTTTAGATCTCATTTTTAACATTACTTCATTGTCTAGGATATGGCATCACCAAATAAAACTTGACAGGTGTGCCACAGCACGGGAAGTATGTCAATTTATTTCACATTGTGCCCAGGAGTATGGTATGTGTTTTTTAATTTGTTCTTCCCACTGCTGCCCTTCTCTGGGTATGAGAGAGTTCCTCATCTTCAACATAGTTAATCCCTCCTTTTCTGGGAAATGTCTAGATTCTCAGTGGGAGACACAAGAGTTTCAAGGTGGTGATTTAGAATTCTGGATGGCTGTCCATGCCATGTGGGCCTCAGTTCAGTTGCTGCCTTTTGGAGGGTTAATCTCTAGGCCTGCTCCTCTTTCCGTTCCCATTTCTGGAAAGATGACATGCCTTGAGTCTTCTAGGAAGTTGGCATTCCTCTTCCCTCTTTCCAGCTATATAAGAAGCTGTGATCTGTTTGTTGTAATTGCTGGACGTGTCCATATTAGTGGAGTCTTAAGAGATTTCTTAAACAATACCCATTCCAACCTTATTCAGCAGAGCACCCTGCACAATGGTGGTCTTTTTCTTGATGTCTCTGGCTCATGCTGAGGTGTTTTTGGCTGGTTCACCCTCACAGTGCTGTCTTCAGACTGCTGTTGGTGATTCTAGCAGCTGCTCCATTGCCAACTACTGCCCCATGGTTTTATTGGGGTAGAGCAGTTCTCTCCTTCCGTTACCTGCTCCCACCTGCCCCTCCTCTGCTGTCTTAGAAGGAACTAAATTTAGAAACTAGATTTCCAGGCTTGAAAAATTAGGAGACTTTATTTATGTATTCTATAATATTAATATTTTACAATTCTAAAATGCATTCAATTTTTAAAATACTTTCACCTTATCTGTCCCTGTGAGAAAGAGACTGCGTTTTTATGGTCTTTGTTTTCTTGGTAAGGAGACTGAGGTTCAGGGAAGTAACAGCTAGTTAGTGTTATAGCCAGGAGGAGTGCCCTGGTCTCAGGACTCCTGGCCTGGTTTCTAGTCCTGTCTCTCCACTACTCATCCACACCCTCACCCCATCTGTCTGTCTGTCTGTCTGTCTGTCTATCTATCTCTTACCAGCAGGGCTCACCCCTCCTTCCACACCCATCCCTACCAGCAAAAAGACAAAGATAATGGCAGTTGACAAAGGAATTAAAAGTCACCATGGTCTGGTTTGGGGAACAGTATTTTATCATGGCCGGGACCTCTCCTACCCATGTATTTCTTGAAAGCAGTGGGGCCTGAGGGAGAAGAGGGCCACGGAGCCAGCTGCAGGCAGCCTGCGCAGAGGGCTTCCCCAGCTCTGTGGTGAGTCTGGTCCACTCTGTCCACCCAGCCCCAAGGCAGCCTCCTGGACTGGGAGAGAGGCTTCTCAAGGCTGCTTTCTTTGCTACTTGGGGTTTATATGAGGGAGGGAGGTCTTTTTCTGTCTATATCCAGGTGCGAGTGCACAATAATGGGCAAAAGGGGACTCAAACTCTTTGGGCTTTCCAGGCTTTCCTGTGCCCTGGCAGTGTTTCGGCTGCTTGAAACTGGACGATGCTTGTGTTCTCACTACAGCAAGCCAGAATGCTTGGGTTGGGAGAAGTGCATCTCTCTGCAGCTGACCAGTAGTTTACTTTGTGCCTTGTTAGCATTTATGAGGATTTTCATCTCCCCTCTCTGCCCTGATATCTAACCCAAGCATTTTAATGATCATAAATTCAGGCTGCTTCATACCAAGGAGGGTTTTTCTCTTTGGAGCAATGTAAAAGAGGATGAGATTGTGCAGAGACATTTTCTTTTCAGAAGAATTCATGCAAACAAAGAAATTACATTCTTCTGGTTCTGTATTACTAGCACCTTTCTATGATTTTTTATGACATTTTATAATGAAAAATTTGCAATGTTTGCAACACCTGAGCATAGCTACTGGTTCCTAAAGTTGTCTTCCATAGAGGATTGAAAGCATAAAAAGAGGATCAGGGGTTTTGTAAATGTTTTTAATTACTCCTCACAACTTGTGATGGGGAAGTAGGCTCTATGGGTGCTGTCAGTGAGCAAGTTAGTTTACGATTTAAATTTAATGAGGAAAAGTCATATGGCTGGCAAAAGATTCAGTGATTTTGTTTCATAATTCTCTGTGATTTGGTCACAGAGATGTGGGACACAAGGATATTTTCTTACAGGAGAAGCTGTATAGCTCATTTCCACTTACATGTGAGAGCTTTGGGTTTCTGTGGCCATGCTGCTCTGGTAGTGTATTAAAACAAACAAACAAACATGTAGCTAGATAGACTTCCTGCTATCCTTCAGGGTAGACTGGTTCAAAATCTGTTTCTAGGCTATCATGATAGACCAAGAAACCCTCAAGTGTGAATCCATCATTACATAAAAAGACAACTCTTTCAAGGGGTTGTCTTTTTATACTGGAATGTCTTCATTAATCAACTTGGATTTGAGAATGGCCTCTCAAATAGTGCTCTGGCTAAAGGAAAAATATTCTGATTTTTCTTTCTTTTTAATTGTGCCTTTAGATTTTGAAATAAAATGAGGAAATCATGAAAATGTGGGAGCCATCCAGTTGTCCACATGGGCACTTTTACCTCACATTTATCTGTTGATATGTTCTGTACTAGCCCAGGTGCTGCATATAAACTTGTTTAATTGCAGAAATGAAACCCAAACAAACAACAAATAATCTTTGTTTCAGCAACTCCAAAGGATTCCAACAGTCTCAAAGCAAGACCAAGATCCAGGTAGTGTTCGTTTAATTTCTGCTTTAATGCCCTTTGTGCCCTGGCCTTGCCTAGAAAGAAAAACCACAAACCAAAAACCCAACACATGAGTTCCTCTTCCTTTACATGTAAAGCTTAGGATATGAGACATTTCACTAATGCATGGCCTGATGGGAATGTGCAATGTTGCTGGGAGCCTTGGTTTCTGTATTGATTAGTGCTAGAAGGTGGTGGCTAATGCCCTATGGCCCCTCGATGTGAAGTGGATTGTGTGAGATGACCCACTTGTTGCAAGATGATAACTAATAGGGGGAAGTAGATTTGGAAAGGGGACAATATGGGTAAGGTAATGAACACGAAAATTTGCTGTCATGACAAGGTGAAAACCAAAAAGTAAAAAGTCTGGGTAATAAAATCTAGAGTAGGGAAAGAAAATGCTTGTATGCTTGTGATAACTTCAGCGAAGCTTGCAGCTTCAGGTAAGCAGTGCCTATGGTCTGTTAGAGCCTATCTTAGTACCCCTTCTCGGCTTCACATTTTTTTAAGAGGCTAGTAAAAGAGACAAAGCCAGTAAAGCAGAGCTGTCGTTGATGTGAGACTCAAAAAAGAGGAGCAGAGGGGAAATACAGACACTTAATAGAATTCATCCATTAAGGAAGGGAAATGCTTTTCACTGGTAGAACTGCAGTGTAAGGATACCAAGGATACCATGCGTGTGTTTTCTGTTTTGCTTTGGCTCTTAGTGACATTTTTCTCTCCTTTGCCTACTAGACACAATCCTGAAGAAGTAAATTTAAGTCTGATCATATTTTATATGCTTGAAATACTGATATTTAAGGAACTTCATCTCTTTGTAAGTCAAAGAGTTACCCTTTAGTTTCTATCTGCATTTTCCAAATTGGAGTTTTGTTTCCTTGTTTATATAAGATACAGATATCTATATTTTTATATTTATCAATATTTAAAAACAGCGAGTAATTCATTTAGATAGGAAGGAAAGGTGTAGGCATTCTTTTTCTATGTGGTCGACACATTTACTCATCCTTTTTTAAAGGATGAATAGATCTTTTACAAACTAGTCTGTACTAGTTTTGGGATATGCTTTCTCGTAGGAAATGCCTTTGAATTGCAGAAATCTGCTATGTGTACTATGTTAACTATAAATAGAACTTCAAAGTTTTAGCTTCTGCTGACTTTCTCTCTCCCAGAAAGCCAGTGAAATTATAAAATCTCATAGCCACATATTCTATTATTAATGTGTCTGGCTAAATTTTACATATTATCCTTTCAGAGATTGCTCTTTTTGTCTAATTTGGATGATTTTATTTTCAGTACTTCCCACTGGGAAAATCAAGAGAATTGAATTATTTTTATCTTCCTTTTTGAATTAATAAATTTTTGTAGAAATGTAAGGGAAAGAGAGAAAATCGCCATTCTAACACCACTGCATTAATCATTTTGTTAACTCCTTGCACATTTATGTTTTAATTGGTTGCAGCAGTCATGGTTATACAATCTCACATTTTTATATTCAGTAACTTTCCATATGAAGATATAAACATACAGGTTATATATGAAAATAAAATGAAAATGAGGAATATGCGCTATTGGATTGTGTGCTTAACTATGTGTATGCACACACATTATTCTTTTTTGAATGAAAGATGTCACTACAGCTATATGTGGCATAGAAAGTTATTTTTATTTCTAGCTAGTATCTCTAATTGTCTTTTTAAAGTGAATGTTTCTATTTAAGAACCTTGTCCATCTGTATCAGTTCCCTTTGATTCTTGTTTGAAGTGTCAGAGCGTTCTTCCTTGCTAGTTTCTGCCTGACTTTGTCTTGCCTGTCTTGCCAGTTATGTTACAGGGACCACCCCAGAGCACGTCACATGCCATTATGGTGGCTTTATTAAAGTTGCAACCTTCTAAGACAGACTAAACCCTCAGTTACCACAAAGAAACCTTAAGAAACTTATTCAGAAAAATAAAAACTCACGATGTCAAAAACGGCTCTGTCAAGAACTGAAGGGGTGTAATAGTAATTGATAGATTCTAAATTCCTAAATGCTTCTCTAACAGCTAAGTATAAAGAACGGTTTTCAGAGGTTAATTTGTCTCTAGGATGTACCTCTGACTCAAAGGTCATTTTCTGCTTTGACATGAAGTTAGTTGAGAAGCTAAATGCAACAGATGTGCATATCTACATCTTAGGGCCTTTTCTTGATCATCATATTGGGATCCTGTCCTTAAGCCTGTTCCCAGGCAATAGAACAGTGTATGGATTTGAATTGAATTTGGAAAGTAAGTAGATCTCCAATGAATATTCTAGTTGCTACCACCAAAGTATTCCCCCCTGGACTCAGGCAGTATGAGAACATTTTAAAAATGGAATTTAGAAACAGAGATTGGAGTTTGAATCAAACTGTGTAACTTTCTATCAGACCTTTTGCAAGTTACTTAGTTCCTTTTTAAAAAAATGGTATTACTGGAGTTACAGTCTCAGAAGTTGCCCAGTTAATTATGCTTTGCTATAGCTTGAGGAAGAAGGTTAAAACGAGGCTTTTGCTTTCTCAGGGCAAGACAGGCTAGACCCCTCCATCTGATTGAGTGTGTTTTCCTTTCCTAGCTTCATTTATGGCATATTCCCTTGAACACTGGATTCTTACCCTCAGCTTATCTGTTCCAATTCCACATTAGCCTGTCATCACATTTGCAAGTGAACAGGAGAAAAGTTCTCCAATCAGTTTATAGCATGAATCCCTTCTGTTAGAACATGGAAATGCCTGAGGGGCTCTATGTTATTAATAATTCCAATAGAAACAGATTTGAATTTACACAAGGTTTTTTTTGGGGGGAGGGTCGATTTAGGTCTAAGGTATAATAAAAACAATGAGATTTAAAAAGATCCCAATTCATGATTGGATTTGGACAATTATTGCACATAGCAGTGTTCAGTGGATAATAGAATTTATGGCTGCTTTGGTAGCTCATCGGTTCTCTGTAGTCACTTTGACTTTGGGGGTATTTTCCATTTCAACCCAACTTCAGAGAGTAAAGCTTTGCTATTTCCCTTCTGACCTTCCCTTATTTTGCTACAGATCTTACTCTAGCACCTCCATAGAAGAGGCCATGAAAAGGGGTGAGGACCCTCCCACCCCACCACCTCGGCCACAGAAAACCCATTCCAGAGCCTCCTCCTTGGATCTGAATAAAGTCTTCCAGCCCAGTGTGCCAGGTGAAGTGCCCCATGCCCTTGATCCCTTCCATTTCCTGTTGGAGCCAGTGGATGGGTGTCTGCCAGAGAGGCCTCTGTGAGTCTGGAGAAAGGGCTGACCTGGCAGTTTCGCATCCCGTGAAGGTCTTCATGTGGCTATGGTATTCTTGGGAGGGAAAGCAATTCTAGACACATATATAGTTCATGTGTCTGGAGCCTTGCCCACACTCGTTATGGATCAAGAATTGGGAAATTCTCTACCGAGAGGATAAAAACGCTTCACCCCCATGCAGTCTGCTGAGTGTGTGGCTGGGGTCTTATTCTCTGCATCACTGGTAATTTCTAAACAAGATAGATCACTGTCATTTCCTCAGATGCTTGAGTGGTTCTTCTATGAAAGACCTTGGAGACTGAGGCCTAGCCAGAGCCTTCTCCTGCACTTTACACATATGGAGAAGATCTTGTGTCCTGTAAGAATTAATGCTGAGGGGACTCTGAATCTGATTGATGGTTGGGTGGTTGGTGGAGGCTCCTAGGGCGAGGGCCCCTTCAGGTGGGCTTCTCTGGGCTTCTGGGGATGGGATGTTCATGATACAGCAGCTGTGTAGCTGGCCTGGAGGTGGGGGAGGACAGAGGGGCCCTGTCTGCTCCCCTGGTTTCCTGTGAAGTAGGAGATAAACTCCTAGGGAACCTAAGGAATAGAAGATGAGAGACATGCCTTTGCTTTAGTGAAGGTGATAGGATACAGTGCTGTCCCAAGTGTTATTTTGGGAGCAGCAAGGGCCTTTCCACTGACTCATGCAGGCAAGCTATAAATACAATGATTTCCTGGAACTTTTTCTCCATCTTTGTGCATTTTAAATCAGGCCAGCCTCAGATGCTAGTGATTTGCAGATTATTATCTTTTTTACTAAAGCAAGAAAAGGCTTTCCTTGGCTCACACATTAGCGTGACCTGTGTGTCTGGGCAGAGCTCAGCATGTTTTATTTGTTCTAATAAAGTACTCTCCTCACAGTAAAGTTATAGATTGTTTTTTAATATACTAGAATCTGGAACTCTCTATCAAATATAATTCTCTGCCATGAGTTCATCAGACAAAAATTTGCCTTGGATTTCCTCTCATACTTTGATCTGAATTCTGGTATAAATTTCATAGTGACTGGTATTTAGGGTGGGAGTAACCACAGGTGATGATGCTATAAAAATTTCACATGGCTGGGGGATTATGAACGGGAGGATTTTCCTATGGATGCAAGAAGATTAAAACAATCTGGACAGCTATCTCCATACCTTTCCCTTGCAAGGAGGGAGGCTGGAAATGCTCACACGTCTCTTTCAGGTTGTGTGACCCAGTAAGGAGATGCCAGCTGTACTGGAGAATTGACATGCTTTATGACATTGCATCACATAGTGGATGAGACAAAACTGGATTTGGAGCTCAGCTCAGCTGCTTATTCACTGTTTGATTTTCAGCAAGTGGCTTAATCTTTGTGCATCTCAGATTCCTAATCTGTACAGTAGAGCCAATACTCCATGGAGTTTTAAGGTTTTGGTGAGATAATAAATATAATCCAAATATGGGCATTCCTTATCCAAAATGCTTGGGATCGGAAGTGTTTCAGGCTTTGGATATTTTTTGGATTTTGGATATTTGCATTATATGTTTATCAGTTGGGCAGATAATAAAAAAATCTGAAATGCATCAATGAGTATTTCCTTTGAGTGTCATGTTATCACTAAAAAAGTTTAGTATTTTAGAGCATTTGGGATTCTGGATTTTTGGGATTAGGGATACTCAACCTGTGGTACTGTATTTGGCCCACAGGCCTTAGTAAGCATCTAAGGCCAAAATTCCTGTGGCCTGAAAGTATCAAGAATTTAATGCCTGAAATGGCAAGCCTCCACCAATGAGGAGAACACCTCGACTTCCTTGACACCTGGTGGACAATTCTGTGATTCTTCCTACCCTGTTTCTTGGAAGGCCTGCGAAAGGACTGAACCCCAGTTACCTGCTGTATTAACCCCATTCATTAATGTACTTTTTCTTGTCTTGCCTCCCTCCTGCCCCATCTCACTTTCCCCTCACTTGAATCATATACCTGTTCCAACACCCTATGTCAGGGGCTTCTTTAGGGGAAACCTGAATTAAGACAGCTTTCTTTAATATCTCCGTGTCAATGTGACTTCAAGATGAAAAGTATTTTGGTTTGATAATACCCTGATGAGGTCCTTTGTGGTAGGGCCTGATAAATCTAAGATTTAGACAAAGAATAGCTAGGTAGGTGATGTCTGTGTTCAATAGCCTAATTCCATTGTCTTTTCAGTACAAAATTATACAAATGAAATTTTAATGAGCAGTTTAAATTTATCACATGAAGAATAGAGCATTTCTGCAGTATGAAAAGTAGGTGGTATAATTGCATCTACTTTATTTTCATGTTGGTTAATTCTCACAGGAAAGTATAAGGGTCTGTCTAAATTATATAAAATTTTAATGTATTGCAATTGCTAGAAATTAATTATTGAAATGCTGACAAAATAGAAATTCATGAAATAGAGCCCAAACCTACCAGAAGAGTCAACTCACTGAGAACCATGCATACATGTAGCCATCCCTTTGCTGCACTTATCTTTATGTATCACTTTAGATAAATGGGATCACACTAGGCTTGCTGTCCTGTGTGTTGATCTTTCCAATTAACCATCTTTCTGTTTCATATAGAGGATTGCACCATTCCCTTTAAGGTCTGCATGATATGGATATACCATAGTTGACTGCTTTGATGGAGAGATCTTTCTCTCCTCCTTTCTGCCTTTTCTCTTCCCCACACTTTCCTCTCAAGCTCACCCACTACCCCATGACCCCACCCCCTCTTCCTTTCTCACCCTTGCAAACAAACTTCTCCCTCTCTCCACCCCACCCCCTGTGTCCTCTTTATGCCCCTCTGTCTATCTCCTCTTGCACCCTCTGTTTCTCTTTTTGTCCTTCTCCCCCCTCACTCCTCCACAGGCATGAGCTTCCCCTCAGTGCCCCCTTGCCAAGCTCCCCCACACCACCACCTCGATCTTGTGATATAAACAAGGGAGAGGTTATTAATGATTTCATGTCCATATCTTTGTTTCATCATCTAATTATTTTCTTAGGTTAAATCCTGTTGGTTGGAGTTGCACGGTCAAAGGTTGTAGATGTTTAAAGTGTAGCTGTATGTTGCCAAAGCATGAGGTGGAAAACCTGTCAACTTACTCCATCGTTAACACTGTCTGAAAGTATTTCCTCACAATCTCACCGACACTGTTTAATGTTTGTCTTTCTAATCATTACCTATATAATAGGCAAACAGTTTCATGTCCCTGATTCCTAGTGAGGCTGAGCATCTTTTTGTATTGTTATTGGTCATGAATATTTCTTCTCTTATGATTTGCCTGCTCAGAAGGCTTGGCCAACTTTTGCTGCTACATCTCTCTTTGCCTTGCCATCGGGACCACTTGTTTCTTCTTCATTTTGCCTAAGAAGTTCTGGACCACCCTTCTGTCAGGCACTTGGGAAAGTGAGGGTGGCCACAGGGAAGCCTACCTCACCTGCTGCTCTGCTGGTCCTTGTCCCTCCAGCCACCCGCCTCCATGTCCCCTCCTTCTGCCAACTTTATCACTAAAGACAGACTGCCTGGGGCACCCTGCTTATGACAACAGAAGAATAAGGAAAGGTAAAGAAAAGAGGGGAAAATAATGTGAGATGAAGCAAGATATGAACTTGGGTTGAAAGGGAAAGATGAAATGAGGCCCTTGTTTAATAAAATGGGACTCACAGGATTGTGAAAAGCAGAGTGATTACAGCTAAGGTGCTGAGACAGAGTGGCTCAAAGTGGAGTGATGGTGTGGAAAGGAAATATGATGGAGAGAAGATGGAAAGAAAAATAAAAGAGAAAAATGAAGAAAAAGATGGGATGGTTGTTATATAGGAGTGATGATGTGTATCCAAAGGAAGAAACAGTAAATAGAATAAAAAATTGTAGAACCAAAGGAAGGAAAAGCCACAGACTCTTGTTGTATGATTCAAGTAGCATTTAAAGGAATAGCTTAGAAGTAGGTGGCATTAATGCCTTTACATTTATGAAAATAGGTAATATGATATGGGGAAAAAGAACAAAGGGCTGATTTAGAATGTAAATCTATAAAAATGAGCAAGGCCAACTTTGGAAATATAAAACAGTTGCCTTCAGCTTTAGTATCTGTAAAGAGAGTGTGAATGTGTGATTTATAGTAGCCTAGATTATCCCAGGGCTCTAGGTACTGACATCAAACCTGAGGCATGTGTTTTCATAAGGAGAAGTGGGTACACTATGATCACTGTGTGTAACAGGGAGATCACCATTTGTTATAGCTGACCCAGTTCTTGGAGCCATCCCCTTACAGTCCCACACAGCTACTGTGTTTAACAGATAGTAAAAATGTGCAAGAAAGTCTAAGTCAGTGATAATGCAAAACCTAGAGGCATTAAGACCCAGAATTTGCTAAGTGATGTTTGGATTTTATAGCTCTGTATTTATAGCTGTGAAGCATCTTTTATTACTGAGATTCCTGTAAGAAAAATCATGCTAAGCCAGTACCTAACCTCCTTTTCCTCAATGAAACAGTTATTTTCATGAGGTGATATATTTTTTCATAAAAGTGGTTTCTTCTGTCGACGGAGTCAGTGAGAACTACCCCTCTCATCCACTCTTGGGGCAGACCTGCCTCCTCCAAAGCCATGCCTGAGGTTCGTAGCCTGAGGTTTCCATAGTGATAGTAAAAAGCCTTAGCTCTGCCTTGTTCCAGTCATTGAGCATCCGCCTGGTAGAAGTGGGGGGCAGAGATGGTGTGCAGGAGACATGGCCATTCTTTTCAAGTTTCAGACCAGGCACTTTCATCATTTCCTATCAAATCTAGCTGGGGAGGCCTAGGCCTGTGAATAGACCTAGTTGCTAGGCAGCTGGGAAATGTAGTTCTTGGTAGGGCAGCCATTTTCCAGTAATACCATTCTTACTGTAAAAAAAAAAAAAAAAAAAAAAAGAGGGGATGTTGATGGTCAGCTTTTTTTGTCTTTTTAACCACACTTCGTACGGCCAGATACATTGAGATTCACACATTAAAACTATTGTGGTGGCTGAAAAGAACACATCTGGGGCTAGTGTCTGTTCATAGGTAGCTAATTTCCCATCTCTGCTTTAGATATAATGATAATAACAGCTTATTCCATGTTTAAGAAACTATAGTACATTCATCCTATGGAATTGTATGAAGATGTTAAAAAGAACAAGTACGTATACTACATGGAGAGCTATCTCAGATAAATTAAGTGACAAAAGCATGGTGCAGAATGTGTATGTTTGTAAACGTGTAGACAATTTCAGGACGATGCTAAAGAAACTGGTAATGATGGTTGCGTCTGGGGAAGGGAAACTATGACTGAGGACAGGACTGGGAAACAAGCTTACTTTCTGTTGAATGTCTATTCGTATCTTTTTAATTTTGGCTCATGTACAAATGTCACCTATTATAAAAAATTTGCTTTTCACGCTTTAGCTGCAATGATGGTATCTTTCCAGAGATATCTTTCCTGCCTGAGTTTACCTATCTCAAACTTCCCTGCAATTCTGTATTCAGGGTATCTTTATGATCATCTGCTACCACCTCCTGGAGTGCAGCTGAAATGACAGAAGTGTTCTGAGCACTCTTTAAAGCTGTGATGTTTTCTTCAGATTCCATTTCAGTGCCTTTCCAGCACTGAGTAGTTCTGGAGGATCTCCGAAAGCTTACACTGTGAGATGTATAGTTGGGTAAAACGTCATGGTAAGGGCTCTGTCTTAACTTGGAAGTGGCTGTGTTTATCGAGTGGCGAATTGAGAAGTCTTTCCTGGGTTTTCTACAAATGAATATTTGTTTCTGTAACTTAAGACGTAGATAAACTCCTTGGGAGTAAGAGATGTTCCTAATATCAAACTTACCTTTCAGGTTCTCTAAAAGATGAATCTGGCCACACAAGCAGCTATGATCTTATGTATTTCCTTATTGTGTTTTTCCTGTGAGAGCTACTTATTCCTTTTAAAATCTGGTAGGACTATGGGATTCCTGCCTACCACCCCAAAGTTCTGGATCCATAGTACACAGCTAGCCAAAGGTTCAATTTGGCAGTCTGGGCGGTTTTTTTTTTTTAACTGAAAGCTTTATTGAGATGTAGTCTAATACTATAAAATTCACCTTTTTAAAGTGTACAATCCAGTGATATTTAATATATCCATAGTGTTATATAACCATCAGCACTATGTAATTTCAGAATATTTTCATTGTCGCAAAAAGAAACTCCATACCTATTAGCAGTCATTCCCATTCCCCCTTTTCTTCCCCGATCCCTTGGCAACCACTAATTTACTTTCTCTTTCTATGGATTTGCCCATTCCAGAATTCTGTATTAATGGAATTGTATAATATGTGGTCTTTTGTGTCTGGCTTCTTTCACTTAGCATAATGTTCTCGAGGTTCATCCATGCTGTAGTGTGAATCGATACTTCATTTCTTTCATGGCTGAATAATCTTTCATTGTATGGATAAACCACATTTTGAATATTTTGGTTGTTTCCACTTTTTGGCTATTAAGAATAATTCTGCTATGGACATTCATGTACAGGTTTTGTGTAAACATGTTTTTCTTTCTCTCTTTTTTTTTTTTTTGGAGACAGAGTCTCGCTCCATTGCCAGGCGCCAGGCTGGAGTGCAGTGGTGTGATCTTGGCTCACTACAACCTCCGCCTCCCGGGTTCAAGCAATTCTCCTGCCTCAGCCTTCCAAGTAGCTGGGACTACGGGTGCACACCACCATGCCCAGCTAATTTTTGTATTTTTAGTAGAGACAGGGTTTCACCATGTTGGCCAGGATGGCCTTGATCTCTTGACCTCGCGATCCACCCGCCTCAGCCTCCCAAAGTGCTGGACATTACAGGTGTGAGGCACTGCACCCAGCCTCTTTCTCTTAAGTATATATGTAAAAGTGGAATTTCTGGTTCATATGGTAACTCTATGTTGAACATTTTTAAGGTCTACTGAACTATTTTCCAAAGCAACCGTACCAATTTATTTCATTAGTGATATATGAATATTTCAATTGTGTTTCTTCATATCCTCAAAATACTTGTAATTGCCTTTTTTATTTTAGTCATCCTAGTGGGCATGAAATGGTATTGTGATTTTGATTTGCATTTTCTAATGGCTAATGATGTTATACATCTTTTCATGCACTTCCTGGTTATATTTATATTGTCTTTGGAGAAATGTCTGTTCAGAATCTTTGCTCATTTAAAAATTGGGTTGTCTTTTTATTGTTGATTTGTAAATGTTCTTTATATATTCTCCATAAAAGTTCCTTTACAGATATTTGATTTACAAATATTTTCCTTCATTCAGTGTGTTGGCCTTTCATCTTTTTGTTGGTGTCCTTTGAATTATAAAACTTTTTAATTTTGATGAGGTCTAATTTGTGCATTTTTGTTGTTGTTGCTTGTGCTTTTGCTGTCATATCTAAGAAATGATTGCTTAACTCAAGCTCACAAGCACTCCTCTTTTCTTCTAAGAGTCTTATAGTTTTAGGTTTTACATTTAGGTCTTTGCTCTGTTTTGAGTTAATTTTTTTGATATGGTATGAGAGAGGAGTCCAAATTTATTTTTCTGTGTGTAGAGTTGTCCCAGACCATTTGTTGAAAAGACTTAATTCTCCATTTAATTTTCCTGGCACCTTTGTTGAAAATCAGTTGGCCATAAACATAAGAGTTTTTTTCTGGACTCTCAGTTCTGTTCCATTGGTCTATAGGTCTATCCTTATGCCAGTACCATCTTGATAGTTGTAGATTTGTAGTAAATTTTGAAATTGGGAAGCGTGAGTCTTCCTACTTTACTCTTTTTCAAGATCATCTTGTCAATTTCTGCAGAAACCAAAAAGCCAGCTGGGATTTTGGTAGGGCTTGCATTGAATTTGTGTATTGGTTTGGTTAGTATTGCTGTTTTAATAACATTAAGTTGTCCAATGTATGAACACAGGATGTTTTTCCATTTATTTAGATCGTTCAATGTCTTTCAACAACGTTTCAGTATACAAGTCTTGCACTTCTTTTGTTAAATGTATTCCTAAAAGTTTTATTTTTTTTGGTACAATTCTAAATGGTCTTTAAAAATTTTTTTCATTTTCACAGGTTTCATTGCTAGTGTATAGAAATACAGTTTGTTTTTGTATAATCATCTTGTATCTTGTACCTTGTTGAATTTGTTTATTGGTTGTCTGGACACATCATTAACTTAGGTAATGAGATAGGGAATGTATCCATTATTGGACTTCTAGCTGCTTAACTAATCCTGCAGGTACTCACAAATTAAGGAGGAAATACCTTTTAGTGTTTGGAAGACATCAAAAGGGTCGTTATTGAATGCTTGCATCCTGTTTTATGTTTTTTCCCCTCTCATGTGAAAACAGTTTATCTAGTTCCATTTATCAAGTAGCATATGCTTTACTTATGAAATGTCCACTCTGTCCTAAGTCAAGTTTTCCTATTTGCAAGACTTGCTTCTGGGCTTTCTGCTACATTCACATCTAACACTGACTAGATGTAATAGTGATCATGAGTGATGTGAATTTGAGTGTTATTTTGTGTAAGGGACATGTTTAAAGCACTTTATGTGCATAATCTCCAATCTTCACAATAACCCTGTGAGGTAAGTGCTGTTTTATCACTATTTTACTGATGCAGAGACTGAGGTACAGAAGTTAGTTTGCCCAAGGTCATGGTGCCTAGTAGCTGTTAGAGCTAGGGTTTAAACTTTGCAATCTGATGCTGGAGCCCACACTCTGCAACCTTGACAAGAGGTAGCATTTCTCTTCTCTCTATCCCACCTTCCCCTCCCAACTCATCTACTTGGTCAGATATTTAGTAGATGTGTCTGTTCAACTGCCTCTGCTGGAGGTTGAGTTGTTAGGACACAGCAGAAGACATGATGCTATTATTCCTTTGGCCACAGGCCTCCTGCAGCTTCACCAGCCAGCTAAGGACCAGGACTTACCTTCAAACTTGGTCAGTTTACCACCACTATAGCTGTTTGTCTTTGAAGGGCCAAAGAGTGCCTTCTAACTTTCTGGACCTAGATCCTTGTTTTCAGGCCTCATCTTGTTTGTGGTAGGGATCTGTCCTTAAAAGTAACAAACTCAGCATTCATATTGATAAACTTCTAAGGTGGCCCTTTGAGCTTTTCAGTAGTTGAGAGATAATAGGGGTTGGCTACAGTATTGTGTTCCCTTAGCATCAGATCTGAAGTTTAGAAGTTTATAAACATGGAGACATATATTTGGGCTGTTAGGCTAGATGAACATTTTTGGAGGTAAGAATCTAGTCCAGGTATTTCCAGTCCTCTCTGTGCCATTATGCAGAATAAATGTCTATATATATACCAGTTTCAATCTTTGGAAGGTGTGGTTGCAATGAGCCATCTGGCCTTGGCTGCCTTTTGCTTTTCCTATTCTTTTCTCTATTTAGAGGGTTTTAAAGTTTGTTTTGTTTTGTTTTGTTTTCCTTTTCTAGTAACTTATGTGAAAGTTTCTGTACTAGCACAGTGCAATGGTTTGTGCCTATAGAAGTTAAAAGCCTGGAGAAGGTTTACAGAGGCTTGCCAAGGTGAGAGTGCAGCCAGTCCTGCTTTTGGACAGGGTGCATTCTCTTATTCCCCTCTTCCAATTTTATAGCTATTCTTGGTGGGCTGAGGTGCTTTTATGAGGAAGTCAGGGGAGTGGCAAGGAATAGGGCTAGATTGCCTGGAGAATGGAGTAGGAAATGTTACTGTATTCTACGATCTTTATTTAAAAAAATGTTTATATAACTTAAGTAATAGGCAAATACCTTCTTGTGTGTAAAATTGAAACATTATAGTTACATACCTTGACCTCATTTCCATCCAGCTCAGTGTCCCCGGAAGGAATGCCTCCTTCTGACATTTTCTAGCACATTTATGAATGTTTATGCATACCTATGAGATCAGTTTCATTTTTTTGTCTTTAAAATAATTTTCATTACGTTATGTATGTTTTCTTCATGCCTTTTTAAAATACATTATTTCTTGGATATATCCATGTCATTACTTTTGTACTTCTTTTATAATTTTGTATTTCTTTTATATATAGTCTGTATGCTGCCTAGTATATTAAAAACTATATTATGAAAAATTTCAAATTTATGCAAAAGTTGAGAACCTCCATTCCCATATTATTCTGAAGCAAACCAAAATATTATATAATTTTATATATTAATTTTTTCTGTATCTCTCTAGCAGATAAGGTCTTAAAAATATTGAGCACAATACCTTTTGTTATACATAACAAAATTAACAATAATTCTTTAATATCATTTAATATTTGGCCAGTGTTCATATTTTCTGAATTATCTCAAGTATGTCTTTTTATACTAGCTTGTTCCAATCAGAATTCAAACAAGGGCTACATGCACATTGTACTTGTTTTGGCATAGTTAAGTCTTTTAAGTTCTTCTCTCAATCTTTTTTTTCCTCTTTTTCATTTATTCATTAATTCATAAAAAATCATCTACCCTGTAGACTATTTCACATTCTGTATTTTGCTGATTTTCTTCTACCTCCTATATTTCCTATAAACTGATAGGTAGGTCTGGGCTTGATTAGAATTAGTTTAGATTTTTGACAAGAATACTTCCTAGAGATGCTCTGTACTTCTTACTGCACCATATTAAGAGATCTCTAGTGTCTAATGCCTTTATTTTTGTGATGTTTGATTGATTAGTGGGTTTACATCGCATTATCCTGATCAATGTGTTATGATAAAGATTCCAGCGACATTTCAAATAATGGTTTTATCAGCTATCGATCATCATTGCATACATCCAGTGGTGTGTCAGTAAATGTTTAACAACCAGCCATTTGCCAATTTTTATGGTGTAAACGCTCCTGCCATGGCTAATTTCATTCCTACTGATGGGTTACTGAATGTGGAGTTGTGAACAGATGCACACAGTTGGCTCTTACAAGCTGGCATGAGCTTCCAGCAAACTACTGCTTAGATCCATTATTTCATTGATAGTTGTAAAATGGCGATACTCTGTTTTATTTTTTCTACCTTTATTAATTGGGACTGTGGTTTATTTAAGCATTTTCATATTGTTGGACATTTAGTTTGCGACTATTATGAAGCTTGTGAGCTGAAGGAGATCATATGACAATATAATTCTCAGTACATCAATAAATTCTTTATATGCATCTGAATTTGTAGAATTATATGAAAGCTGAAATAGACTTCAGTAATGGTGAACAGAAAAGTGTCTTACTCAACCAGCATTTAATGAGTGTTTACTGGGTACTTGGCGCTTTGGAGAATTCCAAGAGAAATATGGATATGCCCCCAAACTCTGCTAATCAGTGTCACAGTTATGTATGATTGTGAGAAGGGTGCCAAGTTTGGGTGGTTACTAACTAGAACGATCAGTGGATTTGTCGGCAGGGGGTGCACAGGACTGGTGAGCTAAACTTTGAAGGACATGACTTTGCAGTCAAATCGTTTTGATTCTTTTTTGACATCTGTCTTGATTTACTTCTTACTACTAGTTTCCTGGAGTCTGCTATAGTAGCCTCAAATCTGGCTAGCATGCTTTGTTTTTTCCTTGATAAAGCAACAGAATTAATTTTTCTACAAACACAGCTATGATCACCTCCCTACTCAGAATTCTTCAATACCTGGTATGTAAACACCAAATATCTGGTGGAACTGAACCCAAAGTCATGCGATTATATTAGCTCAGTAAGGGACACAGTACTGTGGCCTGGAGTGCCTGGCGAGGAGTGTATTACAGGAAGGAAGTAGAGACTGGAAGATTCAAGTTGGCTGACTGGCCAAGAAAAATGAAGACTGTTAGAGAAGGGGTTTGTAGACCTTGGGAAGTCTTAGGAGGACAGTCCCATTAGGGTGGCAGGGTTAAGACAGATTGCAAAAG
Source organism: Callithrix jacchus (assembly GCF_049354715.1). Classification (NCBI taxonomy): domain Eukaryota; kingdom Metazoa; phylum Chordata; class Mammalia; order Primates; family Cebidae; genus Callithrix; species Callithrix jacchus. The sequence goes on from NC_133524.1 coordinate 17,366,906, forward strand.
GTTGTGGCATAAGCAAGGAACTTTGGTGTGGAGAAGTTGTCATCACAGTCATTTTGATGCGTGCCTCTAATACCAGCTACTCGGGAGGCTGAGGCAGGAGAATGGCTTGAGCCCAGGAGGTGGAGGTTTCAGTGAGCTGCCATCATGCCACTGCACTCCAGCGTGGGCAACGACAGAGTGAGACTCTGTCAATCAATCAATCAATCAATCAGTCCATCAATAGTGGTAGAAAAGAGCCAGTTCCAAGATGATAGACTCTTTTCATAGATTGCCTTCCTCCTAACACACATTCATATTGGCTCTTTCTTGCCCACCACATTATTCAGCTTTAATGAAAGAGTTATGGAAACAGCTGCTAGTGAATGAGTCCTAACTAATCCTGAGAAAAAGATGTTTACTTCTTGAAATTTTAGTTTGATTTACCTTAAAACATATACAGACACACAACTAGTGATTTCAACCAACCTAAGGATTTTAATAGTAAAATTCTTAGGAGGAATACATTTATGTAAATGTAATATGAGAAAGGAAACCAGAGACCCATCTTTGACCAAGATTCAATCTCATGCATTTTTGTCACTTAAGTCTTCCCATGTCTCCATCCAGGACCTAGTTAACCCTTATTGCATATCCTATGGTACAAGAAAAAGGAGTTATTAGTAAACATGGATAAATTTTAGAAATCATAAAGTGATAATGCTAAAAGAGAACTTGAATGTCATCTTGGCCAACTCTCACATATTACCAATGAGGAGACTAAGATCCAGGCAATATAAGGGCTTTGTTCTCCATCAGAATCTTTTGAAGATGGGAAATCTTTGTTCAAATCTTTGTTGCAGCAGATTTTGTATCAGAGAAAGCAATCTACATTAAATTAATTTGGGAGGCACATCTTACTACTTTTCTACAGGCAGTAACACTAATTCATATCTAAAGTTAAAGGATGTATTAAAGAATGAATATGGTAACTTTTGCAAGGGACTCTTATTTTTTTTTCTGTGTTTCCTTCTATGTGATTTAAAATGTTAGCAGATTTCTCTGAAGTACCTCAGGAAGATAGGAAAGGAAGTTTTGCCTTCATAGATACTTGGAAATGTTAGGAATGTATCTATTTTCTTGTTTTAATTTAAAAAATGAAGTTATTAAATCTCTAAATATAGGAAGAATATAAGACAAACAGTATACTGAACATCTGGCTTCAATTATCAACTGTGGCCCATCTTGTTTCATATCTGTCATCCCCCATATAATTAATTATACTTTTTTCTACCCTTAGCTTTAAAAATACTTCATTGAGGCATATAGATTATAAAGTTTATCCATTTTAAGTGTAAAATTTAATGATTTGTATTAAATTTACCAAATAGTGCAACTGTCACCATAATCCAGTTTTAGATCATTTTCAGCACCCCAGTAATATTCCACATACCTGTTTACAGTTAATTTCCATGCCCAGCCCCAGGCAACCACTAATATATTTTGTGTTTCTGCAGATTTTCCTTTCTGAGCATTTAATATAAATCAAATCTACAATATGGAGTCTTTTGTGTCTGACTTTGTTTACTTAGCATGATGTTTTTGAGGTTCATTCATGTTGTATCATGTATCAGTACTTAATTCATTTTTATTGCTGAATAATATTCCTTTATATAGCTATATCACATTTTGTTTATCCAGTCTTCAGTTTGGCAGACATTTGAGTTGTTCCTACTTTTTGCCTATTATGAATAATGCTGCCATTAATATTTGAATACAAGTCTTTGTGTGAACATATGTTTTCATTTCTCTTAGCTAGATATATAGGAGTGGAATTGTGGGGTATGTGGTAAATTTATATTTAATATTTTAAGAAATGGACAAATTGTTTTTTAAAGTATATGTACCATTTTACATTCACATCAGAAATATATGAGGGTTACTGTTTCTTTATATCCTCACCCTCACTTATTATTATCTTTTTAATTATCCCACATCCTAGTCTGTGTGAAGTGATATTTCATTGTGCTTGTATTTCCCGATGAATAATGATGTTGAACATCTTTTCATGTGCTTATTAGTTATTCCTGTATTTTATTTGATGAGATGTTGTATTAATCCATTTTCATGCTGCTGATAAAGACATACCCAAAACCGGGCAATTTACAAAAGTAAAGTTTAATTGGACTTACAGTTCCACGTTGCTAGGGAAGCCTCAGAATCATGGTGGAAGGCAAAAGACACATCTCACGTGCCACCAGACAGGAGAAGAGAGCTTGTACAGGGAAATTTTCATTTTTAAAACCATCAGATCTCATGAGACCCATTCACTATCACGAGAACAGCACGGGACAGACTCGTCCCCATGATTCAGTCATCTCCCATCAGGTCCCTCCTACAACATGTGGGAATTATGGGAGCTACAAGATGAGATTTAGGTGAGGGCACAGAGCTAAACCATATTAGATGTCTACTCAAATTATGCTTATTAAAAAAAACTGGGCGTTTATCTTATTGTTGAGTTGTATATTCTGGAATTCTTTATATATTCTGGATACAAATCCTTTATTGGATAGGTGATTTGCAGAGATTTCCCCCACCCTGTGACTTGTCTTTTCATTTTCTTAATGATATATTTTGAAGTGTGGAAGTTTTGAGTTTAACATTACAAAGTGTAATGTTAAATTTTTTCCTTTTTGGAATGATGTCATATCTAAGAAGTCTGCTTAATCCAGGATCTTGAAGATTTTCTCTTGTTTTCTTCTGAAACTTTTATAGTTTTAGCTCTTACATTAAGATCTTGAATTTATTTTGATTTAATTTTTGTATAAGGTGTGAGGTAAGGATCTATGTTCATCTCTTTGTATATGAATATTCAATCGTCCCAGTACTACTTGTCAAAAAATACTCTCCTTTTCCAGTTGCCTTGGCACCTTTGTTGATAATCACTTGTCTGTTAACTATAAGGGCTTATTTTTGGATGCTGCATTCTGTTCTGTTGATCTATATGTTTATTTTTATGTTAGTACTGTATTGAATGTTTTTTAATGCAGGGGAGTAATACATAATCCTGCAAACAGATAATCCCACGACTCGGAAGTCTAAATATTTACTGTAATAGCATATTTTTAGATAGTGTGTAGTATCTTATTTACTTCATTTGTGGTTTTTAGCATATTCAGAAGCATCCTTTGAACTCCTTGAGGTAGCAATTATTTTTTTGCTTTGAAGCCTTCTGTCATGCTTACTCCCTGAATGTAGAATACCCTCTGTTTAGCTGTTTATCCTCCAGATCTACATTTTTTTGCTCTACCTACCCTGTAGGTTCAAAATGTGGTACTGATTACAGCTCCATAGTAGCCTTGTGTCCTTGGCAAAGCCATTTTCTTTCTCCAGGTCCTAATTTTCTCATCTGTAAAGTGAAAGAATCAGATTTGATCTCACTACTTTTCTAAACTCAGTCATTAATTTTTTCCTTGTTGAACAGTTACAATGCATGTGTCAGTTAATCTCTTTTAACTGGTTAAAAAGTGTATTCTGTTCCATAGAGAATTAAATGAGCTTGTATTTTGGGGGGTGCTATGTGAGGGTTCATCGGGGGATAGAGGCAGGTATTTTTGGCAAGGTGTTCTTTGTTACATACACAGGTGTATATGACTTACATGCCCATCACTCTGTATGCCTGGGTGATCAATGGATATGTATAAGATCATACATGCTTTTATGATTAGAAAGGAGAGAAAGAATGAACAATTTCTATTACAAAGAAATAGCCATTTTTATGAACTTGGCAAGAAGAGGAAATGGTCCTTACTGATGAAATCCTTAAAGATTTGCATATGGCTCTTTACTTGATTGATATTTAAGAGTATTGGTCCCACTGGGAGGCTCCTTTCAACATTTTCCATTCCTGGAGTGTTTCCCCCTTTTTGGTATTTGAATGCTTTTATTTTCTTCTTAAAATATTCCTAGAGGGGATGGGAGCCCTTTTCCACAGCTGAAGTTATTCCAAGTTTTGCTCCCTTGAAGAATCAGCTTTCTGTTTCTGAAGATTTCAATGGCCACATCTGCTGCTTTATTTCTACTCAATAAGTTGGAATATATTTCCATTTAGTTATTTATTAGGGGCTTTGTAAAAATCTGAACGAAATTAGTAAATAGTAACATTTATGAATAATCTTTTGCCTAGACTTTTTAAGCATAGTGAAATAAGAGGATAAAAATTGTTAGAGGTTAGAGTTTTGCATTAAGATATCAGGAAACAGAGATCCAGAAGATCATTATCAGAATCTGCATGTCTTTCAATAAACTTAAGAAATTGTTTTAAACACTGGGAATTATTAGTCTGTCTTCTGAATTTAGGATTAAATGACAGTTTCTTTTCCTGAAATTTTTAATGTGGTTTTCAGGATTGGGGTATTTATTATTTTCCTTTGGATTACACTTATAAAAATTTTTGGCTGGAAAAACCCTTGCTGATATCTGGTATCCCACTTTATTAACTATAATCTTTCATGAATAAACCTGCAATTGCTTGATGAGTATGGTAACTTTTCAAGTATGTAGGAACAACATTCTCCTCCCATCTTCTTGCCTTCTTTTCTCTCCCGGGAAAGCAGCTATTACTATTAACAAGTACATTGTCATCTTTTGCAAATGTACACTAGATTATTCAGCTAAAGTATTTTTTTTTCTTTTTTTCCTATGCCTTCCACCATGTGATCAAAGTATTTTTTTAAAATTTCACTTTTCATGAAGGTGTTTTTTCTTTAGACTAAATAGAGCATACTGGATAAAATATTTGGATCCAATTTTGACTTGAGTGGACTGAAAATACTGCAAGAGAAGATTTTAAAAATTAAATTAAATTCCAATTTTCAACCACTGTGTGAGTACTTATTAAACATAAGGCAGTGTGTGGGAGACAGAAAGATGAATTAGACAAAATTGATAGAGTGTAGCTAGATTAATATCTCCCACCATCAAAAGAAAGGAACACAGAATTATAAATACAGTGTATGGGTTTTTCAGCAACAACTGAACAAGGAAAAATGCATGAGCTAATGCTATTTTTTTTAAAAGAGTGGCAACTAAGGGAAATCCTGAGGCTTTGGGTGCACTTCCGACTCTGCCTGCTTCCCTACAGAAGCTGTGTGTGTGAGTAGGCAAATCTTGAGACTTCTCATCGAGACCCTAGATCTAGAGGAAAGTGAAATGAATGAGTATTCTTAGTTTTCTTTTTTCTTGACTAAGGGTCAGTGGAAATGACTTCAGGAAAGAGAGCTGGAAAAGTAAATAATCATAGCTGATATTTTGATATGGTAGAAGGGAAGGCCCAGGGCTGCATACTGAACTGAGGTGACAAACTGAAGTCTGAAAAATTCCTCCAGGGCCATTGTTAGAATTCCAAGATTAGGAGAATGTACTCTGCTACAGGGTTTTAAAATGTTGGTTATTTTGGTGTTTCCTTCATAGTTCTAAATAATATATTTGTAAAACTTCTTGTTGACTTCAATTTTTGCCATCATTTTCCCTCCCTCAGTATCTTTTTCCTCCACCCTTCTGGTATAGTTATAATTTTGATCAGATTAATATTTAGTATTTATATTATTGTTGTTATGGCCATATAAGCCATATAGTAAATTAATTACTTTTTTTTACTTGTACAGGTTTTTGTTTGACTTGGAGTGAATAATCGACTTGTTTCTTGTCAATGTACATGCCCTTGATTCAACCACAGACTTCTTTGATTTTCTAGAGTTCCTCTTATGAAATTCTGACACCTCAGGTGTTCTGTCAGTTTCACTTTTTTTGAAGAAATATAAAGTAATTGTCTTCAATTCCTGGTACATAGTTTTCATCATGGGCTCTCCCTATATTGCCATTCAAGGATTCCCTTCCTCTTTTTTCCATGTTGGATTTCTTTTATACTGTATCCTGTGTCTTTCTCTTTCTTGGCCTACTCTCTTGTTTTGGTGAAGCACATCCTTTAATAGCTTCCTTAGAAAGTGTGCACGGAGTTCAATTTGAGATCCTGAATGTCTAAGAATATCTTTAATTGCACCATCATTCAGGATACTAGTTTTGGATATATAATCATCAGTTGGAAATAAGTTTTCTTTGGAATTTTGGTGGAATTATGCCAATAAATTTCTAGCTTCTGATGATATATGAAGTCTAAAACCATTTGGACTTCTGATTCTTTGTATATGACATGCTTTCTTCTCCCATGCCCTGCTGAAAACTTGTAAATTATTTTGACTCCAGTACTTTGAAATTTTGTGATATGGCTTGTCATGAGTCTGTTTTCATCCATTGTCCTGGGTATTAGTGGGTCCTTGAAATTTAGAAACTCATATTCTTCATTTCTGGGAAATTTTATTGAACCATTTAATTGATTATTTTTCATGCCATTTTTCTCTGTTTCTCTTTGTGGAACTTTCATTTGGAGGCTACCCTACTTTCTAGAAGATTTCCTCAGACTATCTTTGAACCTTTCTATTGAGCATTCTCTTTCTGCTAGTTTACTTTTAATTTCCAAGTATTCTTTTTTCTTTTGTTTTCTGAATGTTCTTTTTAAATAGCATCCCATTATTTCATCTTTGCAAATAGCATTTCTTTTTTTTTTTAAATTTTTTATTGCATGTTAGGTTTTGAGGTACATGTGCAGAACGTGCAAGACAGTTGCATAGGTACATACATGACAGTGTGTTTTGCTTCCTTTCTCCCCTTCACCCACATTTGTCATTTTTCCCCAGGCTATCCCTCCCCAGCTCCCCCCCGCTGGCCCTCCCCTTTTCCCCCCAATAGACCCCAGTGTTTAGTACTCCCCTCCCTGTGTCCATGTGTTCTCATTTTTCGTCACCCTCCTATGAGTGAGAATATGCGGTATTTCATTTTCTGTTCTTGTGTCAGCATTTCTTATGTCTTATTGAGACTTTCTCTGATGACTCTAGTTAAAATTTTATGTCACTCCCTACCCCATTGTCTCTTTTGTCAGTAGGATATGAGCTTCATAAGGGTATAGCTTTTTTTTACCCCTGTTTTTCCCATGGATATTTTCCCAATACCTTGAACAACACCTCCTACATAGTAAGTGTTTAAATATTTCTGGAATAAACATAATGATCATTCTGATGATATGAATAATATATATTTTTAAGTTTTCTACTAGTATAGGTCAAGTCTGTTTCTTTGAGGTTACTTCTTCATGTTTTTATTGATCTCTACCTTAGGTTAGAACACTTTCTGCAGATATCTGGTAATACTTAGTCATGCACTTATATATAAGGATGAAAGATAAAAAGTTGGTTGGAATATATAAACAAATGGATGGAACTTGCCAGCTATTGTCTTCATGGTAGAATGGTCTGGCCAGGCCATCCTACTGGAGATCCCTTGATGTCAATTCTTTAGATGTCTCTTCCTGGCTGATCTGATTCTCTGGAACACATTCTCCTAATCTCTGGCAGGAAGCAGCAGTCTGGGAGCAGAAGGGAAGAAGGCTGGAAGAATCTCGGGATCCAAAGTGCATATTTTTATTGAATCTGTCTGTTTTCAGCATGACCCTCATGCCTTCATCTGGGCCTGGTGACTTCCCTGAAAGGAAACTATATCTAGCCTTTTGTTGGAGTGAGAAACATGCTGAAACTGTGCAGAATGTGGGAGAAAATCTCCGTATCTAACTGGTCCTAAACTGCTTCAATCAGTCTTCTTTTTTTAAAATGAGGATGGATCATAATCCTATAGCTCTTAAGATAGTTTAAAGAAATATTTGTTGATCACTTACTGTATTTTAAGTTATCCGGTGAGACAGATACAGGGCATAGCTACTACAGCAGAGGGGACTGCAAGAGTAGGGCCCCTGAAGCCAAAAACAGCATGAATAATAGCTAGAACCAGATCCTGAAGGGTAGGAAACAAACCCATGATTAGTTCATTGCTTTAGGTTTTTATTGCTTTTCTCATATTACCCCTACATTCAGAGGAGGTTGATATCCCCAATTCCTGAGAACTAGGGGGCTTCTGTGGTACAAATTGGTTACTTCCTGCTTTCTCAGATCTGCCTAGTCACCTATCAGTTGCTCTTCTGTTTTCCCAATTCCAAATTATTTTTAATCACAAAATAATAAAAGCATTTATTTAGCGATTATGACATGGCAAGCATTCTACCAAGTATCTTTTTTTGTAAAATTTTTTATTGCATTTTAGGTTTGGGGGTACATGTGCAGAACATGCAAGACAGTTGCATAGGTACACACATGGCAGTGTGTTTTGCTTCCTTTCTCCCCTTCACCCACATTTGGCATTTCTCCCCAGGCTATCCCTCCCCACCTCCCCCTCCCGCTGGCCCTCCCCTTTTCCCCCCAATAGACCCCAGTGTTTAGTACTCCCCTCCCTGTGTCCATGTGTTCTCATTTTTCATCACCCACCTATGAGTGAGAATATGTGGTGTTTCATTTTCTGTTCTTGTGTCAGTTTGCTGAGAATGATGTTCTCCAGATTCATCCATGTCCCTACAAACGACACGAACTCATCATTTCTGATTGCTGCATAATATTCCATAGTTGTATATGTGCCACATTTTCCCAATCCAGTCTATCATCGATGGGCATTTGGGTTGATTCCAGGTCTTTGCTATTGTAAACAGTGCTGCAGTGAACATTCGTGTGCATGTGTCCTTATAGTAGAATGATTTATAGTCCTTTGGATATATACCCAGTAATGGGATTGCTGGGTCAAATGGAATTTCTATTTCTAAGGCCTTGAGGAATCACCACACTGTCTTCCACAATGGTTGAACTAATTTACACTCCCACCAACAGTGTAAAAGTGTTCCTTTTTCTCCACATCCTCTCCAGCATCTGTTGTCTCCAGATTTTTTAATGATCGCCATTCTAACTGGCGTGAGATGGTATCTCAATGTGGTTTTGATTTGCATCTCTCTGATGACCAGTGACGATGAGCATTTTTTCATATGATTGTTGGCCTCATATATGTCTTCTTTCATAAAGTGTCTGTTCATATCCTTTGCCCACTTTTGAATGGGCTTGTTTGTTTTTTTCCTGTAAATCTGAGTTCTTTGTAAATTCTGGATATCAGCCCTTTGTCAGATGGGTAGACTGCAAAAATTTTTTCCCATTCTGTTGGTTGCCGATTCACTCTAGTGACTGTTTCTTTTGCCGTGCAGAAGCTGTGGAGTGTGATTAGGCCCCATTTGTCTATTTTGGCCTTTGTTGCCAATGCTTTTGGTGTTTTGTTCATGAAGTTCTTGCTTATTCCTATGTCTTGGATGGTTTTGCCTAGATTTTCCTCTAGGGTTTTTATGGTGCCAGGTCTTATGTTTAAGTCTTTAATCCATCTGGAGTTAATTTTAGTGTAAGGTGTCAGGAAGGGGTTCAGTTTCTGCTTTCTGCACATAGCTAGCCAGTTTTCCCAACACCATTTGTTGAACAGGGAATCCTTTCCCCATTGCTTGTTTTTGTCAGGTTTATCAAAGACTGTATGGTTGTAGATATGTTGTGTTGCCTCCGATGCCTCTGTTTTGTTCCATTGGTCTATATCTCTGTTTTGGTACCAGTACCATGCTGTTTTGATTACTGTAGCCTTGTAGTATAGTTTGAAATCCGGTAGTGTGATGCCCCCCGCTGTGTTCTTTTTGCTTAGAATTGACTTGGCTATGCGGGCTCTCTTTTGGTTCCATATGAAGTTCATGGTGGTTTTTTCCAGTTCTGTGAAGAAAGTCAATGGTAGCTTGATGGGTATAGCATTGATTCTGTAAATTACTTTGGGCAGTATAGCCATTTTTACGATATTAATTCTTCCTAACCATGAACATGGAATGTTTCTCCATCTGTTTGTGTCCTGTCTGATTTCGTTGAGCAGTGGTTTGTAGTTTTCCGTGAAGAGGTCCCTTAACGTTCCTTGTGAGTTGTATTCCAAGGTATTTTATTCTTTTTGTAGCAATTGTGAATGGCAGTTCGTTCTTGATTTGGCTTTGGGTCTGTTATTGGTGTAGAGGAAGGCTTGTGATTTTTGCACATTGATTGTATATCCTGAGACTTTGCTGAAGTTGCTTATCGGTTTCAGGAGTTTTTGGGCTGAGGCGATGGGGTCTTCTAGGTATACTATCATGTCGTCTGCAAATAGAGACAATTTGGCTTCCACCTTTCCTATTTGAATACCCTTTATTTCTTTTTCTTGCCTGATTGCTGTGGCTAGAACTTCTAGTAGTATATTGAATAGGAGTGGTGAAAGAGGGCATCCTTGTCTAGTGCCGGATTTCAAAGGGAATGCTTCCAGTTTTTGCCCATTCAGTATGATATTGGCTGTTGGTTTGTCATAAATAGCTTTTATTACTTTGAGATACGTTCCATCGATACCGAGTTTATTGAGGGTTTTTAGCATAATGGGCTGTTGAATTTTGTCAAATGCCTTCTCTGCGTCAATTGAGATAATCATGTGGTTTTTGTTTTTGGTTCTGTTTATGTGGTGAATTACGTTTATAGACTTGCGTATGTTGAACTAGCCTTGCATCCCTGGGATGAATCCTACTTGATCATGATGAATAAGTTTTTTGATTTGCTGTTGCAATCGGCTTGCCAATATTTTATTGAAGATTTTTGCATCTATGTTCATCATGGATATTGGCCTGAAGTTTTCTTTTCTTGTTGGGTCTCTGCCGGGTTTTGGTATCAGGATGATATTGGTCTCATAGAATGATTTAGGAAGGATTCCTTCTTTTTGGATTATTTGGAATAGTCTCAGAAGGAATGGTACCAGCTCCTCTTTGTGTGTCTGGGAGAATTTGGCTGTGAACCCATCTGGACCTGGGCTTTTTTTTGTGTGGCAGGCTCTTAATTGCTGCCTCGACTTCTGCCCTTGTTATTGGTCTATTCATTGTTTCAGCTTCCTCCTGGTTTAGGCTTGGGAGGACACAGGAGTCCAGGAATTTATCCATTTCTTCCAGGTTTACTAGTTTATGTGCATAGAGTTGTTTGTAATATTCTCTGATGATGGTTTGAATTTCTGTGGAATCCCCCTTCCCCTTTATCATTTTTTATTGCATCTATTTGGTTGTTCTCTCTTTTCTTTTTAATCAATCTGGCTAGTGGTCTATTTTGTTGATCTTTTCAAAAAACCAGCTCTTGGATTTATTGATTTTTTGGAGGGGTTTTCATGTCTCAATCTCCTTCAGTTCATCTCTGATCTTAGTTATTTCTTGTCTTCTGCTGGGTTTTGAGTTATTTTGATCTTGTTTCTCTAGCTCTTTCAATTTTGACGATAGGGTGTCAATTTTGGATCTCTCCATTCTTCTCATATGGGCACTTATTGCTATATACTTTTCCCTAGAGACTGTTTTAAATGTGTCCCAGAGATTCTGGCATGTTGTGTCTTCGTTCTCATTGGTTTCGAAGAACTTCTTTATTTCTGCCTTCATTTCGTTGTTTACCCAGTCAACATTCAAGAGCCAGTTGTTCAGTTTCCATGAAGCTGTGCGGTTCTGGGTTGGTTTCTGAATTCTGAGTTCTAACTTGATTGCACTATGGTCTGAGAGGCTGTTTGTTATTATTTCAGTTGTTTTGCATTTGCTGAGCAGTGCTTTACTTCCAATTATGTGGTCAATTTTAGAGTAGGTGTGATGTGCTGCTGAGAAGAATGTATATTCTGTGGATTTGGGGTGGAGAGTTCTGTAAATGTCTATCAGGTTTGCTTGTCCTGGTCTGAGTTCAAGCCCTGGATATCCTTGTTAATTTTCTGTCTGGTTGATCTGTCTAATATTGACAGTGGAGTGTTAAAGTCTCTCACTATTATTGTGTGGGAGTCTAAGTCTCTTTGTAAGTCTTTAAGAACTTGCCTTATGTTTCTGGGTGCTCCTGTATTGGGTCCATATATATTTAGGATCATTAGCTCTTCTTGTTGTATCGATCCTTTTACCATTATGTAATGTCCTTCTTTGTCTCTTTTGATATTTGTTGCTTTAAAGTCTATTTTATCAGAGATGAGAATTGCAACTCCTGCTTTTTTTTGCTCTCCATTTGCTTGGTAAATCTTCCTCCATCCCTTTATTTTGAGCCTTTGTGTATCCTTGCATGTGAAATGGGTTTCCTGGATACAGCACACTGATGGGTTTTGGATTTTTATCCAATTTGCCAGTCTGTGTCTTTTGATTGGTGCATGTAGTCCATTTACATTTAGGGTTAATATTGTTATGTGTGAATTTGATACTGCCATTTTGATGCTAGCTGGCTGTTTTGCCCGTTAGTTGTTGTAGATTCTTCATTATGTTGATGCTCTTTAGCATTTAGTGTGATTTTAGAATGGCTGGTACTGGTTGTTCCTTTCTATGTGTAGTGCCTCTTTCAGGAGCTCTTCTAAAGCAGGCCTGGTAGTGACAAAATCTCTGAGAACTTGCTTGTTCGCAAAGGATTTTATTTTTCCTTCACTTCTGAAGCTCAGTTTGGCTGGATATGAAATTCTGGGTTGAAAGTTCTTTTCTTTAAGGATGTTGAATATTGGCCCCCACTCTCTTCTGGCTTGTAGAGTTTCTGCCGAGAGATCTGCTGTGAGTCTGATGGGCTTCACTTTGTGGGTGACCGGACCTTTCTCTCTGGCTGCCCTTAGTATTTTCTCCTTTATTTCAACCTTGTTGAATCTGACGATTATATGCCTTGGAGTTGCTCTTCTTGTGGAATATCTTTATGGTGTTCTCTGTATTTCCTGCAATTGAGTGTTGGCCCGTTTTGCTAGGTGGGTGAAATTTTCCTGGATATTGTCCTGGAGAGTATTTTCCAGCTTGGATTCATTCTCTTTGTCACATTCTGGTACGCCTATCAAACGTAGGTTAGGTCTCTTCACATAGTCCCACATTTCTTGGAGACTTTGTTCATTCCGTTTTGTGCTCTTTTCTCTGATATTGGTTTCTCGTTTTATTTCATTGAGTTGATCTTCGACTTCTGATATTCTTTCTTCTGCTTGGTCAATTCGGCTATTGAAACTTGTGCATGCTTTGCGAAGTTCTCGTATTGTGTTTTTCAGCCTCTTTAATTCATTCATATTCCTCTCTAAGTTATCCATTCTTGTTATCATTTCCTCGAATCTTTTTTTTCATATCTTTTTTCAAGGTTCTTAGTTTCTTTGCATTGATTTAAAAGATGTTCTTTTAGCTCACAAAAGTTTCTCATTATCCACCTTCTGAAGTCTAATTCTGTCATTTCGTCACAGTCATTCTCCATCCAGCTTTGTTCCCTTGCTGGTGAGGAGTTTTGTTCCTTTCTAGGAGGCGAGGTATTCTGGTTTCGGGTGTTTTCTTCCTTTTTGCGCTGGTTTCTTCCCATCTTTGTGGATTTATACACCTGTCGTCTGTGTAGTTGCTGACTTTTTGATTGGGTCTCTGAGTGGACACCCAGATTGTTTATGATGAAGTATTTCTGTTACTTGGTTTTCCTTCTACCAGTCTAGCCCTTTCACTGTACGACTGCTGAGGTCCACTCCAGGCCCTGCTTGTCTGGGGTGCACCTATAGCAGCTGCAGAACAGTAAGGGGTGCTACCTGTTTCTTTTTCTGCTGTCTTTGTTCCAGAATGATGCCTGCCAAATGTCAGTCTTTTGGATATAGAGGGGTCAGGGAGCTGCTTGAGGAGACAGTCTGTACTTTATAGGAGCTCAAGTGCTGAGCTGTGAGCTCTGTTGTTCATTCAGGGCTGTTAGGCTGCTATGTTTAATTCTGCTGCAGCAGAACTCATAAAAAACCCCTTTTTTTCTCAGATGCTCTGTCTGGGGGGGTTGGGGCTTTCCTTGTGAGTGTCCGCCACGCTGTCCTGCCCAGCTAGGAGGCAGTCTAGTCACTATTTGCCTGCCGAGGCTCCGCCCTGCTGGTGTGAGGTTCGCCCTGTTGCTGCAGGCTCTGCACTTCTGCTGCGGTCTCTGCCCTGCTGCCACGGGCTACGCCCTGCAGTGGAGTCTCTCTGTTGTAGCGGGTTGTCTCGGCAACGGCAGGCTGCGTCAGCAATGGGCGTGTACCTCAGTATGGGTGGTTTGCCTTGGTAATGGCGGACTCCCCTCCCCCACGGAGCTGCGGCCTCAGGGAACCCCTCCACGGGGAGCGTTTGGAATCGCCGTTTTGTTTGTCCCACTGCGCTACCCCAAATGCTGTGACCCTGGAATCTCCTGGGCTGGCTCACTGTCCAAGTCCCATTCAGTCTCAAGTTCAGCCCTCCCAAGTCTCAGGTTGCCGGCCCAACAGGGCACCTGGACGAGCATGCTTTGTGCAGAGTGCTGTGTAGCGCCGCCACAGCGCGGGCCGCCGCCGCTCCGGCCGCCGGCTGCACCAGCCAAATCCTCTGCCTGGCATCCCGCGTCTCCTCTATACCTAGGAATTTCCCCATTCTGTGGGCAACAAAAATCCATCTGGAAATGCGTCCCTGACTCACCCCCTCCGCGCATTGACTGCGAGCTTCAATCCTGGGTTGTTCTCACAGCGCCATCTTCTCTACCAAGTATCTTACACATATCAATTCAGTTCATTCCTATCACAAGTCTGGGAAGGAGTTATTATTATTGTCTTCATTTTACAGATGAGGAAACTAAGGCACAATAAGTAGTGTGCCCAAGATCACAGAGCTGACAGATGGCAGAGACAGCCTTCCACCTTAGACAGAAGGGCAGATCCCAAATTTAAACAAGAGCACTTAAACCATTCTCTTCACTTTTGTGTTAATGAATTAAGAATGAGAGTAGTTGCATGTGTTTAAACTCAAAGGTCTTTGGATAGGACATTTAATACAATGTTGGGTCATAAGGCAGAAACGAGGAATTTTACACAGTATCAAGCCAAGATTTTAGTTTAAAGTGGTCCCAGGTTGGTAGTACCCTCAGGTTTCTTGCAGAAGCAATAGAGGGAGGAGGAATTCACTTTCCACAAGCCTCAAAGTTTTCCTATAGGTAAAGTTCTAAGGCATATGAGTTCAGAGTCACAGGTTGCCAAACACATTAGGAAACGAAGCACAATGAGCAAAAACAAACAGGAAATACAAAGCCCTCAGATACTGAAATTATATAAATATGTTGAAAGAAAAGAGGAAGAAAATGAGTGGCTAAGAAATTATAAAAATTAAAAAGCATTAAAAAAAAAGTCCAAATAGAACTTCTAGAAAAGAACAATTCTGTAAAATAAACTCAAAGACTGGATTTTATGAGACATTAAGAACAGCTAAAGAGGAAATTGGTTACTTGGACAGTAGATCTTAGAAAATTATCCAGCACATAGTACAGTTAGAGAGCTCTTGAAGGAGAGGGGAGAAAAAAAATGGTAGACAATATTTAAAGAATCACTGAGAATTGACCAAAATTAATGTGTCGCTGCATGGTTCAGAAATTCCACTGAAGCTTAAGCAAGTGATAAAAGAAAATGATAATAGAGAAATACATGTGCAGACATAGGATAAAGTTCGATATTTCAGAGTACCAAAAACAAAGAGGAGATCCTAAAAGCAACTAGAGAGAAGATAGGCGATCTAACAAAACAGTGATTTGATAGCTGGCTTCTCAATAGCAATAGTGGTGCCCAGAAGGCAATGGAATGTTACTGTCAATGTGCTGGGGAAAATACTTGTCAATTTAGAATTCTGTACTCAATTAAATCCTCTTTTAAGAGAGGAAAAATGACTTTTCAGTCAAATAAACTAAGTTTGCTACTAATAGACTTCTCAATTAAGGAAATTCTAAAAGATGTACTTTAGACATCATAAAATAAACTAATGAAAATTAGGAAGCTTTCAGCACTGAGTGATAATATCACAAATAAAAACCTATGATATTCTACTAAAGAGGTACTTTGAAAAAATTTATAACCCTAAGGGCTTACATTAGAAAAGAAAAGCTACAAATTAGTGAACTAAGCAACCAATTTAAGGTAGAAAAAGAACAAGATATGTCCAAAGAAAGTAAATGGAAGAAGATAAGCAGCATTAATGAAACAGAAAGCAAGCATACAATACAGAGACTCAAAAGTTAAAAGCTGGTTTTTTGAAAAGAGTAACAAAACTACAAATGCCAGCTGAGATTAGTGAAGGAAAACTTGAATATGAGGAATGGGAAAATTATACATGCAGAGATTAATAAGGGGGGAGTATGGACACTCTTATGCCAATAAATTTGAAATTTTAGACAATGAATAAATGCCTAGAAAAATGCCATTTATTGGAGTTGACTTAAGAATTAGAAAGTCTGAAGAGCCCTTTAACAATTTGAGAAATAGAATCATTCGCTAAACACTTTGTTTAAAGAAAACTCCAGGCTAAGATGACTCTCCTGGGCAAATTTTTACTTGATATTCAAGAAAAAGTTTCCAATCCTATACAACCTATTTAAGAGTATAAACAGGGCATGGTAGGGGGGTTCGGTGGGGGGGTCATGCTCTCCACCTGAATGAAGCATAATAGAAGACCATATGAGAAAGAAAATCACTTGCCAGTCTCACTCATGAATATAGTTGGAAAAATACTAAACAAAATATCAGCTAACCAAATCTAGCAGATATAAAAACCTGAAAAAGTTGAGATTATCCAAGATCTGCAGGGTGTTTTAATATGAGACAATCCAGAATGTAATTTACCACATTAGCAAATAATAAGGAAAAAAAATCATACCATCATCGCAATAGCTGGAGTTACAGCTTTGATTAAAATCCAACAATAGTTCTCCCTCTAATTGTGTTGAACAATTAGAACACATAGACACAGGGAGGGGAGCATCACACACTGTGGTTAGTTACCGGGGGCTAGGGGAGGGACAGCAGGGGATGGGGAGGGTGAGAAGGGATAACGTAGGGAGAAATACCAGATATATGTGATGAGGGGATGAAGGCAGCAAACCACCTTGACATGTACGTACCTATGCAACAATCCTGCATGATCTGCACATATACCCCAGAACCTAAAGTACAATAAAAAGAAACTTTTGTTAAAAAAAATCCAAAAATAAATTATCCCAAAAAGAAGTCTCAAAATAAGGATAGATAGGAATTTTCATAATCTATTTTTTTCAGGGATTATAAATCTGTAGTTTTATTAAGACAGAAACTGACAGTGTGGTATGAGGTTTAACATTTAAACAAAGTTTTCACAGAAATCTAACACATGCCTAAAAAGATTTTATAATGTAGCTCTAGATCCAGACAACTAATGATTTGCTTCTAGATCCAAGACTAGACAATATCAAGAACTGATGGATCTCATGACTCAGGACAGAGCATTTTGGGTATCAGTTACTTCTTAGGATTTCTTTAAAAATGCTGTGTGTGTGTGTGTCCTCTTTAAAGTGAACCACTGCCCAGTATGAAAGTTTAATCTTCTCCTGAGACTGAGGCTTTTGAAATCACTAAACTCTTGAATCAATTCCGTGAAACTTGCACTGAACACTACCACCAATGGTTTCAGAGTTCAAAGCTCAAAAAAGAGAATGGCTCCCAAAGTTCTCCCCATTAAGAGCATGGACCCTTTACTTTCCCTACTGTCTTATCTCCTCCACCATCCTCTTCCCCTTCCCCAACACCTCAGCCAGTGGCTTGGATGAGCATGCTGATAGTTATTACTTCATTAATGGAAAAGAAAGGGTCTTCTAATTTCAGGAATTAGCACCTCTGAGACAAAATGATCTGCTTCTAACATATACTCACCAATAAAAGACCTTCCCTCTTCAGTCAGTTTCCATCTCAAAAATGGCAACTCTGGTAGGTTATGAACTGGCTTAGTCCTTTGTGGGACTAAGAGCATTAAGTTTAGATAGGGAACACCTTGGCTTATCGATTTCAGACATTCACACCTTTTAAACAGTCTCTCACAGTCCTTATTTATGGTGCCAATGACATTTTTTTTCAAAGGTAAAATATTCTGGACATAGAAACAAATCATCAGTTGTCTGTTCTTTCCATTGCTCTGCCATTTCCCCTATCAGTCCCCAAAGTTTAATCAAAATGATGCTACTCATCTCTCTTTCTCCCCTTCTTACTTCTCCCTCCTGCAAATAATACAGCAGTAATAACCAAAAACTATACACATGCTATGCTGTAAAAATGCAGAGTTAACACTATTGGGAGGAAAGCTGTGGGTTATAGAGATGCTCTTTGAGGATCTACGGAATTTTTTTGCTCTCCTACACACGCAGTTCTGCAAGTTCTGTCCTTCATAGAAGGCCCTTTTCTTTTTCTCAGCGAAGTGTAGAAGAGGTTGCCTTGAAACAGTTATCACCCTTTCCTTCCACTGGGATGGGTGTGCAAGCTTGGAATGGCTTTAAAGCAATTGGGCTGCTGCAGGGGGGCACAGAAACTATACTGGCTCTTCAAAGGACATCTTCTCAAGCCACCTCTATGGTGTCAAGACAAGTAGAACTCCTTCCCTTCTCACCTGAAACCCACAGTCAGATGTGACAGGTGCTGGTACTCAAGAGAGTTAATTCTTGTCGTCTCTTTTGTCATCATCCTCCATGGAGTAGAAATGCCCACATCAGCCTTTCCTTGTAGAAGGATATGACAACCTGTGGGCTTTTGACATTGACTTTCTTGGCAGGAACCAGATCAGCTTCATCCGAGTTTTTCCATTTCATCAGGAATGTGAGCTCTCCACTGGAGTCTGTAGCTCCAATAATCTGCTCCAGTTCCAAACCCCGAGCAAAGCTTCATGGCTTTTCTTTTTCTTTCTTTTTTTTTTTTGAGACAGTCTCGCTCCATCACCAGGGGCCAGGCTGGAGTGTGATGGCGCAACCTCGGCTCACTGCAACCTCCGCCTCCCAGGTCCAAGCAATTCTCCTGCCTCAGCCTCCCAAGTAGTCGGGACTACAGGTGTGCGCCACCACGCCCAGCTAATTTTTATACTTTTAGTAGAGACGGGGTTTCACCATGTTGGCCAGAATGGTCTTGATCTCTTGACTTCGTGATCCACCCGCCTCGGCCTCCCAAAGTGCTGGGATTACAGGTGTGAGCCACCACGCCTGGCCGCCTGGTGGCTTTTCTGACTTCTTTCTTCTTCTTTGGTTTGCTCTCCTCTCCCTTATCTTCAGAATCAGAATCAGCTTTGCACTTGCCTCACTCTGATTTATCTGCCTCATGTGCTATTTTCTGTGACTGCAGAAACTCACGAAGTTGGGGCAATCCAGGTTCTCTTCTGGCTCCCATGTGTTGTCCTCATCTGAGAACCCCTTCCACTTTAGGAGGTGCTCCGCTTTGCCCTTTACCACTTGATAGTCAAGAACTTTTTCCGCCACATATTCCTGTTCCTCATCTTCTAGCACCTCCTCCACTTTCTTCTTGTTTCCCCCCCACCCCCCCCCCACCCCACATAGTGTGCGTCAGCTTTCTGGTGTAAAGGGTGGTGCTGTTCAGAGCAGTGCCTAACAGCCAGAGAGGAATCGGTGCTGTGCTCCTGGCACATTGCGTCAGGTCTGATTGGCTAGGGGAGTGGCATCCAGAAAAGCAGCAAGCTGGGTGGCCACAGTGGTGCCCTGGCCAATGGCCCTTCCCTTAGCCAAGCAAAAGAGCCTGGCAATCTGTGCTGCCTGCCGCCAGCACTGCCTTCATCATCCAGTCAGGGGTATCTATGACATACCTACAGCAAACACCAACACTGTACCTTATGGTGAGTTAGTAAATGCTCCCATTTGAGATCAACAGAAGACAAGAATGCCCATTATCACCATTTAAATTCAGCTTTTACAATAGGTAATTCTAACTAGGTAAGACCGGAAAAAACAAAAACGTGGTAAAGGTACTGAAAAGAGGAAACAAAGCTGCTCTTAATATTTGTTTAATATGGTTGGCATAGTGGCAACGCCTGCAATCCCAACATTTTAAGAGGCCAAGGTAGGAAGATTGCTTGAGCCCAGGAGTTTGAGACTGCCATGTTATGATCATGCCACTACACTCCAGCCTGGGCAACAGAGTGAGATCCCATCTCTTAAAAAAAAGTATAATATTTTTGATACAAGTGTGGGAGCTTCCCCCCAACCAAAATGCTCTCAGAATTTAATGAGGACGCTAACCTATGCCAACTCTTACAATGAAAGACTCAGAATGAACAACAGACACATACCTGTGATACTATTTTGTTGCTTGAAGCTCAGCTGTGAGAAACTGAAACAGGATTCCATATTAAATGGTCTCAGTCTGTTACTCCATTTCTTCTTTATATTTGGCCCAATTTCTGATGAACCCCAATAAATGGTATTGTAGGTGACATGCTTTTATCTAAAAGTGTATACAGAAATAGACCCACACATCATCTTTTACAAAAGCAGGGCATTTTTCTTTTTTTAAAATTAAATCATACAGAAGAACTTAATGAGATTTGAATCAGGATCTAAATATTGTTTCTAACAACTCTCAAGGCAGTGAGTAGAGGCTGTCAGTCACAGGGCTTACTTGGTTGGTTTCCTCTCTCTCAGGGGTCACTGTCTTTTGTTGCCTGATTTTTCAGGTCCTTGAAAACTGTTGTTTCATATTTTTTTCCTATCTGTTTTTGATTGTTTTAAGTGGGTGGGTAAATCTGCTCTCTGTTAACTTCATCTTGGCTGGAAGCAGAAGTCAATTTAATTAAATGGCTCATCATTTCTTGTATAGTCCTTTTTTTTGTTAATAAAGAGTTGTTTTAACACACACATTATTCTAATACAATTGCTTGGCCTCTCTCTTAGAAGCGTGCACAGATTTTGTTTATTTTATTTTAATTAATTAATTAATTTTCGAGACAGGGCCTCATTCTGTTGCCCAGGCTGGAGTGCAGTGGCAAAATCATGGATCGCTGAAGCCTCAACTCCTGGGTTCAAGCAATCCTCCTATCTCAGCCTCCCCAGTAGCTGGGACTACAGGTGCGCACTACCACACCTGGCTAATTTTTGTGTTTTTTGTAGATAAGAGGTTTCTGTCCATGCCTGTCTCAAACTCCTGAGCTCAAGGGATCTACCCACCTTGGCCTCTCAAATTGCCGGGACTACAACATTAGCCAACATGCCTGGCTTGTTTCATTTGTTTTGAAAGTAACTGTTACTTTTAGAGGTCCAATCTGTGAGGACCTAAAGAGTAGGAGCCCTGAGATGAATAATTCCTGAAGGCTTTCAGCATTCTCTCCTGCTGTGTGCTTTGTTACTGATGGCTGTTCAAGGTCTTACCACCTCTGGAGCTTTGACCCACTGATGTGTTTCATAAATTTTAATGAAAGACAGATTGAGAGAAATCATAGATAGGCCCACATGATTGTACCATATCCATGCACTGGCTAAAAATGAAAATCTCTGTGATACTACCCTGAGTTACATTTGTGGAAAGCACCAAACTCCTCTTCTGGCTTGTCTGATCCAGCTAGCTAAAGGAAATCAAAAGTAATTTGCAAAATCTTTTATGTTCTTGGTACATTGCTCTGATTTATTTTTTAAGGCACAGAAAATTGTCCAAATGCATACTACAAATTAGCAAATAAACTATATATATATAGTTATTTGGACCGGGGTGTTTTTCTAAGGACTTTGTAAAGAATGTGGTTCAACTTGCCACTGTATAATGCTAAACTTACTTCTTGTATGTTATTATGAACTTTATTTATAATTTCATAGCAGCTGTTTATTTTCTTTGCTAAGGTACAATTCAGATGTTCTTGGCTTAACTCAGTATTGTCTGTATCTCACAACATTTAAAGTTAGACTGATACTTTGTAAAGATTCTTCAGATGGGGCCAGATTATTTTAGAAAAAGCTTTAGTTGTAGACAGAATGGAGATGGAAGCGGGAAGATGGCGGTATAAGAGCAACTCAGGATTGCAGCTCTCAGTGAAAGCGCAGAGGGTGAGTGGATGCCGCATTTACAGACGGATCTTTATTGCCCACATACCAGGAAATTCCCAGGTGTAGGAGCCCCACGGGACGCCAGCGCAGCTGTTTGGGCTGGCACGGCTGTTTGGGCCAGGGCCGCAGCACAGCGGCACTCCATACAAAATACACTGGTCTGGTTGCCCTGTTAAACCAGCAATTTCAGATTTGGGAAGGCAGTTTAGCACATTCATCTGATTAAACGGGACTAAAACAGTAAGCCAGGCCAGGAGATTCCTGGGCAGCGACGTTTGAGCCGGCACAGTGGGTCACTGCACGGGAAATCACACAGATCCCAGTGCCCTTTCAGCAGGCGACTGAAACACCTGGGAGAGAGTCAACCCTTCAACTTAAAAAAAACAAAAGGGCACTGAGGCAGGGAGCCAGGTGATCAGGCTCAACGCGTCCCACCCCCACAAAAACAAAACAGAAATTGGAAACGCTCGGGGTTGAAAGTTTCACAGCAAGCACAGCTGAACCCAGGACGGTGCAGTTCGGTGGGGGAGGGGTGTCCACCATTATCGAGGCATTCCGCCCCTACAGAGGTACTCTCCCATTGCTGATGCAGCCTGCCATTGCCGAGGCAACCCGCCATAACAGAGAGAGTCCGACCACGCCACGGCAGTTCTAACCACACCCATATAAACAGGACTACAGGGAATTACACTCGGCAGCACGGCGGAGCCCATGGGAACAGCGCAGAGCCCACGACAGCAGGGCGGAGCCCATAGCAGCAGGGCAGAGCCTCAGCAGGCAGGTAGTGACTAGACTGCCTCCTTGCTGGGCAGGACAGTGCAATGTATACTCATAAATAAAGCTCTAGCTCCCCGAGACAGAGCACCTGAGGAAAAAAAGGGACTTTGTGAGTTCTGCTGCAGCAGACTTAAACGTACCTGCCAAGCAGCCCTGAATGAACAACAGAGCTCACAGCTCAGCACTTGAGCTCCTATAAAGGACAGACTGTCTCCTCAAGTAGCTCCCTGACCCCCGTATATCCAAAGAGTCACCTCACAAAGGACTGATCATACTGACATTTGGCGGGCATCATTCTGGGACAAAGATAGCAGAAGAAGAAACTGGTAACATTCCTCACTGTTCCAAAGCTGCTACAGGTGTACCCCAGGCAAGCAGGGCCTGGAGTAGACCTCAGCAGTCCTACAGCAGAGGGGCTAGACTGTTAGAAGGAAAACTAAGAAACAGAAATACTTCGTCATCAACAAACTGGATGTCCACTCAGAGACCCAGTCTGAAAATCAGCAACTACTCAGATGACAGGTGGATAAATCCACAAAGATTGGAAGAAACCAGCGCAAAAAGGAGGAAAACACCTGAAATCGAAACACCTCGCCTCCTACAAGGGACCACAATTCCTCACCAGCAAGGGAACAAAGCTGGACGGAGAATGAGTATGATGAAATGACAGAATCAGACTTCAGAAGGTGGGTAATGAGAAACTTCTGTGAGCTAAAAGAACATGTTCTAAATCAATGCAAAGAAACTAAGAACCTTGAAAAATATTTGACGAAATGATAACAAGAATGGACAACTTAGAGAGGAATATGAGTGAATTGATGGAGCTAAAAAACACAGCATGAGAACTTTGTGAAGCATGCACAAGTCTCAACAGCCAAATTGACCAAGCAGAAGAAAGGATATCAGAGGTCGAAGATCAACTCAATGAAATAAAACGAGAAGGCAATATTAGAGAAAAAAGTGTAAAAAAGAATGAACAAAGTCTTGGAGAAATGTGGGACTATGTGAAGAGACCTAATCTACATTTGGTAGGTGTACCTGAATGTGACGAAGAGAATGAAGCCAAGCTGGAAAATACTCTTCAGGATATTATGCAGGAAAATTTCCCCAACCTAGCAAGGCAGGCCACTATTCAAGTCCAGGAAATACAGAGAGCACCACAAAGATATTCTGCAAGAAGAGCAACCCCAAGGCACATAATCGTCAGATTCACCAGGGTTGAAATGAAGAAGAAAATGCTAAGGGCAGCCAGAGAGAAAGTTCGGGTCACCCACAAAGGGAAGGTCGGGTCACCCACAAAGGGAAGCCCATCAGACTCACAGCAGATCTCGGCAGAAACCCTACAAGCCAGAATAGAGTGGGGGCCAATATTCAACATCCTTAAAGAAAAGAACTTTCAACCCAGAATTTCATATCCAGCCAAACTGAGCTTCATAAGTGAAGGAAAAATAAAATCCTTTGCAAACAAGCAAGTACTCAGAGATTTTGTTACCACCAGGCCTGCTTTACAAGAGCTCCTGAAAGAGGCACTACACATAGAAAGGAACAACCAGTACCAGCCATTCCAAAAACATACCAAATGCTAAAGAGCATCAACAAAATGAAGAATCTGCATCAACTAATGGGCAAAACAGCCAGCTAGCATCAAAATGGCAGTATCAAATTCACACATAACAATATTAACCCTAAATGTAAATGGGCTAAATGCCCCAATCAAAAGACACAGACTGGAAAATTGGATAAAAAGCCAAAACCCATCAGTGTGCTGTATCCAGGAAATCCATCTCACGTGCAAAGATACACAAAGGCTTAAAATAAAGGGATGGAGGAAGATTTACCAAGCAAATGGAGAGCAAAAAAAAAAGCAGGAGTTGCAATTCTCATCTCTGATAAAATAGATTTTAAAGCAATAAAGATCAAAAGAGACAAAGAAGGACATTACATAATGGTAAAATGATCTATACAAGAAGAGCTAATGATCCTAAATATATATGGACCCAATACAGGAGCACCCAGATATATAAGGCAAGTTCTTAAAGACTTACAAAGAGACTTAGACTCCCACACAATAATAGTGGGAGACTTTAACACTCCACTGTCAATATTAGACAGATCAACCAGACAGAAAATTAACAAGGATATCTAGGACTTGAACTCAGACCTGGAACAAGCAAACCTGATAGACATATACAGAACTCTCCACCCCAAATCCACAGAATATACATTCTTCTCAGCACCACATCACACCTACTCTAAAATTGACCACATAATTGGAAGTAAATTACTCCTCAACAAATGCAAAACAACAGAAATCATAACAGTCTTTCAGACCATAGGGCAATCACGTTAGAACTCAGAATTCAGAAACAAACTCAGAACCGCACAGCTTCATGGAAACTGAACAACTGGCTCTTGAATGTTGTCGGGATACACAATGAAATAAAGGCAGAAATAAAGAAGTTCTTCGAAACCAATGAGAACGAAGACACAACATACCAGAATCTCTGGGACACATTTAAAGCAGTGTCTAGAGGAAAATATAAAGCAATAAGTGCCCACATGAGAAGAGTGGAGAGATCCAAAATTGACACCCTATTGTCAAAATTGAAAGAGCTAGAGGAGCAAGATCAAAAAAACTCAAAACCTAGCAGAAAACAAGAAATAACTAAGATCAGAGCAGAACTGAAGGAGATAGAGACATGAAAAACCCTTCAAATAATCAATAAATCCAAGAGCTGGTTTTTCGAAAAGATCAACAAAATAGACCACTAGCCGGATTGATAAAAAAGAAAAGAGAATAACCAAAAAGACGCAATAAAAAACAATAAAGGGGATTACCACAAATTCCACAGAAATTGAAACCATCATCAGAGAATATTACAAACAATGCTATGTACATAAACTAGTAAACCTGGAAGAAATGGATATATTCCTGGACACTTGTGTCCTCCCAAGCCTAAACCAGGAGGAAGCCAAAACTATGAATAGACCAATAACAAGGTCTGAAGTTGAGGCAGCAATTAAGAACCTACCACACAAAAAAAGCCCAGGTCCAGATAGGTTCACAGCCGAATTCTACAAGACACACAAAGAGGAGCTGGTACCATTCCTTCTGAAACTATTCCAAATAATTCAAAAAGATGGAATCCTTCCCAAATCATTTTATGAGACCAACATCATCCTGATACCAAAACCTGGCAGAGACTCAACAAGAAAAGAAAACTCCAGGCCAATATCCATGATGAACATAGACGCAAAAATCTTCAATAAAATACTGGCAAGCCGATTGCAACAGCACATCAAAAAGCTGATCCACCATGATCAAGTAGGATTCATCCCTGGGATGCAAGGCTGGTTCAACATACGCAAGTCTATAAATGTAATTCACCACATAAACAGAACCAAAAACAAAAACCACATGATTATCTCAATTGATGAAGAGAAGGCCTTTGACAATATTCAACAGCCCTTTATGCTAAACACCCTCAATAAACTTGGTATTGATGGAACGTATCTCAAGATAATAAAAGCTATTTATGACAGACCAACAGCCACTATCATACTGAATGGGCAAAAACTGGAAGCATTCCCTTTGAAATCTGGCACTAGACAAGGATGCCCTCTCTCACCACTCCTATTCAATATAGTACTGGAAGTTCTAGCCAGAGCAATCAGGCAAGAAAAAGAAATAAAGGGTATTCAAATAGGAAAGGAGGAAGCCAAATTGTCTCTATTTGCAGACGACATGATTGTATATCTAGAAGACCCCATCATTTCAGCCCAAAATCTCCTGAAACTGATAAGCAACTTCAGCAAAGTCTCAGGATACAAAATCAATGTCCAAAAATCACAAGCCTTCCTCTACACCAATAACAGACTGAAAGAGAGCCAAATCAAGAACGAACTGCCATTCACAATTGCTACAAAGAGAATAAAATACCTAGGAATACAACTAACAAGGAATGTAAAGGACCTCTTCAAGGAGAACTACAAACCACTGCTCAATGAAATAAGAGAGGACACAAACAGATGGAGAAACATTCCATGTTCATGGTTAGGAAGAATCAATATCGTGAAAATGGCTACACTGCCCAAAGTAATTTACAGACTCAACGATGTCCCCATCTAGCTACCAATGACCTTCTTCACAGAACTGGATAAAAACCACCTTGAATTTCATATGGAACCAAAAGACAGCCTGCATAGCCAAGTCAATTCTAAGCAAAAAGAACACAGCGGGAGGCATCACACTACCGGACTTCAAACTATACCACAAGGCTACCATAATCAAAACAGCATGGTACTGGTACCAAAGCAGAAATATAGACCAATGGAACAGAACAGAGGCATCCGAGGCAACACAACATACCTACTACCATACAATCTTTGAAAAAACCGGACAAAAACAAGCAATGGGGAAAGGATTCCCTGTTTAGTAAATGGTGTTGGGAAAACTGGCTAGCCATGTGCAGAAAGCGGAAACTGGACCCCTTCCTGACACCTTACACTAAAATTAACTCCAGATGGATTAAAGACTTAAACATAAGACCTAACACCATAAAAACCCTAGAAGAAAATCTAGGCAAAACCATTCAGGACATAGGAGTAGGCAAGGACTTCATGACCAAAACACCAAAAGCATTGGCAGCAAAAGCCAAAATAGACAAATGGGACCTAATCAAACTCCACAGCTTCTGCACAGCAAAAGAAACAGTCATTAGGGTGAATTGACAACCAACAGAATGGGAAAAATTTTTTGCAGTCTACCCATCTGACAAAGGGCTGATATCCAGAATTTACAAAGAACTCAAACAGATTTACAGGAGAAAAACAAACAAGCCCATTCAAAAATGGGCAAAGGATATGAACAGACACTTTACAAAAGAACACATACATGAGGCCAACAAACATATGAAAAAATGATCATCATCACTGGTCATTAGAGAAATGCAAATCAAAACTACATTGAGATACCATCTCATGCCAGTTAGAATGGCGATCATTAAAAAGTCTGGAGACAACAGATGCTGGAGAGGATGTGGAGAAATAGGAATACTTTCACACTGCTGGTGGGAGTGTAAATTAGTTCAACCATTGTGGAAGACCGTGTGGCGCTTCCTCAAGGACCTAGAAATAGAAATTCCATTTGACCCAGCATTCCCATTACTGGGTATATATCCAAAGGACTATAAATCGTTCTACTACAAGGACACATGCACACAAATGTTCATTGCAGCAGTGTTTACAATAGCAAAGACCTGGAACCAACCCAAATGCCCACTGATGATAGACTGGACAGGGAAAATGTGGCACATATACACAATGGAATACTATGCAGCCATCAAAAACGATGAGTTCATGTCCTTTGTAGGGACATGGATGAATCTGGAGAACATCATTCTCAGCAAACTGACACAAGAACAGAAAATGAAATACCGCATATTCTCACTCATAGGTGGGTGATGAACAGTGAGAACACATGGACACAGGGAGGGGAGCACTACACACTGAGGTTTATTGGGGGGAATAGGGGAGGGACAGCAGAGGGGGGAGCTGGGGAGGGATAGCAGGGGGAGAAATGCCAGATGTGGTTGAAGGGGAGGAAGACAGCAAATCACACTACTGTGTGTGTACCTATGCAACTATCTTGCATGTCCTGCACATGTACCTCAAAACTTAAAATGCAATAAAAAGGAAAAAAAAAAAAAGAAACAACTTTAGTTATCCCTGATAATAAATATCATGGAGAGAAAAAGAAATTGAGGTCTTTGAAGAATCCCTAAATATCATTTCAGTCCATCACTGTCAGCATCCCACACTGCTTTCAGATCCATTCCCAGGTGCATTTACAGGGCAGCCAAGCTTCCTCATCTGGGTTCCAGCTCCCTTAGTTTCTATAGCGTACTCACTGAGCTAATGAGCAGTATAGTGGCTGAAAGCTAGGGAGAAATAAGAGAGAAATCAGAGACGACGTTTTCTGACTTTTGTCCTAGATTGTTTGAAACTAAGTAACATTAGAATAATGAAGAATTGACCACCTTTCCCATGCTGCATTCCAGCTTGGGAAATCTTTACCATACTGTTTTATTATGTCATCTTAATCATAACAGCCTGCATAAATATTTTAGTTTGGGTTAGGATGAAAATGAAAAAGGGATTAGAAATAACATTTACTCTTTTTTCTTAAGCCTTCAGAAGGATTTAAAAACTTAAAGATGTTAAATGCAAACGTCATTGCCATTCCAAGTTAACAAGTGTTAAGAGTTTTTTGTTGTTTATTTTTGGGGGTGATCCTTAACAGTATGTGTTTTTCTTTTCAGCCACTAAGTCAGGATTGTTACCCCCACCACCTGCGCTTCCTCCAAGACCTTGTCCATCACAGGTAGGAGACATATTTGATTTCTGTAAATTGTTCAGTGGTAGGGAAGTTGTCCTTTTGCTGTGTTTCTTTGCAAGGGTTGATTGCTACAGATCTGGTCCATGAGATTCCCAAGCTGATACCCTATGAAGAGAGCAGAGAGTGGTTTAATTTCTTCTCATCCAGCCAGCACCCCAGCCTCTTGTGGAAGAAAGAAAGTTTCCTCAATAAGCCACCAAGCACACATATACTAGTTCACTCTTGGCTGTCCAGGGGTGCATCTGTTTTTCATCCAGAGAGAAGAGTAGAAGAAGGGGTCTCTCTCTAATTGGAGGTGGGAACATGGTTTTTCTGTATAGGGTGTGCAGTCTAGGTGCGTATATTTTATCAGCACTTTAGGAGCTGTGGTAATTCTACATAAATTTAAAAAAATGGTTATCAACATGGGGTTAGTGCCGTGATTTTGGCCTATGGTGCTTTCTTTAGGATGATAGTTTCCCTCAGAACAAAAAGCTGAAATAGCAGGAGTGGGAGATCATGCATAAAGATCTGTTTCAACTCTAAATTAATTCTGCCTTATTTACATGTGCTACTATGGCCTTATTCATCAACACTTTGCAGAGCTGAAAATGAGAAGCAAACAGCAAGACCATGGAGCATGGTATATGGTGCTACAGATCTTTCCTTTTGTTAATTGCTGCTGAAGAAACTTTCTATCTTTAAAGACCTTTTCTGCTTTTTGGCAGAAAATGTTTGGAAATTTCTCTGTAGATAGTCCCTGGTTCTGCTTCATTGTTCTGGGTGGTTCAGAGCTATCCTTCCATATGGGGACATCGCAGGACTCATGAGTCAATGAAAGTACTTTTAACACATGCTTGTCCTTCTTTCAGCGAATGAAATGGTTTTTAGCATCCACTCAACCTTGAGATGCAAATACAATTAGGTATTGGCTTTCTGCTTTAGTGTGAAAGGTAATAAAAAGCCCATTTCTTCCTGACCTGCATATAAACCAGTGAAATCTCCTTTTTCAGGATCTGACACTGGCCTTAAGAGATATTGGTTGAACTGTCAACAAGTATTTATTGAGTTCCTGCTGTATATCTATTGCCAAACCTTAGTTTTCCCCTAAGTCTTTCCTTGGCTGTAATTTCTTCTCATTCAAATAATTAACTATGTCTATTGAGCATCTATAATAAACTAGGCATTGTGCTAAGTGCTTTCAGTGTATTATTTAAACCTCACAAAACCCCTCTGAGGTAGAATCAGGTACTAATACTATCCTTTTTTACAGATAAAGAAGTTGAAGTATACAGGGGCTAAGCAAGTTACCCGAGGTGGCATAGCTAGTAAATAGTGGAGCCAGATCCCAAATTGCCGTCTGTCTCCTAATGGCCCCTCCTGTCCCCATCACTGAAGTCTAAGTGTCTATGTATACAGCCAGGCAGCAGATCCATTGCACTTGCAATGGAGGCTTTCATCACAAGCCCCTAAAGAGGAAGGACCTTGATGAGATGAAGATCCTGCTATACACCAACAGCAAACCTGGACTTGGTCATAACTAAACGAGGAGGCATTTGCTAGCTGCTAGTTCAAGCCTGGGGCTTGAGGGCCACCTGGTCGAATGCATGCAAGACCTGTCTGAAAGGGCTTTTGTAACCAAACTCCTAACTTGCTCTTGTTACACAAATGCCAGTAAGTCCCAAAATATGCTGCTACTATCAGGAGTCTTACCTGAGCTTCCTGAGGTGGGCCTCTTGCCTGCTTTTAGAGCTTAGTCACCAAAGATATGACTAAGGGACTGGGAATTCTCTAGTTACTGTTAATGAACGAGTCTGCTTCTTCGTCTATCGGATTTCCCATCACAGTATAAACAGTGAGCCCAGTTCTCAGCCCAAGCCTCCACCTCAGCTGCCTAACTATGGAGATTTCAGATTTTAATAACAGGTGTGTAAGAAATGGAGGCAGAAAATCCACATTCCATTTCTCTCCCCCATTCCCTCCTTTTGCCCACTGTAAGTGAGACACACACATTCAAATATATGAAGTCCTGGGCAATACACACATGGTTATATTTAGTTTTTGTGCTATGTCAAGTTGACATTAACCCTAGGAGAATCTTACTAACCACTCATGTGGGACACGTATGTATTCTAGTCTTTCCCAAACTGCTCATGATAAAACAGTCTCTGGGAGGTATTAATAGGACTCTGTGGTACAGATTTGCAGACGGATGCCCCTCTACCCTCTCTGGGAGAGTCACCATGCAAGTGAGCTCACTAAAGGCTTTGAAGGCCTACAGTAAAGAAAGCTGGTAAATTTTGTTAAAGCCAGCAATTTCGTAGCTTTTATGACCATTGATATCTTTATTTATAAAATAAATATTAGAATACAAAATAAATGCAAAAATCACAAGCATTCCTTTACACCAAGAATAGACAAGCAGAGAGCCAAATAATGAATGAACTCCCATTCACAATCACTACAAAGATAATAAAAAAAATCTGGGAATACAGCTAACAAGGGATATGAAAGACCTCTTCAAGGAGAACTACAAACCACTGCTCAAGGAAATTAGAGAGGACACAGACAAATGGAAAAACATTCCATTCTCATATATAGGAAGAATCAGTATCGTGAAAATGGCCATACTGCCCAAAGTAATTTATAGATTCAATGCTATTCCCATTAAACTACCATTGATATTATTCACAGAACTAGAATAAAACCACTTCATATGGAACCAAAAGAGAGCCCGCATAGCCAAGACAATCCTAAGCAAAAAGAACAAAGCTGGAGGCATCATGCTACCTGACTTCAAACTATATTACAAAGCTGTAGTAATCAAAACAGCATGGTACTGGTACCAAAACAGATGTATAGATCAATGGAATAGAACAGAGACCTCAGAAATAATACCATACATCTACAACCATCTGATCTTTGACAAACCTGACAAAAGCAAGCAATCGGGAAAGGATCTCTTTTTCAGTAAATGGTGCTGGGAAAACTGGCTAGCCATATGCAGAAAACTGAAACTGGACCCCTTTCTTACATATTATACAAAAATTAACTCAAGATGGATTAAAGACTTAATGGTAAAACCCCAAACCCATAAAAACCCTAGAAGAAAACCTAGGCAATACCATTCAGGATGTAGGCATGGGCAAAGACTTCATGACAAAAACCCCAAAAGCAATTGCAGCAAAAGCCAAAATTGACAAATGGGATCTAATTAAAGAGCTTCTGCATAGCAGAAGAAACTATCATTAGAGTGAACAGGCAACCTACAGAATGGGAGAAAGTTTTTGCAGTCTACCCATCTGACAAAGGTCTAATATTCTGAATTTACAAGGATCCTAAACATATTTACGAGAAAAAACCCATCAAAAAGTGGGCGAAGGATATGAACAGATACTTCTCAAAAGAAGACATGTATGCAGCCAACAAACATATGAAAAAAAGCTCATCATCACAGATCATCAGAGAAATGCAAATCAAAACCACAATGAGATACAATCTCATGCCAGTCAGAATGGCAATTATTAGAAAGTCAGGAAACAATAGAAGGTGGTGAGGCTGTGGAGAAATAGGAACACTTTTACACTGTTGGTGGGAATGTAAATTAGTTCTCCTATTGTGGAATACAGTATGGCAATTCCTCAAGGATCTAGAACCAGAAATACCATTTGACCCAGTAATCCCATTACTAGACAGGTACCCAGAGGAACATAAATCATCCTGCTATAAAGACACATGCACACATATGCTTATTGTAGCACTGTATACAATAGCAAAGATATGTAATGAACCCAAATGTCCGTCAGGGATAGACTGGATAAAGAAAATGTACTGACACAAGAACAGAAAACCAAACACTGCATGTTTTCACTCATTAAGTGAGTGTTGAACAATGAGAACACATGGACACAGGAAGGGAAACATCACACACTGGGGCCTGTTGGGGGGTTTGGGGGGGCAAGGGGAGGGATGGCAGGGGGTAGGGGGATTGGTGAGGGATATCATCAGGAGAAATACCTAATGTAGGTGACCGGGGGATGGATGCAGCAAACCACCATGGGATGTGTATACCTATGTAACAATGCTGCATGACTTGCACATGTACCCCAGAACTTAAAGTATAATAATAAAAAAGAAAATGTGGTAGATATATACCATGGAATGCTATGCAGCCATTAAAAGGAATGAGATCATATCCTTTGCAGGGACATGGATGAAGCTGGAAGCCATCATCCTCAGCAAACTAACACGGGAATAGAAAACCAAATACCATGTGTTCTCACTCATAAGTGGGAGTTGAACTTTGAGAACACATGGATACAGAGAAGGGAACAACATACACCATAGCCTGTTGGGGGGTGGGGGGATGAGGGGAGGGAGCTTAGAGGGTGGGTCAGTAGGTGCAGCAAACCACCATGGCACACGTATACCTATGTAACAAGTCTGCACGTTCTGCACATGTATCCCGTTTTTTTAAATAAAAGAAATTTAAAAAATCTGTATAACAAACCCTCTGTAACAAACCTGCACGTGTACCTCTGAACTTAAAAGGTGTTTAATAAAATGTTAATAAATAATATACCTGTTAACATCCTGAGGGCTTAATGGTTAGGAAACAGTTATACACCAGTCTTAAGGTATTGCTAAGAACATTTCCAAACCTTTCTCATCTGTCACCTTATCTCTGTATTATATGGTTAAAGTTAAATTTTATATCTTATGCAGTAGTTTTCCCTAGAAAAATTGAACATGAGAGTTTACAGCACATTAACTTGGGATTTCACGTTGTCCATGTTTTCAGTTTGACCTGTTTTCTTCCTCGCTTTTCTTTTCCTTCTCACTTACTCTCTCATGAGGTCATTTTACCACCCCACAGCAAGTTTTCATGAGAACTTAAACACTGAATTTTTACTTTGCTCTGTTAAATTTTTTGAATGTTCCTTGCTATGTGAGGCCCATCAGCTTGACTTTGGAAATATATCTATATCTATACCTACAAAGACTTCTTTTATTGGACCGTATATAGTATCATCACCAGGAGACCTAGTAGAGAAATTAGGAAACCTAACATAATTAAAACTATTCTATGTATTAGTAGCTATGAAAGAGAGTAAAATTAAGGTTTCAATTTAAAAATTTTATTTAACTTGATAAATGGGCATGAAGAAGAAAAAGTTTTGTTTCCTATAAAGGAGCACTATTTTACAAACTGTGGCCAATCAGTAGTGATGTGCGTCCAGGATTTTTTTTTCTTTTTTTAAGAGATGGAGTCTCCTCTATCACCCAGGCTAGAGTTCAGTGGCATGATCATAACCCACTGCAGCCTCAAACTCCTGGGTTTAAGTGATCCTCCCACCTCAGCCTCCTGAGTAGCTAGGACCATAGGCACACACTACCAAACCTGGCTTTCCAGGTTTTATGTATATAAGAAAAATAAGTTTGTACATTTGTAGTATGCATACAAAGGTATAAAATGATCATTTCTACATACACCAGAAGTATATATTCTTCTATCAAGTGAGAGAGATGAAGTATAGGTTTTTCAGGATAAAAAGCAGTTTAGCTGGCTCACACTTAAGCACCACTGTGATATGAACATCTGGATTAAGTTATACAAATGGGGCCCTGGAGTTAGAAAAGGAATACGTTAAAAGAAACATCTTTTTATTTTTCATACTATAGGTAAGATAAAAAAGAACCTAGTGACTATATAAAAAATTAAGTAGTTTGTGTTTCCCATTTTCCTGTGGCAAGACTAGACTAGGACATGGTCTTTTGCCTCAGCTTAGAAGAGGTAACTTTTTTTTTTTAAAAGACTGATTTATAGCATAAATAACCAAAAAGCAATTAAACTATTTCATATAGAGCAATGGTTGTTTTTTTATTTTTTGTTTGTTTGTTTGTTTGTTTTTGTTTTCTTGAGATGAGGTCTCACTCTGTCACCCAGGCTGGAGTGCAGTGTCATGTTCAGGGCTTACTGCAGCCTTGACCTCCCAGACTCAAGTGATCTTCCCATCTCAGCCTCCTAAAGTGTTGGGGATTACAGGCATATGCTACTGTGCCTGGCCTAGAGTAGTGTTAAAGTGAGTTAGTTACATGTATTAGCTCACTGTTCGTGTGCACATAAATCCAGTAAATTGCCATCTATAGAGTTCGTGTTTATTCTGCTAAGGTCAGTTCTTGGCTAAGAGACTATTTGATACTTCAGTAGCTAAATCCTTTTAATAGTGTTGATCTCATGACAGTTTTCTTATGGCAGTTGTGATATAGCCACAGCTTCAGTGTAACTATCTTTAATAAAGAAAAGACTTTGGGGGTACAAAACATTATCTTTTAAGTTTTCTGTTAGCACCACATTTGATGAATTGGGGTTCCCTGCAGACTAATGCGCTCAGAATTTTCTTACTCCTGCCACTAATTTCTCACCTTATATGTAACAAAGTATTCCTCACTAGCAATGTAACGAGTACTAAAAATAGCACTGGAGGGTGAAAGCACTGTGGGAGAAGCATTTAATGAATACCTTTAAGCTTAGAGAGACCAAGAAGGCTCATGGAAGGGACGAGATGAACAATGAAATCAGTTTTGAAGAAACAAGAGAACTTTTCTTTTTAGCTGGCTAAAAGGTACAGAGCTTTACTGGAGAGAGAGAGAGAGAAAAAATACAAATGCAGAGAAACAGGGATGCAAGAGGTCCTGATATGTTTGAGGAGCTGCCTGAAATTTGGAAAGCCAGATTGTAGGGAAAATGGCTGTAGTGTTCTGAAAGTGCCATGGTGAGCAAACCTCCTACTAGCTTCTAGTTCCAGTTGCCGCAGGGCTGTGGGAGAGAAACAGCCCCTACCAAAGGAGTTCTGTCTGGGGAGCAGAAACTGACCAGAGTACAGGGTTTTAGTTAGCCCAGTGGTTCTCACCCTTGGCTGCACAGTGGAATCATCCCGGGGAGCTTTAAACCTGCTGAGGCCTGGAGCAACTGCTAGAGATTTTGGCATGGGATGCTGAGGTCCAGCTACTTGGAGTTTTAAAAACTTCCCCAGGTGATTCTGAAGTGTAGCCATAGTTGAGAAGCACTGAATTAGGGCAAGAAGCACTGAATTAGGGCAAGAGGAAGGAATGCCTAGAGAAGAGGTTGAGAATATAGGGAATTTTGTTGATGAGTTCTTATAGGGCACAATGAAAAAGGGTTCTGGAGGTGGGGAGGCATGAGGTCAGCTTAGGAGATGTACTCAGACACGATGGGTACAAGAACCCAGATCATAAGGGATGGCCTGGGAGTCAATGGCTGCTTGTGGTGACTGATGTCAACAGGGCTAGAAGATGTGACAGGGAGGTCCTGTTGGAAGCACTAGTCACTGTATGCCTCAGATCCTGTGTGTACTGCTGTGAGAGGTTAGCCACAAACACATGGCCTCGAGAGGAGACTAGAACAGCTGTGGTCCATTCAGTTAATTCCTCATCTGGCTAGAATTAGGTCCTGAAAGTGATATTGAACCCAATAGGAATATGGCAGTCATGCTACGCTTTTTCAAAGTCAAATTTTTTACACACAACTTTTTATAAAATACTACATTTGTTTTATTTGGAAGTAAAAGCTGCAGCTCACTTAAACTCAAATGGCAGTTCATAGGCCCTGAACTTGTAAAATATTCGACACCATTTAAAATACTCTATCCTTTTAATTAATATCCTGTCATTAAAATTATTATTTCTACAAGTTAATACACAGTTGATAATTCAAAATAGTAAATTCCTCTGGGAGAAATTAAGAGTTTTAGAGCACACACACTCTTTTTTTTTTTTTGGAGAAATTCCTGGTGATTATGTAAATCTCTTACAGGGCTAGCTAATTCGCCTGGCCCCATTTTTAATATAAATTTTATTAAAGTATAACATACATACTGAATCTATTTTTAACACATACTAAATCAATTTTTAAGATAGTAAAATGGAGTACAGGTTGAGTACCCCTTGTCTGAAATGCTTGGGACCAGAAGTGGTTTAGATTTCAGATTTTTTTTTGATTTTGGAGTATTTGCATTATGCTTACCCAATTGACCATCTCAAATCTGAAAATCCAAAATCCTAAATGCTCCAGTGAGCATTTCCTTTGAACCTCATGTTGACATTCAGAAAGTTTTGGGAGGCTGAGGTAGGTGGATCACCTGAGGCCAGGAGTTTGAGACCAGCCTGGCCAACATGGTAAAACCATCTCTACTAAAAATACAAAAATTAGCCTGGTGTGGTGGTATGCACCTGTAATCCAGCTACTCAGGAGTCAGGCAGGAGAATCGCTTGAATCCAGGAGGTGGAGGTTGTAGTGAGCCGAGATTGTGCTACTACATTCCAGCCTGGACGACAGAGTGAGACTGTCTCAACAACAACAACAACAACAACAACAACAAAAGTTTTGGGTTTTGGAGCGTTTTGGATTTTTCACTTTCAGATTTTGGATGCTTAACCTGTATTATATTGTTGTCAACTTTCAAATATCTATAAGAAAATAGTAGGAAACATTATTTAATGTAAACAATAGGGAAATGTCACTGTTTTTAAAATTGCATGATTTTTTCTTTATCAAATTAGAAACTTCATGAATAAACACCAGACATCATGAAATCTCTTGCTGTAATATATTCAGATGACTTCATGTAATGTATAAAAGTCATTGAATCATCTTCATATACTGCCCATGTAGTTGCAGCATATTTATGAACTTTCAAAGGTATATACAACATCCTAATTTTCACTTATCAAAATAGGAATTTAATATGTTTCAAGATATTTTTAATTTATGCATGTATTAGAAGCTCAGAAATTATTCCAAAGTGAATTTATAAACATGCATCACCTAAGATGATACTTTTATTCTCTTTCAAAGTGTTACTTTGTTCTGTCCTATGCTGTAGATTAGCTGAAAATCACAACACGTTAATGAGTATTTCAGTGATTAAGGAAAGAAGATATAAACCAAGGATGTACTTTCATGTGATAGTGAAAGAATATACTGGAAGCTGTACCACACTGTGCTGAATGTAGTAATATGAACGTGTCTATCTGTGGTCTTGTCCTTAGCCCTGCTGCTATGTAGCTCTGTGGCTTTGTGGGAATTAGGTAAGTTAGTCTCATGGACCTATTGCCCCTTCTGTAAAATAAGAAGATTGGACTAGAGGGATCCTTCTAATACTAAGATGTCTGATACTATTTTGTATTCTCTGTTCAAGAATTTTTTTGGTAATATAGATAAAACATCATGAAACACAGTTGAGAGACAAGATAGGTTAGACTAATTTTCTCTGCTCCTCCTTGCTAAGTAAAAACCTTGGAAATACTATAATGGAAAGAGGATTTTTTTTTTTCGAGACAGGATCTCGCTCTGTTGCCCAGGCTGGAGTGCAGTGGTGCAGTAATAGCCCACTACAGCCTCGACCTCCTGGGTTGAAGGGACTCAGCCTTCTTAGTAGCTGGGACTGCAGGTGCATGCTACCATACCCAGCTAATGTTTTTATTTTTTATAGAGATGGGATCTTGCTGTATTGCCCAGCCTGGTCTCAAATTCCTGAGCTTAAGCAATCCTGCCACCTCAGCCTCCAAAGCATTGGGATTACGGGTGTGAGCCACCATGCCTGGCCAGAACAAAGACTTTGAAAGGTTTAAAGAGGAAAGAGGACTGACGTGGTAGTAAACTAGAGACTTCAAGTAGACAGAAGAACAGTAAGGAAATACAAAGCTTAAACAATACCATGGCTTTAAACTAGATGTAGCAGATAACTATAGAACATGCATCAGCATAATGGACATTTTTCTCAAGTGCACTTGGAATATTATTCAGGATAGACCATATGTAAGGCCACAAAACAAGTCTCAATAAATTTAAAAAGATTGAAATTATATTAAACATCTTCTCTGACGTCAGTGGAATGAAACCAGAAATCAATAATAGAAGTAAAATGGAAGATTCACTAATATGCAGAAATTAACATACTGTTAAAAACATAAAGAAGAAATTATAAGTGAAATTAGAAAGTACCTTGAGATGAGTGAAACCAAAATCATACCAAAACCTATGGGCTGCAATGTTAGCAGTACTCGGAGGGGAAGTTTTAGCTATAAACACTTAAACATTAAAAAAGAAGAGATCCAAAATCAATAGTTAACTTTACACCTTAAGAAACTGGCAGAAAAAGAGCACACTAAATCCAAAGCTAGCAGACAGAAATAATAAAGAATAGAGTGGGGATAAACAAAATAGAGAACAGAAAAACAGAGAAAATAGTTGAAAAGTTGATTTTTTTTTGTAAAGATCAATGAAATTGATAAACCTTTAGCTAGACTGACCAAGAGTATAATTGTATGTCAACCTCTGGTCAAAATAAAGGGCTCTATTTTAAAGTAAAATCAGGTTCTGATAAATTTATCATTTTCCCTAGGTAACACTGTTTTAAATTTATCAAGGTTGGATATTCAAGTGGAATGCTTGTTTTGTGTAATGTATTTTTCCTTTGTTAATTTGGCAGTACCTTTTACTCCATATTCCCTAGTTGTAGAATTGGTTCGTAGATTGCTCAGAGCTACTCATAGCTCTGGATTCATGTCTCATGAAAAAAAAATTCTGTTTCAGACCAACCTGTGTTGATTGAATCTCAAGAGTTTTGTAAGTTCTCTTATAAGGATTTCTTAAATTTGAAAACTACTACTCTCAAACAGTTGGCACTGAATGACGAATTCAAAAGGCAAAGGAAATGGCCATAGTGATAAGTGCAAGGAAAATAGAGGGTGAGAATTAGCAATGAAATACCAGCATTGGAATGAAGGAAAAAAGATTAAATGTAAGCCTGTTACCCTTCCTTCTTTTTAAAAGAAGCACTCAGCATTTTGCTCTTTATCAACAAATGTCTTTAGAATTTATCCTAGTAACAAATTCAAAAGAAAGGAAAAGTTCTATGATGACATTTATTTTAGTATTATAAATAAAAATAAGAACAATACAGACCACCTTCATGTCTAGAAAGCAAGCACTGGTCAAGGGTAATGTATATCTGCCTAATTCAAATATTAGGCATCTATTAAAATGATTACATGACAGATAGTAGAAAAGAGGGGTAACAGGTGACTACAGAAGTGTTTCCTGATTGTACCACATAAGTATATGGTAGACCTTTGATGGTAAGGTTTTCTCATCTCTGAGGGTGATCTTGGAGGTCCATGGCGCATGGTAATTGACCCCTTTCCAGTGGTCGGATTTCTAATTAGTTTTAGATTCACCACTGTTCCCTTCCCAGTAGGGTTTTGAGATTCTTAGCTCCTTAGTGAATTTCTGCTAACTCTTTTCAGGGGTCTAAAGAGATCGCTTAGGTAACTTATTTATGATTTACCTATCTTGTTTATAAGTTGCTTTTATAAGTTTCTATATTTTGGGAGATTCTGTATGTGCAGTTTTATGTGAATTGGGGTATCTATGAAGGTCTCCAGGCAGTTCAGTCCTAAATGTCAAGTGCCTATGGTTAAATACTTGGAGAAGACTGCTAAGTATTTGGTAGAAGTTTAAATAGCTGTTTTGGTGGGGAAGTTATGCAGTTTTTCTTTTAAAAATTTAGTCTTACAATTAAGGATTGGGGAAAAGAAAAAAAAAGTTCTCTGATATGACAAGTAGAATAAAAGGTCATTTGAAGATTTACCAGAGTAAAATGACCTTTGGAAGGTACTTTTAGAGACTGGCTCTCAGAAATTGCCATAAGACATATATTGCATAGTTACATTGTTATGATGACTCTAGCAATTGTGAGGTTCACAGGAATAGTATACTGAGGTATTATCATCTAGTCATTTTTAAAATCTATGTTCTTTGGATAGTAAACTCTTACTGTCCTCAGTCTTAAATAGTAATTTTGCTGTGTACAGAATTTTAGACTGAAAGTAATTTTTTCTCAGTATTTTGAATGCATTACCTTCTCTTCTAGCATTTATTGCCGCCACTGCTCAGGATTCTACCGTCAATCTATTTTTTATTTCTTTGGTGCAGCTCTGTCTTTTCTCTAGGGTGGCTTTTAAAAGTTTATTTTTACTTTCAGTGTTCTGTTTTGATGGTGCTGTGATGGGCCTAAGCATAGATTTAAATTTGTTTATTTCAGGTGATACTCGGCATGCATTTTCCTCCTGGAAAATCATCTTTAATTTTAGAACATATAGTGATATCTCTGTGGGTTTTGCTTCTCTACTTATTTCTTCTGTTTTCTTCTTGAACTCAAACTAGCTATATTTCTGTCAACACATTTAAAAAAATTTCTAGTAATGAGCCTTTCATCTTTTTGTTTTTCCCTTTTTGAGATAGGATCTTGCTCTGTCACCTAGGCTGGAATGTGATGGGACGATCCATGGCTCACTGCAGCCTCGACCTCCTGGGCTGAAGCTGTCCTCCCACTTCAGCTTCCAAGTAGTTGTGACTACAGGTGCACACCACTACACCTGGCTAACTTTTTGTATTTTTTGTAGAGATGGGGTTTTGTCATGTTGCTTAAGCTGGTCTTGAACTCCTGGGCTGAAGCAATCTTCCCGCCTCGACCTCCCAAAGTGCTGGAATGTACAGATGTGAGCACTGCACTTCGTTACCTTCAGCTTTGTATGTTGTGATCTTGCTGGGTTTGCTTTGGATGAAATCTTCATCTGACAAATTAAAAATCCTCTGC
Source organism: Callithrix jacchus (assembly GCF_049354715.1). Lineage (NCBI taxonomy): Eukaryota > Metazoa > Chordata > Mammalia > Primates > Cebidae > Callithrix > Callithrix jacchus. The sequence continues at coordinate 17,408,545 of NC_133524.1, forward strand.
ATAACTATCTAGGCTAAGATTTTTTTCTATTCTGTTTTAAGTATCTATCAGTATTCTTTGATTCTAGCTTTTATAATCCATTCTTTTTTATAGCAACCTGTTCTTGTTTTACTTTTCCTTATTTTTGTTTTATACCTTTTTTAGGATGTATTCTCCACTTTTAACTTTGAAGATTCGAGACATACTTATTTTAAAGTTATTTTTAACTTGTTCTATTTTCATTTTTGTCAGGAGCAAATTTGTCTTTTTTATTTAGCTGTTCTACCATGCTTTTTGGAATTTTGTTTTGGAGGCTTATTTTGAGTTGGAGTTCAATATCATTCTCAGTTCTCTGAGCTCCTCCCTTTCTACCAGTTCAGTGGCTGTCTCTACCAGCTATTCCTGGCATCCATGGGCCTCCAGTCAAGAGCTGATTCTTATACCTGAAATATAGCACTTCCATCTGGTGCAGGTGTCAGGGGTCTTGTAGATGGCACCCGATGGTGGCTTAGCCCAGAACCAGGTTTCAGTGTTATTTCTATTTATTTATTTATTTATTTATTTATTTATTTATTGATTTTTATTGCATTTTAGGTTTTGGGGTACATGTGCAGAGCATGCAATACAGTTGCATAGGTACACACATGGCAGTGTGTTTTGTTTGCTTTCTCCCCTTCACCCACATTTGGCATTTCTCCCCAGGCTATCCCTCCCCTCCTCCCCCTCCCACTGGCCCTCCCCTTTTCCCCCCAATAGACCCCAGTGTTTAGTACTCCCCTCTCTGTGTCCATGTGTTCTCATTTTTCATCACCCGCCTATGAGTGAGATTATGCGGTGTTTCATTTTCTGTTCTTGTGTCAGTTTGCTGAGAATGATGTTCTCCAGATTCATCCATGTCCCTACAAACGACACGAACTCATCATTTCTGATTGCTGCATAATATTCCATGGTGTGTATATGCCACATTTTCCCAATCCAGTCTATCATCAATGGGCATTTGGGTTGATTCCAGGTCTTTGCTATTGTAAACAGTGCTGCAATGAACATTCGTGTGCATGTGTCCTTATAGTAGAACGATTTATAGTCCTTTGGGTATATACCCAGTAATGGGATTGCTGGGTCAAATGGAATTTCTATTTCTAAGGCCTTGAGGAATCGCCACACTGTCTTCCACAATGGTTGGACTAATTTACACTCCCACCAACAGTGTAAAAGTGTTCCTTTTTCTCCACATCCTCTCCAGCATCTGTTGTCTCCAGATTTTTTAATGATCGCCATTCTAACTGGCGTGAGATGGGATCTCAATGTGGTTTTGATTTGCATCTCTCTGATGACCAGTGACGATGAGCATTTTTTCATATGATTGTTGGCCTCATATATGTCTTCTTTCGTAAAGTGTCTGTTCATATCCTTTGCCCACTTTTGAATGGGCTTGTTTGTTTTTCTCCTGTAAATCTGTTTGAGTTCTTTGTAAATTCTGGATATCAGCCCTTTGTCATATGGGTAAACTGCAAAAATTATTTCCCATTCTGTTGGTTGCTGATTCACTCTAGTGACTGTTTCTTTTGCCGTGCAGAAGCTGTGGAGTTTGATTAGGTCCCATTTGTCTATTTTGGCTTTTGTTGCCAATGCTTTTGGTGTTTTGGTCATGAAGTCCTTGCCTACTCCTATGTCCTGGATAGTTTTGCCTGCTTCAGTTTCCTAAGTAGGCAGCCCAGAGCGTCTTTACAGGCTTCATCTTGATTTTGCAGCTTCACAGGTAGCAAAGTGATGCCTTAGCCTCTGGCAACAGGAAATGAACTTGGTACCAGTCCCCTGCCTAATTTGGGACACTTAAATCCCTGTTATTAGGAGCTCTCAGCTGCCTCTGTCTGCTTCTGCACCCTCTGCCTGACCTACCACTTTGTGATTTGGCCCCACAGGGACCTTTATCTTGCTTCCAAGTGGTACTGAGTCTTTTAAATTTTAACACTTCGTGCTGGCACTCTCACATCTGTTATTGCATATCATTTTATGGAAGGCAAAGTTGAGATTCAGAGAGCAGAAGTTAACTAATTGGACCTTGCAGTTAGTAAGTAAGCCGGCCTGCTGTAGGAGAAGAGAAGGGCTGGAAAAGGTTTCTGGGGAACTGCTAGAAATTTAATAAGCATGTAGAGAGAGAAAAATCATTCACTGTACATCATAAAAATTAACTGTAGATCTGCTAAGTAAAAGTTGGTGAAGTGTCTACACTCTGTACCCACCAATAATTTTCTAAATATGAACTCTTTCCTACATTAATCTCAAATACTTGTTTTTAAGTGCCTTCCCCAGTGCAGATGTACATTCATCTTAGCCAAAATGGCATTCACATTTGGCTTGTGGGCCATATTTGATGTAGCAAAAGGCCAAGGGTAACCCTTATTCTACCCTCTGAAAGGGAACAGAAAGAGAACTTTTGCATAATAAATAATTAGGCATTTCAAAACTGATTTTAAGAGTACACAAACCATAGAGGCTTTGTGATTATTCATGTATTTTATTAATTTATCAAGCACTTCAACAGAGTGCCAGATGCTCTTCTATATGCTTTACAAATATTGACGAATTTAAGCCTCACAACAACATGCAGTGGGTTCTATTGATATCCTCACATTGCAGATAAGTAAACCAAGGCACAGAGAACCTCAGCAACTTGTTCGAGGTCACTGACAGAAAGAGTTAAGGCTATGATTCCTACCCTGGCTATTTAGCCCCAGGGTGCCAGCTCCTACTATACTGCTATGCTGTGCTGTGAAACCACATCTCACAATTACTTTCTTACAACGAAACTGACACACTATCTTTGTCAGGGATACATTTTATTTTATGGAACTAGTTACCTCACTTCTTGTGACTTGTTTTCTTTCTTTTTTTTTTTTTGCCTATATTTCTTTTTTTTTTAATTGGATTTTAGGTTTTGGGGTACATGAGCAGAGCATGCAAGACAGTTGCGTAGGACTTGTTTTCTTTCTTAGGTTCTTCTTGATTGTATTATGCCTGTGATGCTGTTTTATTATATAATGCTCACTCTGCTGATATCATTCTTCTGGAAGATGCTGTAAGTTCATCTGATTTCATCAGATGTTAATGGAATATGCTTACTGTAGGCCCACACTTTGCTGAGAACTATGGGAGCAGAAAGAATGTGATGTGATCCTTATTCTGTAGTTCCTTCATTCTGCATTACCCTCTCACAGCAGTCATGACCAACACTATCTATTCTATAGTCTCTCATGGTTCTTACAACTAAGTCATTTTCCATGTGTCTCATTTAAACCCGTTTCTTCATGCTTTATTGACACAGGTTGTAGGCAATAAACTGGTCACGATGTTTCTAATAACTAACAATATAGCCCAGTTTTCCCCTGGGGAGCTCAGTTATGCTTGCTTTCTAGGTTCCTGAACAATGGAATCCTCATTTCTCTTCGCTGCTGCCCTCTATTGCACTGTGCCCTTTTTTTTTTTTTTGAGAAAGAGTCTTGCTCTGTCACCCAGGCTGGAGTGCAGTGGCCATGATCTTGGCTCACTGCAACCTCTGACTCCTGGGTTTAAGCAATTCTCCTGCCTCAGCCTCATGAGTAGCTGGGACTACAGGTGCGTGCCACCATGTCCAGCTAATTTTTGTAGTTTTAGTAGAGACAGGGTTTTACCATGTTGGTCAGGCTGGTCTCGAACTCCTGACCTCTTGATCTGCCTGCCTCGGCCTCCCAAAGTGCTGGGATTACAGGCATCAGCCACTGTGCCCAGCCCGCACTATGACTTTAAGGAAGCACTCCCGAGGGGGTCAAGGGAGGAGCAAATGTGGATTGGGAAGGTGCCCAAATGTACTACCATGTTAATGGAAAAGGACAATGGAGGACACTAACCAGGGGTTGGGCTCAGGGAGGCAGCCTGACAGAGGATTTAACAGCATGGGCTTGGGGTTTCAAATTCCATCTCTGCCTCTTACTGGCTTTGTGACTTTGGGCAAGTTAGTCTCTCTGTGCCTCAATTTCATCATCTGTAAAATGAGGATCATGGTAGTATTTATTTTCATAGGGTTGTGATGATTACATCAGTAAAGATCTCTAAAGCACTTAGAATGATGCCTGGTGCATGGTCAACCCTCAACAACATTTAGCTGTTATAATTGTCATCACCACAGGACTAGTGAAACAGAGGTGGGATCTAGCTGGCAAACACAGAACAGACTCCAGATAGCTAGAAATTAGTTGCCACAAGCCCAGAATGAGTGCTGAACTGGCTTGCTAAACCACTTGTAGTAGAAGCACGTTGTTACCCTCATCTGTGACCTTTCATGGGCTGTCCCTCTGCCTACATCAGGGATTGGCAAATTATAGCCTAAAGGCCAAATCCAGATGGTTGCCTGTTTGTATAAATAATGAAAATGCGAAGGAGAATCAGTTGGCAAGAGGCATGCATAGGGCATCTTCAACCTTTTCCATCAGGGAACGTGAGTCTCGAGAATCCTGCCATAGATCAAAAGAATGGCAATGAGAAGAATCAGTGAACAGATGGATAGGCCTCCCCGTCAGCCTTTAACCCTCCTGCTCTTATATCAAGGATCATGTGCCTATGGTTTCTGATTTTTCCTTGAGGACCTTTCATCGAGATGATCTGTCTTTCAGACTTTACTAGCAAAACTCTGAGCAGTATCTTTCATACAACTGGCAGCTTCAAAGGCATGCAGTGGATAGGCATCCCCATCTCTGTTTTGCAAGCATAATTAAAAGAAGCCAGACTAGGCCTCACCACAGTAGTGTACCTTGAAGGAAAGGAAGAAGGAAACAAGCCTGTCCAGAGAAAACAGGGTAAAGGAATTTTTCTTCCCAACCCCCTCTTAAATACCCTGCTCTGCCCAGCAGATTTTGTAGGTGTCAGCAGTGTGTTGGTAAACCTTCTCCCCTGCGGGTTGGGGGAAAGCCCCAATTTGCAGCCCTTGTTCCTGTCTGTTTTGTGAATGCTCCCACCATGCTGACTGCAAGTAGAGTTGGGAAGAGATGTGTATCTTTGGCTCACTAACACTAGCATGCTCCGTGGTAGACAGCTTCACTTGCCTCTGAATCCTTGTATCAGGATTCTATGTGCCAGGCAACAAGAACTTTTTTTCTTTATGTATCATGCCAATGATTTTAGTCTAGGGCACTGTTTCAGCCCAATCCCAAAATGTGCTATTAGAAATGGGGCCATATTTTTGAAGTTGCTACGGGCAAAACTTCCCTCTTGTTTAAATTTAACTTGTGCCACTAGGTGGCACTTTAAGGACATTACAGGAAATTGGCTCTACTGGATTTTTTTTTTAATTGTATTTTGGGCTCTGGTGTACATGTGCACATCACGCATCCTGCAGGATTGTTGCATAGGTACATACATGCCATGGTGGTTTGCTGTCTCCGGCCCACCCCCACCCCCATCCCCCCGCCGTCTCGCCTACATCAGGCATTTCTCCCTGTGTTATCGCTTCCCATCCTCCCCCTCCACAGTCCCTCTCCTCCCTCCCCCACCACCTAGCCCAGTGAGTGTTGTTTTCTTCCTTGTGCCCAAGTGTTCTTTGTTCATCACCCACCTATGAGTGAAAACATGCAGTGTTTGCTTTTCTGTTCTTGTGTCAGTTTGCTGAGAATGATGGTTTCTAGGTTAATCCATGTTTCTACAAAGGACACGAACTTGTCTTTTTATCGTTGCATAGTATTCCATGGTGTATATGTACCACATTTTCTTTGTCCAGTCTATCATCGATGGGCATTTGGGTTGGTTCCAGGTATTGCTATATCGTAAGCAGTGCAGCAATGAACATATGTGTGCATGTGTCTTTATAATAGAGCAATTTATAATCCTTTGGGTATATACCCAGTAATGGGATTGCTGGGTAAAATGGAATTTCTATTTCTAGATCCTTGAGGAATTGCCACACTGTCTTCCATAATGGTTGAACTAATTTACACTCCCACCAACAGTGTAAAACCTTCCTGTTTCTCCACATCCTCTCCAGCATCTGTTGTCTCCAGATTTTTTAATGATCTTCATTCTAACTGGCATGAGATGGTTTCTCAATGTGGTTTTGATTTGCATTTCTCTAGTGACCAGTGATGATGAGCATTTTTTCATATGTTTGTTGGCCGCATATATGTCTTCTTTTGTAAAGTGTCTGTTCATATCCTTTGCCCACTTTTAAATGGGTTTGTTTGATTTTTTTCTTGTAAATTTACTTTAGTTCTTTGTAGATTATGGATATTAGCCCTTTGTCAGATTGGTAGATTGCAAAATTTTTTCCCCAGTCTGTTGGTTGCTGGTTCACTCTAATGATTGTTTTTGTTTTTTTTTGCTGTGCAGAAGCTTTTAAGTTTAATTAGATCCCATTTGTCTATTTTGGCTTTTGTTACCATTGCTTTTGGTGTTTTGGTCATGAAGTCCTTGCCTGTGCCTGTGTCCTGAATGGTTTTGCCTAGGTTTTCTTCTAGGGTTTTTATGGTGTTAGGTCTTATGTTTAAATCTTTAATCCATCTGGAGTTAATTTTTGTATAAGGTGTAAGGAAGAGGTCCAGTTTCAGCTTTCTGCATATGGCTAGCCAGTTTTCTCAACACCATTTATTAAACGGGGAATCCTTTTCCCATTGCTTGTTTTTGTCAGGTTTGTCAAAGATCAGATGGTTGTAGATGTGTGGCGTTGTTTCCAAGGCCTCTGTTCTGTTCCATTAGTCTATATCTCTGTTTTGGTACCAGTACCATGGTGTTTTGATTACTGTAGTCTTGTAGTATAGTTTGAAGTCAGTTAGCATGATGCCTCCAGCATTGTTCTTTTTGCTTAGGATTGTCTTGGCTATGCGGGCTCTCTTTTGGTTCCATATGAAGTTTAAAGTTTTTTTTTTTCTAGTTCTGTGAAGAAGGTCAATGGTAGCTTGATGGGTATAGCATTGAATCTATAAATTACTTTAGGCAGTATGGCCATTTTCACGATATTGATTCTTCCTAACCATGAGCATGGAATGTTTTTCCATCTGTTTGTGTCCTCTCCTATTTCCTTGAGCAGTGGTTTATAGTTCTCCTTGAAGAGATCTTTTACATCCTTTGTTAGTTGTAGTAGTATTCTGTTTCTTGATTTGGGTGCTGATTATGTGCATGTGTTCTGCTTGTGAAAATTCATTGAGTTGCACATTAAATGTAATTAGCACCCAAATCAAGAAACAGAATATTACTAGCACCGCAGAAACCCTCCTTGTACTGTTTTCCAGTCACTGTCTTTTATTCTTAGGGTTACTACTATTCTGACTTCTAACAGCATAAATTAGTTGGACCTGTGTTGTACTTTAAGTGGAATTATGCAGTATATACTCTTTGTCTGGCTTCTTTTTATTAAATGATGTTTGTGTGATTTATTCACACTGTTGAATGTAATTGAGATCATTGGTGTGTACTATTCCATTGTATGTGCAAATACAACACTAATTTCTACTATTGATGGACAGTTTTGTACTTTTCAGATTTGGGCAATTATGAATAGTGTTGCTGTGAACATTTGTATCCAAGTTGTTGAGTGGGTGAGTGTTTTCATTTCTCTTGGGTATACACCTAAGAGTAGAATTTCTGGGTCATAGTATAGGCATATGTTCAGCTTTAGTAGGTACTGCCAAACAGTTTTACAAAGTGTTTGTACTGATTTACACTCCATTAATGGTATTCCCACTCCAGTTCCACATCCTCATCAATGGTGAATTTATTTTATGGCCGGTTCCTAACTCTTAACATAATTTTTATAGCTCCTTTTTCTGGCCAGCTATTTCTAATTGAAAATTTTTAAAGCCACATTATTCTGATGGATATGGCTCATGCAGGAAGGGCTATGTCAACCCAAAAGGGGACATTTATTGCAGTCTAAGTGTGAACTGTTAGTAAGTCAGAAAGGATGTTACTCTAACACTCCATCACACCAAAGGAACTAGGAAAGCAATTCAGATTTAAGTGTGATAAAATATTGGTTCATAGGCCAGGACTCTGAGGAATTTTGAAATTTGTATATACATTTGTTATTATTGCCATGCCTTATATGTCAGGGATTGGAACCCAGGAGAAAGGATTTCTAAAAGCCTCATAATGAGGTGCCTTTCAATTGTGCTGCTGGTGGGTACCTGTTCAGTAAGGGTCTCTTTGGTTTGGCAGGAGGCATGCATGGGGCATCTTTCTTCAACCCCATCCCTGGGGAGTATGAGTCTCTAGAGAATCCTGCTTTAGATCATCTTACCTTTGAGGCTCATGTTGTTGACTCTGCAGATGTTGTTATAATATGGCTTTAGGTATGTGATGTAGAGTGCATTTCAGACTTGACTCAGATTTCTATTCTATTACTAGAAATTGGATATCGAACAAAACCCGGGTCATGGTCAAAATATTTGTCTTTTAGACCAAAATAAAATGCTCAGAGTACTTTAGTTGTAACAGTAGGTCTATTTCATGGGTGTTTTCCATAATCTAATGGGTTCCAGGAATCTCCAAGGCATTGTGCCTTGTGCTAAATCCACTGACTAGTTGCCCATTATAGTCACTGGTACCCACTTTCTCCAAAGTTGTCCCTGAGCCCCTCTATCAGTGTTTTCCTGAGTGTCTCTAATGTTGGATTGGTCTGCCAAGGGGGGTGCCCACCAGAGATGTTCACTGCAAATTGCCTGAGATATCTATGCTAAGGCAGCCATGAAACATGAAAGTCTGAAAGGGATTTTATTTAAAAATTTTCTCCCCCTCAACATTAGTAGCAATAATACCCAGCAGCACTGATTTAGACTGTGGATAGCCTGCTTTGTGGGATCTGCTTATAATGTAAATTTGAGCCAGCATTTTCTCAGCCTAGGTTTTCATCTCTTTGGCAAGGGGGAAAATGCCTTTATGTAGGATTGGCTGCTACCTGCAGTAGGAGGAACTATGCCTGGGAAACCAATCATAATTTTAATCCTAATGATGATAGTAGCTGCCATTGTCAAACAGTTATTATGTAATTGTGGACAGATATTTTGCTTAATCTTTATAATATTGTGAGTTAGGTGGATTATCCCACCTTGCAGATGAAGAAATTGCAACTCAGGGAGGCTAAGCATGTGACCAGCTCACACAGCGAGCAAGTGCAAAACCTGGGTTTGACTCCAGAGCCTATACCTTGTAACTGTTCTGTGCTCTGTGGCTCCAGTTACTAAGGGATGAATTACTGACTACTTCTTCAGTGGAGTATGAAACAGTATTGGGTTCATTGTTGGCTTATTCCATTGATTAGAGGACCTGTTGTTTGCTGGCATTCAGCTAAGATACCAGGAAAATGATAGTGAAGCAAAACAGATCCTGCCCTCCAGGTGCTTACCATTCGTTCATCATGTCCTGTCTCTCACAGGTGACTTGAGTCATGGATTTTAGTAATCATTCTTGCTGAGAATTCAGTCTTTTGGACCTTCTTGAGGCTCTACCCCTCTTTTTGAGCCTGGTTGGGGAATGATGGGGTGCAACAGTGGTGTGCTAGGCCATTGGTTCTGTGTCTTCTATTACTGGATTTACCAAATGGCTTCCTGGTGTGTTCTTGCCCAGCCAAGATGGGGGCAGGTGAAAACTAGGCACCAAATGATATTTAGATTACTGACAGAATGCTGGAAAGGCCCTGGAGGCAGCAGCAGGATTGTCTACTCATCTGCCTAGAATTTAGCTGCTGCCTTTGTGATCCCCATTCTTGGAATCCACCTGTATCCTTGAATGATAAACAAAGCTTGAGTTTCTTTTTCTGACCTGCCAATATTGCATACCTAAAAAAAGTTACCTATTATCCAAACATTAGCAAAGTTCTACAATTAGACTTTTTTCTTTCTTTCTTTTTTTAGACAGAGTCTTGCTCTGTCACCCAGGCTGGAATGTGGAGTGCAGTAGCTAGGTTTCGGCTCACTGCCTTTGCCTCCTGGGTTCTCTTGCCTCAGCCTCCTGAGTAGCTGGGATTACAGCAGTGCACCACCACACCCAGCTAATGTTTGTATTTTTAGTAGAAACAGGGTTTCATCATGTTGGCTAGGCTTGTCTCAAACTCCTGGTGTCAAGTGATCTGCCTCCCAAACTGCTGGGATTACAGGCATGAGCCACCATGCCCAGCCAGACTATTCATTTTTAAGTGGGATTTGACTTGTATTTTTTGTTGTTGTTGCAAATTTGACTTTGAAACAAAATCTTACTGCTGAAGATTTTGCCCAGCTGCAAATATTTATCTATAGAACCATGTGGCATATACCACCATTCCCTCCATGATGAATGGATGAGAAACAAGAAGCCTAGTTAGTTATTGCAAGAGCACCTGTGGCCTTGCCCAGACTACAGCCTTGGAGACTTGGGTTTTCTCATCTCTTAAATGAAGAGTTTGGACCATCAATGGTCCCTGGTGTTGATCTGGACTGGCCACATAAAAATCACCTAGGGAGCTTGTTAAAATACAAGTTTCTAATGCTCCATTCCTAGGGGATTCTAATGAGGGAAGTCTGGAATAGCATCTACAAGTCTGTAATTTATAAAAAGTTTCTCAGATAATTATCCTGTGCCAGTTATATTTGGGAGCCACTGGGCTAGAGGGTCTACAATGAACAGTTGAGTTGGGGAGAAATTTCTCCCCAATTCAGGGAATACTTATATGCCTGGAGCAGGTTCCATATGGGTAAACTAACCCAGTTATGATGCAGAGGTAAATTGGAGCCAGAGGATGGAAGACCTTTAACTAGCTGAGGAATTGTGTTGTGTGCCATAGGCCTTGAGGAGCCAGTGAAGGGCTTTGAGAAAAAGCATTTTGATTAGATGGTGCTTTACAGGATTAATTTCTCATTAGTGTGCAGGGTAGATCAGACTGGGCTAGAACTGAAGGCTGGAAAAAGACCCATTGAAGTCTTTGCAGTGGCCCAGGTGAGAAGTGTGATGAGTATCTGGACTCAGATGGGACCACTGGGATCATTGTAAAGTTACCCTGCCTCAGTGGAACTGGAGTCTGAGATATACTGTTTTAAACTCCTTTAAAAAGCCATAATTTATCAATGTTATGTTAATCTGCCTTAACTATTGTAATTAACTATTTTTATTATGTTTTTGTCCAGGAAGTTTTAAAGGGGCCCTGTAAATAAATTCATGCAGAGAAGTAGTCGGCAGCACCAATGGCTGCTATGGCAGGGAGAAGGGGGCCCCTTCTGGCAAGGCAGCAACCTCATTCTCACCCTGCCTCCATACTCTAGGTCAAAGCTAGAGGGAAGGGGAGTGCAGCAGGGGCCCTTGGAGTTGGATCTGCCAACCACAGTGGAGAATGCACCTCCCCAAGGGTTAGGTGTGGAACATGGCATTTGGCATTCAAGTAAAATCGAATGTTCTTCCTTTGTTCCTCTAAAATCCAGTCTATAGTAAGTGTTTCTCAAAATGTGTTCCACAGAACAATAGTTCTTCAGGATGTTAATAGGAGTTACATGAGAATAAGGAGTTGAAGACAAATAAGTTTGGAAACTGATGGGTTAAGCAAAAGCAAGTGGCTTCCTTTACCTCACTGAATTTCAGTGTGTAACATGCTATGGGCTCAGTGAATCTCCAAGGGGGAGATAAACCAGGCAGTCTTCCTAAGCTTGTCTGGAGATTCTTCTTCCCCCTAGGCCAGGGGCTGAAAAACTATGGATCATAGGCCTAATCTATCCCACCACTTGTTTTTGTAAATAAAGTTTATTGGAACACAATTGTGCCCATTCATTGTTTTGTCTGTAGCTGCTTTAGCACAACAGCAGAGTTCCAGAGTGGCTACAGAGGTAGTCTGGCCCTCAAAGCCCAAGATATTCACCATCTGCCCATTACAGAAAGGTTTGCCAATCTCTGCTGTACATAATTCATGGAACTGGTGCTTCCTGGTACCTTCTTTCAGAGATGCTACTAGAAGATATATATGGGTTGTTCTAGCACTGCTTTGTGATTAATTGGCCTAATTTTATTCTGTTTCCATACTGCCATCATACCTGCCTCTTCCTTTAAACTACTTTATCTCTCAACTAGGATCCAAACCTGGGTTCCACGTGTCCTTTTCTTTCACTTATAACATTCCAAAAGTCACCAAGGGTGTCTTCAGTTTCCAATCTGAGTAGCTCTTAAGTCAGCCTGAACCCATTCCTACCAACCTGGCCTAGATGACCATCATCTTTTCTTCTTCAGCATTTGAATTGGGTTCCTTTTCCCCAGGTATGAGTTGCCTCTAGTCCTTTTTACTCACAGGATCTAGCATAACCTTTGTAAAATACAACTCTACTCAGATTGCTTCCTTACTTAAAATCCTTCAATGGCACCTGTGTCCCTCAGGATAAGCTCAGATCCTCAGGATGGATATGTGTCAGTCTGGTTGGGCAAACAGAAACTACTCTTGGTATTTCCTACTAGAAGAGATTTAATTTAAGGAATTAGGTACTTATGAAAAGGAGTAGATATTCCCAGGATTCTACCTGCTGTGGCATTGGGAAGTGTATGGAAATCAGGGATGGTGTTGAGTGTCTGGCAAATGACCCAGGACAAACCAGGTCTAAGAGACCATGTGTTAACCTCTGCTGCCCTTCTCCAACTTCAGCACTCCCATTTTTCTCCCTCACTCCTCACCCTTCCTCCACCCGGCAAGATCCCAAATTCCAGATATATCAGAATGCCCTTCCCTCCCCCCCCAGAAACTTAAAACAACTGACATTTACGAACTCAAAGTCTCTGCTGGTCAGAAACGTGGGAGTGACTTAGCTAGGTGGTTCCGGGTCACATTCTCTTGTGAGACTTCTGTAAAGATGCCTTTCAGGGCTGTAGTCAGCTGAAGACTTAACTGGAGCTGATGACCCACTTCTAAGATGGCTCACTCACAGGGCTCTTGGCAGGAGGCCTCACTTCTTTGCTGCATGGACCCCTTGTTAGGACTGCTTGGGTATCCTCACAGTGTGGCAGCTTACTGTCTCCAGAACAAGCAATGTGTGTGTGTGTGTGTGTGTGTGTGTGTGTGTGTGTGTGTGTGTGTGAGAGAGAGAGAGAGAGAGAGAGAGAGAGAGAAACAGACAACAAGGAGGAGTAAAGAGTGTTTTCAGTTCTCTCTTCTGGGAGTACGTTGCATAGCGTCTCAGGTCAACTTCCCTAGAAGTAGAACCTGAGATGAGGATTCTTGAAAAGTGATTTGTTGAGGGAGTGCTCTTTAGAAAAAACCCAGGAGGAGAGGGAAGAAAAGTAGGGAAGGGAAAGGAGCCAAGCAATGATGTAGCCTCAGATAAAATCTGACCTTGGCCTGACACATGGGCAGGATTCTGATACATAATTGCATAATAGAGTTAACTCTGCTTGAGATGGGACTGGCCTTTTATATCCTTCTCTAAGTCAGTCATTATAGGCTATGGAGATGGGGGTGGGAGGTAGGCTCCCATTAGTTGCAAATAAGTCTCTAGAGAAGACGGCAACTATGAGTCTGCAGTAGCCAACACTCAGGGCAGCTGGGAGATGGTGTGCCAGCCAGGGAAAGGTGACCCAGGTTGGGCCAATGTAGCACCTACTACAGCGGACCTCCCCCTACTCATGTCCCAAGCACCTACCATGTTCCCTGACACACTAGAGGTATGAAAGAAATATCTGTGTAATTGAATAAATGAATGCACAGAAATGCTTAGCCTCGCTGAACCTGTGTTCATTTCTGGGAAGGCAACTCAGCAGGGATCATATTATCCCATCAACCATGGGAATGGTTAAAGACCCAGGACAATTTGCCACATCCTGAGTGGCAGCCCTCTCTAAGTCCAGGATTTTCATTGCAAAATTAGAATGAAAGTATATTTACCATTTGTGAATAAGGAAGTATTAATATTATCATGCTATATGTATATATATATATTTTTAAATTGCATTTTAGGTTTTGGGTTACATGTGAAGAACATGCAAGATAGTTGCATAGGTACACATGTGGCAGTGTGATTTGCTGCCTTCCTCCCCTTCACCTATATCTGGCATTTCTCCCCATGCTGTCTCCTCAACTCCCTACCCCCCACTGTCCCTCCCCTATTCCCCCCAACAGACTCCAGTGTGTAGTGCTCCCCTCCCTGTGTCCATGTGTTCTCATTGTTCAACACCCACCTATGAGTGAGAGCATGCGGTATTTCATTTTCTGTTCTTGTGTCAGTTTGCTGAGAATGATGGTCTCCAGGTGCATCCATGTCCCTACAAAGGACACGAACTCATCGTTTTTTATGGCTGCATAATATTCCATGGTGTATATGTGCCACATTTCCCCTGTCCAGTCTATCATCGATGGGCATTTTGGTTGGTTCTAGGTCTTTGCTATGGTAATCTGTGCTGCAATGAACATTCGTGTGCATGTGTCCTTATAGTAGAACGATTTATAATCCTTCGGATATATACCCAGTAATGGGATTGCTGGGTCAAATGGAATTTCTATTTCTAGGTCCTTGAGGAATCGCCACACTGTCTTCCACAATGGTTGAACTAATTTACACTCCCACCAGCAATGTAAAAGTGTTCCTATTTCTCCACATCCTCTCCAGCATCTGTTGTCTCCAGATTTTTTAATGATCGCCATTCTAACTGGCGTGAGATGGTATCTCAATGTAGTTTTGATTTGCATTTCTCTAATGACCAGTGATGATGAACATTTTTTCATATGTTTGTTGGCATCATCTATGTCTCCTTTTGTAAGGGTCTATTCATATCCTTTGCCCACTTTTGAATGGGCTTGTTTGTTTTTCTCCTGTAAATCTGTTTGAGTTCTTTGTAAATTCTGGATATCAGCCCTTTGTCAGATGGGTAAACTGCAAAAATTTTTTCCCATTCTGTTGGTTGCTGATTCACTCTAATGACTGTTTCTTTTGCCGTGAAGAAGCTGTGGAGTTTGATTAGGTCCCATTTGTCTATTTTGGCTTTTGTTACCAGTGCTTTTGGTGTTTTGGTCATGAAGTCCTTGCCTACTCCTATGTCCTGAATGGTTTTACCTAGATTTTCTTCTAGGGTTTTTATGGTGTTAGGTCTTATGTTTAAGTCTTTAATCCATCTGGAATTAATTTTAGTGTAAGGTGTCAGGAAGGGGTCCAGTTTCTGCTTTCTGCACATGGCTAGCCAGTTTTCCCAACACCATTTATTAAACAGGGAATCCTTTCCCCATTGCTTGTTTTTGTAATGTTTGTCAAAGATCGGATGGTTGTAGATATGTTGTGTTGCCTCCGATGCCTCTGTTCTGTTCCATTGGTCTATATCTTTGTTTTGGTACCAGTACCATGCTGTTTTGATTACTGTAGCCTTGTAGTATAGTTTGAAGTCTGGTAGTGTGATGCCTCCCACTGTGTTCTTTTTGCTTAGAATTGACTTGGCTATGCGGGTTCTCTTTTGGTTCCATATGAAGTTTAAGGTGTTTTTTTCCAGTTCTGTGAAGAAGGTCATTGGTAGCGTGATGGCGATAGTGTTGAATCTGTAAGTTACTTTGGGCAGTATGGCCATTTTCACGATATTGATTCTTCTTAACCATGACCATGGAATATATATCCATCTGTTTGTGTCCTCTCTTATTTCGTTGAGCAGTGGTTTGTAGTTCTCCTTGAAGAGGTCCTTTATGTTTCTTGTTAGTTGTATTCCTAGGTATTTTATTCTCTTTGTAGCAATTGTGAATGGCACTTCATTCTTGATTTGGCTCTCTTTCAGTCTGTTATTGGTGTATAGGAATGCTTGTGATTTGTGCACATTGATTTTATATCCTGAGACTTTGCTGAAGTTGCTTATCAGTTTCAAGAGATTTTGGGCAGAGACAATGGGTCTTCTATATATACAATCATGTAGTCTGCAAATAGAGATAATTTGGGTTCCTTCTTTCCTATTTGTATACCCTTTATTTCTTTTCCTTGCCTGATTCCTCTGGCTAGAACTTCCAGTACTATTTTGAGTAGGAGTGGTGAGAGAGGGCATCCTTGTCTAGTGCCAGATTTCAAAGGGAATGCTTCCAGTTTTTGCCCATTCAATATGATATTGGCTGTGGGTTTGTCATAAATAGCTTTTATTATTTTGAGATACGTTCCATCAATACCGAGTTTATTGAGGGTGTTTAGCATAAAGGGCTGTTGAATTTTGTCAAAGGCCTTCTCTGCGTCTATTGAGATAATCATGTGGTTTTTGTCTTTGGTTCTGTTTATGTGTTGAATTACGTTTATAGACTTGCGTATGTTGAACCAGCCTTGCATCCCTGGGATGAATCCTACTCGATCATGGTGGATTAGCTTTTTGATGTGTTGTTGCAATTGGCTTGCCAGTATTTTATTGAAGATTTTGCGTCTATGTTCATCATGGATATTGGCCTGAAGTTTTCTTTTCTTGTTGAGTCTCTGCCGGGTTTTGGTATCAGGATGATGCTGGTCTCATAAAATGAGGAAAGGATTCCCTCTTTTTGCATTATTTGGAATGGTTTCAGAAGGAATGGTACCAGTTCCTCTTTGTGTGTCTGGTAGAATTCGGCTGTGAACCTATCTGGACCTGGGCTTTTTTTGTGTGGTAGGCTCTTAATTCCTGCCTCAACTTCAGAGCTTGTTTTTGGTCTATTCAGGGTTTTGACTTCTTCCTGGTTTAGGCTTGGGAGGAGGCAAGTGTCCAGGAAGTTATCCATTTCTTTTAGGTTTACTAGTTTATGTGCATAGAGTTGTTTGTAATAATCTCTGATGATGGTTTGAATTTCTGTGGAATCTATGGTGGTATCCCCTTTATCATTTTTTATTGCATCTATTTGATTATTCTCTCTTTTCTTTTTTATTAATCTGGCTAGTGGTGCATCTATTTAGTTGATCTTTCTGAAAACCAGCTCCTGGATTTATTGATTTTTTGAAGGGTTTTTTTTGTGTCTCTATCTCCTTCAGTTCTGCTCTGATCTTAGTTATTTCTTGTCCTCTACTAGGTTTTGAGTTTTTTTGATCATGCTCCTCTAGCTCTTTCAATTTTGACGATTGGGTGTCAATTTTGGATCTCTCCTTGCTTCTCATGTGGGCACTTATTGCCATATATTTTCCTCTAGAGACTGCTTTAAATGTGTCCCAGAGATTCTTGTATGTTTCGTCATTGTTCTTGTTGGTTTCGAAGAACTTCTTTGTTTCTGCCTTCATTTCATTGTTTATCCAGTCAACATTCAAAAGCCAGTTGTTTAGTTTCCACAAAGCTGTGTGGTTCTGAGTTAGTTTCTGAATTCTGTGTTCTAAGTTGATTGCACTGTGGTCTGAGAGACCATTTGTTATGATTTCTGTTCTTTTGCATTTGCTCAGGAGTGATTTACTTCCAATTATGTGGTCAGTTTTAGAGTAGGTGTGATGTGGCGCTGAGAAGAATGTATATTCTGTGGATTTTGGGTGGAGAGTTCTGTAAATGTCTATCAGGTTTGCTTGTTCCAGGTCTGAGTTCAAGTCCTGGATGTCCTTGTTAATTTTCTGTATGGTTGATCTGTCTAATATTGGCAATGGGGTATTATAGTTTACCACTGTTATTGTGTCGGGGTCTAAGTCTCTTTGTAAGTCATTAAGAACTGCCTTATGTATCTGGGTGCTCCTGTATTGGGTGCGTACATATTTAGGATCGTTAGCTCTTCTTGTTGCACTGAGCCTTTTATCATTATGTAATGTCCTTTGTCTCTTTTGATATTTGTTGCTTTAAAGTCTATTTTATTAGAGATGAGAATTGCAACTCCTGCTTTTTTTTTGCTGTCCATTTGCTTGGTAAATCTTCCTCCATCCCTTTATTTTGAGCCTTTGTGTATTCTTGCATGTGAGATGGGTTTCCTGGATTCAGCACACCGATGGGTTTTGGCTTTTTATCCAATTTTCCAGTCTGTGTCTTTTGATTGGTGCATTTAGCCCATTTACATTTAGGGTTAATATTGTTATGTGTAAATTTAATCCTTCCATTTTGATGCTAGCTGGCTGTTTTGCCCATTAGTTGATGCAGATTCTTCATTGTGTTGATGCTCTTTAGCATTTGGTATGTCTTTGGAGTGGCTGGTACTGGTTGTTCCTTTCTATGTGTAGTGCCTCTTTCAGGAGCTCCTGTAAAGCAGGCCTGGTGGTAATAAAATCTTTGAGTACTTGCTTGTTCGCTAAGGATTTCATTTTTCCTTCACTTCTGAAGCTTAGTTTGGCTGGACATGAAATTCTGGGTTGAAAGTTCTTTAAGGATGTTGAATATGGGCCCCCACTCTCTTCTGGCTTGTAGGGTTTCTGCCGAGATCTGCTGTGAGTCTGATGGGCTTCCCTTTGTGGGTAACCCAACTTTTCTCTCTGGCTGCCCTTAGTATTTTGTCCTTCATTTCAACCCTGGTGAATCTGACGATTATGTGCCTTGGGGTTGCTCTTCTTGCAGAATATCTTTGTGGTGTTCTCTGTATTTCCTGCATTTGAGTGTTGGCCTGTCTTGCTAGGTGGCGGAAGTTTTCCTGGATGATGTCCTGAAGAGTATTTTTCAGCTTGGATTCATTCTCTTCATCCCCTTCTGGTACACCTATCAAACGTAGGTTAGGTCTTTTCACATAGTCCCACATTTCTTGGAGACTTTGTTCATTCCTTTTTGCGCTTTTTTCTCTAATCTTGGTTTCTCGTTTAATTTCATTGAGTTGGTCTTCGACTTCAGATATTCTTTCTTCTGCTTGGTCAATTCGGCTATTGAAACTTGTGCATGCTTTGCGAAGTTCTCGTATTGTGTTTTTCAGCTCCTTTAATTCATTCATATTCCTCTCTAAGTTATCCATTCTTGTTATCATTTCCTCATATCTTTTTTTAAGTTCCTTAGTTTCTTTGCATTGATTTAATACATGTTCTTTTAGCTCACAAAAGTTTCTCATTATCCACCTTCTGAAGTCTAATTCCGTCATTTCGTCACAGTCATTCTCCGTCCAGCTTTGTTCCCTTGCTGGTGAGGAGTTTTGGTCCTTTCTAGGAGGCGAGGTATTCTGGTTTCGGGTGTTTTCCTCCTTTTTTCGCTGGTTTCTTCCCATCTTTGTGGGTTTATCCGCTTGTCGTCTGCGTAGTTGCTGACTTTTCGATTGGGTCTCTCTTTGCGGATTCAATGAGAGCTCCAATCCTGGGTTGTTCTCACAGCGCCATCTTGAGTCCTCTCCGGGGTTGCTCTTCTTGAGGAGTATCTTTGTGGTGTTCTCTGAACTTGAATATTGGCCTGCCTTGCTAGGTTGGGGAAGTTCTCCTGGATAATATCCTGAAGAGTATTTTCCAGCTTGGATTCATTCTCTTCGTCACATTCTGGTACACATATCAAACGTAGATTAGGTCTTTTCACATAGTGCCATATTTCTTGGAGACTTTGTTCATTCCTTTTTATGCTTTTTTCTCTAATCTTGCCTTCTTGTTTTATTTCATTGAGTTGATCTTCGACCTCTGATATCCTTTCTTCTGCTTGGTCAATTCAGCTGTTGAAACTTGTACATGCTTCGCGAAGTTCTCGTGTTGTGTTTTTTCAGCTCCATCAATTCACTTATATTCCTCTCTAAGTTGTCCATTCTCTTTAGCATTTCGTCAAATCTTTTTTCAAGGTTCTTAGTTTCTTTGCATTGGGTTAGAACATGTTCTTTTAGCTCACAGAAGTTTCTTATTACCCACCTTTTGAAGTCTGATTCTGTCATTTCATCACACTCATTCTCCATCCAGCCTTGTTCCCTTCCTGTTGAGGAGTTGTGATCCCTTGCAGGAGGAGAGGTGTTCTGGTTTTGGGTGTTTTTCTCCTTTTTGTGCTGGTTTCTTCCCATCTTTGTGGATTTATTCACCTGTCGTCTTTGTAGTTGCTGATTTTCGGATTGCGTCTCTGAGTGGATGTCCAGTTTATTGATGACGAAGTTATGTCTGTTTCTTAGTTTTCCTTCTAACAGTCTGGCCCCTCTGCTCTAGGACTGCTGAGGTCCACTCCAGGCCCTGCTTGCCTGGGGATCACCTGCTGCAGCTGCAGAACAGTAAGGGTTGCAACCAGTTTCTTCTTCTGCTATCTTTGTCCCAGAATGATGCCTGCCAAATGTCAGTCTGATCAGTCCTTTGTGAGGTGACTCTTTGGATCTATGGGGATCAGGGAGCTGCTTGAGGAGACAGTCTGTCCTTTATAGGAGCTCAAGTGCTGAGCTGTGAGCTCTGTTGTTCATTCAGAGCTGCTCAGCAGGTACCTTTAAGTCTGCTGCAGCAGAACTCATAAACCCCCTTTTATTTTTCCCCAGATGCTCTGTCCCAGGGAGTTAGGGCTTTATTTATGAGTTTCCGTTGTGCTGTTGCCTTTTTTTTCAGGGCTGCCCTGCCCAGCAAGGAGGCAGCATAGTCACTGTCTGCCTGCAGAGTCTTTGCTCAGCTGCTGTGGGCTCCACCCCGGTGCCATGTGAACTTCCCTGCAGTCCTGTTTATATGGGTGTGGTTAGAACTGCCTCAGCAATGGTGGTCCACCTCTGTAATGGTGGACCCTTTCTATAATGGCAGGTTGCCTCGGCAATGGTGGGCTGCCTTGGCAATGGCAGACTACTTCCATAGGGGTGGAGTGCCTCGGTAATGGTGGATGCCCCTTCCCCACAGAGCTGGACCCTCCCGGGTTCAGCTGTGCTTGCTGTGAAACTCTCAACCCAGAGCATTTCCAATTAATGTTTTTTTTTTTGTGGAGGTGGGATCCGCTGAACCTGATCACCTGTCTCCCTGCCTCAGAGCCTTTTTTTTTTTTTAAGTTGAACAGTTGACTCTCTCCCAGGTGTTCCAGTCACCTGCTAAAAAGGTGCTGGGATCTGTGTGATTTCCATGCGGTGACCCACTGCGCCAGCTGAAACAATGGTGCTGAGATTTGTGGTGCTTTTTTGCCCAGGAACCTCCTGGCCTGGCTCCCTGTTTCATTCCCCTGTTTATTCAGATGAACAGGTGACTCTACCTTCCTGGAGCTCCAATTGCTAGCTTAAAAGGGCAACCAGATTTTGTATGGAGAACCGCCGGGCCAGGGCGCCAGCAAAACAGCTGTGCCAGCTGTGCTGGTGACCATGGGGCTCCTCCGCCTGGGAATCTCCTGGTCTGTGGGCAATAAAGGTCCATCTGGAAATGTGGCATCTACTCACCCTCTGCGCTTTCACTCAGAGCTGCACTCCTGAGCTGCTCCTATATGGCCATCTTGGATCTTCCTCAGATATATATTTTTAAAAGGAACTTTAGGTCACATTTCAGTGAGCTTTTTGCTAAATGTACATTTTCTTGGTTTGTGACATCCTGACTAGGTATGTGTTGTTACACTTGGAACCATGAGGGCAGAACTGCCATTTGCAATATTAATTATAATCCATATATGTGTTTTTTTCCCCACAAGAATCAGTCACTGGATTTCAGTTCAGAAAATCAAAACTTTTGGACAAGGCCTATTACCATGGTGGCAGAGTTGTTCCCCCTGACCCCAAATACACTGAGGAGGAAGAGAACCACTGAGGCCCCCTGTTTTCTTGGATTATCATTCTTCCAAAATTGGTAACTTAGATGAGTCTCAAGAAATAGCAAAGAAACCTCCCTGCCTTATTCTGCTTTCCACTTGCCAAGCCTAACATAAGCCTCACACTACTTTTATGAAGGAAAGCTTATTGTAAAGAGGGTATTTTGCATGCTTCAATCTCATCTTTAGTTTTTCTTATCACAAAGCTGGTTATCTTTGCCTATTGTTTTTCCTGGGATAATGTCTGGCTTGGTCAAGGCTGTGCTTTATTCAGGGACCTTCCTGAAACCTGTGTCCCAGGTCCCTCCTGAGATTTGCTCCTCTGAACGCTTGATAGATGGATCAATTTAGGGGATGGATGGTCAGATTTACCCTGACATAACACCATGCAGTAGTGTGTTACCAGATATAGAGCTGGAAAACCCAGGCCTTTGCATACAACTTCAGGAAGGTAAATTTGCAAATGAAAAACATTTTAAGACACATCTCACAGCTGCTTCCTCATCCCCTACCCCATTGTTTGTGTTTTTAGAGATGTTTAAGAGAAAAGGAGGCCATAACAAATATGCTCTGTTACTTTTGCTGTGCTTGGAATCCTCATTATGTTGAAAAAGCATCCATTTATCATTTCCTTCAGTATTTCCACAAGGAGACTTTGCTCATCTCATCAGGGAATGGAGTGGTAGAGCAAACACTTCTCCGTCCACCTGGTGTTGGAGGAGAACCAACTAACTGAAAAGTTTCAGAGAGCCTGAAACTGTTATCCTCTCTCTGCTTACCTGCTGCAAGATATTGCTGCATACCTGTGGTCCTTGCAGGAGGCTATATGCCTAGAACTTGGGCCAGAACATATATTAACCTTCCAAGCAATTGATTTCCAGGTAAAAAGCAAGAAGGGGCCTCAGGTTCAAGTTGGCTTCTTCAGCATGGTTCACAGGAGGCCCTGCATTCAAGTGGTTACTGGGTCCTCTCTTAGCTGTTAATAAAGCCAACTTTTGGCTCATAGAGCTTGGAGTATGCCTCCATTTGTATGAACCTCCAGGGAAAGTAGGGTAAGGGCTTATATTCCCTAGACTCCTGACAGTGAATGGCTCCTGGACAGCTTTGCTTAGTTGTTTCCCAAGTACTTCAAACTCAATCTGACTAAAGACAAGTTCCCCTCACTCCTGCTTCTCCTATGTTTCTCATCTTGAGGATTGACCTCAGTATTCTTGTGGTAGCCCCAGCTGAAATTATGGGTGTTGTAGCATGGAAGTCCCTTTGTGAGCTTACTTTTGGGTCTTTCTCACCATCCCCACACATTGCTTTTTTAGCCCAGGCCTCAGCTGAGACATCAACTGCTCCTGAGTCTTTGCAGACCTATGAGGCTGCATGCTTCTGTAGTCCTAATACTTGCCCTCCACAGTCCACTGAAGCAAGTTGGCTTTGTCACTTCCCTGTTGCTCCCACTAGACTTCAAGCTTCTCTTAAGCAGGGTCTGTGTCTTGGTCATCCTTGAGTGCCAGTGCTAGCACAGGGCCTGCCTATAGTAGCTGCTTAATAAATATATCTTGAATGAGTAACACCCAGGCCTTGAGAGTACCTTAGGCTGCATAGAAATCAAGGCCTGCATTCAGACTCTGCTATTTGTGTGATTTTTGGTGAGTTCCTTAACTTCTTGATCTTCAATTTCTTCACCAATAAGATGGGGATAATTACTACTTCCTAGGGCTGTGATGATTTGCAATAATCCGTGCAAAGCCCTTTGATCAATGTATGACACATAGTAAGTGTTGTATGCATCATAGTACATACAACGTAACAACAACAACAGTATAGTTACTTTAATGGAAGAGAGAAAGCAATAAGAACTAGTTGGAATTAGAAATCAGGAATGTTGAGTGCTTGCATAGTAGATTTAGAGGAGATGGGGTGTTGCTTGGGACAAAATGTAGTAACACATGGGTTTACCCTGAGAGAGAATGAACAAGGAGGGAAAGATGGGTGGAGAACTAAAGAATCTTGAGAAATACTACATTCGAGGGATAAGAAGAGTCAAAACAGGAAAAAGAATTACTGCAGTTAGGAGATTGTAGCTTCTCAGATGCCAGGGGCAGGAGTTTAAAAAAGATAGTCAAAGGCATTATATTGGGTAGAAGATCTATGAGGAGAAGACAAAAAGAGGCAGCCATAATGTGCTAAGTGGGAGTATGTTAGCACCCTTGGGAACTAGCCATTTCAGTGGAGTCAGAGGAAGAAGCCACACTCTGAAGGAGGTTAGAGAACACCAGGTTAGGGACAAAGTGGGCACATGAAGTCAGTTTGTTGTGCTACAATGTGTATTTCTGTAATGATGATTACCTGTGGGTCAGTAGATGACTGGTGTCAGTTTGATGTAGAAGTCATGTTGGTTCAAATGTAGGGTCCCTTAGCACATGAATGTTTTGGCATCACTGGCTACTAGTGGCTGAAAGCAAACTACTGTAACATAGCTGTAGGCAGAAGACTGGGGGAAATGGGGGACATAGGGAGCTGCTCATGAGGCCCAGTTACCCTGTTCTTCCACTTCACTGATTGGCACCCGATCTGGCTTGACGAGCTTTGGGGACATTCCTTGCCAATTTTGGTGAGTCTAGTCACTGATTCCATCCCACTCAACACCCTTGATCCTTCCAATAACTCCTTTGACTACAGTCCCTCTTCCTTTTTTAAGGTAAAGGGCCATATTAACTAAAGTGTTTTTTTCCCCCAAACTGTATCCAGCTTTATTAAAAATACTTTTTGTAAACAATCATGGTATTTCAGGCAGGACACGAGTGACAATCATTAACAGTATACAACTTTCAGACTCCCTCCTTCAATGGACTTCCAACACCAGAAAGCCATAATAAAACCCAATGAAGTCTTCATTTGGTGCCCTGAAGAGAAAAAGTTCAGAGTGAGGCTTGGCATTTCATATTCAATATGCTGTTTAAGAACTTTTCATGAGCTGACCTTGACTTTCAGGAAATGAAACAAAAATGGCAGAATTTATCTGAAGATCCACATTCTAGAAACAGAGCATTGGTCTTTCAAAGGTTCTCACTGGAAAGTCCAGATTGCCAGCCTGACTGGTAACCGGTTATTAGGGGCCAGATCCCAACAGGGAGAGGGTTTGAGGGAGTTAAGTGTATACTGAAGGCAGAGGGAGGG
Organism: Callithrix jacchus; assembly: GCF_049354715.1. NCBI lineage: Eukaryota > Metazoa > Chordata > Mammalia > Primates > Cebidae > Callithrix > Callithrix jacchus. The sequence continues at coordinate 17,433,175 of NC_133524.1, forward strand.
GGGACACTAAGATGAGTTTCTTTCTCCATGACACAAGGCCTTTGTGCCAAGGTGACTGTGTGTGTCAATGTCAGACAGTCCCTCCTCCTGGGAACCAAGAAGATGTCTTACAAAACTAGAAGAGAAAGGTGTTTCCTCCACATCAGTCCAGCTTCAGATACATACTGTTAGTGACATATGCCACTTCTCCATAAAACAACAATGACGTGTTCAGTGTGCTAACAACATGGCTTAAAGGAAAAAATAAAAGCCATTCTGCGTTTTTTTTTTTTTTTTGAGACGGAGTTTAGGTCTTGTTACCCAGGCTGGAGTGCAAGGGCGCAATCTCGGCTCACCTCAACCTCCGCCTGGGTTCAGGCAATTCTCCTGCCTCAGCCTCCTGAGTAGCTGGGATTACAGGCACGCACCACCATGCCCAGCTAATTTTCTGTGTTTTTAGTAGAGACGGGGTTTCACCATGTTGACCAGGATGGTCTCGATCTCTTGACCTCGTGATCCACCTGCCTCGGCCTCCCAAAGTGCTGGGATTACAGGCTTCAGCCACTGCACCTGGCCACAATTCTGCATTTTTATAAAACCTAATAAAAAATGAGTACTTCAGATTGCACAGTTACCAGAAGTACGCAGTTATAAAAAATGCACATGCTTCCCTTGGCATCCCCAGTGCCTTTAACTTTCTGTGCCTGTTCTGTTTTGGCTTCTGCATTTTCTGTGTGGTTATTCCCCTCCTTGCCAGTGTGGGCTTTTTCCCTTTTTCCCCTTTAGCTTCTCTCCCTTCTTTGCAGGGGCTTCTTTAGGCTTGGGCTTTGGAGGAGTAGGTTTGGCAGACAACCTTGCAGATTTTCTCTGTGGTTCATCCTCACTTTGGCTTTATCTGCTTTAGTGTCCCCTTCAGCTTTTCTCTCGGGCATGGTGGTGGCAACTACAGTGGAATGTAGGTGCTGGATCTGGGGATGCAGCAGCGCATGGGCTTTGGTTAGCCTGGGCGATAGTTCTCACCTCTTCTTCATACTGTTCATAGAGTATTCCTTTATTAACATTTTAAAAAATCACAGTGTTTTAAATTATGATGATTGTTTTTGTTGGTGCTCAAATTAAAATCATTTTTTTCTAACCCTGTTTTTCTGATAAGCCTTGTTATTTTTAGAGTTTGTTGTTGCAAAGCATTAGCTTTTTAGCCATACACATGTTCAATTACAGAAGAAATTCCCATGATGCCTTTTCCTAAGTTTGAACAATCTGGGAAGGAGGGATGGGAGGGTATAGCATCATCTATGGGAAGTTTTTCCCAAGGATCAGCAGACATAAGCATTCTTGGCTGCAAGGTGGTCTAAATCAGTTTTCCCTTGGTGATTATCTTCCTAAGTGCTCTTTGTTACATATTTAGGTGATTGTGTTTTTGCATTTCTGTCCTGTCTCTGATCTCTTGCTACAGTCTGAACAAGTGTCGGAGGCCGAGTTACTCCCACAGCTGAGCAGAGCCCCATCCCAAGCTGCAGAAAGTAGTCCCTCAAAGAAGGTAAGGTGAGCCTCAGGATGCTATCAGATGGTGTTGTGATTCCCACCCCTGGGCTTCTTATCTCTATTGGCAGATCTATTGTTTGAAGGTTTCCATGTCCTGAAATGAATGTCAGTGATCCAGATTTCCTAGAATGTGGTTCTTTGTGAAGATTGGGGTCCTGAAGATTCCTGGGCTTGACCCTTGATGTCATTTTGTATATGACAGTGCATACTCACCTTTTTAACTCTTCAGCTAAACATGGTGGCCCTGTTTTTGGCAAGATCATAAAGGGCTGTGGGGAGGGACACATGTATTTAGCAAAACCCCATCTACCTGCTAAGCAAGCCTCTATGAGCACCTCTTGGGGTGGAGTAGCTCTCCTTCTTGGTCTTTGTACCATGGTTTCCTCTTTCATCTTGGCATTTTCACCTGGCATCTGCCCAGCCATGCTGCTGGGACACCTGTCATTTGCTCAGTAAGTACCCATCATTCATCACGCTTTCCATTCATCTCCTCACCCTCTTCTTGTCCTTCTCCCAGGCTCTTCTACCTTCAGAGAAAGTGGGCCATGGGCTCAGGAGCACAGGTGAGGCAGAGTCCTCCAAGGAAGTGGAACAACTGTGTCCTTCCAGAATACACTGTGGCTCCTTTTCTTGACTTTATGTAGGAATTGGGGGTAGGAGAATGATGAGCATGTGACTAAGACTTTTAAAAACTTCCAAAGCTTAGGTTTTAAAAGGCTCCAAAGTGAGGCAGGAGCCAATCTTGTCTTCAGTTAGAAGAGGCCCCATGGTGTGAGATGCTCCCAGGGTCTGTGTGAGTTTCAGGTGACAAGAAGTAATAGACTTTTTGAAACATTTAAAAAGAAAAAGAAAAGAGGGAAGACCATTGGACTTTGATGCCTGTGTCCCCCAAGTTCTTGCGAAGCTATGGGTCAATAGATAGAGCACCCTCCTGATCTTGGGGTTGGGGCTAAAGGAATGTGGGACACTGGCAGGAAGAGTGGAGGGAACATTTAAATGTTTAACTTTAAAATTTTATTTTGTTTTAAATCCACAGGATGTACTGTATTCTCAGCCACCATCAAAACCCATTCGTAGGAAATTCAGACCAGAAAATCAAGCTACAGAAAACCAAGAACCTTCCACTGTTGCAAGTGGGCCAGCTTCTGCAGCAACCGTGAAACCACATCCAACAGTCCAAAAGTAAGTAGACTATGTAAACAAGAGCGAGGTCAGAATCTTGCTTGGAGATGTATATGGATGTGTAAATGTGTTGACATTTACATGCACATCAATACAAGGATTTCATGGTTGTAAGTTTTATCTTGTTCATCTCTGTGATGGGATTCAAGTCTCCCAGTCACATAGAAGGCTTTATAAGCTATAGGACTTAACCTGACATAAAGGGGCAGGTGAGTCCTAGGCTGTGGTGTTTTGGTTTGGTTTGATTTGATTTCTTTCCCTTCCTCTCACCTTCTGTTGTTTCCTACCCCTCTTTCTTGTGCTGGCCCAGATTTTCCTGGCAAGAAGATAGTATTGTAAATGGCAATTTTGCCTCTCTGCCTGTGTTATCTCCTGTTCCTCCAGGGCAAATGGCTAGCTTCTTCACCCACAGACACACTTTCAGTAGGTGTGGTATGTGATTCTTTTTAAATCTCCGCAAAGAGTTTCTGTTGTTGGTCATCTCAGCCCAGAATGGATACATGCAGAACCTCCATTATATTTATCTAACCAGCTGGAACAGATATTGGAGGGAGGGTGGAGACACCTGTGGAAATGGCCAGGGACTGAGACATTGATGCTCTGGGCAAACTGTCCTTCTCTGTAAAACTTTGGCTTTGAGAAGAGCCATCACTTGCTTCAGTTTCTTTGTAGTGAAATTGAGGAAGGTGTTGAGGACAGAAACCTGCTCCTGTCACTTGACCACAAGTGAGCCTGGCCAGTCACTAAAATAAATACTCAAGAGCCATCATGACCCTGCTTTTGGGCTCTTGCAGGTCTCAGATGCTGCTGTAGATTTTCTTCTGCTTACACTATTGTAGAATGAAAAGCAGCAGGTTCTGTGGGTGATGTTAGCCACTTGCCTTTGAAGCCAAAGTCCCATTTTGAATCTCTGCAGCTCTTTCTTTCCTTCAGATGATTTTTTTTTCCCACACGGACAGGTCCTGGTGGTATCAGTCCATAAAGGAAGTATATTTTGTTCATCACATTCACTGAGAGCTTTGACCATCTTCCAGCCCCCATTAAGCCTGGGGGCTGGGGTGGAGGTGAATTCATATCAGAGACAAAGATGGCTCAATTTTCTTCCATGTTCTACACCGGCACTCCACTTTAATTTCAGCTTCATGTTAATTTAATTCAGTCAGTGGTGACTTAACATTCTCCAGAGTAGATGTCAGGTCTTCTGGTGGAGTTCATACAGAAATCTTTTCTTTTTCTCTTTTTTATAACAGCTTTATTGCAATATAATTCACATAGCACACAGCTCGTGTTTTTAAATACACAATTCAGTGGTTCTTAGTTTATCCCAAAGTTATGCAACCATCACCATGATCTAATTTTTGTCATCCTAAAAGAATATCCATGCCTATTGGCAATCACTCCCCTTTTTCTCCTTTCCCCTTAGCCCCTGATAACCGTGAATCTACTATCTTCATGGCTTTGCGTATTCTCGTCATTTCACAAAAATGGAATCATGAAATGTGGTCTTCTGTGACTGGCTTCTTTCACTTAGCATAATGGTTTCAAGGTTCATTGAAGTTATAGCATAAATCTGGACTTATCTTTTTATGGCTGAATACTATTCCATTGTATGGATAGACCACATTCGATTCATTGATTCATCAGTTCATGGACATTTTGGTTATCTCCATTTTTTGGCTCTTAAGAGTAATGCCACTATACTATTTGTGTACATGTTTTTGTGTGGACTTACATTTTCATTTCTCTTGTACCTAGGAGTGGAATTGCTAAGTCATGTAGTAACTCTATCTTTAATATTTCAAAGAACTGCCAAACTTTTTCATAGTGGCTGCACCATTTCATGTTCCCATTGGCAATGTATGAGCATTCCAATTTCTCCATTTTGTCAACACTTACCTTTTTTTTTTAAAAAAATTACAGCCATCCTAAAGAGTGTGAACTGTTACCTCATTATGGTTTTGATTTGCATTTCAATATATATATATGTATTAATTATTGTACTTTAGATTCTGGGGTACATGTGCAGATCATGTGGAATTGTTGCATAGGTATGTATGTATGTAAATGTATGTACATGGCAATGTAGTTTGCTGCCTCCATCCCTTGTTACTATATCTGGCATTTCTCCCATGTTATCCCTCCCTGACCTCCCTACCCTACACTGTCCCTCCCCTTGTTCCCCCCAACAGACCCCAGGGTGTGATGCTCTCCTCCCTGTGTCCATGCATTCTCATTGTTCAATACCCGCCTATGAGTGAGAGCACACTGTTTGATTTTCTGTTCTTGTGTCAGTTTGCTGAGAATGTTGGTTTCCAGATTCATCCATGTTTCTGCAAAGGACACAAATTCATCGTTTTTTATGGCTGCATAGTATTCCATGGTGTATATGTGCCACATTTTCCCTGTCCAATCTATCATCGATGGGCATTTGGGTTGGTTCCAGGTCTTTGCTATTGTAAACAGTGCCACAATGAACATACGTGTGCATGTCTCTTTATAATAGAACGATTTATAATCCTTCGGATATATACCCAGTAATGGGATTGCTGGGTCAAATGGAATATCTGTTTCTAGGTCCTTGAGGAATCGCCACACTGTCTTCCACAATGGTTGAACTAATTTACACTCCCACCAACAGTGTAAAAGTGTTCCTATTTCTCCACATCCTCTCCAGCATCTGTTGTCTCCAGATTTTTTAATGATTGCCATTCGAACTGGTGTGAGATGATATCTCAATGTGGTTTTGATTTGCATTTCTCTAATGACCAGTGATGATGAGCATTTTTTCATATGTTTGTTGGCATCATCTATGTCTTCTTTTGAAAAGCGTCTCTTCATGTCCTTTGCCCATTTTTGAATGGGGTTGTTTTTTTCTTGTAAATCTGTTTTAGTTCTTTGTAGATTCTGGATATTAGCCCTTTGTCAGATGTGTAGCTTGCAAAAAATTTTTCCCATTCTATTGGTTGCCAGTTTACTCTAATGATTGTTTCTTTTGCTGTGCAGAAACTCCGGAGTTTAATTAGGTCCCATTTGTCTATTTTGGCTTTTGTTGCCATTGCTTTTGGTGTTTTAGTCCTGAAGTCCTTGCCTATGTCTATGTCCTGAATGGTTTTGCCTAGGTTTTCTTCTAGAGTTTTTATGGTGTTAGGTCTTATGTTTAACTCTTTAATCCATCTAGAGTTAATTTTAGTGTAAGGTGTCAGGAAGGGGTCTAGTCAGTTATCCCAATACCATTTATTAAACAGGGAATCCTTTCCCCATTGCTTGTTTTTGTCAGGTTTGTCAAAGATCAGATGGTTGTAGATGTGTGGTGTTGCCTCTGAGGCCTCTGTTCCATTCCATTGGTCTATATCTCTGTTTTGGTACTGGTACCAAGCTGTTTTGATTACTGTAGCCTTGTAGTATAGTTTGAAGTCAGGTAGGGTGATGCCTCCAAGTTTGTTCTTTTTGCTTAGAATTGTCTTGGCTATGTGGGCTCTCTTTTGGTTCTGTATGAAGTTTAAGGTGATTTTTTCCAGTTCTGTGAAGAGGGTCATAGGTAGCTTGATGGGGATAGCATTGAATCTATAAATTACTTTGGGCAGTATGGCCATTTTCACAATATTGATTCTTCCTGACCATGAGCATGGAATGTTTTTCCATATGTTTGTGTCCTCTCTTATTTCCTTGAGCAGTGGTTCGTAATTCTCCTTGAAAAGGTCCTTTACATCCTTTGTTAGTTGTATTCCTATATATTTTATTCTCTTTGTTGCAACTGTGAATATGAGTTCATTCTTGATTTGGTTCTCTTTTAGTCTTTTATTGGTATATAGAAATGCTTGTGATTTCTGCACACTGATTTTGTATCCTGAGAATTTGCTCAAGTTACTTATCAGTTTAAGGAGATTTTGGGCTGACATGTTGGGGTCTTCCAAATGCACAATCATGTCATCTGCAAATAGAGACAATTTGACTTCCTCTTTTCCTAATTGAATACCCTTTATTTCTTTTTCTTGCCTGATTGCTCTGGCTAGAGTAACTTCCAATACTATATTGAATAGGAGTGGTGAGAGAGGGCGTCCTTGTCTAGTGCCAGATTTCAAAGGGAATGCTTCCAGTTTTTGCCATTCCATATGTTATTGGCTGTGGGTTTGTCATAAATAGCTTTTATTACTTTGAGATATGTTCTGTCTATACCTAGTTTGTTGAGAGTTTTTAGCATAAAGTGCTATTGAATTTTGTTGAAGGCTTCCTCTGCATCTATTGAGATGATCATGTGGTTTTTGTCTTTGGTTCTGTTTATGTGGTGGATTATGTTTATAAACTTGGGTATGTTGAACCAGACTTGCATCCCCAGGATGAATCCTACTTGATCATGGTGGATAAGTTTTTTGATGCGCTGTTGCAATCAGTGCCAGTATTTTATTGAAGATTTTCACATCTATGTTCATCGTGGATATTGACCTGAAGTTTTCTTTTTTTGTTGAGTCTCTACCAGGTTTTGGTATCAGGATGATGTTGGTCTCATAAAATGATTTGGGAGGAATTCCCTCTTTCTGTGTTGTTTGGAATAGTTTCAGAAGGAGTGGTACTAGCTCCTCTTTGTATGGCTGGTAGAATTCGGCTGTGAACCCATCTGGGCCTGGGCTTTTTTTGGTTGGTAGGCTATTAATTGCTGCCTCAACTTCAGCCCTTGTTATTGATCTATTCAGGGTTTCAACTTCTTCCTGGTTTAGGCTTGGTAGGATGCAAGTGTCCAGGAATTTATCCATTTCTTCCAGGTTTCCTGGTTTATGTGCATGGAGTTGTTTGTAGTAATCTCTAAAGGTAGTTTGTATTTCTGTGGAATCTGTGGTGATGTCCTCTTAGTCATTTTTTATTGCATCTCTTTGATTCTTCTCTCTTTTCTTTTTTATTAACCTGGCTAGTGGTCTATTTTGTTGATCTTTTCAAAAACTAGCTCCTGTATTTATTGATTTTTTGTAGGGTTTATTGTGTCTCTATCTCCTTCAGTTCTGTTCTGATCTTAGTTATTTCTTGTCTTCTGCTAGCTTTCGAGTTTTCTTGATCCTGCTCCTCTAGCTCTTTCAATTTTGATGATAGGGTGTTGATTTTAGATCTTTCCTTGCTTCTGATGTGGGCCTTTATTGCTATAAATTTCCCTCTAGACACTGCTTTAAATGTGTCCCAGAGATTCTGGTATGTTGTGTCTTCATTCTCGTTGGTTTTTAGGAACATCTTTATTTCTGCCTTCATTTCATTGTTTATCCAGTCAACATTCAAGAGCCAGTTGTTCAGTTTCCATGAAGTTGTGTGCTTCTGAATTAGTTTCTTAATCCTGAATTCTAATTTGATTGCACTGTGATCTGAGAGACTGTTTTTTATGATTTCCATTCTTTTGCATTTGCTGAGGAGTGATTTACTTCCAATTATGCGGTCAGTGTTAGAATAGGTGCAATGTGGTCCTCAGAAGAATGTATATTCTGTGGATTTTGGGTGGAGAGTTCTGTAGATGTCTATTATGTTTTCTTGGTCCTGATCTGAAACAGGTCCTGGATATCCTTGTTAATTTTCTGTCTCATTGATCTGTCTAATATTGACAGTGGAGTGTTAAAGTCTCCTACTATTATTGTGTGGGAGTCTAAGTCTCTTTGTAGGTCATTAAGAACTTGCTTTGTGTATCTGGGTGCTCCCGTATTGTGTGCATATATATTTAGGATTGTTACCTCTTCTTGTTGCATTGTTCCTTTTACCTTTACTTTACCTTTTACCTTTAATGCCCTTCTTTGTCTCTTTTGATCTTTGTTGGCTTAAAGTCTATTTTATTAGAGACCAGGATTGCAACTCCTGCTTTTTTTTGCTCTCCATTTGCTTGGTAAATCTTCCTCCATCCCTTTATTTTGAGCCTATGTGTGTTCTTGTATTTGTGATGGGTTTTGTGAATACAGCACACTGATGGGTTTTGACTTTTATCCATTTGCCAGTCTGTGTCTTTTGATTGGGGCATTTAGCCCATTTACATTTAAGGTTAATATTGTTATGTGTGAATTTGATGGTTCCATTTTGATGCTAGCTGGTTGTTTTGCCTGTTAGTTGATGCAGATTCTTCATTGTTTCGATGCTCTTTACCATTTGGTACATTTTTGGAGTGGCTGGTACTGGTTGTTCCTTTCTATGTTTAGTGCTTCCTGTAGGAGCTCTTGTAAGGCAGGCCTGGTGGTGACAAAATGTTTCCACAATTGCTTGTTTGTAAAGGATTTTATCTTCCTTTGCTTATGAAGCTTAGTTTGGCTGGATATGAAATTCTAGGTTGAAAGTTCTTTTCTTTAAGGATGTTGAATATTGGCTCCCACTCTCTTCTGGCTTGTAGGTTTTCTGCCAAGAGATCCGCTGTGGGTCTGATTGGCTTCCCTTTGTGGGTAGCTCGACCCTTCTCTCTTGCTACCCTTAGCATTTTTTCCTTCATTTCAACCCTGATGAATCTGATGATTATGTGCCTTGGGGTTCCTCTGCTTGAAAAATATCTTTATGGTATTCTCTGTATTTCTTGAACTTGAATATTGGCCTGCCTTGGTAGGTTGGGGAAGTTCTCCTGGATAATATCCTGAAGAGTGTTTTCCAGCTTGGATTCATTCTCTCCATCACATTCAGGTACACCTATCAAACATAGATTAGGTCTTTTCACATAATCCCATATTTATTGGAGGCTTTGTTCATTTCTTTTTACTCTTTTTAATCTAATCTTCTCGTTTTATTTCATTGAGATGATCTTCAGTCTCTGATATCCTTTCTTCTGCTTGGTCGATTCGGCTATTGAAACTTGTGTGTGCTTCATGAAGTTCTCTTGTGTTTTTCAGCTTTATCAGGTAATTTATATTCTTCTCTAAGCTGTTTTTTCTCATTAGCACTTCGTTTAACATTTTTTCAAGGTTCTTAGTTTCTTTGTATTGGGTTACAACATGTTCTTTTCACTCAGAGAAGTTTGTTATTACCCACCTTCTGAAGCCTGTTTCTGTCAATTCATCAGACTCATTCTCCATCCAGCCTTGTTCCCTTGCTGGTGTGGAGTTATAATCCCTTGGAGGAGGAGAGGCGTTCTGGTTTTTGGTGTTTTCATCCTTTTTGCACTGGTTTCTTCCCATTTTTTTGGATTTATCTACCTGTGGTCTTTGTTGTTGGTGACTTTTGAATGGGGTCTCTGAGTGGACATCCTTTTTGTTGATGTTGAAGTTATTTCTGTTTTTTAGTTTTCCTTCTAACTGTCAGGCCCCTCTGCTGTAGGTCTTCTGGAGGTCCACTCCAGACCCTGCTTGCCTGGGTATCACCCACGGGAGCTGAAGGACAGTAAGGGTTACTCCCAGTTTCTTCTTCTGTTATCTTCATCCCAGAAGGGTACCCACCAGATTTCAGCCTGAGATCTCCTTTATGAGGTGTCTCTTTGGATATACAGGGGTCAGGGAGCTGCTTGAGGAGACAGTCTGTCCCTTATAGGAGCTCAAGTGCTGAGCTGAGAGCTCCATTGTTCCATTCATAGCTTCTGGGCAGGTACCTTTAAGTCTGCTGCAGCGGAACTCATAAACACCTTTTTCCCCAGATGCTCTATCCTGGGAAGGTGGGGCTTTATTTATAAGTTCCTGACATGCTGCTGCCTTTTTTCAGAGATGCCCTGCCCAGCAAGGTGGTAGTCTTGCTATAGTCTGCCAGCAGAGGTGTTACTGAACTGCTGTGGGCTCTGCCCAGCTGCTGTGTGAACTTACTGTTAGAACTACCTCAGTAATGGTGGTCTGCCTCAGTAATGGCGGACTGCCTCGGTAATGGCGCACTGCTTCAGTAATGGTGGACTGCCTTGGTGAAGGTGGATTGCCTCAGTAATGGCGGACTGCCTTGGTAATGGTGGACTGCCTTGGTAATGGCTGACGCCCTTCTCCCCACTGAGCTGGACTGTCCTGGGTCCAGCTGTGCTTCTTGCGAAACTCTCAATCCAGAGCATTTCAGATTGCTGATCTTTGTTGGGGGCGGGACCAGCTGAGCCAGATCACCTGGCTCCCTGTTTCAGCCCCCTTTTTCTTTAGTTGAGTGGGTGGCTCTGTATCCCAGGCATTTCAGGTGCCTGTTGGAACGGCTGCCTGGATTTGTGTGAGTTTTTGTGCAGAGACCCACAGCGCTGGCTGAAACAGCCATGCTGGAAACTCGTGGCACTTTTCCGCCCAGCAATCTCCTGGTCTGTGGGCAGTAAAAACTCATTTGGAAATGTGGTGATTATGCACCCTCTGTGTTCTGCTGGCTGGGAACTGCACTCCAGAGCTCTTCCTATTTGGCCATCTTGGATCGATCCCACCCTTGATTTGCATTTCTTTCATGTTTAATGACATTGAGCATCTTTTCCTGTGCCTATTGGCCATTTGTTTATCTTCTTTGGAGAAATATCTATTCATATCCTTTGTCCACTTTTAATTTGATTATTAATCTATTTTTGAGTTATAAGTTCTTTATTTATTCTTAATACAACTCCCTTGTCAGATATATGATAAAATTGAGCCATCTTCATAAATATTTTCTCTCATTCTTTGGGTTGTCTTTTCATTTTCTATTTTTTTATTTTTTAGAGACAAAGTCTCACTCTGTCACCAAGGCTGAAGTCCAGTAGCATGATCATGGCTCATTGCAGCCTCGAATTCCTGGGCTCAAGTGATCCTGTCACCCTCAGCCTCCTGAGTAGCTGGAACTACAGGCATGAACCACCATGCTCAGCCAATTTCATTTTATTTTTTATAGTGATGGAGTCTTACTCTGTTGCCCAGTCTGGTCTCAAACTCTTGGCCTCAAGTGATCATCCTGCCTTTACCTGTCAAGGTGCTGGGATTACAGGCCTGAGCCACTGCACCCAGGCAATTCTCAGTATTAATCAGATCTGTACAGTGGTCACAGTCCATCCTAGTTCAGTTGCTTTGGCCTAGAACCCATCTCCCAGTGGTGGCACATATGGCTGTTTTTCTAGGAGAACGTCAGTTGCTCTTTTGCTCTAAGAATTCAGTGTTTCTTGCTGTGGGATGAAAGATTATAGATTATCCCTGTGGCAAACACACTGATTTATCATCCCAACCATGGATGGTTTTGAAAGGTAAAGAGGGTGCTAATAGTACTTATGCTGGACAGATAGTTTAAATGGAGACTGTAATGGGCACAGTAGGATGCATGGTCACTCTGGTTATGCCTGTTCTGTGAATTTGCTGTTAATTGGGGAATACTGGTATTAAAACATTCTGTGTTTTTCTCAAGTGCCACAGATATATGCTGGTCCATGCACATACACACGAGTGCACATGCATGCACACACACACATGTACTTAGGCATTCATGCCTAATAACAAATAAGGTAGAGGTAGGTAGTCTGGCTGAGTTAATGTAGAATTTTTGCTAAAAAGAATATTCTTCTTTTCCTTCAGACTTATCCACAGAGGACACCTGCAGGTCTTTTAGGTGCTATTAATTCTTACACGAAAAGGGCATTCCAATTAATATGGTTTGTCAGGAAGAAATACTTATTAAAATGTCTTGGAATAATGGAACATGAATGTTTGAAAAGACCCACTTCACAGCTTTTATTCAAGTTATAAAATGGGAATTACTTCAGGTGTAAATAATTCATCCCAACAAATTTGTTTCATTTGGTGTCGATCTGCCTGGCCACCTGTGAATATGAGATTTTATTTTTGGAGCCCTGTGTTGTTAACCACGTGTTACTTTAACACCTCTCATGGATCAGAGTTCTGACCTTCAAGGGTCCAGACTTCTAAGTCCTTTTTCACTGAAGTGTTTGTGCTTTTCTATAGGCAGTCTTCCAAACAGAAGAAGGCCATTCAAACTGCTATCCGCAAAAATAAAGAGGCAAACGCAGTGCTGGCTCGGCTGAACAGTGAGCTCCAGCAGCAGCTCAAGGTAAGGAATGAGTCCCAGATTTGAATGATCAGGCTTTTCTCCGGCTTTTAAAAAAGGTGATATTTAGTCATAGCTCACAGCAACTTCAAACTCCTGAGCTCAAGTGCTCTTTCTGTCTCAGCCTCCCAAGTAGCTAGGATGATGGACATATACCATCATGTCTGGCTTACTCTGATTTTTTATATTTCCTTTCTTCTACTTTAGGTTTCATTTGGCTTTCCTTTTCAAGTTTCTTCAGATGAGAGCTCTCATGTCAATGATTGAAGACTTTCTTTTTTCAAATATGAATGTTCAGTGTTATAAATTTCTTCCTAAGTTCAACTTTAGTTGCATTCTACAATTTTTGAATGTTGTGTTTTTCGTGTTCATTTAGTTCTAAATACTTCCTAAGTTCCCTTTTCATTTATTCTTTGGCACATGGGGTATTTAGAAGTGTATTGCTTAGTTTTCAAATACTTGGGGATTTTGCGGAGATCTTTCTGTTGCTGATTTCTAATTCAATTCCATTGTGATCAGAGAATATACTTTGTATGACTTGAATTCTATTAAACATATTTGTAGTTTAAAAAGGTGTTATTTTATTTAGTAGACATATAATAATTGTATATATTTATGGGGTGGGTATATCGTGATGTCTCCATACCTATCATGTACAGTGATCTGATGTGACCATTTGCTGACCATTTAGTTCATCCCTGTTGACAAGACTTGCTTCTTTGTTCTCAAACCCTTTTAGGAAAGTGGAGAATTACTGTATTTAAGTTTCATGGGTTGGTTCATGCATGGTTAGAGGAAGACTAGTGACTTTAATATGTAGGCTTCATATTGTATAGGAGTTAAAAGGAAAGAGAATCTATTATGAAGGCCGTTTGAAGCATTCTTTATTGTCCAGAGCTTCTGGGTAAGCCCTTAGTTATTTACATCCTCAACATAAATTCTTATTTCAGTAGAAGAAAGTGGCCCTAGTACTATCAAAGGCCAGCCTCTCCCCTGGTAACTTGCAAATGGTTCCATTTCACCTTCTCAAGGACATCACCCCAGTTTCTCTTCATCATTACTCTCCCGTATATTTGTTTCCTAGGGCTGTTACAACAAAATACTACAAATGTGGTGGCTTAAGATAACCAAACACTTGTCTCACAGCTCTAGAGGCTGGAACTCTGAAATCAAGGCATTGGCAGAGCCATGCTCTCTTCGAAGGCTCTAGAAGAGAGTTTTTTCTTGCCTCTTCCCAGCTTCTGGTGTTGCTGGCAGTCCTGGGCGTTCCTTGGCTTGCAGCTGCATCACTCCAGTTTGTGCCTCTGTTGTCACATGGCCTTCTTCCTGTATCTCTCTGTGTCTGTGTCTAAATTTCTCTTCTTATTGTATCCTCTTATCATAAGGACACCAATCATTGGCTTAGGACCCACCCTAATCTAGCATGACCTCACCTTAACTTGATTACATCTACAAAGAACCTATTTGCATGTAAGGTCACAAATGTGACCAGGTACTGGGGGGTTAGGACTTGAATATATCTTTTGAGGGGACATGCATCTACCCGCTATATCCCGCAGTTCTCTACTGGATCATTCGCCATCTACACATAAATATGCTCCAGTATTGTCCATTACACTTGACCAATTACTGCCCAATTTCTTTGGCCCCCTTCACAGCAAAGTTTCTTGGGAGTGGTTTTTATTCACTATCTTTACTTTCAAACCAGTGGTTTTCTTTCTTTCACTTCAGTTGGCTTTGCTCTCCTCCACTCACACCCATCTTATGGCTAAATCCAATGGGGCTATTTTAATACTATTAAAATTTTCAGAAGAATTCTGAACAATTGATCATTTCCTCCTCTGAAATTGCTTCACTAACTGGTTTTTGAGATACTGTACTCTCCTGGTTTTCCTTCTGCTTCACTGGTGCTTCCCCTTTTCATTCTCTACTATCCCTTCCTTTCCTGACTTCACTTTTATACCCCAATCCCATTTGCCCCACTATTTTAGTATGTACATTTTCAAACCTACAGGAAAGTTGAAAGAATCATAAGTGACTGCTTTTATAGATATCACATTGGTTCTACCAGTAACATTTTACTACACTTGTTTTTGTCACACATCTACCCTTTTATCCTTGTATCCATCAGTTCCTCTTATTTTTGACATATTTTCAAGAAAATTGCAGATGTCTGTATACTTTCCCTAAATAGTTTAGTGTATTATTAGCTAGTTCAATATTTTTTTACAGTTTTTTCTTATGATGTAAAATGTTTATACAAAATGCATGCACAAATCTTGTGTACCTTTGTACCTTTGTTGAGTTTGTAACAAGTACATGTACTTACGGAACTGAAACCCCTATAAAGATAGATAATATTGCCATCATCTCAGGAAGGTCCTTCATGCTTTTTCCTAGTCAATTCCTGCCCTACTCACACAAAGGCAATCACTATTGTAATTTTTATATCATAGTTTTGCCTGTTCTATAACTTTATATAAGTGGTGTCTTATAACCTATACTTGCACGTAAAGCTTCTTTCACTTAGTATTATGTTTTTGAGATTCATTTATATTACTGTGTGTATCAGTAATTTGATACTTTTTATTCCTGAGTAGTATTCCATTGAGTGAATATGTCACAATTTGTTTATCAATTATATTGACAGACACCTGAGCTGTTTCCAGTTTTTGGCAATTTCAAATAAAACTGCATTTTAAATAAGTATCTGTATGAAAATATGTTCTCATTTCTCTTGGATAAATACCTAGGATTGGGATTAGTAGGTAACATGGTAAGTGTATATGGTTAGTTTCTGAGAAACTGCTAGACTGTTTTCCAAAGTGGTTGTAGCAATTTGTACTCCTATCACTAATGTATGAGAGTTCCAGTTGTTCCACATCTTTGCCAACATTTGTTGTTATGATTCTTTTTAATTTTAGCCAGCCCTGTGGTGATATAGTTTTTATCATCATCTCCTTGCTGACTAATTATGTTGACCACTTTTCTTTGTGATTATTTACCTTTCATATATCTTACTTTATGAAATATCTTTTCAAATGTTATTTTATTCCAAAGTCATCTATAGATTTATTACAAAACCAATAAACATCCCAGCAGGATTTTTTTGAGTGTAGACAAGCTAATCCCAAAACTTATATGTGAGGGCCAAGGAGCTGGAATTGCTTAAACAAATTTGAAAAGGAAGAACAAAGTTGGAGGAATCACTTTACTCTCAAGCTCCAGCAATCAAGATGTTGATACACAGATCAATGGAATAGGATACAGAGTCCTGAAATAGACCACATGAAAACAGCCATTTGATCTTTGACAAAGGTGCAAAATCAATTCAGTGAGAAAGAATAGTTTTCAACAGATTGTTTTATAACAATTTGTCATTTTCATTTAAAAATGGAACCTTGATCTAAGCCTCACATCTATACAGAGATTAACTTGAAATGAGTCATAGATGTAAATGTAAAACATAAAGCTTTAACCTTTTTTAGAAGAACACATAGGTGGAAAATCTTCATGATCTGGAGTTAGAAATAACATTAAAAGCACAATCCATAACAGAGAAAACTAAAAAAATTTGACTTTGTCCAAATTAAAACCTTTTATTCTGCCAAGGATCATTAAGAAAACTAAGAGAAAAGCTGCTGACTGGGAGAAAGTGTTTGCAAACCACATATTTGTTAAAAAACTTATATCTCAATTATATAAAGAACTCTTAAACTAAATAATAAGAACTCTCAAAACCAAAACATCTCAATTTAAAAATGGGCAAGGAACTTGAACAGACACTTCACTAAAGAATATATAAGGATGGCAAATAATTACATGAGAAGATATTCAACATCATTAGCCATTTGGGAAATGCAAATTTAAACCACAATTACATACCACTATACACATATTAGAATTGCTAAAACAAAAAAATGTGACACACCAAGTGCTGCCAGTTGGAACTCTCATTTATTGGTGGTGGGAATGCAGAATGGTACTACCACTCTGAAAAGTCATTCAGCAGTTTCCTATGAAGTTATACATACACTAACCGTGTGACTCAGAAGTCTCTCTGCCTTAGTGAGATGAAAATTTATGTTCACTCAAAAATCTATATATGAATGTTTTTAGCAGTTTTATTCATGATAGCCAAAACCTGAAAACAACACAAATGTCCTTCAAAAGATGAATGAATAAAATTGGGGTACTTTCATACAAGGGAATAGTACTCAATGGAGAAAATAAGTGATACACAACTTGGATGAAACTCAGACATTATTCAGAGTGAGACAAGCCAGTATGAAAAGGTTGTGTACTGTATGGTTCCTTTTATTTGACATTCTTGAAAAGGTAAAACTATAGTGATGGAAAACAAATCAGTGGCTGTCAGGGGTCATACATGAGATGAGAGTTTATATGAGTAGTCCCAGGGAACTTTTGGGTTTAGTAGAACTGTAACATATCTTGTTTGTGGTGGTAGCTATACAAATCTGTACACTAAAAGAAAAAACCTGTTTTATCCTATGATAATTTAAAAAATAAGATTATTTTTAAATGTCAGAGTTCATTCTGTTTTATGAAACTTTGTATGTGAACTTGTTTTTGTTTTATTTTGCATTTTGTTTGGTTTTGGTTTTTCTCCTCTCTCCCTCTGCTTTGGAGTAGGCCAGTTTCATCCATTGTTCTCTACATTTGGTGAGTTCTTTTAATTTGGAAACCAATATTCCCGAGTTCTGGAGGGTTTTTTATTTTTATTTTTCTTGTTGCTGATTATTTCCTCCCCCTTGCCCTCACCTCCATTTTTTCTCATTCTCCCTTACTGATATTCAGACATTGGAATTCTTAGATCAGTTCTCTAATTTTCTCATATTTTCTCTTCTGTTTTCTTTCTTTTCTCTTTCTTCCTACCTTTTCTTTTTTCTTTTTGTCTCTTTCTGGAAACTTAATCATATAATCTAAATATTCTGTTGTTTAATAGCCAATAATTATTTTTTTCTTCTCTGATTATTTATTTTTTATGATATCTTATTCTTGTATCATTGTTGTGATCTTTTTTTCATGGTCATTTTTCTTCTTTCTGAATAGTTTGTGTGTGTGTGTGTGTGTGTGTGTGTGTGTTGTGTTGTATTATATTTGCCTTATCTTAGATGCTTTTCTTTAATATCTGATGGCTCTTCTTTGCTCATATTTAAAAGGAAGATGAAAACACGGATTGGAATTTGATTGCACATTGTGAGGCTTGTCAACTTTGAGCTTCACTATCTGGCAATTTGGCTCGGCTATATAGTTGTAGAACCATCAAAAGGGAGTATGATTAGTTCTTTACTCTTGGTCTGGTTGGAGTCTCCAGAGCGGAGACTGTTTTGGTCACCTGCAGAGAGGGAAAGAGCTGGTTCAGTGGAGCAAGAGGGCTGTAGGTCTCAGCATTCCAGGATATTCATTCACTCTTCCTATTTCCAGCCCAGTATCTTGTCCTCAACTGTGACTGTTTCTTGCTAATCCAGATGCTTTCTATTGCACCGTTTCAAGAAATAAACCTTCAGCAGTCGGCCCTGGTGGCAGGAATGATCTGGGGATCTAATTGGTTCTGAAACAGATTTTCAACCAACACTTATTTTAGCCAGCCCCCATCTCCCCTTGTGCACTCCCACTTTCACAAATATCTAGTGTTGCCAGTTTGAGTCTTTCAGGAATTCTCCTATGTAAAATTAAATTGGTTCTTATTTTTCTTCATGTTAGCTTGGGACTCAACTTTCTTTACTTGATTTGTATGAGTGGAAAAGTTCTAAGTCTAGTGAACAGAATTCTGAAGAATAATTGAAACAGAACTATAGTCATAGCCCCTCAATTAATTTCCAGATTAAGCCAGTTTACAGGTCCAGAACCTCTTAGATGATGAAGGGTCATCTATGTCTCCTTAAGGAAGGGCCCCACCGTGCAGCCAAAAATTTATATTGTAAATCTTTCTCCTAGCCTTTCCCAAGGGGACCCTGATGCCATTTACCAGTGTGACTGTGCATTAGAGGAAGGGAAATAATTAGACTTTTGGAGAATTACTAGATACTGGCTCTGAGCTGACACTAATTCCAGGAGATGCAAAATGTCACTGTGGTCCATCGGTCAGAGTTAGGGCTTAGGGAGATCAGGTGATCGATGGAGTTTTAGCTTACGTTCCTCTCACAGTGGACCCAGTGGACTCCCAAACCCACCCTGTGGTTATTTCCCTAACTCTGGAACTCATGCTTGGAATAGACATACTCAGCAGCTGGCAGAATCCCCACATTTATTTTCCTGGATTTCCTAAGTCATTTACCATTCACCAGTTTGCCACTCAGCTTTCAAATTTTATTGCTATCATCTTGTCCCTTTTGTTTTCCCTGTCTTGTGGGTTCGTGACTTTGAAAAGTTACTGTATTGTTTTAGTGGTGCTCCAGGAGGGAGAGAGTATGGTACCTCTGGTCACTCTTCCATCTTTATCTGGTCATTTTCCCATCTTTACCTGAAACCTCTATCTATACTGTTTTGCTAGATGATGTTATATTGGCTTTGAAGACCATCCATAAACTAGTGAAGCTTAATTTATGTCTTCAAGCCCTACTTCTCTTTTCCTCTGAGCTCTAGACTTGCATATATAGCTTCTTAATGTTTTCTTCTTAGATATCTAATATACATCTCAGATAATTAATTCCAAATCCTCTCCTTGAAATATCAATTTCTCATGTAATCTTCTTGTTCTCAATATCACTACTAGCCAGCTACTTTCTTCATACAAAAATCCCAGGAGTCATTCCCAGATTTTCCTTCTCTCCTACATCAACTTCATCAGCAAGTCCTACTAGTTCTAGATTCAAGATTTATCTAGAATTCATCCACTTCTCTTCATCTTTATGGCTTCTATCCTGATGGAAGCCATTTTCATTTCTCACCTGGGTCCATGCAGTAACCTCTCAGTTGCTCACCTGCTTCCAGTCTCACCCTCCTATAATCTGTCTACACAGTAGCCAGAGTGAAAATTTTGAATTGTAAGTTGGGTCATCTTCCTTCATTGATTAGAAACTCTCAATGCCATCCCCCCTGACTCTTCCATACTCCTTCCTCTGCCCACAAGGCCCTATATGATCTGGTTCCTTGCCTAAATCTCTGACTTAATTTCCTGCCAATGTTTTCCTTGTTCCCTCTACTCTGGGTCATACAGACTTCTTGTTCATCAAACTCACCAAACTCACTTGCCCCTCAGGGCCTTTGCAGTTGCCATTTTGTCTCTGTGAATATCCTTCCCCCCATATCTTTATATGGCTCGCTCCTCATTTCATTCAAGTCTTTGCTCAAGTAGTGCTAACTCTGAAAAGCTTTCCCAGGCCACTCTTTCTCCTTTCTCCCAGATCCCATTGTATTACTCTCTCTGATGCCATCTTATTTATTTCCTTCTGGAAGTATCTTATTCATTAACTTTATTATATTTCTCAAGCCATTTGAATGTAAGGCCTGTTACTCTGATCTGGCATGTTCTTTGCTGATACCATCACAGCTAGAGCAGTACCTCACCTATAGGAGATAGAAACCAAAAGACTTCTGGCTGGGTGGCTAGGAGAGCATGTGAATAAACACTTGTGAAGTTGTATACTGATTATTAGCATACTGGTGCTTCTGAATCTCACAATTCAGCCTTTATATGGAATTCCTTCCCACTTTGACTGGTTCTACTTGAGTACCTTTATGTGTTCCCTTTCTTCTTGCCAAAAAATCCGTTTTATGCCTGAAAGTTTGAATTCCCAAACAGCAGATTGCTCGGCCTCTTTTCTGCCTTTCACCCAGATGTTGTACCTTATGCCATGTGTTGTGCAGAAACCTGGATGAGACTTTGGTGGAGGGGCAACTAGTGTACCTTTTTGGCCCTCAGACCTGACTGAGTATGGTGCTGGTTGACAAACCCGAGATTGCAACTAGAAATTTAAGTCCTGTTTGCTCACCACTCAGTATTGTGAGTCTGTTTTTGCTTTTTGCTCTTTGCACTCTCCTAGTCTTTTAATTTTTAATGACACTCTCCACCGGCTACTGATCCTGTTAAAACAGGCTAAAACTAGGGCAGGGTGGTAGAGGAGAGTAGGTCAGTTACATTTCATTGTCTTTAGAAAGGAGTTGAGAAATTACAAATTGTGAAGCCCCTTTTGTCTGGTCACCAGCATGAAATCTGGTACCGCCCAGTCCTCCTGTTCTTGAGTTATACAGCACTTGTGTTTGTGGGTCCAGCTATACGTTTCCTTTTAATATCTGATGAAGTAGGAATGAATTCAAGAAATGACCCCTTTGCTTTTTTGTTTTTCTTCTGTTTTGTACAACTCAGGAGGTTCATCAAGAACGAATTGCATTGGAAAACCAATTGGAACAACTTCGTCCAGTCACTGTGTTGTGACCCCGCCCCATGGTTCAAGTGACAGTGGGTGACCTTGTCTGCCAAGATCTTTCTTTCAAATGTTTTGAACCCAACTACTTGTCATAGATGTTTGACTGTGTCAAAAGCTATGAGCAGCAAAATATAATCCATATGACCTTTTCTCTTGCACTTCACTTGTATGTTTTACTGTGGTGGAAAAAATACTTCAACTGATTATCACACTTGAAATGGTAATTATGAGTGGAATTTGTCTCCTATTCTTAAGTACTTCTTCAAGGTGTTAGATGCTGCTCCTTACCAAAAATCAGTTTTCTAGCAAATAAAAATAACTGAGAGCATTATTTATTTAAAGAATTTATGATTTGCATAAAACCTTGTAACCAAGTATCTTCAGGTACTTTCAGGATGCTTTTTGTGTGTATATCACATACAGTAGGTTGGTTTCCTGAATAATTGGGATTCCAACTAGATAGTCGTTGGTGTGACGATAACAAAAACAAAAGCTAAAATAAAATAAGAGCATCAGATTTAGACTGGCGCTGTGCCCTCCACCACTATATGCCAAAAATTGCTTCTCTAGTGCCATTTTGATATTATATCTAGCTATAAATAATATATGACTATTGTTTCCTCTTGAATGTCAAAGACTTATTGGGTCTTTACACCTCTGTAAAGTGGAAGTTTTGGCAATGAGCTATTTAACTTGGCCAAGCTAGACCATCAAGCCAGACAACTCAGTCCTTTTATGTAAATTTTTGGGCAAGAGAAGTTTGCTTTGACTGCTTCGCCTGATCAAATTAAATAAATAGTTGCCAGATCTCTACTTTTATCCTGCATGGGATAATATATCTGTAAGTGCATGAGTTTGGAAACCACCCATCAAATATGAAAGGCTGATGAGACTGTTAGGTCTTGATAAACGTTTGTTGTTTGAACCCAGGTATCCAAACTGGGGAAGAAGGGGAAGTGGTTGTTACCAACAATCTCTAGTAGTTATTTTAATTTTTCTTTTAACCTGGATTGCAAATGTATTGGGTATGAAGAGATAATGAAAGAAAGTGGTCCTCATGGTTGATATATGACTGTTTTGTTCTCTGTAAAGTATACTCTTGGGAAGTGATTGGTTTATATCAGATTCAGAGGAGCCCAATTAACTTCAGTGTAGGTGATGTAAGACAGTAAGCTCAAATTGCAGAAGCCAGTATTCTACAGAAATTTTAAGTACCTACTGCTTCTCCTGAAAGCCCAGGTGAAAATGGGACCACAGAGTCACAGGGCCACTGACCCTCACAGGGCACGTCAGCATTAACACCAGAGAGACTAATGACAAGAAATGCTGTCTCTTGTGCATTTTACTAATTTCCCCATTCTTAGGGTATCAGGGTGGGGGTGTGTGTACAGGGTCTTTTGAAGCCGTTTTGGATAGGTTTACAATATGTAGGATTCAGCCTTTGATTTCAATAGAGCTGAGAGCTTTTAGAACAAGTAGGCATTTATTAATGTTTCCTTCGTCCATTGGCAAGCTTTATCAATAGCTTAATGGCAGAGGAGAAAGGCTCAAACAGATGATGTTTTTCCACAGAAAAACAAATTGTTGAATCTATTCCATGCATATTTAAGGATTTTGAATTGATTTGATTTGAAAATCATGAATATTGGACTATTTCTCTATTCCCTTTTTTCTTCCCCATTTGCTGCCTTTTTTGTTTTTTTTTGGGAGGGGAAGGGTTGGGAATAAGTTTAAACTCTCTCTAAGATTATGAATGGGTCAGTGCAAAGTTTTAGGCAACTGCTTTTTCCATGTTCTGAGATCTAGGGACTACAACAAATTTTATCAGCAGTTTTTTTATTTTTATTTTTTTAAGACAGAGACTTGCTTTGTTGCCCGGGCAGGAGTCTGGTGGCACAATCTCAGCTCACCACAACCTCTCCCTCCTGGGTTCAAGCAATTCTCATGCCTCAGCCTCCCAAGTAGCTGGGATTACAAGGTGCCCACCACCATACCCAGCTAATTTTTGTATTTTTAGTAGAGGCGGGGTTTCACCAGGTTGGCCAGGCTGGTCTCAAACTCCTGACCCCAAGTAATCTGCCCGCCTTAGCCTCCCAAAGTGCTGGGATTATGGGCATGAGCCACTCTGCCTGGCTATCAGCAGTGTTCTTACTGCAGGCATTTCACAGCATGTTTGGCTTTTGGTAAATTCAATCCGGGAAAGACTAGCATGTGTACTTTATCTTGTAATCTTCCAGTACATATGCTCTCAGTTGGGATAGCACTTCATTTCCATTAGGCAGATGTATAAACTAAGGAATGTTAATCAGCACTATTCATTAAAAAAATATGGACATGCTTTTCCCCTCCCCTCCATGAAGTCAGTGCCACAGTGAGCCAAATTAGGAGATTGGGGTTTTGTTTGCTTGGCTTGGTTTCCATTAACGGAAAAAACTTGCATTGGACAATCAGATTCCCCCGAGTTTCATAACCTCATCAATATTTTAAGATAGGCAAGCACACATTAATAATATTTATACCAACCTTCTTGGGTGGACTTAATTGTAACCAGAGTTTATTAGTTACTTACAAGTGGAGTTTTAAAAAAACAGTTAAGTGTGTGTGTGTAAGGCACAAGTAATGACGCACTGCTGTTATTACCTAAGTAGTGCTTATCCTCTCTTTCTATATTTTCTTAGGATGTGCACTTTTAATTTAGGATTATAATGCCTGATAATATTTCTGTGAGCCTTTAATGTGATTTATAGGGTGGCTGAGTTACTGAAATCACCGTTATACCTCTTCTATAAAACGACTCCAAAATTAGACCTGCCTGTTGGGGAGAATTCTATAGGCAGAAGGTCAGTGTTGCCCCCATCTATAGGGGTTGAATTACCTTGCTGTTAAGTGGTCTTCCCCCATTGGGATCCTATAGTCCCACAGGTGAAAGCACAGTAGTAGCTGACAGCCAGCTTATTGGGTCCCTTGGCATCTTGTATGTTGCATAATGCTTTTGCCACTTTCTTATCCAGCAGACATCAAAGCAAGCCCAAAAAGTAGATATCTGGAATAATGTGTATATTGTAATTGAGGCAGATATTTACCTTAATTGGAAGGATCTAATGCTTTACAAATATTAAGCAAGTGCTTGGGCATGATTGAGAGAGGAGGCAGCTTAGCTGGAAGCTGTGCCCATCTTACTGTCACTGGAGAATAGCATGTCAGAGCTGGGCAGGCAGTACTGGTACCCATCACTTACATTTTACATGTGGGGAAACCAAAGTCCTAAGAAACAACAGTTCCTGGCCCCAAAAATCCATAGAAAGAGGTAACTAGTGGCAGATTTGGGATGCCAGTCTGAATTTCTGTTTTTGAGTTAGACTCTCTAAGCTTGATCAATACTAAAAATAGATTAAAAGGTTTTTTTTTTTCTGTTTATCATGTTGAATTTCCTTGACTTAATTAGTCTTTAAATTTGAAAACATCTTTTAGGGAGTTTAGTTCTAGAAATTTCTCTTGGATTGAAGTGACAAAGTCTAAAAGAAAAGAATATGATTGAACTATTTGTTTTTCTGAACACCTCACCTTTTATGATGCAATAAGTTACTCTGAGTTTCTTGGCAGAGATTTTGATAGCTGTTGCTTTCAGTGGATTCCATTCCTATATTCCTTATGGGAGTTTGTTTTAAAATAGACTACTGTGATTGAAATGAGCTCAATATGTAGTTAAGTTATAGTTTTCTTCAATATATTTTTAGTTACTTGGGTCACAAATGTTCAATTTCAGCATATTTTAGGGTGAGTAATAAAAAATGTGAATTTGCCTTTGATTTCCTACCACCATCTGAACTATCATAGAGCATTCTTCTCTTTAGTTGTGATTTGATTCTGTAGTCTGTTTCTAAATGACATTTGTCTGTTTCTGAAATGATTTCACAGCCATGGTAATAATAGATATGTACTCAGAAGATCAATAAGGTAATATTGGAATTTATGTGTTTTTTGCAATTAAGGCAGGCATTTGCTAATGTTTTCTTTTAAGCAGTAGTTGAAAAGATCTCAATTACAGTATAACACCTTAGAGCTAAAAACATTTGTTCAACACAAACTAGAATCACACCTTCTCACTAGATATCACCAAGGGAATGTGGTTTTAAAAATAAAAAGAAAAGAGTATAATATATACTAGCAACTAGATCTTCCCATATTATTGACAAGTAGGGCTATTTAGGTTGCGGTTTGAACATTCTGAATGTGAATAAAATGAAATAATAGTTAAGAGGTCTTTTCCCGCTCTGTTTAAAGAGAACATTAGTAACTTTGGTTTTTCTTTTTAACTGCTTTACTGTTTCAAGTGTATTCTTTTAAAACTCTGCTTTCAAAGGATCAGTTGAATTTATACTTTATTATGGGCGTTTTGTTATGTTTTGTTTTGTGTCATAACTCAGTATCGTTCAACTTCCTAGTAAGAAGTGGGAATTTGTGGTTTTGGAGTCCTCAGCTCACATATCTTGCTCCTCCTTCAGCATAAGCTAAGCGAGATACCACCAGCACTGATAGATTAGTCATTGATGGCAATTTGAAGGTGGGTATTACTCTGTTAGCCACCCCGCTTCACTTGTTTGTAAGGAGAAATGGATCCAATTATGTGAATTTCCTGAGAGCAGCAGACATGGAGGGCCAGACTTTAAAAACAATGCAAGCAGATTCGAAGAGCTACTGCCCTCCCCTAAAAGAGGCTTTTGGAGGCTGCCTTACATGCATGCCCTAAAGCAGCCAGTCTGTTAGTATGAGTAAGACATCCGAAGTACGTAGTTGCTTTTAGGCTTGTATTGTTATTTTCTATGTATGCTAATACACATGATGATAAAGGAACCTTTTCTAGGAGGCATTGCATGATTTCAATACACAGGACATGCTCTAGTTAAAGCCTTGCTCTGCTGTCAACAACTGGGGAATGCTCATTTTTTCATGTTTTGTGAATACTCTGGTCTTGCTGTAAGCTAATGTCATGACTGTCAGAGATTAGAGAGAGTGGGTTTATGACTCTGAAGACCAGAAGACATCAGACTTTAGAAGGGCTTAAATTGGAATTTGGGAACTACATTAAAGAAACCTTCAGGTACCAGTTACATCCTGAAGCACTCTGTTGAACAACAGGGCTAGATCCTAAAGCTGTTTCAGGGAGCTCTGTCCTGGGGCTGGAACAATTGATGCAACAACCTCATTGTGTGGAGACTGGATCAACTGAGTTGTGTTATTTTTGTTTAAAGTCACCTTGTCTGAGAGCCTCATTGCATCTATCTTGGGAACTGGGTATACCCTTTTCTTTAGCACTGCCATCCTTTTTGTCTTCAGCACAAATAAGATGTTCAAGTGAGCCAGAGGCAAGAAGAGCCATTTTAGTTTTCATAGCTATTGGCCAAGAGAGATAATGAGCTGATGGTCTATTTTAACCTTGAAAGTAAAAATGTATATTTTTTCACTACAAGTACATTGAACAGTAAAAAGTATAACAGCAAAGTATATATTTGATGCCTTCTGTCTTTTCATGATAATGTGCTAACAAGTTGTGTTAATATTTTACTCAGCCAGAGTCTCATTCATTTGCTAAGCATTGGGAACATTATGTATATTGACCTTAAACATAGGTATCCTATATTTGGATTGTGACTTGTAAACTCAAGCTAACCTTACTGCCTCTTTTTCACACTTGTTGAAAAGTCTGTGAAGAACATAGTAAGTTAAAGATCTCCAACTTTGGAAAATACACATGATGTGAAACTGGGGTGCTATGTTAAAAATAAATGTATGATAACTAAGTGTGGCTTTTATTGAGTCTTCGTGTCAATATATTGTGGTTTGCATTTGGCTCATGCATCTAATGAAAGTGATGGGAAAAGGAGTTGGAAGTTTTTCAATTAAATCAAAGTCTGAGATTTGGTTATTTTTACCTCCTGGTGATCTGAGACAGTTTCTTAAAATACCTGCACACAGTAATCACTTGACAGTCATGGGATATCATGGCTGATTCACAGTGCATTTTAAAGATCCACTAAATTGAAAACTTGGCCCAAAGTGGGGCCAGGTTATTTGCTTTATCTTGTTAGTGTTCTTTTTGTTCAAAAATATTCCCATCATGATGTCCTTAGCTGGAGTTGGGGTGATCGGGAAGGATCAGAAAGAGTTCACTTGAAATCTCAACCAAGTAATCTGGCACCCTTGTTACAGTTTCTTACCTTTAAAATTTGAATAATTTGGGGAGGCACCTCTCCTATTGGGTGAGGGGTTTTATCCCATATATTCCATATTATGAATGCAAATGGTGGGCCACACATAGGATATTTCCAATCTAGTAGTCCCAAAGGACAAACTAACTCTGGAAGAATCATCTATCATTTGGCCTATAAGCTTGGATGCTGGAGATCACCAGGCCCTGACCATTCCTAAGCATTGTTGTGGATCACCGGGTCATTTGCTTTAGAGATAAAAGGGATCTGGGATAATCTATGCAAGCGGATCTCAAAGTGTGGTCACCAGACCAGCAATATCAGCATCATCAGGGACTTATTAGAAATGCAAATTCTTGCCACCCCTCCCCTGCACCAACTGAGTCAGGAACTCTGGTAGTGGGACCCAGCAATTCGTGTGTTAATAAGCCCTCTGGGTGATGCTGATGTACGTCAAAGTTGGAACTACAGCCTAGTCAATCTCATTTTATAGTCAAAGAAACTGTGGTGCAGAAAGGCAAAACTGACTCAGTCTCAGCTGATTCAGAGCAAAGGCTAATTGTGTTTCCAGGGCATAGTTTTTGCTGTGTTACATTTTCTATCCATGAGTTTGTTCCCTCCCATGACCCTCTTTCCATCGATATTTATTTAATGTGTTCCTCCTGTTTAACTGAGCACTATTTTAGGAGCTGGAAATGAGACTAACAAGACACAACTCCTCCCCCCAACCCACAGTCCAGTGGGACAGAGACCTACAAATGAATTGCAGTGCAGAGTGGGATAGGTGCTATGCTGTGTAAGGGTAGGACAAATGCTGTAACAAAGAACCTTGGGAGTTCAATGAATCTTAATTCACCTCACCATCCAAGATGAATGTTTACAGTTGGCCTGTTTTCTTGTGATTGTTCAGGGACCCAGACGCCTTACATGTGTGGGCCCATTGTCCTCTAGGGCTGGGGAGTTTCTTCCCTTTAGTTTCCTCTCGCTTTGGGTTTGAGAAAAGCAAGATGGTGGAGAAGATACAATTACCTTTCACAGAAGTAACACACATCACTTTTCTTTATTTCCTGGAATTCAGCCATCTGACAAAAGTTAACCACAAGGGAGATTGGGAAATTTAGTCTACCTGTGAGCTCAGGAGGAAGAAGTTTTGGTGAGCACCATTTGTACCAGAAGACGCAAGGCCAGGTTGCTCTGAGAACACACAGGAGGGGTATTTAACCCAGATGATGAGGATTCAGGAAGGCTTCATGGAATAGTCTTAAAAGAGGGATAGACATTAACTAGGAAGAAGAGGATATTCTAGGCAGAGAGAGCTGCATGTACTAAGGTGGGATAGGGTAAGAGCATGATATATTCTGGAACTGCAGAGAAATTCTCCTGTGGATGGACTAGATGGTGTCTTAATTTGTTTTCTGTTGCTTATAACAGAAAACCCCAAAACTGGATAATTTATAAAGAAAAGAAATTTATTTCTTACAGTTATAGAGGCTGAGAAGGCCAAGATCGAGGGGCTACATCTGGTGAGGGCATTCTTGCTGGTGGTGACTCTCTGTAGAGTCTC
The DNA here is from genome assembly GCF_049354715.1 of Callithrix jacchus. Lineage (NCBI taxonomy): Eukaryota > Metazoa > Chordata > Mammalia > Primates > Cebidae > Callithrix > Callithrix jacchus. The sequence goes on from NC_133524.1 coordinate 17,461,962, forward strand.
AAGATGGCAGGGGGAGGGGATATTACATGGTGAGGGGGCTGAGTATGCTAGCTCAGGTCTCTCCGCTGCTGCTGCTTATAAAGCCACAAGTCCCACTCCCATGATAACTCATTAATTCATGAATGGATTAATTCATTCATGAGGGCAGCCATCATGACCTAATTAACTCCTAAAGGCCCCACCTCGCAACACTGAGACTTTGGGGATTAAGTTTCAGTATGAGTTTTGCTGGGGACAAACATTCAAATTATAGCAAATGGATATGGAATGTGGAGCAGAGGAGGATGCAAAGGTAGGGCACAAGGCCAAATGGGAAGGCCTTGCATGAAAAGGTATAAACCACCCTGAGGTTACAGCTCTTTTCAAGATTTAAGAAGTGCATGAAATTACTTGCTTCGTGAGTATTCAAGGAATGATTTGTATTCTCCAAATTTTTTCCTACTCTCTAGAAAGGAAATGTTTTACTGGAAGATTGTAAACTAGTCTTTTAACACGGACCAAAACTGCTAGTTTGACTTGTTATATATCTTCTGGCATTTGTTTGGGCAAAGGACCAAAGCCCCGAACACAAGTGACTAAACCTTGGCAAGCAGGAGTCCTAGTGAATGATGTGAGACTTTCCATCTTCATCTCTATCTTTTTGGAGGAGATTCCAGGGGTCCTGAGATGACTGAGAGGTTTTATCAAGAAGTATATCAAAAGGCAGAAATAAAGAGTGTGGAAATGAAGCTAAAATATCCAATTCCTTTTGAACAAGAGTACTCTATGAGTTTATTTAACACTTTTGAAAAGTTACCAACCCTGCCGGAGAGAATGCTTCAAGTAGAGCATCTCCATGGCAAACTGCAACTTCAAAGAAACCTGACATACTGTTTTTCAAATGTGAAGTGTTCTGGAAGTGTGAACAAAGTATTTCCAGGCTCCGAGTGGTTTTTACCCCATTGCATTTTTTCTTTCAAACATAGAGGGAAAAGGATCTTTAACTTTGGTTATTAAATTATAACCTGGATATATTTTCCTTTATTTGCCCTGAAATCCTCTTAGTAGATTTGGCAAAAAGAAGGAATTGACACAGAAACTGTAAAAATTTCAAGATTCACCTGTGAAAATCCTCTAGCATCATAAGCGGAAGACATTAAATATACATGTGTATATATGTTTAAAACTCAATAGCCACAGTAATTGTTTGGAATATAGACCAACAAAATATTTTTTTGAAGGATGAGTGTTTTATCGTTGAGGTTGAGAATTACGGGTTCATGGTGACAATAAAGGCCAACTAGCTTTTAGTCAATTTTGTTGTTTTAACATTTTCTACAGAGAATACACCCTTATTCTTGTACCTGGAGTGGACCATTTCTATCCTGAGCATAGTACTACAGAACAGAGTGTATGCCTCCATCCCTGTGTTAGAGTTAATCAAAACTACAAGACTGAAGGAAAGCCAGGGGGAAGAAAGATAATGTGTAGGGAATGGGATAAAGGAAACCAAAGCAAATTAAATACAGATACAGAGAATTGCGATGCAGGTCCTTTGAAATTCAAATGAAATTGGCTTGAACTTCAACCCATGTGTGCTGGGAGCCTGCATCCCAATCTTTGTGGAGGTTCTGAGAGGCAGAGGTTATGGTGGAGGGACTAATGTTTTTATCCTAGTCACTTCTGGCTCTGATATGCTTCCTAGGCATTAGTTTGATAGATTGGCCATCTATTTTCCCCCAAAATATCATTTACATGAGGCATTTGTGTGTGTGTGTGTATGGAGGATGGGACGGAATGGAAATGGGGCAGAATTCATAGTATATTTAAAGAGATGAGAGCTTTTAAATAAGTTTATGTCCAGAATCACCACATTGCACAGCTCCAGGAGATATTGTTCATGTTGTATTTTTTAATTTATTTACTTTTTTAATTGGATATCACCTTGTGTTTTATATGATAAGATGCCCCTTGGAGTTTGTGATGCAGCTGTCCTCTTTACGGCTCCATGCTGCATAGTTCACACTCTCTCAAAGTGTTCCTCCTTTTGCTTTTTGTAGATCTATTGTTCTGCTTTTGCTGGTTGAAGGAAGGTAGGGAGGTGGGAACTTTAGGGGTCCTGTCACCATTTCTAACCCAGTTAGTCTACCCCCACATCAGACCTCTTCTACCCTTACTGTTTCCATTATGGGTTTAGGCCAGTTGTTTTCAACTGAGTGGAATTCTGCTTCTGCACTGTCTGGCAATGTCTCTAACTTGGCTATGACTAGAGATAGTTTTGGTTGTCACAACTGGGAGATGCTACTGGCATTTAGTGGGTGGAGGCCAAGGATGTTGCCAAGCATCCTACAATGCACAGGACAATCCCCCACAACAAAATGTCAATAGTGCTAAGAATGAGAAACTGTTCCTGAAGAGCCCCTCAGCCTTCTTTCCATTTCTGTCAATTACCTAGAGCAATTTAACCTTCTACCACTATCAGGAACAACACTTCACATGGTCAAAGCTGTATCAACAAGCTCTGCTAAATTAGTCCATTAATTCAGTTGTCACCAGGGTTCAGGCAGCAATATAAATTGAGTGAAGTGAGTCAGGAGTAAGATGATAAGTGGCGCTGGCCCATCTGCTTCAGTGGTAGGGAACAATGGGGATTGGTGGGGACTGGGGAAAATTGGAGACTGCATACACTGTGTATAAGTGTAGCCCTAAATTATTGCCATGCAGGCACCTTTGTTGATAAATGACGGATTGTTTGAAAGAGACTCAATATTTCATCTCCCTCACCCCACAGTAATCCCCTTTCTTGTTATTTACTTTTTTACTTGGATTGTTACATACATACATGCACCAAATTTAAGTGTGCAGCACAATGAATCATCAAGATAATATCAAACAACAAACTTGGATTTAGATTACCAGATTCCAAGACTTATACAGCTATAGTAATTAAGACAGTGTAGTATTGTTGCAAATGATAGGTTAATAGTACAGAATAGAAAGTCCAGAAATATAGCCACACATATATGATCCCTTGACTTACAATTTTTTTTAAAAAGCCATCATAATTCAGTGGTGGAGAAGATGGTCTTTTCAATAAATGATGCTGGAGCAATTGGATATCCACATGGAAAAAAATGAACCTGGAATAGTTACCATGCAGAAAAATTAATTCAATATGTATCATAGATCTGAATGTGAAAGGTAAAACAATAAAGTTTCTAGAAGAATGCATAGGATAATATGTTCATGTGTCTCATAAAAAGGTTTTAAACAGGCCATACAAAGCACTAACTTTAGGAAAAAAATGGATACATTGAATTTCATTAATGTTAAGCACTTTTTTGTCAGAATTCATGGCTAAGAGACTTTTGGCAAGCTGAAGAACAGTAGAACTTATTTGCAATGCATCTGTCAAGGATACTTGCCTGTTTTTTATATGTTGGCAACTATTTCTAATTTAAAATGCTGAGGGGAAAGAAACCACTGTGCAGGCTGACAATACGCAGGCCAAACAAAACAGGTCTGCAAGCCAGCTCAGGCCCATGCATTGCCTGTTTGTGACCTCACCTTTAGCAGCACAGAAGAATGAAAGAGGCTTTAACATTTCCACGTCTTCTCATTCTTTACTTGACCAGCCTAGGTGAGGGGAAGCAACAATGTAGACATCTGTTTCCAAGTAATAATTTGTCCTTAGATGGCAGAACAGCTGGTTATAGTGAGTTTATGTCTTAACACTTTCTTCCTCTCTGATAGATGCAATAATTAAAGAATATTTCAAAATATGATTCCGTCAAATTTTTTCATTGGCCCCCCACTGTGTGTTCAGCCTGGCTTGGCTCTGTGAAGACCACAACTGATCCCCTTTTCACTTTGTTTGCTTTCTGTCTCTAGAATTTCTCAGCCTCCCTTGATGATACTTTAGAGACCTGAGAAGGCAGCTTCAAGCTTCAATGAGGCAGAAGTCATGCAGAAACAGACTGAGTTTAAACTTTTTACATTTTGAGCTCATTAATATCCAAATTCCTTGCTTTCTACCTTCTTCCCAAACTCGTTCTAGTCTCTTTCCTTATTCCAAGCACCATTCTTAAGTTGGAGCAATCGGGTGAGGTTGGGGAAAATTTCCTCTTGTTACCTCTTCTAACCCTACTGTTAGGATGAATAGGAGTGGGTGGCCTGAAGAATGGCATCCTGGCAGCATAACATAGTTGATGAAAGCATGGGGTCTGGAGTTACACTGCCTGGATTCAAGTCCTGGCTCTATTCCTTAATAGCTTTGTAATCTTGGGCAAGTTATAGATGCCTCACTCCCTCATCTATAAGTTACCAATAATAGTGCCTCTACCCCTACACATCACTTAAAACAGTGCATAGTAAGTGCTAGACATGTGTTTGTTAAATTAAAAATTGACTGTTGACTGGTTGTCTGTCAGGCCTTGGCCTTGTGCTGAACATTGGGAAATAGAAGATGTGGCCCCTGTCCCAGAGAGTATCTCAAAGACTACCAGCCCACTATTGATTTAAAGATGGGCAAACAACTTGGCCAAATTGACCCGCCTCCTTTCCTTGAACTGGCCAAAATGTGACCACTGGATAGTTTGATGACATCCTTCTTTTTGTGAAATCCAGTAATGTCTAAAATTAAAAGCCACTCAGAATATGATTAACATCATTCTGTGGAATTCTCTCTCCTAAAAATTGAAACTAGAATTATTATGCAGATGAGGAAATCTTTAACCCTGAGAAGTGAAGTGACTTACCCAGGATCCTTGTTATGGTGGCAGAGAGCTTACCAGAATTGTGTCCTGCAATAATGTAGAAAGCAGAACTTGTGAATGATGATCTTATAACTGAGGAGATTTCCAAGCAAAATGTTGAAAGTACACATTGGTTTGTTCCTTTTCTTTTTAGCTAAATGTGAGAGAAACCAGGTAAGTTGGGGAAGAACCATTAAACAAAAGGGAACAAGTATTTGATGATTTGGGAAATCCTCAGTTTATCCAGATTGCAAATGTCAAAGTCTTTGGCCACACCAAGGCTCTCTAAAGAGGTTAAATGTGTGACTCACAGATTCTCACACTCAAACCAGGGGTTTTAAAGAAAGCTTATGAGGATTATCCCTCAGTCATCCTACCAGAAGTGAAAAACAGATGAAGTTATTTCAAAAATTTTATGGACCTGGCTTTCATTCCATGTCATCCATGGGAGATTCCCAAAGTTCTTAAGAATTTTATACCAATAGGAACACTGTTGGCTTGCACCAAAAGGAACAGAGAGTATATTAAATGAAAGAAGGCTCTTATATCCCTCAAACTCTCCTGGCAGGCAGCAAGCTGCTATAAATACTTAGGTACAGATAAATACCAACTTTCATATAAAAGGGATGATGACTCAAAGGGTGGAACCAAGAGTCCAGAGGGTGAAGCTGAGAGCCCAGAAGGTAAACTTGAGAGCCAACAGACGATTATTTCTAGTCCTTGGAACCTAATGGAGTTTTGCTGGACTTAAAAATTGCTTTGAGTCAGTGATTCCTTTTTACTTCTATTTCCTCTTTTTTTAAAGCATAATGTCAGTAACTGTTACCCTATGCCTGTCCCACCATTGTATGTTAAGAGCAGATAGCTTGTTTCTTTAATTTCATACATCCACAGATGGAGAGGTATTGTGTCCCAGAAGTTGTAGTTAAGAGATTATACCCAGAGCTGTATTTGTACTTAGTTTAGATTATGTAAATGACAAGATGTGGAACTTTTGAACTAGTGAGATTTAGATGAGATTTTTGGACTTTGAGTTGATGCTGTAATGGGATGAGACCTTTAGGGGCCTTGGGATGGGGTAAATATATTTTGCATGTGGAATGGATGGGAATTATGGGGGCCACCAGGGGACAGACTGTGATAAGCAGAATTTTGGCTGTCATGATCTCCACCCTCTGATCTTACTCCTGTGGTTATGGTATGTTACTTGGCAAAGGAGATTTTGCACATGCAATTGAGGTTACTAATCAGTTGACCTTAAAATAGGGAGATTATCTTGGATTATCCAGCAGACCCAATGTCATCACAGCCCTTAAACGAAGAAGAGGAAGTCAGAGAAATTTGAAGCATGAAAAAGACTTGTGGATGAAGTGGGCAATGTAATGAGGAATGCAGGGCAACCTTAAGGAACTGATAAAGGCTTCTAGCTAGCAACAAGTAAGCAGACAGGATTCTTAACCCTATAGTCACAAGGAACTGGATTCTGCCAACAATTTGAATGTGCATGAAAGCAGATTCATCCCCAGAGCCTCCAGAAAGTATCATAACCCTGCGGATCTCCTGCCTTCCCCTCCCCCTGTTTTTTTTTTTTTTTTTTATAAACTCTAAGCAGAGGATTTAGTTGATGCATGCTGTACTCAAGTTTTTGACCTAAGGAACTGTAAGATAATCAGTGTTTTAAGCCACTAAATTTATGGTAATTTGCTACAGCATCAATAGGAAACTAATACAAAGTCCGTATTCAGTTTCCAACATTATGGTGTCCACCAGGTATTCCTTGGAGTTGGAGTAAGATGGAATTAGGGAAAGGCCAAAAGATAAAAGGCCCTTTCTGACCTTTCCAAGCATTCATGGTTTTTATGAAAGACTGTCTTTTGGAAAATAAAAAAGGTCATAGAAGTATAGTGGCTTAGTGGCTGCTGCTGGCGGATTTCTAGAGGTGATTCTGTTTTTGTCTACATCAGTCCTGCAGTGCTACTATTTCCTCCCTAGTTTATAAGCCTGACCATGAAAGTACCCTCTCTTAGCACAGCTACAGATAGATGCTGTAACAATGAGGTTAGGGAAAGGAGCATCAGACAGCCTGGATGGTGAGGTAGGGATTGGGGTGAAGGTGCAATGGTAGGGAGTCCCTGGAGACTCTTGGGTCCTCTAGAGAAGGACCCTGAGGGCTTGGTACTGGCAGCTGGTCCTCAGATGTCCACCACAGAGAACAGAAGGAAAAAGCAAGAGATCTGGGGTGAGAAGATCTAGGCTAGAGTCCTAGATGCCCTTTTCAGGCCATGGGTTTGTGAAAATCACCCATCCTAACTTCTTGGCTTCCCTTCATAAAGTCTAGATAAGGAGAAGACCCATCTTAAGGAACTGTAATCCTAATTAAATAACATGATGCATGTGGAAGAATTTTGTCAGCTATCCAGTGTCACGAAGTCATAATTGGGGTTTGTTACATCTGACACCAAACTTAATAGACATTGATTGAGTGCTTCATACAAAATATCTTGGATAATGCAAAGGAGACTATGCCTGGGCTCCTGATGAATGGCCATATGTTCACATGCACCAATATGTGGTGGTGGGAATTGGAAGAAGCCCCAGTAGCATATAGAGAAACATTAAAATTAATTGAAGAAAGATTGGGACTAAAAGAAAGAGGTCCATCCTGTTGCAGATTAGGTTCCTTCTGACTGTATAACCTTAAGTGCCTGTGGATTGCAGGTAAGGTCTGAACAGAAGGGAGCTATTCTGTTCCAGTCCCCACTTCTGGAAGGCCTGGAATGGTTAGGTTCACAGGGGTGGTTTTTATAACAGCAGGAATGGTGCATGTCTATTTTCTGCAGGTAAGTAGAAGTGTTTTCAAAAGATGTGGTGCCTGAAAATTATTATGGGAGTACCTAGAATCATTCAGAGAAATTTCCAGAAATCTAGAAGCTTCCAAGAAGCAATATAAATAAAAGGGAAAAAAGTAAGGCATTTGGCAAAACATCTAATCTCTAGGACTTCTTGACAAGGAAATTTATTATCTCACAAAATAAAAAGTCCTAAGCGAGAGTGATCTGTGGACGGTTTGATTAAATGACTTGGCAACCCATCTAGAACCCAGGTTCCTTCCATCTTTTTACTCTGCCATCTTAGGTTGTTTGCTATTCCTCAGACTTGTTTTCTCATGATCACAAGGTGGCTGTAGCAGTTCCAACCATTTTAGTCTTAACAATGACATCTAAAGGTGGGAAAAGGTATTTTTTCTCATGTGTCTATTTTTTATATGATTTTTTTTTATTGCAGTGAAAGTCACCTAATATAAAATCAACTGCGTTTTAAAGTGAACAATTCAGTGGCATTTAGTTTATTCTCAGTGTTGTGCACCTGCCTCCTTTTCCTCAACCCCAAAGGAAACCACGTATCCACTGAGCAATAACTTTCCCTTTCCTTTCTCCTAGTCTCTGGCAACCATGAATCTGCTTTCTGTCTCTATACATTTGCCTGTTCTGGCCATTTCATATAACTGGAATCATACAGTTACCTTTTGTGTTAGGCTTCTTTCACTTAGCATAATATTTTAAGGTCCATTTGTATTGTAGCATGTTTCACTGCCTCATTTCTTTTTGTGGCTGCATAATATCTCATTATATGTATATACCACAACTTGTTGATCTAATCTTTCATTGATGGTTGTTTGTGTTGTGTCAGATATTATAAATAATGCTGACATGAACATTTGTATACAAGTTTTTATATGGACAAATGTTTGTATTTTTCTTGGGTATATACCTAGCAGTGGAATTACTAAGTCATGTGGTAACTCTATATTTAGCTTTTTGAGGAATGGCCAAACTGTTTTCCACAGCATCGGCATCATTTTACATTCCCACCAGTAGTGCATGAGAGTTCTGATTGCTCCACATCCTCACCAACACTGGTTATTTTCCATGGTTTTGGAAAATCCTGGTGGGTGTGAAGTGGTATCTCATTGTGGTTTTGATTTGCATTTTCCTAATGACTAATGATGTTGGGGATCTTCTTATGTGCTTGTTGGCCATTTTATATATCTATTTTTAAGCTTCCCTATTGAACTCACAAGACAGTCACATTTCATTTCTCTGGGTCAAGGATAAATTCTTCCCCCCTCCATACATGTTATTTGTGAGGCTTTCATATCTTGTTCTCTTGATATGGTTGCAGGTGCAAAGTAAATGCCAGGTGACTGCATAGACACAAAAAAAGCCACTGCCCATCTCTCTGTCCTGTTATTCTTGCTAATAGAAACCCAGTTTGATACAGGTGATGGGTAACCATGTGATTCAGGGCAGCCTACACCATTCATTCACTGGTTGTCAGTATATAAACGCTCCAGTCATAGACTCCAGTGACAAAGAGGAAAAGTGATGTCAATGACAGGGCCAGTTTAGTTTAACATTAAAAAAAACTTAAAAGTGCTATTTGTGCCTTTTGCTGCATTTTGGAGTATGTGTTATAATAGCTGTACTTTGGAGTATATGTTATAAAGCAGATAACCAAAATAAGAGAAACAGTTGTGTGGAAAACATAGATTATAAAGCTAAATTTTTGTAATCCCATTTTCCTGGCCAATGATTGGTTTAGGGTGGACATGTGACCAGTTCTGGCCAATGGGGCATTAAGAGAGATCTGCTAGGGAGACTTCTGGAAAAAGCTTCCTCATGCTTCACAGCTAGACAGCTTTGGATGTTATAGTGTGATGGTCAGAACTGCTTCAGTCACCCTGTGACCAGGAAGAGATTAGCCTAAGGACAAACCTAATATGCTAAGGATGATGGGCAAAAAGATGGAGAGAATGTGGATCCTATATGGAGTTGTTCAGCCATTAATTGGCCTTCTCTGAAACCATACCACCTTTGAACATCTTATTATGTGAGACAATAAAGTCTCCCTACATTAAGTCAGTTTGACTCACTTGCAGTCAAAAGCTTTCTGAGGTGCACAGCAGGAACTTGATGGCTCATCTCTCTGTAGTTTTCATCCAGAAATTTAAAGCTTAGGATATAATAGCTGACTTCCTGATGCCCACCCAAGTTTTCAGTTGTTCAAGTAAGTGTCAAGATGTGGTGGCTCTATAATGTGTCAACTCGACTGAGCTGGTACTACATTTCCCTGCATGTAGAAAGAGTTCCTTTCCCTGCATATTTCTAGTTAGGGTCAGCTACAGGAGAAGCTTGCAGGAAATTTGGAAGGTGGAAATAGCCAGTTTGCTCTCAGGAGTAGGTCAGGCCCTATTGCAGCTTGTGCACATTTTCATGGATCAGCTGGGACATCTTGTTAGTAAGTCAGCAGCCAGGTTTGCAGTTTCAGTTCTCACAGGATCTCTTCCTTCAGTGTCTCCATATCCCAGGCCAGGTGTGAGTGTGGTTTTATGGCAAGAGCACTAAGGTCTCCTGCAGGTCACCCAAGGCAGCAAAGTTGTAGGCTTGGAGATGTAGAAAGGCTAACATAAGTTTCAACTTGTTTCTCAGGTCCCAGTTGCCCTCCTTCTCACCTACTTCATGCCTACCTAACTTCATGCTCAGCACCAGATACACATGAAACAACCAAACTGAGGCTGTTTTACCAGTTCCCATTGCTTAAGTTATGGTATGGTTTGGCCCTGTGTCCCTACCCAAATTTCATTTCCAATTGTAATCCCACATGTCAAGGGAGGGACCTGGTGGGAGGTGATTGGATCATGGGGGCGGTTTCCCCCATGTTTTTCTTATGACAGTGAGTTCTCACAAGATCTGATGATTTAAAAGTGGTACTTCCCCCTTCAGTTTGTCTCTCTCCTGTCACAATGTAAGACTTGCCTTGCTTCCCCTTTGCCTTCCACTACAATTGTATGTTTCCTGAGGCCCCCCAGTCATGTGGAACTATGAGTCAATTAAACCTCTTTTCTTTATAAATCATTGAGTCTCAGGCAGTTCTTTATAGCACTGTGAGAATAGATTAATACAGGTCAAATCCCCATAAATAAATTCCTATTCTGCATAGTTCCAGTGGTTTTGTTTCTCTGAACCCTGGCTGATACACAGAGTCAAGTTTTCCTCAACCTAGGCATTAGCTTTAGATTTTGCGTTCAATTTATAGCAGGGAAAGAAGCTTAAATAAATACCGGTAAGCTGTCTAATATGGACCCAGGTACTCTTTCTGACTTAAAAAAGACAACAAATTGTGCTTTTACCATTCCATAGGGACACATCCCTAGACTGCATGTGAGTGGTGGGCCAATTGCTTGCAAACTCTGATCTTGGTGTTTTAGAATTGATCACTAATCTAGATATTTTTAAGTACTAAGATGACTTGCTGAATTTATCCATTTTCATGTTAATTTTGGGCCTCATTGTCCCAAGAAAGGTTATATTTTTTAATCTCCAACTTTACTGTATTTAATTATCTATCTCCACCAAAATGATATGTAACAAACCACTGCAAAACTCAGTGGCTTAAAATATTATGTACAAATGTAGCTAATATGTCTGTGGGTTAGTGATTTAAGCTGGGCTCAGCTGGGCATTATACCTGGTCTTGCCTGAGATCACTCACATATCTGGCAATTGGCTGTTAGCTGGTTCGAGATGGCCTTGGCTGAAATGAGTAGGGTGGCTTGGCTCTGCTCTGCAAGCCTGTTTTACCCTCCAGCAGGCCATCCTGAGCATGTCCTCGGGATGATGGCAGAGGGCAAGAGCAGGCCAGCCCAATCGTGGAAGCTCCTTTCAAGCCTCTGCTTGTGTTATGTTCTCCTACATCCTGTCAACCTAAGGCAAGCCACATGACTGAGCCTAGAAAGGCACAGGAGAAGGACACTGCAAAGTTAAATGGCAAAGGGGATGTGGTTAAAGGTAAAGGTAAAGAATATGGGGCAATTTTTGCAATCTATCATACTTACCAACGCTCTCTTCACAGAGGTGACAAGTATGTCAGTTGGTGCTGTTTCCAGAACTATTTCATTTCCAATATTTATTTCGTATGGTTTTTAATTGCCATGTTAATTTGTGACACAAATTGTTCATTGTTAGCCCATTGTGTTCAAGTCTTGAGCTCAGCATCCCCTCTCATTAGGATAAATAATTGCCTTATAAAGCTGCAGCTTTGTTCAGTGAGCTTGCCCTCCCCTTTTCTTCTCAGATAAGAAAACAAGTAAAGGGTAGCAAAAACAAAAACTCCAGGGGAAAAGAGTTGCTGAAAAGTGGCAAATAGGCAAATACATACTGTTAGGCTAAGAATAGACTGAGTCATGGCTGCGATTGCATGAGTTACCCATCAGAAACAGTGACAAGCTGACCAATTGTAAGCCAGTTGCAAATATTGCTTATTATTAATTGTATTGGTTTTATAGATAATTATATTAAAGCCTATTTGTAGGATAAAAAAATAAGTGTTTACATTCTTTAAATTCTTGATAGTTCTTCTATTTGGGGGGAGTATGTTCCTTAGCAATTTTTCTAAGAGATGCTCATTGAGTCACCAAAGATACCCACTATGTATTTGTTTTAGTTAAGGTTCCCCAGAAGCTAGACCTGAGTCAAAAATTCAATTTCAAGTAGTTATTTGGAAGTAAAGTAAATACCAGTAAGGAAGTAGGTTAAGGATGGGAAGGCAGCCAATAAGTTAGCTCAATGGAAACTGGAGAGCACAGTTCTGTTGTGGTACTCTAGGAAACCACATAGAACATGCATTTTATAGTTACTCCACCTAAGACATGAGGAAGTCAAACATCAGCCAACTCCTAGCACTCACTGGTTGAGGGCAGTTCCTCTGGGGGCATCAATTCCCTGGCACTTCTGGACTGACAAGTGGGCAGGCAAAGTGGGCTTCAGCAGCCAGAGAAATCCCTCAGGCCAATGCAGTGCTGGCTGTAGGAAGTCAGGCCAGCATCTGAAGTAGTAAGGGGGAGGGTGTAAGAGCAGACCACCAACAGAACCTGCTATGACTCCATTGGATATGCTTTGAGACCTTAAGTATAGATATTAGAACAGTTTTTCTGCCTACAGAAAGTTCACCTTCTCTATTTGAGTGAAGCACTGAATGGTTAACTTTTCATTGGAGAATAAAATGCAATAAAATTTATAAATTTTCAGCTGTACTAAGATATAATTGATGTACAATAAACTGTACATATGTAAAGTGTACAATTGGATGAATTTTGACATATGCATACACATCAGTGAATCTTGCCTGAAGCAATTTCTGCTGTAGTGTTCTCAGAGTGACTTTTCGATTTCCCTCATTCTTTCTGCATTTGTTAATTGGAACTCTTCTGTAAGAAATATTGGTCTCGAGAGGGGGACTGCCAAGATGGTGCAGTAGGAGCAAATCAGGATTGCAGCTCTCAGTGAAGACGCAGAGGGTGAGTTCAATCCGCATTTCCAGACGGATCTTTGTTGCCCACAGAATGGGGAAATTCCCAGGTGTAGGAGAGACATGGGATACCAGCACAGCTGTTAAGGCTCGCGCAGCCGCTTTGGCCGGCACCGCAGCGCAGCGGCACTCCACACAGAACGCACCGGTCTGGATGCCCTGTTAAACTGGCAATCTGAGATTTGGGAGGGCAGATTAGCATATCCATCTGATTAAACAGGACTTGGACAGCGAGCCAGACCAGGAGATTACCAGGAAGAGACGTTAGAGCTGGCGCAGTGGGTCGCTGCATGGGAAATCACACAGATCCCGGTGCCGTATCAGCAGCTGACTGAAACGCCTGGGAGAGAGTCAACTGTTCTACTTAAAAAAAAAAAAAAAAGGGCTCTGAGGCAGGGAGCCAGGTGATCAGGCTCGGCGGGTCCCACCCCTACAGGGACAAACAAAACGGCGATTTGAAACGCTCGGGGTTGAGAGTTTCACTGTGGGCACAGCTGAACCCAGGACAGTGCAGCTCCAGACGGTGCAGCTTGGTGGGGGAGAGGCATCCGCCATTACTGAGGCATACCGCCCCTACAGAGGTACACTCCCATTGCTGACGCAGCCTGCTGTTGCCGAGGCAACCCGCCATAACAGAGAGACTCCGCCAACAAGGCAGAGCCCGTGGCAGCAGGGCAGAGCCTGGACAGGCAAATAGTGACTAGACTGCCTCCTAGCTGGGCAGGAAGGTGCAATGGATACTCACAAAGAAAGCCTTAACTCCCCGAGACAGAGCATCTGAGGAAAAAAAGGGGTTTTATGAGTTCTGCTGCAGCAGACTTAAACGTACTGGCCTAACTGCCCTGAATGATCAACGGAGCTCATAGCTCAGCACTTGAGCTCCTATAAAGTACAGACCGCCTCCTCAAGCAGCTCCCTGACCCCTGTATATACAAAGAGTCACCTCAAAAAAGACTGATCAGACTGACATTTAGCGGGCATCATTCTGGGACAAAGACAGCAGAAGAAGAAACTGGTAGCACCCCTCACTGTTCCACAGCTGCTACAGGTGTACCTCAGACAAGCAGGGCCTGGAGTGGACCTCAGCAGTCCTACAGCAGAGGGGCTAGACTGTTAGAAGGAAAACTAAGTAACAGAAATACTTCATCATCAACAATCTGGGCACCCACTCAGAGACCCAATCAAAAAGTCAGCAACTACTCAGACGACAGGTGGATAAACCCGCAAAGATGGGAAGAAACCAGCACAAAAAGCAGGAAAACACCCGAAACCACAACATCTCACCTCCTACAAAGGACCAAAACTCCTCACCAGCAAGGGAACAAAACTGGACAGAGAATGAGTGTGATGAAATGATGGATTCAGACTTCAGAAGGTGGATAATGAGAAACTTCCGTGAGCTAAAAGAACATGTTCTGAATCAATGCAAAGAAACTAAGAACCTTGAAAAAAGATTTGAAAAAAGATTCGAGGAAATGATAACAAGAATGGACAATGTAGAGAGGAATATGAATGAATTGAAGGAGCTGAAAAACACAACACGAGAACTTCGCGAAGCATGCACAAGTTTCAACAGCCGAATTGACCAAGCAGAAGAAAGAATATCAGAAGTCGAAGATCCACTCAATGAAATAAAACGAGAAGGCAAGATTAGAGAAAAAAACATAAAAAGGAATGAACAAAGTCTCCAAGAAATGTGGGACTATGTGAAGAGACCTAACCTATGGTTGATAGGTGTACCAGAATGTGACGAAGAGAATGAAACCAAGCTGGAAAATACTCTTCAGGATATTATTCAGGAAAATTTCCCCAACCTAGCAAGGCAGGCCAATAGTCAAGTCCAGGAAATACAGAGAACACCACAAAGATGCTCCGCAAGAAGAGCAACCCCAAGGCACATAATCGTCAGATTCAACAAGGTTGAAATGAGGGAGAAAATGCTAAGGGCAGCCAGAGAGAAAGGTCCAGTCACCCACAAAGGGAAGCCCATCAGACTCACAGCAGATCTCTCGGCAGAAACACTACAAGCCAGAAGAGAGTGGGGCCAATATTCAACATCCTTAAAGAAAAGAACTTTCAACCCAGAATTTCATATCCAGCCAAACTGAGCTTCATAGGTGAAGGAAAAATAAAATCCTTTGCGAACAAGCAAGTACTCAGAGATTTTGTCACCACCAGGCCTACTTTACAAGAGCTCCTGAAAGAGGCACTACACATAGAAAGGAACAACCAGTACCAGCCATTCCAAAAACATACCAAATGCTAAAGAGCATCAAGAAAATGAAGAATCTGCATCAACTAATGGGCAAAACAGCCAGCTAGCATCAAAATGGCAGTATCAAATTTACACATAACAATAATAACCCTAAATGTAAATGGGCTAAATGCAGCAATCAAAAGACACAGACTGGCAAATTGGATAAAAAACCAAAACCCATCGGTGTGCTGTATCCAGGAAACCCATCTCACAGGCAAGGATACACAAAGGCTCAAAATAAAGGGATGGAGGAAGATTTACCAAGCAAATGGACAGCAAAAAAAAAAAAAAAAAAAAAAAAAAAAAAGCAGGAGTGGCAATTCTCATCTCTGATAAAATAGACTTTAAAGCAACAAATATCAAAAGAGACAAAGAAGGACATTACATAATGGTAAAAGGATTGATACAACAAGAAGAGCTAACGATTCTAAATATATATGGACCCAATACAGTAGCACCGAGATATATAAGGCAAGTTCTTAACGACTTACAAAAAGACTTAGACTCCCACACAATAATAGTGGGAGACTTTAACACTCCACTGTCAATATTAGACAGATCAACCAGACAGAAAATTAACAAGGATATCCAGGGCTTGAACTCAGACCTGGAACAACCAAACCTGATAGACATTTACAGAACTCTCCACCCCAAATCCACAGAATATACATTCTTCTCAGTGCCACATCACACCTACTCTAAAATTGACCACATAATTGGACGTAAAACACTCCTCAGCAAATGCAAAACAACTAAAATCATAACAAACAGTCTCTCAGACCGTAGTGCAATCAAACTAGAACTCAGAATTCAGAAACTAACTCAGAACCACACAGCTTCGTGGAAACTGAACAACTGGCTCTTGAATGTTGACTGGATAAACAATGAAATGAAGGTGGAAATAAAGAACTTCTTTGAAACCAACGAGAACGAAGACACAACATTACCAGAATCTCTGGGACACATTTAAAGCAGTCTCTAGAGGAAAATATATAGCAATAAGTGCCCATATGAGAAGAGTGGAGAGATCCAAAATTGACACCCTATTGTCAAAATTGAAAGAGCTAGAGGAGCAAGATCAAAAAAACTCAAAACCTAGCAGAAGACAAGAAATAACTAAGATCAGAGCAGAACTGAAGGAGATAGAGACACGAAAAACCCTTCAAATAATCAATAAATCCAAGAGCTGGTTTTTTTGAAAAGATCAACAAAATATACAGACCACTAGCCAGACTGATAAAAAAGAAAAGACAGAACAACCAAATAGATGCAATAATAAATGATAAAGGGGAAATCACCACAGATTCCACAGAAATTGAAACCATCATCAGAGAATATTACAAACAACTCTATGCACATAAACTAGTAAACCTGGAAGAAATGGATAAATTCCTGGACGCTTGTGTCCTCCCAAGCCTAAACCAGGAGGAAGCCGAAACTATGAATAGACCAATAACAAGGTCTGAAGTCGAGGCAGCAATTAAGAGCCTACCACTCAAAAAAAGCCCAGGTCCAGATGGGTTCACAGCCGAATTCTACCAGACACACAAAGAGGAGCTGGTACCATTCCTTCTAAAACTATTCCAAATAATCCAAAAAGAGGGAATCCTTCCCCAATCATTTTATGAGACCAACATCATCCTGATACCAAAACCCGGCAGAGACCCAACAAGAAAAGAAAACTTCAGGCCAATATCCATGATGAACATAGATGCAAAAATCTTATAAAATACTGACAAACTGATTGCAGTAGCACATCAAAAAACTTATCCATCATGATCAAGTAGGATTCATCCTGGGGATGCAAGGCTGGTTCAACATACGCAAGTCTATAAACGTAATTCACCACATAAACAGAACCACAAACAAAAACCACATGATTATCTCAATAGACGCAGAGAAGGCATTTGACAAAATTCAAGAGCCCTTTATGCTAAAAACCCTCAATAAACTCGGTATCGATGGAACGTATCTCAAAATAATAAAAGCTATTTATGACAAACCCACAGCCAATATAATATTGAATGGGCAAAAACTGGAAGCATTCCCTTTGAAATCCGGCACTAAACGAGGATGCCCTCTTTCACCACTCCTATTCAATATAGTGCTGGATGTTCTAGCCAGAGCAATCAGGCAAGAAAAAGAAATAAAGGGTATTCAAATAGGAAAGGTGGAAGCCAAATTGTCTCTATTTGCAGACGACATGATAGTATACCTAGAAGACCCCATTGCCTCAGCCCAAAAACTCCTGAAACTGATAAGCAACGTCAGCAAAGTCTCAGGATATAAAATCAATGAGCAAAAATCACAAGCATTCCTATACACCAATAACAGACTTAAAGAGAGCCAAATCAAGGACAAACTGCCATTCACAATTGCTACAAAAAGAATAAAATACCTAGGAATACAACTTACAAGGAACGTAAGGAACCTCTTCACGGAAAACTACAAACCACTGCTCAACGAAATCAGACAGGACACAAACAGATGGAGAAACATTCCATGTTCATGGTTAGGAAGAATCAATATCGTGAAAATGGCTATACTGCCCAAAGTAATTTACAGAATCAACGCTATTCCCATCAAGCTACCAATGACCTTCTTCACAGAACTGGAAAAAGCCACCATGAACTTCATATGGAACCAAAAGAGAGCTCGCATAGCCAAGTCAATTCTAAGCAAAAAGAACACAGCGGGAGGCATCAGACTACTGGACCTCAAACTATACTACAAGGCTACAGTAATCAAAACAGCATGGCACTGGTACCAAAACAGAGATATAGACCAATGGAACAGAACAGAGGCATCGGAGGCAACACAACATATCTACAACCATACAATCTTTGATAAACCTGACAAAAACAAGCAATGGGGAAAGGACTCCCTGTTTAATAAATGGTGTTAGGAAAACTGGCTAGCCATGTGCAGAAAGCAGAAACTGGACCCCTTCCTGACACCTTACACTAAAATTAACTCCAGATGGATTAAAGACTTAAACATAAGACCTGGCACCATAAAAACCCTAGAAGGAAATCTAGGCAAAACTATCCAGGACATAGGAGTAGGCAAGGACTTCATGAACAAAACACCAAGAGCATTGGCAACAAAAGCCAAAATAGACAAATGGGACCTAATGAAACTCCACAGCTTCTGCACGGCAAAAGAAACAGTCACTAGAGTGGATCGGCAACCAACAGAATGGGAAAAAATTTTCGCAGTCTACCCATCTGACAAAGGGCTGATATCCAGAATTTACAAACAACTCAAGCAGATTTACAGGAAAAAAACAAACAAGCCCATTCAAAAGTGGGCAAAGGATATGAACAGATACTTTATGAAAGAAGACATATATGAGGCCAACAATCATATGAAAAAATGCTCATCGTCACTGGTCATCAGAGAGATGCAAATCAAAACCACATTGAGATACCATCTCACGCCAGTTAGAATGGCGATCATTAAAAAATCTGGAGACAACAGATGCTGGAGAGGATGTGGAGAAAAAGGAACACTTTTACACTGTTGGTGGGAGTGTAAATTAGTTCAACCATTGTGGAAGACAGTGTGGCGATTCCTCAAGGCCTTAGAAATAGAAATTCCATTTGACCCAGCAATCCCATTACTGGGTATATATCCAAAAGACTATAAATCGTTCTACTATAAGGACACATGTACACGAATGTTCATTGCAGCACTGTTTACAATAGCAAAGACCTGGAATCAACCCAAATGCCCATTGATAATAGACTGGATTGGAAAAATGTGGCACATATACACCATGGAATATTATGCAGCAATCAGAAATGATGAGTTCGTGTCGTTTGTAGGGACATGAATGAATCTGGAAAACATCATCCTCAGCAAACTGACACAAGAACAGAAAATGAAACACCGCATATTCTCACTCATAGGTGGGTGATGAAAAATGAGAACACATGGACACAGAAAGGGGAGTACTAAACACTGGGGTCTATTGGGGGGAAAAGGGGAGGGCCAGTGGGAGGGGGAGGTGGGGAGGGATAGCCTGGGGAGAAATGCCAAATGTGGGTGAAGGGGAGAAGAAAAGCAAAGCACACTGCCATGTGTGTACCTACGCAACTGTCTTGCATGCTCTGCTCATGTACCCCAAAACCTATAATCCAATAAAAAATTAAAAAAAAAAAATCTGGAGACAACAGATGCTGGAGAGGATGTGGAGAAATAGGAACACTTTCACACTGCTGGTGGGAGTGTAAATTAGTTCAACCATTGTGGAAGACAGTGTGGCGATTACTCAAGGCCTTAGAAATAGAAATTCCATTTGACCCAGCAATCCCATTACTGGGTATATATTCAAAGGACTATAAATCGTTCTAGTATAGCGACACATGCACACGAATGTTCATTGCAGCACTGTTTACAATAGGAAAGAGCTGGAACCAACCCATATGCCCATCGATAATAGACTGGACTGGGAAAATGTGGCACATATACACCATGGAATATTATGCAGCAATCAAAAACGATGAGTTCGTGTCATTTGTAGGGACATGGATGAATCTGGAGAACATCATTCTCAGCAAACTGACACAAGAACAGAAAATGAAATACCGCATATTCTCACTCATAGGCGGGTGATGAAAATTGAGAACACATGGACACAGGGAGGGGAGTCCTATACACTGGGGTCTATTGGGGGGAATAGGGGAGGGACAGCGACGGGGGGAGCTGGGGAGGGATAGCCTGGGGAGAAATGCCAAATGTGGGTGAAGGGGAGGAAGGCAGCAGAACACATTGCCATGTGTGTACCTATGCAACTATCTTGCATGTTCTGCACATGTACCCCAAAACCTAAAATGCAATTAAAAAAATATTTGTTTCTTCTTTCTCATTTATTCATTCAATCATTTATTTACATCAGTATAGATTCATAAATATTTATTATAATCTTTGAGTTATAATCTAATACTATTGTTATTTAGTTTGTTGCTAAAATCAGCAAACTGGCACAAGAACAGGAAATGAAATACCGCATGTTCTCACTCATAGGCGGGTGTTGAACAATGAGAACACATGGACACAGGGAGGGGAGCACTACACACTGGGGTCTGTTGGGGAGAATGGGGGAGGGACAGCAGGGGGTGGGGAGTTGGGGAGAGATATGGGGAGAAATGCCAGATATCAGTGAAGGTGAGGAAAGCAGCAAATCACACTGCCACTTGTGTACCTATGCAACTATCTTGCATGTTCTTCACATGTACCCCAAAACCTAAAATGCAATAAAAAAAATTGTTTTACCTTTGTGAATCAGAAGCTCTTTCAGGTTGGCTCCTGTGTTCTTTTGACATGCCCCATCCCTTTTTTTTTTAGCATCTCTATCTTTATTTTAATAGAGTATCTGTCACATTCATGAGGAGTTATGACTGCTTCTACATTGGTTAGCATTAGGCTTGGCTGCATGTAGCAAAAAACTTTAGGTAACAGTGTTTGAAACAAGATTGCATTTTATTTCTTTTTTTCTCTCTCTTTTTGTTTGAGACAGGATCTCACTTGTCACTCAGGCTGGAGTGCAGTGGTGCGATCATTGCTTATTGCAGCCTTGACTTCCAGGTTCAAGTGATCCTCCCACCTCAACCTTTCTCATAGCTGGAAATGCAGGTGTGCACCACCTTGCCTGGCTAATTTTTAATTTTTTTTTTAGTAGAGAAGAGTTCTTGCTATGTTGCCTAGGCTGGTCTTGGAACTTCTGGGCTCAAGCAATCCTCCCACCTTGGCCTCCCTAGGTGCTGGGATTATAGGCATGAACCACAATGCCCAGCCTTTTTCTTTTTTTCATATATCATTCTCATAAATTAGAAGACTCAATATTGTCAGATGGTCAGTTCTTTCCAAATTATAGATTCTAAGCAATTCCAGTCAAAAATCCAAGAATTTTTTTGGGTAGAAACTGGCAGTCTGACTCTAAAATTTATATGGAAAATTCAAGGAACTGAAACAGCTAAGACAATTTCAAAACAAACAAACACAAAAAAACAAGGGCAAAGTCAGTGGACTCTCACTGATTACAAGACTTACTATAAAGCTATAGTAATCAAGACAGAATGGCATTGGCATAAGGACAGACATACATCAGTGGGACAAAATAAAAGTCCATAAATAGTTAAGTACATACATGGGTAATTTTTTTACAAAGGTGCTAAGATCATTCAATGTGGAAAGGATAGTCTTTCAACAAATGATGCTGAAACAACTAGATAACCATATGTAAAAAAGGTGAATTTCAACCCTTACCTAGTACCATAGGTAAAAATCAGTTTGCATTGCAGCATAAACCAAAATGCAAGCATTAAAACTATAAAAATTCTGGAAGAAATCATAAGGAGAAATCTTTGGGGTCTTGGGTAGGTAAAGTATTCTTTAAAAGAGCACAAAAAGCAGAAACCATAAGAGAAAGAATTGGCTAATTACACTTCATCAAAATGAAAACGTCTGCTCTTTTAAGACAATGTTAAGAAAATGGAAGGATCAGTTGCACTCTGGAAGAAAATATTTACAAAGCACATTGTTTTATGAAGGATTTATATTCTAAATACAACTCATTAATAAGACAATTAAAATATGTTAACAAGATTTGAACACATTTCATAAAAGAAATATGGATGGTATATAAACATGAAAAGATGTTCAACATTAATCATTAGAGAAATACAAATTAAAACCACAAAGAGGAACCACTACATGTCTACTAAAATGGGTAAAATGAAAAATTCTGACACTATAAAGTGCTGGCAAGGATGTAGAGCAATTGGAACTTTTATACACTGGTGGTGAGTGAAACAGATTTAGCAAATTCTTATAAAATTAAACATATACCTATCATACTACTCATAAATCCCATTAAAGAGAAATGAACAGGCCAGGCATAGTGGCTCATGCCTATAATCCAGCACTTTGGGAAGCCCAGGCAGGTAGGATTGCTTGAGACCAGGAGTTTGACACCAGCCTGGGCAACATAGTGAGACTTCATCTCTGCTAAAAAAAAAAACAAAGGAAGTTTACAGGAAGTTTGTTGTAAAAAAACAAAAAATCAACCAGGCATGGTGGCTATATTAGTGTCTTTTCACACTGCTATAAAGAAATACCTGATACTGGGTAATTTATAAAGGAAAGAGGTTTAATTGACTCACAGTTCTGCATGGCTGGGGAGGCCTCAGGAAATTTACAATCATGGTGAAAGGTGAAGCAGGCACCTTATTCACAAGGTGGCAGAAGAGAGAGTGTCAAACACTTATAAAACCATCAGATAGCATGAGATCTCGCTCACTATCATAAGAACAGCATGGGGAAACTGCCCCCATGATCCAATCAGCTCCCTCTGTCAACACATGCGGATTACAGGTCCCTCCCTCGACATGTGAGGATTATAAATGAAAATGAGATTTGGGTGGGGACACAGTGCCAAACCATATCAGTGGCCATGCCTGTAGTTCTGTCTACTTGGGAGGCTGAGGTGGGAGGATCACTTGAACCCAGGAGATGGAGGCTGCAGTGAGTCATGATCACACCACTGCACTCCAGCCTGGATGACAGAGTAAGACCCTGTCTCAGAAAAAAAGAAAAGGACAATGTTTGCACAAGGACTTGTACACAAATAGTTATAGCAGCTAGAAATAACCTAAATATCTATTAACCGATAAATGGATAAACAAATTGAGGTGGCTGAGCCACAAAAGGCACAAACTATTTATACATGCAATGACTTGAACAGATCTCAAAAGCATTATGCTAAGTGAGAAAAGCTGGATACAAAAGGCTACACAGTTTGTTTGCAATTATGTGACATTATGGACAAAGTAAGTTATTTGGACAGAAATCAAATCAAAGATTGCTAGGGGCTGGGATGAGGGAAGGGATTGAATGCAAGGGAATATGAGAGAATTTTGGGGGGGTAGGATGGAAATGTTCTACATCTTGAATGTGGTGGTGGTTCTGTGTAAACTCATCAAAGTTCGTCAAACTGTATAGCTAAAAAGGATAGAATTTTACCACATGTACATTATTCAGTGGACCTGTTTTTAAGGAACAGAATTTTATTTTTATCTAAGGTAAGAGAAATCTGGAGGTAATAGGCCAGGGCTAGTATAGTGGCTTCATGTTGTGTCAGGAAGCCTGTTGAGTATCATTTTGTTTTATAATCCTTAACATATGGGATTTTTTTCTCTAAGTTACTTCATGGTCCAATATGGTTAGCTTGGATCTGCAACCATCACATCCATATTCAGGCAGTAGGAAGGAGAAGGAGGGAATTACCACTCTTTCAAAGCAACTTCCTATAAACTGTACATATATATGTGTGTGTGTATCCTTTTACATTTCATTGGCCAATATTTAGTCATTTTATTACATCTAATTGCAAGAGAGACTGGGAAAATGTAACCTTTAAGCTATGCTAGAGTTATATTGAATAAAATTGAGGTTCCATTACTTGAAAGAAGAGTATGATGAAAGTTGTGATAGGCAAAAAAGAGTGGCTATCACAAACTGAAGAAAATGTGAATCTTCCATATATTGCAAATCCCCAAACAAGCAGTTGTGCTTGGTTTCCTTTTTGGTTCTCAAGGAAATATGTTTTTCTTTCATGTAGAAAACCAGCACTTCTTTGATGTGCACAAGCCCCTTTTGAAAGGGGGTTACTTAAATAAAACATGTCTTAAGATTGAGGACAGAGGCATCAAACAGTGAACTACTGGGCTTCAACTTTCACCCATGCATATTTATTCACCAACTCAGAACACACTCTTTCTTATATCCAGAAAAGAATTAACCAATTATTCTATATTTACTTCAATCTCTAACATTATTCTAATGATAACTGATCATCATTCATGATTAACATCATTGGTAAGTTAAAGCTTACCTATTAAAGACTAAAAACTTAACTGAGCAAGAGACAGTAGTCAACAGAAAAAGTACCAATACTTTTAAAAATACCAATAAAGTTTACCATGTACCTTCCCATCCATTTTCTCATATATCTTCCACACAGTCTACCATTTTTCAGGGCAAATTTTGACCAGAAAGTTACTGAGGCAAAAAACATTTTTCCCTACAAATGATGTCATACAATGACAAAAGTATGATCTCAAAATGCTTTGAAGAAAATACCTAGTTTTCTAGAGGGGAAAAAATCCCTCGAATGAAAACTGGAGTTTCCATTATAGCTTTCCTTCCATATTGCAAACTGTTCCTCAGCGAAGAATTAGTCATTTCTCTTTTGGAAAAAAGACCTGGCCTTTTGGCTTTGGGTTTCTGCTGTCTGTGGAGTGATTTTCTGGTTGCTTTCCTGAGAAGTAAAGACTGGCTTGGGTGTGCTTGATATGTTATAGTTGTTGCCTTTTACATCAGATGCTTATCTATAACTGACAAAAATTTTCAGTGGCTCCTTATCTTAGTACAGAGAAGGAGGAGCAAACTCCTCCATTTGTTTAGAGGGAGAGGGAAAGTGGTGGTGGCACAAATAACTGATAGATACATTTGAGATCCAGCTCTTAGAATAGTCAGACTCTAAGGGTGTGACCAAAAAACATGTGATATCATGTATTCAGCTATCACCACAATAATGCTGCATTAAAAGCCATTCTAAAACAAAAACTGAGTTTTTGTTCTTAAGTTTAAGAACAAAACTTAAATCATTTGTTCTTGCTCATGAACCTGTGAGTTGGCTGGCATATGAATGATATAGACTGTGCTTGGCCGAACTTGGCTGCAAGTTGAAGGTTGGGTCCAGACTTGCTCCCAGTGTCTCTCTTTCTTCTTGGACCAGAAAGTTTTAGCTGAATATGTTCTCATAGCATTGACAGAAGCTTAAAGGGGGTGAGGGGAAACATCAACTGCTTTAAGGTCTAAGCTCAGAACTGACATGCTGACTTTTGTCTGCATTCCACATGGCCAGGAAACATCATCAATGGATAAGGGAAATATACTACACCTATAGATCAAAGAAATACAGCATCACAGATCAAAGGGTATTGATACAGGGAAGGGTGGATAATTAGAAATAATAAGGTAATACCTACTGAGAAGGAGCAACAGCTATCTTTATTTCCATACTTTAAGCTAATCCATCTCACTCCTGCCCAAGACTGTAGCATTCTTTAAAAGTGAACTGCCTGGAATTAATATTACTGGGAATGTTGGAGCAGGGACCTCTGAAAATCCTCTGCTCTGTAAAAGTAACAAGAAAATAGGCAAATAAGATCAAAATAAACTTTTTCAGAACTCTGGAAATTAACCCAAAGCTTGTAGCAATCTGAGAAGCATTTAATTTTTTAAACAGGCTGACCTTCAGTAAGAACAGTGAGTTTTCTGGGATTTTAAGTTGTCTAGTTCCCATCTTCCTCTCCCCAGTTCTGTGATAGCCTTCAAAACTAATAGCCTGCAACTGCAGTGAAAACCAGCAACTTGGTAGCCACTGGGTGAGTCAGAACAGAGATAGAGCTCTTTCAAAGCCCCATTCTTAGAGAACTGTCATTATTTGACCTATTTTACAGTTCCCTAGAAAATTTCACTCAAAATACTTGTCTTTATTTGATCTGACTCAGAGCTCATCCAGTGTGAACTGCCTTCTCCTGAGGGCATTTGTCAAAAACAATCAGCAACAGTTGTTTAATATCATGGCTGCCTGAGGCGGTGGTAAAAGTTGAGACAAATAACAAGCTAACTAAAAAACGTAAATGGAAAACTAGGAAATGAGATGTTCATAAGTGGCCTTGAAAAGCTCTCATATATTCCTGGAAATCTAGAAGGCTATACACATGTACACATGTATGGGTTTGAGTGCATACTCAGGGCTGCATACATGCTCAGGAAATAACTGAGAAGGTCCTAAGCCCTCACTTCTGACTGACCTTAAGCTTCTGCATAAGCAGAAAGGGAAGGCTCTGACAGAGTTCTAAACTAGTTTTGTAAATTAACCAACAGCTTATAACAATTAAAGAAAAATAACTGAATCTAGACAAGAACTGTAAGAACATTCATTCTGGCTGAGTGTTAAAGGTGTGTCCTAACATTCACAGAGAGCCCCTCAGCAAAGACTCAAATTTATTGTTTCAAGGCATTTAAGTAAATGAAAGTACAATTATTAACTGACCACTAAGCTAAGTAGAAGCAAATTTTACTTTACAGAATTAGTTCAGGAATGTCACTGAACAAAGAGCAACAACACTAAACAGCAACAACAACAAACCATGGGGAGGAGGAAGAACCTGATTTTCAGAGTTGCCACATCACATTATACAAAATGTCCAGTTTGTAATGACAAATTATAGGACATGGAAAGAAACAAAGTATGCCCCAAATATGGGAGTAAAAGCAATTAATAGAAACTGTTCTTGAGGAGGCCCAGATCTTGGGCTTATTAGACAAATACATAATTTAAATCAGCTCTTTAAAATATATTAGACAGTGAAGGGAAACCATATCTTAAAAACTAAAGGAAAGCATGAGAATGTTGTCTCACCAAATAGAGAATATCAAAAAAGAGATAGAAATTATAAAAGCAGACAAATAAAAATTCAGGGTTGAAAAGTACTAGAGGGGAAAAAGAGCAAATTTGATCAGGTTAAAGAAAGAATCAGTGAACTTGAAGAGAGGTGAATTGAGATTGTTCATTCTTAGGAAAGAAACTTAAAAATGAAGAAAAATGAACAGAGCCTCAGAAGCCTATGGGACACTATAAAACATACCATTAGTTGTATAATGGGAGCCCCAGAAAGAAAGAAGAGAGATAAAGGGGCAGAAATAATGGGTGAAACCTTCCCAAATTTGATGACAAATATGAATCTACAAATCCAAGAATCTCAATGAACTCCAAGTTGGAAAATGTCAGAGCATCACATGAAGACACCTCATAATCAAACTGTTGAAAATCAAAGGTAAAGAAAGCATCTTGAAAGTAGCAAAAAAGAAGCAACTCATCATGTACAAGGGATCCTCAATAAGATTAAGAGCTGATTTCTCACCAGAAACCAATGAAGCTAGAAAACAGTGGGATGACATATTCAAAGTACTGGAAGAACAATTATCAACCAACAATGTGATATTCAGCAAAACTGTTCTTTGGAAATGAAGTCATTCTGAAATAAACAAAAATGGAAAGAATTTGTCACAAGCAGACCTGTGCTACAAGGCATAGTAAATACTGAAATGAAAGGACACTAGATAGTAAATTGACTCCACATCAAGAAATAGAGAACACCAGTAAAGGTAACTACATAGGTAAAGATAAAAAACAGTATAAATATATTTTGTTGGTAACTCTTTTCTCCTCTCTGATTAAAAAGACAACTACATAAAGCAAAAATTATAAATCTGTTGATGAACATGTATAAAGATGTAATTTGTAGAAAATAACAGCACAAAAGAGGCAGGAAGGAATGGAACTATGTAGGAGCAAAGTTTTTGTGTATTATTGAAATTAAGTTGTGAAAGTAGATTTTTATAAGTCAAGATACAAGTGTTATATGTTAAGATATAAGTTCCAACACCCAGGGAAATCACTAAGAAAATAACCCAAAAATATAGCAAAATGATAGATATATATTTCACATTATTAATAATTAAATTAAGTATAAATGAATTAAACACTCCAATCAAAAGGCAGAGTAGATTACAAAAAGCATGATCCAATAATACATGGCCTACAAGAGATACACTTTAGATTCAAAGACACAAATAAGTTAAAAGCAAAATGACAGAAAAAGGTATATCATGAAACAGCCAGAAAGAGCTAGAGTGGCTATACTAATATCAGATAAAATAGACTTTAAGACAGAAATAGGTGCTTGCTTCAGCAGCACATATACTAAAATTGGAACGATACAGAGAAGATTAGCATGGCCCCTGCGCAAGGATGACACGCAAATTCATATTTAAAAAAAGACAGAAATAGTTACTGGTGACAAAGAAGAACATCAGGAAGATATAACAATCATAAACAGATATTCACCTAACAACAGAGTCCTAAAATGTATGAAGCAAAAGCTGTCAAAATTGAAGCAAGAAATAGACAATACTTATGAATTGCAGCTAGAGCAGAGCTTGCAGAGAAATTTATAGCTGTACATACCTACATTAAAAAGAAGAAGGCCAGGTGCAGTGTCTCATGCCTGTAGTCCCAGCACTTTGAGAGGCCGAGGTGGGCAGGTCATCTGAGATCAGGAGTTCGAGACCAACCTGACCAACATGGAGAAACCCCGTCTCTACTAAAAATACAAAATTAGCCAGGCGTGATTGCACATGCCTGTAATCCCAGCTACTCGGGAGGTGGAGGCAGGAGAATCGCTTGAACCTGGGAGGTTTAAGTTGCAGAGAGCTGAGATCACGCCTTTGCACTCCAGCCTGGGTGACAGGAGTGAAATTCTGTCTCAAAAAAAAAAAAGATCCCCATTCAATAACCTAATTTTCCACCTCTAGAAACTTAGAAAAACAACAGGAAACTAAACCCTAAGCAAGCAGAAGAAAAGAAAGAACAAAGAGTAGAATGGAAATTAATGAAACGAAAAATATAAAAACAGTAGAGAAATATCAATGAAACTAAAAGCTGGGTATTTGAAAAGATGAACAAAATTAATCAACCTTTATTGGGTCAGTTCTGTGGTGTGTTTAAAACAGTTATCTTTTATGTCATTAGCTACCTTTCTCCCATTTTCTGCAGGGGTTATTTCTAACCCTCTTCATTTTCCTAGATACCCCACCACCGCCACCACACACACACGCACACACACGCACACATGCACGCACGCACGCACGCACCACTTGAACTGAATTTACAGGAAACAAACTTGTCATTATTTTCATAGAGAAAATAGAAGTTGTTAGATGAGAAATTCTTCAACTTCTGACCACCAAACTAACTAAGCAGCCCTGGCTCCTTCCATGGATCCGTTGAGTCAGTCAGGCTGTGAGAGAAACCTCTGGCAATGACTTTTGAAAACAAACTGCATATTTAAGTGGGTGATGGATGAACCAGTTTGGATAAACTAAGGGAACCTGGACCTTTGCCTACTGCCACCAACAGAACCAGGGTGGCTCCTGGCTGCTTTGCTTGGGATGAGCTCAGCAATGAAGTGCCTCTTTGTTTGCGGGTTACAAATTGTTCTTACTATCTGCCTTCCTGAGAATCTTCTTCTCCCCTTGGGCATTTAATGTGGGTCCAATATTTTCATGTGACTTTCCGTAGAATTCTGTTTTAAGGGATGCTACTCCATTTTTATTCCATTTGCAGGGAGTTAGGTTGTAAACAAATTTGCACCCTGTTTAGTTGTCTGAGAGAGGAGCAGAGTGTGCTTTTGAACAAACTCTGCTTTTGAAAATTACTTGGAGTGTGCTTTTAGTAATGCCCTGGCCTAATGTTGAAGCATCATGTCAGAGAGGTTGTTTATCATTACTCATTTACTTCTAAGCTTGGGAAGCAGGAGTGGTATGAAGGGAGGAGAGGTTGGGTGGTGGGGAGGAGAAAGAACAGCCTGTGTACTTGTTTGCTTATGGTGGTGAGAATGTTATGCCCTGTCCTTACTCTTGAAGAGAAATTATGCATAGCTTTATGCAAGTAATCTGATTCCTCCCTGCAAAAGGCACTGAGGTATATGTGAACAAAAGAGGTATTCTTGCGTTTGCTGAAATAAAGAAAAAAGAGAGAAAGGAAAAAGCAAGCAAGTTGTGGCTTCTTCTAATGCTCTGTTCCTAAAATTCCTTTACGCCTTCATGATTATTATACATAATTTTATGATTATATTGAGTTACAGCACAAGAGGGAAGCTAAATAGTTCCAAAGCTCTCTTTTGATCCTCTGATCCTCTTGCCTCTGACCTGGGTGATAATAGCAGTGGAGGGGTTGGAAGTTGCTGCGGGGACAGAGGTGGAAGAAGTGTTTCTTTGTCACCCACAGAGTCCCTGAATATATTTCTCCTCTGGTACCAGAGGGTTTGTGTTGTCACTTAAGCCCAGAAAAAAAGATAATTATAGTGGCTAAGACACGGAGAGATTGGGCTTATCTGGGACTCCAGTGACTGTGGGCTACTCCCCAGGAAGTGCAGTTGTTTTATTGCTACTAATCCACAGCCTGCTGTAATGGGGGAAAAGAATAAATGAGCCCAGAACATTATGTTGGGTTTTAGCTCATTGACTTAAAAGGCTGAGACTTTTTACAGTCATGAACATCTGCTCACAGGAGCCTGCAACATCTGCAGCACTTGTAGTCATTCTTTGCAAAGGACCATAAAGTTTATAGAAAAATGAATCCACCCAGACACAGAGGAGACCTGGCAGAACCACCTTCCTGGCTGAGAAGTTTATTTTGTATTCCAGCCTGAGCTACAGAACATTGTGTGCCTATACCTGAGGATGTGTGGAGAAAACAGAGCTGGGATTTCTTCTGTGCCCTTCTCTACACACATGTGTATGCCCCAGTCACACTTACAGAGTCCCTACTGTATGCTGAGTGCTTTCTCATTTATGTTATCTTCTTTAACTCTCATAGCAGCCATGTTGGTGGCCATTAGCTCTTTCCACAGTGGTGTGTACAAATCTACACAGACAATTTTAGGCATACATATTGATTTGGGAATTTTTAAGTCCCAAACATAAGTTTCTGAAGTCTGGATTCACAATTATATGGTGAGGAAAAGGTAAATAGAGGTGGCGTCATATAGAAATAGCACTGGATTAAGATGGGGAGACCTCCATTCTGATCTCGGTTCTGAGGCTTTTTTATGTTGATTTCTTTGGGGCTTCTATTTCTCATGTATACAGTGTGGGAGTTGGATTTAAGTTTCTCTGTCTCTTATAGTTCTCATGCTAAATAAACCAGGAATCAATACCCAGTATGACTTCAACCATATAACATAAATATGTAGGAAAAAGGCAAGAAGGAACTATGCCAAAATGTTTTCAGAGGTTGCCTTTGGGTGGTAGGATTATGAGGGAGCACTAACTTTATTCTTTGTTCTTTTTGGCTTCTTCCAAATCTTCTATAAAGTATGTATATTTTGTCTATGATCTGAAGAATGTTGTAAAAATTTTGAGCCATTTGGTGAAGATAGCACTGCCTTTGTATTGTATTATCTCCTTCAGGTAGACCTCTGTTATAGCAGTCAGACCAAAGTAACATTGCTACTGAGTCTTCTTCTCTACTTAACTATTGTTCATTCAGATCACTACCATGGCACTGCCTTAGACATGCTTACTTGCTGTTTTAGACTTTATGGTATATATGTGTGGTTTATACACACAACTAGATTAAATGCTTCTCAAGACTGGGGAGAATCAGTCTTCTGCTTGTTTTTATTTGTTTGTTTGTTCACAGATGCTCTGGTACTGCCCATTGTAGGCACTTAGCGTTGTTACATGTTGACAGGGCAAATGAGCAAAAAGGTACATTACAGTGTCTTGCATTTAGGAGTTTCTTCCATTATGCAGCCAACACAACTGACAGGGCTTTGCATTAGGAGCCAAGATAGGATTCTAAAACGTTCTATCCAATGTGGCTACTGTTTTCCAGGAGTTTGTAGTTCAGCAGGGGAGATTATACACATATATGAATGTCTGCAATTAAAACTGTATGATGGGTGCCACTGGAGTGATGGAGACTTTGGAGCACAGATTCTCTGAGGAGGGAGAATTTACTTCCAACAAGATATCAGGAAAATTATACCTGACATTTTAGGCACCTCACAAAACCTCTGGTCTCCCTCTGGTTTCAGACACAGCTGCAGTGGATAGTTCCAGGCAAGCTTGGAGTCATGCTGACAGCATCCCACCTCAAGTTGGCACATGTATCTTTCAGCTTCAGGGCTTTATCTAATGCTGTGGGAGCTGGCTTGGTCCATGTGCAAGAGCAGTTTAAAGGTGTGGGGAAGATACTGTTCAGTGGGGTAATTCTCAACCAATAGAAGATGGTGGCCAGGCATGATAGCTTACCAGTAATCCCAGTACATTGGGAGATGGAGGTAGGAGGATCACTTGAGCCCAGGAGTTTGAGACCAGCCTGGGCAACATGGCAAAACCTCGTTTATACAAAAAATACAAAAGTTACCTGTGTCTGGTAGTGCATGCCTATAGATCCAGCTACTTGGGAGGCTGAGGTGGGAGGATCTTTTGGCCTGATGGGTGGAGGTTGCAGTGAGTCAAGATTGTACCACTGCACTCCAGCCTGAGCAACAGAGCAAGACTCTCTGTCTGAGAGGCATCCCATAGCTTCTCAGGGATCTCTGTAGAATTTACCTCTCATTGCCTTCAACAGTGATCTCAGTAGAGTACCCTTATATTGGCTTGTACTCCATATCTGTTTTACTCTCTTCACTTCTTCACTCAATATCTGTATTCAAGTTCTTGTCCCAGGCTCTGTTTTTGGAACAACCTAAACTAAGGCAGAAACTATTATGGATTCAGAGGCGTTTGAACTTGGCCTTGTCCACAGGCAAAGACAAGAAGAAAGGGGAGGTTTCAGTTAGAGGCACATTGTAGAGAAGGCATGGGAGAGCATAGTACATTGGTTGCAGTAGTAGTTTTGAAGTTCCTCTTATCAAGACATGGAATCTGTTCTCTACCCTTTCAGTCTGAACTGGCTTTGACATGCTTTATCTAATAAAACACTGCAGAAGTGAGGCTGTGTGAGTTCTAAGCTTGGGCCTCAGGTGGCTCAACATAATTCTGCTCTCACTGTCATGAAGCAGAAACTGCCAAATTTGCAAGCCAGGACTAGCCTGCCGGAGGATGAGAGACCATGTGAAGCAATGACAAGCTGCCCCAGCTGAGGAACCTTCTAGACCTATAGCCCCTAGCCAGCTCAGCAGCTGACCACAGACATGGGTGAGCACAACTGGACCAGAAGAACCTCTCAGCTAAGCTCAACGCAAATTGTGACTTGAAGAATTGTGTTTTTTAAGCTACTAAGTTTTGGAATGGTTTGCTATGCAATGAAAGCTAACTGATATAACTAGGGTAAAACTTGATCATCCTGATGAGTTAGAAGATGGCATCCATGGCAAATTGGGGCTATATTAGGCTTTGAATGCCATACTAAAAATTTTAGAATTAATTCAATAGGTAAAGAAGCCCTGTGGGGCAAGGCATGATGGCTCACACCTGTAATTCCAGCACTTTGAGGGGGGCAAGGCAAGAGGATCACTTGAGCCTAGGAGTTTGAGACTAGCTTAGGCACCAGAGTGAGACCGCATATCTACAAAAGATTTTTAAAAAATTAGCCAAGTGTGGTGGTGCATGTCTGTAGTCCCACCTACTTGGGAAGCTGAGGTGGGAGGATTGCTTGAGCCTGGGAAATTGAGGCTCTAGTGAGTGTGATCATGACACTGTACCCCAGCCTGGGTGATAGAGTGAGACTCTATCTCAAAAAAGAAAAAAACAAAGAAGCACTATGGAAGAAAAGAATGGCTGAACATCAAAGATTTGGGTTCCCCATTCTGTAGTGTTGAGTAGACCTTACAAAATGAGGTAGAGCCCATTTTGCCAGAGAGGGTCTACCCAGCCAGGGACTGTCTTTCCCCAGTTCTCTTTGCACATGACTAGTTGCTCCAGTGGGATGCAAGTGGCAGGGGTATGTGTAACCTTCCGGCTGAGATGGCTAAGGGTTAGGTATAGGACCCTCCAAGCTATCCCTCTGTTCCATCTGGCAGTTGGATGATACTGAGGCAATCTTGCACCTACAGGATGGTAGAACCTCAAGATGGATATACCCCAAATTCCTGAGTCTCCCCATGGAGGAGAACCATTCAGCAGAGTGGACTTTGCATGAGCAAGAAATAACCTTTTATCATGTTAGGTCATTGAGATTTGGGTGTTGTTGCAGCATCTAGCATTACTTTCCCTGATGAATGTTGGCACCATCACAGGAGTTTGAGTTTGGTATTGTACTCCTCAGAACAGTGGTTTGGAGATGTAGGCTTTAGCAGCCAAAGGCAGGGTGAAATGCCCCCTCCAGCCTTCTGGGACTAAGGAGACAATGACCTGGATATGGTTTTGGCTATGAAAGCAAAAAGGGAAGCACCAAAGTAGAGTGTCCCTTCAAGGTAGACATTTTACTTCCAGGGTAAGAAACTGGTTAAATTTTGGACAGTCCTACCATGCACAAGAAAATATTTACTCCTAAACTTGTTTCCATCTGTTTGGTTGTTAGTTAGAAAACTGGCTCTAGCACTTCAAGATTGGAATCTTCAAAGGCAAGTTCTTCAAAAAAATGCATCTGAAGGTTCTTTTAAAGGATAATGATAATAATTCCAGATCTGCCAGAGAGGCACTGTCCCTTCTCTCAGTCTGGGATACATTTTTCCTTTCTGCCATGCACTACTGAGATCCTAATCTAAATAAAATAGATGCCACCATTTGGCTGCTTAGTTCTTTGTGAGTGACACAGGCCCTCCTGAGGAAGCAGGATGATCTTTAGGAATTTTATGGGGAAAGATTTAGATGGATTTAACTTCTGGTCACTCTGGGGGAAATTCAGTGCCTGTCTGTAGGAGCATTTTGGAGCCACATGCTTCTGAGAGAGACTCATCCCATAGAATTGCTCCTTGAGACAACAAGCCATCCTTGGCACTTTGGAGCTGTGGCACTGCCACCAGTAACTTTGCTCCTTTGTGCCATTGGTTGGCTTGGCCTGGCCTCTCCCCACCTCTCTCTGCCAGACTCCAAAGGCCAGGTCTATCTCAGACAGTGAAAACTTTGTAGGCCATCCTTGACTTCATCTGTCTGGCTGGCAGGGTGTTTGCCTATTGCCTGTGGCCGCACCAACAGACACCCCACCTATAGGTCCCCTGGTATTGGCCTCTCCCCTGCTCTAGCCTGTTTGTCAAGTCTTCTTGGCTTGGCCTGCCCCAGCCAAGCCCAGATTTTGACAATATCCCAAGGGCAGCTGTATCTCTCCAGCTGTGCTTCATGGCGGCCTTGAAGTGCTTCCCACCCAGCTCCCAGAGGCCTCTGGAATGTTGAGAGAGAGCTTTGACCTAGACCTGGCTCACCTCACACCATAACTAACCAGTTTATTATAGCATGCAATAAACCTCAAACCAGCTTGACTCAGATTCTTAAAGGGCCAGTTCCACACACCCCATATCATCCTGGCAAAGCATAATGCTAATTTTATCTAAACCTCTTTCTAACATTGAAATGGGCAAAATATATCTTCAGCATCCCACAGAATCCACCTCAGGCCTTTCAAGAGATGTGACATTCCTTCTAATATCTGAATAAATATGCAATAATTATAATTTTTTTTGAGACCCAGGCTGGACTGCAGTGGTATGATCACAGCTCACTGCAACCTTGGCCTCCTGGGCTCAAGCAATCCTCCTCTCAGCCTCCCTAGAGCTGGGACTACAGGTGCACACTACCACACTTGGCTAATTTTTATATTTTTATTATTTTGTGGAGATGGCATTTTGCCATGTTGCCCAGCCTGGTCTCAAATACCTGGGCTCCAGCAGTTCACCCACCTCAGCCTCCTCAAGTGCTGGGATTGGAGGTGCGATCCACCACACCTGGTTCATAATTATAATTCTTATGTTTTTCTTCTGCACTTGTTTTTAAGAGCTGAACATAAGAATAATACTGGGACTGAAATATTGGCCACCCCTATGATGGGAGGTTGGTTAATAATAATGATGATGATGATGATGGTGATGGTAACACTAGCCAATGTTCATTGAGTACATGTCAGGCCCATCTAAAGATTAATTATATACATGATTTTATTGAGTCCAATAATATGTTTGCCCTGTGAGATAGATGTTACCCCATTTTGTAGATGAGGAAACAAATATACAAAGGCTAAATAATTTGCCCAATTTCAGAAAATACAATAGGTAGGTAGCCTTAGAATCCTGGTCATGTCATACTAGAATTTGTGCTATTAGCTCTGTTATCCTGTATCTTGATTTGTGGCAGACAGGCTGATATGGTTTGGGTCTGTGTCCCCACCAAAATCTCATAGTGAAGTGTCATTCCCATTGTTGAAGAAGGAACCTGGTGGGGGGTGATTGGATCATGGGGGTGGATTTCCCTCTTACTGTTCTTGTGATAGTGAGTGAATTCTCATGAGATCTGGTTGTTTGAAAGTGTGTAGCACCTCCCCCTTCACTCTTTTCCTCTTGCTCCACACACCTAAGATGTGCCTACTTCCCCTTCACCTTTTACCATGATTATAAGTTTCCTAAGGCCCCCCAGCCATGCTTCCTGTACAGCCTGCAGAACCATGAGCCCATTAAACTTCTTTTCTTTATAAATTACCCAGTCTCAGGTAGTTCTTTATAGCAATGTGAGAATGGATTACAGGCCCTAGGTGATGGTTTTTCTGTCTTAATTAAATCTGGGAGCAATAATGGTTGAATTTTTTCTGTACTGGGACAAACAATTGGGAGTTATTTATTCTGTTTAATTACACTAGTCAGTGTCAGCTCTTCAAAGCAAAAAAATTCAAATAATTTCCTAAAATTCAGAATACAAAATTAATACATAATTTTACCACCCAGAGATACACTGTTAACTCTTGAATATTTTAATATTCATTTTTAATGTTTTCTAATATCATATTAATAATAAAAGTAATTTTAGAAAGTACAGAGAATCAAAAAGAAGGAAATCAAAGTCATTCCAAATTTTACTATATTGTTACTTTCCAGAGTCTTTTTGTGTGTATCATAGTTCTTTATAATCTGAGATTTGTAGTTTGGTAATATTTTATAAATGTCTTTCATCTAAAATAATACCTCTATTAGTTTTCTACTTCAGTATAACAAATTACCACAAATTCATGATAATTTGTGGTATCTTATATCTGTGATATAAGATAATTAATATGTGTTAATTATCTTACAGTTTCCATGAATCAGGAGCTCAGGCACAGTTTAGCTTGATTCTCTGCTCAGAGTCTCACAAGGCTGCTATCAAGGGGTAGGTCAAGCTGTGTTCTCATCTGGAGGGTTGACTGGGGAAGGATTCTCATCCAAGCTCATTTGGGTTGTTGACACAACTTATTTTCTCGAGGCTGTATGATGAAGGCCTGACTTCTTCCTGGATCTTGAATGGAGGCTGCCCTTAGGTCCCAGAGGTCACCCACAATTGCCTGCCAGGTGGCTCTCTCTGTATCATGGTGGTTTGTTTCCTTAAGGCCTGTAAGATGAGTATTTTATCTCTGTCTCTATCATAATCTAAGCACAAGAGTGAGACCCCATCACCTTTGCTATATTCTATTTGTTAGAAGGAAGTCTCAGTTCCTGCTCATACTCCACAAGTGGAGGGTATTACACAGGATGTGAACATGAAGCCACTCTAGGGTTCATTTGCCATACATCACTTAGAATTGAGCCAAACTATTTCTTCTTTTGAAATAATGTGGCCCAATTCTAAGTGGTATATGA
This sequence comes from Callithrix jacchus, assembly GCF_049354715.1. Classification (NCBI taxonomy): domain Eukaryota; kingdom Metazoa; phylum Chordata; class Mammalia; order Primates; family Cebidae; genus Callithrix; species Callithrix jacchus. The sequence goes on from NC_133524.1 coordinate 17,499,728, forward strand.
TAAATGAATACCTTATATTTGAACCTTTAATGAATCCCTTATATTTCAACCTTAGCATTCCCATTTTTTTGGTCATTTTAAATAAAACTGCAGTGATCACCCAATCACTCTTGTGGTTCAATCTTTGCATAGGCCCTTAATTATTTTCTTTTCATGGATTATAAAAGATGGATTTGTTGGGTTAAAAAGTTCACATATTTTAGAGGCAATCGATAGTGTTGCTAAATTGCTCCCTAGGTCAATTTCCCTGAGTGGTGTAGGAGGGCACAGGAGGCATTTTAGCAAACTAACCTAAGTTAACATTTGTAAAGTGCTTGAAGAGTCCTGGGCATACTGGAAAGTCATATGTACATATTAAGTAAAATGAATTAAAAAAACCAAATTGAGTTACGTCATCCTTACAACAACCTGTGAAGTAAATACTAATGCTATTCCCATTTTATAGAAGAAGATGAGGCCAGAGGGTAAACAAAAGATGACTAACTTAAATACCAAAGGCTTGAACTGCATTCCAGCTTCTTCACTTATCAAGCATATTACTAAGCAAATTATTCTTCTCGTTTGAGTTTATTGTCTCCTTTGTCAAATAGGGTTAATGGCACTTACACTACCTCGTGTACATCAAGGGAGTTAATGCTTGGGCCGGTACTTGAAAACTGTAGATCAATGATTCTCACCTCTGGTTGCACATGGAATCACCTGGGGAGCTTTAAAAATGACAGATGCCTGGGTCCTGGCCCCAGAAATTCTGATGTAATTGGTCTGGGTCATGGCCTGGGTATCAAGATTTTTTAAAGCTCCCAGGTGATTCTAATGTGCAGTTAGGGTTGAGACTCACTACTAGAGCCACCCACACTTGCCAGGGATTATTTCTGCATACAGCTGAGGAAGCAACATTCAGTTCTTGTTCTCTGCTCTGAGCTGTCAGGAAATGGCCTGCTAGGGTCAGGCTGGAATCAAACCTCTGTCTTAAACTCCAGAGTCAACTCAGTCTGCTAAGTTAGTTTGGGAAGCCATCAGTTACCTGCTGTTTTACCCTCCGGTGTGAGTCCCTGGGCAGCAGGGCATCAACCTCAGCTGTGCTGGTAGGGCTGCTTTTCAATGGAGCCTGCTGTCACTGCTGCCGCCGCTGCTGCTGCTATTTTTCTAGAAGCCAAAGCAGATCCTCACATCAGAGCTTCAGCTCCCTGCTGGCTGTCAGTCACAGCTGCATGCCTGAGACTGAGGGACCAGATGCCTGGCTGCCTGCCACTGGAGCTGGGTAGCAGATTTGCTGAGGTGTCTTTGGGGCCAAGCCAGCCTTCCAGTTCACTGTGAAGGCTGGAGATGAATTTCTCTGGGCAGCCGAATGCAGTTCGAAATGAACGTGATCAATCAAAGGAATGAAAGCCTTGGTCAAGTGGCCCCAGCGTGACAGAGAAGGCCAGCACCAACCTCTGCCTTTCTCCTATGCCTGATAAATTGGGAGAAGGTATATGTGTATGCCATTTTGCTGAGTTCACTACCCAGTGATTATAGGGGAAATGGTGGTGTAGAGAAAGACAAAGGAGAAAATGGAAAACTCATATTTCAGACAGGCCTACTAGGTGTCAGACATTGTATGGACATGTTGAATGTGTAATCTCATTGAATCTGAGTGATACAACAACCACAAGAATTAGATATGATTATCTCCATTTTACAGATGAAGAAACTGAGCCTTAGAGGGGAAACCTCCTTGTGAGATCACATCACTAGCAAATGACAGAAGCAGAATGCTTTCACCTGCTGGCCTGCATAGCACTTGTTTTTTGTATATCACTCTGCTTCTCAAATTTTTAAGGGACATTTTTGACTTAGGCAGCTAGTTTTTTTGTGTGAGTTTCCTTGCCTCTCATTAGGACTGTTGCTGTCAGGGCCCATCCTTGGCCTAATAGTGGAATATTGAAGGTTGCTTTTGTCATGGTCTGGCTTCTTCATTCAATTAATTTAGGTAATGTTAACTGCTATAACAGACAAACCTCCCAATTTTGAGGGGCCTAACACAATAGACATTTATTTATTGCTCACATAGTCCAGTTGGTCATGTGAGGATATAGGTTTTCATCCGTGCAGTCATGCAGAGATCCAGGTCCCTTCTGCCTGAGGCTCTGCCCTCCCCTAGGGCTTCAGTGTCATCCACTAGGTCCTCTACCTCAGAAAGGCAGGTGGAAGGAAGTACAGATTTACCCACACCAGAGGGTAAAGCAGCAGGTAATTGATGGCTTCCCAAGCTAACTAAGCAGACTGAGTTGACTCTGGAGTGTTAGACAGAGGTTTGATTCTAGCCTGGTCCTAGTGGGCCATTTCCTGACAGCTCAGAGCAGAGAACAAGGACTGAATGTTGCTTCCTCAGTGGTATGAAGAAGTGAAGGAAATGGATTTCAGTGAACGTAGAGTAGTTCTGTTCACAGCCATGTATGATCCTGAAGTGTCTTCATTCTTGAGGCCTTACCTTGTTGATCTTACCTACACCTTCTCCAGAAACCCATCTTACACTTAATTTCAGTTCTCCTCTAATTCATAATTACCTTCTACCAAATTTCTGCCCATCATGCACAGGCCAGGGCAGGAAGACCAAGGGTACCCAGCCATGGCTCTGCTGAAGGTCTCTACGGGGCCACCTCACACCCAAGTGGCACTTGGGCTAAAGACCATGAGCCTCTCACAAGATCTCTGGCCCACCTTCTGTTGGACCTTCAGAGGTGGGAGTCAATAATGGGAGGCTGCCGGCCCTTGGCTTCCCTCTTCGTTGACTAATGATGATGAATGTCAATGTGTGACTCTGAAAGCCCCTACTACTTTTCCTGCAGCGTCTCTTCCATGGTGTGTTTTCTTTCTTCCTTAGCTCTGCTAGCTTCAGACCCCAGGGAAGTGATGAGTTTTACAATGATGGACGGTAGGGATTTTTCACAGCTGCTAATTCTGAAATCCTGAGTCAGCAGGATCTGTGCTACCAAGACACATGATTTAGAGGCACTCTCCATTAAGACTGAATATGGTCCCTTAATATTTCCATAACCCTCTGTGATCAAGAACTCTTAAAACTTTAAGTTTCCTTCAGAGCAAATATGGCAAGGAAGGGCCCAGTCGATGTCAAATGAGCATTCTTCTGCTATCTCCCCTTCCCAGGTGAAAGTGCTCCCAAATCCTTCCTCATTGGAATGCCCGGAGGAGTGGTCAGGAGTCAAACCTGTGTGCCTTTTCCATGACACTTTTGAGAAGCATGAGGGCCAGCCCAAGCAAAGTTTATCTGGGATGCCACTTTCAGTAGCTTTCAGGAGACCTATTTGCATTTTAGGGGGGAAGACCTTGATCTAGAGAACCTTGCCAAGATTAGAGAGAAATGTCAGTTGCTGAGGGGAGGCAGGCCTTGTGGCTTATGGCTTAACTAGGAGGCAAACTGGCCTAGATGCCTGTCACCAGATTGGGTATGCAAAGGTCTGAGGTTCTTAAGCAAACTTCTCACCCTGCTCCATCTTTATCTAGTTGAGTAGTTGGGCCCATAGTCTCCCAATACCAGTATTCACTTTTTGCCTTTTAAGTTCTCTATAAGTAAACTCTGACTTCAGACTTCATAGGAAAGCACTGATTTAAAGGCCAGTTGGGGAGTGCAGAAGTGGCAGTGAGAAGGGAAGGAGGCCAAGCGAGGGTGCATCAGGGAAAACCCCATGGAGATAAAACTGACTCAATCCTGCAGCAGTGCAGGCAGGATTAGTGTCTCCGTCACTGGAGATAGTGTCTCCATCAGGGGACAAGGGGGTTTATACCCTGTACCCATCAGCCATTTTGCCAATGGGCTGTCCCTGGGCAATTCCTTCTGTACCCAAGGACCAAGCAGGCTCTGGCAGCCTAGGGCAACCGCCTAAGACATGGGTGCTAGCAGTTGGGCGGGAAATCCCACCAGCAACCATGCGCAAAAGTGGGGAGTGGCTCTGAGGCCAATTGTGTGGATTACTCATGGTCTCTGCTTATTCCTCACAGACTCTGTGCCCAATTGGAGGCTGCTTTTGTCTTTTGGAACAGCACTTAATATCAACTTTATGCTAAGAGCACAAAGTGAGTTTTACCTGGATCCCAGGACTCCCAGGGATAGTCTGGGTAGGGGAGAGGCTTTGTGGTAAGTATGGGGCTTTCAAAGCCCCTCTCTATATAGGGCATTGTTTGCCCTTACAAAAACTGAATGCACAACTCAAGCAGAGGAGGGAGGATGGCCTAGGATGTAGATCCAGATGTTAGAAACGTGGAATAATAAATTTTCAACCCATGTGTCTGCCCACAATGGAATGAATAAATCAGTTGTGGTAGATTTATATAATGGAGTACTACACCACAGTAAAAATGAAAGAACTATAGCTATATGCACCAACATGGCTGAATCTCAGAAATGAGATGTTTGATGAGAAGAATCATAGACGGAGTTATGCAGTATGATTCCATTTGCATGAAGTTCCATGAACAGAAAAAAGATACATGTATAGGGTGATTAAAAAATAGAAAGCAAAGTGAGGGGGAGATAAAGACACATTAAGGATAATGGTTACCTTTGGCGGGGTAGAAAGGGGAGTTCAATTGTAGATGGACATAAGGAGTGCAGGGACTTCTGGATATGATAAAGTTCTACTCCTTAGGCTGGGTAATGGTACGTGGATTTTCATTGTATTGCTTTTCTTTAGACTATGCATATACATGTGTTTTATACATTCTTTTGTATAACATATACACATTTTTATTGATATTTTAAGAGAATAATAATAGAGAAACTTCTGGAGCATCTCTTCTCTCAAAAAATTCATCCAGGTACCACTTCCTAATAGGAAAGGGGCTATGGAAAGCATGGGATATTCTACAAGAACTCCCTCAGCTGCTAAGAAATCAAGCTACACATTTCTCTGAGGGTCACTGGGAATTCCTTCCCTTTTAGAAGCTCAGGGTAGAAGCAAGGGTGGTAGGGGAGATTGGTATCAAAATGTATTATTTCCATGAGATAAGCCCCCTTGCCTTCTAGAAAACCATGAATCAGCAAACTATGGCCCACAGACTAAATCCTGCTGGCCCCCCATTTGTGTAAACAAAGTTTTATTGAAATACGGCTGTGCTCATTCATTCACCTATTGCCACTGGCTGCTTTCATGCTGCAGCAACAGTGTTAAGTAGTTAATACAGAGACTATATGTGATCCACAAAGCAGAAAATATTTACTGTTTGGCTGTTGAAGAAGTTTGGCAAACTGTGGTCATCCAGTCCCTAATCCTGCAGTGTGCTGAGGCAGTGGTGCTCAAACATGAATATGCATAGGAATCACCTGGAGGCTTGTGAAAATGCAGATTCTGACAGTGTGCCAGGGATGGGACCTGAGACACTGCATTTCTAACAGGTTCCCAGGTGATGCCGATGCTGCTGGTCCATGGATGACCCCTTCAGTAACAGGATGCTTACTGACGATGGTCTCTTGGCTCTCATTCATTCCATAAACATTCATTGAGTATCTTCAGCATGTCAGGCCCTGGGGACACTGAGCTGAAATCAAGGCAGCACCTGAGCTTGAGAAATTTAGTCCAACAAGGGAGGCAGAAGCATTCCAATGTTAGCAGGTCATGGTTCTGTACGACATGAAGGACAAAATGTTGCCCAGAGGAGGGAGGTGTGCGTTCTTGGAGTTGTCAGGGATTGCTTCCTTCAGCAGGTTGCATTTGAATGGGTATTGGTGATGAAAACATGCTCTCGAAAAAAAGCAGTTGAGGTGAAGGGAAGAGCAGGGTGAATCCATAGCTGTGGGGAAAGAACTAGCATGTTCTGAGAGCGTGGAGCCTATTGGCATTGGGTGAGCCAGTAGACCTCACAGACCATCGCTGAACTCCATGATGATCTTAGCAATACTCTTCACCCTCTCTCCACCAAGCCTTTCCTGAGACCTACCAAAAGAGGCACACTTCCTCTCCCCTTTGCTTTTTCTCTAAGGACAGAAGCATTAATGAGTCTTGAAAACTCCAAATCCCCTGAGGTGGGAGGGTGGCAGAGGAGCAGGTAGTGCTTCCAGGTGGTGCTGGAGGGCACAGGTATGAGAATGCAGCATGGAAGAGAGGACCTTCAGCTCTGCCAACCCAGCCAGGTGCTGGAAGCTGGAGCCAGAGATCAGACTGGCTTTGCCTGGGGCTGCCTCTCTGACATGGAGAGCCAGGGCAGTCCTGTTTTCCTCAGAGGCTGCCTTAAATTGTTCTCAGCTATGGTGGCCTCTTGCTGTGTCAGATCAGAATTGCAGAATTTTAAAGCTAGGAAGTATATTGAAGGTCATTTGGCTAAGCCTTCTGTTTGTGTACATGGCAGAATTCAACTCATTTGCACTTGGGGTGTGTGACAAAAAAGTTATTTTTATTTGATCCCTAATGAGTCTGCTAAGCTCCAACCTGCTTATTTGGTAGAATAATATTAAATGAAATGTCTGCTCTTGTTTAAACATAGACCTTTGGAAGATACTCAGACCTCAAACTCTTGTTGGGTGAAAACTTTTCTCAGCACTTCCCCAACTCTGGGAAAAAAAGAACTCAGGCAGGTTCCTTAGCCTTCCTGGATGTTAGGCCAATGCCTTTTGCCAGTGCATCTTGGGATCTAATGTCTCTCTCAGTGTGGTCAAGGACTGTGGCCCTCCCAGAAAGACCAGAACTCAGCTGGGCTCCTGATGGCTACAGATCCGTGGGTTTTCACGAAGGCCTCTGCAGCCTGTTAGAGAATGGCATTGTCCTGCTGAGGCAGGCTTGTGGCAGGTCCTCTGTCTCTGAACTTAGGTATCATGTCCTACAGGGATTGAAGGCAGCTTGGGAAGACCAGGGACCCCTCTGCTTGATCCCATGGTGTTACCCAGTTGACTTCAAGGTGACGGTTTCAGGTTTGTTGGAGGCTCTCTTGTCCCCGTGTGGCTACCATGCAAAGGGAAGTTCAGGACACATGGCACTACTGCTCCTTCACCTCACACACTCCTTCTATCATAAGTTCTTAGGTAGGGAAAAGGGGTGGGTTTTCCCTTTACTTCCCCTTTGTCATAGTTCCTTCTTCCTGGCTTTAGCTATGCCTTCATGGCAGGCAAAGTCCTCCCCTTTGCCCTATAGTAAAAAACCCAGGAGCTGAGTATTCCAAGTGTATTCACTATTGGCTACAGGAGGAGACAAAGGATTCTGGAAAGTCCTTCCTCAAGACAATCTCTTGGCTTGTAAGCCCCTTGCCTGTGGCACAATCCGATTTTGAATGTCAAAAAGTCAAATATTACTTTTGGTTTTCTGTCTACATTCCCTCTGTAGCAAAATCTCTCTCTCTCTTTTCATTTATTTATTTATTTTTGAGACAGAGTCTTGCTCTGCCTCCCAGGCTGGAGTGTAGTGGCGCTATCTCTGCTCACTGCAACCTTCACCTCCCAGGTTCAAGGGATTCTCTTACCTCAGCTACCCTAGTAGCTGGATTACAGGTGCCTGCCACCATGCCTGGGGAATTTTTGTATTGCTTTTTTTTTTTTTAGTAGAGATGGGGTTTAACCACGTTGGCCAGGCTGGTCTTGAACTCCTGGCCTCAAGTGATCCACCCATCTCGGCCTCCCAAAGTACTGAGATTATAGGCATGAGCCACCACACCCGGCCCCCTCTGTAGCAAAATCTCAATCTCCCCTCACCCTACCACACCCACTCCCACCTCTTAGCAACTAGGTGCCTTGGGCTAATCAGGGCAAAGCCACATTTTTGAGAAGGCACAGGAGAGATGTACTGTCAAATTGTGGGGAAAATATTGTCCCATGGTCTATCCATGAGGCCGCTGGGTGTTATACATTTAGGTTACTTTGCCTGAGGTGTGTCTTGGGGTCCCCCATTCCCCAGACCTGTGAGTGTTAGCTGATAGTTCATAGCTGCTCCTGTCTCTGCAAGCTGTGCCCCTCCCCTACTCATTCAAACCCCCCATACTTTAACAAATGACTGACTGGCATGGGGGTATAAAAGCCTTGCCCTGAGATTTGACTAACTCCAAGGTGCTTTTATGTTCCTTGTGGGCTGCTGTAGGGTCATGCTGAAGCTAGTCTCCAGTAAAAACCACATCTTTTTTTTTTTTTTTTTTGAGACAAAGTCTCATTCTGTCTCCCAGGCTGGAGTACAGTAGTGATCTCAACTCACTGTAACCTCTACCTCCCAGGTTCAAGCCATTCTCCTGCCTCGGCCTCCCAAGTAGCTGGGATTACAGGCATGAGCCACTATATCCAGCTAATTTTTGTATTTTTAGTAGAGATGGGGTTTCACTATTTTGGCCAGGCTGGTCTCAAACTCCTGACCTCAAGTGATCCACCTGCCTCAGCCTCCCAAAGTGCTGGGATTACAGGCATGAGCCACCGTGCCAGGCCAGGACCACATCCATGCTTAGGTTTTTCTCCCTGCCCCATCCTGCTCCCCTCCAATCAATCAGTTGAACAAAAATCCCTATCTCAGGCTCTGCTGTTGGGAAACATAACCTGAGACCTACTCAGGGTTAGATTAATACCAGCTGTTTCAGTTTTCTGTTGCTGCTTTAGAAGTTTACCACAAGCTTGGAGACTTAAACCCGCTACACTAGGCCTGTGAATTTGGGAAATAAGTAGAGAGCAACCTAAAGTCAAGGAGTATCCTACCTACAGCTTATATGACCGAAAAAATACCAGGAGTTGGGGAAGAAGTTGCCCTGGATCTTGGTCAAGAGTGTGTCTGTTGTCAGTGTCTAGTCTCAAGTCTACAGGCCTAATCCTCCAGAATGAAGAAGAAACAGACATTTGGAATTCCGTTAAGGGGTTACCTGCCAAGTGGGGGTTGTGGGGGCAGAGTGTAGGAGGATGGAACATGGATATGGGGGTTCATTGGAGATGAAACTGTTAACTAAAAGTACTAAACCCCCAAAGTAGATGTTGCCACAGAGGAAGGCCATGGTTTTTGTTTTTGGTAAATAGAGGAGACATCTAAGTGGAAGAAATAGGCAAATAACCCAAGAACATTTTTTAATGTAATATTCTGAAATACACTCATGGCCTCACTTTGCACAGTAACACACTTACTTCGGGGCTGTGTCTGACCATGTAACCTTGTTCATTATGTGGTAGGGAGCTTTTCTGCCCAGCTGATCTTTGATTCTTCGTCTCCTGGTTTGAACTGCTCCATTCTGTCAAAGCAGAACTGTAAAAACAAGAAAGGCATATAATAAAACGCTGAGCTGAGATGCTTTTCCTTTCTTTGCTGATGACTGTGAATTATTGTAGTTGAATGATAACTCCCTCTGGGATAGATGGTAAATGTTGGATGGGAGCAGCAGTGCTAGACTGACATCTTCTGGAAGGGAGTTGGTTGCCAAGGCCTTTAGGAAGTCCCTGTGGGTCCCTAGCCCCCTTGTCTTTAAGCTTGCTATGCTATGGGCATGAAGGCCTCTCATCATAGGCAGGGGTTCTTAAAGTCTTTGGATAATCCTGGTATGTTAATTTCCATAAAGTTTAGTGCACAGTTGGCTCCTCTGTTCAGTCTTTACTTGACTTGGTTTGCATGCCCCAAATCCAACCCTAAGAGATGACTCCACTCACGTACTAATGAAACAACATCACATTATGGAATGAAAAAGCAGACCAGGTTTTTAGTCTTAGTTTCATCACTTACTAGCTCTGTGATCTTTGTCTGGCAGGACTGCATTTTCCAAAGATGGCTGCAGTAGTAGCTTCTATCTTACATGTTCTTCTAGAACTTTGCCTTCCTCCTTCAAAAGGTAGAATCTAATGCCTCTCCCCTTGGAGCTGGCTGGGTGGATTTGTGACTCTTTCTACAAATAGAATGTGGTGGGAAGTGATGTTGCATGACTTCAGAGGTTAGCTTCTGAAAGGATCATGCAACTTGTGCTTGATTCTTTTGAGACACTCTCTCTTGGAACTCAGTCACCATGCTGTGAGAAAGCCTAAGCAGCCCGTGGAGCAGCCTCCGTGGAGAGAAAGCAAGGACCCTGACCCATGATCCTTACTGAGCTCCCAAGTGACAGCTGACACCAGCTTACCAACCATGTGAGTGAACCATCTTGAAAGTAGATCTCCCAGAACCCAGGTGAGCTGCCCCAAATGATACCACTGAGAACAGATGATGCATCCCTGCTGAGTCCTTAAAGAATTGGATATTTGGAGGCAGACATAAACTGTTGTTGTTTTTCACAATAAACATTGATAATAAGTTTTGGGGTGGTTTGTTGCACAGTAATAGCAGGTAACTGCAACATTTGGGACCCAAGAGGGACCAAACATTTCAGAATACATTTTATAGGTCCAACATCATCAGCAGATCTATAAGGATGTCTTTGTGCTATGGCTGTAGGGGAAAGAAAAACCTTGAAGCAACCAGAAAACCAGGCAACTAGAAATGATTGCACAAATTGTATATCCTGTTTGCACCTTAGATTGTACAGTTATTGCAAAGAATCAATTTGATCTATATTAATTGCCTTAGAGAGATGGCTATGATGTATTGTTAAGGTAGAAAAACACATTGCAGAGTAATCTATAACATGATCAATTTTTTTGTAAAGATGAACAGCAATTAAGTCCTCTTGTACATGTGTATATATGTTTACAGGAGTATAGAGGATTTCATAGAAAGACACCACGATGATAACATTAGATACATCAGCAATATTTGGAAGTGGGGCAAGCAGGAATCATGGTCATAGTGGTGATACTGCAGAGGTTTTTCGGGTAAAAATATTAACTTTATACGTCTTTGGATTGTTTTACTTGGTACAATGACCATATCTTGTTTTTGAAATAAAGGAAGTGCAAGAAAGGCAAAGAAACTTTCCTACTAAATTTAAGAAAGAAATTGGAACTTGGAATCTGACAGATCTAGATTTGAATCCCAGATCTGCTACATACTAAGTGATGTTGAGTAAGCTACCTGACCTCCCTGGGCTTCTGTTTCCTTACCTGGAAAAAGGAAGAATAACGATGCTTACCTTGCAGAGTAACTGTTGAGATTAAAGGAGAACATCATTTTGTGTGATTACCCGCAATATAAGCCTTAGTTCCACATATCCAGGCTTGGTTGATGTTCCACCTGAAAACCGCAATCCAACAGACAAAAAAGAAAGAAATTAGCACTTCAGGCTTTGATGCTTTCACTCTCTCTCTCTCTCTCTGTGTGTCTGTCTGTCTCTCTCTCTCTCTTTCTCTCTCTCTCTCTCTCACACACACACACACACACACACACAAACACACACACATGCAGAAATGCCAAAAGAAAATTGTGGGGGGCAAGTAAAATGTTACAACACTTCATCAAAATCCTTTCTCCTGTCAACCTCCACACAGATGCTAATGATGATGATGATTCATTGATCCTTGACTATGTGCCAGAAACTTTGTGTTTTACATGTATTATCACATCTCAATGTCAAAAATAGGTAAGCAGCAGAGTGCCAGGATTGTTACCCAGGCAGTCTGGGTACAAAACTAGCCTTAACCATGCAGTCTCTTGCTGGCACCCCCAAATTCACTCTTTCTCTACTTCTCAAATCCCCAATATTTCAAAATTTGAAATATTTTGAAATATATCTCTCTTCTCCCACTCAGTTCTTCCTTGCCTGAGAGTATACTGTCTTCATTCAAGGCTGGACATAGTACCTGGACTTCTCTTCATGCTCATGGACCATGTAGGGCTGCCCTAGACTAGAAGCCCTGGAGACTCCTGGTCGTGCTCTTCTCGCACCGTCCTAAGGGGAAGCATAAGGAATCTTCAACATGGTCCTTCTCTCACTATGATCTCTGAGAGAAATTATCGTGGACAAGTTGGTAAACAACATTTTCTGTCTCAGGTTATGGTAGGTTGCAAGAATGGTCACAAATTCTTCCCTTCCCTGTATCCACACTCTTACAATGTTTATGGATCTAACTTGGCCACGTGACTTGATTCAGTCAATGGGACAATAGCAATCATGACATAAGGAGACTCCAAAAGTGCCTGCATAATGGGATTTGCTCCTACAGGACCCTTCCACTAGGTGACCAAGCCTGGGTTAGCCTGCTGGAGAATGCAAGGCCATGTGGAAGAGAACCAAGGTGCCTCGGCTGACCTGCAGCTGACTGGTGATGCATAGCAGACCCAGCCATCTGCTGAGCCTGGCCTCAGGAACACTGCACAGCTGAATCCAATTCAAATTGCCATCTATAGACTCATGTGCTCAATAGTGGTTGATCCATAGTTAGCTTTATGCAAAGCATTCAGGACATACAAATAGATAATAAATATGAGTTTCCTTCTTCCCCCTTCCCTTGCCCCATAATCACTCTCTTAAACCGTTAAAGGTAAGGCCATACAGGTAAAACTTCATATTTAGCCAATTCAAGTAGGGCCTGTGACTTTTTGTTCATGTGGGTATCTTCTTGGCCAGCACAAGTAGTGCTTGAACTGACTGCCTTGTTCTGTCTGTGGCTGAGTATATTTTCCCAAAAGTGGCCATAATATTTCCAGTTTCGCGTGCTCTTCCAGAACCTTGCCATTCCCCTGTCAATAGGAGGAGTCTATATTGTTTCCTTCTGAATATTGGGTGGGACTTTGTGACAGACTCAAGGAATAGAATACATTATTATTTGCGATTAGTAATAATAGACTTCAGAGGCTAGATCATAAAAGGCAATACATCTTCTACCTAGTGTCCCCTTTTTCTCTCTCCCTATCTCTCTCTCTCTCTCTCTATCTATCTTAGGACAGGCTTCACTGGAGTACTGAACTGTCCATATAAGAAGTCTGGCTACCCTGTGGCTGCCATGTTGGAAAAGCCACATGGAGAGACCTCATAGAAGTAGAGAGAGATGCCTGCAGAGTCCCAGTTGTTCAGCCTAAGCACTGGACATTTGACCAAATAAGGTTGCAAGATGAACAGCCCCAGCACCTCTCTAACTGCAGCCTCATAGATAACTAGAATACCACCTCTTCTGGTGCAACAGGTAAATTTACCATGATAGTTTCAGACATAGTCTCCAGACCCGATGCAGTTGGCAGCTTTTTTCCATATGTACATAATCCACAGTTGAGAACTCAAGGCTGCTGCTGGCCAAGGGCTCAGTGAGCATGACAGCCAGCCATTAGTAGACAACAGAAATATAGTCAGAACTCACAGAGTCAGAAAATGAGGAAGGGAGTGATGAATTAGGAAAAATCAGAAATAAAGTTACTTTTGTCAATTTGTAAATGAAATATTTTTCATCTTTCAAATAGTCACAGTAACAAAGACATGTAGCCACTGCCATCGCAAAGGCATTTGATGTGAAACAATAATAGTTAACACTGAGCAAGCACCTACTATGTGTCTGGAACTGTCCTGAGTATTTTAATCAACACACGTCACCATATGGGAGGTACTATTATTATCCCATTTCAAAAAACATGCCAAGCATCACACAAGTAATAAGTGGCTAAGTTGAAATTTGAATCTGGCAGACTGGCTCCAGAGTCCATGATTTTAATCACCGAACTACAGTTTCTTGATAATTGTTAAACAAACCAGTGTTTCCAAATTAACTTCTAAGAAATATCAAATTTTAAGCAAGTGGTTTATAAGCAAATGTGGATACCTTGGGAATATGGTATTCACAATAATGGGAATTCTGGTGAAAAATGTTCAAAGGAGGAATGTTCTCTGAAGGAGGTTCTGCTTTCAGAGAACTTACTAGTGAAAATTTGAATCCTATTCACAAAATTGTAAAAACAGGAATTATGAACCAAATACTCTATTCTGTGGACAACGAATGCTGGATTTATATTATATCCACTTTTGTAAGTATGAGGAAAAGCTCACATACCTATTATTAAAAATTAACAATAAGAACCTGTATGAAATATGAGGAAATGATACACTTATTTCACCACATTGTACCTCATAAATATATATAATTATTTGTCAATTAAAAAGAAAATAAAACAAAAAACTCCTCAACAAAAATTGTAGAATAGGTATATGAATAGTAAAGCAATACCAGTGACCTACATTTTATTAGACCTATGGATCAAGTAACAAAATTTTGCTTCAAGCCAGCATATGTGCTGTATGAGGCTTTCCTTCTAAAATAATTCCAGAATCTGACCCTTTCTCACGACCACCACTGATACTTCTCTCGTCTAAGCAGCATCTTATCTCCCCGGGACCTTACAACAGCCTGCTAACCAGGCTTCCTGCTTCCACTCTTGTAATTCTACAATCCATCCTCCACCTTGCAGTCAGAGTGAATTCTAAAAGATGGTGATGAGATGACGTCACTCTTCTGTTTACATTTCTCCAGTGCTTTCTTATTGCACTTTGCTTACCTTTCTGACTTCCCCTCTGGCCACATTTTCCCTCTCTCACCAGGGCTCCAGCCACACTAGCTAGCCTTTATGCTGTTTCTTGAAAACGCACCTTACAGGGTTTTGACTTGCAATTTCCTTTGCCTTCAGGCCTTCACCTAACTGGCTCCTTCCTGTCATTTGGATCTCTGCAAAGATGTCACCTCTTTAGAGAGGATTTCCCTAATTACCTTTTCCAAATATGTCACCCGTAGTCCTTCTCCATCACTTCATCCTCTTTGTTTCTTTTAATGTACATGTTACGATCTGTATTATCATGGTCATCTATTTGTTTTATTCTTTACTTTGTATCTCCAGCATATCAGTTAGTTTCCCCTTTGTCAGTTTTATTGTGTAACAGACAACCCCAAAACTTAATGGCCTAAATAATCACTTACTCAATTACTTATGATTTTGTAGGTTGCCAGTTAGGTCTGGGCTCAGCTGAGTGTTTCTTCTACTTGAGCGAGGGTTGGCTGATTTTGGCTGGGCCTGCTCATGCATGTGCTGTCGGCAGAAGGATCAGTTATACCTGGTTGGTTTATAATGGCCTTCATTGGGAAGGCTGGAGTACTGGGGCCTTTCTCTACATGTTCTTGCATCTTCTAGCAAGTCAGCCCAGGCTTGTTCACATGGAAGTTGTAGTGTTCTAAGAGCTTGAGAGTGGGGGTTTTTGGGCTTCTCGAGGTCTGAGCTAGGAATTGCAGTGCTACTTCTGTTGCATTGTATTTGTCAAACAAGTCACCAGACCAGCCCAGATTCAAGGGATACAGAAATCAGGTCTTCCTCTTGATGAGAGAATTTGCAAAGTATGGCAGCCAGTATTGCATTTTATCATGCCCCCATTGGATTGTAACTCCATGAGAGCAGAACTTTGGCCCTGGTCCATGGACTGGTGTTTGGAAACTATTGCTCAAAGGCCCAGAACTGTGCTACATTCTGCTCAATCCTATATTCAGTCCTCACTTGTGTTTAAGTTATTCAAGATGTGGCAATTCTGCCTTTCACATTAACCCACTCTGGAATGCAACCACCAACTGAGAAACTGTCGCTGTAGAGAAAAATTACCCAAGCTGGACTGGCGAGAGGGGAGGGGGTAATATGAGAAACTTTAAATTAAAGACTAAGGCCGAAAATCTGTCAAGTTCTGTAAGATAAAAATCTTCTCAAAAGGGCACATCTGCCAAGACTGCATTTTCACAGGCGGTCTTGACTGAAAACAAGGTCAGCATGAAGCGAGTGTCCTCTCTTCCAGCCAGGCCTTGGGAGAGAGTGGAGGGATTTTGATGAGAGCCAAATTGGATCCCCCAAAGCTGGGGCTCTGTATCCTATCTAACTAAAAAAAAAAAAAAAAAACTTCTTAAGTTGGCTAGAAATGCTAGCAAGGGCAACCTCATCCTTGCTGTGGAATTAGAATTAGGTTACATGGGATTTTCCCCCTCCTCACACCTGAACTGTTTCAAAGTATACTCCTTCAAAATATATTTCATATTTCAGAAGTAAGTCATTAGTCAGCCCATCAGTAAGTATTTAGAGCTGACCTATCATATTTGCAGTGCTGTGCTGAATATCTTGAGGACACCCCAAAGTGGGAGATTCTGCTTCAGGGAATTTACCAGGGACACACAGTCCCTGAAGGTGCTAACAGTGGACACTGTCTGCTGGCAGCATTCCTTCCAGCTGGAGCAATGAGTCTTTCCTTGAGGGAGGATGTGGGAGTACAGCTTCATGTCTATCACAACTATCCTTTATTGAGCAATTCAAATGTGTGGACATTCTGCTCAGTGCTTTATGTTATTATGCAATTGAATCTTTATGAAAATCCTCTCTTGAGGTGAATGCTATTAGCATCACTATTATCAATGAAAACCGAAGCCTAAAATTATAGGACTAATTGGTGGTCAAGCCAAGATTTCAACTCACATTTGACTAACTCCGAGCTAGAACACTATGCTAGCCTTCCAGTATAAGATTGCCAGTAGTAAACATAATCAGTAGCATTTATTGTGTTCTTATCAACAGGCTTTACATGTATTATTCCATTTAATCTCCACCATAGCCTTAGGAGATAGTTACAGTTATTATGTCCATTTCACATATGGAAACACAGAAGGTCACAAAGCAGGTCAAGGTGGCCCTGGATTTTCTCATAGTTTTAGTAGCTGATGGTAACCCTCCTATACCTTCTTGTTCTGGGTGCTGACCTGATTCAGTGGTAGGAGAGCTGCCATTGTTCCACCCACCCACAAGCACCTAAGACAAAATAAAATGGGAACCATGTATAATGGACATTGGAGACTCAGAAGCGGGGAGGGTAGGAGGAGGGTGAGGGATTATAAACTGCATATCGGGTATACACTACTCAGGTAACAGGTGCACTAAAATCACAGACTTTACCATTATACAATTCATCTGTGTAACCAAAAACCAGTTATACCTCAAAAGCTATTGAAAGAAAAAAAAAATGGAAACAACAGGAACCATGGCTTTTTCCAAAAAACTTCCCCACTGACTCTGATCCCATTCTTAGTGGGCCTATCATGGATTTTATTCCTCTTGCTGCTCTAAATCCCCTCCCTGCTGGAACCTTTCCAAGTCTTCTCTTTTGTTCTTTCATTATGGTAGGACAGCTCTGCAGAAACCTCTTCCTTCCCTCTTTGTCTGTCATGGTCTCCCCTTCTAAGCAGGCTGTGGGAACCAGGGCACACAGCCAAGAAGAAGGAAGGAGACCTTCAAATCTAGGCTGCTGAATTGGCCTGCCTTAGAAGCTCCTGCGAAAAGAGATCTTGAATGGCTGACTCAGAGGAATGTGCCCGGAATCCAGCAGCTTCCTGTCAGCTTTATTTCAGACAAATTAAAGCTGACTGCAGGAGAAGGGGCCAAAGATATCTAGCCCTTCACACTCTTCTTGGACATAATACCCAGCTTCTATCTTGGAAGATTCCAACTGGACAGGCTCCAGAAATGACTGCAACTAATACTGTCATTCTACATAGGATAAGATAGAAGCTCAGAGAGCTCAGTGGCTAGTCCAAGGTCACATGGTCCTTTAGTGACAAAGCCAGGCCTACAGCACCTATACCCAAGTCACTTTTCTTTCCAACCACCTTATGGCAGGGCTTCCAGCCTTCAGACCTTTGGACACCATCTTCACAATTTTGACATCTGTGTCAAGAATTGCCTAACATTTTCTCAAAATTGACTAATGTTTTAAATAGAAATTATTGAAAAAAGGAAGCTTCACATCACCAGTTTGTCCTGGTTTTATGTTTTTTCTAATAAATATACAAAATATAAAATTATATCATTTTGTACCCCACCAGCAGTATGCCTTCCACTTTTTTTGGAAACCAGGTCTCAGAAGTAACTACAATGAAGTATAAGTGTTGCTGAGTTCAAGTGTCTTCTTGGTTACTTCCCAGCTGCAATGTCATGGGCAAGTCACTTCACCTTTCTGAGCCTGTTTTCTTAGCTGTGAAATGAGAGTGAAGACTAATTCTCACCCCTGCAGTTCTTATAGGGTTGTCATGAGAACCAAACACAGGAATATACTTTAAAGAGTTTTATTCACTTAGAGAAGCTAGACCAATGGAAACTTTCATTATTAGTCCTCTTAGGAGCATTACTATTTTCCCATTTACAGTAGAACTATTTCTTTGGTTGCCCATCTTCCAAGAGATGTGAAGTTCTCCTGGTGCTGGTCCCATTCTTTTTGAGGACAGAGTGTTTCTGAGCAAAATCCCTTATTTTCACATGCTTATCTATCCTGTGGGGTTTTTACCCCTCTTTTTTTTTTACTCAAGGACATCTCCAGCCAGATGATGAGTGAAGGTCTGGTTTTACATAGTTTGATGAACAGACTTTCCTAAATACCATGTCCAAAGTCTCCAAAGTTAGTGAGAGAAACCCTCAGCTATCATATCTAGCCCTGGCTAGCTCTGGACAGAGGAAAGGAAAATGCTGATCTATAGCTAAGAAATCTAGAAATCTGATCTGAATTTCCGGTTATATAGGATTGAAAGGAGTGTCAGTTTGCAGACATTGTTCACTGGAACTGAAATTTAGAGGTAAATTTCACCACAGATAATTCATTTTCTGATTTTTTTAATTATCCAGTCTTTGTGTTTAAAGATCTCAAAGAAAGAGTTTGTTTGGGCTTTTGGATTTATAATGGTACACACACCAGGGATATATGTGTGTACCCATTCATAGCGCTTATGTGCCAGGCACTATTCTGGAGTTTTACAAATATTAACTCATTTAATTGTCTCACCAACCTGTGAAGCAGGTACTATTAGTAGCCTCATTTTATAGATGAGGAAACTTAGGCACAGAGTAGTTAAGTGGCTAGGCCAAGGTCAAACAGCTAGTACTGGGCAGATCTGATATTCAAACCCAGACAACATAACTCCAGAATATCTTTTTAACTACTATACTATGTTATGAAATATAAACATACTGAAAATCCAAATTCCATCTTTCAAGGCCTAACTTCCAAGGTTCCTGCTGCTTGAAGTCTTTCCTAATCTAACACAAGAGAAACATTCCCTAAATTCCAGTTGTGTATTCTCTATGTCTCTCTAAAGGCACATGCCACTTTTTTTTTTTTTTGTGGGGTTGGGGGCTGAGTCTTGCTCTGTCGCCCAGGCTGGAGTGCAGTGGCGTGATCTTGGCTCACTGCAACCTCTACCTCCCAGGTTGAAGTGATTCTCCTGCCTCAGTCTCCCAAGTAGCTGGGATTATAGGTGCCCACCACCATGTCCCAGCTATTTTTTTTGTATTTTTAGTAGAGAGGGGGTTTCACCATGTTGCCCAGGCTAGTTTCAAACATCTGAGCTCAGGCAATCCACCTTCCTTGGCTTCCCAAAGTATTGGGATTACAGGCGTGAGCCACCGCTCCCAGCTGTACATGCCACTTTCTAGCTTGCATTAGAATGATTTTTATTTGTCTTACTTTCCTCTCTCTGTCTCGTGGGGTGTGTGTGTGTGTGTGTGTGTGTGTGTGTGTGTGTGTGTCTATGTATTCCTTAATAGTCATTAGTACCCTTCACAAAATATTTCTGGCTCTCCACTTCCGGGCATAGAGTAGAATTGCATTTCCTAGTCCCCTCCTTTGCTATGGCATAGCCACAGACAATATTTAAGAGAGAGGCTGGTTCATCTGTCTGGGTCCCTAACAGAACATGAAGGGAAGAGTCCTGGCCAGCCATGGTGGACATGTATTGTGAGCAAGATATAAACTTTTCTTGTTGTAAGAGATACTTGTTGTTCAAATATTGGGACTATTTGTTACTACACCAAAACCTAACCTATATTGACTGATGTAGTTTAGTTGGTCCCCAGTTTTAGTTGTCAGTATGCAGTATGGGAGATGGACAACTTCTTAAGAACTGCACAGTTTGGCTTTTGGAAGGGAATAATTCTAACCAGGGGATAGAGGTGGACCTTAACATGCATATATAAAAGGTATCCATATTGGAAAGGAAGAAATAGATGTCTACCTACAGAAGACATCATTATGTGGAAAATCCTAAAGAATCTACAAAAAAGCTCCTAGAAATAATAGGTCAGTGTAGGAAGTTACAGGACACAAGGCAAATACACAAAAATTTATTGTATTTCTGTATGCTAGCAATAAACAATTGGAATTCACAATTTTTACAGTAGCACCTCCAAAAAGTGAAACATTTAAGTGTAAGTATAACAAAAGATGTGCAGGATCTTTATGGTAAAAGCTACAACACACTGAAGAAATAAACCAAAGAAGGTCTAAACAAATGGAAAGATATACCATGTTCATTCATCAGAAAATTCAATATTGTTTAGATGCCAGCTCTCCACAAATTGAGCTATATATTCAATGCAATCCTAATAAAAATTTCAGCAGGATTTTTTTGGAGGTAGATATTAATAAACTGATTCTAAAATTTACATGGAAAAGGAAATGGACTAAAGTAGCCAAAATAATTTTGAAAAAGAGCAGAGAAATAATACGATTTGATTTCAACACTTACTATAAAGCTGCATTAATCAAGATGAAAGACGAGAAACAGATCAATGAGATAGAACAGAAAGTCCAGAAGCTAACCTACTCAAATATAGTCCATTGATTTTCATTAAAGTTGCAAATGCAATTCAGTGGAGAAAGAATAATCGTTTCAATAAATGGTGCTGGAACAATTCAACATCCATATGCAAAAAGATGAATCCTGACCGAACTTCACAACTTGTACAAAAATTAATCTTAAATGGATCATAGACATAAATATTAAAAAATTAAGCTATAAAGCTTCTAGGAAAACAAAGACTTCCTCCTTTGTTTTCCTAGAAGCTTTATACAAAAGCTAACCTATACTGACTGAGGTAGTCTAGTGGGTCCCCAGTTTTAGTTGTCAGTATGCAGTATGGGAGATGGACAACTTCTTAAGTGAAAAATAGGTATAAGGACTCCTTATAAACAAGGAGTCCTTAGACATGACACAAAAAACATGATCCATAAAATAAAAAGTTGATAATGAATTAGACCTTATCAAAATTAAAAATGTCTGCTCTGACTGGGCATGGTGGCTCACGCCTGTAATCCCAGCACTTTGGGAGGCCGAGGCAGGCGGATCACAACGTCAAGAGATTGAGACCATCCTGGCCAACATGGTGAAACTTCATCTCTACTAAAATACAAAAATTAGCTGGGTGTGGTGGCGCACACCTGTAGTCCTAGCTACTTGGGAGGCTGAGGCAGAAGAATTGCTTGAACCCGGGAGGTGGAGGTTGCAGTGAGCCAAGATCACGCCACTACACTCTAACCTGGCGCCTGGCAACAGAGTGAGAATCTGTCTCAAAAAAGAAAAAATGCTCTTCAAAAGACATTGTTAAGAGAATGAAAAGACAAGTCACAGTTTGAAAGAAAATATTTATAAATCACGAATCTGACAAAGAACTGATATCCCAAATATACAAAGACGTCTCCAAATTCACAATAAGAGTAGGCAAATGATTTGAACAAACATGCCACCAAAGAAGATATATGAGTGATAGATAAGTATATGAAAAGATGCTCACCATCGTTAGTCATAAGGGAAATAAAAGTTAAAACCACAATGAAATACCACTTCACACTTATTATAATCACTACAATTTTTTAAAAGCAGCAATATCAAATGTTGACAAAGATGTACAACAATTGGAGCTCTCATACATTGCTAGTGAGTATGTAAAATGATAAAAGCCCTTTGAAAAACTGTTAGTGTCTTATAAAATTAAACCTACATTTGCCAGCAATCCCGCTTATAAAAGTATTTGCCTGATCAATGAAAACATATATTCATATAAAAGCCTGTACACGAATCTTATAACAACCTTATTCATAATTGCCCAAAACAAGGAATAACATATTTGGCAGGGAATACTCAGCAATAAAACAAAATGACATATTGATACCTGCAACAACATGGATTATTCTCAAAGGTCTTCTGCTAATTGAAGGAAGTCAGGTCCCAGAGGCAACATACAGTATGATTCCATTTACGTGACATTGTGGAAAAAGGCAAAACAACATATCAGCACTGAAGAACACATTGGTGGTTGCAGTGTTTAAGTGTGGGACAAGGAGATGATTACAAAGGGGGCACCTCAAGGGACAATTGCGGTATGATAGAACTGTGCCTTGATTATGGTGGTGCTTACAGGAATGTATCATTTGTTCAAGCTGATAGGACTGTATGCTACAGCGTGAACTTTACTGCATGCAAATTAGAAAACAGACAAATAGAAACAACAAGTCCATATATTATGTGAGTTTGGTACACCTGCTAATTTTTATGAAATCTCTCTTTCTCTCTCATTTTGAGTATTTAAATCACTCTGGAATCAGTGCCTGTCAGAGATAGATTCTGCCCCCCACTACTGGTGCACGTGTGTGTGTGTGTGTGTGTGTGCGTGCACACGTGTGTTTTTCTATCTGTCTCTTGAACTCAAGTTTCCAAGGGAGCGGAAATCATCCATGCTCAAATAATTATTTCATCTTCATCTCAACATAAGTCACCTTTTTGTTAATGGAAGACAGGAAAAGTCTCTGGAGGCATGTTAGCGTGAAGTGCTTATCCTCTCTCAGACTGCAGTGCCAATATCTCATTTGGTTTCCCCCTATGTATGCCTGCTATTGTATCAATTTCCCTCCCCCCAATAATCTGTTGAGTGGAGTAGTCAACTGGCCCTAGATCCACAGATGAGAAGGAGGAGGACAGGAAAAAAGAGTGGCCTGGTCCAGTGTCCCATGAGGTGAATGGGGGAGCAATTCTCCTTCATATTTTTTGAAACTTAAAAATTTTGGTCTAACATTTAGTTTACGCGGTAAAAGGCATAAAGTGTACAAATCCTAAGTGTTTCACTTGATAAGGTTTTGTATATACCCAAATAACCACTACCCACATGAAGATACAGAACCACTTTCAGCACCCCAGATTGTTCCTCATGCCCCTTTCACTCAGTAACTATCCCCCACTCCTTCCCAGAGGTAACCACTGTTCTGCCTTCTATCACCATAGATTAATTTTGCCTGTTCTCAAACTTCATGGAAATGGTATTAAACAGTGTGTACTCTTTGTGAGTATGGCTTCTTCTGCTTAATGTAACACCTGTCAGATTCATCCATGTTGTACATATCAGAATTTTATCTGTGTAGTCTTCTATTGCATGAATATTCAATACTTCTTTACCTACTGTGAACGTTTGAGTTTTTGGCTATTATGAACAAAGCTGCTATAAACATTTTATGCGTGTCCTTTGGTGGACACATGCATGCATTTCTCTTGAGTTTATAGTTATGAGTGGGATTTTGGGATTCCAGGGGATGCATATGTTTAGCTTTAGTAGACATTACCAAACAGTTTTCCAAAGCAATTGTATCATTTTGTGTTCCCACAAGCAATATATGAGACTTCTTGTTGCTTCACATCTTGCCTGCACTTGGTATTGCCAATGTTTTTAGTTTTAGCCATTGTGGTGGCTTGTAGTTATATCTTATCATGGTTTTAATTTCCCCCTTGAAGTGTACATATGTGCCCTTGCTGTTGTCCCAAGGAAGAGAATTTCTGATTGGTTTGTGGGATGTGGAGTGGGAGTGGCAATGGCAGGTGATGGGATGGTGGGAGAAGCACCTTCTTTAGGAGGGAGGGCTTATGAATTGTCTCAGCATTGTAGTCCAAAAGGGGGTAGCATCCATGTGCCTATTTTCCTGAAGGCTGTTCCCTCAGAGGGCTGGCTCATTATTGACAGACATACTCATTTCTCCAGGAGACTGTGCTTGAGTTATGACAGGCAGAATGTGTCCCTCTCCTGAGCAGATGGGCTGCTTGGAAGCTTTTTCTGGTACTATATGAACCGGTGTGGCATTTCCAGTCATTTGTTTTCAGAATGACAATGTGTCAGTTTAACTACCACTCCCCTGATACACTTGCCAATTAGAAAAGAAAGCGAGAAAACAGAGGAAGAAACAATTGTTTATCAAGATATGGGAAACCAAAGTTTACTTTCACCTTTTTATTTGGTTTGTCGATGACCATCTAAGCACAAGAACCCCCCAAACACAGATCCATCAAGCAGGTGAGCTATCAGTCATTTTACTGCGCATTTTCTCAGATCTATTCTGATTTATGGTGGGAAAATAATAGGGAAAACTGAGGATGCATAGACAGTCCTAAGTGCTCTCTGTGTTCATTTTAGCCGGCCCTAGCCCCAATGCCTGTGATAACCCAAGGAAGAAGTCATCAAATAAACTGACAAATAGCACTCATTGGCTTGAGAATTGAGTATCTAAGTGTGAATTCTAACCTGCTACTTGCCAATTGTGTGACCGTGGCATGTTAATTGGTATTGTGGAGCCTCAATTTATTCCTTTGTAAGTACAGATACTAAAGTTTATCTCAAGGATTTTTTGGGGTAAAGATTAGTTGGAACAACAAATATGAAAGTATATAACTTATCTAATAGGTTCTCAATATATATTACTGATCTGATAGCCAAACACAGCTCAGATGTCCTACAGGTGAATGTTTAAACAAACCATGGTATGTACATCCCATGAAAAACTGCTCAACAGTAAAAAGGAACTGCTGATGCACACAGTACGAATAACTTAAATGAATCTGCAAAGAATTACACCAAGTGCAAAAACCCAATCTTAAAATGCGATATATTGTATGATTCCATTTACATAATATTTTTGTAATGGTGAAATTTTAGAAATGGAAAACAGATTAGTGGTTGTCAGTGTTTAAGGATGGGAAGATGGCTGGGAGGAAGGTGGGTAAGATTAAAAAAGGATTACGAAAGGAGTTTGTGGTGATGAAACTTCAGTATCTTGAGTGTCATGGTAGATACACAAACCTACACACGTGCTCAAATTGATAGAACTAAATACACACATGAGTACAAGGAAAACTGGGGAAATCCAAGTAAGTTCTACAGATTCTTAATATTCTGAATGTAATACTGAACTACAATTTTGCAAAATGGTACCATTAGGGGAAACTGGTTAAAGGGCATGTGGGCTCTCCCTCTATTATATCTTAGGACTTCATCTTTTTTTTTTTTTTATGACTTGAAAGCCTAAGCCTGGGGGGAACAGGGAGGACCGAGCTGGAAGGGGCCACGATCACGGGTCGGGGCTGTGTTTGGACAGTAGAGTTCATGCCAGGATGTGGGGAGGCTATCGGGAGACCACTGGTGGGAAAGGAAGGCATATGCAAAGCAGATGTAGACACAGCTCAAAAGCAGAAGTGGTCTGCAGCAGGGTGTTGAAGACATAGCACACGAAGGCAGCTTCTGCTCTGATGCTCACTGTGGCCTCCCTCTCCCTGAGGTTACCAGATCAGCATCCTTTATTTACCTGGCCTTCAGAAGCACTGGGTTTAGAATTGAATGTGTCATTTCCACCCTACATTTTTTTTTCAAGATGAGGTTTCATCATATTGGTCATGCTGGTCTCGAACTCCTGACCTCAGGTCAGGAACAAAGCAACAAAGATACAGTGGTAAAAGGATCAGTGCAACAATAAGAGATCTTAATAGCCAGATACATAAGACCCATAACGAGATTTAGACTCAACGAGACAGAAAATTAATAAGGATATCCAGGACTTCAAGTCAGATCCGGAACAAGTAAACTCAATAAATATTTATAGAGTTCTCCATTTTAAATACACATAATATTGATCGGCCATTATTAATACCCATCTTTAGAATGAAGCAATATTCCTGTTCTCTCTCCCTCTTTTTCTTCCTCTCCTTCTCTCCTTTTTTTACTTTTCAACATCCTAGTTCCTCACCTCTACTCAATACATTCCTCTGAACACCTGATTCCTTGTGATTCTCCTGTCCAAAAAAAAAAAAAAAAAAAAAAAAAAGGAATTTGAGACAGAGCGAGACTCTGTCTCAAAAAAAAAAAAAAAAAAATGTCGGCCAGGCACGGTGGCTCGCACCTGAAATCCCAGCACTTTGGGAGGCTGAGGCTGGTGGATCACCTGAGTACTTCATCTAAATTGACAATTACTTCAATAAAATCTTCAATTAAAATGTTACTGATCTCTTTAAGTGTAACATGCCATGGATTATAAGAAGCACTATTTAATAAAAAGCTCAATTTAATAATTTTAAACAAAGAATACACTGCCTTATTAAATCTATTTTTAGACTGCAGGAAAAATCCTGACTTGAGAAATATTAAAATGTGGGTGTGAGGGAGGGAGAAATTGCAAGTTAAATTAAGGAAATTGGATAGTTTCTAGTAGCTTCTATTTATCCCCCTTCTTCCTGCTCTCTCTTCAGATACCCAAAGTTTTTATTAAGCCTAATTCCCAAAGGAAGAAAGAACCTCTGGAAAAAAAGAAGCCACACAAAGGTGTTGTTGACTTAATTCATTTATTTGTCTGTTGCTTCTCCCTTGTCTCTGCCCACGTTTCATGTCCAACTCTTTATTGAGCCCTAGAATAATGACTTATAGATAGTGTGCATTACATATTTGATGAAGCTCATGAAAGGATTTTAAAACAGGAGTGCTAATTAGGATATTTCCTAACTTACAGGAATAACAGTCTAATGGTAAAATGTTTAGCACCTTGGCAGTTAGGGATACAAATCATTTTTTGACCTGTTCAAATAGCTCAACAGAACTCCCTGACCACCGTAACCTTATTCACACACAAAACTCATCCTTTCCCAAATATACGTTCCAAGTTTTAAAAAATTGAGCCTAAAATTCTAAGGATCTTTACACATGGAAGAGGAAATTGTCATCAACACAAATGTGACATCTGGTGGGTCTTTCTAGATCTATCAGCTGATAATTGAAGATGAGAATTTTGTCTTCTAAATAAGGAGTGTTCTTATTCTGCTCTGGGAAGGTACTTCAAAATTGTTTTACCGGTATGTTTGAGGTAAATATTTAAAGATTTTGCCCTCTGGCTTCAAAATTCCTCTCTGAATAACTTGAATTAAGGTTCATGTGAAATGCAATACAAATAACTCAATATTTTAATTATTGGCAAACCAATTTTCATTTTCTTGAAGTAGAAATAATGAAAAAATAGATGCCAACACTCCACTACTTCCCATGATTTTATTCTTTTAGATGTAAGGATAATGTTTTAAAATATTATCCAAATGTATTTTCCCTCTTTGATGGGGAGTTATCAAAGGAGGAGGAGGCAGAGGAGGAGGAAGAGGAAGAGGAGGAAGAAGAAGAAAAGAAGAAGCACCTGCTCTTCTTCTGCCATTAAGATTATGCCATAAGATGAAGGCCTACTATCCTGGGAGGAGGAGGTAGATCCGACATAGAACAAAACAGTCATTGATAAGTTTTAAATTTCCACTAGATTTTTAAAAACCCTTACTGGAGCAATAGTCTTGAAAGTCAGACTGAAAAACAGAAATAAAGGAGTTTTCTTAGGACCCCCAAAGTTGGGCCCCTGTATAATAGAAACCAAAGCTTAGATGGTTACTATGGTCTGAATGTTTGCATCTCCCCAAAATTCATTATGTTGAGGCCTAATCCCCAATACGATGGTATTAAGAAGTGGGGCCTTTGGAAGTGACTAGACCATGAGGGCAGAGCCCTCCTGCATGGGATTAGTGCTCTTATAAAAGAGGCCCCAGAGCTGCCTTGCTCCTTTCATCATGTGAGGACATAGCAAGAAAATGCCATCTTTCAACCAGGAAGTGGACCTTCATCAGATGCAAAATCTGCTTGTGTTTTGGTCTTGGACTTTTTCAGCCTCCAAAAATGTGAGAAATAAACATTTGTTGTTTATAAGCTACTTAGTCTATGGTATTTTCTTATAGCAGCCCAAATAGACTAAGACAAGAGTTGGCCATAGAAAAGCCATAAAGTAGGAAAAACAGGGACACAGTGGAAGTCAGGGACACGCCTTCACACTGGAGAGGGAACAGCCTTCCAGTTCTGGGAGGTGACACTGGGCACAGAGGAAGGAAGAAGATACAAGTGTCCCCCCTACATTCCCATTCTTTCCATCCTCCAAATAACCCTCTTTGAGGGAGGAAGTAGGGAGTGATAGGAACACCCAGATAGGCTTGGGAGAACCTGAAAGCATTGGTTTAAGTGACCACCTCACCAGGCATATCCTGGATTAATACAAGCATTTCAGAGAAATCTGCACAACATTGTGCCTCCTCCTTGACGAAGGAGAAGTCAAGTAACAGCAGTGGAGAGAGGTACTTCCGTAGCCTCACAGTCTCACATACTCCAGAGGCAGTAGAGTTCCAGGACCCCTAACTTCGGCACAGAAACATTGAGAGGGCGAATGTGTTCAAGAAAGTCTGAGGACAAGGAAGCTGTAGACTTTGGGGACCTCACAATGGAGGAAATGGCAAGGTCTATGAGCACAATGTCCAAAAGCCAGCCACAACTCAGTGAAGACCAGGGCAGGATGCCAAGCAAGTAGGTGGTCCAGGCTACTCCCAGAGGATAGCAGGAGGACCAGACCATCTTTTCTCCAATCATAAAAATGCACCTAGTTGGCTGGGTATGGTGACTCATGTCTGTAATCCTAGCACTGTGGGAGGCCGAGGCAGGCAGATCACTTGAGCCCAGGAGTTCAAGACCAGTCTGGGTGTAAGGTACAAAGTTGTGCTTTCGTTGAGGAACAGGCTGAGGCAAATATCCAGGCCTGCATGACTCAGTGAGTTTGGTGCACAGGTGCTTACCTCCACTTGCTATGTAACTTGTTTGTGTAAGTTCATACTTGGCTCTGAGCTACTGTTGTCTGTAAAAGGTATAATTGCCCTGCTGATGCTGTACAAAGGCTCTTAGGGCTTGGCTTGGCTCAACATGGCTTGACATGGTGGGCATGCTGGTCTGAGAGAGAGAGGAGAGAGAGAGAGAGAGAGAGAGCGAGCGAGCGAGAGCGCCAAAGCTGTCTGTCTTACAGATGGACAGGAGGGAGCCAGGACACACCTCAGCTTGCTCATGCCCAGAGGCAGAAAGAGTTGAGCTACTAACCCTGAAGGCAAGGGAGACCCTGCCTTGCAGCTGCAGGTGTAGGGGCAGCGGGAGCCATAGAGCCAGACAATAGTGGCTCAGACAGTTGAGATAAAGGTGGACAGTTTGAGAGAGCTGGTGTGAGTAAGCGGTTGATGAGAGCTGCTGCTGAATAAAACTACATTTCACCTGCCTACATCCCATCAAATGTTCTTTCTGCCCATCTATTCACTCCCTCAGACTTCAGCATGGGCTGGACCCAGACCCCTGGATCTGACACTGGGCTACATGGCAAAACGCCATCTCTACTAAAAATACAAAAAAATTGTTAGGCATGGTGGCATGTACCCATAGTCTCAGCTATTCAGAAGGCTGAGGCAGGAGGTCACTTGACCCTGGGAGGTTGAGGCTTCAGTGAGCCATGATCACACCACTGTACTGCAACCTGGGTGACAGAGTGAGATGCTGTCTCAAAAAAAAGTTTTTTAAAACGCACCTAGTAATCATATTGGGGAAAAAGAGGGGGAAGAATTTTTGATAGATAGGGAAAAGTCAGAAAAACAGTACACCTGAAAGAAGCAATTAAAACTAAGAAACTGAGATGTCTATAGTTAGCACCATCAATAGGGATGGGAGCTCAGGAGCAAGACATAAAGTTATATTTCTGTACACTCCAGTATGTGAGTTTTAAACTTTGACACTGGTATACATCTTTTTAATAGCTTTTTTCAAAGAGGAATGGGGGAAAGGGATGTGGCAAATGCTATCACTGCCCCACCTGTATCCCCTTAGCATTTACCATTTCTGTGTATATTTGCCTGACATCCAACTTCCAGCACCTGAAACCACTTGCCTGATAGGTTTATCTGACAATTGGAACAAGTTTGCCCTGGGAAGGCCGGCAGTTCTGGGGAATTAACACTTCCCAGGGAATAGCCCATAGCTAAAGACTAATGGGAATTGATGGATAAATGCCCTGGCTCACACATCCCTTGGCTCTGAGGTATGTGATCTACACTGTCCTCCACAGTCCCCAGTGGGTTTAAACTCTTATTGCCCACAGGGATGACTCGTTTGACAATGCACACTTCCTATCCCTTCTTTGTCTCAATTTTTTCACTTCATTTTTGGTGTTTTCCAGGATCACTACCTCGATAAATAATTTGCACTAGAATTCTTTCCCCAGAGTCTGCTTCTGGGGGAACCTAGACTATCAGGGAAGAACATGACTGGAAGAATTGCCCAAGATAGAGGTCAGCAAACTTTTTCTATAACGAGCCAGATAGTAAATGTTTTAGGTTTTGTGGGCCACATATGAGTCTCTGTTGCATATTCTTTCTTGCGTTTTTTTACAACCTTAGAAATATAAAAATTATTCTTAGCTTGAGGGCCGTACGAAAACAATTTGCTGATTTTAAGAGAAGAATCTATTCCAGATAAAGATTTTAGATTCCAAGGGAGATTCTTCTTTAGCTCAATGCCTAAAATTCTGGTCCTTAATATACATTTAGATTTGTTTTCAATCTCCCTTTGGAAGACACTCATTAAAAGAAAGAAAAGGAGTAGGACAAACTAGTGACAAACAGTTTGAAATAGTTAATTAGAAGTTCAAAATTGAAAAGGTCTGGAAGGGCAAGTTAAGAAAACAGGGCCAGGTACATAGATTGGAATAGCTGGGGCTGATACTGCTGACAGTAGAAGGTAGTATCAGATTCCCCAGGCTTTTCAGTACTGGGCTGCCATCATTTATTTTAGCAGAGTAACTTTTGGTAAGTTACCTGATTTCTTCAAAACTAAGTGTCTTCATCTGCAAAATGAGGACAATGATGATGTGTGATGATAGTGGTAATATATGCCCAATAGTGTTGCTGTGGCATTTGCACAGTACTTGGCCACACAGTAAGCACTTCTTAAGTAACATAATTGGATCTATAACTATAACTGGATCAGAGCATGATCATGAAATGTAATTGGTCATTCATTTCAACATATACTAAGCACTTATTAAATGCCAGGAACTGTGCGAGGCTCTAGGGGACATGAAGGTGGAGAAGATGGAACAGAGGGTGGAAGGGCTATTCTTAGTAGAGAGAACAGTAAGAGCAAAAGTTTGGATAAATGTCAAGCACGAGGTGTTTTCATAGAACATAGAATAGTAGAACATGGCTAGATGGTAAGTTGACAGATGAGGAGGGCTAAGAGATGAGGAATTCTGGGAAATGAGTTTGGGACTAAATTTTAAAGAGCTATAAATTATTTCTAAGTCTTTGAAGGTTGAGTTTATACTGTGGTTAATGGGAAGTTACTGGTAGATTTTAAGTAGGGAAGTAAAAAATTCAGACTTGAGTTTTTGATGAATCTAGCAGAATGGATGCTGTATTGGTGGTGGTTGTGGGGGAGGTTGGTGGGCTTGGAAGCAGGGAGATTATTTAGGAAGACATTGTCTTATGTATCAGTTAGCTTTTGCTACATGACAAACTACCTCAAAACTTAGTGGTTAAAGCAAAAACTGTTTAGCTCACAATTCTGTGTTGGCAATCTGGTTTGGCTCAGCTGTGTGATTCTTCTGGTCTCAGCTGGGCCCACTCACGCATCTGCAAACAGTGGCTATATTGCTTGGGAGCTCTCTGGCCTATGATGGTGTCAGATATGATGGCTTGTTTCTGATCCATGTGGTCTTTCATCCTCCAGCAGACTAGCCTAGGCTTGTTCACAGGGCTGAGTTCCAAGAGAGTGAATAGAAATGCACAAGACCTCTTAAGGTCTAGGTCTGGAACTGGCACATCACTTCTGCTTTATTCTCTTGGCCAACATATATCACAAAACTAGCTCAGATTCAAGGGAAGCATAATAGATTTCCTCTCTTAATGGGAGAAACTGCAAAGTCACTTTGCAGAAACTGTGGATGCAAAAAGGGGAATAATTGTGACCATTTTTGTAAAACATCTCATGAACCGTAGTGCGAACAGAAGATGCTTAAGGCATTAACTAAAGCAATAGCACATGGGAGTGAAGAAAAGGGGTTCAATCCAGCTTGGGTGGCTAGTTAGTGCTGCCAACCTTTCTAAGACAGGAAATTAGAAGACTGGCAGTAGGAGAATATTTGGGATGATGGTCAGAGATGCTGCTGGGATAATGAAGTCAAGATGTTAAGGAGGCATAGTCTTCCTTCCCTTTTTGGGCCTGATAGGATTGTCCATTTCTCCAGGTTCTTTACTTAGCTCAATAATGTTGATACTCTGGGTCCATTTCCCCTACAAATCTGTTCTATACACTCCTCAGGTAGGTTTCACTCCACTGAAAGCTTTTCATTTCTCTCTAAAAGACACAATGTCAATTCCCCACAGCTCTGTTTAAGAAATCCTTCTCATTTCCCATCTTGGTTGCTGTGGTCATCTATTGCTGTATGAGAAATTACTTCCACTGGGCATGGTTGCTCATGCTTGTAATCTCAGCACTTTGGGAGGTCAAGGTGGGTGGATCGCTTCAGTACAGAAGTTCAAGAACAGCCTGGGCAACATGGTGAAACCCCATCTCTACAAAAAATACCAAAATTAGCCAGGCATGGTGGCACATGTCTGTAGTCCCAGTTACTTGAGAGGCTAAGGTAGGAGGATAGTTTGAGCCTAAGAGGCAGAGGTTGCAGGTTGCAGTGAGCCAAGATTGCATCACTGCACTCCCATTTGGGTGATAGAGCAGGACTTTGCTCCCCCAACAAAAAAAAAAAAAAAAAGAAAGAAAAGGAAAAAGAAATCACTCCCAAATCCAGTGACATAAAACTATCACTTATTATATTCGTGGATTCTGAGGTCAGGAATTTGGATAGGGCACAGCAGAAATGGTTTATCTTTGTTACACAATGGGGTCCAACTTGGGAGACAGAGGCTACTGGTGACTTGACAGCTGCAGGCTAGAATCGTCTGAGGACGTGTTCACTAGTATGTAGTGTTAGCTGGGGTGATTGGCTAGAATACTTACACATGATGTCTCTATGTAGCCTGGGCTTCCTTACAATATGGTGGTTCTATTTCAAAGGTGAGCATTCCAAGAAGGAGAATGCCAGGTAGAAGATAGAGTAGCTTTTCTAATCTAGTTTTGAAAGTCACACATTACTTCTGCTGAATTCTAGTTGTCGAGGCAGTCATGAAGGCCCACTCAGTTTCAACAGAAGGGAAAAGAGACTTTACTTCTTGATGGAAAGTAGCAAGTTTCTGGAAAAGCATGTAGAACTGATTTTTAATTTCATTAATTTAATTTTTTATTGTTAAGGCAATTTTTGGAAAATATTATCTGCCTACAGGTCTATTTCCTGTCTCAGTAGAAGATTAGCAACCATTAGTTACACTTCTACCTATTTTCTCTCCAGCCCCTCATTTTATGGAGTCGTATTCTACCTTCTTACCATTTCCATCCTTTACAGAAAAAAAAAAGTGTTCCTCTGTCTCTACAGTCCAGGGTCCACTCTCCTATACACTCCCATGATCTACCCTTGTTACTCCAACCTGCCTGGAAATTTTGTCTTCCTCACTCTTGCCACTGAATCTTTACCCTCAGATCACAAGTCTTTTCACATCTTCCCCATCCTCTAAAGCCCCTCCTGGGAACCTATTGTCTCCCAAGGTAATATCTTCTCCCTTGTCTTCCACTTACCATTTAATTATTTTTTAATGTGTCTATACTTGCTTCCATTACATCTTCACTACCCACCCTTTCCTTACTCGTTTGAAACATGGCACGTCTTCCCTTTTAAATCTATTGACCCTATTCTCTTACAATTTACCAATGTGATCTTAAATTTAAGCCTCATAGCCATTTCTTAATTCACATAATCTTTATTCTCTCTGAAGTGTTCATCAATGTTGACTATGCCTTTCTTCTTGAAACTCTCCCTTGGCCACAATGTGTAAAACTCGTAAATTCTTCTCCTACTGCTCTGTTCCTTTTCTGACTCTACTTTCTATTCTCAATACTTTAAGGAAGATGTCCTCGAAGATGTTTCCCTTGTAAATTTTCCGGGGCATCTCTGAGTTGTCCTCACGGCTTCAGAATAATCTCCCTATTGTGAGGATGACTTTCAACTCTTTGTCCCAGCCCTGACTTTCCCCCAATCTTTAATTATCAATTACTTTCTTAACAATATATCCAAAGCTTCCTTCCAAATCCACTTTCTTTTCTCTACTTCCTGTCAGAACCTGTTGTGAGGACTGCTAACAGTTTTATATGTTCATTCTCACTTCTTCCTTTCAGTAACAGGATCCCCTGAATTTTAGCAGAAACATGCCTGCCCAACCCCCTTGCAGCTGGATAGGCTTATGTCATTAAGTTTGGCTCAGTGGGACATGAGCTGAAGTGATATGTGCAACTTCCAGGTCATCTCCTTAAAGAGAGTATCTCTAGCTCTGGAACTTTTCTTTCTTCCTTTCATCATATAGATAAGAACAAAACCCTAAGGGAATGGCAGACCCACAAAATGGAAGGAACCTGGATGCCTGAATGATTTCTAACATTGGCCTTATCAGTAATACATATGATATTTTGGCCTCCATATGCTGACTCTTTTGTCTTATTTCCCATTTGATTTGGAACTCTGAGAGGAAAGAGTACACTATTTATTGGTCCCCTGACACTCTCTTGACTTGCTAAGAGCTCCAAACAGTGTGTCCTTCTCTCTCTCCATTTCCTTTCCTTCCCTTCCTTTGCTTCTCATTTCCCTTCTCTTCCCTTCTTCTTTCACAAAAGCTAAGTGATGGGAGGGGTTGCTCTGGATTTCAGGGGATATGAGAGCATTAAATCATCTCAGGATCTTTACATAAGTGTTGGAGGTAAAGTTGGAGCGGTGGGAACAAAATTAAAATTTCACCTTTTGGGTGAAGCCTTCTCAGCCTCCTCTGGAATTTTCTTAAAATGGTCTCTGAGTTCTCAGAGCACTTGGTTGCAATCTCTGCTTTGATACTTGCCTCTTATTAGTATAATTTAGCTGTTTCCATCCCTGGACTGTGCTGTCCTCAAAGGGAATGGCCATTCTAGGCTTATCTTAGTATTCTCTTTTTTTTTTAAATTTTTTATTGCATTTTAGGTTTTGGGGTACATGTGCAGAACATGCAAGACAGTTGCATAGGTACACACATGGCAGTGTGTTTTGCTTCCTTTCTCCCCTTCACCCACATTTGGTATTTCTCCCCGGGCTATCCCTCCCCAGCTCCCCCACCCCTGCTGGCCCTCCCCTTTTCCCCCCAATAGACCTCAGTGTTTAGTACTCCTCTCCCTGTGTCCATGTGTTCTCATTTTTCATCACCTGCCTATGAGTGAGAATATGCGGTGTTTCATTTTCTGTTCTTGTGTCAGTTTGCTGAGAATGATGTTCTCCAGATTCATTCATGTCCTTACAAACGACACAAACTCATCATTTCTGATTGCTGCATAATATTCCATGGTGTATATGTGCCACATTTTCCCAGTCTAGTCTATCATCAATGGGCGTTTGAGTTGATTCCAGGTCTTTGCTATTGTAAATAGTGCTGCAATGAACATTTGTGTGCAAGTGTCCTTATAGTAGAACGATTTATAGTCCTTTGGATATATACCCAGTAATGGGATTGCTGGGTCAAATGGAATTTCTATTTCTAAGGCCTTGAGGAATCGCCACACTGTCTTCCACAATGGTTGAACTAATTTACACTCCCACCAACAGTATAAAAGTGTTCCTTTTTCTCCACATCCTCTCCAGCATCTGTTGTCTCCAGATTTTTTTAATGATCGCCATTCTAACTGGTGTGAGATGGTATCTCAATGTGGTTTTGATTTGCATCTCTCTGATGACCAGTGATGATGAGCCCTTTTTCATATGATTGTTGGCCTCATGTATGTCTTCTTTTGTAAAGTGTCTGTTCATGTCCTTTGCCCACTTTTGAATGGGCTTGTTTGTTTTTTTCCTGTAAATCTGTTTGAGTTCTTTGTAAATTCTGGATATCAGCCCTTTGTCAGATGGGTAAACTGCAAAAATTTTTTCCCATTCTGTTGGTTGCCAATTCACTCTAGTGACTGTTTCTTTTGCCGTGCAGAAGCTGTGGAGTTTGATTAGGTCCCATTTGTCTATTTTGGCTTTTGTTGCCAATGCTTTTGGTGTTTTGTTCATGAAGTCCTTGCCTACTCCTATGTCCTGGATGGTTTTGCCTAGATTTCCTTCTAGGGTTTTTATGGTGCCAGGTCTTATGTTTAAGTCTTTAATCCATCTGGAGTTAATTTTAGTGTAAGGTGTCAGGAAGGGGTTCAGTTTCTGCTTTCTGCACATGGCTAGCCAGTTTTCCAAACACCATTTATTAAACAGGGAATCCTTTCCCCATTGCTTGTTTTTGTCAGGTTTATCAAAGATTGTATGGTTGTAGATATGTTGTGTTGCCTCCGATGCCTCTGTTCTGTTCCATTGGTCTATATTTCTGCTTTGGTACCAGTACCATGCTGTTTTGATTACTGTAGCCTTGTAGTATAGTTTGAAATCCGGTAGTGTGATGCCCCCCACTGTGTTCTTTTTGCTTAGAATTGACTTGGCTATGCACGCTCTCTTTTGGTTCCATATGAAGTTCATGGTGGTTTTTTCCAGTTCTGTGAAGAAGGTCAATGGTAGCTTGATGGGGATAGCATTGATTCTGTAAATTACTTTGGGCAGTATAGCCATTTTCACGATATTAATTCTTCCTAACCATCAACAAGGAATGTTTCTCCATTTGTTTGCATCCTCTCTTATTTCGTTGAGCAGTGGTTTGTAGTTTTCCTTGAACAGGTCCCTTACGTTCCTTGTGAGTTGTATTCCTAGGTATTTTATTCTTTTTGTAGCAATTGTGAATGGCAGTTCATTCTTGATTTGGCTCCCTTTAAGTCTGTTATTGGTGTATAGGAATGCTTGTGATTTTTGCACATTGATTTTATATCCTGAGACTTTGCTGAAGTTGCTTATCAGTTTCAGGAGTTTTTGGACTGAGGCGATGGGGTCTTCTAGGTATACTGTCATGTCATCTGCAAATAGAGACAATTTGGCTTCCTCCTTTCCTATTTGAATACCCTTTATTTCTTTTTCTTGCCTGATTGCTGTGGCTAGAACTTCCAGTACTATATTGAATAGGAGTGGTGAAAGAGGGCATCCTTGTCTAGTGCCGGATTTCAAAGGGAATGCTTCCAGTTTTTGCCCATTCAGTATGATATTGGCTGTTGGTTTGTCGTAAATAGCTTTTATTACTTTGAGATACATTCCATCGATACCGAGTTTATTGAGGGTTTTATCTTAGTATTCTCACTGCCTAGCATGGTGCCTGGTAAAAAGTAAATACACTATAATCATTTATCAAATGAAAAAAATGAAGGACAGATAGTAGATGTTCAATAAATGCCTGTTTCTTATAGAATGCAGTAGTTACCATTTACTGGATTCTTTCTATATGCCACACACATTTATATATGTTAGTGTCTAATACAGCACTTAGTACCCTGTGTGGTGGTCACCCCTTTTTACAGATATGGAAACAGAGGATCACAGAAGTTAAGAAACAACTAACATTGTCCAGCTGGAGAATGGCTAAGCTAGTATCTGAACCTATGTCTTTATGACTACAAAGCTTTTTTTCTCTTCATAGCATCACACTGAATCTCATTTATAAGACAGATTTATGTAGTTATATTTCTTGAGGCCTTGTAAAATGGGATCATAGATTATCAGCAGTTTTTTTTTTTTCTTGAGATGGAGTTTCGCTCTTGTTACCCAGGCTGGAGTGCAATGGTGTGATCTCGGCTTACCGCAACCTCCGCCTCCTGGGGTCAGGCGATTCTCCTGCCTCAGCCTCCCAAGTAGCTGGGATTACAGGCATGCGCTACCATGCCCAGCTAATTTTTTGTATTTTTGGTAGAGACGGGGTTTCACCATGTCGACCAGGATGGTCTCGATCTCTTGACCTCGTGATCCACCCGTCTCGGCCTCCCAAAGTGCTGGGATTACAGGCGTGAGCCACCACGCCCAGCCCAATCAGCAGCTTTTGTGTCAGTTTTCCAAGCTCCAATACAGATCCCAGGAAAATAGTTATCATTTTTTTGTCACCCTTTCCCCACTTCCCCGGCCAACCACCATTTATTGAGAATCTACCATTGGAAGATTAGTCCTCATGAGTCTCTTATACTTCTGTGCATCTTGCAAGCAGAGTCACTGACTGCTCTTGATTCTGGACTACTTTTTCAAGGATGCCTTGGAAGACAGACATAGTGCGTCCTTTCAGAGCAAAGGGCCAACACCCTTACTATCTAATATAATAAAAGCAATGCCTCCTTCTGGAGCAAAAAGAAAACATGCATATTGTCTGTTGTAAAAGTTTCAGGTTTTTTAAGCTCAGGGTTTCTCTCCTGTAATAGAACCCACTTGCATATGCAGGTATCACTTGGCCCCCTTTGGATCATCCTGTGGGAACTGGAGCTTGGAAAACTGATGCAAAAACTGCTGATAATCTATGATTGTTTCTGTGAGTAATAAACTGTTCTTCATTTCTGACCCGGGAGTCTCATATCTTCTGCCAGCATCCATACAACTGTGACAGGCTAGCTTGTTAGTTTGCAAGTAGCCTCAAATCTTAGACACTTTGCAGTTCTTGACACCTACTTTGTGCCAGGTGCTTTCACATACAGTGTATCTCATCTTGACAATAACCCTTTGATGAAGGTGTGAATAGCCCCATTTTCTAGAGGAGGAAGCAGATTCCAAGAGGTTTAGAAATGTGCCAAAGTAAGTAGCAGGAGTTAAATTTGAACTCAGAACTGTGTTTCCAAGGCTATTTTTCCCCCTCAGTTCTGTAGAAATCCTGTGGCCATAGCTCCTTCTTTCCTCAAGGGAAATAATGAACCTTGGTTAGGTTAATTACACTGATCAGTGTCCTAAAGAGTGTCCTAAAGAGTAGAGGACAAAGCCATTCCACGAATAGCCTTCCATTTGACTTGCGAAGTCTTTGGAAATTCAGGGCTATTTGAAACAAAAATCCAACTCCTCACTGTATTTCATTTCTCTGTGGCTTTCTACATATATATTCTCTGTTATTGCAAAGTTCCACATGGAATTTGAGATTCTAGCAGTTGGTGATTTTTCTCAAGGAAGAGAAACATTAAGACGTTTGTTCTTAGAAAAATAAATCAGTGTATGTGACATGCGTGCCCACATGTATATACAATGGAGCAATCTATTCATAATTTATTTTTATATAGAGAACTGCTGTTATGCAAACATATAGACCCACTCTGTATATTTTAAAGACATTTTCTATATAGAGAGCAAAGGATGGCAGAAAGGAGAAGGAGACAGACACTAAAGATTGCATGGACATACCAATTAAATCTACCTTCCTTAGGCTCTTTTAGATGTCTTTGGAATGAAGGTAGTATGATGGTTTGAAAGCATATTCAATATTTTAACTCAACCTCTAGAGGTAGACTCTGAATGCTAATGGGTATCTGTTGTGACTTCTTGAGGTCCACATTACTGTAATTCCACAATAGCATCAGAGCCCCTTTGTTTAAGAAACTGAGTAAAAATAGCAACAACACCTGACTTTCTGTGCCCCAAATCTAGTTTTAAAACCTGCTTAAAATGATTTCCCTCCAGTATTTGCTGATGAAGGATCAGATTAACACTGATGGCATATTTTGCTGTCCTCTACTCCACACTCTGGGATGTGGGCCCAAGTGTCAGAAAAATGAAAGGAAGATCAGGAGTCCATCAACCTCAGACCTAAGCCTTGAACACAAAAAGAACTGCCTATGCTGCCACATGCTTTTGCATCTGTCTCCAGCTCCCAGATTCAAGTCTGATTTCACCATGTTCACCAGAGCACCCCCGCCATTCCCGGTTTCATTAGCATAATTGTGGCTGCGAGAGCACATGGCAAAGATTACAGTTTCCATGACCTCACTGATTCTGGAAAGCACACTGATATTTCAGAAAATATATGTATTCTTTCCCTCTGAGATTAAGAACAAATCTAGTAATGCATACAGGATGCCTCCTCTGAGCCTTCTCCTCTTACCACTTCCTCATCCCCCCAAGTACAGATTCTCTTAGTCCCTTGCACACAACCAAATTTGGAAATCCATTTAAATGAATTCAGGTTTAAGAGGTACAGACATGGGCCACTTATCAACACTCTAACCAATAGCTGTGGTGCAATGCCTCCTGCATACATATTTTTGGAAATGACTGTGCAATGCGTAACCTAAAATGTATAGTACTTGCATAACCTTCCCCGAACAAACCCAGTTGGACAAGTAGGTAATTTTTTTCTCCATATAATTGCCCTCTTAGTGAGCTGCTGTAGTGGGAAGCAGCAAAAAGAGCTCCTTTTTAACAGACTCTGCTGGTTCCGTCTGTATGCTGTGAACTCTTAGCATTTCAGAGTGCTCCCACTGACTTCCAAGTGGCAGCATCTACATCTCTGTGCTTGATGGCTTTTTCTGGAACAGCAGAAGCCACTCTGTACCTCTATGTGGCAGGTCTGAAGCACTAAGGAATTAACACTGCTGGGAGCAGCCCTCAATGACTTCGCTGTTAGTGTGTAACACCTCAGTTCCCTTTCTTTTCATATGGGATAAATTTGAGACCTATGTTTTTCACCATTTCCAGAGCTTCCCCATGCGATTAATTTCAATTACCTATTGTGAGCAGAAGGCTTGATTATTTACCCCTTATCAGATGCCTGGCCTTCTCTGAATCACCTTCCCACTTTCCTACATGTGTTCTCAACACCTCGCAAATAAACTATGTGCTTGCTTTGAATTCTTCAGGGAACCCAAACTATGATAACTGCTAAAGGTTGTATAAGATCATTGAAGAAGTTCCATTAACCATAAACTGAAAGTGCAAGGAAGCATGGGGAAATCATTCTGCTACTCTTTAGAGGCTCCAGCTGAAGGGAAAACTCTGGCTATTAACCTGCATGTGAACAAATGCATTAATTTTACCTTCTGTTGGTCAATTATCCTCAAAACTTAAGCAGCCCTCTCCAGTTGGGTCGTTTTCAAATGCTTGCTCACCAGTTAGTCTTTTTGCCACTCTGTCATCTCTACCAGTGGATAAAGTTGAAACCGCCTTCGCAAAAATTATAACAGTGAGAAAATTATGGCTGTGAAAGAGATCTGATCTAATCAACTCTATCTTGCCTTTAATCTTCAAACCTTGGTCATTCCTGTGTGTGGGCAAAGCTAACTGGGAGAAATTTAGTTTATAGTTTAAATGATGTTAGCCATTCCCCAAACTAAATCGCCCTTATAAAATTAATGCAAGGCCCCCAAGTTAGGAGGATGAGAGTGGCCTGAATTTTGCTGGAGGTCACAAGATCTGCAACTTCCCCAATTAATCCTATAATTAACATCACTATTGTAGAACCTAAGATTGTTCTTTTGAGGTATCTTTTCAGGCTTTTGCATTTCTAATGACCTGATGGCACCACCCAGACCAGTGACTCACCCAGTCCTGTGGCCCCCACCCAGAAGCAGACTCAGCGCACAAAGACCATTTTCCACATTGCTATGATTGCATCCCCAACCAAGCAGCAGCACCCATTGCCTGGCCCTCATCACAAAATTATCTGAAAATCTCTAGCCTCCAGATATTCTGTGGAGACCTATGTGAGCAATAACTATGTCTCCCATGTGGCATGGCCAGGTTTTCATCGATTAAACTTTCTTTACTGAAATGCCATGGTCTCAGTGAATTGATTTTGTCTGTGCAGCAGGCAGGAAGAATCCATCAGGTCATTACAAAGTCAAGATTATTTCTTGATGGAAATAGCTTTATAGGTGAAACTGTCTCTACAAAAAAAGTATATATATATATATATGAAATTTTTTGTATATAAAAGTATATATATTTGTATATATATGCAAAAAACTTTTTGTATATACATACAAAAATATATTTTGTATATATTATATATATATATGAATGTATTTTGTATATATTTGTATATGTACCCAAAATATATTTTGGGTATATATACATACACACACAAAAATTAGCCAGGCATGGTGGCAGGTGCCTATAGTCCCAGCTACTCAGGTGTTGGGGGTGGGGGTGCTGAGGTGGGAAAATCACCTGAGCCCGGGAGGTTGAGGCTGAAGCTGTAGTGATCTCAATTTTGCCATTATACTTTAGCTTTGGCAACAGAGTGTGACCCTATCTCAGAGAAAGAAAAAGAAAGAAAGAAAGAGAGAGAAACAAGGAAGGAAGGAAGGAAGGAAGGAAGGAAGGAAGGAAGGAAGGAAGGAAGGGAGGGAGGGAGGAAGGAAGGAAATAGCCTTTATATATAAGGGGTCAGGGTTTCTATTTCAACTCACTCATTTGTGGTGTACTGTTTTTCAAATTCTTCTGAGCTTCAGTTCACTCATCTCTAAATCTCTAAATTCAAGGCAAAAATGCCCATTACACTAGGTCATTCATTTAACAAGTATTTTTTGAGTACCTACTAGTTACCAGCTAGTAGCTCCCTGGGGAGCTAGCACAAAACTAGCCAGCATAAAGTCATAAATAGCCATAGTCATAAATAGCTATCATTTCTTCCCTCAGGACACTCATGCACAGATGTCGTGGACTCTGGCAGCAGACAGCTACTTTCACTAACTCCATGGCTTCACTATATCTTTGCTTTTTTCTTTGTAAAGTGGGACCAATTTCTTCACAGAGATGCGAGAAATAAAATCTATGATCAAGGTGAAGCACATAGTGCGTAGCTTTCAGTACACAGGAGATGTTTAATTAGTGGGTAAAACATAAGAAGAGTACAAGAATTAATATTTATTGAGTACTTACAACATGCCAGACACGGCTTCAACATTTTAATGATATAAACTCATTTAGGCCACCCAGGAACCATTAGAGATAGACATTATTCTTTGCTATTTTTATTTTCCCCATTTTAGGAATAACGAAGTGCAGAAAGGCCAGGTATTTTGTCAAATGTCATCTGGCTAATATACAGAGCCAGGATTTGAACCCAGGTGTGTGGCAAGCCAGATCTCACTAATGCAGGCCTCCATAACAACAGTTTCAGTACTGACTGAGTAGTTAAGTTGAATATTAAAAGCCAGTGCCCATATACAAAGGCTGAGATGTAACAAAAGCCCACCAAGAATTTTGTCTAGGGCTTTCCTGGGCCTTAAAGCATGACCAAAAAATGAAGGAATTCTTAACAGGACCTGTTTAGGATTAAACGAGTTTTACTTGGGGTCTGAAGAAACTCCCCAGGCCTCCACAAACAAGTTAATTGGGGGTCTGAAGGAACTCCTCAAACCTCTGTAATTTAGCCGGAGACAAGATAAGGGTAATCACCCCAGTACCTGGATCCATTTAGATTAAGTAAATTTACTGAGGCTCCAGAGGAAGGTCTTCAGGACTCAGACCTTACATATGGATTAAAAGAAGTTAATCACTTATGCCTTTAGATGAATGCACACTTACACATAGACATGTAGCCTAGAAGGTATATAAGCTCTGGAAAACTTTGTAATTTTGAGTTAGTCTGGCTATTATTTCCAGGCCTTCTCCTTGCAGAAGTAAAAACTCTCTTCCTCCCCAGTTCATTTGCATCTCATTATTGGGTCATGAGAAGTAACAGTCTGACCCTCAGTTTTGTCCAGGAACAGGTGATCTAGATGCAGAATCCATACTTTTAAACTCACACCCTTGCTTCTCACGATGTGGTCCTTGGAGGAGTGTATTAGTCTGTTGT
The DNA here is from genome assembly GCF_049354715.1 of Callithrix jacchus. NCBI lineage: Eukaryota > Metazoa > Chordata > Mammalia > Primates > Cebidae > Callithrix > Callithrix jacchus. The sequence continues at coordinate 17,543,328 of NC_133524.1, forward strand.
TACATGGCTATAAAGTAATACCTGAGACTGGATAATTTATAAAGAAAAGAAGTTTAACTGGTTCATAGTTTCACCAGTTCTACAGGATGCATGATGCTGGCATCTGCACAGCTTCTGGGGAGGCCTCAGGAAGCTTACAATTATGGCAAAAAGCAATGGAGAAGCAGGGAATCTTACATGGCCAGAGCAGGAGGAAGAGTGAGGGGAGGTGCTATACACTTTTAAAACAACTAGATCTTGTGAGAACTCTATCACTAGAACAGCACCGAGGGGATGGTGCTAAACCATTAGAAAGCACCCCCATGATCCAATCACTTCCCACCAGGCCCCACCTCCAGCATTGAGGATTACATTTCATCTTGAGATTTGTGCAGAGACGTAGATCCAAACCATATCAAGGAGCTTGTTAGAAATGCAGAATCTTAGGCCCACCCTAGAACTGCTGAGTTAGAATTTGCATTTTAATGAGATTCCCCAGGTGAATCATGTGCATATTACAATCAGACACTGCTGTACACCATGCCAATTGAAATTTGATGAGTCAAGGGCTTCAATGGAATTATGTCTAAAATACTATTAGAGCAAAAGTCCAGGAAGGCTTGGACTGAAATTAATTCAGTAAAATAGAATGTATTTTATCTGAAAGTCATTGGTTAGTAGGTGCTCAATAAACACTAAAATACACACACACACACACACACACACACACACACACCACCATTGTGAACATGAGCAGAGGCCAGTGACTTGTGAAGGCCCAGCTTTTTCCCTGACTACAGCTACCTCAACAGATACCACTGACCTTAACTCAATCTGCATTTGTCATTGGTCATTAGGCATTATTGCTGAAGCCACTGTCTCTCACACCGTGATGGTTCAGGAAGCAATTTGCATAGGCACAATTGTTTTGTTTTCTTTTTGTTGTCATGGTTACTCAGTTTGTTTGCATCTTTAAGCTTCTTTCACATCAACCTGAAAGCCACTCAGAGGGTGTCCTTCAAGAGGGAGAAAGCAAACAGGAAGGGTGAAGCAGAGTCTTAACTCCCAAGTGTCTGAGTGATGGTTTTTACATGCAGGCATCTCTAAAATAGAAATATTTTTTTAAGATTCCGCCTGAAATCACAATTCACCTAGAGTCCTCATCTTTAGATCTGGTGTTGGAGCTCTGTATCTTGCTTACGTGCTTCTCTCAGTGGCAGAGAATATGTCCTGAAGCAGAAAAAATGTCATAATGTGACTCAGTGCAAAGACTATAGAGAGAAGGCACACTTCTCAAGGCAATTTCATTCTTCCAATTGCTCAGGAAAAAAAGGTTACCTTATTAAGCCTTTATCTTTGATGATGTCAGTCATAAAAGAAATTTAAGGCTCCTTGGTCATCCCTCATGTACTTACCCTAGTCCCCAGATGATTTTGTGCATCCATTTTTGTAATCGCCCATACCCAAACCACTCAAAACCACGATGACTTAAAACACCAGCCATTTTCTCTCTCATAATGCAATGAGTTGAATGGGTTAAGCTGGATGGTTCTTTTGCTCATGATGTCAACTGGGCCAGCTATCATCTGAGTGCTTAATTGGACTAGAATGTCCAAGATGGCTTACTCATATGACTAGCAGTTGATGCAGGCTTCTGGTGGAAAGCTCCTGTAGTCAGTTGGTCAGATTTTTTTGGTTCTCCTCCACGTGGCCTCTCCATATGGCCTCTCCATATGGCTTGGATCACTAACAGCATGGTAGCTGAGTCTCAAAAGGAAGTATTACAAGGAAAGAAGCACTCTATTGGTTAAGAGACTGCATTGCTTCAAGGGGAGAGGAAATAAGTTCTCTGCTTCCTGATGAGCATATTAGAAGGGCAGGACTTGTTGGGGAATCCTTGGAGACTAGCTTACATAATTCCCCTTGCGACTTTTTCTGTCTACCTTTCCTCAACTCAAACTTTGCTACTATGCCCTCTGCCTTTAGAATTCTTGTTCAGTCATCAGCAAAATTCCCTCTAACCTAAATCTCTTCATTGAATGTTTCCTTTATTTTCTTGCTCCACATGAAACCTGACACTTGCCTGAGGACAGAGCTTTCCCTGACACCCTCTAAGGTGATGGCTATTTTCTCTCCTATGCTCCTCATATTCTTGAACTGGAAGGTGAGATAGGTGCCTTTCCTTGCTGTTCATTTCCCAAGACTACTGGGAAATACCATCGTTCCCATGACCATTCTCCCTCCACACTAATACCATCCCTCTCCCTATCTTTGAATCTTAGGTTGTTGGATTATACCACCCACTGCTCTTCTTGGTTACCGTCATTGGCACCAATAGATTTCCTTCCTAGTTAGGAACTATTTCCTGGCTTGTAGATAGTGGCTGTGTCACTCTCTCTTCTTCCTCTGAGATTTTAGAACTCCCTCATTGTCACTTTCTCTAATGCTGCTCTTGTCATTATTCTTGGGGATTTCCATACCGTGTCAATAACCCTTCCAATATTCTGCATCTCTGTACCTTGACTTTTCTTCCTCCAGTGATGTTGTCTCTTCCCACTACAGCTACACACCCCCATATTCATACCTAGGAAGTATTTTCAATTTCTTTGCCTCCTCCATAATTTCTTTTCTTCCAAGGCATCCAATCCAAGAAATTGTTTTGATTCTGTAAAAAGGAGAGCTGTGCCATGACAAAATTACCCACAATACTCTTAATGCTTTTGGACAAATAGAATGGTTTTAGCCAGTTTATTTAAGAGCTGCTAGACAGAGATGAGCAAGCACTCACCAACTGAATTACATGCTTGACACTGAAATGAAGAGATCTGCTCAATCCACTGACACATAACATGGTGTGTGCATGATGCAATGGTGATTATGCTGCATTTAGAGTCAAAAGAGCTAAGTTTGAGTTCTACGTTTTTTGGGCATTGCGGTTCATTGAGCAATTCACTTAATTCCTGTAAGCATCAGTTTCCTTGTACAAAACTCCTATAAGACATTCAGCATCTCATTAGATTCTTTTGAGGATTAAAATAATATATGTGATGTTCATTTGTAGACTGTCAAGGACCTTACAATGTTATTTTTTGATGCAAATTTATACCAGATTTTGGTCTGAAGAATACCATGATAACCAGAGTTTTAACAAAAATACCCTCATTTTAGAAGAAATAAAAGTATATTTGAAAGTTTTTACAAGGAGAGTTGATTGTTAGAAGCTGTTTATTTCTGATGTGTTTTGATACCTGTTCCTAATATCCGCAATGCCTCTTCTGTTTATTTTGAAGAAGCTCATTTTGTGACAAAGAACAGTTCGTAGTGCCTTTTTTTTTCTTGAGACAGGGTCTTGCTCTCTCAGGCTGGAGAGCAATGGCATGATCATGGCTCACTACAGCCTCAACCTCCCAGACTCAAGCTATCCTCCCACCTCAGCCTCCTGAGTAGCTGGGACTGTAGGCATGTGCCACTATGTCCAGCTAATTTTTAATTTTTATTGTAGAGATGAGGTCTTGCTAAGTTGCCAAGGCTGGTCTCAAATGCCTGGGCTCAAGCAATCCTCCCCACTTGGCCTCCCAAAGTGCTGATATTACAGTCATGAGCCACCATGCCTGGCCATTTCTTTAGAGCTTTATTATATTATTTATTTCAAATTAATATTAAGGGTTATTATATGCCCTGTACTAAGTGTTGGGGATATACTGATGGTTATAATAGGTGCAACACCTCCCCTCACAGAACTTTTAGCTGGGCTATGAACAGTTGCACAATTGTTTAAAGAGCTGGAAAGAAAACAGGCTCTCAGACTAGGAGGCCCATATTAGATAGATGTAACTTGGCAGAATGTTGAAAAGGCTTCCCTGAGGAGCTAAGATCTGAGGGAAGGTAGAAATCAATTACATGAAGAAGAGAGGGGTATTAGTTTCTGACTGCTACTGTAAGAAGTCACTACTAGTTTAGTTGCTTAGAATAGCACAAATTTATAATCTCATAGTTAGGGAGGTCAGAGGTCCTAAAATCTAGGTGTCAAGAGGGCTGATTTTTTTTTCTTTTGAGACGGAGTTTCGCTCTTGTTACCCAGGCTGGAGTGAAATGGGGTGATCTCGGCTCACCGCAACCTCCCCCTCCTGAGTTCAGGCAATTCTCTTGCCTCAGCCTCCTGAGTAGCTGGGATTACAGGCACGCGCCACCATGCCCAGCTAATTTTTTGTATTGTTAGTAGAGACGGGGTTTCACCATGTTGACCAGGATGGCCTCGATCTTTTGACCTCGTGATCCACCTGCCTCAGCCTCCCAAAGTGCTGGGATTACAGGCTTGAGCCACTGCGCCCGGCCCAGGGCTGATTTTTTAATGGAGGCTGTAGGAAAGAATTCATTTATGTGCCTTTTCCAGTTTCTAGAGGCTATCTATGCTTCTAGAGGCCATCTTGGTTCATGGACCCTTCCTTTATCATCAAAGCCAGCAACACAGCATCTTTAAATCTCTTTCAACTCTGACATCTGCTTCTCTTATCACATCTCCTTCTCTGGCTCTTGCTCTCCTGCTTCCCTCGTTCCCTTATAAGGATATGTGATTACAATGAGTCCACATAGATAACTCAAGATATGTTCCCCATCTCAAGATTCTTACCTTAATCACATCTATAAAGTCCCTTTTGCCATATAAAATAACATATTCACAGGTTCTGGGGTTGGAACATGGACATCTTTGGTGGAGGTGTTATTTGGTCTACTGCAAGAGGGAAGAGCATTTTAGTGGAAGAAACAACATGTGCAAAAGCCCTGGGATTGGACAGAGTATCTCAAATAGAAGGGACTAGAAGGAGATCAGTGTGGTTAGAGCCCAGAAGCTAGAGAAATGATGAGACATTAAGAAGGTAGACAGATAGGCAGGGACTAGACCTACATAGGACCTTTCAGGCCATGTAAAATGATTTTGCCTTGATCCCCAAAGCCATATGGAGACACAGACTTTAAGCAGGATAATTGGCAGGTTATGTTTAGATTTTGAGAAGACAATTCTGCTGCAGGGTGTGGAGAATGGACTGGAGGAGCTAGTAGTTGAGGTGAACAATAATGATAGCTTGTACTAACTGGAAATGGAGAGAAGTTGAAGGATAGGAGACATACAGGAGGAAGCTCCACAGGGCTTGATGATGCTTGGTCATGAGGCTTCAGTGAGATGGAGGAATGAAGGATGCCAAAAATAATTAACTGGCTTCAGTCCTGCATCCTTGGGATGAATGATGACACAACTCATTATAATAGGGAACAGGTCATGAACAAAGATGAAGTTTGTTTTGGACACTCATGAGTTTAGTTTGGAATTTCTAGGTTTGGCATGCCCTTGAGCCATCCATGAGGAGGTGTGAGGTAGGCCATTGGTAGAGGTCTGGAGATTGGAGGAGAGGTCTAGGGTGTTGACAGAGATTTATGAGCCATCGTCATTTAAATGTCTGAGGTACGGGTGTGAAGGAATTTTTTTAAGGGAGAGTGGGATGGGAAGGGAATATAGTTAAGGGCCAAGGATTAAGGAACTCCAAAATTTAATAGCTTGGCAAGGAGGACAAACCTACTCAAGATAGAGAACCCAGAAAAATAGAAAGAAAAGTTAGCAGGATATTGTTTCCTTGAAGCCAAAGGAAGTGATTTTTTTTTTAAAGTAGTGACTGGTCACCAATATCAAGAGGAGAACAGAAAAATGTCTCTTGGATTTAATGACACTATCAAGTACATTCCTCAAAAGTGTGGGACTGCCTACACATTTGTATAAGTCTGTATATTTCTTCTGATTTTTTTGAGGTGAAGAAACTGAGTCACACTAGAAGAAAATAAATCAAGGCAAAATCACAGGAACCTGAACTGGGCAAAGCCAGTTTCTTATTTGGAACCTCAATCCTCTGGTACCTGTGATCCCAGGTTGGGCTCATGGCTCTCCCCTCTTTTTTGTTAAGGTCCAAAGAAGTTACCAGAAGTGCATCACTTTATACACCATTGGCATTCAAATACTTATTGATTACATGAAGAACTCACACATTTCTTCCTGACATGTACTAATCTTACCCATAGGAATTAGCAATTCTTACTCATGTACTGCCTCAAGGTTCTGATTCATAAAACAAACAAACAAATAAACAAAACCCAAAAAACCCTTCTGTCTTACTCATTGAAGTATGCTTTTTAAGAACCATAATAGCTTTTGTATTCTCACATGCCTGAGAGATTATTTTTGTATTGTGTACTCCTGGTCATTTCCTTCTTCTGTGTGAAAATATTTGGGAACGGTTCTTTGTGTAGACAAAGTGGAAACAATTTTTTTTAATGGAAGAGGATGTTTTCACTGTGGGAGAGATGGTAGACAGGGCACTCACAAGTTTGAGCTGCCAACCAGGCTCTGAAAAATCATCACGAACCAGCTTTCCACAATTTGTCTTTTCTTTTTAAAAAATGGGCCCACAGCACTTGCTGCAACTGAAGACAAGAAACAGAAGTTAAGAGCAGAAAATGAAGCTCTGTGTTTGTGTGTGTTTCATACTTTAAGAATGAAACAGAACTACCAGCATTTTTACTCCTATACTCAACAGAATTGAACACATGTGGATGAGCTGGATCCAAGATGTTCATAGCAGCATTATTGCCAAGAGCCCCAAAATGAAATAAAAAAAATTCTCATTGTATCAGTTAGCTTCTGCTGCATAACAAATTACTCCAAAACTTAGCAGTTAAAACAACAACTTAACGATTCTGGAGTTCAGCAACTTGAATTGGGCTCAGCTGGGTGCTTCTCCAAATCTGAGGTAACCAAAATTAGCTGAGCATGGCCCAGACCAGAGAATAATTCTCCAGTAGAATCTAAACTAAATACTAGTTGTTGTGGTAAGGCACTACATTCTGCTATCCAGTATTAGATGACTGATACAAAGCACCTCAGTTCATGGTCTTAAAGGGCATGGGTAAGTTTCTCAAGTTTCTACAATAAAAGATGCAGCAATTATTTCCTCTAAATTTTCCCTTCTCCTTTGCCTGAAAGACAAATTCATGATCTTGAGAAGAGAGCAATGGTGGAAACTGCTGAATTTTTTCTTAGTGAATTAAGTGTAAAATAAAATTATTTCCTTAAGTGCAGTTTCCTGCCAATTTGCACAATCACCTGGAGTTTTACACAAATCTGTAAAGGAGTGTCTTAACTGCAACACTACTGACACTTTGGATCAGATAACTCTTTGTTGTCCTATATGCTGAAGGATGTTTAACAGCGTTGCTGGCCTCAACCCACCACATGCCAGCAGTAGTCCCTCCTCCAGTTACAACAACAAAGTATCTCCAGAAAGACATTGCCAAATGCCCCCCATGGGGGCACAATTGCTCTTGGTTAAAAACTACTGCTCTTAAAATACTGTTTGGGGAACATCATTGCAGGTACTACTCTGAAAACTAAGGAGGGTGATGGGAATCGATGACAGTGAAGCAAGTGAAGAAATAGGGAGAGAGAGATGAACAAACAGAAAGAGAGGGATGAACATTTATTCAGCCCCAAGCATGTGCATTGCTAAGGTCATCAAATTCTCACAAGAGCCTTGTGAAGAAGTTACTATCACCTCATCTTATAGATGAGGAACTAGAGGCTTAGGGACCATAAACAACAGGTTAAGCTGATAATGTAAGCCAGGTGTGTCTAATTACAATATCCACCGTGGCTGCAGGGCTGCCTCCCATTTAGGTCAAAGAAAGTCAGAGATATCTGCGGCAGCCACCTAAAGATGGTCGGTGGTTTCAAGGAGGCAACACAGGCTCTTCTATAATGACTCAAAAGACAGTGTCCCAAGTCTGGTGAGTGACTGTGGGGAGGGCAAAGCTCAGGCAGGGTTATAAAGCAGCACACCAGTCATCATTAACAACTTTCTAGGGCCTAGGTTGGACATGGAGAACTGTTATAAGAAGAGGGTAATTGATTGAAATCCACCAATAATGTCCACACTTCATTATTTATTTTTTGAGAGGGAGTCTCGCTCTATTGCTCAGGCTGGAGTGCAATGGCACGATCTTGGCTCACTGCAACCTCTGCTTTCTGGGTGCAAGCCATTCTCCCGACTCAGCCTCCTGAGTAGCTGAGATTACAGGCGCCCGCCAACATGTCCAGCTAATTTTTGCATTTTAGTAGAGATGAGGTTTCATTAAGTTGGCCAGGCTGGTCTCAAACTCCAACCTCAAGTGATCCACCCACCTCAGCTTCCCAAAGTGCTGGGATTACAGGAGTGAGCCACTGCATCTGGCCACACATCATTTTATTCTACATTTATTTTAAAAGAATTTTTTTTGGGGAAAAGTTCTCACTGTGTCACCCAGGCTGGAGTGCAGTGGCATGATCTTGGTTAACTGCAACCTCTGACTCTCAGGCTCAAGTGATCCTCCCACCACAGCCTCTTGAGTATCGGGGGCCACAGGCACATGCCACTGTGCTTGGATAATTTTTGTACTTTTTTTGTAGACACAGGGTCTCACCATGTTGCCCAGGCTGGTCTTGAACTCCTGATCTCAAGTGATCCTCCCACCTTGGCCTCCCAAAGTGCTGAGATTACAGGCATGAGCCACCATGCTCAGCCTTTAAAAGATTTTTTTAACCTTTAAACAATGCATTTAACTTATATTTTAACAGACAATGCACATAGTACAAAATTTTAAAGTAAGCAGTAAAGGGTAAGTTTCCTTCCTATCTTTCATCCTAAAAGGCAACCTGTTATCAGTTTTATGTGTATTGTTCCAGAGATATTCTATATATAGTCAAGTAATATGTGTATTTTTTTCATCAATGGTGATATGGTACACACATTTTTGGAGAGCATAACTATATGTATGTGTGCTCATACATACATATGTAAATGTATATTTGTATATGCATATGCAGAGATATATATATGTATATACAGTCATGCACCACATAACAATATTTTGTTCACAACAGAAATGGTCCTTAAGATTATAATGAGGCTGAACAATTCCTATTACCTAGTGATATCATAGCACAACACATTACTCGTGTGTTTGTAGTGATGCTGGTGTAAACAAATCTACCACACTGCCAACTTTTGTTCAGCACATACAATTATGCACAGTCCATAATACTTGGTAATGATAATAGGCCATGTAACTGGCATATGTATTTATTATATCATGCTTTTTATTGTTATTTTGGAGTGTACTCCTTCTACTTATATATTTTTTAAAAAGCTAACTCCAGTGGCACAAGCTATAGACAGTGATATTGATGGTTCTGGCCCTGTGTAGGCCTAGGCTAATGTGTGTGTTTGTGTCTTAGTTTTCAACAGAAAATTTTTTTAAAAAATATATTTTATTGCATTTTAGGTTTTGGGGTACATGTGAAGAACATGCGAGATTGTTTTTAGGTACATACATGGCAATGTGGTTTGCTGCCTTCCTCCCCATCACCTATTCTGGCATTTCTCCCCATGTTATCCCTCCCCAACTCCCCACCCCCTGCTATCCCTCCCCTAGTTCTCTCCCACAGTCCCCAGTGTGTGATGCTCCCCTCCCTGTGTCCATGTGTTCTCATTGTTCAACACCCACCTATGAGTGAGACCATGCGGTGTTTGATTTTCTGTTCTTGTGTCAGTTTGCTGAGAATGATGGTTTCCAGGTTCATCTGTGTCCCTACAAAGGACACAAACCCATCGTTTTTGATGGCTGCATAGTATTCCATGGTGTATATGTGCCACATTTTCCCTGTCCAGTCTATCGTCGATGGGCATTTGGGTTGGTTCCAGGTCTTTGCTATTGTAAACAGTGCTGCAATGAACATTCATGTGTATGTGTCCTTATAATAGAATGATTGATAATCCTTCAGATATATACTCAGTAATGGGATTGCTGAGTTAAATGGAATTTCTATTTCTAGGTCCTTGAGGAATCGCCACACTGTCTTCCACAATGGTTGAACTAATTTACACTCTCACCAACAGTGTAAAAGTGTTCCTATTTCTCCACATCCTCTCCAGCATCTGTTGTCTCCAGATTTTTTAATGATCGCCATTCTAACTGGTGTGAGATGGTATCTCAATGTAGTTTTGATTTGCATTTCTCTAATGACCAGTGCTGATGAGCATTTTTTTCATATGTTTGTTGGCCTCTCTATTCTGTTCCATTGGTCTATATCTCTGTTTTGGTACCAGTACCATGCTATTTTGATTAGTGTAGCCTTGTAGTATAGTTTGAAGTCAGATAGTGTGATGCCCCCAGCTTTGTTCTTTTTGCTTAGAATTGACTTGGCTATGCAGGCTCTCTTTTGGTTCCATATGAATTTTAAGGTGGTTTTTTCCAGTTCTGTGAAGAAGGTCATTGGTAGCTTGATGGGGATAGCATTGAATCTATAAATTACTTTTGGCGGTATGGCCATTTTCACAATATTGATTCTTCTAACTGTGAGCATGGAATGTTTCTCCATCTGTTTGTATCCTCTCTTATTTCATTGAGCCCAAAAGACGATCATTTAGGTAGTTTTCAGTTTTCCAAGTACTGTTTTCATAATCTGGAGTTGAGGAATTTGCATCCTATTTGTTTTTAACAACTGAATGCCAAAGAAAGTTGCAGAGATTATTCCCAACATTATCAGATACAGGGAATTCTGGTCATCCAGTGGCAGTTTTTCTCTAGCTCCTAGGTCCACCAGAGGGAGGGGGCAGTGGCGGTGGTACGACTCCTTTGTGAGAGGTCCAAGAGAATGGTAAAGATGGACACAAGGCCACGGTACTGCCATTATGCGCAGGGCCCCTCAACAGAAAATTTTAAAGTAAAAACAATTAAAATTAAAAAGCCATAGAATAAGAAGAAAGAAAATATTTTTGTACAGCTTTACAGTGTGTTGGTGTTTTAAGCTAGGAATAATTATTAAAGAGTCAAAAAGTTAAAAAATTGAAAAGTTTGTGAAGTAGAAATGTTACAGCAAGCTAAGGTTAATTTATTATTAAAGAAAGAAAAGTTTTAAAATAAGGAATTTAGTGTAGCCTAAGTGTGCAGTGTTTGTAAACCCCCAGTAGTGCACAGTAATGTCTGGAACCACCACATTTACTCACTACTCACTCACTGACTCACCTAAAGCAACTGCCAGTCCTGTAAGCTCCATTTATGGTAAGTACTCTATACAGATTGATAACATTTGAATTTGTGTCCTGAGCCAAGTGTCATGTTGAATTGTAATCCCCACTGTTGGAGAAGGAGCTTGGGGGAAGGTGATTAGATCATGGGGGTGGATTTCCCCCTTGCTGTTCTTGTGATAGTGCGTGAGTGCTCACGAGACCTGATTGTTTAAAAGTATGTGGCACCTTCTCCTTTGCTCTCTTCCTCCTTCTCCAGCCATGTAAGACGTGCCTGCTTCTGTTTTGCTTTCTGTCATCATTGTAAGTTTCTTGAGCTCTCCCCAGCCATGCTTCCTGTACAGCCTGCAAAACTGTCAATTAAACTTCTTTTCTTTGTATATTACCCAGTCTCAGGTAGTTCTTTATGGCAATGTGAGAATGGACTAATACACAGGTGAACCATTTTTCATCTTTTATACTGTATTTTTACTGTACCTTTTATATGTTTAGATATATAAACAGTTACCATTGTGTTACAACTGCCTACAGTATTCATAACATGCTGTATGGGTTTGTAGCCTAGAAGCAATAGGCTATATCATATAGTCTATGTGTGCAGTAGGCTGTACCATCTAAGTTTGTCAACAACAAAACCACCTAACATGTTTCTCAGAATAGATCTCTGTCCTTAAGTGAAATGTTACTCTGTGTGTGTATATTTATAATCTTGGAGCACTTCTGAAATCAGTACATGAAGATCTGTCTCTTTTTAATAGTTTCCTAGTATTCCATGGTAGGAATATGGAATAATTTGGTAAACTGTTCTTCTAGTGATGGATGTTTAGATTGTTTCTACTCTGTTGCTTTATAAACAAAATCTCAATGAACAACCCTATACACACATTTTTTCCCATTATGTGCAAGTGTATCTGTTTATCCAGTTTGAATTTCATTACTTTTCATTTCCTCTTTCTTCCTACAATGTCAGTGCTAAGATCAGTGTAACTTTAGAAACAAGGGAAGGCAATACAGCATCTGAACAAAATATGAAATATACAATTAACCTTGATAAATCAAATATCAGAAGGAAAACAGGAGAATGATCACATGTCATAAGCAAAATATTAAGTTGCCTGGTCTCTCAGGCCCCAGATTCCTCATCTAGAAACTGCTAGAATAAGATAGGACCACAGCTGTTCTTCAGTGCATCCCCTCTCCATGTTTTTACATATGAGGACACTGAGATTAAGAGATACTCATAAATCGAGATGCTCAGTTAGATTGAAATCTAAGTATTTGAAGTTCCAGTTCTGTGCTCTTTTCAGTACACTATCACAACGTCCTTCTCAACTGTACTGTTTTGAAACTAAGAAAAAAATTGTTGTTCAAAACCCAAACAGACTGCATCCACTTCTGCCTTCTAAAGTGGTAGCATAATTCATAGCAACAGTGAAGTAATCTCTGCACCCTTTTAATAACAGAAACTGTGGAATGAGAGAGAAAGCAAGGGTGGATCTCTCTCTCTCTCTCTTTCTCTTTCCTTCTTTGTTTCTTTTTGACAGAGTCTCTCTTTGTCACCCAGGCTGGAGTGCAGTGACACAATCTTGGCTCACTGCAGCCTCCACCTCCTGGGTTCAAGTGATTCTCCTGCCTCAGCCTCCTGAGTAACTGGGACTACAGGCGTGCACCACCAGACCTGGCTAATTTTTGTATTTTTAGTAGAGACGGGATTTCACCACGTTGGCCAGGATGGTCTCGATCTCTTGACCTTGTGATCAGCCTGCCTCAGCCTCCCAAAGTGCTGGGATTACAGGCATGAGCCACTGTTTCCAGCTAAGGATAGATATTTCAAAACCTCTGCCAGTAAAGTATTTGGCCCAAGATATAGAATAATGATATATGGAGGTGGCTGCCCTTCTAGGCAGAGGAGGAGTGAGCTAAAAGACTCTGCATAATATTATGAGGGGAATGGGATTTTCCACGGAACCCTGAGATGATGAACCCCAGAGGGGGTAATCAAGAAGCTTTAGAAGATAAGCAATGTGGCTCAATACCATGAAAGGGTAACCTAAGTATTTTGTAAAGATAAAAATGTCTGATATTTAATTTTAAGCTGTGTGGCCTTGTTGCAATATAAAATCAAACTTTAAAGGAAGCCAGTTTCATACACAAAAGTATTCTGTGAGTGAACATTTTTGGTTTATGGAAATGAAAAAAGAGAGCTGAGTTCTACATACAACTTAGGCCAGATCAGATTCAAGAACAACAATGAGAAGAGAGATAATAAGAGAGAGACCACACCCTTTTGTGGGAATGGGATTTTAAAGCCAGAAGGGATCAGGTTAAAAGGAAGCCTTCCAGCAGAACCTGAGAGCACTTAGACACTAAGAATCACTATACAAAGTGAAAGGTTACTATTATTTTATGCCTTTCTCCTTCTAATGATTAGGGGGTGAATAAGGAATCATTTAGGAATGTTTTGGTTGCACAAAATAGAAAACATAACGAACGTTGCTTTAAATAAAAACTACCTAACAAGAAGACTGAGGGCAGAAGTTCTAGGATTATTTCTTCAACTCTACCGAGTCAGGGCACTGAGTCGGCATCATGTGATTCTCTTGTCACCTTCTCCAGCAAGTTCAGCAGTCACAGCTGTGTGCAAAACAGTCTTTAAAATACCCTAAAATTCATGGTCAGAAGATTGGGAAGGGAGAAAAGTATTCTCCTTGTATCAGAGAGAAGCTTTCCTGGGATCCCCCAGGAGACCTTACCTCTCTTTGGCCAGATCTGACTCTCATTCTATCCCTAGCTGCAAGCTAGGGGGTGCTGAGAAGCAAGCATGCTCATCCCTCACTTAATTACTTATTTTTTTTTTCTTGAAAGCCTTGCCTCTAAGTGGAAAGCTGTTGATTTTTTTGAATTCCATTACTTTTAAGGGAAACATTACACTATATTCTGTCCCAATCCAAGATAGCCAAACAATTTTCACAGATAAGAAAATATATTCAGTGAACAATGAAAATAAGTTTATATAAGAAATTAAGAACCATTTAAAATTAAGTATATACAGTTTGTACACAACATGAAATGTAATGAGGAAAAGCAGACTTGATAGGGATGGTAAAGGAGGAGATGAGGGATTCATTTTTTTGGAAGGTGAATTCTTTTGTCTACACCATTTACTTTACCAGCTTTCAACTTTGGGGAGGCAGTTCATGATTATTTTTTACCCTAACTTTACTTAAAAGTTATAGCCTAGAAATCACCTTTAGGACAAAATAAAAGCTAAATGTAAGAGTGTGTTGAAAAGTGAAATTGCACATGCACAAAGACAAAGGAAATGTAGACAGCACATCTTCATCCCTCTGATTTGGCATCCATATGCAAAGCAGAACATTGTGGGTTCATTCAAACATGATGCTCAGTTCAAATTTGTTCCATATGATATGCTCTGACAAGTAAATGTATGTCAAGTAAAATTTGTGAGCATGACTTAGCCTGCAACTGAAATGATACAATATCGCTTCTTATAGCATATTTGTTTGGTATGTTTGGGGAACAAAAATAGTCAATATATTGAAAAAAAGCAGTCATTGTTCAAAAAGTATCACAACCTTTCAAAACCCATTATGACAAAAAGTCATTAACTGAACAGTTGTTATGTGAAGTTAAGTCTGTACCTGGAAAGGGGGAACAGAATTATCTTGACTGGTTTCTCAGTAATCATTAGTCATCCTTTAAGCCTGGGAATAGTGCCAACCCTAACCAAATTAGAGTTTCTTCTCACAGAGAAGGGAGGTGGCTGTTGTTTAGGTCACTAATTGTGTCTGCCATGAGATATCTGTTCCTTTCCAGATTTCTTGGAAAATGTGCATTTTGTAAGAAGTTAACTGAGGCTTGGTAATAAGACATATTATTAATCACAGAATTAACTTCTTTTCTTAAAATTATACTTTAAGTTCTGGAGTACATGTGTAGAATGTGCAGGCTTGTTACATATGTATACAGGTGCCATGGTGGTTTGCTGCATCCATCACCCCGCCATCTACATTAGGTATTTCTCCTAATACTATCCCTCCCCTAGCCCCCCACCCCCTGCTATCCCTTCCCTAGCCCCCCACCCCCCAACAGGCCCTGGTGTGTGATGTTCCCCTCCCTCTGTCCATGTGTTCTCATTGTTCAACACCCACTTATGAGTGAGAACATGCGGTGTTTGGTTTTTCTCTTCTTGTATCAGTTTGCTGAGAATGATGGTTTCCAGCTTCATCCATGTTCCTGCAAAGGACAGGAATGCATCCTTTTTTATGGCTGCATAGTATTCCATGGTGTATATGTGCCACATTTTCTTTATCCAGTTTATCATTGATGGGCATTTGGGTTGGTTCCAAGTCCTTGTTATTGTGCACAGTTCTGCAATAAACATGTGTGCATGTGTCTTTATCATAGAATGATTTATAATCCCTTGGGTATATACCCAGTAATGGGATTGCTGGGTCAAATGGTATTTCTATTTCTAAATCCTTGAGGAATCACCACACTGTTTCCACAATGATTGAACTAATTTATACTCCCACCAAGAGTGTAAAAGCATTCCTTTTTCTCCACATCCTCTCCAGCATCTGTTGTCTCTTGATTTTTTAATGATCACCATTCAAACTGGTATGAGATGGTATCTCAATGTGGTTTTGATTTGCATTTCTCTAATGACCAGTGATGACGAGCTTTTTTTCATATGTTTGTTGGCTGCATAAATATCTTCCCTTGAGAAGTGTCTGTTCATATCCTTTGCCCACTTTTTGATGGGGTTGCTTGTTTTTTTCTTGTAAATTTGTTTAAGTCCTTTGTATATTCTGGATATTAGCTGTTTCTTAGATGGGTAGATTGCAAAATTTTTTTCCCATTCTGTTGGTTGCCAGTTCACTCTAATGATAGTTGCTTTTGCTGTGAAGAAGCTCCTTAGTTTAATTAGATCCTATTTGTTTATTTTGACTTTTATTGCCATTGCTTTTGGTGTAAAACCCCCAGAATTACCTTCTTATAAATACTATACCAGCAAGTAATTGATGACCAGTTGCTGGTGCAGAGTCCTTAGCATCCCACAGACAGGCAATAGCCACCCTCCACACCACAGAGAATGGAACATTTGGTGAAGATCTATTTGCATCATTGTCCCTTTAACTATGCAATGTGACATACCTTATTCTGCTTGCCAGACTTGGTGAAGGGTCTAGTGACAATCTCTTGGTGCCATCCTTCATGGCTATGAAGCATACCTCAAATCACTTTTCAGATGATCAAACGTGGAACTTTCTATTTTTTGGACTTTCTGGCTTTGAAATTGAGTTATTGATTCAATGACCCTTTACTGAACATCTATTATAGGTTAGGTACTTTGCTCAGTCCTGAAGAAAATTTGAGACAAATCAGACATGACCCTTCCCTCAAAGAGCTTACAATCTAACAGAGGTGGTAACATATGAATATCAATTATAAAATGAGGAAGTAGTATCTGTACCATAAAAGTGGGACAGATAGATGTTTCTTAAAAAGATTTAGGAATTTTTTTTTAAAAAAGGAATATATATTAATATCCTTAAAATTTTCATGTTCCTTGACCTCGTAATTCAAATATATCGAACCTAGAAATTTTTGGGATCCCTAAAAATTCCACACATAAATTTCAGGCAAATTCCCTTAAAGTGTATGCAAAAGTATGGTTATGTGTTTCATTGCATTATTCTT
The DNA here is from genome assembly GCF_049354715.1 of Callithrix jacchus. NCBI lineage: Eukaryota > Metazoa > Chordata > Mammalia > Primates > Cebidae > Callithrix > Callithrix jacchus. The sequence goes on from NC_133524.1 coordinate 17,560,139, forward strand.
GGGAGAGGATCCATAATCTTGTCTAATTGTTAAATACAAGCACTGCTTAATTCACTACAGTACTCTCACTTCTAGAAACCCATCTTAAGGAAATGATTAGACGTATAGACAAAGATTTATTATTAAGGATGTTTATCACAGCATTATGTATAATAGTGTAAAACTGGAAACAACCCAAATATCAAACAACTGAAAATTAGTTATAGTACATCTGCACAATGGAATTTATATTCCTGTTGAGACAAGACTTTAGAAAATTAATGACATGAAAATGTGCTCATGATAAAATGTTAAGTATAAAAAAACTGTATCCATGGTATGCTCCCAATTCTGTTAAAAATTATCTGAAAGGCTAAAGAGATAACACAAGAAAATGTTAACAGTGATTATCTCTGTGTTTTGTGGGATTAAGAGTCATTTTTTCTTTAATCTTTTGCATATTTCTCAACTTTTCTACAGCGAGCATGAATTACTTCACAAATGAGAAAAAAATTAAAGTTATGTGAAAACAAGGACAGATAAACTATCAGAGCAGTTCTGCAGCGAGATCCCTTTTATTTGGGAAATCAGAGAGGTCTCTTAGAGAAGGTCGCTTTTGAGCACATCTTCAAACCATGGCCACAGTTGACCTTCTGAGGGGCTGAGAAAGGGCAATCAAGGAGGGTGGTTGAAGATGTCAAGAGCTGTAGGATAGTGCTCCATGTAGAAGCTGGGATGTGGTGGTGGCCTGATCACTCTTTACAGAAGTCCTGGTACAGGGAGGGCCAGCCTACTTTCAGGCAAACAGTAGTTGTGGAGTGTAGGCTGAGTCCGAGGGCTTCTTAAGACTCCTGAGATGTGGCTTCTGCTGTCCAGAGACCCTTTGTGTTCTTTAATAGAGATTTCAACATGGGGTTACACTGGATAAATTATGAAGGGTAAGAGTAATCAAAAGTTTGGCAGGTAGACTTTTTTGGAGGGATTAGCCAAAAATTCTGAGAGTGGGATTGTAAGATTTAGGAAAGAATGGTTAGAAAGCAAAAAATTATATATCTCTTTGTGACTTGAATTGTTTTGAGGTCAGCTGTCCTAGTGTGAAACTATACTTTTAAATTCTTTATATATCTAGAAGAAAACAAAAGCTGGTAACAGATTAATTAATGCCATAAAATGTATGATGGCTAGGCACAGTGGCTCATGCCTGTAATCCCAGCACTTTGGGAGGCTGAGGTCGGTGGATCACGAGGTCAGGAGTTCGGGACTAGCCTGATTAACATAGTGAAACCCCATCTTTACTAAAAATACAAAAAATTAGCCAGGTGTGGTGGCAGGTGCCTATAATCCCAGCCACTCAGAAGGCTGAGGTAGGAGAATTGCTTGAACCCAGGAGGTGGAGATTGCAGTGAGCCGAGATCGTGCCACTGCACTCCAGCTCGGGCGACAGTGTGAAACTCCATCTCAATAAAAAAAAGTATGATTACACTGCATAATGTTTATTTGTACAACTTACTAATCTACATTAGCTTTAATAAGACAATAACTTCTAAGGAACTGATTATTTTACCCATTCATTCATTTGTGAAATGATACTTAAGAAATTAACTCAAAAAGGGAAAAAGTACCCTATTTGTAAAGTAACTGTTTTTGTAACAGAGGAAAAAATGTTAGAAGTCTACTCACACAAGAACTCAAGGGTACTTAAATATATTAAATAAAAGGAATATAGTATTATGAAAATTATTAACTAATAGGTTTAAGAATTATATGGATACAACCATAAATTCATGTTTGGAAAAAAGCAGAAAATTAGTATGTATAGATTAATTCCATTTTGTTCAAACTGTATCTCTACAATATTAGGTCACAGTCTTAAGAATAGTAGATGATACAAGGTTAAGAGGAGTTGGGAGGTCTGCACTGCTATGCTGGATGGTTTTATTTTGGCAGCCAGTATTCATTCCCATTTCTTTATATGATCTCCTAACTACTGAGGGGCTAGAAGCCTAAAACTTTCTATTTCTAATAAATGAATAAGTCAATACTGGGACTATTCATTTATTTGGCTAGACATAATCAACATTGCTTTGACAAAAAAGGTGCCCAGACTCTGTACTAGCATGCATAGTTACCAAACAAACATAATATGTACATGTATATACATAATTTGTGTATATACATATATATCAAATATACATATGTGTGTGATTCTGTTCTTGTAGAGCTATGGAAATGTAATGGAGACAATACCCTCTGGCAACTTTAAACACTTCACATCTTCTCTTTGTTTCCTCCAAACCATTTCATTTTAACAAAGAAAACATTAAACATGGAATATAACCAAGCATATAACACTGCCAGCGAGATGCAGGAGAAAGTCCTTGCGTGGACCACTATCTCAAATGGCAACAAAGGCGTGGCAGATTGTTTGCAAAAATGGCCACAATAACTCCTGCCCTCCCTGCATGCACATACCTTTGCAATGTGGCTTGGTAACAACTCCCATAAAGATGTAGAATCTATTTCTCCACCTACTTGAAACCAGGCTTGACCATATGACTTGCTTTAACCAATGGGGTATTAGAAAACACGATGGAAGCAGAGGCTTGAGAAATACTTCTGACTGGGTTTGTCCTCTTTGATGTTCCTGGGAACCTTGAGAATCCTATTGTGCGATTCAATTTGGGCCAACCACTAGTCAGCTCTAACCGACAGCCAGCACCAACCACTTCACATGTGAGTGAGGCCATCTTAGTGAGATCAGACTCCAGCCAATCTTTCTACCTGACTGCAGTCATATGTGTAAGTCCAGGTGTAAGACTTACACATATGTGTAAGAAACGTCTAGCTGATCACAGACCAAATTTCTGACCAGCAGAATCATAAGCTAATTAAGTGATTGTTGTTTTCATCTACCAAGATTTGGAGTGTTAAAAATTAGGCCAGGTAGGGTGACTATCATCAATAGTTACTTAATTGTATATTTTAAGATAAAGAGTATAATTGGATTGTTTGTAACTCAAAGCATAAATGTTTGAGGGGATGGATACCCCATTCACCATGACATCATGGGGACATATTTCACATTGCATGCCTGTATCAAAACATCTCATATACTATATATATATATATATATATCTCCTATGTACCCCCCAAAATTAAACATTAAAAAACATTAAAAACATTAAAAAACATAAAAATTAGGCCAGGTATAAAGTTGTGAGCCTGGGCCAAAACTGAAGGCCCCATTCCATGCCTTCTCCATAATAATTAAAATAAAAAACAAAACCAAAAAATTATGGTGAAGGTAGTCAATTATACCTCTCCCTTAGAAAAGGCAAATGAGAAAAGCAATGTTAAAGACTCCTTTTCTTTCCATACTAATTAGAAAATTCTGACAAATGACTAGCTCATCACCCAATTACCATCAAAATTCGGTGAAGTGAAAATGATTTTCATTCACTAGAAATTTAACAAAATCGAAAAGAACCAAAGTCTGCATTCTCTCTTCATCAAGACCTTCAGTTTGCCTGAGAATAGCCCAACAATAGGCCTTGCCGTAGACTCTTGCAGCTTGCCCCCACCCCCTCTTTCTTCAAGTTCAGCCGTCCATGATAGCCCACAATCATGGAATAATTTTGTTTTGTTCATTAAGCTCTGTTTCTTTGCCAGTGATAAGAAAATGAGAGACAAAATAGAAAGGAAACATAGCCCATGAAAATATTCTCTCCCCGAATAATAATCCTTCCCTCACCTATCACACAGCTTTCCCACTAGCTCATCTTGACAGTTACATAGCCAAAGATACAACAACAACAACAACAAAATCTCACTTTTACAAACCAGTGGTCACTGTCTTGGAGTAAGCATAGAAGTCTTCCCATGTGATGAATTAGGCATCTTATGTTATCAAAAAGGAAAGGGGACCATATCAGGTGCCAGGTGAGAAGGAGGAGGCATGAATAACTTCAGCCTGGGCCTGACTCTACCATTTTCACATGATTATCAGTGCCAGATTCATAGTCAAGCCTGACGCTTACATTCCATTTTTTTTCCTTTTCATACTACACTCACCTTCTCCTTCTCTTTTAAAAGGCAGGAACCTAACATTGAATTCTGCAGAGTTGTTTAGTGCTGGTCCAACTCCAAAGGTGAGAGTGAAGATGCCTTTGGTAGTTCCTAGAGGCTGAGAACTGGCTCAGAGACATGTTTCAAAGTGGACCAGGCATATATGCCCTTTAAGTAACTGGACTCAAAATATACTTCTCACCCCACCACTCGATCAAGTGGATTTCAAAATTCACCTAAACCTGTATTTGTACTTAGAGATATAGGCTAAGGAATGAATGAAATGTAGGCAGGCATTGGGTGAATTTATTTTAAGACACTCACCTCATTAAGGATTCCCCTCACAAAAGAACTTTGCAATGTGTTCAGTAGTCAGAGGCAAGATTGGGAATGAGCTTGGACAGTGATAGAATGGGAACATGGAAATATATTGCCTTGTGACATTGGTTATATTCTTGCCTGGAATTTTGACTTAGTTTTTGTAGGCATATTTAATTCTTGGAATGCCTGTACTTAATCCTCCTAAGGAAACCGTGAATTCCTTGAGGTTGCTTGAGGTTGGAGAACTCATTTTTTTTGCTTCTCTGACTTCTCCATATTTCTGAGCACAGTGTAAGTTAGATGGCAAGCTCTATAAAGGCAGCTACTATCTCTGTCTTTCTCACTGCAACATCTCTACACCTAGTAAAGTATCTGGAACATAGTAGGGACTGAATAAATATCGAATGATTGAATGGATGAATAAATGTGGCATCAGATACTTCATAACAGCTGTTGATGAAAGCGTGAATGGATGCATAAATGTATGAGAAAGAATGAATTCTTGAAATCGGGTGCTGGCATCCTTGAAGAGCCTAGGGGTATGCATGTGATTAGAATACAGTTTACAGGAAGAAGGGCTACTAAAAGCATACCTACATTTTCATCTTTCATTTACAGAAGAAGATGAATTTTGTTGCCTTGATTTTTGCCGCTTGCTGACTCTTAGTCACCTGGTTATTAAAAATTGCTTCATATATTTTCCATTCATTTCTCTCTTTTGCTCAGCTTCTATGCTTTAGGGGTTCGTTTCCCACTAATGGGACTTGCTGTCTCTTAGCTCAATGTGACACTACTCTGAAGACCTTGGATCAGTTTCTATAGTTACATCTTCTGGGATTCTCCCTTTGGAAACCTTGTATAGTTTTCCTTACCTTTAACTTCCATCTCGGAAATTTAAATACACACTTCAGGGTTCTCCAGAGTGTTAACATTCTTCCTAGAAATGCTTCAAATCACAGAGGAGAGAAATCAAGGACTTCTCATTCCTTTTCTTCTGTTATAGATGGAATGGGGCACATGATTTCATGCTGAAACCCCTTGGAGGACAAAGAAATCTAGAGATTTCTTGCAAATAAATAAATAAATAAAAAGATTCCCCATATTGCCAAAGCCACAGTCTCCTTATTCCGAATGATTCATATCACAAACATGGACATTGCCATCAACATCAAAGACTTTTCTTTCTTCTTTCCTTTTCTATTTCTTTCTTCTCCTCCTCCTCCTCATCTTTCTTCTTCTTCTTAATGAATCCTCATGCTAAACTATTTACTGTGTGTCTTGCCTTGCAGTGCCTTAAAACTGTTAGTGACTGAAAAGAAAATCAGAAAAGAGTAAGGCTAATGGAAATTGAGAGACAAAGGCAATCTTCTTGTGAGGAATTGCAAAAACTGAACAGATTATGAATTAAATTTGACCTTCTAAAGTCTTCTACTCCTTCTCCTCCTGGGATTATTATTGAAGGCCTAAACAATGAGAAACTTCTAGGGAATCAAGTTCCGGACTCATGTTAGGTATGCCCAGGATATACTTGTGGATCCCAATGGACTTCAAATAAATGTCTGCGCTATGCAGTCAGTAATACAAAAACACCCTGGGGGCACACCTCCGCTTTCTGGCTCCCTTCCACCTGTCTATCCAGTCTGGTCTGTATGCCCTCATTTTCCCCATACAATCTCTTATTCTTTCTTCAAACAGCTCCTAGTGAAGTCTTTTCCCAGCTTCCAATGGCCCAGCTGGTAAAATTAGAAGAAACCGTGTCTAGTTCTTTCCAATGGGCTCTGTGTATTCAGCTGTTCTTTAGACCTCATGCTTCATGCATCTATTCGCCAAAGGTATGCCTGGCTCTGGAAAGAGCATAAGGCAGCTAGACCTTTTCAATGGGCTTACTGCTTCTGCCTGAACTGCAGGAAGTTTAACTGGATTCCCTTGTGGATTTTCCTGTCTTTACAGGTCTTTACACTGTGGTCAGGCCTGTCTTGGTAGCATGGGCCCATCCCTATGCCACTTGGGAGTTGATATACTTTGGTTGTGTTCTCACCCCAATCTCTTGTCTATTGTAATTCCCAGTGTTGGGGGAGGGGCCTGGTAGGAGATGATTGGATCATGGGGCGGATTTCCCCCTTGCTGTTCTCATGATAGTGAGTGAGTTCTCACCAGATCCGGTTGTTCAAAAGTGTGTAGCACTTCCCACTTCTCTCTCTCTCCTGCTCTGCCATGGTGAGACATGCTTGCTTTCCTTTCCCCTTCTGCCATGCTTGTAAGTTTCCTGAAGCCTCCCAGCCATGGTTTCTCTACAGCCTGAGCAACTGTGAGTCAATTAAACCTCTTTCCTTCATAAATTACCTAGTCTCAGGTAGTTCTTTATAGCAGTATGGGAACGGACTAATACAGGAGCACTCAAGGAGGAAGCAGCAGCAGTGGGTTTGGAAACTGGTAGCATTCTTTTTAGGCATTATGGTGTAGTTGCTAAACGTGCAGGCTCTGAAGCCAGGCCACCTGGGTTCACGTTCTTGCTTTCCCGCTTACTAGCTGAGTAATCTTCGGCAAGTTGCTTAGCCTGTCTGTGTTTTTGTTTTCTCATCTGTAAGGTGGAGGCAATAATAATCATACCTGGCTGTCTTGAGTGTCAAATTAATCAATCACATAAAGCACTTAGAATAGTGTATCGCACATAGTAAGAACCCAAAAAGTGTTGTCTACTATTATTATCCACATCAAGGCTTTTTTTCTTTTCTTCGTGGAACAAGGACTGCTCAAAGTCCTGCTTCTGCTGCTTTGGGGCTATGTACTCTTACAGCAACTTACATACTGTAGCTTCCCTTCCCTTCCCACTATGAACAGCCACAACTGAAGCTGGGCCTCAGTTTCCCCAAGATAGTTAGGAAGGCCAAATGGGTTAACGGGCATGTAAGTACCTGAAGATGAATAATGGTATGTTTTCCTTCTTGTTCTTTATGATCAAGAACTGATCTCTGGGTGATAGCTGACATCTCTTTTTCACTTATCTTTTTCTTTCCTTCACTCTTTGACTCCCTTCTTTTCTGACTTTCAACTCTTGTTCTTTTCCTACTTAATCTCTTATAATTATTTTGCCAAATTATGACAAACATGAGAAAAAACAAGGATCTGAATAACCCTTTAAATACTTCGCTGAGTTTCCATTTCCCAAGTCCTCCTTTGGTGAGTGTAGAGTGGCTAAAAGGGGGAGCCCAGTAGGCCCCCTCTTTCTGGTCCCAGATAGCCTAGTCCAGGGCAGTGAGGATGCAGTGTAGGGATCCTATTTCCCCTCTGCTCATTGGCCACGCATCCTGCTCAGCCTGGCTTGCTAACTACCACCTCAGGGGCTTCCATGAGCCTCCTTATGGTCTGGAGCTATTACATCTATCATATGGCAGCTTTCCTCCTTCCTTGCCATATATGGCTGCAACTGACATCAGCATTTGAGAAGCGTAGCCATTATCTTCCCTACTGTATCCATTAGCTTATGGTGCTTAACAAGTCACCCTAAAACTTAGTGGCTGGAAACAACAAGCTATTACTTAGCTTACAGAGTTGGCTATTTGGGCTAGGCTTGGCTGGGTGGGTCTACTGTTCCCTCAGTTGGACTCACTCATGTACCTACCTACTCACTCAAGGTACTCAGCTGCCATTCAGAAACATGGTTCTGCTTCTGCAGATTGACTAGCCATAAGCCAAGATAATGGCGAAAACTGCACCATATGTTTCTCATCATCTATCAGGCCAGTCCAGGCTTCTGCATATGGAGGTGGTGGCAGCGGTTTAGGAGAAGTAATTGAAGGAACTCTCTAATATGTTTTTCTCAAATCTCTGCTTCTGTCACAATTGCTGTTGTTCCTTTGGCCAGAACAAATCACATGACCAAGCTGAGGGTCAGTATGAGAGGGCACTATCTAAGAGCTGGATACAGAGAGGTGTGAAAAAAGTGACGGCCACTACAGTAACAATCTGCCACACCTCCTGAGAATGCAGGACATGGCAACTAATTTCAAAGTCCCTGTCACACGTTTTCCCCCATATGGCCTGAGGCCCTCATGAAAATAAGGACATCTGGTGAAATATCTCAGAATTCACAAATTGGATATAAACAGTGATTCCTCAAAATATGTTAGCCCTCTGTCAGATTGCCTTTAAATATAAGTGTATGGTTATTTAAGAAAATCCAGGCTCCGAAAACAACTACATTAGCAGTGGTTGTTCTTAACTCATTTTTTTTTTCGGAGATGGGAAGGTAGTCACAAACTCCTTTCAGTATCTGATGAAAGCTTAGTATCTGCTCCTCAGAGAAATTCACATTTATGCATCGACTCAGAATGTTGCTTATAATTTCATGGGATTCACAGATTCCCTGAAGCCAAACTCCAATTTAAGGAACCTTTCATCAGAGGGGGAATATATACTTTTATAAAAGAATTCCTCTGAATCCAAAAGGATTTACCATAGGCTTGCTTATTTAAAGGAAATTGATTCATAAACTACACTGCCTCAGGTTTATCTAGAACACTTCCAAAAACATTGGTTTGGTTGGCCTGCTCTCCAATTAGGAGAAATTTAGTTTCCACTTGACTTTTCAGGAATTGCATTGATTAAAGTCCAGATGGTCTCCTTTAGATATACTCCTGTGCCTGTTCAGGCTGATTCTTACAGACATGACATACATGTCTGTACCAGTGCCAGAGAATGTGGCTAAGGCAAGTGGAAACATGTAAGCCATTAAGAACATTTGTGAGTGGACTAGCTAGAGGTTTACAGCATTCTTTCATAAGCATTTTTTTTTAAACTAAGTTCCAAAGTCTAAGGGCTCTATCATATCATTAAAGAATGCTTTTGGCTGCAAGTAACAGATGACCCAACTAAAATGGGCTTAAACAATTAGATAACTAGGTTCTGGGGAGAGGTGTGGCCTCCCCTGAAGGACATGCCTTTCACTTGAAGGGTAAACAAAAATTATGTGTTCTTAGCAAAAAGAAGGGGATAGAATGGCCATTGGCTGGACAATCCGGTGTCTGTCACACTGCTGTTTGAACTTATTACTCATTTTAAATGGGTAACCTGAGCTTTTATAGGGCAAGAAAGAAGGAAAAGCTTCTGCCAACATAAGTCATGGGAGAAGTGACTTCTGAGATATCACAAAGGCTGATTCCCAAACAGTTGGGAGAAAAGCTGATGGTCAACATAAAGGGGAAATAAGGAATAACAGCTCAAAGATGAGGGAGTTCAGCAAAATACAGTGTGTTGAAGAGGACACTAATATGAATTGGTGGCAGGAGGTGAATGTGGTGCCGAAAATAGAGTAAGAATGAGGCGTAAGGATCAAATAGGAGCATGATTACAGAGGAGGAGAACGGCAAGTGCCTCACACATGCTCAGCAAGATGGCAAAAGAGACTTTGAAGGGGAGTGGGATGCAGGGAGGAGCAATGGGGTGGGGCCAAAATATTGAGCTGCTGGTCTGTGCCTGGCATGGGCTGGCTACTTAGAGCAGATGCTGAGCTGTTCTGCTTGCATCCCATGAGACTTTCAGAATGCTTTGGCCCACTTACAACTGCAGGTGGTGGTGTCTGCATGCCTGAGGGCTCATTTCTGCCCCTTCCCATCTGCTAGACAGTGTGAAGGTGGAGAAATTAACACCCTTCTGGAGTAGCCCTCAACTAATAACTCTCAGGAATTCGGATATAAATACCCCACTTCCTCCAACTCTTGTTTGAGATAATTCTAAGTTAGAGGGTTTGACACTGTTCCCCCGAGTTTTCCTGCAGGATGAAACCAGTTGCCCATTGTGGTAGCCAGCTTATCAATGCCTCCTTTATGGGTTGTTCCCCTTCCCTGCTTCACTTCTCCCACTTCCCTACCTGTCTGCTCTGCACCTCTCAGATAAACTAGTTGCACCTGAAGCCTGGTCTCCCGGAACTGCTTTATACTCAATTATCACAACAACCCTAAGAGTAGTAGGTATTATCAGCTCCAACTCATAGGTAAGGCAACAGACTCAGGCAGGTCAAGGGACCTTCTCAAGCTCATTCAGCTGGTAAGTGGCAGAGCTCAGATTGAAACCCAGGTCTATCTGGCAAAATCTCATTCTCTTTCCCTAATAACAATTTGTATCTTGGTGTTATTGAACAAGACGCTAAAGCGAAGACTGGAGAGTCTAGAGGAAGTTAACTGTGGGACTGCTGTGCCCCATGTCCACAACCTGTTCTAGGCAGCAGCTGGTTGCTTTAGGATTGACATCTATCGGCCATTTTCAGGCTAAAGTTCAAGAAGCTGAGGCAACATGTCTGCTTGTAAGCATGGTGAGATAAGACAGACCAAAGACCTTAGTCACGCACAGTATATTAGGGGACCTGTAGAAGAACATGGACCTTGATTTCAAATTACAATCTGAACCAGAACTAAGATGAGAACTCAGGGTCCGACTGATCATTGCCGATAGCTTGGACTACATGGAAGAACTTTCCAGGCAAGAACTTGGCCAGTAAAATATATCATACATGGTTGACCATTGAGACAGTTTGATGGATGGGTTAGAAGATGGATTTTGAGTCAGACAGATTTAGATTAGAATCTTATTCCATCACTTTCTAAATTTCTAGTATGCTGGCAGCTTCCTTCCCACCTCCGGAACTTGAATGTTGCTGTTTCTTTCCTAAGGGCATTCACTGACATCACTGGAGCCTGCTCAGTCACAAGCAGGTACAATTCAGAATCACTGCGTGGGTTAAAATCTGGGGACCTCTCAACCAATGAGGAATGGAAGTCAGTGGGCACATGCTGCAGCCTCTCCATATTCCAGTGGAATGATTCTGAAGGTTTTTTTTTAATTCCAAAAAATTATGATTTCTCAAAGGATCCCCAGCAGAATTGAGCCTCAGTTGCCCAGAACTCTAACTCTACTCATCAATGCACTTATTTTTGTCCCATTCCTATGTTACTATTACCAAATTGCTGAATTTTCTTAAGCCTATGAAATTCAAATCATGCCATCATAACAGAGTTGCCATGAGGATGGAAAGAACTCCTATGTGTACAGTGGCCTGTACATAATAAGCATTCACATAAGAACATGGTTGTTGTTACTTTATTGATTCCTTGTTTTCAGCGGTTAAGCTCCATCTCTGCAGTCCCAGTTCCTCCACTAGGTGGCAGAATATCAACATTCATCATCCATGGAAGGCACGTCTCAGAGTAAGTAAAATAAGTGAGACCCTGAGAGACCATGGCCAGTGTGACATGAGAAGGGCAAGCCTATGATTAAAAACCAACCCAAATAAAGAAAGTGGTACCCTGAAATTCCAGCCTCAGTCAGATCATTGTCTGATTCACGACTTTGAAAGGTAGAGACTGTTGGATGAATTCCCAAAGCAACGTGGGGAACCTGTATGACAGAAGCAGGTGGAGTCTGTTTACCAAAATTACTGGCTGCCATTTTCCCATGCCTGGGGTAATCCTAAGTCGTGGAAGATTGTGGAGGAATAGCAAAGAGCCAAGGAAAACCCAAGCATTACACAAACAAAATAGAATTTAGAAAGGGTCAGTGTCATCCTGTGGTCAGTTTTACACATCCTGTGTAAGGGGCAAAAACCTCACAGGATTATTTGGTATGCCTTTTGGTAAGATGTTTGTATCACTGGAAAAACCATACTAGCTGAGGATTCATCAACTCTCTGGTTAAAGAGTGGGAAGGGTGGACATTTATCCACTGGCTTCCATCCCTCATTGGCTGAAGGTTCACCCTGGGGTATTCACCTCACCATTCATGCAAGATTTAAGATGCAGGCATTTAAGGCAGGAAGCTACTGGCATGTCTACCACAGCTGCTGATGAATTAAGTGGGAAGATGAAATATGGGATAGGGGCATCAGCAGTGACTGCTACAGCAGTGCTTTTCAGAATTTACGGTATATAGAGATTACCTGAAGATCCTGTTAGGTTGTAGATTCTGATTCTATAGGTTTTGGGTGGTGACTAAGATTCTGCCTT